>NC_140653.1:12130904-14530904 GCF_978046115.1 Saccoglossus kowalevskii | reverse complement strand
GAGCAGATCGCCAATAATATGAGGTTATTACGAGGATACCTCAAAGTATGCACGAAAACAGTACAGTGGTAGTATCGACAGACGCCCAGCAGAGGCTGATGCAACGGCGTACTGTCTGATACCTTGAGGTATCCTTTGAGGTATCTTCGTAATAACCTTATTATTACCGTATACATCTTTTCCTTCCAAGGATACATCACAGGAATGCCAAAATCCAAAAAGTTTAGAACAGAATCAGCAAACTTCTTTGTGTGGAGTCCGGTGAAACTCTGGTCGCAGCCATGTTTTGTTTTTATTATTAGAGGATGCTTATGCGTATAATCATTCCATATTTGGAATTTGCATTTCCTAATATGGTAGGATGAAAATACCCATAAAATACTGCAAAATTACGGCGTTGTGGTGACAGATGTATAATAATGCACAATACCTACCCTCACATTTTTCCGGCTCTGGATTCTCTGGTTCTGCTTTGTGGCTAATATCAACCTCTGACCTCGTAAATATTGTGACATAGTGGTAATTAAGATCATTCACTACGGTATTCTGGACATACGCAAAACTGACGTCACCAAGAAGAAGACTTGTTTCCTCCATTGTCTCTCTTCTTGTGCATTCTTCCCAAGATTCACTGTAATAAATTTTTATATGGTTTGAGGTGGTTCGCACCAAATCAGGAATTGTATGCAATCTCCTCTATGCCTTCATTATTATAGATTAATGCCTTCAGTATACCAAAAATAAAAACAAAATTGAGGTTAGTGGACATTTTTTTTCAAGAAACAAGAGAGCTAAATTTCCATTTTTGTGCTAGTTATTGTAGTACAATTATTTCTTTAGTTTTCCCATTTGATGAAACAGTCTTACGCAGTAGTTGCTTTATTAAAAGCGCATTCCAAATAGAAACACAATGAAGGTCATTCAAGGGTACACAACCTGTTAAGTAAGAGCGAACCGAATTAATACTTTTTTTTTAAAAGTAATACTTGTTGTTGTTTTTTTCATACAGTACAAAATATTTTTTAAGAGAAAAACATACAAGAATCTTTTTACAATTATTGCCATAAAAATTCATATTAATGCATTTTCACCCTATATTCCCATCAATGTTTTAAGTTATGATATATGAATTTCACCATGGAAACCAACTATAAAATACCCCAAAATCACTATTTTCATATTGTCTGTGCAGAAAGTAGTTGGTGATCATACTTTTTAGAAGCCATATAGTAAGAGCATTTTCCCCCACTTATCTATTGCGGCTTTCATAAGACCATGTGTTAAAGCAAAACAAAAATTACATTTACTATATCCTAAATAATTGAAATATTTCTTATTTCGGCAATAGATTCACCTCTGTCTTTTACACAAATGTAACAGAACAAACGTAATTAATTATGTGCCACCATTAATTAATTAACATTAATTAGTTTCCAGTGAGAGAGAGAGAGAGAGAGAGAGAGAAGGGGGGGGGGGACTGGCAAATATTGTATTCACCCTTCAGTGCATAATAACAAATTTATATTCATATTTGCACAAAAGTGTCATTTTTTTAAAAGAAAAGTTTGAGAACTGAAAAGATATATGCTGTTGCCAACAAGGTTCCTGTTTTGGTAATCTAGTTATCCACCCCCCCCACCCCCCACCCCCCCCCCCCCCCCGGTTAGACAATTTTGTGAACAAGACAGTAAGCATGTCTGTATTATATACGAATTGTGATAGATGCAAATACAAAATTCACAAAAAACAAAAAAGCCCCAGACCCCAGATTTCATATTACCTGATTATTACAGTATTCTGCCAGTTGTATTGCACTGCAGAACATCAGCTGACTATCCTCTGTCAATAAAATATTTGCATGTGGGTATTTGTGATGCGAGCCTCAGATTCAAATGTATTTTTTGTCAAATTAATAAAGTATTAATTACATCACAAAAAGTCAATCACAAAAGAATATTCTAGTGAGGGCTTTTTTTATTTGTGGTAGTAATTTATAATTATTATTTTTTTCATATATATAAGGCTGAGAAAAAAATATCTGTTTCTCGTTTCCGAGCATCATTTTGAACTATGCACCTCAAACGTTTTTTTTCGTCTAAAACATTCCAAAATACTCGCACTTGTCTCAAATTTCCCCCATTTTAGATCAGTATTCAAAAAAAAAAAAATCAAAAAAAAAATCGCTTCGCCACCTGATTTTAAAACTTTTGTTTTTCCTGGCCTAATTTTTCATTTTTTTAATTGCTGGTTGTTTTTTCAAAGTTGTGGTAACTCTGAAAACCTAAAAGAAAGGGACAGTTGAAATAAATAATAACAAAATATTTATAAAATTAAAATAAAAATTTATTTGCTTTGTACATTTTTATTGTGTAAAAAGTATGGTAATCCATGTGATTAATTAAAGCGGAGGAGTCGTCACCTGCGCACGCGCGTAAAATGAGTCCCAATCATAGACCTTCTGCAACCCACGATAACAACGCGTGCTTGAAACGCAAATGTCATAAGTGGACGCTTGTTTGTAAACAATAACACTTAGGACATGTGACGCATGTGCAGATCACCACAGGAAAAAGCTGGTTTCACGCTCGTCTTATTGACCCTGTTATGACCCCTTCATATACGCACAGGCGGCTTTTGCGTTTCTAGGTCCATATAAAAATAATCGGTATCAGTAAGTATGAATGTTATAATAGTCCAAATGTTTTGTCCCAGCACACTAAGAAATACGTCAATGTTAAGGCCGCATGTTATATATTATAATGCCTCTAGTTGACACGTCAATATTACAAAAAAAACGTACCCAAACTCCAGGTGACCTCCGGGAAGAGCGTACTTTCCGGCACCCATGATGCTTCCTTTCCGTTTGCCAATGAGTATGCACCCTGGATGATTAGGACTTGAGATAAGTACTCCAACGCCGACTTTCGGTCGCTCACATTTGGTTATCCCGTTGCCGTTCAGGGATACTCCATTCGTCGTATGGGAAGCCATTTGTATTTTGATATTTGGCGGGAAATTAAAACAAAATCATTCGTGCAATAAATGTTGAGGGCGCCAGACAAGTTGAATGTTTCACCTGGTAAGATCGACGGTAAGATCGTAAGTGAATGACCAAAAATGAAACAAAGGACATGGTGACGTCGACGGTGCATACTAACGATATCGATTTCCATAACCTGTTTGCTTTGTTTTTAATTAATAATTATTTTTCAATTATTCTTATGGCCAATGGAACTAAATAGATTTAGCCTAATTTTATAACCGTCTCTTTAATTTGGCACGTCTACCTTCAGACGTATCAGGTATGTCAATGGTTACTTAAAGCTGTCGTCACATTACTTACTTTGCGGAGGTAGCTAAACGTAACATTTTCATTAATTTTCATCATATATTAATATGTTCGACTATTGCGTTCGATATTTGCACATGAAATGTCGTTCACTACAGAAAACCTCTGTAGACGGAGATATCAAACACTGACACCTCATACAAGACACGAATGTAATTTTATCATTCTCATTGAATTACATGTATGAATATGGTCGACGAAAATCCCTAAAAATCATTCTTGTGGGATTCCAGTGCATATACATAACCCATGTCTGAAAAAAACAAACATGAAAAGAGTTATACTGTCGGTACATCCATATCATTTGTCTAGCGTTGTCAAGCCCTTATCCGCCACTACCGAGTCCACTACCTGGTATCCTCGGGGGCGGAGCTACGTCACAAGACGTTCCACGTTGCTACGACGCGCACCACTGTACATGCATTTCTACGGGCTCTGTGCGCGCTGCTGTGGAACGCCGGTCGAGCCGGTGAAAATTCGAGAAAACAACACAAACTCAACTTTGAAGTAATCCTGAACAACCAAATTTATATATGTTACACACGTAGAGCTAATCTTGTTACACTGTTCAGAGGAGTCTCAACAATCATCCCAAAGTACCGTTTTCTGCGAGTTTGGGCCTTTGTTTTCACCGCCGCGGGTTGCCAGGCGGTGAAAATGCCCGGATGTCCGCCCCCCCCGAGGATAGTGTGCTGTCACGTGCAACCTACAGTTTACACGACATGAATTTTATGATGTCACCAAATCGTGTGTAGGTACGGCCTCTAGAACTGTGACTTGAGCTCACAGCGAGGGATTTTACTATCGAAAAACTCTGTTAGTTCCTGGTGTTGGTGAATACCATACAATATAATGGCACATGGTTCACCAAAGTTTAAAACAAAAATTAGTGGAAAGTAAACAAATACACGTACATTCTCAAAGCGTTGTGAATGGGTCGCTGTACGAGGGACACGCCTTAGACAGAAAGATTCACACACAAGCCAAAATAACTTCTCAAGTGATTATTAATTGAAGTTAAAAAGTCAACAGTCTGAGGAAGCAACTAGCAAGTTATGTAGTGCTCCACCGAATGTATTGGCTTCCCAAACTATAGATCAGTATTTGCAAACAGAACACTTATTTGCTTAATGGTGCCCATCGGGACGATAATTTTTCTGTATACGTAAACCATTATCTGGCAAATTTCCCTCAAACTTCTAGCACGGCGAGCGTTTTTATTATATATACGACAGAAATTGGGTCGAAAACCAACCAGTACAACCTTTTCAAAATCTTCTCTGAAATTCGAAACACGCATTTGATCTATTCTAGTAATACCGCGCCCTCTCGTGGTGCACATCGTCTTTCTGGAATTAATAATATAGGAAATTTCACGAAACATTTAGTGACAGGCGACTAGAGATCAAATTAATATTGACGATGTGGCCAACCATTCCTCGCGACCCAAAATTATCGACGTCACACCACTCCGTCACTATGTGGTTACTTGACAGGTAAATTACCATAGCAATCTTGTTTTCAATTCACGAGGACATTAAATCCATTTCTTGATAGTGTTTCGGCGTTTACCTTCAAGCCATTTCTACAATATGTTGTTTTGCCATTCATCGTGAAAGAGATCCTGACTTATGTTGATTATGTTGGACTGGGAATTTAATTTTGCTATAAAATGATGACGGATGCTGGTTCTCGGGTGCTTTTTCGCGGAACTCGACCATTTGAGCAAACCATGTACGTTTTTTTGTCTCGTAGCAGTATGAGCGCCCTCTTACGATTAGTATAAATGCAAGAATATTCGCTGTGACGTAATAAGTTGACGAACCGATTGAGATCGCTATGTTCGTCTTCACGTATCACACCAACACCAACAGGTGTCATGGCAAACTGAAAGTACACATATTTATGGTAACACAAACTAGTTATATTTAGGAAGAGATCTGCATGTATTTTTTAGTTAGGTGCGTGATCTTTGCTGACAATACCAAGCAGTAATCGTTTAATGCAGCGCGACCACTTTACGAATAACCGATGTGCTTTTTGTTGCCGCGTTAATAACAAATTTCTCTCTGAAAACAAACAAAACACCCATACAATTGCCAGTTTCATACATCGAAATATCATCATATCGCATGTTTTCTCCGTCATTCATGCCATGCTTAATGTCCGCAGCCTACAACCTCGGTATCCATAGATACGTGGAAAGAGGTAACTAATCGATCATATTTTATATTATGCCAATATACTGTAAAATTACTAATTTTCACTGGGTTTAAATTTCGCTGATTAACCATTTCAGGCATATTCAGTGGGTTTTATCATTTAGATAATGTGTTCTATGCTAATTTGTTTGTTATTCACTGGGTTTTAATTTAGCGCATTTTCCAGTCAGCGAAATATGCAAAATTAAAACCCAGTGAATAATTAATCCTTATACAGTATGTATTAACACAGCTATTCTTTAAAATAACACAATATGAGTAGTATAGATGAAACGTAAGGCATACTTTTTTTAGAACCAGGCGAGTTCGAGAAATAAATTAAAGAATATAGACCAAATTAATAAAAAATACATGAACGTGTTCAGTCAGACGAGCTTGACGTACCGTCACGTGCTATTTGATATCTATTGATTAATTGTATCAATTTTTGGGGACAATTTACATTATTTATCAGTAAACAGATACATGATGTAGTTGATTACCATGACAACCACCAGTTGTTCCAAATTGTACATGCTTTACGCTAGTGTCAGTATGCAGAAATAAACTATTACTATGGTTACCATTCTTATGCATATTCAGAATCGATTAAGACGAAACATTACTCTTGTATATGTTTGCCCCGGGTTGTATCCTATCTGGCCTGATGATAAGTGTATTTTTTTAATATTCACTTTTTGATCTTTTCGTTTTATGTTTCATGTTATGTAAAAATAATGATGGTAATATTGTAACAGTCACCATTCAGCGCGCGTTCAAAATTCGTATTAACAAACAATGTATTATTGCACGTCGCACACCGCCCACGTCGCATGGAACCCCCCCCCCCCACACACACACACACAGCGCGGTTTGAAGACCGTGGCGTTGTAAGCAAAAACATAAATAAATTTACTACATTATATCGGTTTTAGTTACTTGCTGTTGGCAACGAACTATCAGCGGGGCGTGCGGTAACCATGACGACAAAATTGGTCATTCCAATACACATTTTGGTCCTGGAGTAATGGTTCTCTTATCGTGAGCAGCAACAGAGAAGACTTTAAAGGGCAGTCGGTGGTCGTCGCCGCGTGTTCGAATTTCATATAAACAAACCGAGTAGTCTACACGCGTTTTGTACGTCGCTATGAGTTTTATATCGAACAGCACGCGGGGCAACGACCATCGCCATTGAAACACAACATACATAAAGTTTGATGCGGATTAGCATACACGTTTGTGATATTGAATTCTTCTGTGCCCTTTAAAGTTAAGTGAGTTTTTTTTGTCGATCACCTGTGTGTAAACGCCATATAGTGAAACACAAGTAAATTTAAGTGCGTCTCTACTTGTAACACAATATAGATTTGCGTACACTACTTAAATATCGTATCGAATCTATTCTAGAAATAATATGCCAGGTCACAGTGTGAGGTTAATCCAAACGGTTTATCAATGAACAGGCTATGAATGACTTTTATCTTGAACTCCTTCATACTATATATTTTGAAATATTTTTTTTTAATCCTTCGCTTCCATGGAAACGCAGCACTTCTGTCTCTCCATCTGTGCATCTAACTATCCGCCTATGCATTGTATTGTGTGTGGCGCGTTAAAATAAATCAGTGTAACATATGTAGTGCGTTGACCCGTGAATGAAAAATGCAAGTCACTTTAAACGCAAATAACATATCAAAGTAACGCATGTGGTTAGATTTTGATGGGCCGCTATTTCCTGCTGGATGACAACATTATGAAAATATGGACGGGCCGCTGCATATAATTGCATAAAAATTGGAAAATAATAATCAATACACACAAACGTAAAAAACAAAAAAACAAACATCTAACTACCAACACCGAGCAATAACAGCAACGGGCAACGCCCCTTTCATACGTATTTTGAGACGACGTGTCTCTGTAGGACAGCATATGGGTACCAAATTCATCACCGGATGCGTGCCTCCACTACAACCGCCGTTACTCGTACACGCGTACCTCAACGGGGCGGGTTTATAAAAGGGGTACTACTATCTGTTTTGACCAATCATCGACCTTATAACCTTCATATCTTGATGCCATATTTAAAAAAAAGATGGTACCTTGTTGAGATTTAGGATGCTGACTTATAAAAATATTAGGTATTTAACATTATTTTCATTTCATTTTCATGTATAAATATAATCGTGATTTCACGCAATAACAAAGCTTCAAAACGCGTGTACTGATTGGATCACGATACAGCCTTGCCGACAACTCTGATAGCATATACAAATAACAAACTCTATCAAGTACCGGAAAATGAAATTGAAAGAAATATTACCTTTTCCACTACAATAAATAAGAGTGTCTTTCAGTTTTTGTAATGTTGTTTGACATGTTGTTAGATTGCCGCACATTTTAGAACAACAACTTTAACCCGACATTGACAATAGTTTTGCAATATAAAATAGAATAAGCAATGAAAAATGGTTCTGTAACCCCCCCATTTAATATCTTTCAGTTGCAGATTCAACTATACTCCAGTAAGTTATTACTAACCTAAGTTTAACATCAACAGGAAGCTCGTTCTATTGTTGTGACGGGTGATTGACAGATAAAAAAAAACAATTCAATAGTTTCAACTCGTATCTTTTGTGAATCTGAAATTAAATAGTTCATTCAGATATTTTTTAATTACAAGCTTGGTATCACAGAAGACGTTTCTTTATTAAAGTTCATAGATGTATTATACTAAAAAAATGTCATGTTTTGTATTTGTTTGTCACAAATTGTCGTTCAACCCAGAGCTTGATACTTCCAAACAAACGTTCCACCTAATTGAAATTATTGTGAGAACAGGTTTTGTTTATTTTAAAAGATATTTGACAAATCGACAGTGAATTGTCACATAAATTAATCATTTTTGTTATTATCCTGACGAAGTTATGTACTTGCCCCTGTTCCATAGTGCAATATGGCAATGACGTCACTGTCAAAAATCCTGCTCCCGTCCCTGGAATTGTAATCATCCCGTCAGTGATGTCATACGCGATTTGAAACAAACAATTTGCAGTTGATTATTTTCACTTAGCTAGGGATTCACCATGCTTACCATTAGTTGTCTGTGGCGTCCCTTTTGAGTGCTTATTACTCCTAACGACGCGACTGGAAACAACGTAGCTATTCCAATGTTGATGTTGGTCGGCGAGCGTGCTGTTCCATCCTTTCCGCACAGGATATGTAGTCTGTAAATGAAAAGACTCCGCATTGACCCAACCGCACTTAACACGCCAGTCGTTGGGTGGCTATTTATAACCCGTAGGACCGACTTCCTGAACCCATATATGGTGTTCGCGTCGTATTCATAACATTCGAAAACATGCCGGCTTGAGCGCGTCATCGTAAATGAATGCATGAACGGGGGAACAGTAGGGCGGGGTTGTCGCCCAAAGAGCAGCAACTCGCAGCCTTCGCGGGGATCCCAGTACGACACGTCCATCAGCGATTTGCACATTTCTCCTAATATACAGGCACAGGAAGAGTGCTCTAAAGTAAGTGGATATGTTCAAAACATTAATGTACTTTTCCGTTGATTTCGCCGGGAATCACATTTGAATGATGAATACTGAATTCGAGAATACAGAAAACAAAATGATAAAAGAAAACCTAATTTTATTTGGCAAAAATATTTATGTACGATCACCGGTTTTAAAAAAAAAATAATGTTCTTCGTATTCTGAGCGTATCGAACTAATTATTTTGTATGCTTGTTGTGACGAGACACCAAATTCCAAAGTAGCTGATATTTTGAGAACCGTGTGTACCATGAAGCAATAGTAACACTTACTTACGGCAGCCATAAACAAGTATATGAATTAATTTTAAAATATGATCGATTATATAACACTCGTTTTTACGTCGGTAATAGAATGTTCGAGCGTTACCAAGCAACACATTTTCAGCCTAAATAATTGTTGATTTGGACACAAGTCATCACATTTTGAGACGAGAATTCATTAACATTCATCAGAAATTTGCAATAAAATGTGATTCCTCCGCTTATGTTTAACATAATACATAATATGGTCTTACTTTTTTTTGATAAATGACTCGAAAATAAACATTTGCATAGATATTTACGTTAGGTGACAATATTTTTTATCTGTTTTTTTTAACAACAGCATAAAATAAAGCCATATTGCAAAAGTCAAAGAAATTTGATGATATGTATTAATGGCCGACAAGTACCGTAAAATGCGTTATTTTCATTATAATGGTTATACACTATTTATTGCTATATATCGAGCTTATAATATGACAATAATGCTAGATGTTTCTCTTGCAATAGTTATTCGTGGGTCAGCAATGTGTAGACGAGATAACTGTCTGTTATCTGATAGAGTAACCCGAATTGCGTCGGTTTATGTAAGTGCTAAAATAAATGCAGCACACGAGCAGTCGGCGTATGTCCATGAACATAGCTAGGTATACGGTAGACCCGAGGTGACCTAATTAATAGAAGCAATTGACACTCTATGGTAGATCATTGGTACATACATATTTTATACTGTATACACACACTGCACTCAATTAATAGAAGCTCAATGAATAGTATTTCCTTCTGATCCGTATTTTATTTTACATTGGTTTCTCAGCGGTGTTTCCAGGTCATACGGAGACATGCCGGATAACATGTGGTGTTGTGTTTATTATTTAGTCAAATGCAACACGACCCCTCAAGAAAAATGAGCCATTAGTCAGACTGATACATGGTTTCGCTCAGGCTGTTGCTATTCTCAATTTATAAAAAAAAAAAAAACTGTGTCAGTATAAAATATTTTATTTTAGAAAGGTGAAAAATAATTTGGTCAAATCGTGTGGTAATAGGATGTATCTTGTATTTTCAAATAAGAATACAGAGAACTAGGTTACATTATTATTACCTTTTAGGGTCTTACATTGAGAGTTCGTATTTAGATTTTCTCTTTTTATCTAAATATTAAATAACTAATGACTACATATAGTAAACTAATTTTATAACTGTGGCTCACTGCCGATATATATACTGCTAAATCTGTTTCATTTACGGGAGTTCAGAACCGGATGTACGAGTAATTAGGATACATCGATGGGATATGTACAATGTTTCATACTTCCCGGCACGCAGGTTTATTCTCTTTACCTATTTGTTATCGGCGTAACAGGAGTACACGTAACTCGATTCCATTGCGCGTAAAAAGGAGTTAATGCCCGTGGGAGTTTGCAATTTACAGCTAATAATATACCGCTAATGTTTTCAGCTGCGTACGTTTCGGCTGTGACTCAATCTCCGGTTGTCAAAATTCAACAACCAATAGCGTAAAGCAATATTCAGAGGAAATCGTAGAAGAATAAACTAAACCCTGCTTATAAGGTGGTATCAAGGTGAAATGGCCTTTTCAGATATCATGGATAACTTCTTAAAATTACTGCATTTTATTTTGGCGAATTCGGCGCAATGATTAAATTCGTCTGAAATCTCAATGTAAGGAATATGCCCGTAATATGTGGCTTCTATGTAATGGCTTCACGTTGAATTAGGGAACGTAACATTCTAACCTAAAAGAAAAACAAAACAGAAAAACAAACGTTTTTACCAAATATCAGAATGTCTATCATGGTGCATGCATGTATTTGGCAGCTCATCATGCGTATGTGAAAAACAATGGTTTAACAGTATTATATATAAATTAAATACTGAGCTGTGATTTGTTAACTAATATTTGATAACATTCATGACGGTCATTCCATTTCTAGTGATCGTAGTATCAAACGATTTTCCTGCATCCGGTGCTACCCATAACTCACCTGTAAACTTCAATGACGATGTAGTGCTTTCCCCATTTGTAATTGTTATTTGTATTCAGCCTCGGATCCAGATTCGAGTGAATGCAATTCCCGCTGTAAATGCCCCAGTATTTAAAATAGGAGTTCAGAATAATGTTAGTTGTGTCTAGCGTTCTACATTTGACGACGGTCCCAATATGGACATCGAAGTCTAGGCAACAGCTTTGAAATACCGAATGTTGAAAAGCATCTAATCAACTGTGCAATTAGTCTATAGTGTCTAAATTATGATCATTTATGAAATCCGACTGAGGTTTAATACAAACCAAACTAAATCTGGCTTTGCACTTTGCACGTAAAAACGACGAGAACCAATATTTTTTAATATCACTTACATATCATGTGAGTGATATGGATTTCTATAAAAAAATATAACACGATTGAAAAATACAACCAATTTGGATATGTATAGTAAGTAATCGAATATTACTACAACGCATATTTGAGAACATATCTCATATGACAGTTATTCAAACCCCGCCAACTTGTGTAATACTAACGATAATCACGAATGTTGTATAATGATGATAGCCAACACTATAACAGGGCGACTCTTTATAAAAATGCAATTTTACTAATGATCTCGGTGTGATCATTACGAATGTGTAATCAGTATGATTGCCCGCCTTTACATTTAATGGTAACCTCTAGATTATTATCAGTGCATGTTGCTAAGTAACGTAAACCTTTTTAAAAAATAAATAAATAAAAGAACCATTAACCAAAAATTATTAGTCAATTCGTGGAATGATAATGTTTCAACTACGGAGAATACACTGAGATTACATCTTCCTTTAAATTGAAAATATCCGATGTTTTGAAATTTTGATATTTAATTGAATGGGGTACGGACTTGCTCCCCAGCACTCTGTCCGCGCCGGTTCCACGCAAATGCACAAAGGCATGGCAACACTAACCGAACCCACTCATCTACCATGTATTCAAACACTACATACACACATAAACGCGCTTGACCCGTTATTAATAGTGGCTTTAAACGTGAGAAAAATCGAACACGGAACTTTATGATTTCGTATTGTTAAGTTAACATAAATCACAGCGTTGAATAATCCACGTGGAAAACTGCCAGCACGCCTCTTTGCCGTCGGACCAGGCAATACGAGCAAGATTTAAGACATTCGCAGTGAAAGTATTGTTTTACTGTGGGTAACATTTGTATTTGCGTCTTAGTTATGTTGACTTGGCTTACTACTAATTGCAATGATCACATTTTATTATTTTAGCGATTTTGATTATGATTATGATATTTCGTAAGTTATTGTTGCGTTTTACATTCATATCTGATGTCTTTCTGCAGTTGGTATAACCACCACACTCCGATTATAACATTACATTAATAACCAATATTATTAATACAAAACCACTATCGTATGTTAGAAGAAATATTAACATGTACATTAGACCGATTCACTAATAAGTTGCAAAAGTATTGAAGAATTGGTTTGATGAAAATATTCAATAAGTGTGAACAAGTTAATGTTTATTCTGTGATGTTCATGGCAAAATATTTATATTTCTGCCAGGTTGGTTGTCGCACCATTAACGTTGAACATACCATTTAAATTGTATATTATCTCAAAGTAAATGTATATTTTTATGTAGATTAAATGTTGTTCAGTATCAAGTTTATTTGAAATAAACAACTTTGTATCACCTAACCAAATATTGTATGTATTGTAGTATCAGACATAAGATTATGTCTCCAATTATCAATGTATGTATATATATGGTAATTTAATACCATGTTAAAACAAACAATTTGCCCAATTCGGCAATTATTACAATTGCAGTTAATTTATTCCCCAACCAACTTCTCTCAAGTAATTGGTCGGACATTCCTTATTATTGGGGTGCATTTCCCTGAAAGCGCGGTTTTTGTAGCGATTTAGTGGTCGATCATTAGGATGGTTGCAGAAATGGATATAAATAATTTGCACGTGGGAAAATCAGAATGGAATCAAGAACAGAAAAAAATACAAATATATATTTTTCACATTGTGTAAAAAAGTGGAAACAAAACAGTTACCACAAAACTAAGTGAAGAAACAGAAAATGCACAGTTATTCTGCCATCACACCTCCCACAGTTTATAATGATCCGCCATTTAGGCATGTTATTCAGGATTCACTTAAAAATAGATGAAATACTCAATAAAATTACTGGCATTATAATAATGCAGACAATCAACAATTATATATAATAATGTAGCCGAAGTGGCAAACAACGATTGAAATTCCATGGCAAAGAATGGGCGATTTTACAGTATTCAACTGAATCCATGAAACGGGTGACTCGCTTTCAGCTGCCTCGTGTAACAAATGCTGTCGCCTATAAACTATGCGTTGCTTTGTGAGTTGATGAATACGTTGTCACACGAATTACCTCATGCACCACAATCTTTGAACTCACGACCAGGTACATTAACGCTATTCAATTATACGTTTGATATACGAATAATGTCCATCTTTCTTAATCTAGTAATAATATTAATAATAATTTCTAAGACATATGGCTTATTTCACTCCGAATAATTTTGATATAATGCTTAACATATCTAACGACATAATTACTTGTCAGGTACTACCTGATTACTTATTAAGACTGATGGAAAATAATAGTTTGTCAATTTGTGGGAAAAGCTCGTCGCGGTGCGTTAATGCCTTAAACATTTGCAACGTACACGTTTGGAGTAGAGCAGCTGATTTTGAGCAGTCTGTTATGTGAATAGTAGCCTCGTTTGCATGTATAATATATACATAATTTTTTTTTCATTTGCCGAGTTACGAGCTCGAATATCGTGTTTCATGTTCGTATATATGCATGTAATACTGATTATATCTGTAAATGCAATATCAATTTATCACTTTGAGGATACTCTCAGTATGATGGATACTTCAATCAGCCACCTTCTTGAATCAAGTAATAGTATTACATTGCGCGGAACGTCAGAGTATGATCAATGAGAAACGACTACCATGTTCGAATTATGATATTTCAACATAATCACGACTGTCCAGTTCACGCATACATTACGGAAATGTGTCACGAACTATATTGCAATCATATGAGTTTTTTTTATACATCTCACTAACCGTTAATGAACGCAGAAGTAAATATATTATTATACACCTCAGAAGTAAATATATTATTATACTGCTCAGAAGTAAATATATTATTATAGAGCACAGAAGTAAATATATTATTTATACAGCGCAGAAATAAAATATATTATTATACAGCTCAGAAGTAAATATATTATTATACTGCCCAGAAATAAATATATTATTTTACTGCTCAGAAGTAAATATATTATTATACAGCGCAGAAGTAAATATATTATTATACTGCTCAGAAGTAAATATATTATTATACAGCTCAGAAGTAAATATATTATTATACAGCTCAGAAGTAAATAGATTATTATACAGCTAAGAAGTAAATATATTATTATAGAGCTCAGAAGTAAATATATTATTATAGAGCTCAGAAGTAAATAGATTATTATAGAGCTCAGAAGTAAATAGATTATTATAGAGCTCAGAAGTAAATATATTATTATACAGCTCAGAAGTAAATATATTATTATACAGCTCAGAAGTAAATATATTATTATACTGCTCAGAAGTAAATATATTATTATACAACTCAGAAGTAAATATATTATTATACAGCTCAGAAGTAAATATATTATTATACAGCTCAGAAGTAAATATATTATTATACTGCTCAGAAGTAAATATATTATTATACAGCGCAGAAGTAATTATATTATAATTATACTGCTCAGAAATAAATGTATTATTATACAGCCCAGAAGTAAATGTATTATTATATAGCTCAGAAGTAAATATATTATTATACAGCTCAGAAGTAAATATATTATTATACTGCTCAACAGTAAATATATTATTATTTAGCTCAGAAGTAAATATATTATTATACAGCTCAGAAGTAAATACATTATTATACAGCTCAGAAATAAATATATTATTATACAGCTCAGAAGTAAATACATTATTATACAGCTCAGAAATAAATATATTATTATACAGCTCAGAAATAAATATATTATTATACAGCTCAGAAGTAAATACATTATTATACAGCTCAGAAATAAATATATTATTATACAGCTCAGAAATAAATATATTATTATACAGCTCAGAAATAAATATATTATTATACAGCTCAGAAATAAATATATTATTATACAGCTCAGAAATAAATATATTATTATACAGCTCAGAAGTAAATATATTATTATACAGCGCAGAAGTAAATATATTATAATTATACTGCTCAGAAGTAAATGTATTATTATACAGCTCAGAAGTAAATAGATTATTATACAGCTCAGAAGTAAATATATTATTATACAGCTCAGAAGTAAATATATTATTATACAGCTCAGAAGTAAATATATTATTATACAGCTCAGAAGTAAATATATTATTATACAGCTCAGAAGTAAATATATTATTTTACTGCTCAGAAGTAAATATATTATTATACTGCTCAGAAGTAAATAGATTATTATACAGCTCAGAAGTAAATATATTATTATACAGCTCAGAAGTAAATATATTATTATACAGCTCAGAAGTAAATATATTATTATACAGCTCAGAAGTAAATATATTATTATACTGCTCAGAAGTAAATGTATTATTATACAGCTCAGAAGTAAATATATTATTATACAGCTCAGAAATAAATATATTATTATACAGCTCAGAAGTAAATATATTATTATTTAGCTCAGAAGTAAATATATTATTATACAGCTCAGAAATAAATATATTATTATACAGCTCAGAAGTAAATATATTATTATACAGCTCAGAAGTAAATATATTATTATACAGCTCAGAAGTAAATATATTATTTTGTGTAAATGGCTACGAATTTACTTTAAATCGTTAAGATAATATTCTTAGAAAGTCGTGAATGGAATTTACGATGGTGGTTCCTATTATAATATAGTATTAGGCAACAACACAATGAATATCCACTGCTAATAGACACCGCACCGGTAGTGGTCTATATAATGTCTAACAAGTAACGTTTGCCTTGGCTATGTGTTATGAACCCACAACAAACAGAGTTAGGTTTGTTTACAGCATATCGGCTTCGGTGTTATTCGTGGCGCCTTCTACGCAAAACTAACGTCCTACTATGTTTCCGATAGTTATATATTCTCTGTCAACGGGCGTCAAGACTTTGTATCCATTTGTTCCATATCCAATATATAACTGACATACACCGGTAAGCCTCGTTATTAACGAATGTAAATGCAGTTCCCGTCAGTGCTGTACTTCAATGATGCCTACAGATGTGTATCCAATTTCCAATGCATTGCCTGTCATCTCTCGACAATTTGCCTGTAATGTACTTTTGTGAAGCAGTATATTACGACGACAAGTTCGATAATTACATAAAAAGAGGGAAATCAACCGTTTGTCTGAAACTACAGGCGTTCTCGAAAAAAAAAAAACGACGCCAAAGAATTGTAACCCAACTGTACAAGCACGAATCGGCTGATATAGTAACGAATACATCAATTGTCTGTCCATATAGTCTTACTGTTACCCCATCGGCTTCTTGTATTACTTAGTCGTTACGTACGATGAATTTTCCTTATTTCTTGAAGCTTGTGTCTTAATATATACGCACAAAAGCTTTGTGTGATCTTTATGCAGTAACCACCGATATCTATGAAACCCTGACTCAGTTTAAATGAATATTATGATGCAGCAAGTTAGTATTTCAAACAAATATCTGATTGATTGATCAATTCATTAAATAGATAACATTATAGTTATTTGGCGACCTAGCATAAATTATTACATTAAATTGATACCATTCTAATCTGTACCCATCAATGATGACGTGTCGGTAATTGAAAGTAAATTCTCATCTGTCAGCAAGAGAATTTCGTCTTTTTTTCAAACAATAAACCGGTTAATTTTCTTTTTTGGCTGTAAATGTTTGACCATACGTGCATACAGTAAAATCAGTTTTCATATTATTTAACTTTACGTAATTGTTGACGAAAATAGACGCGCATCTCCACTCCTCTCACGAGAATGTACATTTGCAATTTGATGCGTTGCCATAGCAATCAACTTTTTTTCGTCAGCTATAGATCCTAATGGTTATCCATTTGTCCACAGCTTGCACTGGAAATTAACAACCAAGTGGCAGTCTACAGGGAGCTTCTTATTTTTATTGGCGACAAGACAGACTCACCTGTACTTCGAGAAGATATTACTAAGATAAGAAGAAAATGCCTGGGAGGCATGAAAGTTACCAAGTATAAACTGGCACCGTATCTAAGCAGGTAATATATTATAGTAGATTATATTGTCTCTTAGTGATAGTAGCGATTTTATCGTATGTATGTAGTAGTTATACTGCATACTGGTGCAACGCAATCTCTGTATCGATAAAAAAAACGTTCTAAAAATGATTTGGAAATAATAATATGGAGTCTTACTGTGTCCCAATCCACCTGCTTGCAGATGAAGCTTTGAATACACGCCACACATGTCGCGCCATTTTAAAGAATTCGATGTAAACAGTAATATTGCCACCAGCCCACGCATTGATCATTCGAAATAAATATATATTGTGTGATGTCATTGACGAAGTGTACATATATTTTGATTATTTTTACTTAATCCTGATTTATTATTTGTTGGAGGGTTTTTAATGAATATATCATAGATATATATAATGTCTGGCGAGATCTCACTGATAGCGAGAGTGTCATTGCAATGACGGGACTGAATAAAACACTCTGGTAGCTATCATTGTCCCCAACGAGATCTCGGGGAGCATTCGCATTTAATATTTATTAATATGTAATGTACAGCTATTTTGTGGTCAAAACAAACAAACAAACTACCAAACACTCACGAATACTGATTAATGAACAAGTCATCCAATTTACCGCTCCCATCTTACATATTCCATGTGACTATGTTTTTGAAATAGATACTGTACGAGGTAGCTCCCATTGATAGAAACGATTGAAAATAGTTAGTTATACATCGATTAACGCGATACTAACCACTGAGAACTAGCATTACTAATTGTATCCAATGCAAATGTCGTTTTGGTGATTTATCAAATATCAGTGACCTGTTTAAGACACACAGGCGTTTGCAATTAGCGAGTTAAATACAAGTCGGCCTGGTGAATATTCATGGTGTACAGACCCCATAGCGCAAAGCTTGAAAATCACGTATTTTTTATACTGGTCGACGACTATATATATATTCGAGAGATGTATGAGCACTCTCCATGGAGGAAAATGAGACATTATGTTACCTCCATGTGCTAAAATGTAGCTGCGCAAAATACGTATTCAATTCTAGTTTCAACAGTGACAGCAACAAATTAAACCAGTTCAATTAATGTCCCTTGAAGAACGAAGCCAAAAGTGAAACATTGATATTCATCCGAGTATATTTCAGCCCAACCTCGATGGAAACATACTTTCGAATGACAAAAAAAATGTATTAGTAATCCATTTCCAAAATTATCGAGAGCAATTCATCACTTCTTTCATACGAAGGATCAGCAATCCATTTGACCTCCAGAGGCACATACGGCCCACCCAATTAAAATGTGAGGATAACAATAGCGTAACCATGGTAACAAAGATACACTGTCATTAAAAACTAATCCTTTAGACATGTGAAATATAAATAGATTTTATAACACATAGATAGCTTTGTAGTCATGCGTAAGCGTCATCTCCCAAAAAAAATCACATCATTACCACGCAGTACATCACAATGAAAAGATCAATAAATATAAAAAAAAAATATATATATATATATAGAGAGAGAGGAATTGTTCGTAAAACCTTGAGCTTCGTTTAAAACCCAGGATCACTCTCTACAAATGAGTTATTGAAAGACGCAAACGTACACGTATATAGAGATAGGTCCAATTTTATGTAACACTAAAAGCGTTAAAATGTGTTTCATTGCAACAGGAAACAATTATAATAAAATTAAGAGAACAACATATACACATGTATAATTGTGACAGGTGTTGACAGATTCAAAATTAACGTGTTTTATTTTAAGTTGAAGTTACTGCCATGATTCACATTTTATAAGAAGAAGGTTAGATATTTAAATATATCTATTCATCATATGATAATTTCACAGTTTATACCTGGCGTATAGTACAGGCAATGCTTCGTTAAACATACTAGTGACAGTACGTCATACAATTGTCTGTAGCCATACATGCATGCAGTAACTATTAAAATTATCCTCATATTTATATCCATCATACTTATACATGACAGGTAATGCCTGATTTGAAATGCCGAAAAGTCCTAAAATAGTTGCATTCACTTGGCTCATTTGTTTGGGTACACGACAACCGTGCGGTTCATGAACGATCTGCGAACACGCCTAAACGTATCTGACACAATCAATGAGACAGAATATGACGCAGACCTGAAACCAGTAGATGGTTTATACTTTGTTGACCTCCGGTTCTATCAGCGAGTCAAAGTGAACACCACCATCCCTATCGGCTTCTTAATTGATTCTGGCTCACAATTTAAGCTTTGATCCCATGGGCTGAAAAAAAACTCCTAATGCATTAACACATCGTTTTAGGTGGTTTATATTTATTGAAAGAATTGTTTGAAATTCTAGTGTAACTTGATAATACTGGAAGTTCATTCACTAGTCAAAATGTGTATATCCCGGATTAAAACTGTTTTTCACTGGTAAGCTTTGCCAAGACAATCCATCTTTGAGTTTTTTAATATAATTTTTAAATAATTATATAACCGTTATGTTGGGGCTGTTTTACGCAATAAGGTACAATTGTAAACCTATGATTTGTCTTGTCTAAATCCCTCATCTTTAATCGCTAATCTTAGACTGTGGTCTTCTGCACAACCCATATATTCAGTGCAACAGCATGTTGCAACACGATTCCATAAGTGTGTTTTATTTATTACTTATTTGTATTTAGGAATCATAATGATTATGTGATATTAGCACCTAGTAGTCGGGTTGATTGCGAAGTTAAGGTTCAATTTGTATTATCATAACAGACACAATGCAACCCTAAAGATCGCACATTGTTTTTCTTTATAGCAGAGATAGGTATTATGTTATACGTCAGTTGTTGTCATGTTTAACAGTTTTTGAACTTTATTGATTACTGCTAGTATCTTGGGGGAAATAATTGAGAAATTCTCATTTTTATTAATTTTTCTTCCTAGAAGTACCATGCATGACATAAACCTGCCATTGTTTGAATCCTCTAACTCATTTGAGGATGACAATCTAATGATCTAGTCATCTGGAAAATGAAACCAGTTTACATTTAGTCCAATATATGCAACTGACTGTATCATTTAGTTTACTCCACAGGCTTGTGTATTGAGTCGATAACGCGTAACCCTTTAAGGGAAGAACTAAAGATTCCCGAGAAGTTCAACTGTTGGACAACTCCAGGCCGTTGTATCATGAAACAGTAAAACAAATGGTTTTTGTGCAGTGCTATTTGTTTGTGAAGTAGTCTCCTTTTTTATAACAAACATTTTAATTTTGCATACAACTCAAGACACATGCCTCTTAAAAGGAGACACTTAATTCTAATCTCCAAATTATATTCTAGCACAGTTTAATCCTTACGCATATTTAACATGTAGTTGAATATATTATAGTTTGACCTGCCATCTGTGAAGTGACTGAATGAATTTTAATTAACACCTTATTCTGCCAAATTTACATTTTTCAATACAAATGCATATCAAAGTGAAACATAATCTCCAAGGTAATTTATATATACGAATACTCATATTAAATTATATCAATGCGGCACTTTATTAACGGAATGCCTAATCATGCGAATTATTCGAAACGTATACTCCATGCAACCATATCAGTGTAAATGTAATTTCATTTTGAATATGCTTCTGGGGTTTCACATGTAAAGTGGAAATAACATAGTTAGACTAAACCAGCCATTTGCAGAACATGCATATTACGAGCATTGAATCCTTCACTAGTGAATGTGTCATATGGTGTTAGTCAGCCAGAAGTATTGAATTCTCATCCATATTCGTTCAAGCCGAGAACAATACTTTGAAATTCAATAAAATTGTCTAACTTGGACGTATCATTTCTAGCCGCTGAAACTGTTTTTGCAAGCGGCATTTTACACTTACATGAATGGAACATGATTTCACACAAAGAATATAAAGGCATTTTAAGTGAAAAGTGACAGATAGAAGATGTCTTCTCTTCAATCTTATTTTTAAAGAGCTGTATACTTGACTGATACAGATATAAATTTGCAAGCATGATAAATGGTTAACCCGACGCATTCACTGATGTTCTTTTATGTGGGTGGGTAGATGAGATATGTGCTCTAATTGATCTCGGTTCAGAGCTTTTTCGTATTTTCCGAGTTGAATTTATTTTAATTCCGCGCAGACCCACCAGGATGCTGTGTGTTCCGAGACACGTAATGGCGATTGATGATATTAAAGTCAGCGAAACGCCACGTGCGTGAGTGTTATGCCCGACCTTAGCGTTCAGTTGTGCTAAACTATTGATCTGAAATTTCATTTGTGATCAAAGGTAGACGACAGAACCAGCGTGTGAACATAACTTCATTACGTTAGGAGCATTGTGCTTCATTAGCATTTCTACCCGTCTAACGATATTAACACAACATCCCAACCTTTTATTTGCACGCGATTGCCCTACAGTGTGACTGATTCCAAAGGCCAACCTTTCCCAGAAAGATTACAAACTTGATTTGTATGCACAACCAGCTTATCTACACAAGTTAAGGAAACATTGCAGATAATATATGGTATAATAATTTGTTTAATTCCATCAAACCGAACAATTAACCAATCTTTTGTTTCAATACAACAACTAATTTTCATCTGTCTACTATAAATAGTTATTAACAGGTGGCTGAGATAAGTTTCACAGAAAAATCTTTATTCGATCGAGTCTATTTTTCAATATTAATTGTCCACGACCGAAGGCATAACCGAGTTGGCACGATAAACAGATGATGCTTAATTGACATGTCCCTGTGACGTAATGCCAGAGATAAAGTCTGTTACGTGATTGATAAAATACCTGTTTTGATAGACAGACACATTCATGAGAAACTTCCCGAATGTAGCGATAATCAAAATTGTAATTACTTTCATGCAATTCTATACACCGCGTATCTCGACACTCTCTATTTACGACCTCTAAATGCCAGGATCGTTTGAATGAACGTTTCTCTCCCTATACTTACTGTATATGACGGGCCATTTAATACTCTTGTTGAAATTCGAATAAATCCGGCAAAACATATTTCTTTCAAAGGTCTAAATGTTAATTGTACCTACTTTAAAATCGGAATGCCGGTCTGTCTGAACTAGTCGTTCGTGTCTGCATGTGAGGACACCGAACGCACAATCCAAATGCCTGTGGAAGTTTGAGTGACAAACAAAAAATTGAACCTAAATATTTGTTTATGTATTATGTAAACGTGTTGTAAAACAAACAAATTACACGAAGCTGTTAATAATGGGCGTATTTTATACATTCTGGTGTAAGACATATCTACTAACCCGTTTGCTTAGGATTGTAAGGGGTATTTTCGAACCTTTTGCTGCGTGTCGATATATGAATGTTTGATTGCCATACTCAGGCTTGCGAGTTCTATTCATATACTTCACTCCATTTATACTTGATTTCGAATTTGTATATCAGTTATATTTCTAAAGTTTCTGGCACTTGTGTAGGAATGAATATCTCTACATCTGCTATTTCTATTTATTGTAGTTTTGTTGACACAAATCGTCAACATATATCATAAACAATTCTTAGATGTTTAGGAATTCAGTCACATCATATCTGAGCTTGTTTTAAGAAATTAACCTACGACCTGAGATTGAGATGGTTTATCAAAACCGTGTATTTAAACTAAAATAGTATCTTGATAAATTACCTTTAAAAAATTAAAAAGTATAACTAACAGTACATTATTTACTACTCTCAGGAAGCATTATGCTAATTTTAGGTTGTATTCACATCAATAATTGAGATTTTTTAAATAAAAAACCGAAACAACATGTATCTGCCCATTCTAAAATAATAATAATATAATGATAACTACTTTATACTAGTTGTTCTTTTAAATATTTAGTACATTCGGAAATGGGAAATTATCGTCTTATCTTTAAATTGTAATGAACTCCATTGGTGGTATATTGTAATAAGATGATTTATGAAAAAAAAATAATACATGGAAAATAATATAATTCAAGTCATTTATCATCATTTATCTTTAATACACTTGGAAACAAATGCTGAATATCGATTTACTTTTAAATATTAATTACTGTATAACTGGCAAGGAACACAAATAATAGTAAAGAGAAACGCATAATTACATTCATAATATAAATATTCTGGTCGTTTGTTCATAGTACATATAATTTTAGGATAATTGTGACACAAAAAGAGACGCAGGGCCGTGGCGAGAACGCACGGCAAACCCAAACAACAAAATTCTCGTTGAGTTTACATTATATACGAGCACACAAATGTGGTGGCTCTCAGGACGCTGGGCACAAACAATAACATAACATAACTATATGTGAGCGTATATCTGAACATAAGCTGGTCAAATAGCGTGTACCAGCATAATTCGTATCGCATTGCTGTGTTGTGTAGTCCATGTTAACAGTGTTGAGGAACAACTCGGCAGAGACCCTTGCAATTCTTAAACATGAAGGCGAACTGTTAAATGTAAATAAGCAAATGCTGCAAGCGGATATCACTAATGTAAATGTAACTCTACCTACTGATTGTTATGGATAGGGCCACGGGATTAGAATTCAAAATAATAACAGCAGAAGGATTTCGCTTTAGGAACGTAATTGCGACGAGATAACTAGTACAAATAAAGAAGACTAAACATATCATTTTTTAATCTTTAATGGGATTAATCTATTTTAGAATCACAAAGTAGGATGACTTTGACAAATTATAGTGCGATGTGAACACAATTCTTTGCTCTGTGTGCTTACATTGCTGAAAAGACCGTGATATAAAATGACGATGGGATGGGTGTTATGTTCATGTGAATCACATTTATTCGACATTGATTTAAATTATACACACATAATTAAGCTGTCACAAATGCATTACCGATCGTTTGCCAATTAACCGAGGCCATATCATGGAATCACTATGAATTTAAAGTGTTCAAAGGCCGCCGTATTGAGCATTAGCTGTATATACGTTATCAGCGCACTCTTGCATACGTATTTCCAACCGGGACTTTTTATATTGTAAAGCACTAATGACCTACTAACATTTCAGGGTCAATATCACTGATAACGCTAGTAATAACACTTGATAACAAATGCATTTTCAAGTTTACAGTACCTTGAATACACCTTTATTCAGAAATACGAATTTCACTTTCTCATGTGTACGCTATCAGCTCAGAATCGCAGACATATTTTCGACTGTGCGTGCGATGTAACGTAACTGAAAACTGCGTCTTATTGACAGTACCCATGTTCAGAACGTTGTGTCGAAATTTACCGCTTTTGTAATACTGATTTATTTATTTGAATGTGACCAATATTCCGTGTATAGCACGTGATTTTACTCTTAACCGGTCAACTGACCAGTCATTTTGTCTATAGCAATGTTTCGACACGTGCTACGCGCCTGAAATGAATTGTAACCAACCAAATACAAACCATTTATATATTCTGCTTACGACATATTCAATTTAATTTGCGTTCAATCTTATTAACACAAGTGTTGAATAATAATACTCCAATAAATACACAGTTGTCAAGTACATAAAACTATCATGATAATAAACAGTGGTTTGAGAACTTTTAAATGGGTAAACAAACAAAGAATGAGTGGCATTTCTACTATTATGAATTGTATTAAATAGAAAATTTAATTTGTGCGGCAACTCTTAAATAATTCATCGACGACTAGTGGGTTTATTGCCTTGTTCTTGGTAGTTCCCCAATATCAAACATCGACATTTTCAGTTTATGATATTACCTTAACAAAGGATGTCCCGTTTCTTACACTTTAAATCGCATGTAAGTGTATCTACACATTAACGAGGAAAGACTTTTAGTGTTAATTAAATTGTTCATTTCTTTCATGTATTTCGGGTTAGTCACACAGAACGGACGAAATCTAATATTAAATACAGCATAAATTACATTTGAAAAAGAGCATTCACAGTAAAGTTTAGCAAGCAACTTGTTGTAATTGTTCCAACCATCTTTATTGTCGGACAGGTGATATATTACATAAACTATGCGTTTATTATTATGTTACGTAACCTATGTGTATAATATTTCTTTTAATGTTCTGAGGTACATATGCACACAAACTATTTCAAAATGAGTCAAAGTATACAAGGTAGACCCAGTCTCTTGGCTGTCAACGTTGTGCATTTCGAATCGTATAATTACATAACCACAGGCACAGGAAAGACACATGTAAGTAAATCTTTCATTCGAAAGATTACCAAGATGACCCCAAAACACATTGCATGATGTTGCGTCGTATACAGATATATGACATGTTGTGATGGCAACGCTGGTTCCATAAGATGTTTTTCTACGTACCACCTGCGGATTTGAAATGGTAACAGGAAACTTGCATACTAACTGTTTGTAAAATCGGAGCTCATTTTGCAGCACATCCATGCGTGGGGCAAATTGATTGAGAGCATTATTCCTATACACTGCGCAAAAAAAAAACATACGATAAAATGATCTGATACTGCAAGGGGTATAATTATTGTAAATGTAAATCAGCATAGCGATTGTTTAAAATAGGGTCACGGGATTGGAAATCCAATAAGGAAAGCCTAATGTCTTGGTTTTAGAAATGCACTTTACACTCGACAGGGTATACATGTAATACTTCAACGGATTTAACTAGTATTGAATTACAGAACCGCAAAACAAACTTCTCTGTAAACTTTATAAAAAAACGGTTTTCCAAAAACAATAAGGATGCATTTACATTCATTTAGTAACATTCATTGTATACCGCACATTGCAATTGAACGTACGTACTACCCTGTGTCTCAAACTCGCGGCTTTGGTCATTGTGGTTGCCACCTGTGTAAACAATTGCCTGCCGAGTAGGTTCGAATGTGTTCTTCTACATCCAACTTTTCACAAATATAATGAATGATATAGCAGACGCAAAATGATTTGTTCACAAAGGGCTACTCTTCCCGCTACCTCAGAGCACGAAATCGTTATGTCTTTACACTATACGTATAATGTTGAGAATGCTCTGTCCTCATGCGAAACCATTGCACTATGATTTGAAGCTATGGACATAGAATCAAATTGAAACAAGCAAATGCATTACCGATCTTTCTATCAAATAATTCTGATAATTAATTTAAAGATGACATGCTCACATATCGTATCATTTCGCGGAAAATACATACATTTGCGTATAATCGTATAAGTGTTTTGGAGTGAAACTGGCGATGTTCAAGTTACCCACTAACGTTCATATTGTAACATTGGAACTTGATAACTGCATGAAATCCTGACCTTGTGTTGAAATATGAAATTCACTCTTTCTTTGTATTCAGTTGTTTATTTGAATGTGACCAACACATCAATGTGACGTATGTGGTTTTAATCCTCAACCTACCTGTTGATAGTCAATGTCATTTGCTGACGTCAACTTGGAAAACTAAGCGGATTGTTTTAACCAGGAGATTATGTTATGTCGTCGGGAAATGTGGGCTCCTAATATCTGTGTTAGACAAGCCAGCAACCAAATCCTTAGAGAAATGTGATAGTAATAATTTCTTAAAGATAGACGTGTCTAACTTCAGTTACCGTAACTTCTTTCTTTGGACAAATAACACATAATCAAAAATCATGTAATGTAGCAACTAGTCGACGACCAGGCAAGTAGGGAGGGGCCAGCAGTTGGGTTTACAAACGAAATACTAGACGACGTTGTGATTAATTTTGAGGTTGTTTCCTGTTGAACAGAAATAAAACAATTGCGTAGATACCTAAGTAATCAATTTGTAACATGATCATCAAGCGGTAATGCACTACCGATCTGCTGTCAAAGTAACTCGGGTCATCTCCAGCAAATCACAGAATCATGAATTTAAAGATGTAATTTACCCGCAGGTCGTCGCATTGAGTGTAATGTGCATGCATATTTACACCCGGGATTGTTTATAAAGTAAAGCAATTATGACTCACTAAAAGTTAATAAATTCATTTTCAAGTTTACAGTACTTCGAATCAAACCTTTTATCGAAATACGAATTCCACATTCATGTATACGTTGTCAGCGCAGAATCGCAGACAGAGTTTTGAGTGCGGTGCAGGGTAATTGAAAAATTAATGGTCTTCTAGTTGACTGTACCTGGGGTCAGAACCTTGTGTCGAAATTTCCCACCTTCGTTATACTGAGTTGTTTATTCGAACGTGATAATTAATCAGTGCAACGCATGTGATTTTGTTCATTAATTGACCAGTCATTTAGTCTGTTGCAGAAGTGTTTTGTTTCGGGTCAGTATATGGTGTTGTCACAATAAAAATGATAGTTTATTTTGTGACGTCTGGAAATGCGGGTTCGTAATATCATTGATTCCCAACCAAATACGCGCCATATTTTGTATTTATGTCAACCCCTGCAGAAGTAATACAGTAGTATATTCCTAAGTTGAAATTAATCAATGGCAGAAATCTATCATAACAAAGTTGTGGGAGATTGTTAATGCGTTGATAAAGGTTATACAAGCAGAGAATGAGTGGCATTTCCTTCAATTTAAAGTCTATGAAATAGGAAATTAAGTCTAGGCGTATAGTTAGTCTATGTTTATTAATAGGACAACAAGTAGTGCGTGACTCACGTGTTTATTTCTGGTTTCGAAGCTTGAACTTGCTGGCTATAAGATTAATTATAAGATTATTTACGTACGCACATGTATCAACACAATTTATGAGAACATACTCATGGTGTTCATTAAATTGTTCGTTTCATTTGTGTGCCCGGGGCTATTCAAAACAACACAAACAACATTAAACAAGCGTGTACTTTAATTGCCAGGTGGAACATCGCGTGACTCAGGCGTCACTTCTCAATGTCTTTATATTGTTTTTTGCATACATTCTGAGAAATGTGTTGACGGTATATTTGTACACGATAAACAAACTCCATCATAATGGCACAAGCCTCTCAAATGACCTCCATGTAAATGTGGTCACTATTGTCAATTCGTATAACTATATACCTGCTAGCATTAGGAGAGCATTGTTGCGTTCATGAGAATGTTACTATGGATACCAAGTAATGCCCCAAAACACATTGTATGATGCTGCGCTAGATTGGTTCGGGAAATATGCTGGCATCCTTGATTTCTGACTCCATTCGATACATTAACTCAATAACCAGATACTTATGTAACCCATTATACTGTACAGCTATAGGTGTGATATTATTTCCATTGTCCCCGCTGCCACATTCTCGATTAAACACTGTGGAGAACTATAAGGAATGATAATGGCATAATTCACGAAGAAGTCAACAGCTCATTCGATCTGCAATAATTATTTCAATGCTACTAATAGCTACCCTCTCCGTTTGTTTTCGAAAATCCGTATAAAGGTTTGCGATCTTGTTACTTTATATTATTATACATCTGTCACCGTAACGCCATAAGTTACCGCGTGCCGTAATTTTGCGGTATTTTACGGGGTATTTTCATCTACCATATTAGGAAATGCGAATTCCAAATATGAAATAATTACGCGCGTGAGCGTCCTCTAATAATAAAACAAAACAAAAACATGGCTGCCACCAGAGTTTGACCGGACTCCACACAAAGAAGTTCGCTGTTCTAAAAATTTTGGACTTCGGCATTCCTTGGAAGGAAAAGATGTATAACAATAAGGTTATTACGAGGTTACCTCAAATTATGCACTCAGACTGTACGCCGCGCATCGACCTCCACTGCGCGTCGGTCGATACGCCAGCTGTACTGTCTTCATGCATACTTTGAGGTGTTCTCCTATTAACCTCATATTATAATCGTCTACGACAAATAGTATGGTGACGTCGTATTATATCGTGTCATTGAATACACATTATAATGCATGGAACATGAAATATGGACAAATAAATATATTGAATAACATTTACCAGCATGAGTCTGTGTGTTCGCGCAATTTTTTATCGTATGTCTGTGTTTTAGTATCATATTCAGGTACGTTGAAAACGGTATTGGGCACTATCTCGTTGTGGATTTTGAGTATTCACGGTTTTCAATCGCGCAAATAAACAAATGGTGGAATGCTATTTGCTAATATTTTGTATAGGACCGCGGGACAGGAACTCCGAAACAATAACATCAAATGTTTGTTTCATAGTCCTAAAATCTATGATTGGATAATCTTGACTCTTAAATATATGCTCATTTCAGTTCGTATAATTATAAACCCCCACACACAAGTAAAGCATCTATGAATACTATTTATCATTCATATGTTACCATGGAGACTGACTAATTCTCCGAGAAAACATATTTCTTCACAATAGAGGCGAGGTTGCGATGGCAACGCTGTCCCCAGCAGATAATTCCGTCAACCCACCAGCTACCACGAATAACAGGAAACATACATAGAGATCACATGGATTTGTTAAGTATATAATTGACATATACACATTGCCTGGTTCTTAGGGCAAGGTCAAATGCACGCATTGCGTTTTCTTCTTATCGTATACTACTAATCAAGCTTAATCTGAGTAGAAAAGTAGCAGTTATGCAATTGAAATTATGGGATATTATATCAATAAGAAATTAAATTATAATTGTAATAATTGAAAGTGAGATTCCGATTCTATTCACCGGACCACTGCGTACTACATTCAGGCACAATTCATCATGGTGTATCGGATCATTTTAGTCGAACGCACAACACACCCACACACGGATAATTCAGTTTGAGCCGAACACTGGCGCCTCAACAAGGATAACATACATCTGGCTCCAGAGATGAGACAATATGACGCAATTTAAAATCGGATTTGGCCAAGTAAGCCTCTTGACAGACTAAGAAGGTATTAAGTCAAGGAAATGAACAATTCATTATACAACATTATATATACATATTGTTTATATCGTGTGTTTAATACTCGACTTACACTAATTGAATACATTATCTGCATTGAATACATTATCTGCAACAAATAATATTCACTCAGTACGTTCTTACGCATATATTGATATACATAATGATGAGTTAATAGTGTGCTCTGCTGGCTATTAACAGAATAGTTATTCAAGAGTTCGTCGCTATTTAATGTATTTAGGTCACATTCCGACCCGCGTTCACACCTACACAGAGACGGCTTTATTGAAGTTCCCAAGCTGTGTGGGTACCTTTCAGTATTTGTCCAGCCTGCGCTGCTGTTTCTCATTTACAAACCAACCAAACAAACAAAGAATAGTAACCTATTCATCGCACAGTATAATCACATTCATCGTGCGACGGCAGACCGACTGGCATATTATACACACCACGCAATGAACAATGCATGACATGCCATTTTCTATACAGCAATCTGTAACAGGTGAATGATTATTAAGTTTGACTTAATTTCCAGTTTTCATCGACTGCGCCTGGTATTCATAAATTGAACTAATTGAACTAAATATGTTTCACACGTGGACAACATTAACGTCAAAGATACAAATGTTATAAATGTTTATGTTATATTTTAATGACGTTTAATTTAATTTTATCCAATGGTACTAATTACATAAACATTTTAGCGAACAGACCTACATACCATTGTTGAGATTATAAAGTAGGACAGCAGTAGAATAATATTGTATTTTTTTCAAAAAGAATTATTGCACAATGATGTATTGAAACACGACTAAAAACATTTAAACGAAGAAGCACTATTTGAACACTAACTATTACTTAGTTGTAATATACCATTGTTTGGACATTACGTCATGTCATTGTTGTTCACTGTAACGTTATAACGCCACACGCCTATTGGTCAAACATTATATCACGTGTTTTTTTCATTTATCACCATAATGAAACCAAGCATTCATTATCCAGTATCAACTGTAAAAAGTGATTTAAATATGCAGTCTGCTGCTTGTACGAGAGCGGATATGAATAGACCTTCCGATTGATTCCGAATAAGAACTAGGAAGCAGATGCAAGAATACAAATGAGTAGGTCTTGCTCGTTTAATAACAACGTCGTCAAACAACGATAAGATCCAGTATCACTTCGTTTATTGTCGTTGCAGCAAGATCGCATTCATATCGAGCTCATGGCATCTCATCCATCATGTCTCTTCTTGACAAAATGACAAGTAGTAACTAGACGAAAACTGTAACTTTGATATTGATGTTTTTAACCTACACAATCATTATTTAGATGCATGCATCACTGCTCCAGATATCACGGTTTCGCGCAAAATTTGGGGTTAGAATAGCTATATAAGTATCTATGCCATCACACATTTCCATTTTGTGGTGTAACGCGACAAGATTTTTTCAAGACTTGATTTTTTCCGATCGATAACAAGTTTTAAAATATGTAATTGATGAACTAAAAGGCATAAAGCTGGGAATGTTATAACCTTGACCAATTAATAGACACAATAGTAAAATCGAGAAACGACATGGCGATATCATCGCAGGTTGGCCAATAGAAAGCCTTCGTTTGATGTTGATGGGAATGCTTTGCCCTGAGAATAAATCTAACAGTTTTTTGTTACATTTGTCACACCCCTCCTTACTTTTCTAAAGTGCCTACACCTGAACCACGTTTTTTTTCATCAGCCAAGCCGTGAGACAGTATGGATCTATTGGTTGAACGAATGGTTGACCTTCGATAGCGGAAAGTTGTTGTTCAGCATTTACTAGGAAATAGTTCAGTACCCGTTTAATAGTTTCATCGTTCTACTTTACTAGGCGAGGACTGTTTTTCAGAACTAGGATATTCTCAAATGATTCAAATGAAGAATACAATATCTAAAAGTGGTACATTTTAAAAGCAGCAATAGCCTGGGATCGAACCAACGACAACAGATCGACGAGTTATGTAAATGCATGCGATTAAAGGTCCTTCTACGGACGCTAACTGCAGTTACGGACGCTAACAGTAGTTAACGACCTGCTTAAGGACTCGATCCCAAAGTTACGAATTGTATGTTCACCACTTACACCAAGTGTTGTTTGAGTGCATAATGTGTTTCCCAATCGTGGTACTGACGCCTTATTCGAACACTAGTTTAAGTCGGTTCCAGCCTCATGACATAATAGGTATTTTTGGTACCTCACAGTCCCCGGGATGGGTGGAAAAGGGTGGGCGGGCGTATGATGTTTTATGCCATTCTATTTTGTTCAATCGGTACTGATCAGTCTGCATCATATTACTCGATGATAAACAATCATGCGAAACTTCTTGTGTTGCGGGGTTTACGGCGTAAAAATAAAAGAAAACAATTACGCACGAAACGTGTATCAACTTTAAAATATTTATGTTGGACTGATCGTGTCGTCTGCGTATTTCAACGTGGAGCGATACGCCCTTGCATGTTCACGTTCTACGCTACGCACCAGTCGGCTCACTAGTCGGGTTTCAGCCTAAATAAGAGCTGTTACGGCGGATTAATCAGCTAACACGTACACTATACTATCTCTTATGAAATTGACTTTGAATCTAATATGGCACTGTGTACGTTATAGCGTATTTTTGCAGTATATTCACGTAATTTAGGTATACTGTTCAAATCGAACTAGACATGTCCAATGTCTGAAAATAATCTAATTATAAAATGTGCAAGTGACTGACCTATTCGACCTGAAAAGATGCGGATACAAGTAATCTCTTCTCGAGCGTAGTACCGTGTAATAGTCTGTATGGCGGTTACATGTCCAAACCTTCTTACTCAGAGACAAGACACACTGTGAAAATTGCAAAGACCTCAAATTACATTCGGGCATGGTCATATAAGAACATTAATGAGGTATTTAGTTACCACACTAGAGCGAGTGATCTAGTTTATGAGGAAAAGTACGAACGTGTTCGATATATTTCATGGCGCTGAATCTGTGGTTATCATCATCTATGTCAAAGCAGAAATATTAGAATGATTCATCGTACCGACATTGATTGCAACCTTCTCCGCTCAATTTCTAGTGCCACATTAACGATGATGCGGCACGCGTTTCCGTTTCCGTTCGGCCTGTATCAATATCACTAGCGATAGGTCGTAGAAGTCGTTTGATAACCCTGGCGAATCGCGTAAACAATATATATTAATATGTATGTGGGAAGTACATTATGAACCAAGTAAACTGAAGAAGAAAAAATAAACTATTAAAGTATCCATTACTCTGTCTAATTTAGAATTTCGATAGATGAACTTTGATATAATGTTGGACAGGTAACGTGATCTGAAGTCAATTAAGTATGTCATGTACTGTGCTTTAACGTGTACGGAGAAGAGAGAGGATCAAAGAAAATCGTCCGGTTAATTGGATGGCGGCTTTATGAGGTCTTGCACTGCTTGTTATTGCTATGGTATACCTATAGTGGATATATCCAGTTCTTTTGTCGGAATCAAACCATTCTAACTCTCATTCATACCTCTCCATATTGGTCGCATTTCTAGTGATTAAGAATTGTTTTTATTAACATTCGCGTCCTTTTGCTTGCTATATTCGTACGTGATTTATAGCTTATAGAACTGGCTTTTAGAGCACATTTGCCGTCAACAGTATACTTTTATTAGCAGGGTACTTAAGGGACGAACAAACGATGTGTTTTATTGTATGTGTATAAAAAATATAACGGTTGTACATGAAAGAAATCAAGTGTTGTGAAAGAGCATTGAACTTCCAAAGAAAGATTTATTCGGGATGTTTCCTAACTACATTTGAATGACATGTATAGGTGATGTCACTACCAATTAATTACTGTTCACTCAACATGCATTTATTTATTGTTGCCATTATTGCTCTTGTGTTTTTTTGCAGTAAAACGCCAACACATGAGTTTCAGTCTCAGTCTATACAGCTCATTGGATGCATGGAACTTTTCTTAAACGAAATGAAAAGATCGTACAGCCTGATAAAAGCGTTTCCGATGAGCAACGGTGAGTGAAACCGAACACTGTCATAATAAACATCTTAGAAATTTCAAAGTGCCAGTGGTGGATCTTCTAATTAGTTAACAGTAGAGTAGCAGTTGCCATGTTCATGGAAGATACATCGATAGTCTAGCATTGAATCTAATATGTTCATCATGGAATGCCAATTACATTATCATTGAAGCTTTGTTTGTCATTACACTTAAAATACATTAGATATCACGAGGTAAAACAAATACGAACAACATAGTTATATATTTAAGTCATGTAGAACAAAATACGCTAATTTTATGCACGTCAAACTCAAAACAAATTGTAGTCTTACGATTCCCTCCCCTCCCACACGAGCACACTAGACAATTCTTGTGTTGCAAATAAAACCACGCGCTTTACAATCGACCATGTTGATTTGGAATGATGCACGTAACCATGGAGGTATCAATTGATGCGTATATTATGTATTCCAAATGCATGACTAAGTAATTTCCTTCTATCCCCTTCCTCATTGAGATCGCTGTAATAGAGTTAGTCAATATAATTAACACTCTGTTTTTGATACAAAAAAAGCAGAGCGTCTTGTTCAAATGACGATGTCTAGTCATTACGACATAGTTCTCCTGAAAACATGTTTTTTATTGTGTTTCCCACACAATCCCATACGGTTTCTGAAATGTCATTATCCTTGGGACTAATAACTCTCATACTTTATTCAGTTCTATTTTCAGCTCTGAGATAATAATTCAGGTTATTCAAAGAGAATATGCCCCGTAATACCTGAAGATATAAAGTGTATACAGTGTTTACGGTAATACCACGTGCATCGGACAAGTCTTAGCCATGCAATCCTTTCCCACTTTATTCATTTTGACATGTCCTTGGCAGCACATGAAATAATCTCGAAAATCTCCGTAAAAAGATAAATGCAAAGCAATGGCTGCTGACACAGAATCAACCAGTGTAACCAACCAACCAACCAACCAACCAAATAAACTCTGTTATGTGTAAAATGTAAAAAAACAATTGGACAGAATTGTATGGTCAGAAGTAGAACACGGCTACACATTTGCTACGGTAGATTCCGCTAAAATCAAGGGCTCCGTGAAAGAGAAAATACGAGCTAGATTGTAATCCATATAATTAGTTCTGCTGTGTTCGAATATGACAGATCGGAGCTGTTCATATAAGTGATTGTCCGTCGTCGTCCGTCCGTCCGTCCGCCAACAATTCCTTTTTCGATTTCTTCTTGAAAACCACTAGCTCAATTACTTTGTATGTGGTATGGTACCTTGGGCGAATATATTGCCAGGAAGGTAGAAAAGACAGCGGAAATATCTCGATCTTTAGGTCACTTGTTTATAACTGAGTTAACTTAGGTTAAACAAAGTAGCCACCATGTGTAGTCCTGGAACAGTGGTTGGAACAATAAAATCATGTATCTGTATCCTCGATTTGATATTGGTTGGAAATGGTCCCATAATATCAATTAACATTTCATTATTGGTAAAATGTCAAAATGTGTGAGTGTTGTCGAAACGTTTATTTATATCTTCTTTCTTAAAACACACACACAAACACACTTAATGCGTTGAGCCACGATCTATGTTAATGAACAACAATTATTTACGCACAAGTTTCACTAAATACAATATCTTGGAAGATTCTTGTTGAAATACAACAGGAAATAAATCAACTGCATTCCAAGATCATTGACACTAAGTAGCAGTAATTAGCATAAGGCTTTACAAGCAACATTACAAAGAAGATGCCCCAGAAAGATATGTTAGAAGGATACAGAGTGTTTTAATGCTTTACAAGTTCAAGGTTCCGGATTCATTCTAAGAGTATGTCAATATTACAAAGAAATTAATTGATACATGCACCTACATGTTGGTACAGGGAAATATGCAATCATCATATTAGGTATTCTGATATCTAAGAGGCAATAAAACCTCACCGCTATTAATATAATTTCTGTTGAGCGGATATGTCAATCTATCATTGTAGATTTTGAAAACATTCCTGGCGTGCTGAGCGCAACAGGGAGTCAAATTGCCATGGCAGCGATGGGGGCTATTGGTAGCCGTGTGTTTGCAGCTGATGCCGTATCTGCCTTCTCATCGGACCAGTTTGATGAGACATTCGTTCTTGAGCCGCCACGACGAAATCGGGACGAATTACACTCCCTACAGAAGTAAGTAGAAATGTAGTAAGAGGTGAATACTATGAACAATTTCAATTATTGTCAATGTCAATAATTATGCTTATGCATAAGAACACAGTAAAATGAAGCTTTTCATATCTATATAAAAACATTGCGTGGGTAAAGTGACAGATGCAATGCCGTACGCCAACTATAAACATTATTCTCAAATAGCCGTCAGCGGGGCAGTGGAAGCGATGGCGAATACTATTTGTCGCGTGGCTCTCTCCTGACCATATTTTGGCGGCAATTTTACTAATAAGGTGTATTCTCATAGCATTAGCAATTCTACTAAATCCTATAAAACACCTACGTTGAAATCTGTCTTTTATGTTCCACCTTAGAAACATGGCAGTATTAATACACGTGTCAAACGAAACTTACTAATAAATCGCCCCAGTCATTGAAACGCGTGACGTTTACTGTGGGCCCTTACATCAATTCAGCGCGCTGCATGATGCTTCAATCACCACGTACATTTGTTGCCGTAATATATGCGTGCTAAGCTACACAATAACTGATAATAGTCGTGAAAGCATTTTTTAAACATCCGTTGTCAAAACAGACCGACAATGGGCACTGAAACGGAAAATTACATTTACTAATTTATTCCAATACTGAATTTAATAACATCAAAGTATTAAATTCGCCGTTGTCATTGATTGAAGTGATTAACAGTATGAAATACAATATTACGGGTTGATACCTCGGAACTGTTAATTTAAAAAAACCGATCAGATTTACAATGGCGAGTAGAAATATTATTATACATACAAGTCTGTTACCCACTGATTTCTATTGTTATAGCAGTGACAATATCACGTGTTACTTCGTGTTCCAAATGTCAGTCACGTGATTGGTGCTATTTTATATTTTCACTCTGTGGCCGGCACTACTTTTACGATTATTATGAAAACAGAACAGCATCTTAAAATAGTGTTCCACAATTATGTGCAATTATTTCCGATGTTTTTTTTTTTTTTTTTTTTTTTTATAATAATACGTACTTCAATGTAATTTATGCGAGTGTGTCGATGTCAACAAGTTCCTGAAAAGATATTACTTGCGGCTCTCGCTTTCGCTGCAGACGTTAGCAGGGCGAGTCGTGGTGTTTTGTTGGAACCCTGGAACACGAAACAGTAGCAACACATGATGACCAACAATGAGTTTTGGGATATATCCAATGGGCATGTACCAAACCTTTAAAGCGGGGGAGTCGTCATCTGCGCATGCGTATGATGGCCATAGCGTGTCATTGTTTACAAACAAGCGTCTACTCGTGAGCCTTTGCGTTTTAGCGTATGTTGTTATTATCGCTTGGGACTCAATTCGCGCGCGTGCGCAGGTGACGACCCTCCCGCTTTAACTTCATTACCGCCTGGTTTAGTGAATGTCTCCATTTCCATCGCTATTTCCAATACAACGGTAACGTATGATACCAAATCAATGTTCTCTCGGTCGACAAGTAACGCCGGGATATTTGATATCGATATATTAATTTCAACCTGATCGAAAACAAAAAAAACGTGTACGTCTTTACGTTATTTCAATTTCGATTGATTGTGTTTAGTGTCCTAATTTTGATATACAAACTTCTGCAATCGATAGTGCATATTCACAGAATACTATAATACGCTGAATTGTTCGAATATATACATGCCACAGTTAAAACGGAAACAAAAGTTCGGGTTGGAATGTTTACATCATGTCTACGTATAACATTTCATTTCATTTCCCGCAGTACACCAGAAAACGTGTTACACGACCTTCAGGTCATGTCTCCCGTAGCATTAGAAAAAATAATGAATATATTTGATAATTTAACTACTCGTTCAACTATGCATGAACAATATTTATTATCTTGAATTTGCCTGTTTCGAACATATCTGATTTCCACATATGCATTTCAAATGTTATTTAATTTCAAGTCGTGTTTACAATGTCAACAACGGCCATGTCACGAGTGCGTTATATATCAATCCGCGCGTCAAACCTTTCAAGATGAGAGTTGTTTTTATGTTCGATATTTTCTTGTTGGCGACGAATAAGTATAATTGCAAGTATCAACTGGCCTGGAGATAACACTCCACATAGTGCTGATTATGTTATATAAAGTCAAAAATAATAAATATGTGCACGCATGATAGATATTCATATATAAAACACTCCTGATATTGTGCGTGTCAAGTTCACTGGGGGTACGTGCGTTGTACTGCATATCCACAGATTGGTTTTTGATTAAAAAGAAATGTGACAATCTTAATAATAATAAGAAATTCTAAAGACTATGAAAAATGTATTGCGCTGGAAAATCAGGTGTTATATTGTGAAACAAATACTTGATTGTAAATGCGTATATTTAATGAGTTACAAGCCAAGGGCAATGAATGGATGAACCCGTTTTCTGGCTTATCTTACTCACATCATTAGTATAACTCGTAAATCTATATTTGAAAAGCAATCAACGAAATTGGAACACGTGGCTTCTTTATTTAACATATTTGAGCTTATCGACGACTGTTCATATATATTTGAAAATATGTAAAAAAAAAACTGTGGTATTAGAACAATCGGCATGGTTGGCTGCTGATCGTCTCCGCCCCCGCTTATTCTCTCAATACGACAGTCGAATTTTCAGCTGCTAAATCGATTTATTCGTTGATATTGATTTCTGCAATCAGCTTCAAGATCAGAAAATCATTGAGGTGTGCAATTTTGTATTCGCATTATTGTCTTTATTGACTTTATTCCGGCTTTCGGTACGACTGATGCTTCGTTAGGGTTACAATAACGACCATAACAAGTTCAAACCAGGGCATTATTTAATAGAGTTAAGATACATAGGCACTTTCTACAATGTTTTCTAAATCACGCCCAGACAAGTCACGCGATATTATTTACACTAATAATTGTGATGGGACTGGGTAACGTTCAAGTGACGTTGCACGTATACTCCAGGTAATTGAAATGTACATGTAGCAGTGTTGGTGGAATATACATAATCATATTAGCCTCACTGTACTTTTTACTTTTAATACATTTCTAAAGAAATGTAGATCACACGAATAAAGAATTAAATCATCAAACAAAGGTAAAAAAATTCTAACACTTGGTATCGATGGAATAGAGAAATCATTTATGAAAAGAATGTCAAAAATCGTAAACGTATCAATAATGAGAGTTATATTAACTTGACACTAACATAATACCGACTGGAAAGAAATGAATTTCCGGTCGGGAATTATCGTAAAAGCTCACATGCAGATATAGGTAAAGAAGTCAGGCCACGGCGTGCTCTAGCTAGATCTACCACAGTTACCCTGCTCAAATGGCACGTGCTACAAACGTGCAAATATATTTATTGTCACGTTTCAATTAAAACTACTGTCAATTAATATAAGAGATTCGAAGTACCTAGAATACATTTATAATTGGGAAATCACAGAACCATTAATCTAAAAAAAAATATTCTAAGTAATACAATACAAACAAAGGCATATCCACTGTTACCTTTTCCAGAACAACGGGATTATACTTTTTCCCAAATCACTAAAGGTCAACTTCGCTTCTGAGCAATATTCGTATTTCAGTATAGCATCAGGTGTGACCCGGTTTTCAGATAATTTTCATCGGCACAAATATAGCTATGTCATTTTCAATCAACATTATTTTTTCTTTCGATCGCACCTTGACGAAATTACATAATTGCAACTGTCGGACTGAGATCCACTTTATAACACTATTTAAGAATTGTCGCATTTGCAGGCGGGCGATCAACGCAGCACTGAGACATATCGGTTGTCATGGTATTCTATGATGTAAAATCACTACTCAGTTGGAAATAACTCCTCCAGATATAATTAGTTCTGTTCAAACCCATTGCCACTGGGGGAATTTTCGTATTCTCCAGTGACCATACTATGCTATTTTTACTTAGTAGAATTCCACGCCAATGAATGGCTGTTATTTTGTTCTTTGTTTTTCTCATATTTGAATAACGGTATAATCATCAAACTGCTATACCATGGCACTTCAGTCTAAAAAGCAGTATAAAATGTTTTATATCTTTGACTGGTGTCCTTGCAAGTAGATTGAACTTCTGACACATATGGGTGACTACGGTAATACAAAAAAACGTCAATATATTAATATGCCGGTAGTTTTACAGTGTATTTTGTGAAATGTAGTTAGTAATTATATTAATTTTAACATTTCTAGTAGTTTCGGATGTCAGGTAAAACACTAGCTGTGAGTCCATAGTCATTGGAATTACACTTTAGTCATTTTGAGATACATTTGTTAAATTTAAATTTCTTATGTGTCGGAGGAGGTATGGGTTCCCGCATGGACTTGCGTAACACAAATGTGGCACGTCAAATGGTATCGCATATAATCATACTATTTTCTTACATCACACCGTCATCGAAACTATCACCAATCGTTAATATGTTTATAAAACAATCATCAGATCAAAAACTATAACAAAAACGAATGGCTTAATGTTGTTGTTTGTCGGCCGCTAGAACGTAGGTAACTCAGATAGCAACCATTTTTTCAGGTTGAACGAAGACACAATTACGTGACCAAATGAAGTCACTATAGTAGGAGTACCCTAAGTTTGTGAAACAGAACGACAGAAACGACAGGAAACGGCTGTATGTTACTATTAGTAGTTTTCTATGGTATATTGGTATTCAATGTTGTGGTGTATTTGCATAAGTAGTCCTACACGTATGGGTAGATACTTCACTCTGTAAATTCCTCACAAATGACTATGGTCAGTGCTTACAAACTCAGGAAAATTGTCGACGCGTTTTAGTACGAAAGCACTCAATGCCTACTACAGTTACGTCACATTGACCTCGTTCGACCTAAAATGGCTGCCACCGGAATAACCGGGAAATAACATCAAAACTATGACGCCTTTAAGTGTTTGAATACACGCTCACAAATTACGATTACTAGATTAGTTATTAGAGTTTAGAAGCTGTGAAGCGGATATATGGGATAAGCAGGATATCAAGCTTATAACCCTGCAGTATCAGATTCATTAAACCAAATAACAAACACTTCACTCAGTTCGTAAATGAGATATTCTATACATATTGGTAATATTGAAATGTGTCATAATTGTGTTGTGTACTTTCTAACAAACGCTCATGGATTGTGATCATTTTATAGAATTTTTATGCTCTAAACGAGAGATTGAGATGATTGGTTAACATATTTATTATTTGGAAAAAAAAATTGAAAAAATTGCGACGGTGTGCAAATAAGATTAAATGTAACATTGAAGTAATGTAAATTATAACCGACGAAAATAAAAAAAATCGTATAAAAATCAACGTAAAGTCAAAACTTTTATGTGAGTCCAGGATGAATATTTCTGGATGTAAACATGAAACTGAAATCTGTAAATTGTTGGTATATGTATGCCTATAACGTACAGTAGATTAAATGCGCTGATATGGGTGTTTGCATACTATGGTCTATTAATAGCCCTGCTTCCATCGCCATTTCTATACATCTATTTTGCTCAGTGTTACCCACTTCTCAAAAACGGCAAGTCAGAATACTTTGACATTTTCAACGAATGTAGAAGCCTTGAATGTGTTTGAACAAGATTAATTGTTTCCAATAAATTGGTGTTTAATTGTAAGATTAAACTGCATCTATGACACGAGATGTCGCCTTTTCTTTCCTGATCATTTGACTAAGAGGTCTTTCATGGCCATTTTACTAGGGGGTCTATTTATCTCTACTCGGCGTCTCGCGCCGCGCTTTCTAGAAGACCGCATCGTGGTTTTTTGCACCATTCCCATTCTCCACAGAGTTCTAGTTTAACTGTATAATATCCCTCAAGATATGTAGAGTTTTATAGTTTTCAGATCAATTATCATATATTCTGTGTTTATTATTATATACTTTGTCAAGGTTATTACTATTCTATGTCAATTTATCACAGATCCCATTAGCGATACAAATTATTGCAATATTACGTGTCTTATATTAGTAACCATTTTATTCATATTACGAGTAATTACTCTAATCTCCTGTACCAACAGTGACATACAGGAATGCAAGACTATGCTTCACGAGTTGTATCAGATCATGCCGAGGCCGAAGACGAATGGTAAGAACCGCAAAGATGTGTGTTCATTACGATTTACTTGGTTACTAACTTCTTACAATTCATAAAGTCGTATACCTAATGTCCGTGCGATTCACGTGAATAACTATTCGAGGAAATAAAACATGACACAAAATGAAGAAGTAAACAATTATTTGAAATCAAATATACAAAGTGGTTGACAAATGAAAATATATAAAACGAGCGCAAAACACCAATTTTAACGGATGAAAGAAACCACACATAAATATTATGGTAAGCTGCATTTTAATTTTTTCTTTCACTGCCGTTTTGGTTACAATTTGATAACAAAAATAACCCTCCATATCTCAATTAGTAAATCAATTCTTCATTTATCAGTAGAATTCAAATAAAAAAACCGGAAACAAAAACTCGTACGTGAGTCACCTAAGACACTGTCATTAGTCATTGATTGTCATGCAAAAAGGAATTACGCATGAATGGAATTTAATTAACATGTTTCAAAAGAAGTACTGGCTATGTCATGGACGGCGTTTGCACAAATCATTTTGTGTGCAAAGAATCGCTGTCAGTTTATGTTTGGATAAAGCCTACATGTTAACTGTATTAATTATTGTCAAGTACAATTGATCCTGTCAACAGTGGTACTGGTAACATCCAATGATCATCTCTTTGAAACCCTCTTGGCTGAATACCAATCTGATGAATACGTCATCATCTACAGCATTAACAGTTTTTTGACACACGCTACGAAATGTTTGAATTAAAACGACGTGATGTCGTACACATTTTGTATAACTGATTATAGCTTGATAACTTGAATGTAAAGATGAGGTAACGTCCCGCGTAGATATTGTTGCTCAATTTTAGTAATAATATAATATCTACACCCTGGCAATTGCACTCATGAAGACATATTGACAGTCATTGATGACGTCAATGTAATTTCTTTATATTGTATCACAGCGACTTCTCGGGGTCAATCCTAATCATGCTAACGTATATTTATATGAATCTAAAATAAGCATTGTGTAATACAAACACAGTCAATAATCAATTTAACATTTCCCACCGGTTTTGTTTCTCTATTCGACAGATGAAGACTTCATTATTCCAGAGTTCATGAAGATACACAACCGCAGAAGGATTTTTGGTGGCAGCTCCCGAAGAATCAATTTGTGTTGCATGTGTGTACAAGATTCGCTGTAAATGTTACCATAGCAATTCAAGTGTGAGAACCCTCCATGGACATGAATATTCAGGATTCTCAAGACAATTTTGTAAATAAAACTTTTCACAAGATGAAACTAATTTGCTCGCCAAAGTGACGATAATTAATATTATATATTCGAAGAAAAAGTACATCACTCACAAAACTGAATTGTCCTCAGACAATAACAATTGTCCGTCTATATCGATGACAAACTTTCTTGTCTGCTTCAAGTGATTGGATGAAAGGTGGCTTCATGTAATATAATTTATACATCCACAAGGAGTTAGTGCCTTGCCTGTTTCTTATACAATGTGACGTCAACACTTACGTACACCGAACAAGTGTTTCTTTCAATATTCTGAAGATAATGTTTGCACTCAGAAACGTCTCAATTCGTTGTCTCGACAATATTGAATTCAATCCCCTCAAAGTGTGTTGCATATATTTCCATCGATTGCGTGTCTAATGCTGATGGTAAATTGGATTTGAAAATTATATCTGCATTTACACGCACAGTATTGTAAGGCAGTGGTAGGCGAAATCATTTTTGTTGGCAGTTCGTAATTGTGACGGTAATACAACATCATATACAACGACAATATAAATATACAAAAGATGGATAATTTAGTGTTTTTTTGTGTGTGATTACGAAAACGAGATTATTTTACTGGAATTACGTGCAGAAGACGCCGTATGCCAGTGGCGATTGATGCTGCGACTCTACTGACACTATACTGGTTGTCCCCGGGTAGCATATAATAGTCGTGAAAAAACTATAAATATAACTACGACGTTACTTTGTGGATAGTGGTAAGACATGGGAAGAGGCAGTAGATAACACATTCATTGTGCGGGCGTTTACATGTGTCTGCACTCGACAACTCATATGAAACCTTTTTATTATCTCGGAGTGAGGAATTTGCTTTAGGTATTGTGTAATATGCCTGTTACGCTCACTCTCCGTACTAATTTTCGTGGTTGTGCATAATTTTCATTTTATAATTCAAGTAAAATGGTTAAAGATCGATATAAATAATGAGTGCACAATTCTGATGGGAAATAACTTGAATTAAGGTGGCTTTCCAAATCAAAGAATTGACTGGGGTACTGTGTTTCCTAGTTTTAATTGGATGGTTTGGCTAGCAAATTATTACACATCACACAGGCGTCGATTTAGCTCTTGTGGGCGTCCTCTAAATTAATTGGATTCCCCAGTGATTAGTTCTTCTTTAGGAATGGAATTTTAGATAGGATAATAATTAATCTTGTTTTTTGACCATTTTGCAAAACCAGATTCACAGATAATGAGACTTTACATACATCTAGAAATATGTGAGTACAGCCGCCAAACCATTTGTGAATTGAAGAATATAAACATATTAAATTGCCATTTATTTGACAAGATAATTACACACATTCAGTTATTATGCACTGTTATTTATTTTATGTATCTAGCAAACATTTTCATTAAAAGCAGACAAACTGAACTACTCACACCGTGCTTGCCAATGTGTTTAAAATGTGTTCATAGTTGAAATGCAACTGCATTTGATATTTAATTCTATTAGATTTTTCATTATTTAAGATATGTATGTATGTACCTAGTAACATATTGGTATACAATGAAATTCTACAATTCAAATTTGTGCTATAGAAACATTGATCACCTATTTAAGTAAACACATTTACAGACTCATCCATTATCCACACAAAGATTATTCTTATTTATTTGAGAACGTTAAGATTGTATGTCGTAAATGTTTTTAAATGTCAGTGAAGAATACATTCGAATGCGGCCAGTTTGGAGAATACAAGAAAATGGAAAGTGTAAACAGCAGTGTGAACATTACAATTAAACATCTGTCAGGTATTAATCGTTTGGTTCAATGAGTTATGGTTTGGGATTAGTTTTAGTAAATAAAGATACAAATATAAACCGATTTAGATGTTGGGAATGTCTCTGGTTTTAGTATGATTTGTTCCCGATGTTATCGTTCCGAGTGTGTGATTTAAACCATATTGCTATATGCTTATTAGTAGGAATATTACAAAAATGAATGTCTATGCAAAGTACAAATTACTGCTACAACCAATGGACACATTTGTTGCCAATACAATAACACATACAATACAATACAATACAATACATTACATAGTAAAATCAGTACAAGTGAATTTAGTAAATTTTAAAAGCATATCCAGCTATATAACATGACAGCTGTCATCAATTTGCTTGTACTATACTGTTTGTACTATTTCTCATCGGACATATAGTGGATATATCGCGATTGACCCTATAATTTTAGATGTATTAAACCGGAGCTGTATGTTTTATTTTTTTGGACGATTTGTGTGGCGTAATGTAGTATATATTCACGAATTTGATATCTGTTTTACCTGTTTCGCATGTGTTTCAATGTCAAAGCGTATACTGACGTCGTGATTTGCGAGTGCATATTCAATGTGTCATATCTAATTTGAATACACCACACCATTCTTTAAACACAGTTTACACATTCTGCGATTATGTTATGTTTGTTTCGCACCATCTTATATAGTTTTGTACATTTCAAACATGTCCACCCTCATATTCGAGAAAATTCACACATACACATGCCGAAAGAAACCACCAGCCCAAAATGTGGAAAAAAAAAGTACGCTGCGCTGGGAGAATTAGAAATGGTGGTAGATTTACTACAATTGAAAGCTATTGTTTCAAAAATATATTGTTAGGCAACGTTATGGAGCTTTAGTTGATTGCTAGACAAGAACAATACTTCGAATTGTTTACTAGATCCAATCAGATTACTTGTCAATGACATGTTATTATATTTTGGTTTATAGACACAAGGGGATATGTAAACAGTGTTATTATAAGTATCATGTCAACTAAAATTGCAACAAACTATAGGTTATTAGGTAATTATTAGGAAAAAATCCAAACTATTTTTAAGATGAAATCTTGTAATATGTATATTTATGTATGTTTTATCAGTTATTTCCTGTGATATGGTAAAATATTTTGCTGAAACCAACATTGATTTCAAACATATAATTGTTTCCCAAAACTAAATAAACTGAAACAATGGAACATCGATATCGAATATTTGTTATAATAATTATATTTTTGCTAGTGCTGTATGTATACATGTATAATGGACATATGTATGTGTGCATGCTCGTTTGCCTGTAATGGTATACCTGAGTTAAATTTCCAATTTCTAAAAAAAAGTGTGATGGAAACTAGTAAACAAGACATTTTATTTTGATATCCTGACTCTAGACTCGTATCATGCCTTTACAAGATTACATGTCCGGGGTTCTTGATGCTGGAGAGCTTAAGAACCGTTCCAATAGGTATTAATATTTTTAGTCAATTAGTCAAAACGAAAAGGGTAATGCAAGTGAAAAACGTGGTCTGTTTGTATGAAGTGAAGCTGCTATTTACACAATCACTGAAAAGGATATCTGTGTGTACATTTTACAGTTAACATTGTATACTTTTGCTGTTTACGAGGAGAAACAATTTAAATTCATTCTTTACAAAAAGTGTTTATTCAAATATTAAATAACAATTTTAATATATTATGAGTTTGTCACAAATGTGTTGGGATTAGTATACAAATTGACCTTATTGACCCAAGGTGTGTGTGTACAAGATTAAAAAATAAAAAACCGAGTCAGACACAATGACTTACATATACAACATATATTACATTGAAACTTTAGTGAACATATTCATGTTCAGGGAGTGATTTGTGTTGTAAATGTCTTTAGATTGTTTTGTTTAAATAACACTCGGAAATTAGAAAACAATTCAATATAACGTAGTCATAACAATACATCAAATCAAATTCAAGTAATATAACAGAAACTATAAAACTAGTTTTTGCGATTTTTAGCCACAAATTAGTATGACCTTCATTCACCAAATACGGGCCCAGAACTATGTGGCTGAACTATGTATCAAGGTTTTGTTCCCATTGTCTTAAAAAAATCATTTTAATGTGGCTCAGTATACGTAGAGACAAGGATGTACACGAAGACAGAGTGGGCACATCTTATGGTATGCTATTCATATGACGACGACTTGTATTAGACACTTTGCTAGGCTAATTATCTAATTGTGTCATTTAGAATTCAGCTAAATGCGCGTTTGATGATCACCGTTATTAATTAACAATTCCTCAATACTGATAGCCTGTTTTTTCATGGAAGTAATTCTTATTTTCAAACTGGGCCATGCTTAAATATTTGGCAATACTAGATAGACACGGTACTTAAAATAACTTTGAGCGCACTATTTGGAGGCAACATTCGAAAATTATATTTGTTTTATCTGTAATGAACAGGCATAAAATGTCTTTGGGCAACAAAATAATATTTAAATCATGCGATCTTATCAAACCTGCATATCCAGGGTCACTATTATTAAAAACAAATGAAACAATGCATTGACGTGACTGCAGATAATTATATGTGTATTATGCTTCCAGGTGCAATTAAACTACAAAGTACGTAATATAAATGGATAGCAGAACATGAAGGTATGACTAAAGTCTGCAAATATGAGATACACATCTAAGAAGAAGGCTGCATCGTTTTTTGATGCTTATGTAGGAGTGTGTGGGAATTGCCTTGGGACATGAGTTCCATGGATTTCTTTTACAGTGACCTTTGACAACTTATAATGACGACTTACGAATAACTACTATGCAAACGTGACTCTTACCTGCCCTCTAGAATAATTAGCTTAGTGTTTTTTTTTCTTTAAAACATTGAACTAATTATCTTGGCTTTTGTACGTGCATTTCGGTCAATTCTATCCATTGTTGACGCCTGCGGTCTGAGACTTCGATGCAATAGTAGGTCGCATAAAGTTGTTACAAGATGCGAGGTTAATGTTACATTGATGTGATGTGATGTTTTTGAAGGACGAGAAAATTAGAAAAGTCTGGCACTCATCAACCTTTGTCCATGCAATGCCTAAACAGCGTGTGCTGTAAAGATTTATATCCTTCAGCTTTTTTTTTGCAATCGTGGCTTATCTTTATATCATCTTCATGCGAAATGTCCTATATCGTTTAATTCGTTTTATTCAAAGATTATATATGTTTTAAAATTTGTGCGAAAACGCACGTGTTTATACAATTGTCAATACCATCTTTATTTTTGACGTGAATGTGTAACTAGACGCAATTTAATTGATGAAAAAACACAGATAATGCTTTGTGAAAACGAAAAGTAATTCCATTACCTCGCGTATTGTTGAATTGTGCCTCGTTAGTATTATCATGTTTCATCAGCAGAATACGTCTGATTTGGGGATTTGCTTGTACAAAACAATTTCATTATAGACACAGAATCTTTGGTTCATTGCTGATCACCCGCAATTTATAAAAGGGTCGTTTTAGCTGGTATATGTGATCATTGAGAAAGAAAAATAACCAGACGTTGATTCACATGAAGTGGAAACAAAAACTAGAGCATCATTACCAGAAGATATTGTTAATGTTCTTTTGATCTCGTCCAATCTAAGTGCTCACATCCGCAATCAACATCACTTGAATCAAGATGTTGGAATGCCTGGTACCATGGCAACGCATCCCGACTGTGATAAATCATCGTGATCAAGTTGGCAAGACAAATATACATGTTAAATATTTGGATTAAGATTCTTTGTTGTGATTACACATGTCCATGTAAAGTGGAAATTGATCTATAATTCTTGAACTCTCGTTCAAATATACGTTCGACCAGTGAGTCCTGCATTCTATGAGGACGTTAAATAACTTTGGATCAAGTGTCACACAAGCAATTACGATAAATGCAATTACGACAAAAAAATAGCTAATAATATAGTAAGCTGCAGAAAACATGGCGCCACGCGAAGAAATATTCACTTTGATAAATGAGAAGATACAGAGCATTTAATGTAATTATACATAAGTAGGTAAGTTTGTAACAATTCCCAATTCACAGCAAAATGTGTGGCATGTCATTAGTGCAAGCAATTAGAGCAAGGAAGATATTCCTGTTGTAGCTTCTTGAACTTATAGAAATAATTGCGTGAATTATACGATACTGTACACATATTTCAAAGACAAAGTGAACAGTGTATTCTAACCAATGCTGCCGATATTATTCAAATTAAAGAAGAGATTTTCACACACAGGGTTATATCAGAAGAGTAACTTATGAATTTGCACAGGCATACAATATATGGTCGACTTTTTCTGTCACAAGCGCGTTGGTGATATGGTCAGCAGCCGTGAAAAGTTTACGTTATATGTATTCGTATTAGAACACTGTTGTGTTCACTGGTGATAATACTACAAACATATGCAGTTGCAAGGATAATAAAGGGTATTTTTAATTGTGGTAATACTACACATGCATATTAAAAAGGTATTACACATTGGGAACCCGGTATACATATTGTGTGAGGTAAGCAACAACTAACTAATATATAAATAAATGGAACCCAATACCTAACAAAACCCGTAAAAAAAACTCGTATTTGCGCATTCAGCAGACAGGCATATTTAACGCTTATAACAGAGTTCGAGTGAGCGGAATTCATTTATTTTAATCTCTGAAAAAGATCGAGCTCTCATTTTCTCATTTAAATGAACAAGGTTGGATATTTGAAAAGATAAAGAGATAAGGATGAAAACAAAAGACTGGTTGATGAACAGTTCAGGAACACGGTGACAGTTTTAATATCCTGTAACTTCTCATCAGCTATTCAGATTTTAAACTTGTAATCATATGAACGAGGTCGCGCAGATGTGTAGCTGTAGCGAGCGCATAGTTGTTCAGGAGTGAGAGAGAAATTCGCATACACTATTTTTTTTGTTTTTGTTCAATGTGCCTCTGAAGACATGACCCTCAGCTGACACCCTGCGTTCCCACAATGCATAACCTCTGTCAATCCTAGATTTTGAAATGACAATCCACTTGGATTATAATAAGTGTGCGAAACATGCATTAATTAGTGAATAATAGATTAGCACTTCGAAAACACCTGACGTAAGCTGATAATATATGCGTACTAGTACTGTCAGTACTAATACTGTCAGTCTAGGGTTTTATTTCGGCATTTTGATCATTTCAATTTAAGCTAATTTGTTTCCCCACGTGTTAAAAATATATTCCTCGCAGAGGGACGTTCTTGGGCAAAAATAATGAATCAGCCATAAATACGGCGAATATTCAGTGGAAACTGTAAATGCTGTTCATCATTCAGAACGATTGCGATCGACGAATATTGCACGATCACAACATATAGCTTGACAGTTGTAGAACCTAATGGCTGAACACGTCAAAGTCTATCATCTTTCGCTTACGTCAATAGTGTATACCCGCAGGTACACCGTTAGTTGTCTAATTTGTTGGGGGTGTGTGTATGCAAAACCGTTATGCATGCTTAACGCAATGCATTAAAAAATGACGCTTACAGCTGTGAGATCTAGTCCGGTTTCCATTATAGGCATTACAGACTTCGACGAAGCACAAATAACAGTATCACCTGTTCTGTATGAAAACTTCGTTATGGCATTGTATTTTGAAGCTTTTAGAGACAGCGCAGGTCACCCTCGATTGAGTATACGCGTTTCGTTCGATAGTGAATACCTGTTTACACACTGGCCAATGCCTGAATATTAAAGAGGGGGAGTCGTCACTTGCGCATGCGTCAGATGGCCATAGCGTGTCATTGTTTAGCGTGTGTTGTTATCGTCGCTTTGGACCCAATTCCCGCGCGTGCGCAGGTGACTACACTCGCGCTTCAAGAAGGCAGTGTCGTAATGCAGTGAAGTGGTAATGCAGGTGTGGTCCTGGCTTGTGAGTGGTCAGTGTCAACAAATTTAGAGAAATTAGGGAATTATTTGTTGTTGGGAAAAGTATGTTGACAGCCAATGTATAAGTAGTGAACACAACGGGACATCGGATAGTTGTTTTAGACTACGCCCTCACGATACCCCTCTGTACCAGTACTGATGGGACATTGTTTAAATATGTCACCATTTGAAGCTTGTTAGCAGGTGGAAAACTTCCCGGTGTCCAGCAACTTTAACCTTTATAACATCTTACTTTTTGAACCAATACATTTGATAACATATATATAAGCAAGGGATAAATTCATACATATTTAAAGAGGAAAATTTATGTAAATTCAATTTTCTACCCTGAATTATAAGACTAAACTAAAATTTGTCAAATCATGATGGGTAAATACAAGCTAGACTAAGCCCTGGTTTGTTTGATTACATGCTACATTAAGAACAAACGTAAACAAATTCACGACGTTTTTTTTCCCTTTTATTCAGTATACTAGTACACTAGCCACCAATTACTCTGTATTGTTGCATTTTAATACTTTATACTAGTACTCTAAAATTCGATGAGTAAATGGAAGAAAAGTTTGACTATTTACTGATTTGTCACCTTAGATTGGATTGTTCAAAGCCAGGCAAAGAATAGACAAAGGGTAAAACATTTGAGACAAACTCATCTCAAAAGCGCAACAAAACTATAAATATCATAGTAATACATTGACAAAACGGTACAGGAAGTATTGTACTTCATATATATTCATTTTGATGTGTTATTTGTGCATTTAGGAGTTGGGTGGGATACGAAAATGATTGACAGCAAAGACCATATCATTTCCCAGCATGCCTTGTATATCATACATTTGACCGTTATTTGTGGTGAAACAATCATTTCTATGTATTTTGTTTCACTACTCATAAATACAATCCCCACATAATACAGATATTGATATAGTGAACATAGGCTGTACAAGTAAGACATTTTAGGGTTTGTTTTCTGTAGCTGGCTGCTGGCTAGAGGAGACTTAGTACACAATGGCTACAGTGTTTACCGATAGGCTGTCAATATTTAGACGCGGGAATACCACACAAATATCGTAATTTGAAACTTTGATTACATTGTGCGCAAAAAATGTGAATACATTGTTATTTATTCAAACAATCATAAGATTTGATAACCCTCTTTCTACATATAATGAATATATATGAAATACAATATTTCCTTTATCTTTCTGTGAATGTATTACTATGATATTTATAGTCGTGTTGCGCTTTTGAGATGCGTTTGTCTCTAATGTTTTACCCTTTATAATATTATATCAAATACGCGAAGTATTTACAATGATTCTTCAATCAAAATTATACTCGATCCCTTTTTGCGCTTACATTTTTTGAACCACAATGTTTCAGCATGCGAACATGCGTGTATCTAATTTAGCTTGTTTTGTCTTACATTTGCTATCATTTGTTTTAGATTTCGCAAGTTGGCTGAGACCAACAACTTCGATTTTGCTGTTTTAAATCCTTCTGAACTATGAATTATCTTCTCCCCGGTTTGACATAATTTGCGGTCAGCCAACTTGCGAAAACCGATTTTCATCCATTGTCGGTGTAAATAATATTGTAGAATGATATAAACAGCCTCATTCCTCGTCGCCCTGTTTATATTCAATATAATTCCACGCTATCCACTGTTCAGATTGCTATTCAGATTGCAGATCCACAGATTGCTATGAACACGCTACGAACACATTGCACGGTTTAAGAGCGATGAATGCACGTAACATGTTATTATCACAATAGACTATAACACTATGATAATCATAAAACAGATTACTTCAGTCACGGAACATTCTGTACTACTGATAAACTTTCCTATTGTCTTCGTAACATGAATATCGCCGATAAGTATGGTAGCCATAGAAACAGTCAATCAGCGGATGGATCACGTATTAGGTTAATGCTTACTACTATGGTATCCGGTACGCACCATGTCACTGTTTGAAATGTGTGACCTGTACACTTTGTTGTAGCTATGTTAATAATAACACTAACATCGTCCTGGCCGCGGGGATTGTGACCTATTTATGCGGTTCTAGGTCACAGACTAATGAATACATAAATATAAATAAATAAATAAAAAAATAAGTAGCCAAATGCCACATTTTTGAAGAATTATATTTATCAACGTGATGGTTTAAATCAAATTCACTTAATATCTCCAATATTTAGTGCTCAGCTGGTGTGATAAATTACATTTTCTCGTTTCCATGTGAATGAGAAAATTAAAACGACGATGATCAAGATGAATTCATCAACTCGAGAGGTGAAGTTAATATGTTTCCGTGCACCCACACAAGTACATACAACGCACTTTAGAAGTTTAATTCAAAATTAAAATATATCAAGTGCAAAATCACAGCATCTGGCGCATTAAGATTTCATCGCAGTTTAATATCGAACATCGCAAAACATGGTATAATTCACATCTGACAGCAAATACTTCTGTAACACAGTCTCGGTCACAAATTATGTTATTATGAATCATTTCATGGTTGACTATAACTGGGAAGATATTTCCTTTGAAATATAAATCACGAATGTTGGTTCATCAAGGATGTCTACAATGTGTACTGGTTGGTGATATGTGAGTGATTGAAACAAATTCGAGGTAATTGGCAAAAATATAAATCTATAATGACTGAAGCAAAATGGAGACACAGTGGTTTTGTGAATGTTTTCACCCACCACCGCATATCACAGTAACGCCCTCCCCTGTCTGATTTGTTACTATTTTTCATCATCGCAAAATAGATACAAGAACTGGAATTACAGGAGAGTTGACACTGACATTAACACAATGCGTTATATAGGGGAAAACACCTGATAACGCATTAAGATGTATAGCTGCATAGCGGAGTGGTTGTAGGAGAAACATACATGATACTACCCGTTGACGTCACGCACGCTACGTCGGCTTTCACCAAACGAACATCTGCATTTATAATGGCAGAGAAACTATTATTGAATATATTAATAAATTATTTGTATTACACATTATTAAATAACCCTAATATATATATATATATATATAAGGATGATTTGGTGTGGTGAATTTTAGGTCACAATAACACTTTTTAATACTCTTCTAGATAATAAAGTTCTCCCCACGATGAAATATACCGGACACCGGCCTCAACATTTTATCTTGGGTCAGACTTTGTAACCCAGACGAGCACTCGGACTCGGGCTTTACCTTATACCGTAAGGTTTGTTTATCTGCATACAGTTCTAACTGTGCCATATTGCATCTGATTTGGCGATAAGGATTGCTGTACGTCAGAATATTGGATTATTGTTATGATATGATATGATATGATATGATAAAAAAAAACTTTCATTGAATCGTCTGCCATGTGTATCAGCAGAACACTACGAAACTGGTCACAAAAAATGACTTTTGTTATGGTCAGACATTTAACGATGACGTAAATCGTGGTCACGTGATCATACAGCATATACACCACGAGCGGCAAGCGTGAGTGGTTTTTGCACTGTAACAACCACGTGACTATGATTTAACCAATTTGCACCATGGCTGTCGGAAATTGGGGAATTTGTTGTTGTTCAATACGCAGAGTTCAATTTGTAATCAAATTCTTTGATCACACGTCACACGCCGTAACCATGTTATGCATATAACTAGGAAATTTCTATGACAGCCGTGGTACGTTATTGAACGTTCAGACCACCATAACATTCTCGCCACTAGACCCTTCACAACTGCGGGACTTCACGGTTAACGACGACGCGAAATGAGTGTGTTCGCGTTGTCGCCTCGAGTGAATAGTGACCCATGACAACGAAGGATTCCAGAGTCCCCCGGGGAAGTCGTATTGCGATACAAACAAATCTCATATGAAATGTACGGGTTATTTAATTTAAAAAGCGGTCACTGCATATTGTATTTTATGTTTCAGAAAATTAATTTTGCACTACAACCCAATTGCAAAACAACGAACTATTTTTTTTTTATTTGCATCTGAACACGGCGGTCGGTCAACACAGTTGTGTATTTTAAGTCTCAGTATATCCGACCGTCAATTGGAAACCACACATTAGACATAATCGCAAATTGATGTTACCAAAAGGCAAACGAATACGTATTCTTTGGAGTGAAATTGTGCTAGATGATTTTCCAGGGTATATGTTTTATGAATATTTTATACATTTTTCATAAAAACAGTCATTCCTTTATTATGAAATTCGATTGAAACTCAGGCTGCCTTTACGTGGCACAATACAATATTCAATAATTTATTGAGTTTATATATTTTTTTTACAGTTTTTCAGAGAGTTAAACAAACATGCAAACACATTAACATTTATAGTCATGTATCTCAATTTCGATAATTCAAGATGTCGCTAATTTAAAATAAAGTATATTCTCACAATGAGATTGTTGGAACTGCAGAAATAATGGCTGTATTTTTCTTTTTATAAATGATGTATTTCCAGCTGTCGGGGTTATGGTGTATTCCGATATGATAAAGCCGATTTATTGATTGAATACATTGTGTAGCCACTGGCACGGGCATGCGCAGGTTAACACAGGTTGTCCTAATAAGAATTAGTCAGTTAGGGTATAGGTAATCCGCGCATGCCTTGTCACCTGGGAACAGAAAAACACATTTATCTTTCACATCAATGCTACAGACGATGCGAGATAGTGCTTCCGAGTGCAGTGAATTCAAGAATACTTTGATGTTTACTAAACAACTAACATGCAACTATTTTAGACTCGGTCTTGTTCAAGCTGCTGTATCGATTGATTGAAAAGTATTGATGAGCCATGTGTTCAATACGTGTGACCGAACTGTTGTTGAGATACTAAATAACGCACCAAGCTGAAAACTATCGTTTTGCAAATTGAAATGCAGGTTGACGTGGAGCAACTATCAGCCATGCAATTACACAAACAGTATGCATGTACCGAACTTTTATCCATTTGAGCAAAATGGAGTAGTTAATTTTGTATGCAAATTAGCTAATTAACATGTGCAGAATAATTTCTCGTCTAAGACATAGTGAGCAAATTTCCAAGCATTTGTGCTAACAGTTGAGCACATACAGAAGGACTATTCTGAAATTATGTAATTATGCAAATTACCTGAATAATATATATATTTCTGTAAGAAAATGTTATTTTCAGATCAGTGACGGGGATGTAGTTATGTAGGATTTAATCAATGTCAATAGCGAAGAAATCAGAAAAATTGAATACGGAGCTAAATAACCTCCCTGGCAGCGATGCAAGCAATGTGAGGAAAATGACCTTTGTTACATATTCAGAAAGTCATAAACTCCCTCTCTACATGCGATTACGTCAGAAGCTGGGAATCCCATAATGCATTATAGGTAGCTACTAGTATCTACTCGAATCAATTTCACATCCGGTATGGTTGTTTTTGTTATGCTAATGTGTTCTTTGTTACAGTGCATGGTAGTATAGTCATCGCTATTTCGACATGAATTTTAAATCCTCAAATCAGGGTTGACCTTTAACACCTGTAAGTATAACAGATCTCATAGTTGTGTCTTAAATCATACAACTGTACATTCATTTCTACTATATTGAAGTATATTAACATCCCGCATTGCTTTATTTAATGCTGTTTTAATGCCTCCATTTCGAAATAGGGACTCTTATATTTAATTACCATTTGATCAAATATGGCCGACTGACTGCCATTGTGAGCCTGCAATTTGATAAATTAGGATACTTAAACGTTTTCGGGACAGTTTCTACGAGAAAAACAAGTCAATTTCATTCAACCTTCGTATCATAATCATGAATATCGGGTTACAGGTGCACATCATATTTTTTTCATTCTATTCCATGCCGATTCCTCACTAATATATCACCTAATTCAGTTGAAAGTTTTCTCACTAAGTACTTTACTCATAGGTAATACCTTAGATTGTGTTATTTTGTGACTTGATCAAATTTGTTGAATTAATCTAAGTCCATTTTGTCTAAAACTACAGTCTGTAAACGTGTCCAGGAACCAATTATCACAAATGGACAGGGCTTACATAATGGCTTACAGGTCCATGTTTATTAACAGAAATGGCCGACTGGGGATCATTTTTGTATCCATGCTAGATTCTATGTCTGTAAGGTGCTTATCATCACAGCATTTTGTCAAGGTAATTCCATTCATACTGAATTAAAATTGAAATACCGATGATACATAGAGCCTCTTGCAGACCAATATATCGATATATGAGATTGACTGCTGACAAAACTACACAAGACTGTGCATTATTAGCTTGTTATGCCGTTAAAACTGTTTAAGTTTTAGAAGAGATCTACTTCTTTCTTCTTCAAGCAGCAATACAAAAGAAATGAACCATAGATCATGAGTTAACAGCTGGTGATAACACAATAAGTATAAATTCATTTATGCATTATGTGTAGTATGTATATCCAGGTTGATTAATCTATTCAGATCAGTATCTACACAAAAAACACATTTTAAGGCATCTTCGCCAGCCATGGAACGTTTGTTTCGGGTCACCCCTCCAAACTAACCCGATTGAACCACTACTGTGTGTATTTAATATGCGCCCTCAACGGCAGAGATGCGACAAAAATCAACGGCCAATCAGCTGTCTTGTATCAAAATACAGTAGGACGGGTGATTTTCAAAATGGCGACCGAAGCACGCAGTTTTTCAAGATAAAAAGCCTCACCGATCACCAAAACCATGCAATTGGGGCAGTACTAGCTGAAAAAGAGTTTGTTGCAACAAGAACAGGGAGTGATAAATCACGAAAATTGTGCAACAGTTCAACTCTTGAGTGATCAGTCGAGTAGAGTTTCTGAGATTTTCTTTCAGAGTTGACAATTTGATCACTTTGTTAAAACATAGTTGACATAAATATTTGTCACTTTGCTGACGAAGTATTTCACAAACAGCCTTCAATGTTGGCATAACAAATTGTGCAAACTGGGTGAAAAAATGCAGCGCCAGTTTTTTGTTAAAAACAACCTAAACACACTCTACACGCACGATTACTAGAAGAATTGTGAAGTAACCATGATATACGTCGCCATTTCCGACATTTTGTTGGCGATCCGCTAGGATTGCCCTTATAATCACTTTTGTCGTGTGTGTGTGTGATTTCCAGTGTTTTCACGAATTATTTCTTATGTGATTTTTTTGGCTTTGCCGATTTCTCTCAAACTTGGCAGGTAGGTCACACCTTCACCCTAGTTATTAGAAATAATCAGAAAATGTGTTTTGGCCCACCGTTGCCATAGCAACAGCCAAAACACTGATTTTTGGATAGCTTCGCGCCAAATGTATCTCCTCCTACAAATTTAGGATAAAACACTTCAGACATAGCTCATTCTACTCAGCTTGAGTGTGGGCACAAGTTACTGTTTGAATTTTTGACATCTTTTTTCATTACCGAGAAATTTGACCCCAAAGTTGGGGTAACTTTTCACCAGCAACGGCTCTTAACTCCTCTGTGATTTTTTCGGCTTGGCTGAGGTAGGTCGTACCGTCACTAATTGGAAAAAAAATCCGGGCCCACCACTGCCATTGCAACATCCAAAAACTGATTCTTGAATACTTTCGCCCCAAATGTATTACCACCGACCAGTTTTGTAATAGCAGTGTTCAAATGATCATGCTTTTTATTTTGGCTACGTTGCGCACTGGTAAGAGATCACCGACGCCGACATTGTTACACTGTATCAACGTAATCCCAACGCAACTTTGAATGAACTGTAAATGCTGCCTTCATTCTAGAATATACTATCGCAAAACGGTTGGAAATAATAAATGTAACAGCAGAATACGTCCTAGTAATAAACTAAGTGATTTCTTCTTTGTATATGGCCCATTTAGTTATAAACCGACGTTAGCTTCACGTTTATGTCACACCATGGAAACAACCAAAACATGTTGCTTGTTTTTGAGCAGAGCGGATCGCCAACCAGCCTACTGTTATTTAGCTTACTGTGCAATTTTACACAGCATCTGATTGGGCGCTTTTCCAACAGGCGCATCCAATCAAACTTGGCCATTTTTTTTACATACAATATGTGTTTACCCACTAGGCTGATCCCGCACGGGTTGGTGGAGTCGGCACCAACAAACCGTGCGATTCGGGCGATGATCTTAAGGCAACAGAGTTTGTGTGCGACTCATCAACATTCGATGTTTCCTTCAATTTGTATGTCAAGTTTAAACAACAAACCCATTATTATTAGGAAATCCTGGTAATTTATTTCTAAAATTTTATCTGAGTATGTTTGTTTACATTTCGTTTCCTCATGAACTACTAGGTGTAGCTGTAATACAAACATCAGGGACACACTACTGCTCTTATATTAAAGAACTCTGCACTGTCCATTAGGCCAAAAAAAAACAAACAACTTATGTTGCCCTCAATTCGGAAAATTGAAAAATTGAGTCGGTCGGATTTTTTTTTTTTTAAACTCGTGAAAACTAAGGGTATCGTAAATAGCCGGGGTATATGGGAATCAATCAAATGCATGCTAGATATTAAACACAAAAATCAAAGTGTTTCTTTCAGTCTTTTGTATTTAAATACAGACCAACCGGAGGTTCAAAGTCGCAACTTATCCCCCGGGAACCATGGGGATCAAACAACCGTCCGAGGAAACACTTTTTTACTGCTTAAAATTTTTAATATTTGGGCCTACTAAAAAAAAAACAAAAAAAAAAAACGACCCGATATTTCATATTTTTCGGTCGGCCGCAGAGGGCTACAAAACAATTTTTTTTGGGCCTTATTGCGTGTTAACAGAGCTTGAACAGGGATATAGTAAACAAATTATATATCTTGCCAATTATTGTGCAAATCCTCATCCTTGCCCTGTTATCACACAATAATAGCTGGTGCCGTAGCTTTTATTTGCTAATTAACTTGGTAATATTGACATTGACTACTGAGAACAATATATTACCATATATAGGCAGAAATAATTGAGTGTATGAAAAAATTAATAATGAGACCTGTTTGTGGATTTACAAAAATCATACAAACTACATGTATCTGGAAAGTTGCTTAGAAAACAAGGCTGGCTGAAACTTCCAAATCAACAATTTCATTAGTTTAATTTATAAAATTTCCTATTTTATAGTTTATCAATGCTGTATCAGTCAATTGACAAATTCTGTTCATTCAAATCAGTTTTTGCATTGTTTGAATCTCCAACAACAGTTAGTGGAGCAGTGACAACCATTACTGGGGATGAAAGTAATTTTTCTGTAGAATCTCCAGCAGCACTTTGTGGAGCAGCGATATCCATCGCCGGGGACAAAAGTAATTTTTCTATAGAATCTCCAACATTACTTCGTGGAGCAGCGATATCCATTACTGGGGACGAAAGTAATTTTTCTGTAGAATCTCCAGCAGCACTTTGTGGAGCAGTGACATCCATTGATGGGGATGGAGGGAGTAAACTAGAATTTGCTGGACGACTTTCAATGTAACATTTGGGTACTTTGACATCCAATATTTCTGGCAACATCCATGGTTTTAACCAACCAACAAGTGGCGTACTGCCCGGTGTGTAGTGAGTCTCTTTGTGGTAGAACAATATTCCATCCAGCTGAACCTGCAAAACATAAGAGACATACATATGAAAATTTCTCTTTACAAAACTAAGGCAAGACTTTTTTTATTTTTTGTTTCTTGAGTTTTTACAAAGCAATTTTTTTGAGGAGGGCGAAAAAATAAATAAAATTAATTCTTTTTTTTCCATTAGATTTGTGTGATTCTCAAAGAATTGTAAGTGAGATCATTGATCAGAAAGAAGAAATGAAATAAATTTTTTTTCCATGTATAACCTTGTTTCCCATCTGCGCGAGACTTTGGTACTTTGATCATGATACTCCCACGAAAATGCAACTTGGGTTTGTTATGTGGCTGGCGAAAATAAAATGAACATAAAAATAAGTTTTTTTTTGGCAATTTTTTGCACCTACAAGTCGGCGGGCGCGAGAAATTACGCTGAAATAAAATATTATTTTTATTTCATTTTCGGCTCCTGTTCATTCGGCGGGTTCGTGAAACAAGGGATAATAAAAGTCTGGCCTAAGGGGGATTTGAATTATAACACGATCTAAATCCTACTTCAAGTCGATAAAATTTTCTTTGTGTTTAGTTCCTGAGCTTCTTTGTTAAGAGAGGGAACATCCATACGTAATTTTACAGGAAAAACGTGTAAACTCGATGGATTATTTACGTTAATACATGTAACAATAGGTTTGAGAGCTGCCGAGTCCAAACAAGCAGCCTCTCGGCTTTCATTAAAAAATGAACAAATCTGAGAGAGGTCCACCTGTAGTACCTTTATGTATAGTATCAAATCAATCAGACTTAAAAATATCACTTTTTTACCAAAATGACAAAAATATTCATTAAAATAAGAGAATTGAAGATGTTATCATAAAATGATCAAATCTAAGTGAGGTCAACCCAAGGTACAAATACACCAAAGAATTAGGCTTGTAGTTTTCAAGAAGAAGTTGAACAAACAGCCTGTCGGCTGAGATAGCTCCGCTGTTAGCAATGTACATTGCAATTAAAGAACTGAAGATATCATTAGAAAATCAACAATATGTATAGTATCAAAGCAATCGGACTTGCTGTTTTCGACAAGAAATATAACTTTTTACCAAAAATTACAAAACGAATTCATTAAATTTAGATAATCGAAGATATCATCACTAAATGAACAAATCTGAAAGAGGTCCACATGTAATACTTTTATTTGTAATATCAAAGCAATCAGACTTGCGGTTTTCAACAAGAAGTCGAAAATACCACTTTTTACCAAAAATTACAAAAAAGAAAGTAGCATGGGTACCATGAAAAACAAAATGGCCGCCAGTCGGCCATATTTGTTTGAATCACGAATAAAAGTATGATGTGCACCTATAACCCATATGATCATCATACGAATTTTGATCCAAATCGACTCAGTCATCTCTGAGAAACTGCTGCGGACACGTTTAGGTATCAGAAATAGCAAATTTTACATCCAAAACGGCCGCCGGTCAGCCATTTTTCTCCAATAATAAAGTAACTCGACGCGCATATGTAAGACATTATGCAATGTCTTCATGTAAAGTTTGAATGAATCCGTCAATGGGTGTCCCAGATATAGCTCTGTATGCACGTACGTACATACGGATGGACAGACGGTCGGACGGAATGAGCCAAAATTAATAGTCCCCGTTTTCGGACTTCGTCCGAACGGGGACTAAATAGTACTTCATTAAGTACTTTCTACTTTAGAATCAATGTTTTTGATGTTGTTTCAATGTTCTATTCCCACATTTGAAAGACATTTAAACGGTAAAATCATAAACATATTCACAAATTATTCTAATTAAAGAAGACTTTAAATTCTAAGACAAACATACAAAGCCATAGCGAAGGTACTTCCCAGCAGTCGTTACATTGCGTATTGTTTTTTCAAACCACTTTACTTACCTCAAAAGGTAGAGGTGATGCCATGGTTTTTTCAATGTATTCTGTCTTACACGAACAGTATGGCAATGGTATAATTTTATACTACAATAAACAATAGAGATAGATTATCAATAAAATTATTTTAGAACTATGATTTGCTAGCAAAAAATGCATGGTCTGAAACCTCTATTTTGTACCACTATAAATATGCCTAGTATAAATGTGCAGTCAGAGACCACTATAATATGCCTAGTATAAATGTGGAGTCAGAGACCACTATAATATGCCTAGTATCAATGTGCAGTCAGAGACCACTATAATATGCCTAGTATCAATGTGCAGTCAGAGACCACTATAAATATGCCTAGTATCAATGTGCAGTCAGAGACCACTATAATATGCCTAGTATCAATGTGCAGTCAGAGACCACTATAATATGCCTAGTATCAATGTGCAGTCAGAGACCACTATAATATGCCTAGTATCAATGTGCAGTCAGAGACCACTATAATATGCCTAGTATCAATGTGCAGTCAGAGACCACTATAATATGCCTAGTATCAATGTGCAGTCAGAGACCACTATAATATGCCTAGTATCAATGTGCAGTCAGAGACCACTATAAATATGCCTAGTATCAATGTGGAGTCAGAGACCACTATAATATGCCTAGTATGAATGTGCAGTCAGAGACCACTATAATGTGCCTAGTATCAATGTGCAGTCAGAGACCACTATAAATATGCCTAGTATCAATGTACAGTCAGAGACCACTATAATATGCCTAGTATTCAGTCAGAGACCACTATAATATGCCTAGTATCAATGTGCAGTCAGAGACCACTATAAATATGCCTAGTATCAATATGCAGTCAGAGACCACTATAATATGCCTAGTATCAATGTGCAGTCAGAGAACACTATAATATGCCTAGTATCAATGTGCAGTCAGAGACCACTATAATATGTCTAGTATCAATGTGCAGTCGGAGACCACTATAATATGCCTAGCATCAATGTGCAGTCAGAGACCACTATAATATGCCTAGTATCAATGTGCAGTCAGAGACCACTATAATATGCCTAGTATCAATGTGCAGTCAGAGACCACTATAAATATGCCTAGTATCAATGTACAGTCAGAGACCACTATAATATGCCTAGTATCCAGTCAGAGACCACTATAATATGCCTAGTATCAATGTGCAGTCAGAGACCACTATAAATATGCCTAGTATCAATATGCAGTCAGAGACCACTATAATATGCCTAGTATCAATGTGCAGTCAGAGAACACTATAATATGCCTAGTATCAATGTGCAGTCAGAGACCACTATAATATGTCTAGTATCAATGTGCAGTGATAGACCACTATAATATGCCTAGTATCAATGTGCAGTCAGAGACCACTATAATATGCCTAGTATCAATGTGCAATCAGAGACCACTATAATATGCCTAGTATCAATGTGCAGTGATAGACCACTATAATATGCCTAGTATCAATGTGCAGTGATAGACCACTATAAATATGCCTAGTATCAATGTGCAGTCAGAGACCACTATAATATGCCTAGTATCAATGTGCAGTCAGAGAACACTATAATATGCCTAGTATCAATGTGCAGTCAGAGACCACTATAATATGCCTAGTATCAATGTGCAATCAGAGACCACTATAATATGCCTAGTATCAATGTGCAGTGATAGACCACTATAATATGCCTAGTATCAATGTGCAGTCAGAGACCACTATAATATGCCTAGTATCAATGTGCAATCAGAGACCACTATAATATGCCTAGTATCAATGTGCAGTGATAGACCACTATAATATGCCTAGTATCAATGTGCAGTCAGAGACCACTATAAAATGCCTAGTATCAATGTGCAGTCAGAGACCACTATAATATGCCTAGTATCAATGCAGTCAGAGACCACTATAATATGCCTAGTATCAATGTGCAGTCAGAGACCACTATAAATATGCCTAGTATCAATGTGCAGTCAGAGACCACTATAATATGCCTAGTATCAATGTGCAGTGATAGACCACTATAATACGCCTAGTATCAATGTGCAGTGATGACCACTATAATATGCCTAGTATCAATGTACAGTCAGAGACCACTATAATATGCCTAGTATCAATGTGCAGTCAGAGACCACTATAATATGCCTAGTATCAATGTGCAGTGATAGACCACTATAATATGCCTAGTATCAATGTGCAGTCAATGAGCACTATAAAATGCCTAGTATCAATGTGCAGTCAGAGACCACTATAATATGCCTGGTATCAATGCAGTCAGAGACCACTATAATATGCCTAGTATCAATGTGCAGTCAGAGACCACTATAAATATGCCTAGTATCAATGTGCAGTCAGAGACCACTATAATATGCCTAGTATCAATGTGCAGTGATAGACCACTATAATACGCCTAGTATCAATGTGCAGTGATAGACCACTATAATATGCCTAGTATCAATGTACAGTCAGAGACCACTATAATATGCCTAGTATCAATGTGCAGTCAGAGACCACTATAATATGCCTAGTATCAATGTGCAGTCATAGACCACTATAATATGCCTAGTATCAATGTGCAGTCAGAGACCACTATAATATGCCTAGTATCAATGTGCAGTCAGAGACCACTCTAATATTCCTAGTATCAATGTGCAGTCAGAGACCACTATAATATGCCTAGTATCAATGTGCAGTCAGAGACCACTATAATATGCCTAGTATCAATGTGCAGTCAGAGACCACTATAATATGCCTAGTATCAATGTGCAGTCAGAGACCACTATAATATGCCTAGTATCAATGTGCAGTGATAGACCACTATAATATGCCTAGTATCAATGTGCAGTCAGAGACCACTATAATATGCCTAGTATCAATGTGCAATCAGAGACCACTATAATATGCCTAGTATCAATGTGCAGTGATAGACCACTATAATATGCCTAGTATCAATGTGCAGTCAGAGACCACTATAAATATGCCTAGTATCAATGTGCAGTCAGAGACCACTATAATATGCCTAGTATCAATGTGCAATCAGAGACCACTATAATATGCCTAGTATCAATGTGCAATCAGAGACCACTATAATATGCCTAGTATCAATGTGCAGTGATAGACCACTATAATATGCCTAGTATCAATGTGCAGTCAGAGACCACTATAATATGCCTAGTATCAATGTGCAATCAGAGACCACTATAATATGCCTAGTATCAATGTGCAGTGATAGACCACTATAATATGCCTAGTATCAATGTGCAGTCAGAGACCACTATAAAATGCCTAGTATCAATGTGCAGTCAGAGACCACTATAATATGCCTAGTATCAATGCAGTCAGAGACCACTATAATATGCCTAGTATCAATGTGCAGTCAGAGACCACTATAAATATGCCTAGTATCAATGTGCAGTCAGAGACCACTATAATATGCCTAGTATCAATGTGCAGTGATAGACCACTATAATACGCCTAGTATCAATGTGCAGTGATGACCACTATAATATGCCTAGTATCAATGTACAGTCAGAGACCACTATAATATGCCTAGTATCAATGTGCAGTCAGAGACCACTATAATATGCCTAGTATCAATGTGCAGTCATAGACCACTATAATATGCCTAGTATCAATGTGCAGTCAGAGACCACTATAATATGCCTAGTATCAATGTGCAATCAGAGACCACTATAATATGCCTAGTATCAATGTGCAGTCAGAGACCACTATAATATGCCTAGTATCAATGTGCAGTCAGAGACCACTATAATATTCCTAGTATCAATGTGCAGTCAGAGACCACTATAATATGCCTAGTATCAATGTGCAGTCAGAGACCACTATAATATGCCTAGTATCAATGTGCAGTCATAGACCACTATAATATGCCTAGTATCAATGTGCAGTCAGAGACCACTATAATATGCCTAGTATCAATGTGCAGTCATAGACCACTATAATATGCCTAGTATCAATGTGCAGTCAGAGACCACTATAATATGCCTAGTATCAATGTGCAGTCATAGACCACTATAATATGCCTAGTATCAATGTGCAGTCAGAGACCACTATAATATGCCTAGTATCAATGTGCAGTCAGAGACCACTATAATATGCCTAGTATCAATGTGCAGTCAGAGACCACTATAATATGCCTAGTATCAATGTGCAGTCAGTGACCACTATAATATGCCTAGTATCAATGTGCAGTCAGAGACCACTATAATATGCCTAGTATCAATGTGCAGTCAGAGACCACTATAATATGCCTAGTATCAATGTGCAGTCAGAGACCACTATAATATGCCTAGTATCAATGTGCAGTGCAAACATACATTAAAACTTAGGCAAAGTTTATATTTTGTGATAGAAGTTGACTTTGGTGTTTGAAGGTCAAAAGTCAAACTCACACATTAAACCTGAAAAAATCATAATAAGATATATTTGATGACAATACATTAACTCACAGGATTGATATTTGAATGTGTAGCTAGTCCTGGAACATCCTCAAATTTTGTATGCATCCAGTAGAATCTAAATTCAGTATCACTGTCATATACCGGTACTCCCCTCCAACACATCACATCCAACATATAGAAGGTTCTGTTTACTTCAGAGTAAATACAATCCAACAGCGTGTACTCTGTGATGAATATTATAAACAAAAACACAGTGATTTATTAGACTTGTAAATTTCCCTATATAACTTTTGTTTAAAAATTTACAATAAGACTTTTGTCTCAATATTTATGGTGTGATTTCCACTTTTCTACTGATGAAACTTGAAATTCCAGTAAATATGATATAGTGATCAGAGACACTGCCCTCTAGTGGCATATCTGATTTTATTATAAAGTAATTCACAATAATAGAACACTAGAGGGCTCTGCACAGGAAAGAATCCCCCCTCGTCATAACAACCACGTTTATCGCAATTGCAATTAACCTAGTGACAAAGATGTTATTTGCCAAATGAAAAATATAATGATTTTGATTGATATTATTATTGATGAACTCAATTATTTTGCGTGGGCGAAAGTAAAATATTCTAATCTCACAAGAGACACTTTTCACGATTTTTGCAGAATTTCCAGGGGCTAAGATTAACTGGTTTACAGTTAATCTTTGAAAGCAATAACACTGCAGCTCATGTTACATAGATGAGTACAACCTAATCTAATCTGCAGCTTAAGCTGCAATGGTCCAAGCTGCATGAGTGAACTCGCATCTACATTTGAACATAATCTTTCCTAAAGACTTCTTTTATATTTCAAGCGCATACACTCACCATATCAAAGTGTTTTTCATTTTCTTTCTCAACGAATCAGTTTGTATCAGCTCATGAAATTTCACCCATGTTTGGTGTATTTTCTATTTATTGTATGCCCAGTATTTTAGAAATTCAGAATTGACAGAAAAACTCACAGAGTCCGACAAAATGAATGCACAAGATTGATTTGGAAAATCAAGATGCAGTTATTAGTTTGTAAACAAAAAAAAGACATAAATATCTTAACGATAAACAAAATAATATAAGGGACTTAGGGTAAATGGTCATTCAAGTGCCAGAAAAGAGCTCAATTTGTTAGTAATGATAAGAAAAATGAATACCGGTAGTGATCGATAGAGTTAGAAATTTCAATATTGGATGTTTGGATAAAATCTGACTGTAGAGACATGCTATGAATGGTTATCATAAACAATAATGTGATGATTTGGAAAAAAAATAATAATTTGAGATCATATGTGATGACTAATGTCCCCTAAATTAATAACTGAATTTGAAGTGCCTGAGCACACATCAATATCTTCAGTACGCTTTTTCTTTTCATGAGTACGATTTTTGATCATGTGATTATATAATAAATAATTTTTTTATACCGGATTCTGACGTAAATTCGCTCATCCGAAAAATCGCCTTTGGCGGTTTAATGGTTGGTGGGCCCTTATTTGGGGTTCAAATTTTCTAAAAAATTATCATCAGATATTTTTAGGGGGCTTATATTTTCGTTGAAAAATCCACTTATGCCGATTTTCAACACCGGCAGTTGGAGCACCCAAAACAAAAGAAACTATTGCAGAAGCTAATCTAAAATTGTATACATTTTTTCTAGATGGATTAAAAAGTAGACAGCGCATCTTTCTCCAATTAAAATTAACGAACCTCGTGCGCCAAATACAATTATTTTCTTTCATTTTATAAGTAACGAAAGTATATTCTAAATAAAAGAAGTTTCAAATAACAACACAACTGCATTACTTAGTAGCAAGTAATCGTGGTAGCGTAATCCGGTAATGCTGCGTTTTACAATTGTTGATTATTACCTAGTAATGATTATAATAACATGCAAAAAATAAATTCGTTGAATTGTTAAAAAATGCAAATAAATTTCAACTTATTTCATCGTAAGCGAATGATTCTGATCGCATTGTCAACGCTCGATGCTGTAGAAATAAATATCCGCCATTTTTTGACCTGAGATGGTGTTCTTTGACCTGACAGGTCAAATCGATAATTAACCAATGAAAATGATGGATGATGCCAACGTGTTCAAATTACCATAGAACATTTAAATATGTTAATGTTATTGAACTCAGCACGGAAGACATTTGCCGATGTTGTTGTACGATCTTTTGGCCTGGATTTTAATGGGAAAATGGCATGATTTGTTTTTAAATAAAAAAATTAGTTGTTTTCAAAAGATAAACGAGCATTTGAAGAATAATTTAACATTATTTACAGCGATAACAGCTCATTGTCGAAACGAAGCTAACTCATTCACGCTAGTCGCAATAAACATCAATACTCTTGAATAGGGGTCAATGACTACGGTGAAACTTTTAGGCATCAGAAAAGATTAAAATAACACCTTAAAAAACTGCCAAAAAATCGCCCTGGGAGGTTTCTTGGTCTCATTTTTTTTTTTTTAAATCCGAACTGCCGTTTAACGGCTCTGGGCGAATTTACGGCAGAATCCGGTAATATATTTTTGATTTAAACAGTTAAATAACATGAGGTCACAATGACATTGTTTTCACGTGTGTGTGTGTGTCTTCTAATGGTGCCCAAGTAAATTAATTTGTTGATTACATGTGCTTTATCAGCTACTGGAGATGACCATTTAAGATTACATACACATCACAAAGAACATTTAGTGAAATTTTCAAATATGCAACATTTTCCAGTTTGTGCAAATTTTTCTCATGAAAATAAACTCATGATAATGTGCATTGAGAGACCACTATAATATGCCTAGTATCAATGTGCAGTCAGAGACCACTATAATATGCCTAGTATCAATGTGCAGTCAGAGACCACTATAATATGCCTAGTATCAATGTGCAGTCAGAGACCACTATAATATGCCTAGTATCAATGTGCAGTCAGAGACCACTTTAATATGCCTAGTATCAATGTGCAGTCAGAGACCACTATAATATGCCTAGTATCAATGTGCAGTCAGAGACCACTATAATATGCCTAGTATCAATGTGCAGTCAGAGACCACTTTAATATGCCTAGTATCAATGTGCAGTCAGAGACCACTATAATATGCCTAGTATCAATGTGCAGTCAGAGACCACTATAATATGCCTAGTATCAATGTGCAGAGACCACTATAATATGCCTAGTATCAATGTGCAGTCAGAGACCACTTTAATATGCCTAGTATCAATGTGCAGTCAGAGACCACTATAATATGCCTAGTATCAATGTGCAGTCAGAGACCACTATAATATGCCTAGTATCAATGTGTAGTCAGAGACCACTATAATATGCCTAGTATCAATGTGCAGTCAGAGACCACTATAATATGCCTAGTATCAATGTGCAGTCAGAGACCACTATAATATGCCTAGTATCAATTTACAGTCAGACGCCACTATAATATTCCTAGTATCAATGTGCAGTCAGAGACCACTATAATATGCCTAGTATCAATGTGCAGTCAGAGACCACTATAATATGCCTAGTATCAATGTGCATTGAGAGACCACTATAATATGCCTAGTATCAATGTGCAGTCAGAGACCACTATAATATGCCTAGTATCAATGTGCATTGAGAGACCACTATAATATGCCTAGTATCAATGTGCAGTCAGAGACCACTATAATATGCCTAGTATCAATGTGCAGTCAGAGACCACTATAATATGCCTAGTATCAATGTGCAGTCAGAGACCACTATAATATGCCTAGTATCAATGTGCATTGAGAGACCACTATAATATGCCTAGTATAAATGTGCAGTCAGAGACCACTATAATATGCCTAGTATCAATGTGCATTGAGAGACCACTATAATATGCCTAGTATCAATGTGCAGCCAGAGACCACTATAATATGCCTAGTATCAATGTGCAGTCAGAGACCACTATAATATGCCTAGTATCAATGTGCAGTCAGAGACCACTATAATATGCCTAGTATCAATGTGCAGTCAGAGACCACTATAATATGCCTAGTATAAATGTGCAGTCAGAGACCACTATAATATGCCTAGTATAAATGTGCAGTCAGAGACCACTATAATATACCTAGTATCAATGTGCATTGAGAGACCACTATAATATGCCTAGTATAAATGTGCAGTCAGAGACCACTATAATATGCCTAGTATAAATGTGCAGTCAGAGACCACTATAATATGCCTAGTATCAATGTGCAGTCAGAGACCACTTTAATATGCCTAGTATCAATGTGCAGTCAGAGACCACTATAATATGCCTAGTATCAATGTGCAGTCAGAGACCACTATAATATGCCTAGTATCAATGTGCAGTCATAGACCACTATAATATGCCTAGTATCAATTTACAGTCAGACGCCACTATAATATTCCTAGTATCAATGTGCAGTCAGAGACCACTATAATATGCCTAGTATCAATGTGCAGTCAGAGACCACTATAATATGCCTAGTATCAATGTGCAGTCAGAGACCACTATAATATGCCTAGTATCAATGTGCATTGAGAGACCACTATAATATGCCTAGTATCAATGTGCATTGAGAGACCACTATAATATGCCTAGTATCAATGTGCAGTCAGAGACCACTATAATATGCCTAGTATCAATGTGCAGTCAGAGACCACTATAATATGCCTAGTATCAATGTGCAGTCAGAGACCACTATAATATGCCTAGTATAAATGTGCAGTCAGAGACCACTATAATATGCCTAGTATAAATGTGCAGTCAGAGACCACTATAATATGCCTAGTATCAATGTGCATTGAGAGACCACTATAATATGCCTAGTATAAATGTGCAGTCAGAGACCACTATAATATGCCTAGTATAAATGTGCAGTCAGAGACCACTATAATATGCCTAGTATCAATGTGCAGTCAGAGACCACTTTAATATGCCTAGTATCAATGTGCAGTCAGAGACCACTATAATATGCCTAGTATCAATGTGCAGTCAGAGACCACTATAATATGCCTAGTATCAATGTGCAGTCATAGACCACTATAATATGCCTAGTATCAATTTACAGTCAGACGCCACTATAATATTCCTAGTATCAATGTGCAGTCAGAGACCACTATAATATGCCTAGTATCAATGTGCAGTCAGAGACCACTATAATATGCCTAGTATCAATGTGCAGTCAGAGACCACTATAATATGCCTAGTATCAATGTGCAGTCAGAGACCACTATAATATGCCTAGTATCAATGTGCATTGAGAGACCACTATAATATGCCTAGTATCAATGTGCAGTCAGAGACCACTATAATATGCCTAGTATCAATGTGCAGTCAGAGACCACTATAATATGCCTAGTATCAATGTGCATTGAGAGACCACTATAATATGCCTAGTATCAATGTGCAGTCAGAGACCACTATAATATGCCTAGTATCAATGTGCATTGAGAGACCACTATAATATGCCTAGTATCAATGTGCAGTCAGAGACCACTATAATATGCCTAGTATCAATGTGCAGTCAGAGACCACTATAATATGCCTAGTATCAATGTGCAGTCAGAGACCACTATAATATGCCTAGTATCAATGTGCATTGAGAGACCACTATAATATGCCTAGTATAAATGTGCAGTCAGAGACCACTATAATATGCCTAGTATCAATGTGCATTGAGAGACCACTATAATATGCCTAGTATCAATGTGCAGTCAGAGACCACTATAATATGCCTAGTATCAATGTGCAGTCAGAGACCACTATAATATGCCTAGTATCAATGTGCAGTCAGAGACCACTATAATATGCCTAGTATCAATGTGCAGTCAGAGACCACTATAATATGCCTAGTATAAATGTGCAGTCAGAGACCACTATAATATGCCTAGTATAAATGTGCAGTCAGAGACCACTATAATATGCCTAGTATCAATGTGCATTGAGAGACCACTATAATATGCCTAGTATAAATGTGCAGTCAGAGACCACTATAATATGCCTAGTATAAATGTGCAGTCAGAGACCACTATAATATGCCTAGTATCAATGTGCAGTCAGAGACCACTTTAATATGCCTAGTATCAATGTGCAGTCAGAGACCACTATAATATGCCTAGTATCAATGTGCAGTCAGAGACCACTATAATATGCCTAGTATCAATGTGCAGTCATAGACCACTATAATATGCCTAGTATCAATTTACAGTCAGACGCCACTATAATATTCCTAGTATCAATGTGCAGTCAGAGACCACTATAATATGCCTAGTATCAATGTGCAGTCAGAGACCACTATAATATGCCTAGTATCAATGTGCAGTCAGAGACCACTATAATATGCCTAGTATCAATGTGCATTGAGAGACCACTATAATATGCCTAGTATCAATGTGCATTGAGAGACCACTATAATATGCCTAGTATCAATGTGCAGTCAGAGACCACTATAATATGCCTAGTATCAATGTGCAGTCAGAGACCACTATAATATGCCTAGTATCAATGTGCAGTCAGAGACCACTATAATATGCCTAGTATAAATGTGCAGTCAGAGACCACTATAATATGCCTAGTATAAATGTGCAGTCAGAGACCACTATAATATGCCTAGTATCAATGTGCATTGAGAGACCACTATAATATGCCTAGTATAAATGTGCAGTCAGAGACCACTATAATATGCCTAGTATAAATGTGCAGTCAGAGACCACTATAATATGCCTAGTATCAATGTGCAGTCAGAGACCACTTTAATATGCCTAGTATCAATGTGCAGTCAGAGACCACTATAATATGCCTAGTATCAATGTGCAGTCAGAGACCACTATAATATGCCTAGTATCAATGTGCAGTCATAGACCACTATAATATGCCTAGTATCAATTTACAGTCAGACGCCACTATAATATTCCTAGTATCAATGTGCAGTCAGAGACCACTATAATATGCCTAGTATCAATGTGCAGTCAGAGACCACTATAATATGCCTAGTATCAATGTGCAGTCAGAGACCACTATAATATGCCTAGTATCAATGTGCAGTCAGAGACCACTATAATATGCCTAGTATCAATGTGCATTGAGAGACCACTATAATATGCCTAGTATCAATGTGCAGTCAGAGACCACTATAATATGCCTAGTATCAATGTGCAGTCAGAGACCACTATAATATGCCTAGTATCAATGTGCAGTCAGAGACCACTATAAATATGCCTAGTATCAATGTGCATTGAGACCACTATAATATGCCTAGTATAAATGTGCAGTCAGAGACCACTATAATATGCCTAGTATCAATGTGCCTTGAGAGACCACTATAATATGCCTAGTATCAATGTGCAGTCAGAGACCACTATAATATGCCTAGTATCAATGTGCAGTCAGAGACCACTATAATATGCCTAGTATCAATGTGCATTGAGAGACACTATAATATGCCTAGTATAAATGTGCAGTCAGAGACCACTATAATATGCCTAGTATAAATGTGCAGTCAGAGACCACTATAATATGCCTAGTATCAATGTGCATTGAGAGACCACTATAATATGCCTAGTATCAATGTGCAGTCAGAGACCACTATAATATGCCTAGTATCAATGTGCATTGAGAGACCACTATAATATGCCTAGTATCAATGTGCAGTCAGAGACCACTATAATATGCCTAGTATCAATGTGCAGTCAGAGACCACTATAATATGCCTAGTATCAATGTGCAGTCAGAGACCACTATAATATGCCTAGTATCAATGTGCATTGAGACCACTATAATATGCCTAGTATAAATGTGCAGTCAGAGACCACTATAATATGCCTAGTATCAATGTGCCTTGAGAGACCACTATAATATGCCTAGTAATCAATGTGCAGTCAGAGACCACTATAATATGCCTAGTATCAATGTGCAGTCAGAGACCACTATAATATGCCTAGTATCAATGTGCATTGAGAGACCACTATAATATGCCTAGTATAAATGTGCAGTCAGAGACCACTATAATATGCCTAGTATAAATGTGCAGTCAGAGACCACTATAATATGCCTAGTATCAATGTGCATTGAGAGACCACTATAATATGCCTAGTATCAATGTGCAGTCAGAGACCACTATAATATGCCTAGTATAAATGTGCAGTCAGAGACCACTATAATATGCCTAGTATCAATGTGCATTGAGAGACCACTATAATATGCCTAGTATAAATGTGCAGTCAGAGACCACTATAATATGCCTAGTATCAATGTGCATTGAGAGACCACTATAATATGCCTAGTATAAATGTGCAGTCAGAGACCACTATAATATGCCTAGTATCAATGTGCATTGAGAGACCACTATAATATGCCTAGTATCAATGTGCAGCCAGAGACCACTATAATATGCCTAGTATCAATGTGCAGTCAGAGACCACTATAATATGCCTAGTATCAATGTGCAGTCAGAGACCACTATAATATGCCTAGTATCAATGTGCAGTCAGAGACCACTATAATATGCCTAGTATAAATGTGCAGTCAGAGACCACTATAATATGCCTAGTATAAATGTGCAGTCAGAGACCACTATAATATGCCTAGTATCAATGTGCATTGAGAGACCACTATAATATGCCTAGTATAAATGTGCAGTCAGAGACCACTATAATATGCCTAGTATAAATGTGCAGTCAGAGACCACTATAATATGCCTAGTATCAATGTGCAGTCAGAGACCACTTTAATATGCCTAGTATCAATGTGCAGTCAGAGACCACTATAATATGCCTAGTATCAATGTGCAGTCAGAGACCACTATAATATGCCTAGTATCAATGTGCAGTCATAGACCACTATAATATGCCTAGTATCAATTTACAGTCAGACGCCACTATAATATTCCTAGTATCAATGTGCAGTCAGAGACCACTATAATATGCCTAGTATCAATGTGCAGTCAGAGACCACTATAATATGCCTAGTATCAATGTGCAGTCAGAGACCACTATAATATGCCTAGTATCAATGTGCAGTCAGAGACCACTATAATATGCCTAGTATCAATGTGCATTGAGAGACCACTATAATATGCCTAGTATCAATGTGCAGTCAGAGACCACTATAATATGCCTAGTATCAATGTGCAGTCAGAGACCACTATAATATGCCTAGTATCAATGTGCAGTCAGAGACCACTATAATATGCCTAGTATAAATGTGCAGTCAGAGACCACTATAATATGCCTAGTATAAATGTGCAGTCAGAGACCACTATAATATGCCTAGTATCAATGTGCATTGAGAGACCACTATAATATGCCTAGTATAAATGTGCAGTCAGAGACCACTATAATATGCCTAGTATAAATGTGCAGTCAGAGACCACTATAATATGCCTAGTATCAATGTGCAGTCAGAGACCACTTTAATATGCCTAGTATCAATGTGCAGTCAGAGACCACTATAATATGCCTAGTATCAATGTGCAGTCAGAGACCACTATAATATGCCTAGTATCAATGTGCAGTCATAGACCACTATAATATGCCTAGTATCAATTTACAGTCAGACGCCACTATAATATTCCTAGTATCAATGTGCAGTCAGAGACCACTATAATATGCCTAGTATCAATGTGCAGTCAGAGACCACTATAATATGCCTAGTATCAATGTGCAGTCAGAGACCACTATAATATGCCTAGTATCAATGTGCAGTCAGAGACCACTATAATATGCCTAGTATCAATGTGCATTGAGAGACCACTATAATATGCCTAGTATCAATGTGCAGTCAGAGACCACTATAATATGCCTAGTATCAATGTGCATTGAGAGACCACTATAATATGCCTAGTATCAATGTGCATTGAGAGACCACTATAATATGCCTAGTATCAATGTGCAGTCAGAGACCACTATAATATGCCTAGTATCAATGTGCATTGAGAGACCACTATAATATGCCTAGTATCAATGTGCAGTCAGAGACCACTATAATATGCCTAGTATCAATGTGCAGTCAGAGACCACTATAATATGCCTAGTATCAATGTGCAGTCAGAGACCACTATAATATGCCTAGTATCAATGTGCAGTCAGAGACCACTATAATATGCCTAGTATAAATGTGCAGTCAGAGACCACTATAATATGCCTAGTATCAATGTGCATTGAGAGACCACTATAATATGCCTAGTATCAATGTGCAGTCAGAGACCACTATAATATGCCTAGTATCAATGTGCAGTCAGAGACCACTATAATATGCCTAGTATCAATGTGCAGTCAGAGACCACTATAATATGCCTAGTATCAATGTGCAGTCAGAGACCACTATAATATGCCTAGTATAAATGTGCAGTCAGAGACCACTATAATATGCCTAGTATAAATGTGCAGTCAGAGACCACTATAATATGCCTAGTATCAATGTGCATTGAGAGACCACTATAATATGCCTAGTATAAATGTGCAGTCAGAGACCACTATAATATGCCTAGTATAAATGTGCAGTCAGAGACCACTATAATATGCCTAGTATCAATGTGCAGTCAGAGACCACTTTAATATGCCTAGTATCAATGTGCAGTCAGAGACCACTATAATATGCCTAGTATCAATGTGCAGTCAGAGACCACTATAATATGCCTAGTATCAATGTGCAGTCATAGACCACTATAATATGCCTAGTATCAATTTACAGTCAGACGCCACTATAATATTCCTAGTATCAATGTGCAGTCAGAGACCACTATAATATGCCTAGTATCAATGTGCAGTCAGAGACCACTATAATATGCCTAGTATCAATGTGCAGTCAGAGACCACTATAATATGCCTAGTATCAATGTGCATTGAGAGACCACTATAATATGCCTAGTATCAATGTGCATTGAGAGACCACTATAATATGCCTAGTATCAATGTGCAGTCAGAGACCACTATAATATGCCTAGTATCAATGTGCAGTCAGAGACCACTATAATATGCCTAGTATCAATGTGCAGTCAGAGACCACTATAATATGCCTAGTATAAATGTGCAGTCAGAGACCACTATAATATGCCTAGTATAAATGTGCAGTCAGAGACCACTATAATATGCCTAGTATCAATGTGCATTGAGAGACCACTATAATATGCCTAGTATAAATGTGCAGTCAGAGACCACTATAATATGCCTAGTATAAATGTGCAGTCAGAGACCACTATAATATGCCTAGTATCAATGTGCAGTCAGAGACCACTTTAATATGCCTAGTATCAATGTGCAGTCAGAGACCACTATAATATGCCTAGTATCAATGTGCAGTCAGAGACCACTATAATATGCCTAGTATCAATGTGCAGTCATAGACCACTATAATATGCCTAGTATCAATTTACAGTCAGACGCCACTATAATATTCCTAGTATCAATGTGCAGTCAGAGACCACTATAATATGCCTAGTATCAATGTGCAGTCAGAGACCACTATAATATGCCTAGTATCAATGTGCAGTCAGAGACCACTATAATATGCCTAGTATCAATGTGCAGTCAGAGACCACTATAATATGCCTAGTATCAATGTGCATTGAGAGACCACTATAATATGCCTAGTATCAATGTGCATTGAGAGACCACTATAATATGCCTAGTATAAATGTGCAGTCAGAGACCACTATAATATGCCTAGTATCAATGTGCAGTCAGAGACCACTATAATATGCCTAGTATCAATGTGCAGTCAGAGACCACTATAATATGCCTAGTATAAATGTGCAGTCAGAGACCACTATAATATGCCTAGTATAAATGTGCAGTCAGAGACCACTATAATATGCCTAGTATCAATGTGCATTGAGAGACCACTATAATATGCCTAGTATAAATGTGCAGTCAGAGACCACTATAATATGCCTAGTATCAATGTGCAGTCAGAGACCACTATAATATGCCTAGTATCAATGTGCAGTCATAGACCACTATAATATTCCTAGTATCAATGTGCAGTCAGAGACCACTATAATATGCCTAGTATCAATGTGCAGTCAGAGACCACTATAATATGCCTAGTATCAATGTGCAGTCAGAGACCACTATAATATGCCTAGTATCAATGTGCATTGAGAGACCACTATAATATGCCTAGTATCAATGTGCATTGAGAGACCACTATAATATGCCTAGTATCAATGTGCAGTCAGAGACCACTATAATATGCCTAGTATCAATGTGCAGTCAGAGACCACTATAATATGCCTAGTATCAATGTGCAGTCAGAGACCACTATAATATGCCTAGTATAAATGTGCAGTCAGAGACCACTATAATATGCCTAGTATAAATGTGCAGTCAGAGACCACTATAATATGCCTAGTATCAATGTGCATTGAGAGACCACTATAATATGCCTAGTATAAATGTGCAGTCAGAGACCACTATAATATGCCTAGTATAAATGTGCAGTCAGAGACCACTATAATATGCCTAGTATCAATGTGCAGTCAGAGACCACTTTAATATGCCTAGTATCAATGTGCAGTCAGAGACCACTATAATATGCCTAGTATCAATGTGCAGTCATAGACCACTATAATATGCCTAGTATCAATTTACAGTCAGACGCCACTATAATATTCCTAGTATCAATGTGCAGTCAGAGACCACTATAATATGCCTAGTATCAATGTGCAGTCAGAGACCACTATAATATGCCTAGTATCAATGTGCAGTCAGAGACCACTATAATATGCCTAGTATCAATGTGCAGTCAGAGACCACTATAATATGCCTAGTATCAATGTGCATTGAGAGACCACTATAATATGCCTAGTATCAATGTGCAGTCAGAGACCACTATAATATGCCTAGTATCAATGTGCAGTCAGAGACCACTATAATATGCCTAGTATCAATGTGCAGTCAGAGACCACTATAATATGCCTAGTATCAATGTGCATTGAGACCACTATAATATGCCTAGTATAAATGTGCAGTCAGAGACCACTATAATATGCCTAGTATCAATGTGCCTTGAGAGACCACTATAATATGCCTAGTATCAATGTGCAGTCAGAGACCACTATAATATGCCTAGTATCAATGTGCAGTCAGAGACCACTATAATATGCCTAGTATCAATGTGCATTGAGAGACCACTATAATATGCCTAGTATAAATGTGCAGTCAGAGACCACTATAATATGCCTAGTATAAATGTGCAGTCAGAGACCACTATAATATGCCTAGTATCAATGTGCATTGAGAGACCACTATAATATGCCTAGTATCAATGTGCAGTCAGAGACCACTATAATATGCCTAGTATAAATGTGCAGTCAGAGACCACTATAATATGCCTAGTATCAATGTGCATTGAGAGACCACTATAATATGCCTAGTATAAATGTGCAGTCAGAGACCACTATAATATGCCTAGTATCAATGTGCATTGAGAGACCACTATAATATGCCTAGTATCAATGTGCAGTCAGAGACCACTATAATATGCCTAGTATCAATGTGCAGTCAGAGACCACTATAATATGCCTAGTATCAATGTGCATTGAGAGACCACTATAATATGCCTAGTATAAATGTGCAGTCAGAGACCACTATAATATGCCTAGTATCAATGTGCATTGAGAGACCACTATAATATGCCTAGTATCAATGTGCAGTCAGAGACCACTATAATATGCCTAGTATCAATGTGCAGTCAGAGACCACTATAATATGCCTAGTATCAATGTGCAGTCAGAGACCACTACAATATGCCTAGTATCAATGTGCAGTCAGAGACCACTATAATATGCCTAGTATCAATGTGCAGTCAGAGACCACTATAATATGCCTAGTATCAATGTGCAGTCAGAGACCACTATAATATGCCTAGTATCAATGTGCATTGAGAGACCACTATAATATGCCTAGTATCAATGTGCAGTCAGAGACCACTATAATATGCCTAGTATAAATGTGCAGTCAGAGACCACTATAATATGCCTAGTATCAATGTGCAGTCAGAGACCACTATAATATGCCTAGTCATGACATAAAAAATCCACGTTGTGCAAAATTGAACAAAACTGAGTCAGTCATTTTGAATCAATACTTGAAAGTGAATGCATATCGTTATATGTGTGACATGATGTACAATGTAGATGTAAGGTTTTGATTGCAAGAAGCCATATCATAGATAAGGATAGCGTACCTGTATTTTTGTGTATACCTCTTCTATTGCCACCTGGTAGTAATGATGGAAATCTATTCATTTTGTAACCACTCTTGCTATATGCTGTAGTTGTTCCCTGAAATATTAATGGTACAGAACAATTTACTCTGCAGTGTTGTCTCACTTGACTTTTTTTGTATGTGCAAATTGCAAGTGCTAGTGCTGACACATTGTGCATTTTTGCACACAAAAGTCATATTCATGTTTGGGACTAAATGGCGAGGCTGTGCAGCCATCTCTTTATCAAATGGCAATTTTAATGCGCTATCCTGGCAAAAGTCGCATTTGTAGGTGAATGAATTTCGGCCGGTGGAATAGGCCTTCCCATTGAGTCTGTGGCACACTCACCCAGGGTAAGGGTCGACCCTTTATGGTGTTCAGTCTAAGGTAGGATTTGAATTTAAGTCTACTGATCATGAGTCTGATGCGACGACCACTATGCTACCAGTGACCGGTTAAAAAAACATCGATCTGTGACTCTGATATTCTCTAAATGTTACAAAGCATGCTACTGTTAACCTATACATCATCTGAAAGCTAAGATATGGATGAATACGATAGTACATATGCTGTACTAATGTTTTTTTATATGGGGTTTCCTGACGGCCAATTTCACTCTTTCGCCTATTGAAAACGCATGAATATTTGATTTGTTTTTAATTCATCAAACAAAGTGTCTGCAAAAACAATAACTTTAAATAACTCATAAATCCAACATCCATTATCAAATGTTCTTATTCTTATTTCATCCTTATCTTTAAATTTTCAATTCTTTTTGCCTGTGAGAATAGATGGAAAAAGACATAACTGTAGTAGAAGTGATCTGTATTCATGTACCGTGTTACTTACATGTGATGCCACAATCAGTGACCTTTTCCCCACAGGACATAGCATCATTTTCCAGTCTTCTGCAAAATTAACGGGCATGTCAACAAGCCACTCTGACAACATTAGCTGTAACAAAGACAAATAACAGATGTAAGATGTTTAATTTGATGAGAAAAAAACTAAATAATCAAGTCCTGTACATCCTGGAAAATGTCTTTGATACTAAAAACACACGGCTAACTAGAAAAATATGGGGAAATTTGACAAATGTAACAGTGGGTGTCTGAATTTCAAATAACCAGTCTCATGAAGTCACGGGCGAGGTCCCAAAATTTCAGAAACATGACAAAACATAGAAAATACATATACATGGATGGCTTCCAAATTGAAAATAACTCTATACCTGATTGCTGTAATATCTAGCCTTCTTTTTTTTCTGTTTTTTCTTAGAGATTGATGTATCCATCTCATCATCATCTTCCTCATCTTCACTTGTATAGTCTTTCCAGTCATCTTCTGCAAGTCTTCTCACATGATTAATGTAGTCTACACGCTTCCTGTAAAACGTTCAGTTGGCTGAGATAATTAGTTTTAATAAATACGCTTTGTCAAATGTGTTTGCTAATCTTTGTATATTAAAATTACAACACAGGTGAAATAATTCTAAGACAAGCAAAATAAAATTTGCTAATATGCTGAACTGTCATAGTACTAGAAAGCACTAAAGTCAATACAGATAACTCTTCATCGCAAAATTTGTCCATCTCTGGCACATAAATATCTAGTATTTGTATCTAGCGTCTTTAATATAACTAAAGGAATAATCTAATCTCTTACTGTTTCTGCTGTTCAAGCTTTCTCCTCCTGCGTTCTTCCTGATCAACAGCGCTGGATTTTAGCTTATACTGCAGTAACCGGGGATGAGGTGCAGCAGTACTGTTTGGTATATTTGACACTTGAAATGATGTAGCTAGACTTTCTGTTAATTCCTCCATGGTTCATGTGCTGGTACTAGCCTGTGATTGTGTTAATAGATTTAAAGTCACTGTTTACTTGGTTTTTTGCTGCATTTCTTCTTAATTTGTTGCAGTTGAAGAATTAAAATTATTTACTGGAAAAAAAATGAACTTCATTTACTTTTAATTGAATAACATATTAAACACCATATTAAAATAATACATCCATATATGGTCACTACAGACAACTATCAACAATATTAAAATAGAATATACATAATTCAAAATCTATTTAATAATAAGTATAAAAATCATCTAATAAGTATATAAATTTGCATTCTTGACTAAGTTCTTCAAACTCTGGAAAGGCAATTTTGTGAAAGAAATGTTGTCGATATCCTGAAATCGTTGCATTTGAACAATTCATTATGTAATGGTTTTCATTGCCAATTTTATTTTTTGTAACACAACTTTCAGATTTTAAGTAGTATTGGATAAGATCAATAACTCTGAAAAAAAGCTTCTGTTGCAATTTTTTCACCCCCTGCCATAAGTGACCATAATTGACCACTAGTTACTAGTACATATCCCGGGTGAAAAGAGCCCATGCTGACACTTAAGTACTCAATATGAACACCCACGCACAAATGTGTATTTGGCAATCTGCTGACGTGCACACGGAATCAATATAATTGAACTAAAGTTACAGAAACCCATAAATGCATCTTACCGAAACATCAGTCACAAATAGCAATCAAACGCATCAACAACGTCTCCGCTCATTTTATTTCATTTGCTTCCGGTTTACTGTTAGGTCAAAGGTCACACCAAGATCATCATTTTAAAATGAGATCACATTATAACATATTTAAAATGAGATCACAGTTTTTATAACATTTATTTGCTAAAATAAGGATACATATTTTGGAAAAGACGTGCCTTAAAACTATATAGTATTTACTTGTAGCATGTTGAACAATAAAGTCACCTGACCACAGCAGAGCATGTGACATTCTCAAAACGACGGAAATAGGATCAAAATAATGCTGCTCCCACGGGCGTCTGTTGTTTTTTGTTTTTTCGCCACTTTTACGCTGGTATACTCTAACAGCAAGGTCGTACGGTATAGAAAATGGGCTGAAGAGCATCCTGACGCTTTTGTGAATCAAGAAACAGCCGACGAAAGTTTGCAGTTTTCGTCAAAACCTCAGATCGAAGCGTCGTCTGGTTCAGTTTGGCCTATGCCGCAACTCATGCAAGTTCAGGAAAACCGGGTTTTCCTCAGCGCAGATACGTTCGAGTTTAGCTTTAGCATGCACGACTGTGACACCCTTCAAAGCGCGTTCAAGCGATACTACCATATAATTTTTGACGGTCATCTCGACACGAAATTAAAGTTTTCGCCAAGAGTTGAAAAGCAAGAATCTAACTGCGTTTTGCCCTCCTGTGACACTGCAGAAAACACGATGTTGGAAGGTCTGGTTGTAGAATTGGATACACCATGTGAGAAATACCCATCTTTGGAGTCAAACGAGACATGTGAGTAAACCTAAAAAGTTCATCCTTTATATACCTACGATGTAGACGTTTTTATTGCTTCAGTTAACAAAGTGGGGCCACAGACACGGTACACGCCCCCTTTTCGATGGCCTCTACAGTAGTTCAAGTGACTGCGACCTTAAATTGACCTGTCGGACCAATAGTCTATTTTGAACTTTGGTCATGGAATATTATATATGGAACTTATCAGAAATATTCTACGTAAAAAAGAGGAAGTTATTATTTTATATTTTATTTATTTTGTTTGAAGAAACGCACAGTGAAAATTGTGAAATGTTGTAACAGGGACACAAGCTCTTTGATCCTATGAAATGGAGTGTCAATGATGTTTGTCAAATTTCATCTACACACGTGTCTTACATTATTCGAATTGCAGAAATTCCTAGGAGTGAAAATTAAGCAATGTGCAGTATTTAGTTGTATTGTTATTACACACAGCTGCAGTGCACCTAAACATACACTTGTAAAGGTTAGAATCCAGACATTATGTTTAGATACAAGACATATATGACTGGCATGTACAAATGTAATCAAATAATTTAGTAATGAATAATAAGTACAATGAGCAAGAATGTGCAGTTCATTCATTTTCAAACATTGTTTTAGACAGTTCACAAATTGAGCAAAAAATTAATCGCATTTTCAGCTTACATGCTCTCCTTATTGAGCAATCACAGGTTACAAGTCTCAAAGTTGATATGTGTTATTCAAAATTAAGATAATTGGTCGACAGAAAAGTAACAATTACATTTTTAAATGAAAAAAATGGATAATTAATTGAAAAATATCAAATGGTTTCATGGAAAGATTTCTGTATACAAATGAACAGTTCCTTATCATAGTTTATTTTCGGTTGTAAATTAAATAATTTTTTTTTTCATTCACTTTTTCAGACACACTGAATGTGAAGAGTCCTACAGCAAAGTTAAGTGCATCATCAATCTGGGGCGCCCTCAGAGGTAAGTCTGTCATATCTATTGTTTTCATGATGCATGTAAGTTTTGAAATTCAAGAAACAAAAAAAATGTTGATAGAGATTGTTAGTAACTACTTTATCACATTGTTGCAGTCTTTGGCTACAGTTTAATTTCATGTAAACAATCTATGATTTTACAGTTATTGCATATGTCACTAATGTTCCCATTTCAAACATGACACAGTGTGACAACTGTAGTGATAATCTTGTTATTATACATCCTTTTTCTGCTTGTAATAATAAATTATGGCATCGAGAAATTTTTAAACCTGTACGAAAGTTTGGGTTCAGTGACAGAAATTTATTTTCACCGTATGCTGATAGCAGTCAGTAAACAATGAAAAGTGTTTGAATGTGACGTAACATGATGCACAGTTTCCAAATAAGGAAGACACCTTTGTAACACTTTCTTTCGTAGGGCATTTTACGAACAGGTAAACTCTAGTTGTATTATAATGCTTAATCTTTTACTGGTTAAAAAAAACAACAACAGACAAACCATTTTAAAAAAAATATTTTTAAACTTTGGGTAATTGCTGCAAATCCTCTGTCTGTGAAAACGTTGTATGCAATTTTAACACTGTAACCTTATAAAACTTTCCAATGACATTGAGCATTTCACCTACATGTATATTATAAAAAAAAGAGATTTCTTTAAATTTGTTTTTACAAACAATTTAATTGGCTAGAATTATGTTTTCTTGTCTTCCTCCTACAATCCTTTTTTGTTCACACGCATTGAAACAAATACCATATATGAATCTTTAAAATATTACGTATTTCAATCAATACAAACACCTCTGTCATTTAAATTAAATTTATGTGCTACTAATAGACCAAATATGGTATCTACTTTCATAGGATTGGAAACATTCAGTCAACTTGTCACAGAGACGTCTGATGGAAGGGTGAGCTTATTTTTTTTCATAAAATGCAGACTTAATTCTCAATTTTACAAGCATCCAAGTTTTAAAATATTTTATTCCTAGTAGATTTTATCACAATATTGATGAACATAGAAATTATTAAATAATACATGTACAGAGACTAGCCATGGTAAATTGAAAAAAAAATGCAGACATAATTATGGTGTTTCAATAATAATTGAACAATTCTCATGGCATAACTTCATTGTTATAAACAAATACCATCTTGTTTTCAGCTTGCTGTCAACATATCCGATATTACCGATTGGCCAAGATTTCAGTTTCGTGGAATACTGGTGGATACTGGTAGACATTTTATTGCGATGCCAGTATTGCTGAAAAATCTGGTAGGTTCCTGTGTACATTTGAATCCCTCTCAGTTTGGGTTTAATTATCAAAGTACAGCCGTGAATCTGAGTGAAATAGGACAATGTACTTTTTTTTTATGAGGCCGTAGAATTTGATGAATTTTTTGATAATTTTTATTTATAGTGTAAATTTTACACTAGTGAGCATACATGTATGTACATTTCGTTATTGGTGAGATATTTTCAGTCTGTTTTGAATTGAAATCTCACTCACTGAATTTCGTTTTTTGAAAATGATTTACTACTTTAGATTTAATTCAAACAGCAGTGCAAAAGGTTAGGTAGTCCAACCACAACCACAATCAGATACTCATGACTACTGATTGCATATTTACTGAATTTGTTTCATTGTGCAATAGACAAATTCGAGTTTGTTACTTTAGAAACTTGTGCATTCTGGTATAAATAACATTCCAATTTAGTCTGCATAAGGGTGTTGAGTCATCATTTATATATTCATTAACTCATCAAAAAGCAGACAAAAAAAATCACCCCCCCCCCATTCTTGCACAGAAATAACTCAAAGCCCATCTATTAACCTCATTACACCTTTCTTTAATGGATCAAATACAGTACATGTGACCCTTAATGGAAATTGTTGAAGTGACAATGATGAAATGTTATTCACTGTTTTCTCTCATGGTGATTCAGGATGCGATGGCATACAACAAGTTTAATGTCTTCCACTGGCACATTGTGGATGACCAGTCATTTCCATACCAGAGTGCAGCTTTCCCAAACTTGAATGTCAAGGTATGTTTAAAGAAATAATGTCAACTTTAATATTTGCAAACACAAATTAACTGTAAATTACCTTATTTTTTACCATTTTGGCTGAAGGTGTGGGTCAGTGGAGATAAACTCCATACAAAGCAGTCAAAATCTTTTAAAGCAAAAATTAATTCCAGCTAAAATTATTGTCATTATTAATTAATGTGTATTTAATGTGCCCCTCTGCTGTCTTTAATGAACAAATTGCCATATGGCGTTTGCCTGTCATTTGTGTGAAATAGAACATCGTGCATCGTGGCTTCAACAAAATTAGCATGCAAGATGCACAATGCACAATAGTTGTATTTGGTGTTATTTCAGCAATAGTTCCACACTCCACCATTTCACTATATTGTATTGTGGAAATATGCATGATTTAAATATATATAATTATTTTCACTTAGTTAACATTAGCATACTCCTGTGATTACTGTCAAACTCTATGGCTCAGATTGATACAAAACTCTGACTGTGATCACTTGTGTCAGCTGACGTCAATGTCAATGAGAAAATATTGTGAGATTATATATAATAAATTCACTACGTTCAATTACCCACCATGGACTCCGGTCAGTCAAAATGACTATTTTGAACTGTAGGCATTAATCAGCGATTCTGCCAATGATGGGGAGAGAGAATCTAGGTCAGGGGAAGCCCCATGACCCCAAGATTCTTTTCTCTTACGTCACAAACTACGTGACCGAGGCCATATGGCTCTGCCTAAATTTATACCACGATCAGATTTCTTTAGAATCTGAAGAAACTCTGCTACTAAATAATCTGCAATGGATGTTTGCATTGCATTGCACAGCTCTGTTGCCTGGCTATCTTATGAATTGTTTACAAGCGTCCATTCTTTTCAGTTGTTGTCGCCTTTGATGTGTTCCACCCAATCAGCCATGGACTGATGTGTGTAAAAAATTTTAAATCATGCAATAAAAAAAATATCTGTTTACAGTTTAGATGACTGTAAATTGACTACATTATCATATTATGCATGGCTGGAAATGTACCTTATGTGATACTTTTTGATGCAAATTATTATTTTTGAGAATTTCATTGATTTAAGGTCAGAGTGACCAGAGGTGTTCAAGATCCTAAACTGTAAATAAAAATTTAAACTAATTTCAGGACCACATTGGGAGATTACACTGTATGAAAAAAAATAAGTTGTCTTGTTAGAACTTGAAGTTATGTGTAAATTAAAGTTGCACTATTATGAGAAATTGAAGTTGTGTTATGAGAATTTTTTTGTTTTGAAAATTAATTGGTGTTATAATAAGTGGTGCACTAAGTGAGACAGCTGTGTATCACCATAGTTGTTACTAATAATTGTATCTATACTTCCACTGTATTGGTGTGCTAGTACTGACACACCCATAATTGTTCCTAGGGGGCGTTTCCACCATATTATCATCACTCATACACTCAAGAAGATGTTGCCATAGTGATAGAGTATGCCCGGCAGCGTGGAATACGTGTGGTTGCTGAGTTTGATTCACCAGGTCACTCTCAGTCATGGGGTTTATCGCAGAAGGATCTACTAACGCCATGCTACAGCAGTGGAAAACCCGACGGATCTTTCGGTCCAATCAATCCTATTCTTAACTCAACATATGATTTTCTGAAGAAATTCTTTGGTGAAGTTGTGACAGTCTTCCCTGATCATTATGTGCATCTAGGAGGAGATGAAGTCAGCTTTACATGCTGGTAAGTATTTTTGATATCACATATGATGTATTATCTGCAGTGTGTTGTATGATTTCAAAGATTTTGTAATCTCTGTAGTATAATTAATGATGATATATAATGTATAGTTGAATGAATAATATATATATGAATGTGATCATAGTGTATAATACATGTACTTTGTAGTGTAATGCACATTGAAGATGATGCAATCTTTGTAGTTTAATGAATATCAAAACTGATGTAAACTTTGTAGTGTAATGCACATTGAAGATGATGTAATCTTTGCAGTGTAATGCACATTGAAGATGATGTAATCTTTGTAGTGTAATGTACATTGAAGATGATGTAATCTTTGTAGTGTAATGCACATTGAAGATGATGTTAACTTTGTAGTGTAATGCACATTGATGATGATGTAATCTTTTTAGTGTAATGTACATTGAAGATGATGTAATCTTTGTAGTGTGATGCACATTGAAGATGATGTAAACTTTGTAGTGTAATGCATATCAAAAATGATGTAAACTTTGTAGTGTATGGCACATAAAAGATGTAATCTTTGTCGTGTAATGCATTATTAAAGATTTAAAGATGAAGTAGTCAAGGATCTAATCCTTGTAATAATATGAAGTTATTACGAGAATACCGCAGCGAAAGGTTGATGTGTGGCGTACTGTCTGAGTGACCTTATTGTTACATACATCTTTTCCTTCCAAGGATACATCATGGGAATGCCGAAATCCAAAAAGTTTAGAACATAATCAGCAGGCTTCTTTGTGTGGAGTCCAGTTAAACCCTGGTGGCAGCCATGTTTGTTTTTATTATTAGAGGTGTAATCATTCCATATTTGGAATTTGCATTTCCTTATATGGTAGGATGAAAATACCCTGTAAAGTACCACAAAATTACGGCACGCTGTAACTTATGGCGTTACGGTGACAGATGTATAATAATAAGTGGTATTATGGTTTAATCTGCAAAATTAATTAACAGCAAAATCTAGAAAATCATGAAAATGTACAATACTTTTTAGTATTTTGATTTTAGGAAATCCAATCCAGACATAACTGCATTCATGAAGAAGATGGGGTATGGTGATGATTACTCCAAACTTGAAAGCTATTATATACAACGATTACTTGATATCATGAAATCATTGAAAGCTGGCTACTTAGTGTGGCAGGAAGTATTCGACAATGGCGTTAAGGTCAGTGAAATAATTCAAAATAAAGTAATTGATGTAATTATGGTTGGTTGATTTTCATGTAAAACATATGGAATCATACATAATTGAAATCATTTTTAAGTTAATGAATCAAATCACACATTACATCTACCAGTTTAGTTGATGCTAATTCAACTGCACTCCATGTTATGTTACAGGGCATATTTGGAATCTATCAATCCAATGACTGAATAACAATACCCCGACAATATGTCAAGATGTGTTCATTTCTAGTAATCTTCCTCTTCATGTTTTAAAAATTCCATATTAATAATTTACATTGGTTACTTACAACTGTAGCTGTAAGATCTGTTATAGCTAATACACATTGGTGTAATATAAGGTGTGCTTTTTTTTAATTATGTTGTAGTAATATATTTTCAGAGAATCCATTGTTTTGTCTAGGTAAGCCAATGTTTAAGCAATATTTGTACACCTGTATTATCACATATTTGTAGCTGCCATTCTGATTGGGTAAATAATGGATGTAGAATGCATATAAATACATGCGTGTTATACCTCAGTTATGAGAATACTGAACAATTGTCACTTAAAACGGGAATGACAAATAACAGTTGTTGATGATTGTATGAACTAGTTAAAACACTAGATTGTTGCTGATTTTTTTTTGGAGAACACATTTATTAACATATTGCCTGCTGAAAGCCTCTCTGGACATACCAAATCAATGGGGAAACGATCACTAGTAGCTGATGGCTTAATGCATTAGCAATAATTAAGACCATTACTACACAGGTATATGCTTAGAATAGTTATATATGCCATTTTTATTATAGTATCCTTACGAAGTTATTACTTGTTTAAACACACCAAAGCAATGCATTTGATTGCAACTGAACCTGTGTATAAATTTAATCTGATCGTATGAATTTAGAAAAAAAAAAACACATTTGTTAGGAAAAATGAATTATCTTGTTATTTTTCAGGTAAGTAAAGATACTGTATTCCATGTGTGGAAAGAACCCACCAACTATAAACATGAAATGGCCAGCATCACTAAAGATGGACACCAAGTAATTCTGTCATCGCCATGGTATTTGAATCATGTGATTGATCCATATAAACGTTATTGGGTGTATTACTATATGAACGATCCTCAAAGTTTTGATGGTATTTATTTAATCTTTAGCAACACTTCAATCACTTAAATATAGTTGGGCAGCAAATTACCTTTCCAACAGTTAACTGCTTTTAGCATTATTCTCAAATTTGCATCAAAGCATGCCATCATCTAGTTCACTGGCCTTTGTACTAACACAGATTAGTAGTAGTTAAAGAGAGAGGGTCGTCACCTGCGCACACGCACGCTAAAAATGCAAATGCTCATTGGTAAACACTCGTTTGTAAACAATGACACACTATGGCCATCTGACGTATGCGCAAGTGATGATTCCCCTGCTTTAAACTAGCTTAATATTACAATCACTCTATCTGTGTTTTGCAGACACATTTTTGCCCATCAAAGATTTAGTGCAAATGTTTAACAATTGTAGTAGATGTAATTTAGTTTCAACAATTTTGAAGCGTACTTTGGCGGTTAAGGGGTTGATGATATGCAAATGACGTAATCAATAAACACAGACAGAACATTTCTATTTTGTGGAGGATGACAAAAGTTGGCAATAATGGTTGAGGGTTTTAACTACACACTATATTGTGCCTGGTACGTGCATGCTTATGTTTGTGAACTTGTAGGTAGCAACAGACACAGTAATTCATACTTGGAAGGGCGGATATACGGATGAACTTGGTAAAATCACAAAAGCAGGCTACAAAACTGTTTTATCATCGCCGTGGTATCTTAACTATATTAGCGATCCATATGATGAACCATGGAAAAACTATTATAAAATTGACCCACAGAATTTCAGTGGTATGTAAAAAAACATGCTAATTAGTTCAATACATTTATCCCATGTATCATGCCTGTTATTTATGTTATGGATAATAACCCAAATGGACATGTTTCATGGTGACTTGTTAGAGCAGTGCACACAATTCAAAATTGTGACATAATCTCCAAAGATTTCAACACATGTCTCATTTGATGATGTGGTATAGAATAATTTTAAATAACCATTTGAACATGCGAAACACGAGATAAATAAGATATCCAATTCTTGATTCTGTGATACTGGTTTCATTAAATTCGTGTAGTAATTTGTTTTATGATTTTGAGAATCATTTTGTTTATGAAAGGTTTGTTTTCATTTCATCTGTCTATTCTTATTGATCACCTAAAGTATCATATTAAAATTGACATGCTGTGTAGTATATTTATATACTACCAGTGCACATGTTGAGATCTGATTATAGTTGTGTATTTGGTAAAGTTCATCCACAATCTTGCCAATGAAACTTTCAAAGCAAATAGTATACATTTGCTTGTGACTTGATTCTTTCATTTAGACATTAAAACATTACTATCATATCATCAATAAAGTAGCCAACACCATCATACCAATTCCATTATCTGCTATAGAATTACCTTGCGAAAATAAACTATTAAATAATGGTCAAGTATGGGGTAAATACAATATAATAAATGGTAAAGTTAATATTGATGTATCTAGAGACATAAAGCCAAGAAGTGATGTTCTATGTTGTATACACTATTGAGTTACTACGTGCATATGTATGTAGATTTCAGTCTGGGTGGTGGTATAATGCGTTCACAAATCAACCTTCGAAAGAAATTCATCCAAATTTTAATATTGCTTTACTGAATATATTATTGAACATATGCAATGCAGTATTGGAGAAAACGTCCAATTGTATATGATTATGTATATTATACGAGTAACTCACTAAATTTCATGTAATTTTTTGAAATAGTATTAGAATTCATTCATTCATATCAATACTAATTTTGAATATTTTCCATCTCTTTCCACCATCAAATTGTTAGACATGAAAACTAATTTCACCATGGAAGATCATTTTCTAGGCAAAGTTCAAACGCTTGATTTTATTTTCAGTATAATTAATGGAATTTCGCATAATAAGGAAAGCATATGCTGTTAAATTCAGACTTAATCCTTTTATGATAAGCTTGGGTTAAGCTTGTTACTATGCCCATTATGGTAATTAGCGACTCAATGGATAATCACAGAATATCACGAGTCAATGATTTGATCGCCTGAAGCATTTTTAACAATTAAAGTTATGACTTGTTATTTCTATTGCATGGTTGTTGATATTTGAAAGGTAATACTTAATGTATACATTGTCTTAATCAAGTGATTACAATCTGAGATTAGTGTTATGTAATGCCATACATGATTTGGGTATACTAATGAGTGAGATTGCTATATTATTCCCTCAACTTTCTTAATAGGCAGTCAAGCACAGAAGGATCTAGTGATGGGTGGTGAAGCTTGCATGTGGGGAGAATATGTTGATGGTACAAATTTAATTCAGAGACTATGGTATGACTAGTTATACTTTTGTGACACATTGTTTGTGTTTAGTGTATGTTTAAATGTATTGTAATTTGTCATATATTGAACTGGGAAGTGCCAGATTAGCTACTTGCTCACCGACTGAGTGATACTTTTCTTGAATGAGAGACAGAAAAACCATTAAATTAAAGAACTATGTATAAAAGTTATGTTTCTTTCTATAAAAGCAAAAGTGTGCCAACATTACTGGGGAGTGCATGCCAAATACTGACGACATAAGTGCATTTTTTTAGGCCTAATGCTGCTGCCATTGGAGAACGTCTGTGGAGCTCAGCCGATACCACGGATTTCAATGCCGCTGCCCCTCGTCTTGTAGAACAAAGATGCAGAATGGTTAAGTAAGTTTTTGTTGTGACATATTAGAATTTTGGTATAGTCTTTCTTATCTACTAATTTGCATACCAATATACAGAATTATAAGAACAAGACCATATATGGGAAACTATCAGACCTTCTGTACTACATTAGAGAATTTCGAAATGACTAATTCAATATATATATATATAATATATATATACACTTAATAACGTTATATATATATATATATATATATATATATATTACAATGTTTAGTCATTTATTTATTTATTTTTTAATTCCAGACGTGGTTTACAAGCAGAACCTGTTAGTGGTCCAGGATATTGCAAGTATGAATATTCACCATGAGTTTTTACTGGCAGTTTCAGATGTTCTGATACTAATTGGACATTATTTTGTGCAACAGACAACATGTTTTAAATTCATAAAAAAAATTCTACTTGTGTAAGATGTACTTCATTTTCTGTTCATCTATTCAGCTTATCATTGGAATTTCTTTCAAATGTGCAATAAATTTACATGTACTTTCGTTAAATGAACATTGTTAGAAAAGAGCATTTGTAATTTGTAATTATTTGGGAGTGAGGTTGGCACATCTGTGTTCATAACCGATTCCCAGAATCGCAGTAATTGCAGATTGATGGCAGATATTCTTAAATATTTCAAAATAAGTGAATTATTCATCGTTAACATGCTTAACTGTGTCTTACATTTTTACCATTATATAGTTTGCTTTATCTCACCCGTTTTTATATCACTACTTTGTAAATCAATTTGATGCAGTTTATAATTAAACAAATATTTTCACATTCATTTGTAAGTTGTACTTTTCGTTTTAAGAAGTTCATATTATTAGTATGTGAATATCAAAATTGGTCAAGTATGAGCCTGTATAATTCATTTACATCTGTGTAGTTTCTCAAATAAGGTATTGGTATGAGGAATATTTTAAAACGCAAGATTGCTAAAAAATGTCTGACTTTTTTCTACTTTAATTTTTAAAACATACGACATGGACAGCGGCAAGCAACATTTCCTTCTTAATAATCTTTGGAATTAACGTGATGCGATTTGTAAAATATAATCTGTATATATTGGTAATTAATATATCTTTGTTACTGAATAAAATTGGCAGTCTGCATAAATTGGAACACCCCTACATGATGCATTACTAGTAATTAATTATAATATTGCGCGATCGATGTAGCTGCTTGTTTAGAAATTTAAGGTAAGCAAGCATATTGCTAATCATTAATGGTCGTTTTTATGTATTCCCGAATGCCCTCCATGTCGGCTGGCCATTGTTAAACATTTCAAATATACACACATGTAGCTTTTTTAATATATCAGAAAAAATCTCGATTCCCTCTTTGTCTCTGTGAGAACGACATTTTCACATCGCAATAAATGCAGCCAGTATTTGATTATTTATTACCCCTTTAAATTTAAATGTCTTGAAAATACTAACCTTGGTGTTAAACTATTTTGGTGATTATTGTTTTCAGGTCGTTTATACCATATACCCCCAAAAGGACTATGTTTAAATTTATACTCTCATTTAGCCCAAACTAAAATATAAACATATATTTTCGTCATGACAAGTTTACGTCCGCAATGCAGTAGATCCCGCGAGATCTCGAACGAGTCACAGGTCATAATCCTGGTTCTAAGCAATTACAATTGTTGAAGAGCATTAGCTGTTTGGCAATAACAATGCATACTGAACGGTGTGATATCAAAGTAAGTCTTACATGAGAAAAGCTCATCGCAAAATGTGTATTCACTGTAGCATATATGAAACTGCTAAATTGTAAACCCGTGTACTAAAATGTAAGAATGTTTCCGATAAGAGAAACAAAGTCGCAATAAACCATGAATAAGTAATAGACGGGAGCAAGACGAAATTGCCCACGCAGGACTATAGAACGCAGACACGCATTTGCGTGGATTCGGTTTCTTCTAATATCGACAATATTTACAACTGTCTTTACGACTGTTTGGCGGGTGTTATAATTGTGTCGCACTGTAAACGCTACCATGCTTGTTAATAGTTAAATGCGGGTATATATCATAGTCTTTGATTGATAACGCACAACAACCCTCGGGTTACATAATAACACATTTATATGAACTGCTGTTTGTGTATTTGGCTCCCGTGTGCGAAGCACACAATGGGAGTTTTTATAATTAGTGATTCGTGTGTGTATCTGTGCAGATATTTTGTTCCAACAATGTCTTGAAAATGCTTCAATCTATGTTGATGAAATTTGGCTCGGGGATAAAACATACTCTAATACAGATCTATTTTTAAAAATGTTAACACATGTTGCTGCTAAGTATATTTCTAACTAAAAATACAAATATTTTTTTAATAATGTTATTTCAAGGAAAATTCAGTACGTATGTGCAGATTTTGTTTTATGGCATATCTGTTCATTAGTATTTTTCACAAATTCTCAAGCTCAATTATTACCAAATTATAGACTACCCCCCCCCCCGCCCGGAGATTAATAGCCACTTGAAACAATACATAATAATTCAATTGAATAAACTTCATATATATTATCACTTTGTGTCATAAGATGCAGTGTAATGTTGTTTCTAATAAAAATCATTGTGAAAAAAATAAGTAAGTACATAATTTAATTTATTCAATGAAAGGACCCATGTTTGAAATATATTTTCCGTGTTTGTATTTTGTTCTTGTTGCACTTGTTTTCTTGTTGGTTTTGTATTCAACAGTACATTGCAGTATCTGCGATTTATCCTGTATAATTGTCAAAGCTGTTTGTTTGTACGTGACTTTTAACCCCACATTGAAAACATTTAATCAGTTGATATATAGATGTTACAATCATGTTTTTCATGTTTAACAAGCAAAATCGTTTCCCTCCTTAAGAAAAATTAAGAAAAACTCCACACCTAAAAGAGCCAACGTGTCTGAGTGACCAGCGTTTGCAACCAAACGGGATTGCACGAATATTACTTACAACCCGTCCATATACAGACAACGATTCCAAAATACAATCAGTTGTCAAAAAATGCATGAAAGGCAATGGTTTATGTAGGGCTTTGAGAGGAAGCCATCTTTTCCACCTCTTCCCCAACACACGAAGGAAAGAAAATCCACAAGAATCACAGCAATCTTCGATGATTGCAAATAAACAATAACAAATAACGTACTACGCACTTTATAATGTATTCTTTTCAAGGACGTAACAGGAGTGCACTGTGAACGTGTACAGCCAATTCAAAGAAGAAGATTTGTGTTTTTTTAAAAACCTTAATTTATCATGTCATCATTTTTCAATTGAATTACATTCTCTATAATGCAATTGTTACAATAAAATTGGCTATTCAATTCGAATACATCATTTATTTGATGATTTATAATATATGCTGATAAACTAAACGTGACATATTCTATGTTCACATATATATTCGAATAAATAATAAATGAATATAAAGATACAGTTACTTATTTGTAGATTATATGGCAGCGAAATCTCCTAGATTGCGTCTTTGCCTACAGTAGTCAAACTGTATTCACAATCGTGTTGATAAACGTTGTCTGAAGATCGGAATTGGGACAGTAGAACCTTGCTGTTGTTGTTTATGTGTCTACTGATGTGTATTGCCAGTTTTACAATATCAACTACAAGGCAGAGTACTTGATGTGCCTTGCGAGAAGGAAGAAATGTGATTTATACTTTGGAAGTAGAATAAGCCACCATGGAGATATGTGAGGATTTACTAAGCGTAAAGCTATTACCTTCACATTAGTAGAAGATATGTTAAAGCAAATCATGTTCATCACACAATGGATATGAGCTATCATTGGTGCAGTAGCATTGAATAAACAAATGTCAGTTGTATATGCTCCATGTATACTCAATCGCTGTAGATCTCTTTCGTTTTTAGTAAAAAGTGCAGCGTAGGAGGCGTTAGGCTTAATATCACCTTTGAGGTCAAGTATACCCCGCCAAGTCAAGTCAATAAAGAGGTTTTGTTATGTATTGTACTTTGATTATTCATAGAGGGCGCCTTCTCCATTTTATAAAGTTTAGTCACTACAAGCTGATTGATAAGTTTGACAATCCATTGGCATGAGATGCAATGGCAGAAAGTTGGTATCGTCTGCTTTTTATTTCAGGAATAGCGATACCTTCAATTCTATTCTTTGTTCGCACTTTATGCAGAAGAGGTTCAATGGTCAGCGTATACAGTATACAGAGGTCATAACCTGGTCAAATCCTCCGAATAAATGGAATCGGTGAAGTGACGGCCCAATTGCAAATCACGTCTCTTGGGTAAGGTGATGCTACTATATGTTTCATACAAATAGTATTGAACTTTCTTTCATAGTTGATAATTCTGTCCAGCAAATTTCAAAACTTATCTGCTCTAAATCATAAACACAGAAAATGAGTTGACCTATGTATTTTCCTCTGAAATGTGTCCTAAATTTAAACATGAAACCTTACTATCACCTTGTGTACACATATAAAGAAAATATATGTAAAGTATACCCATATATCCAATTGTAAATTCGTCTGCTTAAATAAAAATTCTTGCTTCTGAGTTTCCAGAAAAATACCCAGCCACAGGAGTTATACGACAGGGAGTTGGACAAACTTATGTATTTTAATAAATTATTAAATAACAAAATGTTATATAACTTTTAATGCATCTCATGAATAAATAAATGCCCACCCGCTTTACGGTTGTGCTCATGCCACAGTCCTGGCGAGTTTCAACCCTTGGGATATTTTACTATAATAGGGTGTGAATGCTGTGTTGTGTCTACATTGCGCATTAAAATGTGCAGATAGCATTAGCGGGTAACAAAGATTGTGATAAAGGAAAGAGTGGTATAAGCAAAGATCAGTGATTACTTGAAATCGATACCAGGAAGGGGGGGGGGTAAAAGAAAATTTATATAACATTTTACTATTTAATAATTTATTACAATACATAAGTTTGTCCAACTCCCTGTGGTTATAATTAGAAGTGCCATATTACTCACATAATAATTGTAAGTATTAATATACTACTATAGATATATATATATATGATATTTGATGAATTGGCCCAACATGAGTGATAAGGATGTAATAGCCAAAACAGCAATGCCTAGTAACTACTCAACTTTATAAAAATGTACAGTTCTATGAGTATGTTTGCAATTACACTTTCGACATGTTAAATCAATCACATATGTGTATATATGTGAGCTTAAACCGTCACGAGACAGGTTAGTTTTACTCTACTGAAAAAAAAGTATAAACAGTTATATATTCATCTACAGTCTGACAGCATATATGTATTGTATTTATAATTAGTTGGTTGATTGTTGGTCATTTAGTTGTACATCTAGCTCTATTTCATATGACATAAGCCAGTATCACTAGCTAATACAAGGGCACATGAGTTCATATCAGAAATCACCTTTTTTAAGAATTAGGCTAACGTCATGCATAATCCAACTAGGTTATATAGAATACTTAATTAATTAATAACCGGTTAACCGTATTATTTTGGCGATATATATTGATATATTGAATTTTATATATGTACCTGATTTCCGCACGTCGAGTGATAAACCATGTAATGTTATTAATTATGGATAACACTTTTAATTACTATTACAATAATGATATATATCTCTATATAAGAAGGATTACAAAACACGTTTTAAAGATTAGGTTATAGATTTTACGATAACATGACTGGTTAATGACACATCATATATTGACTGTGATGAACAAAAAGGGGGTAACGATAATATGGAGGTGACAACATCCACCAATCAAAGTTACAGTTATAGCTTCCGCCAGCATGTGCCCCAAACTGTCCACCAATAAAAAGGGAAAAGTTATTAAATATCTTCCTAAACGGGATCCCATTTCCTTTGTATTATAATAACCTTCTAAACGAGACTTCATTTCCTCTGTATTATTATATTAATTGCATATTAATTGGTAATAATTAGTCAGAGGCAGTTAATAGAGCAAGGGAGCATTACGCATTGAATTTTCGTCAGTCATAAGAGTGATAGTAACACCAGTAATAGTACACATTTCATTGGTGTAGGATACTTCATATAGTCAACATGGAGTGGAAATCGTTATACCTTTTAATGGTTATTTCTTCAATATTCGCCAACAGTTTCGCTAATGATATTGGTAAGCTATATTCATGATTTTTTTCACACTTCACTACACAAACCAACAACGAGTACAACCACATATACAAAAACATTTATGGAGATAAAATAAGTGCATTAATGTATCGCTAAATGAACAGAATGTATAATCTACAACATATGTGTGATAGTCGATGACCCATCCCTTTACTATTGTGTAGGGATGTCATAAATTCTACCACGAACCAAATGGTAAAGTTACAATTGATTGCCAAGAAAAAAGTGTATTCTATGCTAACTCTAGGCGTGAATATAATTTTTCACTCGGGATATTATATTACACGGATATATTGCGTGATACCTTGGATAACATATACTCGCTTCGACATCGTTGTCTTGCTTAATACAGTTGCGCTAAAGTGCTTATTTAAATTGCCTTTACTTCCCGCGCACTGTAAATATAGCTTTTATTCGTCAAAAATCATCAGTAATTATCTATCAATACTTGACAGAAGATAGGAAGGACTTTTACTACTGTATAGTTTAAGCAGCATACAACAATACACCTGGAATCTGCTTAAATTACAGATAATTTGATTGATAAGGTTACAGATCATCCTTATAATTACTGCCATGAGACAGCAATGCTTGCAAGCCAAAATCAAGCAGGGTACGGAATCCCAGTCGTGTGGCGGTGTGAACAAGATGGAAGTTTTTCGTCCCTCCAGTGTCTCGCGAGAGGAGAATGTGCATGCGTCAATAAATACGGAAATTATATTGCTCGCACAATGACAGCGTCAAATCAGCCTCCTCCAATGTGTTTAGGTATGTACATATTACGACGAATTGCAATGTGAATGTCATTACGGGTAATCAATGTGTCTGGTATTTATTTCAGGTGCCTTTTCCAGATTTATAGTTGATTCATTGTACTACTAATATTAATAATAATTGCTGTCTTAGATAGAATTATTCTACCACAATAAGTGTCTTATACCACAATGGAGGTAATTGAATATTCTATGGAAAATATCTCCATGCAAATGTGTTCTTGTGTAATATTATAAATTGGTAACGTGTTGTCAATTAGTAAATATTTCATAACTTACTATGGTTCGAATGACATTTGATTTGTACAAGGTTTAAAGCCAGGCCAATGTCCCTTTACCAAATTGTCAACATCGTGTACATCGAAATGTCAATATGACGAAGAATGTCCAACTAACTTTAAATGTTGTGACACCGATTGTGGAATGACGTGCGTTGAGCCGACGCAAGGTAAGTGAAACTTTTAGCTGATTACTTATAGTTGGTAGTTATCTCGTACAATTGTTTAGGGTAAAAACAAATACTTGTGTTTCTGTTCACCAGATGGGCCAATTCAAAGCATCTCGTTTGACAGAAAAAATGATATAAAAATATTTAAAAAAACCCATTTAATCAATTTAATCAATAACAAAAATCAAGAGAAATAAAATAGAAACAGGCACATATTTAAAAAAAGAATAAAAAGATTATTCTATCTAGTTTATGTCATTTTTGTTAAATCCCCACTTAGCTGTTATTATTTTGGCGATGCCAATTAGAATTAGATAATTACGAATTTAGTTATGTCTAGCTAAAAAGAATAATTGAATAATTATGATTCCGTTGACAAATAATAGCTTTCAATTAAACTAAATATCGGACAGACAATTCTCGGTCACCATATAGAAATTTCGCAATTTCCGTTTTAAATAATACTTCCTCATAACTTCCGATAACGTTTAAAAAATATTTGTGAAGTTTAATTATTTAATGATAGCAGTGTTTTAATTACATAATAATTGGTGTACTTTTGTATTTTACCGATTGGACTATGTCCACATTTTTCGCCACAGTGAATTTGACTAGTAAATATATTTGGTTTATTTTCTTCCAGATTGTTTTGAAAGCGAGTTCGCCTGTATGGATGAGCTAACATGCATACCAAAAGACCAAAGGTGTAACGGGTTTTCGGACTGTCCTGATGGAAGTGATGAAATAGATTGCCGTTAGTATTCGAATTTATCGGTTCGATTTTTTTTAAAATTATTTGCTCCTCAAATAGTGTTCATCCTCCCAGCGTGCGATTCCACTATTAATACATAATTCTACATGCGTTAGTCATCCTCTAATGAGGCTACGCTACTTTGCATATGACCCCGGGACACGCGTAGCCATATTGTTGGCGCAATAATTGACTTGAAACTTAACATATCTTTAATTGTCACATTTAGATTGGCCGCGTTTTGATTGTCCACTTGGGCATAAAATACCACAAGAAAAACAGTGCGACGCTTATAAAGATTGTGTAGATGGATCAGACGAGAAGGACTGTGAGGACTTCATTGGTGAGTGAACCGAACTAACTTGGTTGTATAATTTCGAATATGTGCCATAGTTGAAATATCTCACTACGAACACGTGTAGATTCAATATATGAAACCGGAAACGGGTATAATTGATATATATACTTCTCTATTAGTCACCTGCTCGGACGGAAAGATTTTCCCCAAATCTGAATTGTGCAATGGTTATGAGAATTGTGAAGATGGAAGCGATGAAGTTGGATGTGGTATGTAATATTTTGTTTCTGGAAAGCAAGGGCACATAACGGTTAATTCTATATTTCATTGCTGAATGTATTTAATAACGTGTTAGCTAAACCAGTAACAAATTAATAGATCTACATTTAAACCAGTCCAGAATCGTAACTAGTTGTTGTCAATATTATCTCTACATAATTATTGTTTAGAACCAAAAATTGGATGCAACCACGATGAATTCGATTGTGCAAATGGAAAATGTTATTCTACGTGGGATCGATGTGATGGATCTAACAGCTGTGGCGACTGGAGTGACGAAGACAACTGTGGTAAGCCATACACTGAAGCGCAATTGTGTTATTTTTGATTATATATCTGAAAACATAGATGTTATTTAATTGTTGAGCTATTTTTGACTTGATGTCAGTCAACTTTACGATATTTTCAGCATCATTTTAAATGGACATTATTTGGGACGGTTTTTAATTTTTTGGATAATTTTTATCTTTATCTTTCTATTTTCTTTCTCAAATGATACATGACTCGTTTGTTCTGCGTGTATCATGGCCCACTTTCATGTTTGATATTTTTGCTCATATAAAAGTTTATTACGTATAGGATGAAGCCCGACTACAGGGGCTTTTCTGGCGGTATAAAATCCAATAAAATGTCAAGGCCCCTGGCCGGTAATTCTGATACTTTTGAAGGCCTTTAGTGAGTCCCGTAAACTATTTTGCACGTATTAGATCCATATTTGATTGGAATTAATTCATTCATTTTTACAGAAGTGACTTTATTTCTACCCGTGCCTCTCACACATATAGCTAAACATCATGTGTGTACTAGCACGACACTATCTCACATGAACTTTCATAATACATTTGCAATACATTTTGAAACGTATTTTTTTATTGAAGCACATGTTGAAATACAATCAAAATGCTCAAATACACGAGCTACGAAACGTCAATTGTGATGTTGCTTTTTGTGCCTCGCTAGTGCAGTACATATGTATTTACAGTGAAATATCAATTTTATAATTATTCAGTTAATTCACGATTTATAAATAGTATGGTCTGTATACAGTGTCCAATATTCAAATATTTATTGTAGTATTATTTGAATGCAATAATGGTGTGTTGTTGCCAGCGAGAGACATTTGCGATGGTGAAAATGATTGTGGCGACAACTCCGATGAAGACGAATGTGGTAAGTAGTTTGTTCATATACATGTAAACGTGTAACAAAGCCATTCGGTGCTCGAGAAAAGGGTCCTCTTGTAGTCGAGCTGATTAATTTACAGTACTTGGGTATCGGCATTCGAATTTTCAATGCGTTATGTTACCAGAGAGTGACTTCCATTTTCACAGCGCCGGGAATAGGATGTCCAGAAGATTTCATGTATAGATGTGCTGATGGTACTTGTATTGGCGTGTTTATGGTTTGCAATGGTGACGTTGATTGTGATAGCGGGGAAGATGAACTTAATTGCGGTGAGTGTATTTTTACAATCATCCAGATGAGACAAAATACATGCTCAATCAATAATTTGTTTGAAGATTAAATGGTAAATGTGACTCTATATATATTCTAACGAACTGTTTGCCCAGGTCTCACCACAACTGAAAGGGCAGTGAATATGACGTGGGGGGATAAACATCCGTTAGATGATCTCATAACTACTTGCGCCTGTTTAAGTTTAACGCTTATAAACCAAGCCATGTTTTGTTATATATTATACTGTTTTCCAGCTGAGACATCATGCGGGAACCAGTTTCGTTTGGCTTTTTAGGTATTAAAAAGATACCAAAATTAATTATCGTAATTACCGATTACAAGGGAATATTTAAAGACAAAATCTCTGAAGTTGCAAAATAATAAATTATTATCTGTGAGTTAGATTTCAAAGAACACAACGCAATTGAAAATATGCAAATGGACACATGATCATCTGAAATTGACAAGCTGTATTTGAATGTGATCTCTTGTATCATTATACGTAATTCTTTACGAAGTCAGCTAATTCAGTCAATGGAATAACTACGCATCAGCTGTGGCGCAGCACGTGACCTAATTGGACAATATATGTAATTGAAAAATACATTAATAAAACATTGTATGGAAATTGTATTAAGTATATATACTTGTCTTGGTATGCCTAATTAATGACATGTTATTCAAGTGAAAACTTGTGTTCCTGTTGTACTTCTATCATTGATGACATTGTGTAATACCAAGCATTACATAGATAGTTTTTTCCCAAATATAACACAGCAAACTCAATTCTGAGAAAATCTAAATGATATTTTTGTAAGACCGAATTACTACTTTAAATCAATCAAGTTTAAAAGGTATTTTATTTGTCTGTGTCATATCATATTATATTCAAAACCCAATACTGCCAAACGCACTAACGCTCATTTTGACATTTGGGTTTTTGAAAAGCAACATTCCATAGAGCAGAGAAGTGTTACTTATGCAATCTCTTCTTGCCTCCACCCAGAGTGCAATCTACCCATGATGCCATGCGATAATGGTACAAGATGCATTGGACCATGGGATCGATGTGATGGTAATCCTGTCTGTGATGATGGAGAAGATGAAATCGGCTGTGGTATGTAGATCATTTTTTGTGTTTTATACACCTGTTTCATGTTTATTAGTTTTTACCAATTCGATGTTTAATTTATGATTCAATAAACGTTTTATTTATATTAATTTTTAGCTTGCGGTGATTTCGGTTTCCAGTGTGAAAACGGAAGATGTATTCATTCTAATAATCAATGTGATGCGTACGACGACTGTGGCGACAACAGCGATGAACAGGAATGTGGTAAGAAACGAGAAGCATCATGCACACTGACTTCGTTAATTACATGATTAAATTTATTTAAGTTTGTCATTCGTAGTTATTTTATAACAAACCCAATTCCAGTTTTAGTCGAAAGTCGCGCTCATATACGTGCTCTTTTTTAAATAATGCGTTCCAGGTCATTTTGAGTGCACAGGAGGAGGAGAACTGATTTCTAAAAAACTCATTTGTGATGGAAATGTAGACTGTTCGGACGGTAGCGATGAGCATGAATGCCGTAAGTACATCAACACAGGTATTCCTAAGTGATGATAATTGAAAAAGTTGGTTAATACAACAGAGATATAACTGCGTCACTGTGGGTAAAATATGATTATGTACATCACAACTAAAATTATTTTGTAGTTTTAGATACAAGATTTAAATGTTAAATCAGGAGTCGCACCTCTTACCTGTATATTGTGTGTTCATAACCCTATAACAATTGCACGTTTATGTTTTTAATATGATAATACATGCATTGCAATTGACGATTATATTCATATGTCACTTTTTTATTGCAAGATATGTCTTGTTCATGCTGTGTATTATATCAAGATTCTGTAGATTTCATCAGAAGTAAATGTTTTTATACAGTTTATTAATTTACCACAAAAAATAGTAAAACTAAATTTTAAACGTATCTCTCAAAAACATCAACTTAAATAAAATTTTTCCCAAGGGTACTGAATATGTGACGTTTCCCAAACCATATATTTGTTGAGTGCTTGGGTGGTAGAATTAGCTAAAATAAAACTCCCATACTCTTCTTGTTTAATTCCATGACCTTGCTGACAATACACTTGGCAGTGATGTCATTACAAGTGATTCGCAGCTAACATGGATTATCTAGATACTGATCTCCTTCTTATAGTGGTGTAGACTGTGTTTGAAATCATTGATGAATATGGCTGTCTTCAGTATAGTTTATTCGGTATGAAAAACACCGACAAAAAAAAAAAAAGACAAATCAAGTAGAGATGCGAAAATTAGTTCTACCTAGGATAGCCTACAAAGTCGTGAAGAGTAAATTAAAAAAGTGGAATTATAAGTCACCACCAGTACAATAGCAGAAGATGCTCGCCTCTGGACAGCTGATGGTAAACTGACAAACATCACACCTCACAATTATCCAGCACGCACCAGTCTAATTTGCATTACAATATATACACTCTCATACAAGTCACTCCAAGCGACACTTAATACCCCTACCTGCAAATGCGTCCCATAGCTTATTACAACTCACATCACTATACAATGTTAATTAAACCATTGCTCAATCCATTGTTTGCCAAGAAATCGTTGCATATATTACATAAAAGGTCTTCAGTCAAATTAATCAACACGTCCAAATAATAGTGCTTCTCACTAAAATTCAAACACAGCATACGTTCACAATAATAACCATAACTCTTAAACTTCTTACATAATAACACACTAAAATAATAACACAATGTTGTCACAACATAAGACCCTTGGGTTAATTTGCTTTTGCTTTTAGTATTGTGCACTGCTGTATCTGAGCAACGGTTTATGCTAGGTAACTTCAATAATGAATGTTCTTTTTATCTAAAAGTGACTGGTATAGCAGTAAACATTCATATTTATTATGACTCAGTGTTTAGTTATTTGATTCAAGCGTAATTTAAATGATTTTCAGCATGTCATTCTAGTGAATTCGATTGTGGCGATGGGTTTTGTATCAGCAGTTGGAATAGATGTGACGGTACGAACGATTGCATTGATGGTTCAGATGAAGTGTGTGGTAAGTGAGTACACACTAATCGCAAATTCTTTTCAGTATACTGTATTATTTTACTCAATTTCTCTTAAACGTGAATAATATGTATTATTGCAGCCACAGTGTGGGGGACAATAGCATACCATACTCAACGTGTGTCACCGTATCGCACAAAACTTTGTGGGTTTGATACTTTCTAGTAATAAATTTTTTTTCAATTCATTAAAACTTTTTCTGTTGCAGAATGCTCTGACGCGGAAGGAAAATTTCTTTGTGATAATGGTAATTGTATATCGTTCTATGGTATATGTGATGGCCAGGATACATGTGGGGATAATTCCGATGAACTCATTTGTGGTAAGTACAAATTCGGTCGGTGCCGTGCCATAAAGTGAAACACCTATCATCTTATATAGCAGTGGGCACTCACGCCAGTGCGGTAGTGAAATTCTCAAAACTTCGATCGAATAGTATAACGGGGGGGAAATTCTTCTTCTCTACGGTTCTCCACATGTGTCAGGGGGAATATCGTCTCTTCTCTCTATCGCGTCCCCTTGAGGTACGGGATCGGGAAAGTCACTTAAACTTTACAGTCAAATAGATACACACAACAAATTACGTTTCAACTCTCGTCTTTAGTCGGTCAGTCGAGCACTCTATAAGACACAGCGCCCTGGGGAAAAGTCTCCAAGACTATCGCAAGGCTGACCCAAGACTCTGTCCCTAGACTGGACCAAGACTGCGTCTCTCGTGGTGTCCTCGCCAAGACCAACTAAAAACAACTTTATTCATTTTCAAAATCTTAACCAATTACAAAGAAGTTTAAAGTCTATAAGGCGCGGACCTTCAATCATACGGCCAATCACACTAAGTACTGGACACGTCATATCTTTTGATTAATCGTTCACTATATTAGTAACTGCGAATACCAACTGTATGTCAGAAATAGTAGTCCGGATAGCGACGGTTATATCGTAATTAGTTCCAAATCACTGAGTCGAGTTCCGTCCAGGACCTTGCATGAGCCTAAATGATGACAGACATAACACAGCCATTCGCGAGTAATCAGCTAAATAAGTCGATCAACAGATACGGGCAAACAAATTCATCACAGTAGCATGACAAATAATTTAGTCTTCGTCAATGTATTGCTTATTTAAAATGCAGTCGAGTGAAACAAAATCAATATCTAACTAAACTCACTTTATTAATAGGGTTGTGTTTAATATACAATTCAATGAGTATGAGGTTACCACAACAAATCACCAACAATAGTGCAATGACTTTTTCGACAGATCGTCTCAGCAGTTTGAAAAACCAAGGACCAGAAAATATTCTGCGTAATTATGCATACGTTTTGTCCTTCATCTTTTAATGCCATCTTCTCTCCAAGGTTGGGAACATGTTTACCGACATATAATAACATAATATTATAACATGTTCGATGATTATTGATGTTACAGAACTGTATACTTGTGACAATGAGCAGGTAATTAATCGATACTCTCCTGGAGCATCATCATTGATGTGTGATGGTTATTTTGACTGTTTGGATAAGAGCGATGAAAAAGGATGTAGTAAGTAGAGCAGTTACACACTGTGATTTGTAAATCAAATGAACGTCAATGTTAATAGATTTGAATCAATATTTAAAATACATCATATAGTGTCAAAAAATAATTTATTATTATTATCAATATAAGCTTTTGCAATGTACACGTCGTTTTCTAATTGCCTGATTATTTTGAATACATTTCATAAAGACTGATTGGCAAACACATATGCTGTTTCTCTAAGCAATTATATTAAAAATATATATCGTGTTCCAGCTGTATAATGTTTGCACTAGATAATAGAATAAATGATTTAAAAACGAAAACTTAGTTGGAAAGTCGTACAGACATTTTGGGAGTGAGCCAGTGTAGTAGAACTGGCTTTATTTGTCTGAATTGTAACGTTGTGATGTTGTTTACTTTGATATTTGAAACAATAACAACTTTAACGACCACTCAACTATGTGTAAAATAACTCCGGGTCAATGTCTTTCATTCTCGTTCATATGGAAAGTAATTGCAACGTGGCTTATGATGTTTGCGTCTACGGGTGAGTGTAGTTGCACACAGAATCAAAAGCTGTCAGAGCAACAGCACCTGTGAACTTAGGATAGTATCAATTTAATCAATTGGTTTATTGCTGAGCTCACGAGTTTTTGTCTGTTTATCATATGTTGAAGCCTTCAACTTTCTTCATTACACAGAATGTCGTATATATCAAATGAAATGTCCCTCCGATGATTATTGTATTCCCAGTTACAAAGTTTGTGATGGTGAATATGACTGTTCAGATGGTTATGATGAACTGAATTGTGAACAGGTATGTATATTAAAAAAATTTAAAAAAAATTGAAAATGCATACGATACGATAACACTTCAAAATAGACACGTTACGATAACATTTCGTACTCTAGTCAATCAATTTTCAAGAGTAGAAAATTGGACACAACTTACACTGGACGTGTTTCTTTCGATGACATGTGACTTTATTTTTGCAGCACGAACGTAATATGTAATGGAGTAGAAGAGGCCGTGTAAACCGCCAGCTTGTCGTTTATGAAGCGTGCTGGGGAAAGATGAAAAAGAGGGATTTCTTGGTGATGGAATATTACTAAAAAAGACGGACATTGATAACATTGTGCCAGTTTAGATGCAATACCAATTTTAGTCATTTTTCTATTCTATACTATTTTCAGTATAATTATTTGTTTTCATTTAGTTGGTGGTGTATACAATTTGCTGGCTTACATGTAGTAAATTAGGGTGAGTGTCATTGTAATAATACCTTTAACAGCATTTTTACTGATGACCACCTATGTTAGCAAACAATGTAACTTGTAAGTGAAATAAAATACGTATGTCTCTGTTGAAGACATACTGTGAGCTTAGTTTACGTTACTTGGGTAAGCTTTTATTGACACTTATCGCATATTACTTCCCCTGTGTGCTAGAGAGAGACAGTATGTGGCTCTCAGGAATTTGAAATTGTGATGTCGCTTGAGACGTGAAATATGTTTACTGCTTCCACTGAGATAGATTTTATCAAGAGATTGAAATTACTACATTATTTTGCTAGATATGACACACATGAGGACGCTATACCTTACTCACCATCCAAGGACAAGCACATAGACATTACTATACAACGATAAATGTCAGTGTTAAACAACAAACGTAATGCAGGCTACGTCGTACAGTTACACATTGTCGTTAACTTGACTTGGTTATCGCCCCATTCGCCTTAGCATGAGCAATTGTACTTTGTTCAATCGGGCAATGCCATTAAATAATGCAGTGTTAGCTATCATACAAACAGATTAATATGCCTCTGGTTCAATGTCGATTTTGTCAAAATATCTACCTTTTGATCACACATTGCACTTGTACTTACATAAATTTGTACTCATACGCGCACAGTGAATAGTAGTATGTAAAAGTAAATATGTATTATGTGCACGCCACATAACGAAATGCAAAAATGTCAACCACAGTGATTTATTAAATTGCATTTCAAAGACACAAATTTCTAATTTGGTAGTTTATTAATTAGTTTCACGTAAATGTAAAATAAATACATACGTTGCATTTAAGTTTGTTCGACAAATTTATTTGTACGTGTATAATCATTATTTGGGTAAAAGTGTTATTATGTTGTAGTGTCGACACACAGACAAAATAATATTTTCTCCATAACAACGTAGGGTATTTTCATCGGATTTCGTAGTAGGAGTTATTGTAATCCCAATAGATGTTTATTGAAGTTGATAGATTATTCCTATAATTAGTTTGCTTCAATTGTAATTAGTATTTAATTATCATGATTTGATAAACGACCCACTTAGGTAAATGTAGCCCTGATACCGTTTTAAATTCTTGTTCAATTCCATGGAATGTACCAAACGAGGTGCGATACTGTTTAAAATGCATCATGGAGTACATGCTGAATTAAGGGGCATTAGCAGGGTTTTAAATAAAATGCCGGTTGATTTCTTTGTGGGATTATATGAAAATTTGCCAAATATAGATCCACTCTGCATAACTGACGTCATTATATGTTATCCATGACTGGAGAACGGAGTATCACATAATCGTTGGGTATTCTTGTGCTCACGACATCGCTTTTACAGGACGCTTTTAAGTGTGCCCGCCATATCAGGTAAAGTTGATACAAAATTGTCTTCACTCGTGAGAATATTTGTGTATGTTTGTTGGTACAAATTCATGCCAAATTAATCAGATAATTTACGATTGCGATTTTATTTACTAACATTCATTTTGCCTCCTACAAAATACATGCCATTGTCAGACTTATTTACTCACAGGGTTGAACATTAGTACATGTAGATTTACAAAATTCACAAATTCAATTTTCCGCCGGTTTACCTTACCAAATGTACCATCTAGTATTATCGTCATTGTAGTACGCATCAGGTATCGTAGGCCATCATAGGTGAATGATGCACCAATAATTCGGATATCATGTTTAACGAAGTGTAAAATTGCGAATGTTTCCACTCGGAATAAAGTCAACATAGTGTTGATATTATAACAGTAAGTAGAATTTTAATCCACCTGTGAAGCAATTCTTTTTATTGTAAAGTACAATATGGAGTACACTGTGGAAGATGAAAACTATGATAAAATAAACGTTTAACGATTTGCTCCCAAATAAATAAGCTATTAAGATCCTTGTATAACCTCCCATTTAATACCCATCTGTAAGTACATGGATAATTATAGCACTTGTAGGTCATTGGCGAGTGATATAATTAGAAATACTAATAAGGCTTAAAAATGTTAAATTTGCTGCACAGAAAAAGCGACATTTATAGCATGAACAGTACATTCCCTTGTTATTCCTCGCAGAAAATACCTGTGTGTGAGTGAGAATGAGTTTTAATAACAAATCCTCGAATTATATTCGTTTACTACATTCTACATACAACATTTATATTCATCTTCATGAGATGGGAAGATATGTTTTTTTTTTTACTCATTTTATCTGATCTCAGCTCTGGTGGCAAAATGGGTGGTTTACCGGCAACAACATCCGATGGCGTTCGTACATTGCTGGTAGTGTTATTGTTTACTCTGCTGCCTACGCCCTGCAATGCAAGTAAGATGTGTGTTCTGTCATTGTTCTCGAACTCAAATTATCACACAACAACAGAATAGGCATTGAACAGATTGAACAAGAGGATCTGTTTTATTTAATGTTTAATGGGTAAACAATTGACACTCCATAAACATTTATTGAAATACACTGTTTCTTGTTATCACAATAAGCCTGTTCCCAAATATTGACTGGGTTAGGACTCTAGATATTAGTAAATAATACAGTGTTTTTCTTCAACATAGCAGTAACACCCACAATTTTGTTCAAATGTATATTAGTAATAGTCAGTAATTTGCACACATGTTTTTTGAAATAATGACTAGTTTAAAGTCAGGCATTTTCAAGAGCTCGGTGTCAAGTTTTTGAATTTTGGAGGCTATAGGTAGTTCTATCCTATACGCTGGAGATTCCTATTCATAAGAATTAATTTTAGTATAAGTATTATTTTAAATTCTATCGTTTATTTTCGAAATATATATTTTTGTCAAAACGTAATATTGGTTTTATATTCGGGATTTATTTTTTTATTTCGATTGTTCGTATGTGTCGGATCAGATGTGGCATATGCGCCAAGTAAGTGTTCTCTGTTTTGGATGTATGGATGTTCTGATTAAAATATTCGACAACATATCATTTTTATTACAAAAAAACTTATGTTCAAATTTGAGCCAAAACGTTTTTCATTTCATCTAATTGAAAATTGACTCGGTTTTAATTTTGTTATTTTCATTTTTTTTATATATTACTATTATTATATACCACTAACAAAACATATGTTGAACGTTTTACATTTATCGAATAATACTTTGAAATACATATCTTATCAGAGTATTTCGATCGACAAAACATGTTCGGAAACAGAAAAAAACAAACAATTCCCTATACTACCGTATGTGGCGCACTTTACTGGGGAACGAAATTGCCCAAAAATGCGCGAGGTAGAGGTTTCAAACTGGCGCGCTCGATGACGAAAAGCAAAACATGAAAATCACAAGTATGAGGTTTGACCTGGGCGCGATGTGCACTAATTACCGACGATGACTCCTTCGTCACCTTCCAATCACCTACAAAAATACTGTGGAGACTGTTAGTCTGACCTAATTAGACACCCACTGCTGTTGCCACACCCACAGTTATTTCAACCAATCACATCCCGGTGTTATTATTAGTAGTTTGTTTGTTGTTTCATTGTAACTTACATGTAATCGAGTGAAGTGAATAAAGTGTTGAGTTATTGTTACCGCACGGTGAACTTGTCTTCTCGATCTCTCTCCGGGTTTCTACCCACAACCGACTCAACTCACGTGCCCATGCGCACATTTGGTGCCGAGACCAGGATCAACGTACTTTGGAGGAAATTCTACAACGCATAGAAACATGGCAGAACGAGTTAAACATTCTGCAAGTAGAAGAGGACACCGTGCTCAAATGACGAGACAGTTACAAAAAGCCACTGACATCATGTCCAAAGATGACCCATTGACGCAACATGAAAAAGACGTTCTCATCGCAACGCATGAAGATATTACATCAAGATTGGAGCAGATCAGAGCATTGGATGAAGAAATTCTCAAAAGAGCCGACGAAACAGAGTTCGACAATCTATTTCTTGATGCAGACAACTACGTCATTGATATCAAAGAAAGAATCGTGGAGATAAGGAACTTCATCCAACGCGCCGATACACCAACAACGCCAACAACACAGACATCATCTGAAATGTCAAGCACGTCGTTCACAAGTAACAACTCAGCGTCCAGAAGACGAACTGTAAATCTACCTAAACTAGATCTCGAAGAATTTTCAGGTGATATTCTTTCTTGGCAAAGTTTTATCGACACGTTTGAAGCAGCTATAGACAAGGACGACATGTTGGATGAGGTAAATAAATTTCAATACCTACGAGCACATGTAAAGGGAGAAGCGGCTAAAGTAATCGAGGGATTACAACTGACAAACGAGAACTACAAACACGCCTTAGAATTACTAAAACGACGTTACGGACTGAAACATAAAATACGAAATGCATATATGAAAGCACTTTGGGAATTGCCAAAACCGTCTAATGACTTATCCTCACTAAAGTTTTTCTACGACAACATGGAGAGTTACAGAAGAGGCTTAGAAGCACTTGGGAAGAGCGAAGACTCGTACGGAGATTTCCTCATACCTATCATCCTAGAAAAACTTCCAGGAAATTTCCGTCGAATCATCACTCGCGACCATGGAACCGACGATTGGTCATTTAAAAATCTACGTGAATCTGTGTGTAAGGAGATCGAAGCAATGGAGGCTGGCGAAATCTCTAACAATTCCGTATCGTCTTTCGCCTACAACGAATCGCCTATGCGTAATGTACAGTTCTCTGCTCAAGCACTTCACACCAACACAAAAACTCGCAAACCAGATTGTGTTTTCTGCAGTAATTCACATCGTCCCTTCGATTGCACGAACGTAACCGACCATATGCAACGCTTCGAGATCATCAAAACGAAAGGACTATGTTTTAATTGTTTAAGCAAAGGACACTCTTCGCGATCTTGTCAATCTGTCTTTAAATGTCGGAAATGCGACAGCAAACACCACACTACGATTCATCATGCGTTCAAACAATCGCCAAAACTATCGAAACCAGACACTTCAAGCAATACCAACAGCCAGAAAATCCACGCTAATTCTGTGTCAACCGACCTTCAATCAACTAGCGGCAACGTACTTCTCAAAACGGCGATTACTCAAGTCTACTCGGATAAAGCATCGGCCGACGCAACAATCCTATTTGACGAAGGAGCTACAAGATCGTTTATCTCTGAGAAATTAGCCGACCATTTACACCTGACGCCAGACGGACAAACATCGGTCCAAATCTCCACCTTTGGCAATAAGAAATCTGCGCCGAAAAGGCTCAATTACGTAACGTTGACGGTAAAAACAACATGGGGGCCCGATATATCAATATCTACGTTAATTGTTCCTGATATCTGCAATCCAATTAACAATCATATTTGTCCAGCTGTACTGAATTTACCGCACATCAAAGGACTCCAGCTAGCGCATCCTGCTGTAAACCATAAATATTTGAACATATCTCTTTTGATTGGTGCCGATCATTATTGGTCATTTGTGGGCGACAAAACCATCAAAGGCAACGGGCCGACCGCTGTTTCATCTCGTTTGGGTTACCTACTCTCTGGACCAACGTCACGTGATGCGTCATTCCCAACTGACGTCACCAGCTTTCACGTGAACGCATATTCACCAACTGACGATCCCGTAACTAAACTCTGGGATTTTGACACCATTGGCATTCGTGAACCTGCCAACACGGACTCTACTGATGACAAGGCAGACGAATTCGAAACGTTTTGCGAACAGAATATCGAACAACGCGACAAACAATACTTTGCCCGACTTCCCTGGAAAGAAAATCACCCGGTATTACCAACAAATAGGCGGATCGTCGAAAAACGAACACGTCATATGGTACGTAAGCTTCCATCCGATTTACTTCCTGTTTACGACCGTATTATAAAGGAGCAAGAACACCGTGGGTTTATTGAACGACTGGACTCCGATAATCCGAATCAAGGGCACTACCTTCCTCACCATGCCGTCAAAAAGGACTCCCCCACTACACCAATTAGGATTGTCTATGATTGCAGCTGCAATACTTGTCAAACTCCGAGTCTTAACGACTGTCTCGATAAGGGTCCCATGTTACTTAATGATTTAGCAGGTATATTGCTAAGATTCCGTACGCATCCGATAGCCTTGGTCAGTGATTTGGAGAAAGCATTTTTACACGTGGCTCTTCATGAAGAGGACAGAGAATTTACAAAGTTTCTATGGCTTTCGGATCCGACCGACACAGAAAGTGACTTTATTGTCTTCCGTTTCTTATCTGTTCTTTTTGGATCAGTCGCCAGCCCCGCCATTTTAAATGCTGTTATTCGAAAACACCTACAAATGTTTGACACTAACACCGCCAGGGATCTACGCGAAAATATATATGTCGACAACGTTCTAAGTGGTGCAAAGAATGACGTCGATGCTATTTCGTACTACAACGACGCCAACGATTTGACTACTTCCGCTGGGTTCAATCTCCGTTCGTGGTCAACAAACAGTTCTCTATTGCAAGACATCGCTAGGAAGGACGGAGTTTTACTCGATGACAATAACCCATCATTACTTGGTATGAAGTGGAATACAAATACAGATACTATCGGCTACAAATCGTACGAACACCAACCTACCGAGAAGATAACTAAACGAGAAATTGTTAGACGTACGAATTGTTTGTTTGATCCACTCGGACTATTAAATCCGGTTCATGTAAAAGCCAAAATATTTATACACACATTATGGAAGGAGAATCTTGAATGGGATAAAGAACTGCCGACACATTTAACGAACACTTGGTCGAAAATTGAAACGGACTTACGAAATGCATCCAATATCACCGTTCCACGCCTGTACACTAACGCCGAGGAAACGAACTCTTATAAACTCGTATGCTTTGTGGACAGCAGCACTAAAGCGTATGGTGCATCTGTCTATCTTGTATCAAACACATCGGCAAATCTAGTCATGGCCAAATCCCGAGTTGCACCAGTGAAAGACATCACCCTACCACGACTGGAACTTATGGCAGCTGTGTTAGGAACAAGACTTACAAAATTCGTTGAAAACCAACTATCTGCACGCCTTCATATTGAGGAGAAAATTCTCTTCTCGGACAGTCAAATTGTATTCAGCTGGATTAACAGCAAAGCTAAATTACCGGCATTCGTCAGACATCGCATCGAGGAAATTAAATCGTTTTCATTCAGGGACTATCGATACATTCCAACAACTCAAAACCCCGCCGATCTTTTGACAAGAGGAATAACTACAGAGCAGCTCAACAATTCTAAACTTTGGTGGCATGGCCCGAAATGCGTACATAACAACGTTCTGAATAAGAAAACCCCAACATGTACAACTGATGAACAGATCGAGCTTCACGATTCTACTGAAAACGCTGACAAAGTCAACACTGACATCATCGGTCAAACCAATGCTGGTTTGGACACTGTCAGTACTACCGGCATTGGTCAAATTGTTGATATAAATCGATACAACTCTTTACAAAAGTTAAATCGTATTACCGCGCTTGTTTTAAGGTTCGTCGATAACATCAAAAAACCTGCACAATCTCGAAATCTGAATGAGTTAGCAGCGAACGAAATCGCGCAGGCACAATCAAAATGGGTAGTATATGTACAGAAGACGCGTTATCAAAAAGAACGTGAATTCCTACAAGTTGAAAATAACAAAGCCTCGCCTTTAATTCGACAACTTCGTTTATTTATTGATAAACAACACGTCATCCGCTGTGGTGGTCGTCTACACAATGCGCCCATTGGAGACAATGCTAAGTTTCCAATTTTAATACCTCCTGATCACCAGTTTACGAATTTACTAGTTCGTGATGCCCATGAAAGATCACTACATTCCGGACTACAAAGTACTGTCACGTTATTACGACAAACATACTGGATTACAAGGATTAGAGCTACCGTCAAGGCGTTACTACGGAAATGTGTAATATGCAAACGTGTTACCGGACGTTCTTACATGAAACCAATCACCGCCCGTCTGCCTAACTATCGCACCCAGAAATCTGAACCCTTTCAGGTTTGTGGCATTGATTTCACTGGTGAACTTTACGTTAAACGGGAAAATGGCGGCGAGAGAAAATGTTACATATGTCTCTTCACGTGTGCTAATACCAGAGCAATACACTTGGAATTGGTTCAAGATTTATCAACCGATAGTTTTCTCCGCGCTTTTCGACGTTTTGCGGCGCGCAGATCTCTGCCTACACGAATCGTTTCCGACAACGCCACGACCTACTTATCCGCCGCTAAGGAAATCAACGATCTGTTCAACGACCCGCAAGTAAAAGCCTTCCTTGCAAACCATCACATTCAGTGGACATTCATTCCAAAACGCGCTCCTTGGTGGGGAGGTTTCTATGAACGCATGATTGGTATGACAAAGAACACGTTAAAGAAAGTACTTCGTCGCGCATTCGTCACAATGGATGAAATGAATACTATATTGTGCGAAATAGAAACAACAATAAACAACCGTCCGATAACTTATGTTTATGGTGACGACGCAGAGGCGACTCCCCTCACCCCAGCTCACTTACTCCATGGCCGTACGTTGAACACATTACCACATGTAACTATCGACATGGAGGAACTCATCGATCCGACGTACGAAACAAAGGAAACTCTCCATAAACGTGCCACGAAGCTCAGTGAAACTATGGATCGACTTTGGAAAAAATGGGAGTTAGAATATTTATCAGCACTCCGAGAACGACATGAACGACAAAAAACCGGGAAATTAACAAACGCGATCAAGTCTGGAGACGTTGTACTTGTACATTCAGACAACAAGAAACGTACGTTATGGGATTTAGCCGTGGTCGAGTCTCTTATAACTAGAAACGACGGTATAACTCGCGCTGCAAATATCAGAACGCGTAACGGTAAAACAAATCGTCCTATTGTGAAACTATATCCTATTGAAGTCTCTACGGATAATATGCAATGCTTGGACACTGATAATATACAAATCTTGGACACTGATAACAATAGACATATTAACGATTCTAATGACACACGTACTGCTAATGTTATTTCTAATCGGCCTCCACGGCGTGAGGCGAACATCAGAGCCCGACAAAGAATTAGGGATTGGATTAATGACTGGTCAGGTCCTACTTCTTAAATCGAACATTTTTATGACTTGATTTGTGCTAGTTACAGTTTAATTTTAAATTGTTTAGTTCGTATTCTTTTTGTGAACATCAACGTTGTTATTCTATTATTCGCTTATATTTTTTATGTTTTATTCGATTTTCTAGTGATTTGTTCGTTACTACAATGCATGTACATGTAGTATTTATTTCTGCCGCCGGGAGTAATGTGGAGACTGTTAGTCTGACCTAATTAGACACCCACTGCTGTTGCCACACCCACAGTTATTTCAACCAATCACATCCCGGTGTTATTATTAGTAGTTTGTTTGTTGTTTCATTGTAACTTACATGTAATCGAGTGAAGTGAATAAAGTGTTGAGTTATTGTTACCGCACGGTGAACTTGTCTTCTCGATCTCTCTCCGGGTTTCTACCCACAACCGACTCAACTCACGTGCCCATGCGCACAAATACCTAATTAACAGTTGGTAACGTCCCAATTTGCACTCGTTGATTTGCGCAACAGTCAAAGTCGCCATCTTTGTTAAAATGAGACCAATATATCTCGCGCATGCGTGGTGAGACGACTACCGCCCTTTAAGACAGGTGTGACATAAGGAGTTTTCTGTAAACTATGAAATGAAAATACGTTGTTCCAGTGTGTTTATTGGTAACCAAATAGTACTGAAAATATTACTTTAAATCTGACATTATGCTGAACGTTTTCTCATAACAGTTACGAAGCTCAGACTGGATATCACAACTGGAGATCAGATCAACATAATCTTCGGTGAAGAGAATGTTCTGTCATTTGACTTAGAGTTAGAAGTTATTGGCAACCAAGTAGAAACCGGAGAAGACTTAGAATTCTTTGCGTTTTTGTCATCAGAAGAAAGTGGCAGTATAATGGATCCGACAAAAAGAACAGATAATACTCCTGTAATTTTGTCTAGCGAACAGAAGGCCATGCCCCTTAATACAAGCAGTCTGGACAATGAAGTGCTTAACACGTATTCCGATGTTGAAGTAGCTCTCAATTTCACGGGTGTTCCCGGATGTTTTGACCAAACTGGTAGTTCGTATGATTTAATATGCATTGTCGTAGATGGTACTGGTGAATTGGTTAACTTGCTCATTCCCGATACGTACTGTCTTTTCTTGGACTCGTGTAAAAGTAAGTATTAACGATATAGTAGACGAAAAAGACGGAAATGTACTGATTACATGATATATCAACAATGTGTCTTTGAACTGTGGTCACACTCTGAAGTCAACGTCAATTACATGATGATTCATGACGGTAAATAATCAAAACCTTCTGTGTATAATTACATATTTAATTACAATATTCAAACATCTAAACAGTTAATAATGGTATGTAATTTTTTTTTACTATTATGTAAAACATGTTTGATTACTTATTTCATAAAAGTGATGCATAGTACTCTTTGTTGTAATTTGGTGTAGTGATACGTGCAAGAAACACATTTGTGGATTGTCAGGATTTCATCAGTACCGTTCCAAGCGACAAGACCTGTTTTTGCCCCACGAAGTTCCACTACCCGTCAGGTGTTGATAGTTATACTTCAAAACAGAGAAGTTCCATTCAATGCATGTGTACAAAGCACAATGACATATTGACATATTAAAGGTGATTTGTACGGAAAATAAAAACAAAAATGTACTCATGTATTCATAGAGTATTTTATCGTTAATATAGGTGTGATCACTATAGCGTTGGACGGTGGACCAAGTGTCACATCTAACGCTCATGCCGGTCTTGATGTTATATATGGCACATTGAAGGATTTTACTCTGGATATTTCTGTTGAGACGGATGACGCCAACAAAACAGCCAACATGACTGCTGCATTCGAGGCCCGAGTGTTTCTTGCAGTATCTGACAACGGAACCAGTGGGATTTTTGTAACGAATGCATCTTTGGTGGATGAGTATGTTGATGTAGAACCAGATGCCATGTTTTTCTTGACCGGCTTGACTGCTACAATGGACGACCTAAGCGGTCTGAACTGCGACATACATACTCATGTCTGCGTCTTACTCGGTCCTGCGAAAGATGCGGATTGGCAGTGGGGTACAGGCACCGGTTCAGTAACAGCTTGCGCTGAGCTGAATTGCACAAGTAAGTAACGACGTTATCTGATCGCAAGTTAAGTATGGATGGACTTTAATGTCATCCTTTTATCAACAACAATGTTATAACTATGTCTAAAAAATCTAAACATGACTGTTTATATGTAATAGTCAGGAGGGGTCATATATGTATGTAGTATGTAGTAAGACGAAGAGACTTTTATATTGAATCCACAAATCTAGCAATATCATGTGGATTCAATCTTAGTCTTGTTTTGCTCAGCCACGTGTCATATATACAATAGATGCCTCAACATTATATTATATATTATTATTATTATATGTTATTACAGTATTGTAGACCGTTGTTATATACAACAAAAAGTTCACAAAAACAATGTAAAGGAAAGTGTAAACTAGAATAATTAATTGATTCTCTATTTTGCATCGATCATCACGTGTCCAATGTAATGTATGTTACGGTTCATATGACTACAGCATGTTAAAATTGAGGCTATATCACACGACGTATCTAAAAAAATCAAATGCAAATGTTATAGCATTATTGTTATTCATACTATAATATGCAAGCCTAAAAATGTTACCAGACATTCAAAGTTGATCATCTCAAAACGTTAATATATAGAATATACTAACAAATGAAAGAGCGTCAGCTACTCACGAAAAAGAGCAACGTATTAAATAGACTTCTCTAAGAAATTGCTGAAAATTTAATAGCACATAAAAACCAATATTCACCATGATAATTATCATGTATATTATCCTTCATATTGACCACGTCTAGTCTAAATGTGTGTCGCATTGATCAAATAAATACAAGATATTACATCGAATGGTTGGCCGGGCTGCGATGGACTACTCAGCAACTGACAAACAATCTTAAAACCATTGCATTCTATTACAGAACGCTTAAAATTTTAGCATTATATGTCATGTAATCTAGTAAATGTTTTTCTTTATCTTCGCATATCTCATGGTTGTTCAGTGCAGTGTAATAATGTTAGATATTTCGATACTATGTATTAGCAATCACAGTAAATATTTGCTCAAAAAATCAAGTTGATTTTTTTTATATCGCAATTAACAATGTCATGATACGCCAAAATCCCATAACACTGATGGTTTTACACGATACAGTAACTTTTGACAGATTTCTGATAGTTTCAAATATCAAACCAAATGTCCTGTATTATAAAGCCGCATATACGTGGTACACCAGTTCTAAATGTCAATCCTCGCCCCCCCACAGAAATGTTTGCAATTCGCATGCATTTTTCGAAGGCTATATATGAATTTACTCAAAAATTAATAATTGTATTAATGCTTCCTCGAGACCGTATATGTAAATTGATGTCTCTACTAGCATGAGGGCGTCAGATGGTCGTGATAGCGCATAGCGATGGCGTGTTGTATTGTTTTTTCTACTTAGTAGACTTGTCTAATTATTAAGAATAAATATTGTTTTCTTTTCTATAGGTGAAATCGAAGCAGACCCTCCTCCTACGATGGTAAGCCACGTGGGCGGCAATCTTGATATTGTTATGGGAATTATCCCGGAATCGTTTAATTTGAACATCAGCATAACGACGGGCCATGCCACGGCACAGATATACGGAGACGTGGCTGATCTGTTTAGCGTTGATATCTATCTAGCGAATACAGAAAACGGGACAGGGGCCACTGCAGTAAAGACAGAGGGTGATGTAACCCCGGGTAATATCACCGTCAGTCCCGATGTCGACAGTGGAATCAACCTCACAGTCATCAACGTTAGAGGAGACGTCTACACATTTGACTTAAATTGTGACGACTATAGCTATGTCTGTGTTGACATTAATTCACGGGATACTGAAAAGTGGACGTGGTCTGGCGCCGATACTGATGCAAAAGTAGCTTGTACGGAAATTGACACATGCGAAGGTAAAATATGTACAGTTATCTAGGACCCATGAATGTTAATGATGACTCCTATACAATTTGATGAGTAGACAATGTGCGATTTTGAGTGTCACGTGATATTTTGCCTAAGTAAAATCCGCCGTCTTATTATCTTGTTTTGTTATAATCACTAAAATAGTCATCAAAATAAATATGCACCATATGACGGCTGGTACTTTCAGGGACACGTTGGCTGTCAATGAGAACGTCCTGATAAATTCTCCCCCAAAATAGAAGCAGTTGTCATCGGACTTCTAAATAAAGATATTAGATTCAAAGGAAATTAACTAATGTCTACACACTGCAACAACGCACACATCAAACAAATTACAGACACGTGTTGTTGTAGTGGGTATGGTATGCGTTTGTTTCTTACAAATCCCGAAAAGTATTTATGTTCTGCGAATTGTCACATTTGCAACAACCTTGTTCCTAATATTTCCATGTGTATGTTTCTAACTGATCTGACTATGTTGCGTGTATACTTTTTTTCTTTATGTGATTTGTGTTATCGATTGTTAGCACTCGTTTGTTTTGTGTTATTGGACTTATAAATTGTCCTTATGTTATTTTATAATTATATATAGTAAACACATTTCACATATTTTGTATTTTAGCTAATATTACCGCCGATGTTTCTGTTACTACGAATGGAGGAGGAAATTTGGACATTGTTATGGGAAGATTCGTAGAATTCGTTCTAGATATTGAAATAGACGTTGATGATCCGAGTGCTGTAGTAGATGCTCATGGCATAGATATGTTTAGTATACTTATCTATTTGGGTGATGACATTACACAAAGCACTGCTGTCAATGCTACGAATATTTCAACAGACCATGTCATCCTCTCTGCAGACGTCGGTGCTACTGTCCTGAGTGGCATTCAGGGTGTCATTAACACGGATGGTTTATCGTGTGAAAACTTTGACTATGTTTGTGTAGACATTGGCCCTAAGACAACATATCCGTCTGAACCATGGAACTGGAGTGATGGGTCACTAATGAAAACTGCGTGTATACAGTTTGACAGTTGCGTGGGTATGTATATGTACAAGCAAAATAAATAAATAAATAACGAACAAACGAAAGAACAAACAAATGAATACGAACAAACACACTAACAACTGACCGACCGATCGAACAACAATATAACCAACCAACCAACAAACGGCCAAATAATCAAATATTGAAAGAAAGACCCGACGAACGAACGAACAATTAATCAATTAAATGAATTAACTATTTTTAAATATTTAAAAATATTTGTGCGAAGAATAATTATTTAATTTAACAATGAATATAGTTCAATTGTTTTCTTGCAGTACAAGTGACTAATAACACAATCTATCTGAGAAGCAGCGTTGTCAGCGACCTCAACATTATCATGGGTACCACAGACAAAGTGTTCAGCCTCGAAATGTCAATACGTACCGACATTGCTACTGGTGAAATCACGGACTCGGCGGATAATTTGTTTGAAGTCGACATATACCTCTCCCACGACCAGTTTGGGGCAAATTCTACAATAAAATACCCAACTACAATAACACCAGTCGAAGTTACAATTGATACTACTTCGACGACCCGAGATATTACTGTAACTAAAACCGGATTTGACCTTACCGGGTTGAACTGTGACACATACATTTACATTTGTATTGACGTTTCGCCGAGGGCTGGATCAAAATGGTCATGGACATATAATCCCGGCACGGCTCAGACAGCATGTGTACCGTTGGGAGTGTGCACAAGTGAGTATACCTACTCGTTGCTGTGTTTTCATGCAGCCAATAATCGTACCGCATTTTGATGAGAAATCACGCCCTCTATTTTTCTCATTTCTTTTCCTTAACATATTCGACAATTTACGAGAAGGGTTATGCGCACGCCACATTGGGTCGTATCTGGGAGCTCTCAAATAGGACCTCACGAATACGACCTACTTTACATATTACCCATATTGCATTATACAAAATGGCTGGTAGGTTAGTTGTTAGTTTTTTTCGGTTTCTTCGCAGTGTGTACTCGATGTTTTGCGTTTACCAGTAATCGTACGTTTTCCTGACGCAGTATTTGAACCAATATCGCCTCGCGAGATAGCGATTCAGTTTTCATGTTTATTCATGTTTATGAACGTAGGATTTATTGACATTTATTGGAATATTTATTGGCATCGGACTCGTTGCGTTGACCCAAATCTTCGACAGCTTGTTAAACGGAAGAATAACAAATAGATTTCCATACTCTTCAGGAGTAAAACAGAGCTGTAACTTAAGCCCAACATTATTTAATCGTTTTTATTCTATAAATGCTCTCCAGACATTTTTGCTATGAACACTTGTGACCCTCCAACCAGTCGGAGCCCAGGAACTTTGATCAACTGTACGCAATCCCTATGAGCGGGGGGGGGGGGGGGGGAGGGGTTATCGGCTGGTATCTAGTTTAAGAAATAAGGGATGAAGGCTCCAGCCAGCTCATATTTTTTAAACTCGAAAAAACAGTCAAACGGAATGAAAAAATAAAATCTAAAAAAAAATACCAGCTTGAAGAATATTGGTTGCTGTTTAAAATTTCAAATTTGATCATAATTCCTGTGCTCCAACACGGGGGGGGGGCTCCTTTTACCAAAACCACCACCCCATACAACTCCTAGCCCAATTTAATTGCGTATGTATATCTAAAGGGGGTATAGGGAAGAAGGCTTATTACTGAAACAAACGTACACTAGTACAAGTTCGTACTAAAACAAACACTCAATTCTGTCTCAAACCTCAAAATAAGCATAGCTCTAAACCTATTTGATAAATTGATAGCACCCATCATTAGCTATGGGTGTGAAGTATGGGGAGAGGAAGTCACTAAAAATAGCGATATTATTGAAACTGTTAACTATTCTTTCTTCTGATTACTCCTGAGGGTTAAAAAGAATGCTACTAAGCTTGCAATCTTAGGGGAATTGGGAAGATACCCTCTTGCCATAAAAATTATCACACAAATAATTAAATTCTGGCTCAGATCAAAACTTCCATAGACGCCCAAGTTAATAAAAAGCACCTTTGATGAGGTCAATACAGTAAAAACTAGGTGGACAAGAAATGTCGACAAAATAATCAGTGACAACAATCTTGATAAGGCAATAAAACAACAAATAAAAAAAAAGAAACCACACCAAACCAAGACTATCTCTGCTTTACTGAAAAAAAATTATAAAATAAAATGGAAAGAAGCTCTATTTGATGACAACAGAGCAAATGGTGGAACAAACAAATTGGAAAATTATAGAACATTCAAAACACAGTTTAAAATGGAAAAATGTTTAATAACAATGAGTAATATTAAACTGAGACACTCCCTATGCCAGTTCAGAATCTCTGATCACAAACTTCATATTGAAACTGGCAGGCATTGCAGAACTCCAAGGAATGAAAGGGTCTGTAAACACTGTGCTAAAAAGCAGATTGAAGATGAGATACATTTCCTTATGGACTGCAGTCTGTACAATACACACAGAATTGAATTATTCAAGTACTGTAAGGAAATTATACAAAATTTTAGGAAGTTAAATGAACTAGAAAAATTCAATGCAATCATGAAATATTGTTCAGGAATAAGAACTGCACAATACATACAAAAATGTATGCAAATGAGATGTGAGCAGCTCCACCAAAATTAAAAATATTCTTTCCACCATAATTATGACTCTAATGTGATTTTAATGTGATTTTGTTACCTCTTAATAATATTAGCTAGTGTATTGTATTGTACCGTATAAGTTTATTATGATCTTTTGCGTGTTTGTAATATTATTTAGCATTCTGTGTAGTTGATTAACATTACTGTATCTTAGTGTAGTTTATTTTATTTTATCTTATCTATTTTTATTGTTATATGATCATAGAACAACTCACTGTAGTTCGTTTTAGTGTTGAATAAATAAATTATTTGACAAATTAATTTATTTTTTAATTCAGCTAATCCTTGTTTGAGGTAGTGATGTCTGGGGGCATTGAAGCATGTACTGTTCCAATGTACTATTTAACATATAGTATGTTAGCTTGTAGCATTTAACTGGTACAATTGTATAAAACCAGTTTAATTCCTCTTCAGGAATTTGACATGTTTCAATAAATGTAAGGTTATCCTGATATTACTTGTTCTAGACCTGAGTGTTTTTGGGTAAATTTTTTTTCTAAGATTGGGAAACACAGCATTAAAGAACTGGGTAATATTCTTTCCACATTAGACGTAAACAAATTTCACTGGCTAACTCAGGTGACTGTGTATTATTGTTGTTGTTAAAACAACACTTCTTACCTTTGTAATTTTTAAACATTATTATCTTGGTATAGTAGTGGTTTATACCCCGGTATAAGGAGCAGTATAAATTTGATATCTTAGAACATAACATGTTTCTGTTTTAGCATGTTTGGTCTTATATTGCTTCAGTGATCAAAACATTCCATCCCATTCCTATACACAAGACAGAACCTATATTTCAAAACTGTGATTGGAATAAACATCTTTCATGATGTTGACTAGTTCCTTAAAATAAAAGAAAGACAGTGATTGGTGTGCTTACTACAGGCTAATTACTGCAATGTATTTTACAACAACTTTCTTTTGGTAACCATCAGGTGCTACAATTTTTTTCTCAATAATGATCAATGTATGTTTCTAATTTGTGTTTATTGAAAATCAAATTATTTTACTAATAGATGTCATCTCTATTACTTATAATACATAAAATGTGGCTAATGTTTTTTATCAAATTTACCGCTGCATGTACATAAATCAGATTAAATTATTACCAGTAGCTGATTTGGATGGCTGATAGACAGTATGAACCTAATAAAATGGTCCATGATTTAACAGTAGAATGTATAGTTTCCTTTCTCAAACAAGTGAATTTTTAACCTAATGAATATTTCTATTTAGTATCCACTGGAATTCAAACCAGTGAATGTTTTTTAAATACACAGTGCCCTCTATGGGTTGCTTGGAGAAAGATACAAAATAATTTGAACTACCCCCGGTAATTGAAATTGAAGATTGCATAGCAATTGTTAGTTTTATAGAAGTTCAAGAAAGATTAATGTCTGATAATTGTAAATGTAGTTCCACCTTGTTCAAATTCTACCATTTAAAATCATGAAGTGAAGAATATCATTTTTCAGGCATGCCTTAATATTGTGTGCACCATAGTTTTGGAATCAGCTGTCCTGAAAATTCATTTATTTAATATTTTAATCATTCATATTGTGAAAGGTGCAGCATTTGAATATTGCATAATATTGCATATATAAATACAATACTGTATCTTATTGTTCACATTTGTCCAGCCATCCCTTTGTGCTAGGCAGCATTATTCAATTTTTGAGACTAATTGAATCCCACATCCCAAAAGCCTGGGTTGAGATTTCTCATGGAAGGAATATTGTTTTGAAATAGAAAAGTGATTGTGTTTACAAATCATTAACATACCATTGTAGCTATATAAGATTATTAGGTTTGGGCCAATTGATATTTAAGGTAGAGATGCAGTTTACCAGACAGGTATTTTAATTAGTTAATTAGGCAACCAAGATGACCTCCCTTGTCCACATAACTATATATTTTTAGAAAGCTTATTGTATGAATTTTAAAATTTTGTAAGTATTTTTTTTTATGGACATTGTAGTTTGAAATATGCACAAAAATGTTTTTTTTTTGGTCAAAAGTGATATAAAACAAATTCACTTCTAAACCATGTCTCTGTTTCCTGTCAAAATTGGTTTACGGGTACATCTGTTTACTATGAAGAAAGTTTCGTCTTGAAAACTGTCTACCTGGGCAGCAGCTCAAATTTCACTAATTCAAGTTTATGCATAAATTAACACCCAGGCTAGTTGTCTGTACGATTGTTGTAACACTGTTCAACCAAAAACAATGCCCCTACGGCGTTTTGAAGATAAACACATTGTCAATCATTTGTGAAAATTTCAAAACAAAAGGTCAAAGCGTAAAGTTTATAAGAGACAATTGCTAATTTGTATATTTTATAGTTAAGTAAAAATATATGCTGATTTACATTGCTATTGGATTTAACAGAGTTCCACTAAAAAATGCTCGGCACCATCTAAAAAAAATTGTTATATATATATATCTGTCAGATTTGTTAAATTCGTGTAAAAATATTAAAATTTAGATTTTAAGTGAATATTTTTGTCATTTTTGGTAAAAAATGTTATTTTCGACAACTAGTTCGAAATCGTAAGTCCAAATGCTTTCATATTTCCAGCAATGATACGTTGGATGGTCAGATTTGTTAAACTGGTGTCAAAATAAGCAAATTTGGATTTTTAGTGAACATTTTTCTCATTTTTGGTAAAAAATGTTATTTTTGACAACTGGTTCAAAACCGTAAGCCCTATTTACAGAGAGCTTTCAACTAAATATAAAACATAATACAGCTTTAAAGTATACTTTGAATATGTAATAGCACAAGTGAGTTAAGTAACTGGTATTTTTGATGAAAAATGCGATGATTATTCTGCTTATATCAGGTCCCTTAAATTGCACACATAATAATTTGGACGGTCATTATAAATAGAACATTGATACAGTCATTAGAAACAACTTTTAGATCTTCTCAGTTTATTTCAGAAGCCACCACATATATGGCACAACAATTGATCTTGCATTCAGCAATGTCTTATGTAAAACTGGAGTATATTTGTAATTGACTCTTTTATACCTGATCATAAGAATATTACTGCACAGATTTATTGAACATTTGTTCTTGGGTGTAACAAAACAATTACATATATGTACAACGTATCAGGAAAGATAACATTTCAAAAACATGACCACAATTTTCAAACAAAAACATATTTTTTTTTTCTCGACTATTTCTCAGGTTTTTGCACATCCATGATTTCTTAAGTTTAGCCTCAATGATGTTTGTCCAATGAAATGCACTATCCTTATGAACACTATAAAAGTTCATAATTGCAACTGCAAGAAACTGCAACTGCAATGTTTTCTAAATGACTGACTATGAATGACAACCACAATGCCACTTCACTGATTCTTGTTCCATGATAATGAAGACAGCGGACCTATTTCGACCGTCAGGTCGCTTGGTTTTCAGTAGATTAATGATTTATTTCACAGCACAAATCATCACTGTGTACATGGTATGCTATCAAATCACATATGCAATCTATAAACGACAACCATTACAAGTTCTGAATATTAGGGTAACATCCATGTGAAATATAGGAATCTGAGTCTTTGATTTGCACAGAAGATCTGAAGTTTGTGGACTCCTAGTGATACGTCACTCAAAATAGGGAATACTATATAATAGCTTGTGTTGCATGCTCGTTGAATTATGTTTCTTTATTATTTTACCTTTTGATCTTAAAAATTACATTATGTTGTTCCTGATAATAAAATCAACGAAGATCCCATAAATTTGCATGCACAAAGTTTCTTAAAAGTGGGAATAAATATAACCACAGTTTGGCAGTGCCATATTTACAATTAAATAATTGTATTTAATGTATTCATGGTCATTAAAGCGTTGCTGCGCATTCCCTGTAAACAAATGTGTATTTTACACGTATTGTGTATGTCATGAGTTCCATATTGATTAGGACAAGTAGTAGTTTGATCAATCATTTTCATAAACAGATTAAACAGCAAATACAGTGTTTATGTTAGCAACATATTTCTTAAGAACATTTCCCATCATTTCCAATGCTACTACCAGTACTGCAGAATTTACAGTTGATGGAAAATGTTACTGATATTAAAATATACAATCAATACAGTTTTTCTCTATTGGTGCATTAAAATTGTTGTTCTCTATTTCTTTTCTCTAATTTTTTTGGAGTATAAAGAAAACTGGTATTTTTTTTTTTACAAAATTGACCATCGCATTAAATGTTTGCAGTTTTCCCCATAGACCACCATGTAAACTGAAAAAGGGTGTATAGTAATGAACCATTTTATTTAGCCATTTCTGAATACAGTCTTGAAAATGTATTGGTCACCCTTAATTTCTGTGCAAATGAATTTATTCACTGATTTCACCTCAAATTTGGTTGTTTTCCAGACTTTTACAAAATTGTTATATAGGCTTGTACATATGACTTACATATGAACATCCATTTGTGATACAGACTTATTTAACATAGACAAACAGTGGCAATTTTAGTGCTAAAAATACATCAAAATTCCCTGTTTTGGCCATTTCAGAAACAGATCTTGGTAATGCATAGACTGATTACATTCAAACTTGGTACAATGAAAACGAATGGGACCTTGATGCACGAGACATGCAGATATAATTAAAAATGGCTTACTGGTGGCCATTTTGTTTTACCAAATACAGTTCCAGGTCTCTATATTGGAAACACTGGAATGGTCAAGTTCAAACTTTATACAAACACCATACAACATGTGCTACTACTTGATTCAAGATTTAGTACTAAAAATGCATTAAACTTATTTAAATTGGCCTTTCTGAACTAATATTGAACCTTGATGCACGTCCTTTCCTTTTGATTTAACAAATATAATTCTGGTTCCATATCTTGAAAGTACTTGGATAGTTAACCCGAAACTTTAAACATGCACACAACTCGGGATGCATATTTTTTATTCATATTTGTTTTTGATTTGTTTTTTATTTTTAGAATAGTGTGTTTTCTTTTTTGTTTTTTTTTAAATTATAGTTTTTAAATTTCTTTTTGTAAGACCCTTTTTATTCTTCCCTGAGGATTTTATGCATCTAATAAATATTATTAAGATGACTGCAGAAGGCCCCATCTTGGATGGATTTTGTTTTTTATGCAATGACTTAAACTTCATAACCAATGAGGACTGTATAACTTGTTAATAGTATTTTTGGGCAGGCAATACAGTAAAACTTGGGTTTTATCTATTTATAGCAGTTTAATTGTACCACAATAAGTCAAAGGTGACATTGTACACTCTTTGCCCAAAAACAATGTTTCTGGCCAAATTATTTTTTCAAAATTGATGCATTTCTTTACTACCATGGCCAACTACAAAAAAAAACATTTGACATGTAATCTTTGAGTGATGTGCATGGTGATCTGAAACATTATTTTGTTTTGTTGAGCTTAAACTATATATAAATCTTAAAAAACATGGCTAAGAAAACAGAAATTCTGTGGAACCACAGATAAATCATCCTTGTATATATCATGTGTGTTTGACATTCTGAGTGCATGCTTTTCTAGATTGTATGTTACATTAGTATAGGAAAATGCAGAAAGTATTTGGTGTCCCTTGATGCCCTATTTTCACAGGTTCGTACAGAGTCCTGTCAGGAGCACTAGTGCATATAGAGATAGTCACACAGTGTTATAATGAAGACATTGCACACTAGACTTGATTAACCTATTTAACAAGTTTATAATTCCATAGTTTGTAATAAAATGTTGAGATGACGATGACATAAGTATCCACCACATTCCAGTATATTATTTACATGCACTGTAGGCAACTTTAATACAATTATGAGGGTATTAGTGACAACTGATTTTCATGGATGTCAGTTCAAATTTAAATAGCTAATTATTGCTACTGCAGAACTGACACTTGCCATATTAGTCATCTAGAAGGCAGCACATTTACAGTTTTCAATTTTTTTGGAAAATTATCTTTACCTACTTAAGATACTTGATGAAATTTGTGGTGCAAATTTTCACTGGCCCTTTAAATTAGCTGCTCATAATTGTGGATGTACAGTTATTTATATTTTGTGGACACAAATCTCAATTGTCAGTTTTGCGTCTAAAATGTCACACAAATCATATGGACATTCAGAACCATGTTTATTTAGTATGGAATAACACTGCAACCATTTACAGTTATTATAAAACAAATTGTGTTTTATTAGAGAACCTGTATAATATAACTGAGGATGCTGATAAAGAATGCCATATTTTTTCCTTTATACTATTATTCTTTAGAACAAGCTGTATGGAAACCAACATTACTGCACTGTATACTGGATATAATATAAATTAATACTGGCTAACCTGGAATTATCAACATTGTATAGATGTGGGTGCAACGTCAGGACAGACATTTTGCCAGATTATTTCAGTTTATAATGAAAATATTTTTTTGATAATCATCTTATAAGCTATTTTCATTTGTTAACTTGAGTCTTGAGTCCAGGAAATAATTCCCTTCCCTCGATGGGTTAAATAAAGTCACACTGAAACATTACAATGAAAAGAAATTGTTTCAGATGATATTTAAATGTTTTTCATATTAAAAGTGCTGATAATACCATGAACTAACAAACATTCATTGTCAGCTGGCTACACATGAAGCTCCATGCAATACATAACCCCCAAAATAGCTTACTGCGGAAGCACCCAACACTGTTCTGTACACTGTTCTAATACATTTGGAGTTATTGCTATATACCGGTACTGATAGAAAATTGCGTATTTCTAAAGATGCAATACAGTACAATTTATTAACTCATAACAACCTACTGAAGGAGGTTAAAGGTTACAACAACAACAAAATTACAGATAAAAGTTAATCAAATTACAATGGCTAATAGTTTAAAGACAACCAAAAACAGACTAAATTGAAGTTAGTAACGGAAATATATAATAAAGTAAAATGAAACGCCAAAAAAAAAACTATAAACTGAATATAAAAACAAAAACCCAATGAATAGGTGTAAAAAAAAAATAAAAGAAAAAGTCAATGACTAAGTACCAGGGGTAGGTGCTGCTGTCTAATAGCAAAGCTGTATTTCAGATATTGTACCAGAGGAATTGCTAAGTTATTATTTGACATTATTTTTATGAATTTATTTTCAGGTGTGAGATTAGTAAAGTCAGGAATAATCTTTTCAGCTTCATTGTATAAAACGACCCTCTCTTTACTATATACTGGGCATATTATGAGGAAGTGATGTTCATCTTCAATATCATTTTTATTACACAATTTGCAGATTCTGTCGCTACTTTTGATTCTGTTGTGTCTTTCTTTTTCAATTTCTAAACTGTGATTGCTCAGTCTGAATTTAGTTAGGGTACTTTTCAGTTCTTTATTTTTTAGCTTAATTAAGTAGTTTTCCAAAATGAAGTTTGTTTTAAATTTTTTGTAAGTCCTCAGTTTGTTTTTTGTATTAGTGTTTTGTCTGTTATCATCATTAATTGAGTTAATCCAATGCTTTATAAATACATTTTTTATTTTATCGTATATCCGTGACATTTGTGACGATTTTAGCTCATTATTGTCAATATCTGATAGTGTTGTATTTGTAGATTTAAATACAGTTATTATTATTATGCGTCTTATATCTACTTCAAACAAAAGTAGCCGCTATTCATGATGAGAACTGGAAAACCAACTGTAACTCGGGTAGCTGGTAAACTGACCTAGCTGATGACAAACCACTATCAAAAAAACTTTCGACCCCATGTAGCCACGTACGGCCGTCAGCTATATGAACTGTACTCCGTCTACAAATGTTCATCTGCCGACACGTTATTGGACTTTCCCACCCACGATGACAACCAATAAATCATGTTTGTAACGTCTGGTCTGATTACACCCAGCAGCACAAGCTCTAAATCAGGGTCATATATTGCAGATTTGTATTTGAACAAATAATCGTGCATGGGCATCCTGTCTTCTAAGCTTTGTGAAAGCATAAGGTTTTGAAAGCATTGTGCATATTTACAACTTTCTAGCATTTCACACGTAATGCGCCATATACTGTAAAAGGATCAATTGTTCACCGGGTTTTAATTTGGCTTATTTCGCTGAATGAAAAATGCGCTAAATTAAAACCCAGTGAATATGTAAAATTTAGCATAGAATACATTATCTAAATGACAAAACCGTGAATTTAAAACCCACTTAATATACCTGAAATGGTAAATCAGCGAAATTTAAACCAAGTGAAAATTAGTCATTTTACAGTATGTGTATCGATGTCGCCATGCCAACGTTTCGTTTCGTCCTAGTTGTGATATTTATCTGTAAATGTCAGACCATTGGTCTGAGGTTCATCGCAGACTCTATTTGAAAGGCTGCGTTTGAGGTTTCATGTTGATCCGTCGAAAATGGCAGTTACTTATCACACAACAAAAACTTATTAGTTACGACAATATTTTCTTAACATTTTATGGAAACAATTCGTAGTGTGCATAAACCTTAAAGAAACATAATAGACAAAACAGTAAATTTTAATATTACTTGTTCGTGCTGTTTTGCAGCACTGCGAAGGAAAATGAAAGATTACAACAATTGGCACATATGGCTGGAAGTTACATTTGCTCCGTTGTGTAGACAGGTTTCAACATTTCATCAGATAATACAATTTATATCCAATCATCTAGAACAAACTTTTCTAGAGAACACACGCGCACAAAGATTTTGTGGTCTCGTATTGGGGGGGGGGTCACAGTAATATAAACAAGGATACATTTTGCCGAGATATTCAAATCAGTCGCTATTATGATTTACAGAGGCGGCGGCACGAAATGTTCCATGGAGGGGTGAGATCTGCTCATCACCCCTCGCTTACTAGGAGGACCCAGGGGCATACACTTCCTTGAATTTTGAAATCTAGACCCTCTACAACCTAAGCTATTTCCTACATTTTGAGGGGCAAATTGTGCTGACACAAAAGGTTTCAGCTTGATTTTCGAGTGGCGGCATATTTTACATGCCCCTGAAGTGGTTCTCGTTTTTAGAATATTAGAAATAAGTATCGGTCTTATTTCTGATCAAGATAGGTATGAATATCGGTAGTATTTTCCCAATTTGGTGTATTTATGGTTCCGTATATGAGCGAATATCTCCACCTCAGATTCCGGCCTCATATCCCTAGGTAACTGTTTTATTCGAAATAAACAGTGAGGACAGAAATGGTACTTTGGTATAAATATGGGTATAGATTTTGCCACTATCCAGTTATAAAATTGGCCACACTTTTGAGCACTCAGGGGCACTTACCTACCCAGCTATGTATCAACTGCCCCCCCCCCCCGCGTGCATGCCCGTGAATGTGGTTATGCAATAGAAAGTAATGTCTACACGTAGGTAGGGTTATTAAAATCGAGAAAACAAAATACGGGTATATTTTTTCCGACATATAAGATAAACGGAAAAGAGGTTACTAATCAATCTTCAAGTTTTACATTTTTGTAATTTCTTCTGTGTATCTCTCCGGCGAACCTACCAGCGAATCTCCGGTAAGGTATACTTAGTAGTACGTGACGTTCAGAATTTCCCCGCCCTGAATAATCGCGAAGAACAGACTGGCGTGTTAACTGCATAAATATGTATAATTTCCTTCCTGAATACAGAACTTAGTTGATCTAATCGTTAAGGCGTATGATACATTTTGATGTGAGTTAATTTGTAATGAATAGTTCAGCCAAACACTGAATTATATCATGATGGTGGTATGATGAATTATATTTTTTTTTCAAAATGATATTTCTGGATTTCATAGAAGTATATTTTCATTTTTTGGCCGGCTAATGTTGGATGTGCAAACCTCATTCGGGAACATGTATATTCGGTGTTTAGAATAAAGATGGGCAAAATGCTAACAGGGCAATCGTTTTTATTGATGTGTTGAAATTACGCCAATAGGGTATGCTTTTGATGTTTTTGTTAATTGAATGTTTTTGTTGTTGTTGTTGTTGTTTTTAAAAAAATTGTGTACGTATTTGAAATTTATTTAAAAAGCTGAAGAACCCTTGTATCATCAGAGGGACTGTGCATCATCATAAAAATAGCGGATTTTGCACGGAATAATGTTTACTTTCTCACTTGACTGAACGCTTAAAACCCAGAGTAATTAATAAACTTTATAAAATAGTCGGATGGTTGAGGTGATCTACTAGTATCACATGGATATGTGTAGTATAGTCAGATGGTTGAGGTGATATACTAGTATCACATGGATATGTGTAGTTGTAGTCGGATGGTTGAGGTGATCTACTAGTATCACATGGATATGTGTTGTTGTAGTCGGATGGTTGAGGTGAAATACTAGTATCACGTGGATATGTGTAGTTGTAGTCGGATGGTTGAGGTGATCTACTAGTATCACATGGATATGTGTAGTTGTAGTCGGATGGTTGAGGTGAAATACTGGTATCACATGGATATGTGTAGTTGTAGTCGGATGGTTGAGGTGATCTACTAGTATCACATGGATATGTGTAGTTGTAGTCGGATGGTTGAGGTGAAATACTAGTATCACGTGGATATGTGTAGTTGTAGTCAGATGGTTGGGTGATATACTAGTATCACATGTATATGTGTAGTTGTAGTCGGATGGTTGAGGTGATCTACTAGTATCACATGGATATGTGTAGTTGTAGTCGGATGGTTGAGGTGAAATACTGGTATCACATGGATATGTGTAGTTGTAGTCGGATGGTTGAGGTGAAATACTAGTATCACATGGATATGTGTAGTCGTAGTCGGATGGTTGAGGTGATATACTAGTATCACGTGGATATGTGTAGTTGTAGTCGGATGGTTGAGGTGATATACTGGTATCACATGTATATGTGTAGTTGTCGGATGGTTGAGGTGATCTACTAGTATCACGTGGATATGTGTAGTGTAGTCAGATGGTTGAGGTTATATACTAGTATCACATGTATATGTGTAGTTGTAGTCGGATGGTTGGGTGATATACTAGTATCACATGGATATGTGTAGTTGTAGTCGGATGGTTGGGTGATATACTGGTATCACATGAATATGTGTAGTTGTAGTCAGATGGTTGGGTGATATACTAGTATCACATGGATATGTGTAGTTGTAGTTGGATGGTTGGGTGATATACTAGTATCACATGTATATGTGTAGTTGTAGTCGGATGGTTGAGGTGATCTACTAGTATCACATGGATATGTGTAGTTGTAGTTAGATGGTTGAGGTTATATACTAGTATCACATGTATATGTGTAGTTGTAGTCGGATGGTTGGGTGATATACTAGTATCACATGGATATGTGTAGTTGTAGTTGGATGGTTGGGTGATATACTAGTATCACATGTATATGTGTAGTTGTAGTCGGATGGTTGAGGTGATATACTAGTATCACATGGATATGTGTAGTATAGTCAGATGGTTGAGGTGATATACTAGTATCACATGGATATGTGTAGTTGTAGTCGGATGGTTGAGGTGATCTACTAGTATCACATGTATATGTGTAGTTGTCGGATGGTTGAGGTGATCTACTAGTATCACATGGATATGTGTAGTTGTAGTCAGATGGTTGAGGTTATATACTAGTATCACATGGATATGTGTAGTTGTAGTCGGATGGTTGGGTGATATACTGGTATCACATGGATATGTGTAATTGTAGTCAGATGGTTGGGTGATATACTAGTATCACATGGATATGTGTAGTTGTAGTTGGATGGTTGGGTGATATACTAGTATCACATGTATATGTGTAGTTGTAGTCGGATGGTTGAGGTGATCTACTAGTATCACATGGATATGTGTAGTTGTAGTCGGATGGTTGGGTGATCTACTAGTATCACATGTATATGTGTAGTTGTAGTCGGATGGTTGAGGTTATATACTAGTATCACATGGATATGTGTAGTTGTAGTCGGATGGTTGGGTGATCTACTAGTATCACATGTATATGTGTAGTTGTAGTCCGATGGTTGAGGTGATATACTAGTATCACATGGATATGTGTAGTTGTAGTCGGATGGTTGAGGTTATATACTAGTATCACATGGATATGTGTAGTTGTAGTCGGATGGTTGGGTGATCTACTAGTATCACATGGATATGTGTAGTTGTAGTCGGATGGTTGGGTGATATACTAGTATCACATGGATATGTGTAGTTGTAGTTGGATGGTTGAGGTGATATACTGGTATCACATTGATATGTGTAGTTGTAGTTGGATGGTTGGGTGATATACTAGTATCACATGGATATGTGTAGTGTAGTCAGATGGTTGAGGTTATATACTGGTATCACATGTATATGTGTAGTTGTAGTCAGATGGTTGAGGTTATATACTGGTATCACATGTATATGTGTAGTTGTAGTCGGATGGTTGAGGTTATATACTAGTATCACATGGATATGTGTAGTGTAGTCGGATGGTTGAGGGTATATACTAGTATCACATGGATATGTGTAGTGTAGTCGGATGGTTGAGGTCATATACTAGTATCACATGGATATGTGTAGTGTAGTCGGATGGTTGAGGTCATATACTAGTATCACATGGATATGTATAGTGTAGTCGGATGGTTGAGGTGATCTACTAGTATCACATGGATATGTGTAGTGTAGTCGGATGGTTGAGGTGATATACTAGTATCACATGGATATGTATAGTGTAGTCGGATGGTTGAGGTGATATACTAGTATCACATGGATATGTATAGTGTAGTCGGATGGTTGAGGTGATCTACTAGTATCACGTGGATATGTGTAGTTGTAGTCGGATGGTTGAGGTCATATACTAGTATCACATGGATATGTATAGTGTAGTCGGATGGTTGGGTGATATACTAGTATCACGTGGATATGTGTAGTTGTAGTCGGATGGTTGAGGTCATATACTAGTATCACATGGATATGTATATTATATGTACATGCCGGATATTTTGTCTTTTACGCCTTGATGAGTCTGTCACAGGGTTCACAAAGAATCACGTGTAACTGCCCCTTAAAAGAAAAATAACATTGCATACTCCGAGCTTAGTATTAAAGCCAATCGGCGAATTTTGCAGGGGCTTATTGCCAGTAGCCCATATTCTCGAAACCGTGGCGAAATGAAACATTAAGCTCAGTGGTTAGTTTACGCATCTTTTAAATGTGTTTTGATTCACAGTGCATTCGGCAATCAACTGCAAGTCAGTTATGTGAATATGAATTGCATTCACTGGCAGCCGTACTAATGAACAAGTTGAAATCGCATTTAACGGTAGAAATATGATAATTCTTAAAACATCTACATTTCTATGAAAGGCCTCAGTACTCTATATTGTTTTAATTTGTATGTAGCTGTTGTTGTATTTTCTGATTTAGTAGTAAGTGCAATGCATATTTCATTAAATGAGTGAAACAAAGACGTGGAATTCATCACCTAAACTGAGTATAATAATTTGTCAAAATAGCAATAGAAAATAATATTTCTTTGGCATTACCCAATCTCATTTAATATACTTATTAGACAACAGAAAGACAGACAATATGCAGGGTTACATCCTTAAATGACGATTCACCGTGAATGGAAGGGGTTCACTGCTAAGTTGAAGCTCCTTGTGTTGGAGAGGTATATGTACATTCTGCGCTACGGAGTTCTCATTTCAAACTGTTTAAGCCCTCTTTTCAGTGTAATGTAGAACTATGTCTTATTATGACAACACATCTTCATCAAAATGTCGAAATTTGAATATCCATTTTAGTACAATTTACCCAAAATGGAGCCTGAGTTTTAAGACCTTTTCTAATATAAATAAGAAGTGGAGTTTAGAACACCTATTAAAACATACCATCTTACATATTTCGACATTGATTTTGCAAATAAAACATTCGCTTGAATGGTATCATCACACTGCTGTCATTTGAAATAAAATTTGCACTCTGAGAGAATTTATAAAGCGTTATTAGTGTACTGGAAAATGCCATTCTCTGTAATAGCACGGACTGTGACAAAACGTGAAACCGTGAGTTCTATATAAGTTTGTTGAACGTAAATAATTCCATTACAGCATTAAAACATGAAACTTAGTGCTGATGGTCAATTCAAATAATGGGTCAAATATTTTTTTAGTCTATGAAGACGAATCATGTATATTTTATGTAATAGATTGAGAGTTTCTTGTCACCCAGATTATTTGGAAATCTGTTTTTCAAAGCTAAATTTAGATAGCACCGCAGTTCTATTCAACCCACACATTTATAATTATAAGCAAACGCTGTTTTATTTTAGAATTATCTTGCGAGCATCATTGTTTGTTGTCATGAGAGTACTTCGCTAGGACCTACAGGACTCTATAGTAAACTTGTCGCTCTCCATGACCAACTTCTACAAAGTACCGAAAAATCTAATTGTTGAAAACATCACTACCGGTAAGTTGAAGATTATGAACTGGAACTCGAAGGCCTCAAAACACATTCTGTGCCCAGGAATATAACGGCACACGGCGTTTGAATCAGTCACAGTACCGACCGTTACATCGCGAGTCATCGAATAGTAGCACCGCAAACCAAGGGTCATTCAATAACCAAACACTCCCTTGCTCCCTTGCTCTGTCCGACTATGTGCGACCCGAGTCCACGTCGCGAGCTCAGTTTCTATTTACGAAATACCAAATATATTGATACTAATGGGCCCGGCAACGTTAAATTATAAGGTGCCACAACGCCATTGAACAATCAATACGTCACTTCCTGAGTCCTATTCGTGAGGTCGTATCTGTGAGGTTCTATTCGTGAGGTATATAGCGTGCGCATACATCAATTGGAATTTACGCATTATATCGACACCAGAGGGCGCATTACTCGATAAGCTCCGCTTTTTTATGGTGAAACGCATTTTGGGGAACTATAAAATTATGATGCAAATGTTATGCTGTATATTGATATGTATTGATTACTAGTAGTCCCAGGTTTCTTTTTCAAGAATACTCAATATCCATTGATTAATAGTGCCAATACACTAAGATTAATATCAGTACATGTGCGATAAGATGTCGGGTTTCTACCGATTGTAATCTAAAATAGGTTTTAGATTGGACCGTAAATTATGACACGAGTGGTGTATGAACAAGTATAATACCGTCCGTGTGATGACAGTGTTTAGTACCCGGACAAAAACAACTGTCATCATCTACACCAGAACGACTAACATTAATGTCATCATGTTGATAGGTAGTAATTGTAGATGCCGCAAATAAATGGTATAACTAGAGCACAATCAAATCAATCTTGGAATACAACTTGTCGATTATGTACAAATAAAATGAGATCGATGCGATGATGCGAATAAAACGTAGCAATTATAATCAGTATTCTATAAAGTTAGGTAATACATTGTTTATATATATGTCTTGTATATATGGTTAATCAGCCACGGTATCATGATTTATGACCTTCCTAATTGAAATGGAGATCGAAAATCTTGTTGACGCTGATGAGTATATTAGTGGTTTTGTCAAACAGGGGACTTCTCGCGGCGAAAACAACTGTGGGTTGACCGATCAATATACCAGCTGTAGTGGAATTTCTGAAAGAAGCGGGCGACGATTCTGTAATCATCGTGGTATACACTCTCTAATTACTTTGAAGTGGATACGATCGCATTGTAAATGGGGCTGTCTGTCAACAGAATTACGGGACTAAAACGTTGCACAATCCGACGCCAACCCCAAAACATTATATTATTCAACATTTTCAATAACTGAAGTGCGATTTGGAAAAGGGGCTAACACTTTTGAATAATAATGACAGTGAACAAAGTTTCAATAAATGGTGTGACTGGAATATAGCCACGTGACGGCCAAACAACCGGTTGATTAATGGCCGATTCATTCGCATTGTCCTTTCTTTTTGACGTCTAATTATGCAAAAAAAGTCCACATGCTGCCTCAATATATAAAACGTACCAGAAAACAACTCAGACGTCCTCCAATCTTATTCTGTCTCCTATTTTTGAGACAAACAACTAAATTTCGTTACAGACAATGGAAAATGTTACTGTTCTATAGTGTACATTGAAGACCTTCCACAAGATCATTATGTAAACGTGGGAAGATAACTGACTGGAAACTGTGTCAATATTTAAAATAGTTTCGTTCAAGTTGGTCCCATGGCCGCCGACTCGATGCGCAATTAACTGAGAGTGTCCTCTTGCGCGCCAATAAAATGAACGGTCTCAAATTGAAAATAACATTCTGATTTTTTTGGTTGTTTAGTTCAAAATCCAATTTTTGAAAGGGCGATGTTGTCACCACAGGCATAACTTTGGAAACTACAGCTAAACTTCTAATAGTGATTGTTTACCGCCAATTCATCAATTGAAATTACGCAAAAAATAAAAAAAACATGTTATGTCCCAGAAAATATTCACGATTCACTCGATCGTCATTAGCCTTGACCTTAATTGGATGTAAATCAGAATGAAACTCGAATTGGAATAAATATTGCATGATATATCCGAATCACAAAATTATCAAGGATCCATGAGTATTTGCGGCCAGTTTAATTTTAATAGACCATGAAATATTTAAAATAAAAGTTCTTCTTTTTTATAATTGAATGTCTATATGTAGGACTTTCACTTCACCAAACTATTGTAATTTCTAAAAATACACATTGATTCTTTGATAGAATGGTGCTAGCACAATGACTGACCATTTTTATTTCGTTCGTTGTATTAGTCGACATTCTTATTTTAGTAATCTAATGGAATGTCTTGATTTGAAATCATGCTACTTCAAAATAAATTCATGCTTTACATATTTATATGTTGAACAGATGGGGCCATTTGATTCTTCATGTGATTGTAATTTTAACTGTTTACACTGTACCGGCATTTGGTATCACACATGAAGTCTATTCATGATCACGAGTGTTCATTACATTTTAAAATAATATCACTTGTTAACAGGTAGTAGTAATATATTATCTGTATTACATTGGAGTAATTTTCATAGAAACATCTGATCTATTTACACATTTATTTTAGGTTCAATCACTGAAAACGTAATCACGCTTTCTGCCACTGATTTAAACATCCTCATGGGAACAAGGAAGCACTTTGAGTTGACCGTGGTGATATCTGTGATACCAGACAGTGCTGAGGTAATCGGAAATGCAGATGACTTATTTGAATTGATGACTTATGTCTCGAGCACAGATGGTACGACAACTTCGACCAAAGTGTCAGCTAGTATCCCTTCGACTGTGATATCAATGATGGAAGATGAAGCAACTACAATCGACGATGTGGGGGCAGACATTGATTTAAACAACCTGCCATGTGCCACAATAACTCTCCTTTGTGTAGATGTTGTACCTCGTATAACTTCGGGTTGGAAATGGTCAGACGATTCACCATTAAAAAAAGTGTGCGTCGGACCTCTGCTATGTTCAAGTGAGTACAGTTAATGTTAGTAGAAATATTATTACGGAGATATTTATGCATGTGTGAGATACTATACACTGTATCAGGAAGACCCCTTCGCATTTTACAAAACATAATTTTCAATGTGTATTCATTTATAATTCCTATCTCGAACATATATATTTCCCGGATTCTGTAATCATGCTAAAAACGTGCACACCTGCTGAACTAGTATTCACTACTGACACATATTACTATTATTCTAATGCAGGTCAAATACAGGCGATATCTGTTGCAGTATCCCCGACTAGCGGGACAGACTTGCACATTATTATGGGCACTTCAAAAGTTTATGATTTAAACATCGTCATCAACACTGGACCAGACACGTCTCTAATAAATGGTGCTGGCGACGATTTGTTCTCCGTATCATTCTACCTATTTCAAAGCCACGGCCAGCATGGTATAACTGGACCATTATTAGACGCAACAGTTTCTTCGGATGTGGTAACCGTGCAACCTAATTCGGCCACCATGCTGCTCGATGTCAGTAACCCTCACACTCCAGATGACCTGTTGGGTTTAGAGTGCGGTACCTGGGATGAGATTTGCGTGTCAATCTCACCAGCCTTAGGTTCTGGGTGGAAATGGACATTAAATATAGCTAAAATAGATACATGTACAGCCATAACTGGTTGTCAAAGTAAGTTAATTTTTATTATTATACATCTGTCACCGTAACGCCATAGGTTACAGCGTGTCGTAATTTTGCGGTATTTTACGGGGTAATTTCATCCTACCATTAAAGGAAATGCAAATTCCAAATATGGAATGATTACGCGCGTTAGCGTCCTCTAATGATAAAAACAAACATGGCTGCCACCAGGGTTTGACCGGACTCCACACAAGGAAGTTCGCTTATTCTGTTCTAAACTTTTTGAATTTCGACATTCCCATGATGTATCCGTGGAAGGAAAAGATGTATAATAATAAGGTTATTACGAGAATACTTCAGAGTATGCGCTTAGTACGCCGCGCATCAACCTCACTGCGCGTCCTCCGCTGTACTGTCTTTGTGCATACTTTGAGGTAATCTCTTAATAACCTCATATTATTTAGATCGTTTGACACAAGACCCATAAATGATACTCACGTTATGGATGCTACAGTTTTAAACAAATAGGGTTTCCGAATTTGTTTTTGAATTATGTCACATGTGTTAGTATTTGTATAGAGTTTGATCAATTTTAGGAGTATGTAACGGTAAACGACATGAAATTATTAATTATTATACCAGATCGTCACGTGAAATAGCATAACGGGTAATTAACCACATAGATTTTGAAAAAAAGACGATGAGATAACGTTAATTAATCTATACCTGTCAATTTTTCAGCGTTAATGAACCTAGATGAAATGATAGTGTCTGCAAGTGATGGTAGCAGCCACATTAGCATTGCAATGGGCTCTATTGCAACTCTTGTAGTTGATGTCACAATATCAACAGCGTCTACTTTAACTGGGTTACTTAGTGGTCGAGCTAATACTCTGTTTCAAATGCACATGTATCTGGCGGCGAACGATGACGGTACGGGTAATTCGCCTAAAGTAGAAGCTCGAGTGCCGCATGAGAGTTTGACTTTAGCTGATGCCAGTCGGCGCACCATCGAGGACGTGGAAGCGGATTTGGACCTCAGGTTTAGGGCATGTGCTGATTTTAGTTATACTTGTGTTGACGTAACGCCGGCGTCTCCTGATTGGTCCTGGCACGGTACAACTGGGCCAATGGTTGGATGTGTGAGAATAGCTCCGTGTGTCTGTGAGTAAATTATTATTAATGTATGTATATATATATATATATATATATATATATATATATATATATATATATATATATATATATATATATATATATATATGCAGACTGGTGTCATGTCACAATTTATAAATTTAGGATATAATATCTAGAAATGACAGATTTACTAAAACACTAGTCATTTTGTCTTCCAAAGTGTCGATTGCGCAATCAAATCCTAGGTTTCCGCTTCTTCATTCAGCTTCCAGTACTATAGGTGTAACTGTAGCGGGTAACTCTGCTGGAAACTTGGCACTCACGATGGGCACAACCAAGACATTTCATCTAGATGTCACTATTACAAAAATCAATGGAGATGATGTAAGTGGCAGCGACCTGTACGTGGTGAAAGTGTTTTTAGCGTCTAGTGAGTCTGGTTTACAGCCTTTCCCGAGTAGAAAGAAGACTGCGATTATTGCTGACAACACGGTGGGATTTTCAACCGGCACCCCTGCTTTACTGAACAACGTCATGGTCTCGATGAACTTCAAGAACAAGATCTATTGCCAGCGATCGAATGTAACCTACTTTACACATATATGTGTTGACGTAATCGCTAAACACACAGCTACCCCAAGCTGGGCAATTTCGGAAGGCAGTACGACTGAAGACTGTGTTCCACTCACCTCATGCCAATGTAAGTGGCGTTCGACGCGCATTTGTCAAATACGGTAGTTCAACAGCGGAACTAATCAATATGTGTTAAATATATGTGTCTTTCAAAATATTGACCTATGTTTGTGGGATGGCCGGGCGGATGTTATGGTGCACTACATTCCTCGTTAATGTATTCTGCTGTTACTTATCTGAATCGTATACTCAAGAAACTAGTCTACTCTGAATATGTTCTTTTATTCTGCCCTTTATTTCAATATTGATCGATGTTTGGTCGATGTACTTTCAAACATATCTATCTTCGCCAATTAATTGCGTGTGTATACAAATTAAAAATATACATTAGATATTCGACTTTTCTAAAAAAACAGAGTTCTTTTTTGTTTTTGTTATAGCTCAGCCATTATTGAGGTTTACAATCGACGGACTCGATATCAGGTCATCGGAAGATATGGTAGCGGGAAACGATTTCGATGTTATCCTTAGTTTTGAAGTAACTGTCATGAGCAGTGCCACCTCATCAAATTCCGACGAATGGTTAGTGAACGGTTTTCTGGCAACTTCCTCAACTGGTAGCGGAGCGACAGACGAGGTTCAGGTGGCAACACCGGAAGTATCTGAGAGCGTTACTCAAAGTGGCAATACTGAGACCGTATATACATTTACTGACCTGGAATTTACTATACCAGCCGAAAGTCGGTGTGGCGGCTTGTCGCATTTCTGCGTGAGTCTTGCTCGAGAAGCTACGGCTGATTGGTACTTTGATGCTTTTGATCCATTGCCTAATGTAAAATGTACGCCAATCACGTGTTCGACAGGTAAATGGTCATGTTATTCTAGGCTGTTTAATTTACTATTCAAGCTCAGTACTGAGCCGCATATGTTTCAGAATTCTCGACATCCAACATTACCTTTGAAAGTTCAACAAAACTTTCATAAAATAAAAAAAAAAAAACGTGTTAAAATATTATTTTTGCCATTTTCGTATTCGTACGTTAATTTGTAAAATATTTCCGGGGCAATATACAAGCATGTGAAATTAAACTGAGGTAAACAGGCTCACGATCGGTTGTACATTCCCCCCCCCCTCCATCTTCGTCGCGATTGCAATCTCGATGTGGTAACCATGGAACACGCCCGTAAAACTCGAAACTCGACTATTAGTTCTTTATGATTTATATATCTTAACTAAATCTTAGTATAAATAAATCTAAGGCACAGCCAAACTACGTCATTGGTCGCGCGCCCATACATAAAATGTATTCCTAACCTCAAACACCGAAAAAATCCGCAATTACCTCAAGTTACAATCAAAATAAAGTCAAACCTACTGAAATCAATCAAACGGCTTATTATACACGATTTTTTGCCATACGTTATTGGCTTATTTTATTTTGGAAATATAACATATAAATAAACGTGAATTTGTTTTAATCATGTATGTATTTGTTTGTTTTCAGATACTGCAACCACTGTTACATACAGTGCTGTAACTGGATTACTGGGATTAATTCTTTGTATATGGTTTAATAATTAGCATTCTCATAAATGAATATATTATGCACTAGATTTTAATTCTTATTGTATTCAATATTGCGATTATCGACCCTTTATAACAAACACGAAACTGACAGGTCGGGGCTTCGGCTTTATTGTGTCGTTCAGTGGATGTGACATTCCGATAACTCTCAACACCCTAAAAGTTTAACGTCGTAAACGGTCATTAAATTGAGCATAATAAAACATTATCAACATCCGTTTTCAATCAAGCGAAACAAAATACAGCGACAAAAAAATCAATATGTCAGACCGTTGCACATATAGTTTTCCCCAATGACAGTGACAACTGCGCATGCGTTTTAGAATCAGAGCATTACGCATAAACGAAATAGATAGACTAGGCAATGCGGATATTTACTCCGGTGAAGATTAAGCTTCCATGCCTGCTATATATTATTCGATATGAAGCCATTAGGATAATTGTTCTGGTTATCGCAAATGCCAAGAAAAAATATTACAAGAATTTTAGTGATTAAAGTATTCAGCAGTTTGTGACTTTGTTAAGCTAGTCGAAGACGTGTTAATGTATTTGCATGTATAATGAGTTGTACGTGGCGACATGCTCGCATTGTGATTTATCCAGATATTCTGAACATCTACCAAGTTTGATCCTTAAATCACATTCACTGTTTTCTCACGTTATTTTATTTGTCACTTATGATATATTTTCATCCACAACGTGTATCTGGCCTGTACATTCTATTTTTGTTAATCGTTCCAGCTTCTATTTCACTATTCAATGTATATTTATCAGGCAAAGTAATTGATGCAAATATATCGATGTTTGGCAATATAAGAATGTATACTATCACTAATATCTTTGAAAAAAATGATGTAATCGTCACTTGAAATAGCCATTCAAACAAGACACATGCTCCTAAGTGTAATTATTGTTCGCTGTGAAGGAATAAGAGAATTTAGTGTAAAATATATAATAATTTTGAAAATATATCATTCATAAGGTAGCATCTGTAGGTCAGTTGTTTTTCCCAATTAATGCACATTTTTATGTGCTTACCCCGTTATAAGGCAATCATATGAAACACGTCTCCCCTTTTGTTGACAGTTCACGTCGAAAATATATAATTGCATCATTCGTTCAAAGGTCCTTATTCAAATCAATTTAAATGATCACATCTTTACACAAAAAAAGAAGTAAAAGCCCAAGTCTCACGTGACGTGTAACGAAAACGTTTACGATCTAGCTCTTGAAAATGGTAGGGTGGGTTTATTGGAACCACATTTAGCTTTATTTAGTTGGCATTTTGTAAATAGATTATAGAAATGTTTTTGTATACATATTTTGTTTCACAGAAGTATGAGAAGCTATAGCTACTGCATTCCTGTTTAGATTTCACTGGAAACAACAGCAAAAAGTGTATGTGCTTTAGTAACAACATTCCTATAACCGATTATGACTAGGCTTATTTATTATTGCCAGCTAATCAAACCATTTATTTTATTTAGAGATAATTGAGTGCATGGCATTAACGTGATATGTATCTTTCGAAAATTATATATGTATAACAAGGTACAAATAAATTAGGCGAATGCAATATATACGTGTTAATGTTTTTATTGTTCTATAACCAAATATCACGATGAAATTCACTGTTAGTTCATCCACTATACTTACAGGCTTTATCAATACGTTGCTGGATGTAGTGTACAAACACAACTCAGCCTTACATGTATCTAGTCTGTGGCCAAGTTTCCAATTAAATACAAATATGGGAACGGAATAGAACAAATGCCATCATTTCAAATACACTGATTTATTTGGTTGATTACATCAGTGTGTGTAAGTATCGCATGAACATACTTATAACGATGTGGTAACTAATTATAATGATTCATTATTTGTGGTTGCCATGGAAATACAACCGTATACATTCAATTAGCAGCAATAATATTTGACTTGATGCATACTGCCGTGTGCATGCCATGGTATATATTTGTAAAAAATGGAGCAAATTTCCGGATTGCGTGGATTTAGTGAAGATATTGAGATAAGATATGTTCACTTGGTGCAATTTGGAACACAATTACATTTGCAAAATGAACGAACCAACTCTTGCATAACAAATACCGCAATATTATCCGCAGATGTACGGCCATCTTTCCACAGTATAGTGAACAGTTTTTGGCAATTTCAGGCTATTATCGAAAAAGTTGCCAGCCATTAGTCAATAACATAAATTAAGAATTAACAATTACTTCACCGACATTACCATTAGGCACAAAATAGTTGAATGTCATCCTTTCATGACAGATATTATAATCATTTGTAATCGAGATGATTATTTCAGTCTACTACATATCCTGACATAACGCATAATTGATAAAACAAGGTAGTGGAATATTGATGTAAATGTGTAAACAAGGTCTGTTTTGTTTAAGTTGTCCCAAATGATGTTTCTTGTGCTTCGTGTGGGTAGAACAATAAATAAAAAAAGTTCACATTAGTAACGACAGTTTATTATTAAGAAACACGTTATTAAAACTAGACAATTTTAAGCATTAAGAAATTAGTATGTCAGGCTTTCAAAAAATCGTAATAAGTACACATGTAGGAAACGACTTTTGAAAATATTTATTATATATACTACAATTTATTTGTCACGTGACGTGGTGGGCGGTAATCAGGATTTAATAGTTTTCCATTAAGTGACAGTTATTTGAGAGGTTCTGCGTAAATCATGATTACTACGTCTTTGTATGATAGTTATTCGTTTTACGAAATCCTGTATACAAATTACAAACATATTACAAATGTTCAACTATGCATACTCATTTCTACACAATTCTATATTGTCTTACCCGTCTTTCTCGATTTAATTGAAATATCAAACAGAATGCTTCAGATTTATCTCGAATGATTATGCATAGTCGAGAGCGCGTTTGATTATGCATAGTTGAGAATTTCAAACTCTGGCAGCAAAGAAAGGAAATGCAGCCCTGGCGTTTGAGGGCGCGAACGCATGCGCAGATTGACACAACTTGAAGGCTAGTATCACAGAGAATAGAAATTGTCAAATTTCGTCATAAATGCGTAAAATCTGGAAAAATATATGATTTATATGTAATCGGACAACATTTTGCGATAGTTCAATGTCTTATAAGCACTCGTAACTGGTTTGGACAAGGTATTTTGTATTTTGAGGTATGATTTTCCTCCCTTGTCTTATATATAGTGCAAGCTGATGGAAACAAGTATTATTGATTTTTGTGGTTTCGGGGCGTGATGATTAAATTTAATAACATATGCTTGCTTTACTTTACTAAACTCTTTTAATTCCATAATTTCTATTATTTTGAGCAAGGGCAAGGTCCTGTACCGGGACATAGTCGCACGGCCCCATAGACGTCCACGCATTGAGACGAATAGATCGTCAAGCCCCTGTGTTCAAACTCACACGTATCCCTCTCATACGGGGGTGAATGACCTTTATCTCCTCACTGGCGCCTATGAACAAGCTGACAAGAATTACCTCTGATCTCGGTCTTCATGTAGCGACCTTGTCCTGTACAGCGTACAAGTCTATCTTCTCCCAGGCATTTCGTCTCGTCTTGCTCTCAGATTTCTCGTTTCACTCAATTAGCTTAACACCATTTTTGCTCGAGTGTCTACAAGTCAAATCCTGCAACGGATTTACACAGACGATGCTATCACGTACTGGCTACGTCATTATATAATAATATGACATAAAAACCGCGGCTATTGTAATAGTTTTCCCTACGGGCGATTGTTGCCATTCAACAAGTAAACTAATATCATCACTATAAATAAGAGCTGTAATAATTATCGGTGTACCGGGGTGACTCTGATTCCAAACATTATATTGTTTATTATAGTTTCTCTCGATCGTTGGTTCCATAACATGACGATTTACATCCCCGGCGATGTTGGTATCTCAATGCATGACCTCCTTGCACAATTGCATCAGTAAATTAGAAACAAATGACCCTATCTCGACGCAATCACGAAAACAGTGCTAATTATCAAAACTTGTTACCTTTGACAAATGTCAAGTGTAACACGTTCCCTCTAAAAAACAAAAGTGACATCACTTATAAGCCGTCCACCGACCTATATATAAATGGCATCATCTTGTCATAGTTATTCTAATAAAATCGCAGACTACAGAAGTTCTAAAAAAATCCTCATTTGGTCATACATGGTAGGATGCAAATCTGAATCAAGGATACTCCAATGCCGTCCATCCGCCCGACACATTCATCACACGGTAACACACGGATGAACAAAACAAACATCCTATCACATCTTTAAGAGGGGATGCTCTGCACTGTGTTGCATGGAAAAACAAAAGAAACCACACCAGTCAGCATTTATGTACTCGAAATAAAATGCTATCCTCAGCAAACCAGAGTAAATCTAAATACAAATGACATTGTTAACGATATCACTGCTGACACACAGTATCATAGTTTCAAACATCATCACATACACATCTAAACGTCATCTGCATAACACTTCTCCAAGCCTCATTCCATGTTAGGTAATACAGTTGTGGGTAAATCTGATAAAGTGATTCCTGGGCGACCTGATGATCTCGATGAAAACGACTTGGTTTCATAATTCGACTTCCATAAAACTGTGTAGGGAGCCCAATGTTTCGTGGGTAAACTTTGCGAATTTCTTCACCTTTCTGCCTCTTTTCACTTGCGACATTCTGGGTTCCGAGGCTGCGGCACGAAATTTTGCATGAGGGGCAAGATCTGCTCACGATCCAAAACTTTTGAAATCTAGACCCTCTGAAACGTTATTTCTTGCATTTTAGGGGCAAATTTAGCTGACATATATAACGTTGGGTTTAAGTGAAAAATACAAAAGGGTTTTAGCTTGATTTTTTTCGAGGAAGGACCCCCGTCTCCCCCGGTGTCGCTGCCGCTGCGATAATGCTGCAGTAACTGTTTCTGGTGGTGATGTACCAATACTTGTTATTGTATGTGCTGGAATCAGACACGTTTGCAACTCATCACTTAAGTGACATCACTGTGACATGTGCTTGTGGTAAATTGGCATTTGCCAGTCACACAGGACTCACTAATCAATGTATCAAGCGTGGTCAGTTGCAATGTATCAAGCGTAGTCAGTTGCACTTGCTTGATTAGTACTAATACATTCTGTCACACGATTTGTACTGTCATGCTCTTTGACATCCACACATTCTCTAGCACTTTCATGCTCAGTAGTCTCTGGCTGCACAACTTTACACGTCTCAATTAATTATTTAATGTCACGTTTAATTTCTCCTGGGCATGAATCTGACACATCACTACATTCTCCCTTTGAATCAATTTGGTCGCAAGCTATAAACATATCTGTTTGATTAAAGTTTACCAGCCCTCTCTCGTCTTCTCAATCATCTGTCTCAGTTGCAAACTGGTTTGCGCCATAACAAAAATGACCATACAATCTATCCCACAATACATTTCAATCCGAAGAGTCTTTTTCTGGTGTACTCATAGATTTACTACTACTACCATACTCTCTATAGCGACAAGTAGCACGGTGGTCATGCAGTGGGATCTTCACTCATCAGTCTATCAGGTGGTCGAGGGAGTAATGTGTTATATGGCAGGAGTATAATTGATTCAACATGCGACGCTCAGCTCCATCTTCTGGTCGGATGACATAGAATGGTAGTGAATGACATTACATTTAGAAGACACGATCCCCGTCTTCTTGATTGCATTCTTGGGTGTTTTTATCATACCTCTCCTTGCTTTTCTCAACTTTATACGCCTCTGAAAGATCATGCTTCCACCCTGTCACATACTTACTCATGTCTTCATCCTTCTTTTCACTTAGATCTACCCCCAGAAAGAGGTCTATGGGCAATCATGGGTGCTGTCGGCATTAAATAGTATATCCAGTACATCCAGTAACGTTGTGTCGGGTACTATAATATACGGATTGAACATATTTGCAAACTTTTGACCCCAGTTACATGTCTCGCCTGGCAGGTTCCATTGTCCCTGCATGTTTATAATATTTGGTTAAAGTACTCAGTGGTGCCCTGGGGTCTGCGGGTCGAATGACGTGCTTCTCATTTTCCTTGATACCAAAATTTCGGCAAAGTTGCTTGATCAGCTTGTTCTCAAAACTCTGCCCCTGGTCAAAGTGAATTCTTACAGGAAAACCGACAACATCCATAAACGTCTTCATCATTGATGTTGCTGTGGTCTTTGCCAGTTGATCTCTTGTGGGTACCGCCATAGCATACTTAAAATGGCCCGTCAAAACAATTATGTGCTTTACGCATTCTGGATGGATTAACTTTCAGGCATAGACAGCATTCACACCGGCAGTTTGAAACGTGAACTCACCAATTCTTTACCATGATTTTGTCCCAAGTGCACCATGTTTTCGGGAGTCTCTAATATAACACTTTCGCAATATTCTTACGGCAAATAACGTTGATTTATCATGCCTTTCTATGCAGTAAAGCATCCTGAATATTAAACTTCCTGAATTCCCATAGTGCAACAGACATGTCTCTTGTGCTCGTTGATATTGATTTGGTGGATGCCCACTTTCTACATACCCCAAAATTGTATTGATAATTGAACCATCTCATGCCGTGCATCACCAATCGGCGGTTGTCATCTTTGGTAGAGTTCGAGTACCATGCCCATTAGCAACTGTTTGAGCTAGCACTTTCATGGTCTATCTTGCCTGTGGCACTTGTAACTTTCGCAGCTGTCCAGCATTTTAGACAGTTTTAGCATTTAACTGCCGGTAATCAACACATAGCCTACTCCTTCCGTCCTTATTGGACACTATAACAACTGGGGCTGCTAAGAGTGACGTCGACTATCTTATTACTCCACACTTTAGCATATCGTGTAATATACCCTGGAGTTCTTCATATACCTTGATAACGTTCATTGACTGGAACTGTATCAGTCAATTCAATCGCTTGTATAAAAAAGTGGAATATCGTAGATCTGTGTTGCCTCATGAAAACACATCAATACTGTTGTGTAACATTTACTGGATCTTTGTCTTCTAATATTTGCTCAGGTTAGTATTTGTTAAGATAAAATTCAACTCCATCAATGATTACCCTTCCAACTCATCATCGTTTTCACCAACCATCTGTGTTCCTTTTTATTTGGATAACTGAATGTATGTTTTGACTGTGAGTATCATACACTTGTATAAACACTACTCTCTTTCCTGATTGATTCACACTTCATAATTCATGACGTGGAGAGATTCCCAATCCCTAACATCTCTTCTATGTAGACTCAACATGCACCACCTATTTGTCCGCTTGCATCCCATGTGACACTTGTCCATCTATTTGTACCATCCTCTTGGTCACCATATACTTCGCTGTCCAAAAATGGTGACTTCACCAACAAAACACAGCCACAAGCTTATTTTATCATATATACAGTGCCCCACTGCTGGAAAGGTTCCAAGACATTAGTGCCAACTGTGATTGGGGTATGTGTATTACATGTGTTATCTGAAACTATCGGAATGTACATCTCTACTTCTCAGGCAGTGCCATATATCTCTTTTGGTAATCGTACATTCAATAAATAACATCCATGAAGGAGGACTGGTGGGTTATTTCCTTATAATACTTCAAACTCTACATCTAAGGGCTCTACAGTCATTTCTGAAAAGTGGTGATCGAACAAATCACTGCACCATGGTCGTCACTTGCAATTCAGTATTTATCAATGTTCTGGCACACACTCATGCAAATGTACTCTTCTATTGTGGGTTTGACCAGTCTCTTATCCAAGCTGGTGTGAGGTAATCGTGTCGTGTGTTGAATTCGATGGGCGACTGGCCATGTGTTGATCTCTCCTTTTAGCATTTCCTCGGCCTGTGTGCATGGTCACCAGTGCGTGTATTCTGGTGCTGGTGCTGGAACATGTATATCTGCCTTCCTTGGTTGATTCCAGTTGGTAGGCTAGGTTGCGCTAAAAAAACATTCACTGGTCATGTAATTGTTGGACTGGCATTGGTTGCAACATCATCCTTTTTGGCGGCAGGAACATTCTCTAATAAAGTGTATTTCTCCTCCACAGCGATAACATATGTAGGTCTAGCTGTTTGCGTTTAGCATTTTCTTCTGTCTCAGAATGCCATAATGTATGCATCCATTAAATTTTGCTTTGACTGCTCTCACCGTGCCAAAATGAGTTGTGCAGATGTGCGCACATTTCTTCCTGTTGCATCTTGCCACCATCGCGGACTAGTCTAAGATGTACTTCCAAGTATGTAGCACGTTTTCTTTATCTCTCTGATGGCTCTGTTGAAAGAAATAATTAAATAAATTTCCAGGTGTTCACCAAACCAAATCGCACTGGGTCTGGTATACCAGGTACAAACTGAAGTGCAACACTGTGCGTGCAACCAAGCATGTACAACTTGTGTTCTCATTGGTGGTAAATCAGCCTGAGTTGTGGTATTCATGTTCATCTCGAACCCCCGGTCCATGTGGCATAATTTGTGCCTGTCTTTTGATCTGAGCTACCTGACAAAATCCTTATTTGGTAGGGCATCTGAAGATAAACAGCTGGGATGGTGCCATCAAATGTAGCAGTGGACTAGGTCATTGTAGACATTGTTGCTCTAAATTTCTTCTCATCGTCTTTCTCGTTGGCCTGATTCCCAATTGTTTTGTGTGCGTATTGTATCAAACTCGGCCCCGCCTCTGCTAGGCATTTCACCATTACTTGCTCTGCTCAACAATCTGCCACTGATGTCCTATCTGTCTCTCGCTGGTATGTGTGGGGTTTCCGTCAAATTATACCAACTCCTGCATTGTTGATACATCTCGTCTCGCTGACTACACATCTCATTCCCCATCTCTCTATTGTATCACGTAACTGACGTATTTTCACATTTTCTGTCTCTCTGAGTCGCTTTGTCCTTTGTCATTGCATCGTAAGTTGATTACTTACATCCTCAAAAAGGTCTTTGCCCTCGCTCTCTACATCATCAGGGTTCAACGGTCTGTATGCTATACTCACAAACTAAATCGATATAATAAACAAACGATACCGACTTTAAATAGCCCTTAGTACAGCCAACAATTGTCCGGCAATAACTGCGTTGATACAATAAAAGTATCAATGTACAGTCGTCGATATCTCACAACTGCATGGCACTGTAAACACTTATGGCTCAAAATTAATCTATAAAATCACTGCATCCAGGTGGGTGGATAGAAAGCCAACACATTAAAATAAAGATAAAAAGTTATGACATATATTCGTTGAAAGTAGTATAAGTGTATACAAGACCGCCGTTACATGAGAATTATTGCTATCACAACTCTGTTTCTGTTCACGAAATCTAAATCAAACGATGACACAATGACAACATAAAATGACTCGTGAACAGCAATGACTGTAAATAAACTCAGCACATGAAAGTGTTCCTACACTCGATTTAACTAGGAAAATACTTCTTAAAATTATGTGGGCCTATCCCCAATCAATTGCTTCTACACATACAGTCAACACGTGTTCAATTTTGCAGCGATTAAGACACGCGCAAAACAACAAAAACACTCAGCCAAGCTCACTTCAGAACACTTTTAACCCACACGTATCTCCCTCATGAGGGCTAGGGGTCTCGGCTAATCAAGCCGGTAATTATTTTTATCTCGTCACCGGCACATATGAACTGACAAGATGACGGGAATTCACGTTTACCTTGTCCTGTACAGCCTTCAAGTCTCTTTGTTTTTGAAGCACTATCTTCTTTCCTCGTCTCGTCTCGCTCTCAGATTTCTTGTTACACCCAATTAGAGGGTTGGCAAGGGGTATTTTCGTATGCTGTAATCAATTGTTATTATTTTTGTAATAATGTAATTTAAATAAATAAAAACCGTAATTTCATAGACATGGGCAAGGTGTAAAATGTAATGAGCTCTTTCATTCTTCCGTAATTTGTACAAAGATCTTTTTTTTTGTAAACTTATAAAGCATTTTCCACATTAAATGTCGTAATCCGTACGAAATTTCATGCTGGTAATTGCTCTTTTGAATCCCGGTGTCCTGCGAAAAATCTTCGTTCGCTAAACCTTCCGGGGGAGGTCGTTGTACATGCGCAGTGAAGTTCTTGAATTTTGCACGTGTTCTTTGCGGTTTAGTGAATTCCTGTAAACGGTCTACTGATAATATATTGTGTCTATGTCACCAGGGAACTATGGAAAGTATTATTGAATGTTGACGCATCGACTGCGAACTGCTTACAACAGACCACAATGAAACTATTGTTTCGCCTTGTATAGTATATTTGTGATGTTTTATCTGGCATCAGATTTGTATTTGTAACTATTATAATACTTATTCTAATAACGTGTCAAAAGATCCCTCCCTCATCTTCTGTATCTGTACAGATTCTACATGCTATGACCATATGCACATTTAATGTGTACGTTTATTTGCTAAAGTAAAGCGCTATTTACGTTCTAAGTTAACATGATGTTCCCAAATATTTCGACTTTTACAATGACATGTACGCAATATTATTTAATGCGGTGTGCAAGTGTCATCGGCAAGCATTGTTTTTAGTAGAACACCGGGAAGTATATCACACCGGAAATAATATCGCACGTTAACGTGCGACATTAATTCCTGGTCTAATTTGTCACAGCAGAACGGGTTGACCGGAGGATTATTCAATGTGTGATATTGTTTGATTCTCGATTTTCAAACACAAATTATCAAATATATTAAAAAATTGTAAAATTTAACTGGGAATTTGTTTTATCTGTGAAGTGTAAAAAACCTATTTTTTTTACTGTAAATGGAACTTTCATTGTATTTCCTGTAAATAGGTAAAATGCCTTTTTTATTGTTTGTAACCTGTGCTAGCTAATAACCCCCTTTGCCCGCCCTCCAAATAGCTTAGCACCAGTTAAGCTCCAGTGTCTAAAAGTCAAATCCCGCAACGGATTTACACAGACGATACAGACTACCAGTATTATCTGGAAGGAAATTTACCGTCCAATAGAAAGTTACGTACGTTCACCAACACGTCTCTTCGTGTTTTTTTCTTCCTCCCGATGTCTTCCGAACAAACCCGAAATGGTCACGTAGTGTCTACGTCACATTTAAATAATAACACATGTTTGTAAGGGTTATATCACGATTTGTTGCCTGTCCAAGGTATGGTGGTCATGACCATAATATAGATGATGCCAGAGCCGAAGGCGGGGGCATCATTCATATTGCCTGAATGATCATGTGTTATTTATTTTATCACATCAACCAGACATCAACCATGCACAAATACATCTACCATACATCACTCGCACCTGCTCTCCCACAAAATAACAACACTTATATATTTGAAGTATGCAATATTTTATTTTATGTATTATCATGTGACACATTACTCAAAAGCAATAGCATACAAATATTGTTCGCTGGAAAATATACAGTTACTGATACTTTTTTTAGTAACCGTGTTGCAGCAGTGTGAACCGCTCAATTTATCGGGTAAAACATTTTTGAAATGAATTGAAAAAATTCTCAAACGCAAGTTATTTTACCATTCGCCAGAGTGCCCTGGAAGTGATTGATTGAATTACTATTTTCTCACGAACGTACTGCACCTTCTATTCACAAGTCACACGGCTTAGAAAGTTTTCGGTTAGCATCGGTGTGGAACGCGTACATTCAAATGCTCACAGCGTAGAACGCGCCGCAGCGATCCCACCTGCGACGTTTCAGTGGCGGCTTTTCCGTAAATTTTTGCTTCATATAAAATATACCCTAAACATTAAAACAGAGTATCTTACTTAATATCCATTATGGTACGTTCGCTGTCTATTTCGAACGGCTAAAGTTCCTTCTAAACCTTGAAAGCAACCCCGACAGCGGCAGGGGCAGCACAAGTGCAGCTAACGACAATTTGTCATGTGCAGTATCGTTGCGCAGTAGTTTCAGGGAGTCATCCATGTGATATACCCATGTAATATCCACTTGGCGGGCAATATACCATGTAATATCCATTTTTATGCAGTGTCATGTGACCGAGTTTCAACCAATCATAGCAGGCGTAACAGCTGTGAGATGTGATAATGACATAAACAACACTGTGTCCATTGTAATAGTTTGCCCAGTGGGCGATTGTAGTCAGTCAACAAGTAAACTCATAGTATCACTAACTACGAGCTGTAATAATTGCCGATACACTTGGGTGACTCTCAAAGTTGTTTCCATGGTAATATACTGTTTATTACGGTTTCTCTCCATCATTGGTTACATCCTTGGTTCCATGACATGCTGTACATCCCCGGCGATGTTGGTATCTCAACTAAAGTGATTAAAATAACAACCCCCTGTACACAATTGCATCAATAAATCAGAAACAAATGTCCCTATCTCGACGCAATCACGAAAACAGTGCTAATTATCAAAACTATTTAGCATTGACAAATGTCATGTCCAACACCACATTAACCGCCCCCTCAAAATAATCCAAAAGGCGTACGCGTACATACATCATGTAATATGAGATAGGCGCAAACCGAACCTACAAAAATAATATGAAATGAACATATTTTCCCACGCTGCCTTAAAGTCAATCTATAAGAGTGGATGCACCTTACAGAGTGTTTGTTGTTGATACTTGACTGTCATCGACTCGAAATGTCGACTAGAAATATGCAGCATGTTTTATTGCACCGTCCGAATCGCACGGTCCCGTGTCTTCGACCTATAGGCCTCTACACGATACCGTGCGGGATCGCATAGGCTAATTGCGTATCTTAAGCAGTGAGATCTGATTGGGCGCGCCTCGAAACAGCTTGAACGTACTAAATTCTAAAACAAAATTCCACTTCCTATTTTTTGTCGCTATGAAGACATCCTCCCAAACAAAACTGCGTCGATGGCCTGTACCTGATGAGGCTTTGGGGGACCAACACCGAACACTTTCGCAATTTTATCATCACAAATATCACGATTCATGGGCACCGCCATTTTGTTTAAAATGAAACGCCAAAGAGGGATTTGTAAAACGCAAACTGATTGGACAATGAACAGCCGAACTGACTACTGGGGGCGCTGTTAGAATACGCATATTTGATCATGGTCGTTCTGCCAAGGTTTGTTTAGAGGCTTGGCCGAATAAACTTAGACCTTGGCTAGCGAAGATGGTTTTGTTGTTATTCTAGTTTTAGTTGAATTTGTTTGATGGTGCTATGGAATTCGAGGTAAAATTATTGCTTGAGGTATTCAATATTGGTAATTCATTCTATCAATCACATTGTAGCGTAAATGACATTTTTAATGTGCGTGACTTAATCCAAGCTGATAGTAATCATCGCTTTGCACTATTCATGCAATCAGAATAAATGCCGTTTCACGGTCTTCTGATTTTAGAAAATTGTGTTCATTCAAATCAATATATTAATGTGTTTTTTTGGCCTACGTCTATTTAAAATTGTTTTTTGTTTTGTTTTGTCTTAGGTTGACTTTTAATGCATCACTATTAGACCGACTGCGCTTCTGGCAACCTTTATTGCACGCTGTGCCACAGGCATGTGAGTGGAACGATTATGACGTGGCGACACTTACTGAAGTGAAAACCAAGCTTGTATTAATACATTATATACCTTAGATACCTTAGATATATATTATTCGCTGCATGTTCATTTTTATATATATATATATGTATGTGTGTGTGTGTGTGTGTGTGTGTGTGTGTGTGTCAATTAAGATAATTGTTCATATTACTAACGTTTCGCGTATTCTATTTTATAACCACAATAGTAGACATCCAACACAACGCCCATTAAATTCGTTGTATTCATTTTGTTTGAGCATAATTTGAAGTAAGCTTCGAGATTGGCATTCCAATTAGAAACTGACCTACCGGCGTTCAAATTTAAGCGGATAGAAAATGCTTCAAGGCATATGATTTAAAGCAGCTTAAGTTCAATCGTAAAAATGGCTATTGCTCAACGCACTTCTATATTGTTCTCAATACATGTCTGCAGATGTTGTCGCAGAATATTAATTTTTCTGAAAGACTTCTGCGATCTTGGGAAAAAGCCAACTTGAAGTTGAAATAGGACACGTTTTCATACGAGTTATCATGAAGGAAAAATGACTAAAGAAATAATTCGTGACTAATTTGTACACACCGTTTTTTCTTTTAAATTCGGGCTTTCATCCATTTTCAACGACTTGGTTTTATTAAATGCCACGATACGATATTGCGTCATTTATATACCGGAGAACAAAATAATACACATTATGCCAAAAATGCATTCAGTTACACACATACTTATCGAATATGTAACTGAACACTCGGTATACGCCCTGCTTGTTTGGTTGGAAAGTTTTTAATCATGAGAGAATATCACGAGAATTACAAAGTATACACAAAGGCAGTAGTCTAAGAGCGATCGTACAGATCGAATCATATCGAAGGTTTATGCTACCCGTAATGCCTAAGTACACAATTTGTGTTTTTTTCGCAATAACTGAGGCACCATCCAAACTTATGTTAAATGGAGAAATATGTTTTGATGCTGCCGCGCTGCAATTGTAATTGATTATAGGATGTCTTCATACGATATCTACCTATATTCTGTACCGCATACAGTATAGCTATAGTTTCTCCAACAAAACAACTGTTACTTTATACGTGACACCGTCATAATGTACCTAATTCTCAAACACACTGTAATCCTCGTAACGATTTATACGCGCAGTTTTCGTTTTTCATTATCGTGACGTAATACTTGATCTCACTTTTGAAAAGCCTTTCACAGAATAAACGGACATTTAATTTTTTTTTATCAAACTTTTTTCAAAATGTCAAGTGGGTTGCAATAGTATTATTATCACATTTGGTCAACGTCACTATATTCACGTTAAACGTCACTATCTTATGTATGCTCGAACAACACGTAGACAAATTCAGATTGTGTGGCGGTTTTTATTGCAGCAATATTCGAATTTCAGACTGGATAAGACCGTTTGCAACGCTGCTATGCCATTGGTCGACCAGTACTATGTGGAGCTTGGTTATCAGACGATAGCTGGGCTGTGATTGAGGTCACATACATTAATGTTAAGCAATCCTGGTTATTTTCATCTAAACACATGTTATCATCGTGTTTTCGTATGTCATTTCCTCTGAAACGTTGTACACTTAATTGATTTCTGTTATCAAGTTATCGTCGCACGTACATCATACTATAGTTCATGGTAGTATAATTGATATAAAATACTCTTTTTTTGTTCAATATTGAATAATATCAGAGCGTAGCCAAGGATGCTCGCTTAGATGAATGGCATTGACCCCGTCCTACCTGTTATTGCGTCCATTCCCGTCCTTGCCCTGTTATCACGTATAACTGACAGCTCGTCATTCTCCATTACCTACGTAATATTTACGAAGAGTTTATATCGAATATATATATTTGTAATATATAGTATTATGCCAATCAAGTAAATAGTCGAACAAGCAGAGGCGGCGGCACAACATTTTGCATGGGGGATCTGCACACTAGACCTTCTGAAACGCTTTTTCCTGCATTTCGAGGGGCCAATTTTGCTGGCACAAATGGTTTCAGCTTGATTTTATGGGTGACGCCCCCAACATTTTTTTCGCAGTGAACGACCGCCCCCTCTACCCCCGATGCCACCGCCACTGACAAAGATTGCGTTTAATATAAACTCAGTTACAACAAGATAATTATGTATGTTTAATATATAACATATTTATAGGATGAGTATATTGATTTGCCATTTTTATTTAGAATAAATTATTTACAGTATAATAAAAATCAAAGGTACAAATTCAATACTTCCATCGGATATAAACGTTGAACTATTAGATTTTTCTTGATTCCATTGAAAAAAAAAATATATTGCCCAACCCTGAAAACATTTGGGCAGGTACTGTATACACCAGAACGTATGATGAAACCTTAAATAAAGCTTAATATAGTCCTACGTTACCCCTTAAGACATATTCCGAAATTAGGTCAAATTCTGGAATGAGGTTCACTGCTGCTATTATTGTAATTGAATATAGGATGCCTTCATTAGATATCTACAGATAGTTTCAGCACCGCAAATCGTATAGCTATAGTTTTCTTTATACAAATTATATACGTGACATCATGATATTGTACCTAATTCTGCAACACACTGTTATTCTCGTAACGAACTATAATCAAAGTTGCGGTTTTTTTTTCATAAACGTGACGCATTACATTATCTCACTTTCTAAAAGCCCTTCACGGGATAGACCGACCTTTAAGTTTTGTACCGACATGTACTTAATTATCTACCTCAAATACCATGTTGATTACTTGAAATACTGAAATGAGTCTATACCGATTGATTTAAAAATCTGTAGTTTTTCAATAAAGTAAACGTACATTTATCACACTCGTTCGGGAAAAAGGCACGTAGGAAATACGGAGTTAAGTGCACCAACATAAAGTCTGATGTGCAGCGCCATTGGTAGTGAAAACATGTATATAATGTAATAATAATAATTAGTTATTAATGCCATCCATTTAGTGCCATCATATGAACAATTAACGCAGTATAGCAACATATGCTGAGTGACAACGGTTCTTAAGAGCTTTAGGTATTAGGTAGGTGAATGTAAGTAGCGATGTACAATAGAATAATTGAGAAGATCATTGACCTTAGTCAACCTATACTTAGTAAATGTATTCTATGTCATGAAGGTTACTTGCTTGGACGCCCAATACACAGAATACACGCATAACAATTTACATAAAACCATATTAAGTGGTGGTTGATGACCCCTATTTCCTGTGCTCATTGGTGTAATTGATATTTTCCGCGTCATATTTCACATTAGAAATGTCGTTGTTCCTGTCAATAATATCCATGCCTTTCACACTATGTAAACATGATGTCTCCCCGAGAGTAAACCTAACTATGAAGTTTTGCATCGTCCCAATCGCACGGTTTGTTGGTGCCGATTCATTACCGACTCCACTAACCCGTGCAGGATCAGCCTGGGTAAGCGCGTATTTTACGTTAAACAAATGGCCAAGTTTGATTTGGATGCGCCTGTTGAAAAGGCTCCCAATCAGAGGCTGTCTAACATTGCGCGGTAGCCTAAAGAACAACATGTCGGAAATGGCGACATGTAGCATGGTTACTTCAAATTCTGTGTTTAGATTTAGAGTGTGTTTTGATTGTTTGCCTAACCCCCAAAACCGGCGCTGCCTTTTTCCACCCAGTTTTGCACATATTTTTTATGCATATTTTTTATGCCGTTGCAGGCTGTATGTGGCATACTTTGCCAGCAAAGTGACGCTTATTTATATCCACCATGTTTTAACAAAATAATGAAACTGTCAACTCTGAAAGAAAATCTCAGAGACTCTACTCGAATGATTATTCAAGAGTTGAACTGTTGCACAATTTTCGTGATTTGCCATTCCCTGTCTTCGTTGCAACAAACTCATTTTTTTTTCAGCTAATAATGCCTCAATCATGATTTCATGATTTTGGTGATCAGTGAGGCTTTTTATCTTGAAAAACTGCGTGATCTGTTCTGCTTGGGTCGCCATTAAAAAAAACGCTCTACGGTATTTAGACACAGGATAGCTGATTGGGCAGCTGGCTGTTTATTTTTGTCGCATCCCCCTCCTTATCATTAAGGGCGCCTATCAAATATACACAGTAGTGGTTCAATCTGCCAAGAGTTAGTTTGAAGGGTAACCCGAAACAAACGTCTATTGGCTGGTAAAGATGGAGGAGTCTTAAAGCCAGAGACACATCTACGGACAAATATGTATCTTGTAATATAGGATTTTTTGACAATTTGTCATTTTAGCCAGGGAAACATTTCACAGTTAGAAATACATACAAATACGAAGATATATATGCATAATTACAAAGGTTACATGAAGAGCTAATTTTTTATTCAAATCATTTTATCCAATTAGTGGTAAATGCGTATCTGCAATAGAATACTCAATAATGGAACCCAGTAAAACAGTTCCTAAGATATCAATATTTAACAACTATCCCATGCTATCACGTAGGAACTGTTTGTTCACCAATAAGTGTTAATTTGCCTGATATTTGCGGGAGGGGTTAAATTGTAACACAGCACAAACTTTCTTTTCAGTTCATTTTGTATATTAATTTAAATATAACATACTTCTAAAAATATAAATTTATTTGTTCAATCAGTTTTTTTTAATGATATGTCGTACTATTCATGGGTACACACTAGCATACACAATTTTGAGGATGTAGGTTTTTATATTTTATATTGCAACTAGTACAAAAATAGGCGGATAGTAATAATAGTCAGAAACCCAATAAAACACACGCTCGGCTTGCTTGAAGCATAATAAAAACTTAATAACGCCAAAGAGAAAAGTAATATAAAAAAGTAAAATAAATTCAACAAACATAATCATTATAAATACTAATACCGATCAGGAAGTTACCATGGAAACACAAACATCTCATGAAAAAAACGTGCATTATACAAATGACAAGAAAATAGGACGACAAATGTTTTGATTATGATATATACATACATTGAGAAAAATGTTAAGGTATAGGCCTTATTGATAAAGCAGAATTGACCAATGAAACTTATTTGACTTTTGACCCAGTCTTCGTCATTCAAAATGTCTACACTCCATTCTAAAAAATGGTAGAAACGTGTTTTGAGTCAGCACATCACAAACATATATTCGTTTTGAAACTCATTGATATAACGAAAAGTGCATCAGAGATAATGAGAGTCATTTTGTATACATACAATTATTTTTTTTTATTTTGTAGAATCATAAACATAAACATTGCTATTGTAACATCACTTTCAGGGGCAATATACAATTCTAATGGCTGATATGATATTTCAAATTTAAAAAAAGGACCGTTCATGCATGCAATTTTCAGGTGCTACTTACTGCTGGATAGATATAATTGGATAGTTTTTTTGTTATTGGCCTGGTCGTTGATTTTGGGCGACTTCATGCGATGCACATCCATCTCTGTTTGCATATTCAGGTTCTCTACATATTTAATAACCATCTGTATGATGTTCTCCCTATATCCCGTTTTTGCCTAATAGGGGGATACCATAGTCAGTTTGTACATTACACTATATAACTATATTACACAATAATACTGTCACCTCTCTTCCGTCCATTGGGAATGTGGTACTGGAATAATAAAATGCTTTTGACAGAACTCATCCTGCATGTCATTTTTAAATTCAATGAATCTTGTATTTCATGTAGTCGCCTCTATATGCGCAGTTTTTGATCCGCGTTGAGCTGGATAGAGGCATTCGGCATGAATGCTCACTGTCTACTTCCTTCTATGTAATTGCTATAAAATCTCTTCTTCATTGTATCAGAGCGGATACAAACATTCACGCTTTAATTAAACCCCGGCAGAAAAGGCCGGCTCTGTGAAAAGCATATTTTGAAGCTATTTTCACTATGATTTCATATTGGTATTAATGTATAAACGAGCTTCCAATACAATATTGAAAAAAATTATAAGGTTAATGTCAAAGTAGATAATGGCTGTATATTGAATAATGTGGGGCTAAAACTACTAGTGTCTACCTAGGCAATGAATGTTATATAGTCCACGAAGCAAATATGAAAAATGGTCATTAACATCTGGTCTAGCTTCGCACACACAACATTATAAAGAGGCCATTATCTCGTCATCAATAAAAGGGTCTCTTCACAGCTGGTGGTTGACTTCTATTCTAAAATATCAGTTGATGACATCCGCAGTATAAATGTCATTAACCAAACTGTTTCCCCAAAGAATCGTTTTTTAACAATGCGTCTCATTCGCATTCAATCATTTGTGCTAAATTATCTGTGAACCCTGGGTTTTCCACTCCTAACTCACATATGTATACCACACATCGCGCTGGAGATACACAGCAGAATAAGTGAGAAAATACAATAAATTTCCAAAAGATAAAAACAGTATTTACATTGCAGTTTAATGGGGAAAGATCAATTATATAATATATAAATGAGTAAAATCTATAATATATAGTCACATTCCAGTATCGCATGCATCGTTCATAAAGAATTGGCCTTGTGTATGTGATGGAAAAGGTACGACTCCACAAACACTTTATAATCGAGATTGTATTTAACCGAACGATTATTTGTAACGAGAGCCGCTGCGTTTTCCTGTCAGAACTCATTTCGTAATGTGATTTCCGTTTATTCAAATCCATGTCTGCGTAATTTATCAGTCGCGCAAAAGATAGTTCTGCATTTAAATCCAGCTTCAAGGACTGTTACATCCTGCCTATTACCAAATGGTTTGTTATTATACTCGGCGCTCACACAACAATCGTGTTTCTGTTTAAAACTACATACATCACATCGAATCAGATAATTTAATTGTTTTGATTCACTTTTTGATGTATTTTTGGAATATATTTGCTTCAGTCATAATGTTTGTATCGCTTATTGCCACCACATCATTCACATACCCAGCAGTATGTTCAACAAACGTGAGAGCCAGGGGCATGTCACACAGTAGATATTTCTAGCAGAATTGCTAATGAAGTGCTGAAAATACATTTGTGATTTTGTTGTTTTTCTCAGCCTGAAGTACTATGTGCCGACTCAGACAAGACAATGTATGTTTATGTAGGCACTGACTGACTGACTGAAGGGGAGAGGGTCTCTCAGCGTCTTGTAAAACGAACCTGCTACGGAGTTCTAAGTTGTTGTTTTTTTACAAAACTATTAATCAATTATCACAATAGAATATAACACAATGCACATCACTGAGCCATTAATATAATTACACGATATAATTTTTAAATATTAGCGTTAGATAAATACCTAGTCTGTCTGTGTCTCACATAATCCACTATGAACACTAAAATTACGACCTTTATTGTGTATTACATAGCCGTTACAGAACATATACATGAGCGCATATATGCAAGTACGTACATATGTATTTTAATCCACAGAATACAAATCTGAATTTGCTATTTCGTTTTAAATATCAGAAATAAGATCAATTTCCTCTCTCAAATGATGTAGCAGGTGCAATTACATATGTTGAGTACTTTGACGTCGACTTCAGCAGGATATGTATATTCCAATACGGTATTCAATTCAGGGAGCCAGTGTCTAATTCCGTGTACACAGCTTGTCTACGTTTCCAGTCTTCCCGTTAAAGGTTACATTAATAGTCGAGTCACATTTCTAGAAACACTGCTGCGAACGATAAGTAGTTTGCAAAAATAAATATTATCCACAGCGTAGACACAGTAAAGATATATAGTGACATGGGCTCGAGATATTATCAGTCCATTAGTCCAATTGTTTTATGATAGTGCTTTGTCTTAGGGCCGACGAAATGTATACGTTCGGTAGCATTTTGTCGTATAAACTACGCTCAATCATTTATTTCAAATAATATATCTCATTACTCATCATTGTTCATATATTGTTAAGTGTGTAATAAGATCTTTCAATATGTCTTTATTTATAATCTTATTTGACAAGTTCTTCTTTTTCGTCTGCTGGAGTTATTTCCGCTGCCGCATTTAATATATTCAACAGCAGAACTATATATATATATCATCATGCCGACACAGATCAAAAGCCTTATTATATAACACTTAAACCTGTATGTTTTTTATTTTTAATTAAAATGTTAATTTGCGAAGTATATGTATGCTCGTTGGTGCAGTGAATTAAACATAAAGCTCCTGATGAGTGAGGTACTTGTACCTTACGAAACAGTGCTGTCGAGTTTCAATATTCATGTAGTTGTGTATTAATTCCTCTATTACCGCATATATATATATATATTTTTCTTCATCCATTTTGTTGTTACTTGTATAGTGCACGTTCTTTTCCAGGATATGTTTCTGTTTCCATGTAAATTCCCTGATCAGTACTATAATTTATAATCATCATATTTGTGGTGTATTTTTGCCATCTGTACTGCAATTTTTACATATTAGGTAAAATCACGTATTTCTGTTCATTCCCGACATTATTGAAAAAATTAAAATCGACTAAAAAACACCACCCTCTTTGTAGGCTGCCGTTTCATTTTAAATTTTAAAAAAGTTGTAACAACATCTTACGATACAATATATAGCCAGGCCAGTGAATTTACAGTATAAACCAAGTACTGTTGTACAATGGAACGCATCAATGGTCATGGTTGTATTTGATAATACTATAGTGCAATTGTGATAAACCACACACACACACACACACACACACACACACACAATTCAACAGTAAAACACATTCTATAGATTAGTCAATTATATTTTTGTTTTGTCGCAAAGTCTCATCCATATAATTCAAATGAAATAATTAGCTATTTTACACAGCATGCAAAAGCTATATCAGTGTGTCAAAAAAAAGTGAGTACTTTCTGCTTCACATGTGAAAATATTATGTTCAGCGAGAAAACAATTAAGGGATAAGGATGGGACATTAGTCGATTTTCATGCCATATTTTGTTGGTCGATTAATCCGAACAACCATTAACAAAACAATTGAATGTATACACAGATTTACCATATTTAATCACCTCAATTTCGAACTGACTCATTCACAGGCAATCAATCTCCATTAAATTGCGGAACTCGTAAATTTGCTAATTTCTTAACGATTGTATACATTTTATGTGAGAGGCCTGAGAATTTTTATTGCATGTATATAATGTAAAATCACAGGGAGCAGTTTTCTATAATAATGCATTTTGTGGGCTGTATATGACTTGCTTTATTTTTTATTACTCAAATTGTGAAAGATAACTCTCTGATCCATGATTTATCATCCAATTATATATAGATACAATGAGACAGTTGTGATATGTAAATTTCTTGTTTAAATATAAAATCTGTGTGAGAACTGAAGAAATCAGACATCAACATCTGTCAACAAAATTTCGACAGTGTTTTATTTTATGTATATAATAATATATACCATTTTAGCTGTATGTTAATTGATATATAATATCTTTCATACTACATCTGTCTACATGTTTGAATATAATGAACAATCGATGATTTATTTCTTGAAAAAGTAAACTTATGCTATTTATATAAGGAAACAACATATTTCGTTTTATATTATATTATTATACATCTGTCACCGTAACGCACTGGGTATTTTCATCCTACCATATTAGGAAATTATATGGAATAATTACGCGCGTAAGCGTCCTCTAATATTGAAAACAAACATGGCTGCCACCAAAGTTTGACCGGACTCCACACAAAGAAATTCGCTTATTCTGTTCTAAACATATTGGATTTCGGCATTCCCATGGTGTATCCTTGGAAGGAAAAGAGTATAATAATAAGGTTATTACGAGGATACCTCAAAGTATGCACTCAGACAGTATGCCGCGGATCGACTTCCGCTGCGCGTCGGTAGATACTCCAGCTGTACTGCCTCCGTGCATATTTTGAAGTATCCTTGTAATAACCTCATATTGTTATCATATTTACAAATAAAATAACAGTGGACCTATTAAATGGCTTAATATATATAATATGGCACAAGACACAAATATTGAAATATAAAAATTATATGTAAGAAGTAATTGATGTAATTGTTGATTATATATCAAATAAATACACTTCATTATTATTTATAGGGGAAATTGAATACGAAATTTCTAATTAGTATGAAAACTTGCATGTCTCAAACGGCTCCCTATGCACAGCTGTTTTCATATGTTATAATACAAACACGGTAAGAGATACTCACTGTCCTTGCTCACCGATATTAAAAAGTCGTAAATGAGGATGATAATCACATGACTCTTTGTACGAAGTCGAAGATGCAATGCTGATTGACAAAACATTCTCGGCCATTATTATTGCAAACTTTGAAAGAAGTTTGCTTGGAAACGCAACATAATACCGCTGTCAATCTTCTATAATAGACAGTTTGTAACAATATATTTTGTCTTCAGCGAGGACATGGGTTCACGTTACGGGTGATGTCGTGCAAAGATTATGAGATATTTAATACAAGAGCATCACGGTCATTCAATAAATTGTTGCCGACTATAGTCAATTTATTCATACCTTCCCATACAAAAATAATGGATTAGGTAGCTGCAGAGATATATTTCTCGAATAGACTGGTTACTTCCATACCTTGGAAAGGAACAAAAATACAGTAATAATTATATTCCTTGCAGCCCATAACACAACAAATTAATTAAATGTACAATTCGAGTGTTTAATCATTAATTCAACTCATATCTGTCATGGCTTTTTAGCCTGATTCGAAACTTGGTATGTAATCTACACTACACTATTAACTCATCATTTACCATTTACCTTTAAGTATGTGCACAGGTAAATATTTGACCAATGTATACCTCATGTTCAAGGATAGTGCGCTGATTGGACTGGACGCTTTCACGGGGTGGTGAATAAAATTCATTATTTATTCGGAGTCCGTAATGAAAATCTAGCGACCTTATTTTTGTTATTATGCACGCACAGCTGTAAAAGTATAACAACAATGTCGTCTGACACAGACACCAACGTTCTATTTATTTGATATAATAACACCTATATTTACCTCAGTGTCGGTCAATATTCAGTTGTAATGGCCATCACACACGTCAGTCTATAATTTGCTTTTCGGTTCATTAAAACCTTAACATTGAAACTATACCTATACTATTTGTTTAATATACTTACCTGAACCCAATAAAGCAAATACCTAATATTCTCGGTTTGCGAATTATATCCGCTATCACAATATTCGGTAGATGATTTGATACAATATACGTGTAGGTAGTTCTGAGCAAAGAATTTTCCCACCTTATACACTGTAAAAAAAATCATTAACACTGAATGTAGATTGCAGAAGGCTGTAGATAATACATATAATTTAAGTTATATATATCGTCATATTGGGTACACTCACACGGTGCAGGGAAATTTGCTATCAGTCACGTATATATACAAATAAGAGAAATAAAAGAAATAACATACCCAACTATATATACTATTGGTCTTAGTTGGGAGAATACAAATGTCACATAGAGAAATAAATAAGTTCAAAAAAACAAAACAAACGACAATCACAATATACTACACAGTCAAATCAGTAAAAGAAGGGAAAGAATGACCTCAGGATATACATGAGGTGATATTAGGGAACATCATTTCTGCCCCGTCTCACCATTATACATTGACGAAATTCTGACTATAAACTTGTTTTTACTGTCGCCAAAGTAATATTTTTTTCAATTAAGTCATGACTTGACATAATACGACAAAATATATTTATTTATTTAAATTTGCTGAATGATGGGTTCAGCTACTTCGTAATCAAACCATTAAATTTAACCGAGGTAGCAGCAGCTTTTCCTAACACAGTCACGCACGAAACCTTGGAACGGTCATTAGAGGACAGCTTCAGCAAAACCATGCAAATAGGGCGATGGTCTACTCTTGGAATCTGCATATAAGTATAATTCTGACTCATAACCCAATTGCTTCTGTTCGAGGCACGAGGTCAAGTGACATCGCGACAATGAATATTCATGCCATCTTTGTTAATTTTAGTCAGTGTTAATATATTTAACCGCAAGCCTAATATTTGCTAAAAACTCTACAGAGTATCTCCATAAATACCACACGTCTGAGTAACGCGAATGAGTTACGAAATAAATCCCATAATATGAGAGAGGGGGATATTACTGCAAAGGTGTGGGGGAACCGATGATAGTGAAAATAAAATCATTTTTTTTTGTCAAGTCAAGCACAAAGCAGAATAATAGGATTCTGTCGTATCTTGATTCCAGTATCGTTTGAAGATAATCACTAAGTTTAGGATTGCTGATGGAAAGTACATCATCATTACATCATTTTGAATATAAAATTTTGCTGATTTGACTTCATTGTAACCTTCGTTTTTAACTGTTTCATTTATGCAGATAGATCAACGAGCACGGAAGCACAATATGTTTTCTTTAAAATGTTGAAAGATATATTGCACCAAATCAACAAATGTGTTCTTAATACGAAATTCGATACTGTAAATCTAGGTGTTTTAAAATACGACACATTTTTGTCCTCACTATAAAATCACCTTTAGTGTTTCTTAAAATCGCAAATGATTTATTTTACAAAATTTCTGTTTTAAAATAAAACATTTTTACTGTTTTGTGGTAAAACATTTAAAGTGTTCATAAGCTTTTCACAGTTTAAAAACACCTAAATGTTTATAATCTGCATAATAACGAAAGATATATATTATGAAAGCACTTGCAGTTAGCGTTTTTATTGCAACATTTCAGGGATGTTTTTGCACATAATACATTTTGTAAAGTGTTTCCATCAGAAAAATGTATAAAAAATGCTTATTATCACAAAACTTTTAAAAAGTCACATGTTGTAAAGTGTTTATGATCTTTGAAAAGTGATTTCACCAGACACACATTTTGAAAAGTTTTTTTTTTATCAGAAATATGTATTAAAAAAGTGTTTAGCATCACAACACTTTGAAAAGTGCATTCTCGCAAAACACAAACTGAATATTGATAAGTGATTGTAACAGAGACATTTAAAAATGTATTTACACTAATAATATGGTAAAAAATTATTAACATTATCATTTTAGGAAATAAAATATATAAAATGGTGCGTTTCATGATCAAGAACGTTGTTCTATTGTACAGTGATGACATACGATAAACAAATCACATAATCAAGTAAGTATTTATTTCTAAATAGAAACATTAATAAGGTTACATAATATTAAAAAAAGCAGACTTATATAGTTGTTGTAAAAATATTATATCAATCCCATGAAGACGTGTCCTTGACTTATGTGAAACTGAATAAGTGTGTTTACTGAAATTCGAAAACTGCAAATACCTAACCAAATAATTGTGAACATCTAGACTTCAAAAAAGATGAGTAATGAACAGTAACATCTTTTTTAACTGACATAAATAAAAGTGTCCAATCTCTTCCCATGTGGTATTGCTCTCTCGAATGCAGTCTCTCCGGGTACATACAATTCTTGGGGGAAAAAAGTGGAATCAAAATCATTAATTTTATTCATTGCGATCCCATTCACACTCAATCCTCGTATATGCATATATGCACAACATTTATTCTATTTCATTCATCTTTCAATTTTTGCTTATTTTCCCCACTTTTAAAATCACCCCCCAAATTAGGATATGTGGTATTTTAAAACTATACGTACCTAAGCAGAGTTCTTCTGGCATAAAGGCCGAGGGCACTGAGCCAACTACTACCAATATTAACAGAACAAAATTAATTCCGAATATTAGCAATATCATCTTGTCCGTTTCGATCATTTCTATGAGAAATATGAGATGTAACATAATATTATTGTTGTTATAAACTTACGCACATGTAATACGACCACACACAAATATGACCACACACCATTAACACGAATTGAACTGCATTTTCCTGTTAAATTCTTCAACATTTCTATAATTTTATTTAATAAGAAGATACTTCGCGATGAGCGTCTTTTGCGGTCAGTAATATTTACGAAAAATGGTGTTCACTATTGGCGATCCGCTCCGCTAGGATTGCCCTTAAACTCACTTGTGTGTGTTTGTGTCTGTGTGTGCGATTTCCAGTGTTTTCACTTATTAATTCTTCTGTGTTTTTTGGTTTGGCCGATTTCCCTCAAACTTGGCAGGCAGGTCACACCATTATCCCAGTTACCCTAGGTAAAATCTGAAGAAAAAAAAAATGGCCTACCGTTGCCATAGTAACAGCCAAAAACTGCTTTTTGGATAGCTTCGCGCCAAATGTATCTCCTACAAATTTAGGATAAAACACCTCAGATATAGCTCATTCTACTTGCGTAGCTTGCGTGTGGGCACAAAGTTACTATTTGAATTTTTGATATCTTTTTTTATTACCGAGAAATTTGACCCCAAATTTGGGGTAACTGTTCACCAGGAATGGCATTTTAACTATCCTGTGATTTTTTGGCTCGGTCGATTTGGTTCAACTTGGCAGGCAAGACACGCCTTCACTCTAGTTAGGGTGTACAATCTGAAAACAAATTCCGGCCCACCGTTTCCATGGCAACAACCAAAAAACTTATTTTTTGAATACCTTCGCGCCAAATGTGTGTTCACACTACAATTCTAGGATTAAGTAGCTCATTCTACTCAGCTTGAGTGTTACTGGTTGTTTTTGGTCTATTTCCATTACCGAGAAACTTAACCTCAATGCTGAGGTAACTTTTCACCAGCAATGGCTTTTAACTGCTCAGTGTTTTTTTTTTTTTTTTGGCTTGGCTGATTTTGCTCACTATTGAATTGAAAAAAATCCTGGCCCACCGCTGCCATGGCAACAGTCAAAAACTGATTTTTGAATATTTTCGCCCCAAATTTATTACCTCCTACCAGTCTTGTAATAGCAATGTTCATATGATCATGTTTTTTTTTTTTATTTTGGCAACGTTGCGCACTGGTAAGAGATCACCGGCGCCAACATTGTTACACTGTATCAACGTAATCCCAACGCAACTTTGAACTATGAGTGAACTGTTAATTCTGCCTTTGATCTAGAAAATACTATCGCAAAACGGTTGGAAATAACCAGGTGCAGCCAACGAGCAATAAATTGAAATTTATTTTACGGGCTTTTTGAAGTATGCTAATTAATATAAATGAAAAAGGGGAAATTAAAAGCTATTCATAAGCTACCCTCCACCTAAAAAAAATGTATTCCCCTCCTGCTGACCAAATCTTTCCCCAGCCCTCATTGAAAAAAACACTTTTTTTCCTGCTCCCCTACCGCCAACTTGCCCTCCTGCTGACCAAATTCATCTTTCTTCTCCTCTCATAAAAAAACACCAATTGGCGGTGTAATTCATCGATTCATTGGCTTCTATGGGCTTCTTGAATACATTAACCACTCAGCAGATCAGTGATCGCATGTTCAGTTATTGATAGCACACTTTTCCAACAAATCCAAAATCACTCAATAAATTTGTACTATGGTTACACTTTAAGTTTGGCAATTTTAATGCATACATGTACACTCACAAAAATACCCCCAACGAGAATTTAGTATATAGCCTAGACAGTATTTTCCTTGTCTTAATATTTCATTTTTTTCTATCTGTGTAACTTCATGTGGAAATCCTGATGAGATTTAAAGTTCAGTTCACAACTAACGGTTTTGCAATATTAGAGGCTGTGAACTTGTCCATGGAGGCTGCAAATTAATAAATATTGTATTCACTGACATTTATTTTGTATTTACATTTGCAATGAGCAACTGTTTGGTGTGTAACTGTGTAGTGTTTTTGTTTTGTCGATTGTTGTCAGTTGTTTGTTTTGTGTTCTTGGAATTTTGTTCAAAAATCAACAACGGTTAAATAGGTATGTTATTTCCATTTTGCAGTATATCGCAGACAGTACTTGTATACTTTGTTATCTAGCATAAATATCTGATTGTCCGGAAGCATGAGATTGTAATGTAAATTTCGTTCATTAATGTTGTACGATGACGCTTTCTCCGAGGCCTTCAGAGTCCCATGTTGACTATGTCCCGGCCCGTTTACTTACTTGTTGTCGGTGTCTGGGTGGTATATACAAAATACGACCAAGTAAACGTCAGAATATAAAAAAAAACACAGAAACCTAAAAATCAGTTCCCATGCCAAGAAAGCCGCAGAACCAAAACAATCTGTCAGCCGTCGCCGTCCACAGCAGCGATATGATTTTACACATCGAAATTGAGAATCGCAGTTGTGGATATATTGCATAGAAATGAACACTAAATACATCTATCCCGACCAGCAATCGAATCATCAATCTTCATGAGTGACGTAACTGGCATTTCCATCTATTTGCTTCTATTCCCACTATCCTAAAACGCTCAAGTGAATGTTGTCAAATTCGCAAGTGTGCGTATTTTCTTACAGTGATGTAAACATTGCTACAATCAAAGACGCGCTGAACAGAAAGTCAATTCCGGGCTAGTACCATTGACAAATTCTGGGGAGTCGAGAACTATTTGTAAATCGAGTCTTATCGCCCTTGCGTTTCCGAGCAAAAAAAACGAACGATTTATGCCCAATCTTTTATAAATTTGTCATAATATAGCTAATGCTGTCCAGCGGTTACATATGGTATTAGAGACGCCCGGAGAACCAACATTTGGGACGTGAATCGCTCCGGCGACGAAAGGCCAAGGGGGTGAGGGACTGCATTTCAAAAACATATTTTATATATAGGGTATATTAATATAACTAAGATCATGTCTCCGGGGGAATGTTGACAAGGACATTATGCAGTATGCAATTCTCTAGTCATGTATAAACTTGTGTTTAATCAGTTGTCCCGCACATAATGAAATTAATGGAATATGCTCACACTCCCGATAGTATAATTCAATCATTGAATGAGCGTGCGCATGACACAAGTTACCAGTTACTTTAACATGAGACATGTAATAGTGATTTTGAGCAACGTCTTAACAAAAATAAATAGATTTTAAAACAATATAATTATACCAAAATGTTTTATTGTTTTTTTCTCTCAATATTGTTTTGTTTTATTTTCCCACCTAATTATTATTGACTGTAGAAATTGTTATATAACACGGTAAAGACGAAAGAGTAGGGGAGGGAAGAATTGGGCATATAGTGGTCGCTAATTAAAACATATTAGCGTAATCATGTGTTGTACGCTTGTGTTGTCATGCGTTTGTCAACGATAACTTAGTTCCATGTGTATGGATGGCGTGCTGACTGATGTGTTGGTGCCTTGTCATATTTCTGTTCGAATATTCAGCTTGTATTTTGGGCCAGCAATTCCCACTGCCGTTTTTCACATGTAGCACAATTCCCATGACAAAAAGGTTGTGTCGTACCCGACACCGTTTACCATTATTCGCTGGTGCGTTTTGTTTGTATTTCATATCCCGTTTCAACTATTTTTGTAATGATTTTTTTTTTATATTGTATTCTCGATGAGTGCTACTTTATATGGTTTTAAGTTTAGGTTCTTAGAATTTAACAAAAAAGTTAAATTCTATAAAATAAACAAATACAATAATTTGTTTGTTATAAGATTTATGGAGACATAAGTAGTTACTGTTTGTCGAATGTTCCATCAACTGTGAAGCGGGAATGGCACAAATGGTTTAATTTAAACAATTAGCTTGGAAAATCAGTGTTCCGTGACACCTAGACGGGATTTAATGAGGTGTCTGTATATCAGAACCCTTCAACTAAATGTTCTACATCAGTGATGTGTTTTTTTATCCATGTTAATGAAATACAGATTCGACGACAATACATTTTCAAAATATTCATTTTATTATTGAACATAAAGTACAGGAGCACTCTTCAAACCTCATGTTTATCGTTTCATAATGACTTGTTTTATTCATAGGCTATTTAATAGTATATGATGTCTCTGTTCGAACAAATATAGTTTATTAGTTACACAAAAGATCACAGCATGTGGGAATAGTAATTGGCCTTAACAAATAAATAGACATGGGCTTATTACGGTTACATATATGTTGGCATTTTCAAAAACTATTCAACAGATTACATTTATCGCTTCTAACCAAACATAGTTCAGCTACACAAATGATCACACCAGGTAGGACTGGACGAATACATATAAAATGAATTCACAAAATGGAGCAGGTCGTGATTGATTTTTTCAGCAAAATGAGATCGGTTTATTGTACTTTACGGAATAGGTCATAACAATTGTATACAATACGCGCAAAATTTGACGTATGTAGGAATTATTTAATATTTATTAAATGAGTAGTAATTCACAGATAATTTTAACGCTGCTCTATGCGTACATGTACGTGTGATTATGAATATCAACTAATCGAACTATATTCATTTGATTTTGAAAAAATATTACTATTCTTTGTCTTTCTTTTTTTTCACACTCTATTCACGTTCACACAATTAATGTTATTTGTGGGGTTTCTTGTGTATGTACTATGTTTGTATTAAATTTCACATTGATAAGATTTCCCGTTTTCTGCAATATTGCACGCTCGACATGGTCTGATTTCATTGAATTGCTTCAGAATTAAATTACTGCAGCATTGTATCGGTGTGGATGACGTTAAATTTCATTTAATATGCATTGATAAGTTCACACAAAATAATTTAATTCAATTCCATGCTTCAATCAATATAATTGAGCATATTAGGTAATCTCCCCGTGAGCTATTTTTTCTTCCATCTAAAACAATATTTCAACTTCGTTTTGTTAAAAAAGTCACATCAATGGGACTGAAAAAGTTAATGTCGAGTGTATCAAGATTGAACCGCACCGTGACACACTGACGCAGTGTTGTACATTTTCACTCAACACGGCAGAGTATGTAATTCCTTGTTGAAATCACTGCCGCCCTAGTAAGATCAGATAACTGATAATAAAGTGACTTGCCACACGTACACATTACAAACTATAAATACCAAATGTAATTGTGTGAGATTTGATTCACGGTGTGCGGGGTGATGGGTGTGGCTTAATGGTTTGCGTGTCCGTGATTGCGGGTTTGACTCCTGTAGTCGGCTTCATACACATTTGTTGAACAAAATATTACCGAATTGCTAGATTCGCGGCATTCAGAGATGAGAATATGGAGTCAATGCAGGAATAATGTACAACTAATTGTTTTGTGTGCTGCTGTTTTCCGCACTGCAAGTTAGCAATTACAACATGCTTCTTGCAACGAGTAGCTCATCACTGCGCGATGTCTGGAAAATATCCACATTGAAGATCTGTAATTGGGTTCTTGACTTGTTGATCCGCAATAAATAAAATAAATAAGCCAATCGTATTGAAAAATGCATCTTCAACACAAAATGCACACCACTACTATCACGTTTTACAGATTTCTAACTCTCTTGTGAGTCGTCACGTGACTTGAGTATACCTACCTTCACTCAGGTGACTGTTAAATGTACATCTCTATTGTCAGAGGAATTAAATATACACATATACAATTTCACCTGACTTTAACATGTTCACCTCCATTTTCTCCAGAAATTACTTAGTACATCTATTCTTTTTAACTTTTTTATTTTGAAATGTTTGTATGCATATTAATTGTTATGAGTATAGTTTATAATTTGTTATTTCCTGGTCCGATTTCATTATAGATCGATACACACACTAAAGTTCAGTCATATTTATATAATAAGTAAACACAAACCATTTACACATGGCATAGCAAAAACTCGGCGAGACATTAGTGATTGTTAGTTATTTATTTATTCAGATGTGAACCTATATTATTATTTTCGATAAATCGATAATTAGTATTAATAAACAAATTTAAGAAATTAGAAAATTCGTTTTTTTCTTCAGAGTCCCTAGCGTTAGAATGGGTTTTGAGCTGCTCGCGACTCGTAGTGGTAGTTCTTTCACTGCGTTTTGAAATGCGTGCTTGAGTAACTAGACTGCATTTGAGTTAATTAAGCAACACGGAGTACCTAAATTAATGACTTAATGATGTTTTTCAGGGAATAATACCATATTAGTTATTAGTCTTTGTTTCTTAACATAACCATATTTGTAATGTAATAGTTTGTAACGTGAGGTCCGTTTATTCCATTGCGATTGTCGAAAAAATCAAGTCCAGTCGAGGACATTTCAATTAACTGGTTCGTCTTACATTCGATAATTCTAGTAACAAATGTGCTGGTACTAATGTATTGAATACATTAGATGTTCAGGTGTAGGTATGACAAATTGATCACGCAAGCATTGCGTATATATGCTCACTATGCACATGCTTTAGTTAGGCATATAATTTGGTTCATCAAAATATGGTTAAAATTTGACTATATCGTAGAAAATGTGTTTTAAAACTCATTTCGTAGAATGAGCAAATGACACGTAATTGTGACATGAGTAATTAAGAAATTTATAGTATTAGAATGCTCTCAATTGTAAACTATTTCAACAACTATATAAATAATATCCTACATTGAAATTATTGTTGACGTTCTCAGAGGTGCACATCACTACATGATCTTACATGATATATGATTGACTTAAAAAGACAACAGTTTCATTCAACCGCGAAGAAACACAAGTGTTGCAATAAACACACTTGTGAAATTAGTAGTCATGATGGATGCTTTTCACAGTCCTTGTTTACATAGTTCAACCTCTGACATATTGCAGTAATTGCACAATTGATTTCCCATGTGACAAAGTAAATAAATGACAACCATCAACGTCATCAACACATATGAATAAGTCTGGATAACCCGTCTACGACTATTTTTTACGACTACTATGTTTCGTTTAAATATCGTTGGTGCATGCTGGTAAAGCATAGATTATCTAGCGAGAAACTGACAGATGATTCCTGTAATATGAACAAAACCATGTTCGAGATTAAGGACGGACGCAAATCGATACACGATAAGTATGCAGGCGTATCAAATCCGGGAAAATCAATCAATCAATATGTCAGGCGCAAAAATAGACTTCGTTGCTGTCTTGCTCTAAATAGGGTCTGGAAGGTAATTTACGTTTAGAGTCTGAACACGTGGCAGCTAGCTGGTATCATTTAAATTATGTCATAGTGTTATATGAAAAGCCACAACTGTTTAAAATTCACCGATATCATGTTAGGTTATACAGTCTTTATGCTACTGTATGATGTAATATTCTATGGTGTGCAAAACTCAGATTATGTCGGGAAAACATCGTGTTTGACGTATGTTCGTCAAGTTATGGTGTGCATTCGTAGAACTGTGTCGTGTTTTTATCATATGTCATGGAGTATCTTCGTCATAAGATTATGTGCAGATATCGTATTATGGTATACATTTGTCAATTTATAGTGCGCAGTTATCAGGTTGTGGTGCACATTCATCGTGATATTATGAGCGATAAAATTTATGTTGGTGCACAAGCATCTTGTTTTGGTGTGCTGGTGTCGTGTAATGGTGTGTATTTGTCATGTTATAGTGAGCATTCATTATGTTATAGTGAGCATTCGTCGTGTTATGGTGTTCTTTCATCAGTTTATGGTGTTTATTATTTATTTATGATTGTGCAAAATTGTTGTCTTATTGTGTACACACATCGCGTGATAGTGTACATTCGTCGTGTCTGGATGTGTTTCGTTGTACATTTCTCATGTTATGTTGTACCGTGTGTATCGTCATAATATGGTGTGCAGTCACCCTAGTATGACGTGCATTTATTGTGCTTTGGAGTGCACTCATATTAAGATGTGTATCGCTGTGGTGTGGTTATGTTTGTGCCTTATTTTGTAACGGGTCATTTAATATACATTTAATTTATAAGACTAATTCTAGACTAATCTACAACATAACATACAATGATAACGAACGAATGTTTGAGAAAAAGAAAACGTGTTTTATCTGAATTTGATTACGAATGAATTACTTGAATATATATGTGAGGGGCAATACCTTCAATTTTGAAAAATAAAATTCATCAAGATATGGTTGATTAAAATTGGATTAAAATAGGCGATATGTCAGAAATATTTGTGGTCGAATCTCAGTTTAAAAATGAATTAAAATTTCAATCTAAATTTCTAAAAGACACTTCTAGCGTGTTCATGTGTGTATCATTTAGCCTCTCTTTCTTCACATTACCGATGTCTCCTACACTATATTCATAAAACTCCTAGACTATAATGATATTACCCACAATGAATTGCTGTCATGCCCCCCCTCAATTTCATATAATATTTTTTATTGCCGATTTGGTCCTGTGTGTTTTTACAAACTTAAGGCAGGCAAAGCTGTTTTCATCACTCTGTAATCACATTGTTTAATCTCATATTTTGTGTTTCACCATTTAGCATATTTGATCATGTTTTCATATTCAACCATAGAAATACGAATCATTCATACTTAAGTTATAATGGGATTTTTTATTGTGACATGCACTTTTTTACGCATAATCATTCAATGGCAATTCAATCGCAATGGCAAGAAAATGCACACATTACAGAAAAATGTACCCAAAGTACTAATTAATAAAATTATTACTCCATTTACTAGGTTTCACATTGTAATTAGCAGTCTATTTTTAGAAAGTTTAAGTAGGTATCTATGAATGTAATCCCTGACTTACTTTATAATGTATGAGGTTTTTAATTCTGATTAGTTCATTGTGATGTAGGTCGTGGTTTAAGAAAACTACGGTCATGGAAATGAACCATGCTGTTATCTGGTTTGTAACTGTGAACATGTCACCAACAGAAGCAGCTATTTGACCACTTTTTTGGCCAATCACCTACTGTGTTTTTCTCTGAGATCTAGAAATTAAAATCAGCCCTGATTCGCAACTCGTGGCTGTTATCGCCATTAGCAGCGTAAATTGTAAAATTGAACACTGTTTTCGTACTTTATTAGAGACAGCCTATAATTTTCACGCTTTTCAGTCAGCCAATTGGTTGAGTCGCAAATGAATGTAAAAAAGAAGTACATGAACCTTTTAGCATTAAACGTTTTTTTCCACATATATTGTAGTTTTTCCATAGATAATATAATATACTATAATTGTAAACTGTTACAATTGTAAACATGCACACAATTTCAGGTATGCTACAAAAATACGCGTGTCTATATATTGGTTTATTTACAATCTTATATCATTACGCATTTCTCTGCTGCTGGGAATTCCACCATCGCCTGCCTCCGGCGAATACTGCCTGTTTGTCAGTCGATTCATTAGTCAGACTCGTACTTTCGATCGGACAACTCATTCGGGATTACATCAACAAAAATAATGACAGCTTGAAACCGCGAATAAATACAGACTACATGAATACGTATTTTTAATGGAAATACTCAATAATAAAACTTAGTACATAAATCTTATACATACAAAGCATTGGGTATGTATATATTATATTAATAATAACTTTATTACACTACTAAAAAACCTTCAGAGGGTTTTTGTATGGTAAGAAACATAAATACATACAATACATAAGAGATAAAAATAAAATGTTAGTAAAATAAAAGAAAAAAAAAAAAAAAAATTAATTACTTTCTGTGGTTTTAAAAATTGTGCTCTTTAAGTATTTTGCTAAAGCTATATTATTCTCCATAATCTTTTTAAATATGGAATTCACATCCATTGTGTAAATATTTATTGCACACTCATCAAACAGTTTTTTTCTTTGTTCTATATAGCCAGTACAAAATAGCAGGAAATGTTTTTCATCTCCTAATGCTTTAGTGTTATATTATATTGAGTCTATGTCTTGAATGAATGCGGCAGAAATACGGGGAATCTCTTGTCCGCGATGATGGAATACCGATGGACAACATATAAATGTTAACATTTCTGCAATCCTAATACAGCAATTGCATGGTCCACCGATCTACCACGTTCAGTTGTTCTAACATTATTAAGGTTAGTTTTGAGGAGGAATATGTTATATGCAAAAACAGTCATTGTCCCATTTTGAATAGGTTCCGCTCAGGTGCATCTTTAATTGATAGTTAATCAAAATAAGTAGCGTGCATCGATGCGTATCAGCGAAGTAAAAAAAGACATACATCACACAACTAAAAGTACATTGACCATATTCTTTTCCCCCATATACGTAAACAAAAAGGAAATGACGTCAATATACAACATGCTGTTTCAATACAACAACTAATTACGCATGTACATATCAAATCACAATTATGTGATTTGAATATATAACACAATAAACCATGCCACAGTGTGATTTGGCATAATTGCACCATGATCTGCATATTTCGACGGTAATACTGAACAGGCATTAGTAACACGAATCGGAAGAGTATTTCTGTACACAGACTATTGTATTTCAATGTAATTTGCGGCAGCAAACTAGAGTTACATATTATTCCGGAATACGTGTCTTCGTTCAACCACAAATATAAGAAGTGACGTTAATAGTGTTTAACTATGAATGACAGAGAAGTACTTAGATTGACCCTATGACACAAGTAATTCTAATATACATGGAATGACATCTTTATCACATGCCATACGTTCTTTGTTTTCACATTGAGGAACTACTTGCTTTATTGATACACCTGTTTAATGTCCCTATTTCCCGTTCACACACGGGTATTATTAGTATTATTATTAGTATTATTACGGAACGCCAGGGAAATATGCAGAAAATTATTGACTGAGTCTAATTTGCATATTATAAATTGTAATTTTATAGATAAATTTCGGCAATTTCAACGTTATGGTAGTTATTAGAGGTGGGTTATTCATAGTTTCCACAGATTGCATGCATAATTCAACAGAACTCCTATCACTGATGTTGCACCAAATATTACAATAACGTGTTGCATTTGTTACTCGCGCATGAGCAGATCTGTTCTGCTCTCGGGAAATACGCAGACGATAACAAGATGCATGCAGTTATACATTGGCGCGTACAATTTCGCGATAGCTTAGTTGGATTTCATTTCTAGAATACGGACACAAGTTAATTGGAATGACACTTCTCTAGTGGTAACCACTCGAAACAAGGAAGATAGTTTTAATGCCTTATTACGTAAAAGAAGAACCGTGACATTGTCTTCATGTTGACGTAGATCCGCAATCCATCATTCTGTCATGGCTGTAAACATTACTGTCACAGCAGTTGTTGAAGGTAACCCGCCAGAGACGATCATAGCGAATACAACAAATGTGCGTGCTAATGGCGTGGACGACACTTCACTTTACGACAATTTTGCTTCTATTTTGCCAACAGTCTATATTATGATATGTCTTATTGGCGTCGTAGGCAATGGGCTAGTGATATTAGTCACTTTAACGCGTGCAGCCCTGAAGCACGTGCTGACAATTTATATTTTGAACTTGGCTATTGCTGATTTGTTGTTTATGTTAACTTTGCCTATCATGGCTCGAAGTGTCGCCTCGAGAACCTGGACCTATGGCCATATGGTTTGCAAATTCGTGCGAGGGTTCGACGGTATGAATCAATTCACGGGGATTTTCATTCTGACGGCCATGAGCGTGGACCGTTATATAGCAGTAGTTCACCCGATGGCTGGCAAGCGTATTCGAACATTGAAACGAACAAAAATGATAAATATTTTATTATGGACTATGTCGTTTTTGACCAGCCTACCCCTATGGATATTTGCTACCGTCGTCGACGATGGAAACGAGCGTCGTTCTTGTTTAGTCGAATGGCCAAACATGATTATATCAAGAGTTTTCGTGATAAGTGCGTTTGTTATTGGGTTTGCGTGTCCAATATTATTAATAGCAGCGTGCTACTTTGGGCTTTGTCTTCACCTTTTCAGAATACAGAAATCAGCCTCGCGACTCCCAGTGGCTCCTTATATTCGCAAAGGGTCTCGTCAATTATCGATCTTAGTAAGTGCTATTGTTGTTTTATTCACGATGTGTTGGCTGCCGTTCTACATTACCACATTCATCGCACTGACTCTACCGGAAGGAAGGCCAGCGTTTCCGTTTCTAGTGGGGTACGTATTTGCCCTTTTTCTAAGTTACGTGAATAGCTGCCTAAACCCGTTGATTTATTGGTGTCTCGGGGCACGCTTCAGGAAGAGCGTGAAAGGTCTGTTGGTCCCAACTAGATCTCATAGAGAATGCAAGATTAAAGTGTCGAGACTTTGAACTTCTTATTGCGGTCGTGAACAGAATCGAGTGTAAACATTAGTTGACGATAGTCCGTTCGAAACTCGTGGGTGTAGTATTTGAGTCAGGAGATCGAAGAAAAGACTCCACGGCAAATCGCTATAAGGATGATTCACTGAAAACATATCGTGATTAATAATTGTTCTGAAAAGGCCAAAATGTGCCTGGGTTCCTGAGATTGGCATGCCGTTCTCGACAAGATGGAATGAATACAATTTAATTTCATCAACTACGCGAATTCTCTACAAATATGAAAAACACAGACGTGAAACGGACAGAATGTACGTAAACAGTGTAATGTACGTAAACAGTGTCGTTTTGTCACTTAGCAAAGGTTTCAATATTGTCCCACTCTTGTTTCCTTTAAATGCATTCTCACAATAGACATATGTATATGCATTCATATGGGACTGGAGAGAATGTCTTCGCTCTCTGTTTTAGAGCGGCTTGTCCAAATGTCAAATTACAGTGTATGACGACACACGAGCCTAATGAAACGAATGGAGAATATTTTACATTTATTGGTGGATTGTAATATGTATACTTGATTATAGCTTTTGTCTTAGATTTCGATTTTTTTACGATTTGTATCGTAAATGATCAGCTACTTACGTCCCGATTCTACTTATTGTGGTTACGAAACACTTATATTATATTTTCAATGTAAGTGTTTGACATGATTAAGTAATTTAATTATCGCTTCCACACACGGTTAGGGTCATCCCCTGGTGAGTATTATGATTATATTTTCAATTCAGCTTGGAAATATTACTTTTTACTTTTGTTGGAAATGGGTTTTAACAGTTTCCTTTCAGCATATTACACTAATCGAAAACGAAAACATATATAGCAGGCTGATTCACTGATTAGAACGAAGTGAATGCTTGAATCATTAGAAATAATGTTAACGTCGTGTGAACTAATCTGAGATTTAAATCTCGGAAAATGCAGATGCTGTTGGGAATACTGAGAGATGATTGAGTTTAGAGGGACAATAACGATACAAGTCTGGTCTATGTGTTTTTCTCGACCATTCTGATTGAAACTGCAGCAGCGTGTTGTACTGAAATTTTATGGTGGCAGTAAGTATTTCATTTATATTGATGGACGAGTGTATTATTTATTTGTTTTTGAATAAATTTAACTATTCTCATTGTGAATTTGTGATTACGTAACAGTGGTTTATCGGGGTAGTGAGTGTAGCAAGCCAGCGTGATTTTTTTGTGAATCGCAAGTAGCATTATCTTTTAATTGACTGAAACTATAATGTTGAGTAGTATGATACAGCCGTTAATACAGATGCAAGCAGTAATGTGGGGGCATTGAAGCTATGTAACATTATTGTTACAGATTGGCTCATGATTGTGGAGTGCCGAAATGTCTATTGAGTATTCTCGTTTACAACCTTGGTTATATTCTATAACAAAAATACTGTTTAGAATGATTGGTATGAACATTTTTATGGGTCATTATAACCCACCCACAAATGTTGACAATAGCTTATCCATATTTAGCAGTCCACTTTGAAACATGTATACATGTCGATACGATCACGTGACTCATAATCATACTCTATTCAATGCGTGTTAAACTGACCATCACAAGAAGTGTATACATTGCATTGGGGTAAAACACTACAACTGGTCTAGATTTGATATCGTTATGTGTTACCATAACAATGAGATCACATGATTACTATGCACACCAAGCTTATTTTCAACTATTCAATTTTATCTACGGCTGCATAAATGCAGTCATTTGCGACCAGTCGTAATATATTGTTACTACGATCTACATGTTTGCTGTCTTTTATGTTTAGAGGACTGATTTTTTAATTACAACAGTGTATGCAGTTGCAAGCATCCTGACTCATGTTATTGTTTAGCAGCCAGTTGTGACAATAGCTGCTAAGCTACGATAACCCTGAACAAAATGGCCATCAAAATTCATAAAACAATTAGCTGCCGATACAGAGGGCGCGATTTCAAGTTGGCACTCTTCGGGCGTTCTCCAAATCAGTAAACGTGAATACATCATTCATTTTTTTAAAAACTAGGCAGATGTTTGGCGATTTGTCTGTCATGAGTTGATGTCCTCTTAATTGAGTAGCATTTCTTGAAAGTTATTTGACAATTCAATAATTGCAAGAGTGACACATAATATATAAACCAGCAGAAACACATATTGTGTTTTATTGGCCAGTGTTTGGGGTATTTCCCTTATACCGAATTAATAGATTCGTATTGTCTAAATATTAGCTCACATTGATGTAAATCTGAATAGCACATATTTGAGGATATATTTGATATAATTGGATTTGATCATATTAAAACAGTCGCATTTTGGTAATTTTTCAAATTCGGGATGTTGAAAGTTGCTGGAATTAAATCGTAATGAATAATCTTTCTGAAATTATATTTTTTTTGCTATAAGATATCGTTCCACGGTTCTTCCATGGCTGCGTACAGGGAAATTAAAATTTAATTTTAAATTAGAGCACCTATGTTGTTTCATAAATAGGTCAATCCATAATTATTTTCACAAGTAACCGGATGTAAACACAATCACAATCGGCGCCATCGCATAAAATCGAATCCTTCGATTGATTCTCCCTTCTATATTTTGAATATACAACACAATGAGCGGAATGTTTAACATTGGCATGGTGGAAAGTTCGTTTTCGTTGTAAAGATCTGTCGGTATTCGAGAAATATGTGTTTGGCCGTTTGGTGGAAGTTCGTGACCGGGCTGGCGATTTAAGTGCACCTTCTTTGACTATTTGAGTTGGAATATCTACACCGGTTGATGAATGTGTCAAGATATAACGTCATTCAAGAGAATTTGCATTATTTTCTCAAAACTTTTAAACAAAAATATGGTAAAGTGATAACAAAATCTAAACATTTCTATAAAAAAATTATGTCGTTTGTGGATGTAACCAATAATTTTGATACATTTGGGGAGGGAATAATTTATACCTTGTACAAACATGGCGAAAGCCAACAATTTAGAAATGTTTGGAGATCTGATTATATCAGATTACGACAAACAAGCCTTGAGGAAGGTTTTGCGATTTAGCAGAATGTAATATTGCTACGTATAGTACTAGAATTATAGATTGTATAATGTTCCTTGTTTCCAGGTCTGTAATGTAAGGTCCAATGGTTAGGGTGTCCGTCAATTATCAGGGAGATTGCAGGTTTGACTGTTGTCCTTTCTAAAATTACGTCAAAAAAATCGAGCATAGTAAAAATATCATGTCAAGATGTCAACTGCAACAACTGTATATATAACAAGTATTCTTCAATTATCGTAAATTGTAGGTGAATCGTGTGAGGATGTAATCTAGATTTTATAGTTTACCAACAATTTTTTCCTTAGGTTCTAGGTTAATATATTTTATAAATATATTTAATATATGCTTCCATGAATACTAGATTAGTACTGCATCTTATGACAATGTGCTCATTGCATTTCCAGATAAATTCCTCTTTTAGTTTGTGGTGGCTTATACATAATTATCTCTGGAGGTCAAACTGGGAACCAGATGTCGTCGCATTTTGATAGAATTAGACGTAAAATGGGTACTGAGCGCTGGTATAACATATTATCGTAGCCACGTAGCGTAACTATCGAAATATATTGAAGCAGTCCTAATTAACTTTCAACCAATCATGATGCGGTAGATTTAGGATGTTATTTTCAGCAATAATAGACTCCGTAGAGCAAAATTTATAAGTAAGCAAATATTCAGAGAGACATATGTTTATCGTATTAGTTTTCATGATAAAGTATGGTGTCGTTTAAACTCATAACACCGGTGTTCCTTGATGTATTCTTCGTTTGTGACACCCAAAACCTATCTGAATATATTCATCATAAGTTTTTACGATTTGTGGACGAATTAGAATTCATTTAGTTAGAGCCATCATTATTATTTGTAGATTCATGGCATGTTGGTTTTGAATATATCGGTCTGAAAAGACCACTATCGGTCCAACTACGACCGCTTTTTATTGGCCGCAAGTCCATGTAAGTACGCATAAACATATTTGATCGATCGTGCCGTGAGGATGTTTATTGCATTGAAGATTAAGCTAACAATACTTTATATATATAATATATATTAAGCTGAAGTCCATTACGATAATTGTTCATATTACTAATGTATATGGAATTACTAACATATTGCGTATTTCATTACATATCCAAAAAACTACACATTCTTAAACACTTCAATGATAATTGGACGTATTACACACAATACAAACCCTTTTAAATTCTTAGTATTGTTTTATCTATTTTGCAAGATAATCTCCAGTATGCTTTGACGCTGGCCTTCTGTAAAAACATCGGTGTTGCTCTCAATACATGTATGCAGATACAGTCGTAAAATACTGAGTACTCTGAAGACAGACTAACTTTGCGGTTTTAGAAAATATTAAATTATTTTTTTTATTAAGTTTCAAACAGATTAATATATATTCAATCGTTGAGTGTGAAAACATCGTGAAACGAATCATGAAGAATGTCCACACATGCAGACATATACGAGTATACGAATAATATTTCCAAGTATTAAAACGCTATTATTTGTGCTGTTTTACTCAATTAATTCTAGAGTTATATACTCAAACACTTTTAGATGCATATTGTTCCGTCTTAATAGCCTTCTTACGTAACCATCCGAATCGATACCCGTACCTATAATGATACTTATGTCGTTTTAGGGCTATCAACTAAAATCAATATGAACATATACAATCCATATGAAAATGTGTGGACTTTTTGGATGTCATGTGATTCTTTATTACATTATTGCGCGGCGTGTTCTTCATACATCTGTTAATTATTGAAAATATTACTCAAGTAATGGTTTAGTTGAAACATAGGTTAAGGATGATGGATAGGTTGCCATGGTAGCATGTTTATCACTCAAAGATGCTCTACTAGGTACTTCTACTAGGCTTAGTGATTATGTCCGACGTCACTACAGAAAAATGAGATATAATCTTAGATTCTATAAGTATGAATTATTTGATTAATATGTGACAAAATGTCTACTACGTGGCCACGTATTTGGTATGCCAATCAAACTATTCATTGTGAAGACGACACGTAAGGCAATAAAAAATGTTACTGACATATGGTAATGATTCTTCACAATTAATGTTAACATAGTTCAACCTGTGATGTATGGCAGCGTTGTATGATGTAATTTGTGATTTAATAAATGCATGGCAACCATCAACTCTATTCACACATGTGAATAAGCCTGTGACAACCAAGCGACTGTAAACATATATGAACTTGTTTCGTTTGAATGCTTTCATCGTGGATGTATGTCGCTAAAACCGAATATTTCTATAACACGAGGAGAATATCGTACAGAGTACGATACGCAATTTCAAGGTTGAGATATCAAAAATATTATATCAGTGATAGATAAAACGTAAAGTTGACGAATTATCGACTCAATGTGTGGTTCCTGTACAATGTCAGATCAAGATCAAATCATACATATTTCATAACTGCATGTTAAATCAAACTTAAGTTATAAGTCTCATAATTTGTGGACGTAAGTCGCCAGACAATGTTAATTAAATTATGGGGTAAAGTCTCTTGGTAATCTATCACAGCATTTATTTGTGTATTCATGGGGTAATCGTTTGAATATGATTCCATAAAACACATTTTTTTACGCAGATTTTAAAAATATTTCAGGATAACAAAATGTCAGTCATAATAAACAATTGTTTCACCCTATGTCATCAGCCTAGAATTTGAGATACATCATCGTACCTACACAGTGGGTACCAATGGCATATTAACTGACAATCATTTATTCGTCTGGTGAAATTTCAAGTCAATATCGTTATATTGGCCTGGGTATTCACCTTAGTATATACCACACAGAGCAGAGGGTTATAGTAACAGCTGCGTCTCATTGATTCTGTGTAATTATCGATTTGAATTACGTCTCGCGTTGGGTGATCAATTATTCAGAGATAAGACCTGTTTTGGTTAACCGTTTAACATATCAATTCAGCTGTTTAGAAATCATATCTACAATGCCCATGTGGATATCATGAACCAATTTGCCGGCTGATATATCATTTGTATCAATAATTATGTATACTCACAAGAATGAATTGCGTAAACTGGCCCTTAACACAATACCTAGTATATATCAAAATTTAGAAATTGTTTGAGACACTCTTTCATTGTGCCTGACTTCAGGCGATTTGTTTTCTCAAACAACAACGTAGTAATCGCAAGATCACTGATATTATTAAGCCTTGCACTATTAAGCTATACTGAGCTTTTCCTTAATTACCTGCACATTGCGACCACATTTCTCAATGCACATATGAGTTCAGTGTGACTGACGGTTATTACTCGCTCGATCCCATGTGTTCAGTATGTGTAACTGAGCTACTAGTATATTAAATATACCCGGAAACAGTACGATGGAGTAGACAGTAGACTACAGCACGTTTGTCAACCTAACAGTTGAGATCGAACTGAACCGAAGAGTTCGCTCTATCAGTAAACAAACAAATGAGACTGGGAATAATGCCCGTTTTACTGCAGTCGCTAACAACATGTATTTTATTGTTTCGTCGTTAGCACATTTTCATCGTGAGTGAGCATAATAGCTTTCAGTGGGCGTTGAAACGTATGGTGATCGATTACCGCAAATTAAATTTTCTGGACTAAATGTTTTGGCAAACTACATAATAATCGTTCTGAATAAAGTATACTAGCAGTTGTATGACTTGTTTAGTTGTTGGTTGTACTACTACTATTTCGTAAATAGATACCAATCAAGTATATCAGCAATATAAGTAGCATATATTATGGGTGATACGGAATTGTTCATCGACAGTTAGATGTATAGTTGTTTTATACTAATTCATGTTCTCACACAATGGACAGATAAGTTGAATGTGATTCTGATACAACACAACGTTCTTTACCTCAACAGAGCAGCATGTTATCACAACGGATTTCAACGGATGTAGTGTATGCAATGTCCACATCAATAAGGTTTGAGAAGTTAAATAGAGCAAAACAACAATGTCCGGCAACCATTTATTTGCATGTTAATAGATTCCGTTTGAGCCTGTGAACCAGCCTAGAAATTGTTTGTCAATATATAGGTTAGAGATAAGCACCATATGTTTGTGAAACATTCTTGGGTGATATGGTCACATTTGTGTTTGGAGCTACACTCAAACTATTGTATGCATTGTATATATTCAATATTCCAGCTCATGAATATTCATGTGAATACCCCTTTTTTGCTCGATTTGTTTGATATTTGACATATTGAAGTGATTCTATATTATGAGGTCATTATTTTGATCTCCACTTAATAGAAGAAAATGAAAATCTGGAGCACGATTCCGTAAATACTTGACCAGCTAGAACGTCAAATAATTATGTATTCTAAAAATATGGTATAAAATAATACAATATTAAGAATTTTTGTTTCAAATAACTAAAGGACGTTTTCATCGAAATCAATATTTTTTATACTTTATTTCGACATATCTGACAATAGGTAGATTAGACTCGATTTTCAATCTCTGTTCCAACTCAACTTGTTATACAGCCATCAACGTTATAATACACAAAGATTTTAAATGATAGTCCACGTCCCGATCAGCATTGATTTTTAGTTTTGAGTTTCATTTCATAATTTCTTAATACTAAATAGCCTGCCCTCCTTTGGACTAGAAGGCAGATTCACAGTAGCGCAGCAACACTAGATTGGTATACAGTCTATGTGGTCATGTGATCTTGATTCCTTTCATGTTTCCTTGTTTACACAGGATAGGGAGACGCGTAAGTTCCACGGAATGGTAATATCGTACATGTGTTTTATGACGACAACACATAATGACATGGCATGCTCATTCACTTTATTTGTCACCAATTGTACATTTAATGGGAGCAATTGATCTTCATTGGTAGCTCAATGGTTGATTCAGGAGCGGCAATTGATAAGGGTCATATTGTGTTGCATCTGTTACTGCACAGTTAACACTTATTTAATATTTGAATGTTCCATGAACCGTGACTCTCATTTACAACTTCCTTTTCTCTTTCAGTATTATGTATATATTTAATGTGTAATCACTACATTTTATTGATGTGTAATTGTTTCTCATCAATTCCCTGTTTTTTTCTGATTTTCTGAAATTACCTTTATTTTAATTGAAATAACTGTTATAAACACAAGCGTTGTGTTCGGGGATCGGGGAACTTTGTCCCGTTTGGCTGATGTCACTTCACAATCTATTTATCAAATTCCTGTTATATACTATTATGTTTATAATCTCAACCCTAAACATGGAAGCTGCTGATTCTAAACAATAGTCTAACAGCGTGGGATTGGAATCTGCGAACGTAAAGTCGCTACCATAACATAACTTCGAAGTCCGCTACATTGTTTTTAGTATTGTACTTTACTATTTGTATGTATTATTGGAATTCTCGAATCAAGCCTCAAGTATTAACGTGTCCTATTCAGTACTTAAATACACTCAAATAAATAGAGTTTGTATTATTTTTAAAATAGCCTACAAATTACGTAAATGGAGCGGCGGATATCCTAGAGGCTCACGAAGATCCAAATCACGCGTATTTCCTACATAGAATTGTAATTTAACTATGTTGAATTAAATTGCATTTTCTATATAGGATTGCTATTGAATTCGAGCTCAATCGAAAAATAATTATATTGTAGTTCTTAATCGGGTTGCTATTTAATTGAGTTTTCTCGGGTTCCGGTTCCGGTGCGTTTCTTACATGCTTTACGGTAATCACAAGGAGAGCCAAACACATAATGTCAAAAGTGCAACAGGCTTTATGTAAACATCCATTACTTCATGTCAGAATGAAATATGTATTACTGGGACATACCCGAGTGCGACATTATCATAGGGTGATCATTTGACCGAGCGCGAGCACAGGCGTAGACGTTTTTGACTGATTGGCAGTCTGAAGGATGTTGCGGTGACTGTTACTGAGTGTGTGATGCAGACCGCCTATGAGAACAAGAAGGTGTTAATTTAATTAACAAGTCAGTCGCGTTCCTTGACAAAAATAGTGTCATTGTGTCATAACATGACCAGAAAAAATTATTACTGTGAACGTGTAGGATAACGCAATTATATATTTGGAGTATTCGATATATACATACATATATATATATATATATATATATATATGTATCTGTTGTAATGTTATGCAAATTGATAATGGAGAATATAATGCATCTTCAAGAATAGACGATACATTGAAGACATTGTCAATTTAGTAGGATAAAGTAAGACAGACAATATATTCTGCACGGTGTGATTGATGGATAATGTGAAAACGGGTGATATATGTTTCCTGAGTGTGACAAGTGAAAGTGAAATTTACGAGGTGTTGTTACTTTTTAAGTGAGTCATTGTATGTGCATAGACATCGCTGGAATTTGGTAGGCATAGTTACCTTTGAACAGGTATTATAATTGATATTTTTAAGTAAAGCTACATCGTAAATTATCAATATCAAAGTGAGATAAGCGTGCGTAGCGACAAGGTTGATACAAAAATCTAAATATCATGTTGGTCGGTTAAATCACTCTTCCGAAAATCATATGGTGGCCAAAACCATGTCTGATGGAAATTATTCAGTTTTTCTAATAACACTTCCTGTTATTATATATTGTTATTATACTTAGATGTTAAAAACACAAGTTCCAGAGTAATGTGTTCTGTGGTTCCAAAAAAGACGAATTTTACCATTTTTCAGGGAGAATCCATGGCGGAAAAGGTCACGTCATAAATAACGTTTTTCAAGAAGACACTGATTACTGTGATAGTACATGATTGTTGCTAGTCAGTGGCGGCGGCACCGGATGGAGAGAGGGGTTAGTGTGGTAGAGGGGCGTCGCCCCCCCTCAAATCAAGCTGAACCCTTTGTGTCAGCAGAATTTGCCCCTCAAAATGCAGGAAATAGCGTTTCAGCGAGTGTAGACTTCTACATTTTGTAAAGGAGGAGCATGCCCCGGACCCCCTAGGAAGTTCACGTCTTCGGCGCCAGGGATGGTAAGCAGATTTCACTCCCATGCAACATTTCGTGACACTGCTAGTCGTACATTGAGTAAATCGTGAGTAGTTATTACCTAGTAGAATTATCATATGTTTATTACTTTCTATACTTGTTATACTAGTACAATTACACGGTCTATCGCTATCAAATAGTGGACGTAATGTGTAACACGTGGACGTTTTACTTAAAATGTGTCTGAAAGTACAAACATGTTAAGATATAACTAAAAGATAAGCACAGAAGAGTAATTTCCCATGTAAGTTAAGAGGTAATTATACAATTGTAAGATTTGACCTACTTTATTATAAACTCCATTATATATAGAACAGACACTACCATTTCGTTCAATATTTTTTCACATCATGTTTACGTTTATATGAATGCCAAATGGGACAGATTCTAGTGAAATTTCCAAAGTGGTCTAAGGTCGCGAGTTGTTCCATTAACATGTGTATTTACAGAAAATGTTTATTTTGAACCACCATTTAGAATGAGCAATTTTCTGGCTTTACAACAGGTGCTAATTTCTCAATATTGTTGTGAAAAATAGTATCATCGGCATATATTTTATCAGATGCATATTGTATGTCAATACTAACTAAAAACAAGATAACTAGAGAATGAACCCCTGAGTGCACAGAGTGCTTTCAATGTTCGGATAATTTTGAACCAATAATTTACCCCTAAAACCATAATACATTTCTGTGTTAAATAATATGTTTTAATATAGGATGTCAAAGTCCAGTATTTGCAACTTCATTTATCAAATCAATTACATCCATGGTTATTAAAAGATTATTTAGGCAGAAACAAATCGATGTTCGTATAAAATATTATTTTCAATTATAAATTTGAGACTATTAAAGACCAATCGTTAGACAACTTGGTTCTTATTATTGTCAAGATTACTAATAAATATTATAATTTCATTCGAACTATTGTATTCTCGTTCAGCGTTTCTGATTTAACTGTTGGGCGTGTTACGATAACATTTATATTTAATCATATTTCTGCCAGATGGAATTTTAAGGAATTTAACATGTAATTCATTTCTATGTTACGGTGATGTCAATAATCCATGGTTATTTCATGTTAAATAATTGTGTTTAAAATTAATTTTATATATATATTTAAAACAATAATACAGTATAATAATAGCGGTTATAATAGTGCTCACACAGTTATTGTACATATCGTTTTCATTATTTGATGAATAATTAGCTAACGATTAAGTTTATTGACATTGAAAAGTGGTCACTTATATTATATTTTCTCTGGTTATTCATTATGCAGTGTAATAATAATAAGTTGCTCACATACATGCCATGAGCTAGGGTTACCATGATTCTAATAAATTCATGTGAACGGTGATATATCGACGTGGGGCGTAAACAAGGCAATACACCATCTAAAAGGTCAACATGTTGAATGTCTACCCAGCGATGTGATTGTCAATGAGTATATGATGTCTTCATTACATATTTATCTATAGCGCCAACACTGTGGAGCACCAATAGAAGATCCCTTTTTTGGGTTAAGGCTTCGACGAAAATAATATACATGATACAAGCAGAATCTACTTAATTTTCAAAACAAATTCTACAACCTCAAGACGCTTAGAACAATATAGGTATTAACGATGCTACAGACGACTTTAGTTATACCTAAATGTAATATAATATATATTTCCACATGATAAATTCGAAATTTAAATTGTGTATAATACTGTGCTGAATTATATTTTCAGTCACGCCATTATATGTGCGCTAAATCTAGGAATCGTTGAAACAAATTCATTACGGTAGTTTTTAGTTTTTATCCCAGTTAGCAAGGAAATACTATTATTGACCGTGTAACAGTTTTTATTTGTGGACTATTCACGTTGCCATGACATTAACGTTTCTACAAGTTTCTATAATGTTCAGCTCGTTACCTTCCAAATTAATTCAGAGACAATCTTAATAGTAACATATGATGAGTGACATTGATTTGTAAGCGAAAAGCTCCAGAGGTTGATGTTATGGCGTGAATGCATGTAGCAGGTTATATGGTTAATGTACACGAGAGCATTTGAAAAGATTGGTTGTCCTTAAAATAATGTAAAAAGCTCCATGTGTTCTTGGTTCGACGCTCAAGTGTAGTGCATTGTGTTTAAAAACACATCCACCAATTCAACATGTCAACCCAATACAGTGTAAATCTAAGTGTTTTAAAATATAACACATATTTGTCCCCACTTTAAAATCACTTTAAGTGTTTTATAATTAAAAACGTTTTGTGGTAAAACATTGAAAGTGCTAGTTATAAGCTTGTCCACACTTTAAACATACTCAAAGTGCATATTTACAAAACGTGTCAATGATAAAAACACGTGCAGTAATTTTTATTGCAATATTTCAGAGATGTGTTTGCACATAAAACATTATATAAAGTGTTTCGAATAGAAACACGTACTGAAAAATATTTCGACCAGGAACATGTATAAAAGTTCTTATTATCACAACACTTCCAAAATCGATTTTACTAAAAACACGTTTTTAAAAATGTTGCCACCAGGAACATGTATAAACATGCCTATTTTCACAAAACTATTAAAAGTTATTTTACTAGTCATATATTTTGTAATGTGTTTATTGTCACGATACGTAGAAATGCGTCTCAACCGTTTTTATGAAGTGTTTACTATCACAAATCTTGTGATCTCACTAGACACATTTCGTGTGTTTCCACCAAAATATATATTGAAAAGTGCTTTCACGCACAATCTGAATATGGACAATTGCCTGTAACAGAGACACATTTTAAAATGTATTTCCACTGATAGAAAAAACAAACATCATTTTGGAAAGTGTATCAAAAGTGAACAGAATGTATCAAACGATGCGTTTCACGATCAAGCACTTTCCAATATTGTACAGTAACATAGATAAACAAATCACATAACCAAGTATGTATTTATTGCTAAATATAAACATTAATTAGGAATGTTTGAGTATAACATTCAAAAATCAGACATAAATAATTGTTGTAATATCAATCGCATGAAGAAGTGTCCCTGACTTATTTCCATCTGAATAAAAGTTTGTTTCCTGAAATTTAAACCCAATTGTGAATATTGACACTTCAAAACAGATGAGTAATGAATTGAAACGAACAATAAGACTTTAAAACCCTTTCTTAATTGACATAATTTAAAATGAAAGTGTCTCTTCCCATGTGGTATTGTTGTTTGTAAACGCAGTTTTGCCGGGCACATCACACTCCTGGAAAAACAATTATTGAACAAATAAAAAATCGTCAAATTCAGAGATACATGCTCTCTAGAAATACATTTACTCTATTGTAATCCCGTTCCCACTTAATCCTCGAATCTGCATATATGCACTACATCCATTCTATTTCATTCCTTTTCCACCCATCAAATAGTGTTATTGCTTACTTTCACCACTTTTAAAATCACACCCTAAAACGGGAAATGTGATATTCTGAAACTATATTTACCTAACCAGAGTTCTTCTGCTGCCATAGAGGACAAGGACACTCAGATCATGTCGGAGGGAGGGGGGTGCCGGCAAGGAAGTTACACAGTATGGAATTTTCTGTTCTTGTAAATGCATGAACTTGAGTTTAATCAGTTATCGTAACAGCCCGCACACAGTGAAATGAATGGAGGTCGCTGCAAATAATAATGCAGTACACAACTGTCGACGCTGGTGCTATCAATTACACATTCCACACGTTTCGTAATGGATTAGCAATATCATCATACCTTAAGGTTTATTTATAATAACTTCCGGAATCCTTCTTTGCTCAGAAAAACTAAAAGGCATGATTCGGTCCAAGTTGTTGGTGCTTCTTTAACGAATATGCCACCTGTCCACATAAAAGTTACTTGAACACGCAACATATAATAGTGTTCATCATGAATACCGTAGTTTACGAAATCTAAAAATGTTTGCAAAGATGTTGCAAACTAAATTATTGTTCAAAATTTGTTTTCATATTATTATTATTATTATTATTATTATTATTATTGTATAAATGAAACAGTTAAATGGTTATGCATTATTAGAGGCTTATAGAAATCATTTAAATTATACGTAAATCTGTACAGGTGTGAGGCATTCATCATATTAGATGGATTCAACCTTGAGGCTCCGCCAATAGAATAATAGCTATGAGGAAATGAATCTAATGATAATATATCATGGAATTTACGCATGACTAGAGCTGCGTCACCCAGCTTACTAACTCGAGCATTGATCACAACACCGTGCATGTTAAATCCATCGGTTATTCAACTTGTGACAGGTACATGGTATGCACACTATATGAATATATATAAATTTATAAGCAGTTTATTATTGAAAATACTAAAATCAATAAATTGTTTCTAATAAATATGCTGCATATAGTCAGCAATAAGCATTGTGATGCATATTATAGATGCATACCGTAGACGACATACAAAATTGTTCTGTATATGAACACTATTGTCATGTGTTTTATGTTGAAACATTGCGTATGTGTTTGTTTTAGTTGGTGCTTCAAAAAACCGTTTTAGAAAAGTGTTCTAGTTGGTCTTATGAACTCGTGTACATGTATACACAAACACTTATGAAACATGCATAGGTTGAAACATAGCATGTGTGTTTGTTTTGGAAGAAAAGTGTTTGAATTACTCTTATGAACACAAATATGCTTTCAATAGAATAGTAAAATTTCCCCAATTTTTTTTAATGTATGTTCGTACAATTATAATGCTGACAAAAAAGGGTAGCTTTGTTTATCACCAACAAGGCAAGACCATATGGTCTCGTCGAATTTCCATTTTTGAATCGCTATTATTTAGCTAGAAAAGTAGTACTATTTTGTCTATTTAATTCGGCCATTGCCAACGAGTAATACCTTTATGTCAACTCGATTCTATGCATGGATTTATATATACTAGTGTTTTTGCCTCTCATGAAATGTTGACACGTTTTTAGTTAAGAAAGTCTGTAACGCTTTTAAACGTGTTTTAACATTTTCAAGAATAGTTACAGATGGCTAAATCATATTTATATATGCTAATATTGTATTAGTCTGCACTTTTAAATGTCTTGAGATACTATGTTAGATAATTTACAATCAATAAGTTATTATACAATATCTTTGAAAATTATAAGAATTTCACTTTGAGCACAATATATACGAGTCACAAATGTGCTTATGTTCATTTACAATGACAATGAAGATTTAATCTGTAATATGTTTTGTATACAAATATGACACTTTGAAACTAAATAGTCATGGAGACACAAGATGCAAGTACATCACTCGCATAAACCAAACATACGAGTATTCTACAAGAAAACTATAATAATTGTAACAAATAGAGTACTGGTTTAAATCAGAAGTTTACAGTATCGAAATTACTTCGCTTCATGTGTTTATTTTGGGAACATAGGGGCCTGTCAATCTAAATATGGCTTATATGATCTAGCAGAAAATATATAAAATGATTGCTTAGATATCCAATATTTGTTATAAATTATTAAATACGCTCAAAATTCCGCTTCTAGAATTTCTGCCGGGTACAGTACAGTATAAATAACTGAAGAGAGAAAAACAAACTTTTTCTAAACTGTACTTTTGAATGCATTTGATATCTGTTTTTGCAGTGTTTTTTTTTTTCTGGCCAATTCTGAACAGAACTGTCTATCGCTCTAGGGCCACACATTTTGCCAACAGTTCAGACTGTTTAGAGTAGCAAACACTGAGTATTAAATGACTAGAATGGAATTAAGAATTACAGAAACTCAAGATGATTAGAAAATTGTAAACAATTCGCTATTATATATTTCCCAGTTACGATGTAGCGATGCATAGAGTTTTTGTGCATTATGTTGATAAATTTTGACGGGTCGACGATTTTGGTCCATCGTCAACAAAACTTCACAGTCTCCGAGGGCAAACGACCGCAAAATATTACCACAAATCGTCATTCCCGGAATAACCATGCTAACTAACGATCTAAATTGGTAGCATTTAAGCCACAATATAATTATAAAAGTTATTGGTGTTCTCTGCATTCAATACTCAGTCTAGTAAACTTACCGAAATATTGTATTTTTTCGATCGTTTTTAGCCGTATAGACGAAGTCTGCCGAAGGCTTATAGATTGACTTCCGTCCGTCCGTTCGTTCGTCCGTCTTTTACCTCTCTTAACTTTGACATGCTCTGTCCAATGTTTTTCAAAGTTGGTGCATATGTAATTCTCAATGCCATACATATGCACGCCAAGTATTTTTTTGATTCGCCAAAGTTTCGCTGTGTTTTTCTGTGATTTTCAACATTTTACTAGTGAAAATGCCGATGATTGTCGGAAAAATCCGAGTTTTAACGACATCTCACAAGAGAACTGACATAACGTATTGCGCATGCGCCAGTCTAACCGCTGAGGAAATCGGCATCGTTTTCGTTTGAGGATATTGTATTCTGGGACTGTATTATTTCTTTGCACAAGGCTTATATAGATTAAATTCTATCTCAAAGGAACTGTGCTTATGGTATTTATTATGAACTTTGATTTATCCTTTTGTGTCCTGACTTTGGTGAGAAACTATCGATCGCACAGTGTCATAGTTTGCCAGAAAAACAGTCCTACTATTATTGTAAGAACGATTAATAAAATGTGTAAATCGAAAGTTTATCTCGTCATTTAGGAGGCTTGGGAATAACGTTTGGCATATAAAATACTGGAATAATAAAAATGTAAGAGTTTAGAACACGCTGATCGTGATTCTGTTATCCACGATTGCTATTTCCGGTGTGAAACTTGGTTTTGTGACGACATATTAGACTAGAATTATCGAGAAAACACAAGTCAAGTTCAGCCAACCGTGACTGCTTGAAAGCAATGATGAAATTGGGAAGTACTGTAATTCAATATCAATGAATCTATCATTACTTTTAAATTACCTTTGAAGTAAATATGATACCCGAGTGCGTTACTATACAGGGACCTCCATGCCGGGACCTACCGGTGTTGAAGTTCATCGGTAAATCGAACCTCTGTCAACAGGACACATTTTCCCAATCAGCTATTGATTTAGCTGCCATAATTTATCTTCATCATGAGCAGGAAAATAAATAAATAAATAATAAATTACGGACCTCGATTGACATGGATTTAACGGCGGCCATGTTTTCATTGTGCAGTATGCAAATTACCAGCACACGCGCGAAACTATTAAGGGGTATGTAAAACAATATTTGGGAGGGGGTCAAATTCACGTAATCCTCAATTTTAATGATGTTGACTCAATAGTCATCATTTTTTTCCAAAACTATATATTATTTTATATATTATTTTAATAAAACTACAATAAGTTAATTGTATGCAAATTAGCAGCCAATCTGAGACAATTTTCTGGAATGAACACTGCAATCCAGTTCAAAGGAAATTTGACATGCACTTAGGTTACATGATCACTACCTCTGCTGATTAGTTTCTTATGCACTTCTATCTGCTAAATAATATTTTTTCGTACTAAAACGACTCAAATATCTTTTTCAATTAAATCTAACAGCCAATGGGAGCACATATGCTACATCCCCTGCTTACTCTGGACTAAACGTTTTTTTGTTTTTTTTTCAGGTGCACGCCAGAATTTTTTTTCTCAGAAAGCAAAGCCACTGGAACTGCATGTATTACAAAAACATACCGGTACTATTCGCTGCGTGTCTGGCAATTGTATAAAGTTTCGCAGGTCTTCTTTTTTTTACTTTGAGAAGTGCTGTCAACCAAAGCATAAATATGTGTTTCTCTGTACATACAATTTCACACGATTTGTTAATATTAATGTATGATAATAAAAACTTGATAATATTTTTCTGGATTTTTGCACTTATTTGTAAGTAAGTAAGTAAGTAATTCGTTATTGCTATTGTATCGCATTTGAGATCTTGACATAAAATACAATAAAGTCAAAAACATGTAATAATAAAAAAAATGAAAATAAAAGGAAATACTAAAAATACTGTAAAATGAATGAAATAAATACATATCTCACAATAAGAGATAAATGAATAATTGTAATATAATGTAAATAATTGTAAATCTGTGTTTTGTGGGTTTTTTTTGAGGCAGCTGGTACTGAAGTTATTGTTTGATTTTTTGCTCCCTAAACATAAAGCAAGTATAAATGTGTTTTGAAACGTCTTTAATTATGTGATCGTTTTTATTATTTAATATGTTTATTAATGTCTCTCCATACATGTTATGTTAGTAAAAAGGCTGGTTCTTTCTTTATTATATAGCTGGCACGTGAAAAGGAAATGTTTCTCATCTTCAATTTCTCCAAGATCACAGACAGGGCATTTTCTATCAGAGATGGAAATGTTTTTGTATCTGCCTGATTCAATCTGTAAACGGTGGGCACTTATTCTAAGTTTAGTCATTGCAGCACGATATAGTGGATTTTTAATTATTTGGAGGTATTTCTCAAAAGGAAAATCAGTTTGTATTTCTCTGTATGTTCTCGGTTTGTTTTTGTGATGCACGCCCTTATCATCATCAAACATGCATTCTTTACTTTTTCTCTGGAATTGCATTTTAAGTTTTTCTGTAATGTCTTAAATAGTAGCATTGCTGTATTTAATTTGCCCATCTTTCCAGATAATACTTAAATTTAGGTTTTCCAAAATCTTTTTCACACCAGATACCCAGTTTTTAGTACCAGAATCATGCATCTTAATACCAAGCTTGTATGCTTAACTTGTACCAGTATTAAGACAATATATATTCAATATATATTATAGTTATTTCTTTTATTTTGTTTTATAATCATCTTTATTAATAAATAAAATAAGATGACAATAAAAACTTCAATAATGCTGAACAACATGTAGTATTTATTTTGAAAAGTTAACATTAACATGGGAAACTGAACGAACGATAAAGCAGTTTTAACAATTTAAGTTTCGTTTACAAATATTTAAATATTTAACCTAAATTTGGAAAATCCTTGGCTTTGATTGTACTGAAGTATAGCTAGATTATATCCACTTCATGGTACATGGAAAACCATACAATGAAAACACTTTAAATTTGAGAAGTCTCTTGTAATGTTCGTAATGTCATAACCATGTGGAAAATAAAAATCAGTCATGGTACTAGTATTCTGGTAAAAAACAAAAACAACATTTTTACAAATCCGCAGATTTAGATGCGATATTCGCCAAATCTAGTAAAGTTAGGCAAGACTGGTTTGTTTCGCCGACAATCACACTCACTGGGTTCTCCTTTTCCTTGGCTGTAGCTGCCAATTCTGGAAATTCCACTTGGTTTTCCATTTCCATTTTGGGTTGAGGCGTAGTCAATGCTGCTGTTGGTATGGGTAATGGTAAACTTGAACTTGTTTCCGCGGGTCTTGCCATTACTGTACTAACTGGTGTAACGGGAACATGCGTTGTTGGCAAGCATTCACTAAATATAGGTGCGGTCATTGTCATCACATTGCTAGTAGATGGTCGCATAAACGCCCAAGGGTTGATAAATGGAGTAGGATTTCCATACCATGGCATCATATTTTGCGGAATAACCATTCCTGGGTTGGGCTGTGCTGGAACATACGGAGTATAAACTTGATTTGCCTGGTGTGGAATTGTAACTACGACTGTCGGCGACGGAGATGAAATAGCATGTTTCAATGGCGAGATTTCCTTGGATTGTTTTATTGTGCGTGTTGTTATTTCATGCTCGTCTTTCACGTCGTCGTCATCGGGTTTAAATTCAGAAACCTTTTGTTTTCCCATTTCCAATAATTTAGGTAGATCAACTGCATCTTGGAGATTTCCTGGTGGCAATTTACCATCCAAACTTTAAGGAGACGAACATCTTTTAATAATTTGCTGCGTCCTTCTAACCCAACGTACTTTTGTGGGAAGAGTCGTTGCAAGCATGGTTTCAGAACACTGGGTTGTATTTTTAGCTATGAAAGACTTCACAGACTGTAATTCCCCTTCTAATGCTTTCATCTTGTCTTTCACGTTCTTTATTTCTTTGTCGTTCTGTGAAATTGAGAAGAAATAAATTAAGAAAATAAACTACTAAAATTTACTAAGCCCATTTGAAGTGCGAACGAAAAAAATGTTTGCTACGAATGTCCAGACTACGAATACAGTTAAAAAATTAAAATTATTTGTGGTGGTGTTTTATTATTAGCCATCACCACTGTACATAAAGTAGGCGTGAAAAATACGAATTAAATCATTCTATAAATATTTCGTAGCTTACTTGACGTAATGCTTCTGAATGTTCCCGGTGTTTATCTAACCGACCTCAATACATATAACCAGCACATGGTTCATAACAACACTCGCGACGGTTTCTGTTCCCACTTTCCTTGTGTCCTTTATGGTGACATAAATTGCATGTAGCGTCAATAGCTCGGATTCCTGGTAGTGCAAGTGTGGCTAAAGGTGGTGGCGGAGTCTTCAAATCTGTCCACTCACGTTCAAGTACAAACTTGCTTTGTGATAATATTTCTAACTGGTCCTCCAATTCTTTTTGTCTGTGAGACATAGTAGGAGCCTGTGACGGTTTTTGGCGTGGCGTTTCACTTTCAACATTGGTAGATGTTTCGTCTCTTTTGTAGTCCAATCGACGTATCTTGCCAGTACTTGAATTAGAAGCCCCTAAATTACTGTGAGTCATGGTCGAAGATGACTTAACCGCCGGGGAAGTGCCGTCGACAACGTACAATTGTTCACGCATTGTACCACCTTTTAAGCGAATAGTGTCCACTATCACATCACGGTATCGTTCGTTTGGTGGTAAATCAACTCGCTGTCCATCTTCGTCCATGATTTGCAGACGAATAGCCTGCATTCGCCTTAAAAAAGCAATCTGTTCACATAGATAGTCAACAAAATTTTGATATGTCATGCATATAAACTCGTCTTCTTTAACATAGATGGGAACAATTCTGTCTTCCGTGTAATAAGTAAAATGTAGCTTGAAAAGATATTCAGCCATTGTCCAAAGAGCGTTGTAATAAATCAGCAATGGTGGTCAGGATTCACACTGTTCACGCTAAAAAAACGACTCGGAAATGTCTTGCACAAACAATAAAAGACAGAATGGCGCCTCGGAGACTCAGACAGGTATACATTGTATCAAAAATGTTTAGGCTACAGTTATAATGTCTTGATTAGTAGGGATAAAATCAGTGGCAATTTCATTAGGTACTTGCTCTGATGTATCAACATTTACCACAATCTGATCGTCCAATGTTTAGTGAAAACGATTGTAAGAGCTTTGTTTTTTAGGTCTACCTGGGCCTTTTCTAATTTCCCTGTTGTATTTAAATTTATGCCAAGGTAAGTGTATGATGTCACTCTTTCCAGTACATCCTGGTTTATAAAAAAATTATATTTGTCCAGGCGTCAACCTGCTTTGTTAAATATGATTGTTTTAGATTTTTTAATGTTGATCTCCAACTTCCATTTGTGGCAGTATAATTACAGGGAATTAACCGCATTCTGAAGACCTGTATTGGTTTTGGAAAGGAGAAGCAAGTCATCTGCATAGAGTAAACATGGAAGTTGGTTATTTAATAAAGTTGGTGGGTCATTGTGTGATGCATTTATATGACTTATATTAAATACATTAAAAAGCAGCGGACTTAGACCATCTGATGCCTTTCTCAATTGGGAAAGTATTGGTCAAGCCGTGTTTAACCTTCACACAACCAATAGAGTTTGTATAGATTGCTTTAATAATATTATAAAATTTACCAATGACTCCATTGTTTCTGAGCTTGTGTAAAAGACCCACATGCCAGATGGAGTCAAAGGCCTTTTTGAAATCGATAAAGCATGCAAACAGGTACTTTCCATTGGTAGTATATTTTGTTAGCAACTGTTTTAACACAAAAATGTGATCGCGGGTCCCAAATTTTGTCATGAATCCTATCTGCTCTTTGATTATTAAATTTTTCTCCAAGAGATAGTTGCATAAACGCTGTTTGAGAATGGATATAAACAATTTGCTTAAAGTGTTGAGGAGAGTTATCCCCCCTGTAATTACCAGGGTCTGTAGAGTCACCTTTTTTGAAAATTGGGGTGATGATCCCTAGGTCCCAGGTGTTAGGGTATTGACCACTAGCTAATATCAAATTAAAAAGTTTATCTAATGATTTTATTAGTGTGTTCCTGCCTGCCTCAATCATTTCATTTGTAATTTTATCGATACCCGGGGCTTTGCCATTTTTTAACTTGTTAATTGCATTGTGAATTTCAAGCTGTGAAATAGGATTACCCAGAATATCTATATGGAAACTGTTACCTTGATTTTTTTCATTATCCATGGTTACATTGATATTATTTTGTGATGTTTGAGAATTTAAATTCTGGAAATGTTTAAATCATTTTTGGCTCTCAATGTTTTCATTTTTTGTATCATTCTCATCACATTTTAATTCTTTTATGAGGTCCCAATAATCATTTGGGTTTGATTTACTCAAATTATCTAGTTTATTTAAAATATTGTTATTGAATTCTCTCTTTTTTCTTTTGAGAGAATGTTTGTAATTCTTTTTTTTAGATTGTAACATTGAGTTCTTAATTCTTTATTAAATGGGTCCAAACATAATTTACTGGGCAGCTTTTGAATGTCTTTTTTCATAACTGAAAGACCATTGCTGTACCATTTTGTTTTTTTCTTTTTTTATGCTTTTTTCTTATATTTTTATGGTAATTTTTTTAAAAACTTTTACCAGCTGCCTAAAGATATATGTCAGTTAATAACATGCTTGCAGTGTTAATTGACCGCTGGGTGTTGGAAAGATTTGTATTGTTGAAATTGTTAATTAACCTGTTTATATTTTCACCCTGTAATGCACAACTAAAACGATAACTTGATTCATTATCCCACATGTATGAAACATTGGTATGTGCAGTTACATCATCATTTTTATCCTGAGGTTTTTGCAGTGTTCTATCGCATACTGCATTTGTTTCAAACTGACAAGAAATCTGACAGTGGTCAGACAATGACAGATTTAGCTGGTGCACATTAAATAACTTAAATTTGGTAAATAAGTCATTACTGACAATTTTTTAATCAACAATACTACTACCCTTGTGTTGATGACAGGTAAATTTACCTGTGGTGTCCCCCATACATCTACCATTCAAAATTGTCATATCAGAGGCAATACAAAGATCCAACAGTAAATCTCCATAGTTGTTTTTCACTGTTAGATCTTGGGAAGCTCTCCTAAGAAAATTATTTGTATCTGAGGACCGGTAGTCAGAATTGTTGTAAATAACAGTGTCTTCATCATTTTTTTTCCTTGCATTAAAGTCCCCAGTCAGAATAATAGAACCAATTTTGGAATATTTTGTGATATCTTTTTCTAATGATTGGAATAAGTTAGGCACCTTCAAACTGAAAATGCTTGAAAATTGAGGACTTAAATACAAGGTACACAAATAAATGTCAGTGTCAAGATGGAAAAAAAAATTGTCAAGGCAAATCCAAATAAAATCTTCACAACTGCTCTGCATGCGTTTTATGCCCTTTGCATAAACGTTTTTATAGTACAAAGCAATACCACCAGAATTTGAGCGGGCCTTTTTGTGTTTTTGTGTTCGAAAAGAATGGAAGACACTATAATTTGGAATATCTATGTTTGACTCACTATTTGTTTTCGTTTCTACTAAGCTAATAAAATCAAAGTTTCTAACACTATCTAAACAAATATTATCTTTAACTTTTTTCTCTAAACTACCAAAAATATTCCAAGTTGTAAACTTTAGAATAGCTCTATTTGCTGTATCAGAAGTCATAATTGTAGAATGGAATAAATTGTTCAAAAAAATATAAAGAATGAAATAAAAATACCTTAGTCTAGGTCAAGTAATGAGTCATTTTGACTTAATTAATACAAAAGAGATTATCTTCTTATATAATTGAAGATGTGTGTCAATAGTTCTTCAACTGGATTGTTGTTTCTGTAGTTACGGTTATTGCTGTATTGTCTCTTGCTTCTCGCGAATTCTTCCACATTGTTTTGATTATTGGTGTTTCTTCTATTAATTGGCTTGTAGCTTTGTGCCTTGTAGTTTCTTACTGCTGGATCTGATTCTCTGGTTGTCGAGTGGTTACTTAATTGTGATTTAATAGCACTGTATATGGGTTTTTTTCATGTTTGCTACAATGTTCCTGGTTCCTTTGTCGTTGGGATGTACTTTGTCCGCATACAGATGCATCTTTATGTTCTTACCCTTGTCGTGAAAGTTATTGTTTATGGTTTGTGGCTGTCTATCGCACACATTCGATCAGGTCCAAAAAACTGTGAGCACCGTGATTGTGTAATGGTAACACAAGTAAGATACTATGATAGACTGTAATACGTCGTTTATTTCGGAAGTCTGGCATCAAAGTACAATTAGAACAATCCACCCTAAACATGCACTAAAACACCCTTTATATAGGGTTAATAGGATTACACCGCGGATTATATAATTGGGGGGAAACACTATGATTGGTGTGCCATGTGAGAAGGTCACTATAGAATAAACATTTTGGCTTAATCCGCTACAAAGTTGCGACTTCTCTTGCGTTCGCTGTGATAAAGGCATGTTTGTGAACATTACGTAAATGGCTTACAATAAATTGATTTGTGCTTCTCTGTCATAGGAATACATGTATTTCGAGGTGAAATGAAGCATGTAACGGCTTCTAACAGACATAACTCAGAGAATAATGCTTGGAATCGAATGTAACTAAAACGAACAAATACAGAAAATGATTGTCTATCGATACAAACTAAATACGAATGAAAAATAATAACTATAATTAAACAACAACAGATATAATTGAATCGAGAAACACATACGTGGATAAGCATCCACAATATGGTTAAAGGTGGCTTTATCCACTCTCGGTAATATACTGGATACGTATACTTTGCTGGTAGGGTAGGTATTGCATGTATGGTTAATCAGCTGCTCATATTTGTTCTGGCATGCATCTAGTGGTATTCTATTGTTAAATACAAATGTTCTGTGGGTTTTTAAACTTAGAATTTCTGATGAATGAGCTTGCATCGTCGAAACCTTTCCCACTTAGTACTTTGACATACGTCTTTCTGGAGGTTGAAAATTTCTGTGGGTCTATGCGTTTTATTATAGAATCTCCCACAATAACTGTGTTGTAGCTTCCTTTGTTTGTTTTGTTGTGTTTACCTGGGCAGCTGCTAGAGCTGGATGCTTCAGTTGCAACTGGTTGTTTTTTCCCACTTCCACTGGTTTTCTCATGTTGTGGAGCAGATATGATATTCTCCCCTCTGTTGTCATCTGATGTTGATGGACTATGGATATTAGGAGAATGTTTATCTAGTACTGCATATCGGTTCTGACTAGGCACTGTGGCAATAAAAGAATCCGCATTTATGTTCAGCACTGATTTCAGATTATCCATATCTCCAGCCAAAACTGCAGATGGTATGTCTGTTTGTATTCCAACACTAACTTTATTATTAGTTTGTTGTGTAAGCTTTGTATATCTTTTAAGATATTAAGTATACTGTTTTGAGTGTCATGAAATTTGTTGATATTTTTCTTCAGAATTGAGATGTCACTGTTAGTTTTGTTCAGGCTTGCTTGCATTTTATCCAAGGTTGCTTTTAATTCTCTGCTGTCTTCTTGGGCGAGTTTCTCTTGAGATTCTATTATCGCAAGAGTGTCCAGTTTCCATACTGTGGAGATCAATATAATTAGACTCCATTTCTTCTATTGTTTCCATAAAGCGATTTTCTTTCTGTAGTAACACATTTCTAGCCTTACTCAGTAGAACTGACTTCATGGGTGAGGGAGCCGGTGAATTTGGGCTGCTAAGTGTATTTTTTGCTGCAGACGAAGTATTATCTGTTTCCTCTAAACAGTCGTTTTTTGTGTCTATATTGTTCACTGACTGAAGGTCACAAGTACATGTTTCCAGATCTGTTTCCTGTGCAGCTTCCGGTAATAGATCGTCATGTTGGCCTAATATACCATGGGCGTCGCCATCTTGTTGTTTACTTTTTTGTTCAATTTCGTCGTCACTTTTTTGGGCACAGAAAAGTTCGTTGACTTTACATCTAAGAACTGGATACCCAAGGTCTACCCATTTTCTTATGTATTTGCCTTGTATATATATAACTCCCGACGAGTAATAAAAACATACGGTGACTTGTCCATTTCTATCCATCTATCCATTTCATTTGCATCCCGCCTGTTAAGTTGCACCAGTGTACATTTATATTCTTGTTGTCAAGGAAAGAGTCAACGTACCTTTCTTGTGCTGCCATTATCCAAATCTTAATTCTTTGTGGAGCAGTTCTATAACATATATCGTTAATCTCCGGGCGCGTTTGACCTTTATCAGTGTATTTACCATGTCTCCAATGAATAACTTTGTCCGATTCGTCTGGCGACAAGTCTTTTCCCTTTCGTTGAGTTGTTGGTAATGCAGGAAACTCAACCTCATCGATGATAATTGGTTGTTGGATATTCTTTTTAGGCGAGCCGAGCTCACATATGTAATCATCAATCTTAGTAGATCGCGTCGATCTTTTGTTCTTGTTCTTGATTTCGTCAGTTCCTTTGTTCAGCACAGTGGCCATCTTTGTCCGATGTTACTTAGATGTCAGCATTAAGTTCCCTCGAAAAACACACTCTCTTTCAATGTAGACTTGATGTTTTGTTGCCCAGGAATGTATTATGTAGTTGTATGTAATGTTTTTGACCTAGATCGGCATTAAAAACGCGAAATTTATCCACTCATTACGGAGCTTCAAAAAAACGTGTCATTACGTAATCCAATATATATTATATTGTCGTATAAGAGGTAATCTTTTCCTTATTAGAAATATTGAAACTAATCCAGGGCCACAAACTAGTTTATCCAAACAGACACAACACTAACTCTACATATTTGCAGATCTGATTTGTATACTTCCTTGTCATTTTACCTGTTGTACTGGTTTGGTGCTATCTGGTTTCCTTGCTGATAATAATGCTGACCTGGAATTGAGAGTGCTACAAACTTGAAAATGCCATAGAAATCACGTTTGCCAATTTATGTCCATGCAACTTTAGAATGACAACTAGCGAAGGCTATGTCATTCATGACTTGTTCTCTCTAACTTAGGTGGAAGTCACCATTTTATTTGCGTGTTTCCAACCGGTGACGTGACCAGGAGTGCTACAGAAGGAGGTATGTGATTGGTTAATTCCAAATATGGAATGATTGCGCGCGTAAGCGTCCTCTACTAATAAAAACAAACATGACTCTACACAAAGTAGTTCGCTGATTCTATTCTGAACTTTTTGGATTTCGGCATCCCATGATGTACGCCGTCGCATTGACCTCCGCTGCGCGTCGATTGATACTCCCCCTGTGCTGTCTTCGTGCATAAATTGAGGTATCTTCGTAATAACCTCATAGTACTGATTAATTATATGAAATTAAAAAAATAGACACTGTACAATGCATGTTTTTTTTTAAATCCCGGTGGTTCCAAGACAAGTTTGTATGTTTAAAGTACAAATCCATAAAATCAGTCTCTGTCTCTTGCAAACATTAAACCCAGAACTTTTACCAATAGTTACTAACAAGCTTTATCCAGAGTTTTTCGGAACTAGAGATAGATGCCATGTGTTGCATCTGGCCAGATGGAAGGGACTACCTGTACATTTATAGATGTTGTGGCGCATCTGTGGGAGGGGGGTTATGAGGGACATGTGCAAATTCTATTATGCATGTCAACAGTAATGTTTTATTTATGTGTTGGAATTGTGCTTATTTGATGAGCGATATTGTGTTGGAGAAATGCTTACACGGTGTTCTAGAGGTGAGGGGTATGCAGGATGGTCAGAATGTGGATAAGATATCCCCCCCTGCCTGTGCCCAATAAAAGACAATGACACCAGACTGTTGAGTGGCCCGATATAAGAGTAATGTTTATATTTATGAAAAGTCTGTTGACCTTAGTATTTAAGATAATTTTTTTTTTGAATGAGGGTGCAAACGTTAATCATTCATGGAAGAGTACACGTATAGCTGAGGAGGAAGTACACTCACCTCGCAATGGGGATTCCTTCAATCAGATATAATGCATGATTGTCATCACTCACAAGTGAAGCAAGTATGGGAGCAAGGAAACAACCTCTGGAGAAGAGTAAGGGGTGGAGTGTTGTGGCAGTATTGGAATGCCCTTATAGGTACACTCCCTAAGAAGTTTTTTCGTTGTTCTGTCATTCCCACGTCTTTACCAGTGAGGCGATTATGGGAGCAAGTGAAAAACCGGAGAGAGGGTGATGGATATTGGACAAGGCGACAGCGGCATTAGTGCGTGTTCATGTATATAAGGATGGCTGAGAAATTTGTGTGAAGAAATAATGCTTTATTAAATATTACACATGTACATTTGATGGAAGTTGTGATAAATTGACTTGTATCATATTTATGTGCAGTTAAGCCCACAGCGCTAATAATAAGGGAGCAGATTTTTTTCAGATATACAAGTACATTGCCTTAATAAGTGAACGAAAGTGATGCAGCCTATGATTGAATATTAGTTTTCTATCTTTATTCACTTCTGACCCACAATTTCACAAAGAAATGATGTATAGTGAAGGTGCAATTCATGATTCTGTTGTGCCCAAAACCTCACCACTTTTCTACCTAAATAAAAATAGAGTAAAACATTAATGTAGCTGGAAAATTTCACTTGATTCAGATCATTCGTTTTCAAGTCTCCATAGACTATTGTGTTGTAATTACTGTCAGGTTCTCAATAATAATTAGAAAATGACACATTTTCTCAGTTCTTGGCCAAATGGAAGGATATTTGAAACAATGGTTTGCGGATTGTAATATAAAGCAGTCGAGGATTCTTACCAGGTAAAAATGTGAATTTCGATAGAGTTGACCTTGATGATTGAAAGTGGATCATGAAATGCTCCTTTAAGAGCTGAATAGCCAGTCAATGTGGCTGTACCAAGTTGTAATGGTCATTGAAGGGATTTTTATTTATTAGCGCATGCTCATAACTAGGGTATATTTTTAAAAGAACATGTACTATACAACAAGCAAAATATCCAGCTTATAGCGAGAAACTGAGATATAAAAAGGAATGTGATGTACATGTATTTAGAAATACCTAATAACCACTTGTGATGTGTTGAAGCTGGGGGGTGTGTCAAGTTTCAGAGGTTTCTCGTGCAAGGTTATAGTAGATGGTAAAGTGACATGGTAAAAGGCTGATAACTGACCTAATATGGCATTTATGGTATATAGGCACATGTGAGGAGTGGCGACAGCAGTATCTGAATGTTGGGGGGGGGGCAAGTAGAGGGCAAGCCAAATTTAATGGGGGAAAAGTGGTGAAGGCAATTTGGGTTCAGGGTGCACCCCCTGGAAAAAAACATCTTTTTTGGCATATTTGTTTGCTGGCAGTAGACCAAATTGCTAATTTTCTTGATTTTTCTGTCCTTTTCTCTATTTTCTTTTACTTTTTATGATTCCGGTTGGGGGGGGGGATTGTAATGGTTGCCAAAGAAATTAGTGCTGCCACTGCATGTGATTATAAAAGTATGCAGCTTGTTTTAGCATTGATTTTATGAGATTAAAGTTTCTGTTCATAAACAGATACCAGTAGGTAAATGCTGGTTTACTTTGTTTGTTGTTAAGCACACTCGTATCATAAAGAAACTGTGTCTAAATACATGTACACATACATATGGTAAAACATGGGTATCATTAAACCAAGTATATGCATGAGTCCTCTGTGTGCAGTAGTGATTTATGGAAATTTGACTTTTGCTGCATACATGGTACTTAGAGTATATGCACGTGAATGAATACCTCATTTAAAAAGGATAAAGCACATTTTGTTTGACCCGTAGAAGAGGGATGGAAGAGTTGGCTGTGAATAGGAAAATATATATCGGCAGCACTAGCTTTGTATTTCTGAAATGATAGATGATTGTTAAGTTTGTTAAAATATTCTTACGATAAAAATTAATAATTTCTTGAATGTTGAATTCATTTGTATTCAAAAATGAAGTGCTTAGTCATAACTTTAAGGCATTGGCCAATGGTGAAATTATGACAGGAAAATTGTCATGGTGAGGCCATTTTTCAAACTGCGTATTTGGTTATTAACATAGTATGAACATTTTCTGTCAATCTCGTCCCACTGAGAGGGAGCTAGCTTTTTTGTGAATCACCTAATATTTCAAAGTCCACAAAGAATGGCACTGGTATTAAAAGGTGAAGTATGATTGCCATCACAGGTACTAATAATGAATGATGTCTCGTAAACAGTTGTAGGTCCATAGAAGTGTCTCATAAAGTAGGAAGCACATACACAATGCTTTCTATAGTTTGTGTCATACACAGTTTATCAGTCCCTTCTTTGGTTCAATGAAGACTTTAATGAAATACGTTTGATGGTTGTTGATGTTGCTGCTGCTGCGGAGCTCCTGGTGGTTGCTGTCGCTGCTGCTGGGCATGTGGATTGGGTTGCTGGTGTGCAGCTTCATTTTCATGTTGACGTTGATGGCGTGGAGGTTGCTGGTGTTGCTGATGGTCATCTACATTTTGTTCTTGACATTGCTGCTGCGGATCTGGTTGTAGTTGCTGGCGTTGCTGCTGGACATGTGGATTGGGTTGTGGGTGTTGCTGTTGTGCAGCTTGATGTTCTTGACGTTGACGACGTGGAGCGGCTTGTGGTTGCTGGCGTTGCTGATGGTCATCTGCATTTTGTTGTTGACGTTGCTGGTGTGGGGCGGCTTGTGGTTGCTGGCGTTGCTGCTGGGCATGTGGATTTGGTTGTGGGCGTTGCTGGTGTGCAGCCAGGACACGTTGGTGGCATGGCCTTTGAATGGCGGCTTGTAAAACTTGTCGTTCGACATCAGGTATATTTACGTTGAAAAGGGGTGCATTTTCCAAGACCCTCTCTGGTGTTACGCAGGTGACATGGAATTTTTGTTCACGCACTTGTTCATCATTGGCCCGAAGGCCAGGCTTATACCATCCTGAGATTTGCCAGGTGACACCCTGGTCAGCGTAATAACGTAGTACGTCACGTACGTGATTTCGGAACTCTAGCATTGGAATTTGGGTGCTTGTTGTCTGAAATAAAGGTAGTAACATTAGTCAGGACATATATCATTTTGTAGATGAGGTATTATACAAATATAGCATGATATAGAGGGAATTAATGGAAATTACTGATTGCAAGGTGTTGGATGCATGTGACAACTTCCGGATGCCAAGCAACAGGAAATAGTCACACCGAGTAATCTTGAAAAGGCAATACCTGCTGAAATAAACCATGTTGTATTTGTTTTACTAATTTTTGGTGAATGTGTAGTTAACACGTCCAGAAATCACAGGAAAATATGCATTGTTCTGGATCGCCCTATGAATTTCCAAGTAATAAGTTATATGAATACAGTGGTGCAATAGTGGGGGGTGTGGGGGTGTGTGTGTGGTAGTTTTGCGATTAGTTCCCTGCAAGAGCGTGACACACACTTGGCAGAAGTTTGCAAAATACTGTCACGCGCATCAGGTTGAACTGAACAATTGTACTTAGTGTTTTCCTAATATTCATGAAGTATATGAATAGACATCGCTATGGGCTCTTATTTAGAAAGTGCTCATTGACACAGGAATAGTCCATGAATTCAGGCTCAGCGAGTGGCCCTAGATTAGACCCAGTAAGGAGCATTACTTGACCACAATTACTCTGTGTCAGACCCATGCTTTTTAAGTAGTTTGAAATCAATAAGGAGTGCTCCCATTATGAATGGCTTTTTTTTAATGAGACCTGATTTTTAAGTATACAGGATTTTTTAAGGGCCCTAAAAGAATACATGAATTGATGCACTGAGAAGTTATGGCATGATGAAGTAAAGTAAATAGTCATAATGATTGTTAATGGCTCTGTTTTCTGTCATTCTATACAATTTAGTTTGAGTGTAGAGGTGGTGGTTTGATATTATATGGTTGAGAATAAATTCGATACACTGTCACTTACCTTCATTGCATGTTCTGAGAGGAAGAGTTTGGAAAAGGATGCAGAGGTGAATGGAGTGTTTGTTATATTAGCTTCTTTAGATGTAATGCGGCATTGTATCACTCGCTTTGCTATGTCCTGGGCGACGGTAGCTGGACAGTGAGTGTTGATGTTATGTTGGCTGTCACAAAAGTCTGCTCCACAACCGATGATAACATTAGTTTTGGTGACAGTGAGTGTGGCTTGGTTGATGTAAAGAGGTCTTGGGATGAGTTTATCTGAGTACTCTGCGACAAATGGTCTTGTGATGTGGTAGATAACTGTAGGTATTATAGGCAGAAGTGGTTGGTCAAGCTTTAGGATGGGAATATGGTTCAGCATGGTGTTGTATTCAGCCTCAAATAACCCAACAGTTGCTCTAATCCAAGTATAGTTCTGGATTTTGAAGAGTTGTCTTGTGTCCATAGGTGTTTCGGTGAGGAGATAGAAGAGGTCACCTTCGGTGAGTTCTCTGAAAGATTGATACCAAAATGTTTAGGTAATGCGTGAAAGTTATAGTGCTTGAAAACTGTGACTACGTAATGTTAGAATGTTGGTAATATTTGAGATGGAGAAGCATAGTAGAGATGTCTTGTTGCAATAGACCTCACAATTCTGGTTGATTAAGTATTGTTTTGAGGGCAAGTCTGCTGACTGACTTAAAGTTATGATTACAATTGTTTGCAAGTTTGTTATGTTTTTACCTGAGGAGAACAAGCCGGTCATACTGTTTTTCTAGTTTGGAAAATTTGTTGCCATCTTTTTGTAACTTCTTGGGCTTGGGTTTCTTCACTGAGAGAACTTGGGCTGTCAATGTTGTATTCTCTGATGTGGTGGTCAAGATTTCTGATAATGTCACATTAGTCACCGTGGGATGATTAAATATTGCCATGGCTGCATCAAGGTCCCCTGATTCAAGGTATTGTGCTAGCATGGTGATATCTGGAATAGAATGAAATCTATATAAAACATCTTTCTGATTTGAAGATTTGGGGGTATGAGTTATAGGTTAATGCTAGTGTTGGAGAATAATTAAAACATGAAAGTGTTAGCTAAATCAACAGGTGCAATTACTTTAGCTAGAGGGAGTGTTTGTTGAAGGCATGCTGAATGGATTTCAATGTACTGGTACATGTCTTGAACTGTTTTGATGTTCCACTTACTTTTGTGTTATGGTCCTGTGCTTGGAGGATGAGTGTTGTTGAAGGATTCTGGTGATGAGAGGAAGCATTACCCATACGGGGAATGCATCCTCTCACCTACTAATTTTGATGTTGGAAGGAAATGTTGGGATAATGTCTGTACTTATATTTGCTGGAGGTGTTCATGGGTGGAAGTGTCCAAAGTCCTCCCAAATTAGATTAGGGTAGTGTTGACGTATGCGATCGAAGACAATTAGGCCATTCGTGTAGATGGTGCGAGTGTTTGGAAGGTGATCTTGAGCATTGAGTGTGTGCCACTGATATTCAAAGCTCTTCCTGGCAGTGATGTTTGCCTGATGGTCACCATTTTCAGGGAATCGGTACACTAGCACAAAGCACACCCAAGGGCGAAGTTGTGGGTTGTTCGTAAAATTGGAACCATGACCAGTGTTGTGTTGTTGGAGTCTGCGTTGGATACAAGCTGTTTCACCAACATAGACAAAGTTGCGATGGTTGTTGCTCACCAACATGTAAACAAAGCCAATGCTGCTGTCAGGTAACTGTTGCATTCGAATTGTAGGGGGATAGGGGTCATGAGTATGTTGAATTGTGGCTGATGGTGTTGTATTGTCCAGTGCCGAGAGAATGTTTTTGATGTGGTGTAACCATTGTGGAGTACTTTGGAGCAGTTTCCTTATGCCCATGATAGTGTCATTGCGATCATGCGTCACAAATATTATGTTCTCCAATTTTTTCACTCGACTGATGAGGACCAATAACTGGTCTCTTTCCCAAAGTCTGTACTTGCGTTGTTGACTTGAAATCTGAGTAGCAATTTGTGGACATGTCTCCCCAAGTGCCTTGTGAACCGTGCTACAAATATAGTAGGTTACACGAAATTGGATGCGGCATGCTTTAGTATGACCCTTCCCAACAATGACTAAGGGTGCCTGAGTTGGTGAAAGGGAGAATAACGACCAGGGATGGTTATTTTGCATGTGTTCTTGAATTTGCCTTACTCCCGGTGGGACAAGCAATAGTTCAGTTTCACTTGGCAAGTCTATGATAATACAGAGTTGACCTTGAGAGAAACGAGGTACTTCATTTGTTGCAACAGTATTGTTGTATGTCAGTCGAAGTACATGTCCCTTAAATAGTATCAACCTCTTAGGCTCCAGACAGGCTTTGTCAAGCTGGAATTGAACATTGGCATTGGCCTGGCCCCATACCCCTTGAGTAGTCTCAACCTCATCAGTAGCAAGGAATGTTTTGCATTGTACAGTTGGGTCAGGTTGTTTTTGTGCGATGTACGTGCTAATTATTTCTTGGCAAGCAGCCTTAGTACCCACGATTTTTAAGGCATGTTGTGGTACATCATCCCATGATGTTACAGCATGAGGCAGGCATCGATTTGCAATGATGTGTATGAAATTCTCAATGTCCTGATTCGTGATGTTGACATTGCGCAGTATCTGTATAAGTTGCTGTAGGTCGGCATCTTGGCATGCTCTGACATAGTGGCTCATTGTAATAATGTGGAAAGAGGTCATGAGATGATGACTGGCCCAAAAGGGTGTGCCATCAACTGGAGCCAACTGGTATGGATCTCCAGTGGCTATGACCAAAATGCCTCCCATTGGCTGGTTGGAGCCTCTAACATATCGGAGGATGTTGTCAAGAGCAGCAAAAAGTTGAATAGCACTTTTAGTCGCTGCAGCATAGCGAGTTGTACAGGTTTCTTTGAGAGACTCAAGAGAGCTTTGGACACAATGTTTTGTACTGTTTTGATTTTGGCATTTAAGACTGGAATGTTGAAGAGCATATGGATATGGGTTCCTCCAAGGCGTCTTGCTCGTTCTGAGGTTATGGCTGCCAAGAGTGATGGCATATTCTTGGAGAGGGCATACGTATTCGCAATGAGCAAAATGTGTGTTTTCCCTGCTCCAGGAGGACCAACAAGCACAAAGCAATTGCGGGTACTGGGTTGGTTATTGTGTAATGTGTTTATTGCTGTAATGCATGTATTGAGTGCCCTGTTCTGTTCTTCTAATGATGCTGCATTTTGATTTCTGATTGGTGTAATTTGTGGTAGGAACTCAACTGTACCTTCTTTAAAATGTTCAATGTCTGGGAAATTGGGAATAGGTTCTCCTCCCAAGGCATCTACAGCAGTATCTCTTAGGAAATGTTCATGCCGGATAACAGAATCTGCAATGTCTTCTTCTGTAGTTGATGGGAGCGCAATGTTTACTTGTGGGTCAAGTAGTATAGCGCGCAATGTATGAAGGGCATCACTGAGGTGCTTGCTGAATGTTTTTGAGCCGAAGGGATACCAAAGCAGTTGGTCTGTGACATATGCACGGGTGATGTTCTTGACATCAGTTTCATCAGGCCCATCATCACTAATCAGTTTTGCTGCCCTTAAGGCTGCAGTCATGTTTGGTTGATCATATATGTCTTGTTCAGTACTGAAATGTCCCATGGTCAAGATGATGTGTACAAAGAATTTAGGTAGGTTTGATGGAAATGGTGCCTTGAAGACAACTACATTGCGTCTCATGTCTGTTGTGTCAACGAAACGCTGGTAGTGTTGAGTTGCCTGAACCTGCTGTTGTTGTTGTTGCACAGGTCCAAATATGTGAGCATATAGATCAATAGCAATGACAGCGATATTTGGATCAGGGTTGGTTGTAAGGGCATGGATGTAGGATGCAGCATGTGAGACATGAGCACCACAAATGCGAACACAACGACCAACACCGTCAATAAGATACGAAGCGTTTAAGATTGGATTGAGATGTGCTTTAGAGTCCTTTTTCCATGTGAACCAGCGTAAGTAGGTTTCCAAAGTGGAAAAGAGAAGGAGCTCTGGTGGTCTAATTGAAAATGCGGTGGTGTTGTCTAGGTAGTAATGGCTTTGGTGGTGACTACAGATGGCAGTAACCTGAGCTGGTGTGAATTGTCTCCACAGTGGTAGGGCCAATCGGTCAGCAGCTGTCTGTGGGAGTCCACCACCACCATCTTGTTGTTGGTGATGTTGAAGATTAGGTTGTTTGTGCTTGAAGATGGCTGAGCGACACTCAGGGGATTTAGTGGATGCATGGACATATGTGGTGCTGGAGGCGAGGTTGTTGTACGTGTCCTCAGGATACAGGATGCCATGGTCCTCAAATATGTAGGCGAAACTTGGAGGGTGTTTGGGAACTCGGCAAAGAAACGTGTCATCTTGAGCCTTACGTTTCATGCATCTGCCGCCTGCATTTGTGCATGAATGTTGCTGCAGTGTTGATGCCAAATGTTGCAAGTTTTCAAAATCTGTGGAAGACTGGATGAGACCATGTGCATTCAAAGTCTGAAAGTCAGTACCTGTATCTGGTGGCCACATGGACATGTTTGAACAACGAACACGTGCAAGTGTTGTAGGCAGGGGTTCATCTTCTACTGTGATGCCTGCATGTACATGAGGTCGATTCCCCAGAGCCCCAGAACTCTGAAATTCGAATCTCATCCAAGAACTTTTTACAGGGCCTAAAGGTTGTTCATGGCTAGTTGTGATGTATTGCCACATGAAATGAACTGTGCGTTCCCATCGTGTAAGGATCACAGAGTAATTTTGTAGCAAGTCATGAAGTTTTCCTGGGTAGTGTTGGTCAGAATGTTGCTGTATGGCAGCTCTAAGTGGGGCCACACCTGGAGTGGCACTGTCATTGCAGGTGAGGGTGAGGAAATACGACCAAGGTCCCTCTGTTCTGAGTGTGGCAACGAGCTGATTTACTTGTTTTCGAGAGTCGATATCATCAAATTGGAGGAGGCCACCATCTATTTCTGGTTGTATTTTCTGCCCATCTCTAACCACAGCCTCTAAGCCTCTATGGCAAGCAATTTTTGCAGAATTTCTATTTAGGTCACTGTTGAGTATGATGTCAAATGCAAATTGAAGGTATGACATGTCATGTGATGTCAAAAGACTGTTATCCAGTATTCTTGTCATGAGGTGATCTTTTAGGGGTGCTAATGTTTTCTGGTGGAACTTCTGTATGAGATTTGTGTAGAAGATTGATGGAATAGCACCAACAACTGAATGTCCTTCAGTAACCCAGAAAATGCGTGGGAAGAGCATACCCTCGGGATATATGAGTGGCACACTCCAATTAGGACTCTTACTGCAAATATTCTGGAGAAGTTGGAGAGTTGCGACTGGTGGTTTTTGAGAGAAAGATGTTCTAGCCATGACTCGCAGATGGTGGTTAAGATAGAAGTGTCCGGAAGTAGTAGAGCTATTTTCAGCAATGAAAAGGGGAGTAATATCCGAAGAGGTCACAAGAGGGCAGATGTTTGCAATTTGATTTGTGTTACCAATTGGGTACAGGTCCTGTGGTTGTTCATCATTTTCCTCAAAAACAGGGTGATGGTATTCCAAAGCGAAAGTCACATCTTGGTCATCGCCAGTGTCAGAGTGTTCATTATCCGAAGGCTCATTGTGGTCATCTTGAATGCGACGTCGTTTTCTAGAAGTTTGCAGAGTTGGCGTTTGAGGGTTAGGGCCATAATTACCTACAGTGAATGTTCCATTTGGAATGCCATGAATAGCTGACTTGAAATGTTTCTTGCACAAACCAACAGTGCACTGTTGTTTCTCCCCAAAGTTTTTGGGGCAACACCAGAAAAGAACACAATTGCATGTTGGTACACTGCATGTGAGCTGATTGCCTTGTGCTTGGCGAATAAGCAAATGATTGTGAATGATGCAATATGCTTGTGTTTGACCGCAGCATCTTTCAAGCATCAGTCTCTGAGCTGGTTGGATCCGATAGCCTGAGCGAACATACATAAGGAGATGCTGCTGTCCAGGCAGACGGTTTGGTATTGCTTGACCAGTGAGTGTTTGCCATGCAGTGTTGATGCTGTAACGTGCATGCATCTGGAAAGTTTCTCTGGCACTAAGTGAAAGCATAAGGTTCCACTGACGATCAAGCATATCAGTTGGTACATTGATGTTTTCAAGCCCAAGTGCATTTGTTGTGAAGAAGATAATGTTAGATTCAGCATTGGGCATGATTTGTTGCAAGTCCTGTAGCGTTTGAAAGTCAAAGGATCCAACTTGGTGACATGCAAGCTGGATGAAGCGTGTGATGCGCTGTTCAGGGAAATTGCCTTGTACTGTACCCAGGATCGTACTTAGGTTTTGAATGTCCTGATGATTTACAGGTCCACCTGCATGGGAAGTTCGCAACTGTTTGAGAACAGATAGCAAGGTATTTTGCAAGGATGAGATATTTTCAGCATTTCTCACAGACTGTAGGAAGGCTTCATTGAGGGATGAGCTGTTGAGGAATATCATTAAGGTTGAGTATATTATTGGACCGAAAGTGTTGTTTCGTTGGCCAATGAAATGTGTATTAGGTATGTGAAGTAGTTTAGAACCAGTGCCATCTGGCGGGTGTACAGTAAGAACACAGTGCTGTGGTTGTAATTTGTGGCCTTGTGGGTTTTGATTGTTTGTTTGCTGGAGGGGAGTAATTGTGGTGTATGATGTATTGTACACATCAGATAAAAAGAAAGCATCTTCCATATCTATATATGAACCAGTTTCTTTGTGGGAGGCCAAATCGTGGACTGTGGGATGGTTAGGAGCAGATGTGTAGTTGTCAAGTAAACTTGGAATTGTGGCGGCAATTTGAGTGGTTTGCTGAGCTACATGTAAAATATCTGGCCGATGCTGTAACACCAAGCCTTTGGCAGTAGCGATCTCTGGTGATGGAGTGTATGTTTGCCCTTTGGAAGACAAGCGAAAGGTAGAGAGGCCAGAAGTGTTGCCAGTTTGCCTGTATACAGGAAATGAAGAATTGTATCGGCCTGTGTGTCCTGGTCGGCACATATTGCTGGTGAGCACTACTGGAGCAGGACTGGGTTGGTGGGCACATGAAGTCTGTTGATATGTGGTGGACAATGCACAGTAGATGAGCACATGAGGAACATTAAGCCTTTTTCATCATCAATTAGTACGCTTGGAGCACATTTCCATTTTAGGTCCTCATAAGGATAAGTCCAATCAGAACGGGCCCCATCCAGGAAGTGAGGATCTGCTTTAAAAGCACGAAAGGAGTGGCATATAGTGGCCATGTAATGGGTTGCTGTGGCAAGAGTAAGCCTGTCTCTGAGGAGGTCATCAATAAACATGAAGCAACCAACTGGGCACCGTACAGTTGGATAACAGAAGTCATCAAGGGCTTTGATCACGTTAGAAAGAACTCCACTGTCATAGTGAGCTTTCAGGCTTTGTAAGTGAGATGTGACATCTTGGAAGTAAGATGGTGTATGAATTAAATTTTGCATGGCTGGCAGCCATTGGTCTATTGAATGTAACCAAAGTTGTCGGAGTGAACTTGGCAAGAAATTCATAAATTGGTTAGGGTCAGTATAATTTGAAGAAGTCAGACATGTCCAAATACATGCTGGCCAGGCATAAGACCAACATGGTGCTCTTTTGTGTTGCTCAGTTGGAGGGCAGATGAAAGTAGCACATTGTGTACAGGTAAGTGAGCCAACTGCCATGCCCTGTTTGTCGCCAAGGTATTACGTAAGAGGTATTACGTAATGGTGCAATCTGAATCGTGTACTGCGTTGATGAAGACTGATGGCAAATGGAGCATGGATTCTGGAATGCAGCCATATCTCTTCAGGGAAAAAAACCTACAGAAGGGAATGCAATAGTGAATAAATAAGAAAAGCAATAAATATAACTTCATAGTCACAGGGTCATCCGATGTAAGGTCGGATGACGTTGCCACCATTGACACTTTTGATTGCTGATCAATGACGAACAATTTAACACTTTAACCTTTGAAATCGGAAATAGTCGAGAATTTGACTACTCTTTTTACATTTGCCCCCCAGTAAAATGTTGGGTGACAGGGTCACTATTGACCCTTTTGATCGCTGGTCCAAGAATTTTACACCTTAAGCTTTGTAATTGGAAAAAGTTGAAAATTGGACGTTTGTTTTGACCTTGGATGCCAAGGGAAAGGTCCGGGAATGGGGTTACTATTGACACTTTTGATTACTGGTGCAAGAAAAACAATTTTACACTTTAAGCTTTGAAATTCCATAAAGTTTAAAATTTGACCTTTCTTTTGACCTGTGACCAAAAGGTAAATATTTGGCAATGAGGTCACCTTTAACACTTTGGATCTCCATCTTTGAAACCGGACAGAGTGGACAATTTGGCCTTTCTTTTGACCTTTGACCCCTTATTGGGTCTAGCATTGAAATAATTATTACATAACACAGACATGTCTAAGTGATAAGTTGAGAAATGGCTTTGATTTATTCCGCGAGTTCGAATAATGTGGCGCTGCACCTAATCAGGAAACGGGTGCATTTTTCCCATGATGGATTTTACTCATACTTTATGCATTTATTTTTTAAGTCTTCCTTTGCCAGGGTAGTCCAATGCATAGTACATGTTATATTTAGGGACCCTGGAAACATCCCATAAAATCTATTAAAGGTGTAGGTTCCTATCTGAACATGGTTATATTTACTTTTAACTAATTGACCTTCACCCTGAAGTGCATTTTGTGATATGTAACCTTTAGATTGTTTCTTGTTTACTCTCCAGAGACCAAAGAAAGCATGTAACTCTGGGGATGAGGGTGTTATGTAAATACATAAGAAATTGAAAATAGGCATAGCAAAATAACCTTTTATGCTATATATCATCAAAACTACAATGAATTTGGTGGTTACATTTTTTATTTATAATCAGAAAAATAGGTGCTTCAATTTAACATCCAGAAATACACTACTTCTTGTGTAGCCCTGGGGGATGAGAATGTGATCAGAACCTTTAAAATATGTATTATTTTTTAGAAAGTTAAACATCAAACTTTGTATAGATTATTAGAAAATGCACATTGATACAAATTTAAAAATTTATTACAACACCCAATACCCACCACACACAATATAACCATGAATGAAAATGACACTATATTCCTGCACAAATGAAATGAAAATGAAATTGGCCTGTACAGCTGCAAACCGATTTTGATATTGACAACATATTAAAAGAAAACCATTCTTGTAAAATATGATAGGAAAAATACTAGTAATTTAAAATGTTTCACTCACACTTGACAATTAAATATAATCTTTAGCTAAATGTTTTGCATGGAAGACCATTTGTTATGTTTATGTGATCATCTGTTTTAATAAATAGAGAATGATAATTGGTTGAAATACTAGCCACATACTTCCAAACATATTCCAATAAAGAAACATTTTCAATTTGACTCATAGACTACAAAATAATATTTAAAGCAAGAACTATATTTCTTATTTTCCAGCATGTAAACTGAATGAAAATCCCATTTCTATTATCCATTGCTATTGTGAACTAGTGTGATGATTACAATGTTTTTGAATACAGCAAATGATAGCTTAGTAACCCTTGATTCCTAGCATTAGTCAATTTCACTGCAGAAATGGTCAATCCACTGAAGCATTTTTTGTAATATTCATACTCATCACATCTTATTGAAACTTGTTTTTTTCAGTACTAAAAAGCATCTGGATTGCATGAGCCAATTGTGTAAATAAAATCTTAGTAAGGTATTTATCAAGCATTTCTCCTTAAAGTAAAAAATTACATGTTTATTTTAGCTCTACCTCAAAATAGGCTTTGATGTGACTTAAAAGCCAACTTGACGCACAGGGTGATAAAATAATTTTGGATAATGAGTTTAAAAGCACATACATGATGAGAGACATAAATTCCCCCCTCATCGCCCAGATGGTCATAAAAAATGATAATGTAATGGTTAGACATGATAGGAAGGCGTTACATACCTGATGATTCAGTGCTATGAAGTGTAGTTGGCAAGCAGAACTGAAGGTCGGAGGGCACGTTGTGGCAGGCAGAATTGAAGGTCGGAAGGATCACAGACAGGTAGCTGTTGGAATGCGATGATAACTAGGAATGGCTGAAAGCAGAAAGACAAGTTTACAGAGGATTATGTGCCAATTTATGATGGGTATGACTTCTACTCAGAGAAACTATAGCAAAATATTGCTGAAATTGGAAAGGATAAGGAAAATGACAATGAGTGGGGGTAAATTGCACCTGGTGGCTTGTGGTGAACTAATTTCAAGGTTTTAAAATAGCATTTTCAGGGCCCAGTCCAGTCATAGAAGTTCCCTGAGTTCTTGTGCTCACGAAGCGTAGGCATAGAAGTTTCCTTTATATTCTTATAACTTTTCAAAAAGATTTATTTTGAAAGGCACTTTGTGTACCGTCTCAGATCAGGTATTAGCGAGTTTGTATACAAATGACTTGTAATTTCTGCACATGAATTATTTTATAAAGAAGAAAAAATCATTGGCAAATCATGTTGTCAAAATAACCTTTTAAATTCGGATGTAGTCTGTGATGCACCAATGCCACTTGATGCCAGAAGTCTGCTATGCCACATTATTTGGCGATCTACAAGGACTATAAATAGGCGTGTGTAATACATATTAAAGTACAATTTTTTTTTGTCCATAATTTCTTTCTGTAAACAGTTTGTATGCATTGTGCTGGATCTATCTCGAAATGAAATGGTCCAAAATTTGTAATCGGGTTAAGAAAAAAAGTTTGCTGCGCACTCTTGTGACAACATCTCATTTTAGTGAAATCCTTGTTTATTTTACCAAATTCTTATTATGGTTTTTGATATTTCTCAAAATGCATACCTGATTCTGGTTTTTTCTCTATAAAATCTCAAATGATCCTAACAAAATGTAGCTTACAATGTGTAGAAGGTGACTATGATGATGTTTTTGATTCAAAAAGGATTTAAAGTGGCAGATATGTGAGTGACTCAAACATGATAATGCCCACAATATCCTATGTAGAAATGTGTATGTGCAAAATAATGCATGTCTTGTTTTTGGCGGCAAACCAACAGTTGCTATCGTAAGTGTGATCACGTCGACTTGCATAGGAAATGCACGCAAGTTAAACATGTTAAACAGGAAGATACAGAAGGACCCAATTATTTTGGCAAATTTGTATCAACTTTGAGTGACTCGGTAGTATAAATAATGTATTGTCCTAAATCCATGGCACATACCTTGGATTCTGGACCATTAAATTTATGTAAGTTCAAATTGGCAATGCAGCTGTAGATAATTTGAAGTTGATGAACAGAATATACCAGTTTTATATCCCAAATATCAGGCTAAATTTAATTCCTCTTTTTTTTTTTGCATTTTCTGACATCCTTATTTTTAACAGGGCTCTTAAGGATCACTCTATTTTGAAACTTGAGGCTGCATCCCGATTTTCTATCTTAAAAAATGACATTTTATGATAGGAATTGGATCACATATGTCACATCTAATAGTGCATCTATCTGTCTGAGGCCTAAGATTTATCAATACTTTTAATGACGCAAAACAATTTCAAATCCCCAGGTGTCCGATTCTAGTCGTGAGCATAATGTGACTGACCGAGGCCTTGAATTTTGGAAATACATGGTGTGGTACAAAAAGCACTTTTAAATTAATTCAAGTGTGTTGTAGGTGTGCGTTTTGTAGCTAATTGTGTGTAATTTTACCAGGCTCAAGTGTACTGAAAAATTGCACTCCTCAAAACCATTTTAGGTGTGTAATGGTGTGCTATCGCACTCGCACATCTCAAAATACAAGGTCCGCAGTGAACATCATCACATAGTGACAATTAACATGCTTGACCATCAAGAATCCATTTTTGTGTGATGCTTAATGTGTTTCCGTTGATGATAATACAGTATTCTCTGTACGAATGCTGCCATGGATGTCATGCAATGTTATTCACTGTTTTTCATTGACAAAACTATTGTGACATTTGTGAGTGTGGTTACAGACTAAAGTTGAATTGAAATTGTTGTTTGTTGATGCGACGATCCCAGGTAATGCGATGATTGTAGGAGATGATAAGTTGTTTGTATGCGTTTGGGTCCCATCGCGGGGCACCCAATGCTTTTGCATTTATAGTATGATTTCTTTTCATCAAAATATCCACACACAAACTGGTGGGTGTAACCGCTTAAAAATATGTTTTAAAATTGCGCATTAAAATGTAACACGGCTAGTTTTCCTTTGGATATGTTCATTGTACATATTTTTTTATTGTAAGCGTGGAATGAGAAAGTCGTGTGATGTTCCTAACTTTCAATTTTGTTGAAGACGTAAAAGCATGTCTTTTCACATTCTGGATTAAGATAGTGTGTCAATGGGCTGACGTTCCGCACCTCACTGCAAGTAAAATATCTTCCTTTCACATTTTAATTTGTTTAGTAAAATTAGGTTGTTCTCATCATTTGAACTGTCAATTGACCCCAAATTAAATGTTCCTAAGAGTATTACCAATTTTTGATTTTCGTTGCATGCAAAATGGTCAGGGAATTAGGAAGCTTTGGAGAAATATTAGTAAATATTGACCCATTAACCAACCAGCGGTGAACGTTGACGTTCCAAATAAATTTGAGAAATTACTCGTTTTTAGCAGCACTTTGCCTTAAAAAACTATGAAAATATAATCTTCTGTGTGTCCCTGCAGCAATTTCCTTATTGGTGGTTGTGCACAGTCCAATGACACTTTGTTGGCCAATAAACGATGGCAACTTAATGATTTTGATAACTGAATTCATGAGGTATAATTTTAGTTTGCAAGGCACAAGATTTTAATTAAGCCTTTTGTCGCTTGAAGGGCACAACATATTTTCATAAAATATCAACTTGGATATAATGACTTCACTTTGTTGTTCATTGTTAATTTAAAATAGTTGAGAGAAACAAACATTAAGGTACTCCAATAATCTAAAATTGCAGGAATCTATTTTTAGAGTGATCAAATGACGTAGCCCGAGTTGCTTTGTGCTCGCACCCAATAAGAATGAGTGGCGATCCACCAGTAGCAGGGTTCTAACAGTAGTTGACATTACAAATAAAATCGAGAAACTAATCTTGGATTTGTCCATGCACCAATTTTCTTGTTTTGAGTTTTGCGCAGTCAAATGACATTTTTTAGGAAAATAAACGGTGGCAACTTAATGATTATGATTATTGATTTTATTTGGCAAGGCATGATGTTGTAAGCATTTTTTCATATGTGTCCGAATCATGGACATGGTGTCGGAATCATGGCAAAAATAAAGGTTATTTTCTAGTCAATTTCATTTCAAGGACAACAAATTTTCATAAAAAATCAACTTAGATATAATTACTCCACTTTGTTGTTCATTGTGAAGTGAAAATAGAGGAGAGAAACAAATAATCTGAAATTGCTTAAGTGTCTGAATCATGTCAGATTGACCCCATAAACTGTGCATTGGTATATTAAGTAACGTGAATAATTATTCATGAGATCGTTTTAGTCAGACAAACCAAAACGGCAATGGCAAGAAAATAGTATTTCTAACTGTTCTGACTGTAATGTTTGTTTAGCGCCACGTTTATACATCAAATATGTTTTGTGTATTATCGGTATTTACATAAATAATAAACTTAAGGTAGAAGCCTACTCCTAAATTAAAAAACCCAGAATTTATTTATTTTGCAATAAATTGTCCTCTAAGGCATGGAGTATTGACCTAAAAAAAGTTGGTGGTCATCAGCCTTTTTTTCGGGAATTTGATGGTTATTTTTTAGTGGAAAGTCACCATTTTGACAGTTCCTATGGCAGAGATATTATGCAATATCTGAAAATCTAACCTGGTTACATAGGCTGAAAAAATCATATATTGTTAATGATGGAGTACTTTTGGTTGTTGTGAATTATTTAAAAAATCGCGTTTTAAAAAGTGTAAAAAAATGTATTTTTTCTTTAACATTGTGTTCTATGGAATTGTTCTAAAAATACCAATTTTAAAAAAAATATTAGGACACGTTTCTCAAATAAACAATGTTATTTTATTGAACCATGAGACATTAGCTGGAGTACTTTTGGTTGTTCTGAATTATTTAAAAAATCAGGGTGTTAAAAAGTGTAAAAAAATGTAATTTTTCTTTAACATTGTGTTCTATGGAATTGTTCTAAAAATACCAATTTAAAAAAAAATATTAGGACACGTTTCTCAAATAAACAATGTTATTTTATTGAACCATGAGACATTAGCTTCATGATTGTACATAATAAACTAATGATCATTGTCATGCGATTGATGACCAATTTTTTCCAAAATTATGACTAGGCTTCTAGTTTAATACGGCAGTTCAGTTTCAAGACTTTGTTATCGTCTGCGCACATTGTTGGACTTTCACGCGCTACAACGTTGTATGGTTTCGTCGTTTCCATTTTTAGTGGGGACGCTGTTACGGTGGAATGTATAGGTGTAAACTAATAACCCGCAATTTCCAGATATTTGAGTATGCACTGCTGAAATTGTCACGAGATGTACACCTATAGGAACATTGACAATGTCACGACACGACTCGAGATGTGCGCCTATATAGCAACATTGACAATGTCACGACACGACTCGAGTTGTACGCCTATAGCAACATTGACAATGTCACGACACGAGTTTCAAAACACATTCCTTTTCAGTAGATGAATCTTTCGCATGGTCAAGTCCACGATTTTTCCAAATTTATATTTTTTCGTAGCGAATAATGATTCGATTGTAAAATGTAAACAGTTAGGCTACTGCAGATGAATTTGAAGTATCACATTATCACTTACCTATCCATCATCTTCAAACTTTGTTTGGATAATATTTCAGAGCACCCGAATGATTCCGAGGACGTTGCTTTCGAAAACCAGCCGAAGATGACGTTTTGGTGACATCAGTGAAATCATAAGCGAATGCTTCCGAGCCCGTTACTTCGTAAGACCTGCCGAAGATGACGTTATTTGTGACGTCACAGGTCTATTAAATGTAATCATAAAATTGATTTTCTGGCTCAGATATATACTGTTTCGTATGTTTTCCATCGTTTCCAACCCCCTTGAAACCATTCTCAGGCGTCCCATCCGATACAATGTGAAAATGTTGGCTACAACATACATATGTGGGGCATTTTAGGTCATTACCTGATATTTTACTACGAAAGATATTGATAGTGTTCCGTGAAAGTCTTAGTCGTGTGCTGCGCCACCTACGGTGGTTCCGGGAACATTGCGTCAAGACTTTGGGGGCATTGCACGATTTAAAATTTAAAAAATCTGGAAAAAATTAAATAAATATTTTTTTTTACAAAAGGTGAGATAGGATCATTCAATTCAAAGTGATACTGCACATATTAAACAGAAACATACACATACAAAGGACATACAATCAATTATGTTGTTTGTCTATGTTCATTAATGCATTTTTTGCCAAGTGCGAGAAATAACAAGCTATAACATCAAACTTACCAACTTCATCAGCTGCCTTGTTAGAATATCAGTTTCTTTAGGATGCAAACTGTTCTGTTCGGCATGATCAAATGCAACATGTATATTGATGTAGCGATTCATCCAGTGTTTTGTAAGGACTCAATGTAATCATAGAATTGTTGTTATAACTAATGAGATTTTGCCACTAATACGACAGAAATCTGTACTAGCACTTACTTGTACAGCTTTTTTTGTCGCTGTTAAACATATGATTTGGGTATTGGATTGGTATGATTGTTATTTCTATTTTACTAGAATATTCGGTGAATACAAGATGTCCTTCAAATGAGTCCTACCTCTATAAACCAGAGTAGCATGAGCTTTCTTTGCACTTGAGTAAGCACATAAAGATGCAATGTATTTTTTATTTGGTTACCAAAACACGGTGAAAACTTGTGTATGCATCGACTGTCAACATTATCGGGTTACCAAGCTTCTGCAGCATATCTGTGACTGTCAACGTATCGTTACAAGAACAGTGCATAACAGTATAACAGAACTAAGAAACAATATAACCTGCACCAGACTGTAATTGAAAAGTTCATCAATACTACCACTATAATTTAATCAGCATCTGAAGAAAGTTGTTTGACAACTTTCACTTACAACAACAAAAAATCCTTATGAACTCATGTAAGTCTCGAAATGTCTTCGAAATGTTCGCTCGTTGTAAACCAGCAATTTTTATTCAAACACAATTGAAATTGAATTGCAGTCACCATATATATATAATAATAATATTTATTTATTCGCCATAGATTTAATAATATGTGAACCACACATCAATTTATGTACTTTTTTAATGTTTCTCATCTCAAATTACCAGTTCCATCCAAATAAAATTGACAATTCGGGAGCTGTTCCTATCTGGGTTGAGAAATGGACAAATGGGAATTTGAATCCCATATCACCAAGAAATGTGAAGTACAGGGCATGCAAGTTTCATTTCCTGTTTAACTGAAATTTACACATTTGGGATTATTCATATTTATGAAAAAAATATCTATAGATAATTTTTATTAGCTTTTGTTATATATGGTACTTTCCAGCGCTGATTACTTTTGTCATGTTATTGTCAACGCTCGTATTGACAAAACCATATAATCTAAAACATAAACTCCCCAATATATATATGCCAGCAAGGCTCGCTGCATGAAACAAGAGAATATTTTACAGAAGTGTAATTGTATTAATATATTATGTAGGATTTTCATCACTGATTATGTTACTGGTGCGATTATCGATTTGTAGGAGTATCAAACGGTAATATTCTTATTTAAATTGTTAGATGGTCGCAGAATATCATACATTTCTTGACGCCAAAACAACTCATTAGCGTTTGTTTCGGACTGTTTTTCGAGTGAATGTTTTATTCGCAAATCGTATAATACACAATTTTCTGAATACATGTACAATGCTTCTGTTTTTATAAAATATTCTCATGCATGGAAACCTTTTTAACTTAAATAATTAAATAATATGTTCATTAATGTATGATATATAATTTGATGTATGGTATATTGTATGAGTCACGTACTTCTGAGTTCTGAAACTTGTATGCTGTATGTAACAATGTATGTTATCATATGTCATACTCTCCTACTGATACCAATGCCGCGTCACATACGTCTCTTTCAAGTTTTTCGATTGGAATAAACTCATTAATTTTATTTTCTCATGGCAATACATTCATGAAAAAAAAACTTTTCAAATAATAAAGCTATGCCGCCAAAGTACTCCACATGTAATAATTGCTCTTTTTCATATTCATAGATATTTTTATTAGATTAATATTATATTTGAATTTCAAGCATTTCATACATGAACCACTTGTGAATGTTAGTGACACAACATTTAGATGCCATATAGGGTTGTATACTTGAATTGTTATAACCAATCTTATTCCACAGTTCCTGGGTAGTGTGTGAACTATCATTGGATGAAATGGACAGGTTGAATCACATGTAAATATGAATCATCGACAGAGCCTACTTGCTCTGAACTCGTTGAAGTATGATGGAAGACCCACACAACGAAATATATATAATTTTGCCAGCTTCCATGATAACATACACGCCATCATTTTACCAAGTTTGTTACATATCTTGTAGTAATTACTGGAAAAACGTGTTGGAAGAGACATTTTGCTTCCTGGTAACGTGCCGTAGTAAATGAAATCAAAATTTATGATGCACTTTTCAATTTCATCTTTTATTTTATTTTATATACTGAGATCTAAAGGGTTTTTTTTCCTTTGTTGCCGCTTCGTGACTACTTTACTATAGAAAATGCTATCAATGTATTTCCCAAGCTTTTCCATGGTAACACGATTTTGACAGTTTTGCTGATACTGACTGACTAAGTCCAGTATAATTACTTCTTCTGATTTTGAATCATAATAAAAATTGTTTTTCAACCATGAAATAAAATATCAATAAATTCATAATGTTAAATACAAAATGTATTAATCAATATATTTTAAAATATATGAAAAAAAAATACAATTCATTATAAAAATAAACGTCAAATAACACCTAAGCATCTGAAGCAAAAATAAACACTGATTATGATGGAAATGTCCATTCATATGACCTCCATTTCAGACAGCCCATAGTTCAGAATTTATCGTGTCTACATAAATCGCAGCAGTAGGATTTACAATCAAAAGTACATTCGTAACCATGCATGTTGCATATAATTTCAAGGACATAGTAAATAACACGCAACGTGGCTCACTATGGTAACACGCTTCACTGTTACACTACGATTTCGACCATCCCATGATTAGCATGGTTGTCGTAATTGCTAATACATACACGTTGATCCAGTAATTATCAGCATTGGCTAATGTATTGGCGTATCGAATAGAAGTACAGGTCCAAAATGTAGGAATGCTGCACACATGAAATATTCATTAACCTCAAATTAACCACGAATTGAGATAAATTACACATCCGCGATAACTGGGTCTATGAACAATGGACACTCGCTCGTGGATGTCTATTGCACTTTGTTGAAATCTCTATACGGCTATTGATATTGGAATATTAGATGGGTGTAATACGATTTACACAATACAGAGGAGTGTACGTAGATTCAGAAAAGTACAAAACAGTAAACATATATGAGAAATCTTTTATTTTTATCTAATTAACTCTTGTATAAATTATGAATAATGAAACAAATCAACCAGCTTTTGCTTGATATGTTCCAATTGAGATACCAATACTTTATTGATAAATATGACCTTCAAACTAGACAATTGGTTATCAATCAGCAATTTTGTCATACTGATAATATAATTAGGGTTTTTTCTCTACATTATATATTGTAGAAAGAGAATGTTCGGTTTGTACATGATTCGGTGATCGAGGGTAAATGGATATGAATAATGTATATGCATAATATCCTTAATCATAATAGTTGTATTATGAAGTTGGTAAAAAGAACAGCAAGAAATTACAATTGAATATATTTAACAACACAGGAATTCAGTATTTGAAATGCCCACGCTTGACACTTAACAATAGTGTTATTACAGTGAGACATGTTTTCATTCATGTTTGTAATTCAAACTCAAATCGCTGAAATACTTTTAGTACTCCGAGTAAGATGTTTATTTCATATAACTTTTTGTATATTTCCTTGCATATCTAATATAGACATACTTGCTAAGGAAATAACATTAGTATCTATCGAATAATTGTCAATGTATCTCCAGATGCAAACAACACTTGTATATATCTTTATTTAGTACTATAGGCCATGGGCCTTACATGTATGATATTAAATATTCTTGAAAATAAATGAATACACCCTCCCCTAGTCATTCCGTAAGTTTTCGGCGTTTCTGTAACGAAAATAAAATAAACTAGATTTACTGATGTGTTTGAATTACTTGAATTGATTAACGAAATAAATTTCAATTCTGTTGCTGAAGAAAAATAAAAGTGTGGAATCAATGTTAACCTAAGATTGGCATATTTTGGGCAAATTAAAAGCATGTGATATTCAACTTCAATTTGATTAAAAGTTGGACATGTCTCAGTTCCAGTGGAACCCCCATCCCTCTCCCAGTCTCAATATTTAGGTCATGTGTAGAAATTCTGAAACTAGACAGTGCCCTTCTATAAGTAACATTTGAAGTACATTCTAAATACTTTTCGTAACTAATATTAAATTTAAATTTACAGTATGTACGCATTTTGGGATACCCTGCAACCACAGTAAACCATTCTTGCACGCACAGAAATATCAACACTTTGCTGTTTAAATTCATATAGAAAGGGGTCATACTTAGCCACCTGTTGTTTTACCCATACTTCACCACAACCATATTTATTTGACAAGTGTTTGACATACAGTGCCCAACAATTTAATTCCTGGTTAGCCCCGAGTATACTGGTATTGATAACAATATATAACAGTTTCTGGGGAATCTACTTTTATACATTTCAACCCAAAACAATTTTTTCAATGTTAATAAATGTATGTATTTGGTGTCTACCCAGCTCTCCCGACAGCACAATTTGTGGCTATCAAATTTACGCCCAGAATAAATTTACAAAATTTATGGTGAATTTTTTCCAATATTATTACATTTATGGGCTCCCCAAATTGCGCTGCCATACAAGAGAACTGAGAGAATTTTACAATCAAAAACTGTAAATGCAATACGTGGTTGTAATCTCCAAAATGTATAAAGCATACTTTGTAGAGAATATAAAGCTTCCTTTGCCTGATCTGCAATATGTGTTGTGCTTGGTACCAGATACCCGAACTACAAACAATTACAGCAAGATAATTATACAACTTCTATTTCCCCTCCTTTCCAAAACCATGTCCAAACTTGTTTTATTCTCCCTCCCTTCCGAAACACAATTATTTCAGATTTATTCAGATTTACATTCAATCTCCATTTACTACAATAATCAGCCAATATATCTAGCAAACGCTGTAAACCAATAGGAGAACTGCTAAAAAGCGCGAGATCGTCTGCATGAAGTAAATACATTAGTTTCAAAGTATTGGAATATACAAGTCTCAGCCCTTTGTGAAAGTGCATTTTCAATATCGTTAACATAAAAACAGAATAATAGTGGCGATATAACTGACCCTTGTTGCAAACGTTTATTTTGAAAAATTCTGTGACCCCCATTGGTGTTTTGACAGCAGCTTGAACATGTGTATACATTGAAAAAAGGGAAGATAAGAGTTTTCCTTTTATACCAGCCTTGGCTAATTTATAGAACAGGGGAGACTGATGAACCCGGTCAAAAGCTTTTCGTAGTCTATGTATATCATCGCTTCTAACATAGGTGTTGTACATTGTTTAAAGCTGAACTAGATGGTTACACAATTAGGCGTGGCATAACTACTTTCGTGTACTAGGTGGATACGTGTATATTTGACAGTGGTAGTTCATAAGAACAAATAAATCATATGGTTCTGAATAAGAAGTCAGTGAATAATTTCAAATTATCAACTTTGAACTGTGGCAGTTTGTAACTCCTACTCCTACCTGTATCCGAGTTGTTACCTAACTGACGTTTTGCCCTTGCAGAATTTGTGACCATGGTATTGATATTATTGCATATTATTAAGATGACATTCGTAATACACATACTCAAATATGTGTCATGCAAATTTACGTATAATATTTAGCATATATAAATGTCTTTAAAATGCCTCCGCCATCATATATATCTTATATATCTGTACTTGTATTTTTTTAACGACAAGGCCACACACAACCGAGGTAGACTACTCCGTGAGTATCCTTACTGCTGTGAACATTGAGTTGGCATTTTAATTATATATTTCTTTGTTGTATATTCTAAAGTCCATTATGAGAATTGATCAGATTTCTAATGTATATACGATTACTAACATGATTATATTTCTGATATATAACCACTATTATACTAAACATCCTTGAAAACTAGTAATACGAAATATTACACGCAACACAACTCTTTTCAAATCCTTTGCATTGACTTTGCTGAAACATAATCTCAGGTAATCCTTGAAGCTAACATTCCAATTAACATCTTTGATACAAGCAGTGACAAATTCGTTTTCTCCAACACCGTTCACACATATCGTTATTATTCTTAATATGTGCAAATGCAAATATCTTCATTTTCCTAAAATACAGACTAAATTGGCTGTTTACAAAATACTAAGTATAAATATAACTTAATTGTGTCACAACTTCAGCGCAGCTGTCATAGTGTTAAATTCGATTCAATCACATTTTTCTTGCTCGTACACATTATATAGCTTCCTATGGTATGGAAGATGGACACAATATCCGACGATTTGAATTAATAGCACAATTTAAAATATAATTTTTCAGATTAAATTAGATTATTCGCAAAGGTGTTTGGACGGAGCAATGCGCATAAAAAGTGTTTGGACATATGAAATCATTGCGTACACAGCACAAATAAACGAAATTAATTATGTTTGTCTAAATGCATCTCTGGCATCTTTTTGTATTATTGTTTTCTGAGTTATATAAAAAATGTAATATCGTTTCAAAATGAAAATAACATACACAAACGCAGATTCTCAAACAAAAGTGGTAGAAAGAACTAGGGAATTTCAAGAACACAGCACAATTATTGACAAAAACAATCAACAAGAATAAAACCAAATCAAGTACACTAAACAACATAGACAAATCAGTAGAAGAAAGATAAAAGGACTTTGTGGTACACCTTGCAGCTGCACTTCAGTTAGTAATATACCTCTTTGAATCATAAAATAATTAACCATGTATCTTCAAAATTTGCGCGTAATAATAATAAGACAATATATGTATATCTCTAAGCCATTATTAATATCTAAATAATGAGATAGGTTTTCCCTTATTCTGTTCAAATAAATTTATTGCAAAGTCGGGTCTTCAATATAAATCAACGTGAAATAAAGAATTAAGATTTGTGTTAATTTTAATAATACATTATCACATTAAGTCACCATCTGTAAATGCATATTGTGTCTCTATATATCGTGCCGTCAGGGGGAACATAACTCGGCTGGGTATTCTTGGTGTACACGGCGCAAAGCTACCATGCACATTAGAGGTATATCGCTCTTGGTTTGCTTACAGACTGACGTGTTGAGTTTCTATTGAACCAAAATTATGGTGACGGTAATTGAATATTTCGAACATTATGTCAGATGAGCAATGTTTTCTGTGAAAATCTTATTGCCTAATTATATTAATGTTCAGCATTGTATAGTCATTGAATACAATAATGCATGTAAGACAAATAAGTTGATGAAATATTGTTAACATATTGATATATTATTTGTTTTACTACCATACCCGTTCCCGTCATTGATACATCTCTAATAATACATGCACTGTAATTTGTGAACTTCATAAATATTTAAAAACACTTCGAAATATACTGCTTCTAATAATGTCAAATAGATGTTGTTTTATGATGAACTCATTTACATATCACATATAGTTCTGTGTAGCAGATACCTCTTATTGGCTGCCATTGCATTGTAACAGGCGACTAGTGTGGTAGTTTTGTACTTATATATTCACTTCTCGGTCATACGACATACCCTTGCAAATCGCATTGAATACTTATGTTGGAGCAAGGGTCATAAACTTTGTAATATACTAGCTTGGCAATGTCATCACACAGCCAGACACTATACATCTAGTCTTGGTGTTTCATGTTTAAATACACATTTTCATACACGATCTTGCAAATCTGTTGCAGATGAAATGGCCATATAAGCTTTTGTAACCTGTGTCAGGTTGACAGGTTGAAATACATGGAGATCACTATGCCTTCCTAAAGTGGTTTTATGACGAACCTTTTTCAATACAGAAATAACAAAATGTCAGGAGGATACATGAACAATTATGTATTGTTCTACGTTGTGGGATTTTCTTGTATGTTAATTACAGTTGATACATGTGAAGATTTGGCTCTATATAGTGATATTTTCGATGAATAAGTATCACATGCCAATACCTTGCAATATCAGTATTCCTTGTCAAGGCATGAATGTGCAAGATTAGTACAGAACTATCATGTGTTATATTTGGATGTCACACAGAAACCTGTTACAATGAGATTGTGACAGAAGCTAATAGAAGATACGATGGACAGATAATAACAATAACATACAATAACATCTATGTTGCTTCTTGGAACCTTACCGGTATATTTCGTTGTTGAATATAATTTTGGCTATTTATTATAAGTGTATGATTTCTACAAAGAATATTCCTCGGCTGATTTCACTATATACGCAAGATATCTGTAGTGCGGTTCCAAATATGCAATTATCGCTGCAATCATTTTAAATACTAAATCATGCAGGAATTGAACATACCATTAATACAAAATATGCCAGTATCTTCGAGAAATTAATAGTATTTACTTTTGCGGCCATCTTGAAGTCATGCAAATAGGGAATGTTTTTAAATATTCACATGATTTGATCAAAATACATTCTATTTTTCTAACCAAGAATGGCGTAAATAATGAAAAATAAAACGTTGGTGAGTGGTTTGTTTCATGTAAGGGAACCAAGAGCGCCATGTCTCTAATGGAATGATCAAAATAGTCTGGCGAATTAAATAATTGAAATGTTCAAATCTGTTTCAATATATTGCACTACATATATTCCATGGCTCTCTGCATGTCAACTAAAGAAAATAGAGTGACGTTAGTTGGTGGTTTATGTTATAAAGGGCCTGTAAATTAACCAAGAGCGACATGTCTCCAATCGATGAGAAGAACGCTTGGCGAATTAAATTATTGAAATGTTGAAAACGGTTTCAATGCATTGTACTGCGTATATTTTATAGCTCCCTTGTCAATTAAGTAAATACAATTACGTTAGTGGCTGGTTCGTTGTATAACGGTCTTTAGGGAAGTCAAGAACGACTTGTCTCTAATAGAATAAAAAGACCGTATAGCGAATTAAATAATTTCAAATGTAATGTATACTGATATTCAATAATATGCCACATATTTAATCTGAATATGTGCACTTCTTATAAGATCGTCGTTACAAGACACGTGATAGCAACTCATTAGCGCACTTTACTCCACTTGCTAAACGTGTTTGGTTTCAAGGACGACTATTTAAATGAACAGTGAGTAGATCAAGACTGTCGTTTGCATAACTACACGGTGTCGGCATCTGCCGTTATATCGTGATTTCAGTGCTGGTCAGGTGCTAAGACCGCTCTACAATGGAACATGGACATCCATCAGACGGTTGTGGCTGTCGTTTCATTTTTCATGAAGTGACTGGACGAGCTTGAACGGATGCAATTCAAAACTGTTATTGCAGGACGGAGCTGTTAACATGTACCTGTTTGGTGTCTGGTGTGTATTGTAAATCACGGTGGCAGAGCCGTGAAACACCGATAGACGCTACTCCTGATTTATTTTGCGATTTTGCCTCCAACGAAAGCACTTTATACGTGATCTTATAATAATATACCTAATTCTGAAAAAGTACAGTGAAATTGTGGCGCTTACTACAACGGTGTTATTCACAAACGTATATCACAATAAACTAATACGTATAATGTTTATTACACTCTGCATATATTTCATTTAAATGTCATACTAAATCCAGGAAGTGTTGAATGGTGGAAATACCACACCCAATCATGGATCTTTTTACAAAAGACGTATAAAAGAAATATACAAGTCCAAGAACACAAAACAAACGGCTGACAATACCCTTCACAACATAGTGATCAGTAAGAGAAAAATATACTCTACATGAAGTGAATTCAGGTGTAATGTAAAAAGTGAGTACATCCTACTCCACAGGTGGTACCCGCCATATATCATTCTGAGTCATAATCAAATAGGTTCTGTGATCTACATCAGACTAGTGACTTTCAACAGTTTTTTTTTTGTAAATTCACCACATAGGAAGATGAAAATGGAATATTGCTGCGAAGGTATAGAAATTGATCGAAGTAAAGTTAAAATTAAAGCTGTGGACATCATCATGGGGGTTCACGACAATATTACCATCGGTTGAATATTTTTTTAAATTGAATGCACTTACAACATACATGCTGCAGGCAACATTTCAGATTAGTTTTGTTAAAGCTTGCAACGACAACATCAGACCACAGAATAGCAGAAGTGTGTGAAATGGATTAAGGTCGAACCATGTGACTAATAATGGATAAATTACACTTATATGGATGTTACAAACCAAATTTTTATTAACAATTGTTTTTTTCGAAAGATTTGTAAACATATGCATTTCATGTTATTTGTAAATTAATGGTCACGAATGGTTTTGTGACGTACAATGTGTTGGTAGTATATATGTCAAAGACGCTGCAACAAAAAATACTCCTGACAACAGCCGTTCATCAATTAAAATGCGATTTAGTCTTGGTCAATAAACAAATAACAACAACAACCACGTTAATGATGTAATGTATGCGTCGAAGTCCTTCGCCTCGGCACACTGTCAAAACGACTTCAATCTATTACACATATAAATACAAAAGATCACCTTGTCCCTCAAATTTATAAACGGTACATCAATCATGTTATGTCTATGCTTATATCCAATTACTATTTAAATAAACTCTCTTTCTGCTGCTCAATATGGCTTATATCGAAGAATGTATTTCTCCATTAATACAAAGACTTTTTGCTAACAAACACCTAATAAAAGACAAAATCGTATAACCACTGGGGCACTTGATCTACCCAACTATATCACCTTGTCCCAAAGCTCAAATAAATTAGGTAAACGTGGTATGAGCGTTGACTGGGTAAATGTGATGAACAAAAAACTGTTTTATTACCTTATTATTCAACGTGTGGAGCACTTTTTAGAGTAAGATTTATGTGAAAAATTATTACCATGCATATGGTGTTTTCATGCATAATAGTAAGTCGCTTATTCGGGTTGTTAGGATTCACCGTTTACAGGAGGGGTTTGAGATGTCTTTCTTAAACTTATAGTTGTTGTGCTATAATTGGTAACAGTGAGTCGATTTATCGTGTTAATTCTTACTGAACACTTGTGGCAGAGAGAGGGAATCTTCTGAGTTACCGTTGGAGTCAGCTGTGAGGAGTTTTCACAATAAATTATTGAAAAATCTGAAATCGAAATCCATTCTCAGTCTAACTAGTACATGTTCCGCCAGTTATTTCGTCTTATTCACATTATAACATCCATAAATGTCAAAAAGATACAAGTCAGCATGCTTTCAATTGTCGTGTAAACAAACAATGTAATATATATTGTTCGCGAATATGTAGAATGTGCTGCCTATAACACACGTCTACCACGACGCGGTGTGGCGAATGGTTCGCTGAATATCGCCTGGCGAAAGTCTCCTCGGTTAGCCAATATAAATGGATAAAATTGCGTCAGCGGGCGATGTGTTAAACGTCTACAATATAAGACATTGAAAACAATTTATTCTATTTTGTATTATTATAATATATGTTAGATTAATTAACCGAATTCCATATTGACAGAATAAAGAGGTGAAATGTAGTATGTGGTTTTTATATACGATACGTGACTGATTTCAATTTTCAAGGTCTGCGTGGTTGTTACCCCGTGTGACGCACACGTATTATCTACAGCCAGCTGCAGTCCGCAGTAAGTGTTTGAGGTACTTTTATTTAGGTCATTTACTGAACATGGCATTACGCTTTGCGCTGAACTATACGTTTATTGTAACAAATCATCTGCTAAATATTGCCATAACGCGCACAAGGCACGAATCAAAAGTCAATGGTTGTTTTCTTTCATTTACTAGACAGTATAAATTGTTGAATAGTTATTTTTATTTAAAAACGTACTAGAAGATAATCGTGTTAAATACGGTAATTGCAGAGCGTCGCTTTACATGGTTTTACAGGTTGTATAATATCTGAGAAATAAACATTATTACTTCAGGTTAATTTTCGGAGGTAAGAGGGCATTTCATATTTTGAGAGATAGTATAAGTACCGCAATTGGATAAGACATATTGAACCAATAATTCTCTTGTTTAAAGAGGTAAATGCACTACAAGTCAATTATTTGAAAAATAAGGCTCTTTGCTAAATGTCTCGCTGTCGTGACCCAACGTGATTCCGCGTCGTCGCTTGACACGTATTTTCACTGAATGCTCTCTTTCTACACTGAGCTGAACTATAAATTGATCATTAGAGGAGACTGACAGTGGTGCCACGTGGCGTTTCCAAGAAATACTCTCCCTATATCGGCTTTAGTTTTCGGCATTACTATAAGCGTTGTTTTGGAGTAAATATGTGATATGAAGAAAAAAACATTATCATTATGCCTGTTTTTCCGTTGGTGAAATGCACGTACCTTAAAACCCGAACCAATCACAGTGAGCTTGTCTGTGAATGAACCAGTTTTCTAATCTAATAAACTATATTTGCCAATGCATTTATTTGTGTTGTCAGGTAAAACACACACATGCAATCAGCTGTAATTCCTCGCGTTTTGTGAAAAATTATACGCATTATAATCAATAACTCATTAAACTTCATCACATTTCAGTGTTAATTTACTCAATTATCTGAGAAATTAATTCAATCATGATGCTACTACATCATTCTTTTACTTAAATGTCATCTCCTTGTATGCATTATAAGAGGATGAATCAGATGGGAGTCAGTAGACGCCAATCCATTAACTCCTTAAGCGCGGGTGGTAAGTGTAGTTAGACAAAATTGACCTATATAACATTTCTGTTAATTGCAGTGTATTTGAATTAAAGGAAGTTGGTTAGTTAAGACACGACATGCTTTGGAACCGAAGCATTTAAGCTGATGATCGGTTAACCCCGCGATGATAACATAATACAAAAACATAATTCTCTTCCTATAGCCTATCCGTGTCCCCTTTTGCCCACCACTGTAATATATATATATATATATATATATATATATATATATGTTGTGTATTCTGTTAATCCTTAGCGAATTACCGTACGTATTTTGCATTATTAATTACTGCGATTTAAAGCAACATTTAGTTTAACCTTTACTAAGACGTTTTACCAAAAAAAAAAGATGGGAAACGTTAACAAGCTATGTTCATGGAATTAGACACTCGTGTTCTAAAATGAATATCACAATAAAATACAGTGTAATCAGTATATAGGAGTACACCTGCTGCATCTGCTACATCATTTAGACTAGTAAATCCTTTCACAATAGGTGCAATTGTAGTAAATATTTAAGGGCTTGAAAAAAAACATGTTCATAACCTTGTGACGTGAGCAAAACAAATCTGTTTACATATCGTCAATATGACCATTGTTCGTAATAGCTGTAGTGAAAGGAACAAAAAAACAAACAGATGATATACATAACTAAATGACATAACAAAGAAAAGAATGAACCAACGAAGAATATAATAATATTGCTATATTAACCTCATTATCATAGATATTTGCCACGGGACAAAATGGGATGATTTTGCAGCATAAATTGATATTTCCTTTAGAACTAGATAAATTATAATCGTTCATTATAATCGTACTGTGAACAACACAAAGACACGCGCAATTTCGATCGATGTTCGTTGAAAACATGCTTAAAACAATGTTATTCAATTTGAACATAGCAATGCAACCACGACCGCTCATGACGTTTAGTGAATTATTTTAGAAGATAATTTGGGAATGTTTAAATAATCCTGTTGTTAATGAGCTGAATTTACCTTCGCGGACACAGAAAACATTCTGCAGACACGCAACGCATAACAAGACTCTACTTTACAATTGTAATTGTTAAATATACGCATTAGATTCGACAATATGATCATTGATCATCATTGAAGTCAATAATTTGGCTGAATAATTCAATTATGGTACGACTGCTTCATGTTGTAACATACATGTCATTTCATTGTATGTATTGAAGGAAGTTAAATCAGATGGGAATCAATATTTAGTCACGCAGAATTGTTGCCATGTAGATACCAACCAACAAGCACGTAATTATGTATGGACAACATTGAGTTATTGTAACATAAATATATATTATATTGCATTATATTATACCAGTAATTTATTTGTCTGTCGCATTTGGCAAGAGAATGTTTTTAATTATGCAAGCCGTGGTAAAATACACCGTATACTATCATGGTGTTTCATGTTTAAAGGGCGGCAGTCGTCGTGCCGCGACCTGTTCGATATGGGACTCATAGCGACGTATACAACGCGTGTAAAATACATTGTTTATTTACATGGAATTTGAACACGCGCTGCGCGACGACCACCGCGCTTTAAACTAAGTTGTGTAAAATCATGCTGTCTACTGAAATCAGAAAAATATATGTTACTATGCAGACACAGGGCGCTTTTAGGTTCAAAATTAAATTTTCAGAAATACCTACAACGACGCCAAAAAATTCAAGTTGACAACCTTGCATTGGCTCGCTCATGAGTTCTGTCATTCATCAAAACATAATTGGGCGCACGGTACAAATCGACATCAACCATCATTATGTGAGAATTGTATGAACTGCTCTGCGACCCTCTGCGGTGCCCTCCAGAATAACAGCGTTCCTTTGTGAACAAGACTCTTGTATGTCTTCGTCATTGTGTTGCAGAAGCCATTGACTGTCACCCATTTCTACATTCTGGAACTGAGTTATCACCAATGCACACTTCCCTGGGTAATCTCCAATTTTACTCATTGTATTATTCTGTGCTTTGTTTCTTGTAATTATTTTGAGAGGTATTAAAGCCAGGAGCTATAACTTGATATTTTGGTGTATGTGTATTTCAGTTCCCGTACTATTGCCTTTTTAACCCAGTTCTAGCAGTGAAAGAACCCCCTGTCCAGTGTGAGTTATGTGGGTGTCCCTCTCAATAGCAATAAGCAGGCCTTACACTGTGACATGCCCGAATAAAATACCAACGTCTTAAATACAAATAGATTTTGCAGCAGATTTCGTTATTTCTTTATAAAGAAGATTCCCCACTAGAGGCGTGCAGTGAAAGCGCGACGTGAAGGACACAAGACACGCTCTCTCAGTCAAAGTCTGTGGCACACATAATAATTTATGGCGTTTAGTAAATTATTTTAGTCACAATTTCCGTTGAATTGCTCTAACACTAGACGGTACTCAAATTTCGACTTTGATAGCGTAGACTGACATGTATTAAATGCACTCAATATTCAGCTGTCGACCAGTCATCATAGACAGCTGTAGGGACAACATTCAAACAGACCGCTTAGGTCACACAGTAAAAATGCTTTCCACATAAGAGGCAATAATTTACTGTTAAATTACAGTTTACTGCGTATAACAATTTTATTCATAGTCCAAATGGGGTTATGTACACGAACGGTATTCCTAGGCAGATCAACTGGAAGAATGTTCCCTGGCATTACTCAATGACTCGGGACTGTTTTTTACTTAGTGTTTGTTTAAGCGCAACATATGTATATTAACTCACTAATCTCTACGTTTACTTAGTGACTTCTACATTGTTTTCATGCAGTTTTCAAAATATGTTTTCATTTAGTTTTTCAAAATATCAGGTTTTCCATTATCGTCTGTCCACACATTAGTACTTTGTCCTCGTTGTCATGTCACCGGAATCATGAATGCAAGTTGCCGGGAAAACGCTCAGTAATTGGCGTCATTGATAGTAAGACTCAGTTTGATTTTTTGACGCACATGTTTCCATGTGGATTTTCTGAACAAGAATGTTATTTACTGCAATTACATTGTTGAATTTAGATGACCCTACTCTATATCAATTTGCCCTTTGTTTGTATTAATATTATTACTATTCGTGTTATAACTTTGTGTATCAACATAGTTTACTCGTTCACGTTTGTTTGATTTATTTGACAAGCAAGATTTCCTCGTAAATTATTTGGTAAAATATCCATATAAAATAATTAGACTTCTTACAGTATGAAACCGATACCACATGCGGAGTACGCTGTTATTAATTTGTCAGTGAAATTGGATCAGATAATGTTTTTAATGATTTATTTAATTAAATGACATGGTTTTACAATGTGTTGATGTTAACAACAACCTTTTGTAATTACTGACGTTCATATCAAAAATCTCTATTGTAAGTTTCACCAACTTTATCACATACATGTACATTTATTTAATTGTATGATGTATTGTTTTATGAATTAATTTTATTTTTTATGTATTTACTTTAATTTGTATGGATCAATTTTAATGACAATAATGCATGAACAGCTTGAATATCTCCCATCTTATATAATATATTATCACATCTCACTGCTGTGATTGGTTGAGACTCGGTCACTTGACATTAAATAAAAATGGATATTACATAGTATATTGCCCGCCAAGTGGGTATTACATGAGTATATCACATGGATGATGTCACTGAAACTACTGTGTAACAATACTGCGCATATTAAATTGTCGTTCGCTGCACCGGGGCTGCCCCGGCATGGTTGCTTTCAATGTTTTGAAAGAACTTTAGCCATCTGAAATAAACAGCGAATGTGCCATAATGGATATTAAGTAAGATACTGTTTTGATGTTTAGAGTATATTTTATATGAAGCAAAAATGTACGGCAAAGCCGCCACTGAACCACGTTGCGGCCGGGATCGCTGCGGCCCGTTCTACGTTGTGGGCATTTCTACGCGTTTGACACCAATGCTATCTATAACCGAAAACGATCTAAAGATGTGAGACTTGTGAATAGAAGGTGTGGTACTTTAGTGAGAAAATAAGTTCAGTCACTTCCATGGCACTGGAAAGAGATCAAATAACTTGCGTTTGACAATTTCTCAATTTATTTCAAAAATGTTATTAATGTTAAATTGAGTGATTCACACTGCTAAAACACGGTTACTAAAATGATTTAATATCCGTGGCTGAAAATAATATTTACTGAATATATTTCGCAGTTTTTTCAGACGTTTGTTCGATGTGATAAAATAAAATAAATAACACATGATTATTTTCGGGCAATATTACGACTTGTCTGTCCATGGGCCAGAGCCGAAGGCGAGGGCATCATCAATATTATGGTTATGACCACCATCCCTTGGGCAGGCAACACATTACCCTCACAAGCATGTGTTATTATTTAAATATTCTTCGAATTGTATGTAGCATATATACAACACACATTTATAGTATCCAAAGTTATCCAAACAAAATTAAGCGAATTATTCCAATATTTTTTATATAGTGATGCGAAACGCGTATCCACTTTCGATTGGATTATATTGAAATTTTCTGAATGACTTGTCAATATGACAATATTTCGCAAAGGGACTATTGATAACCTATTTCACAGCATTCATCTAATATTATTCATATTAATTACTATCTTTGTGTTCTTTATGCTTTGTGAAATTCCGGCATTAATATTACATTTCCTACAACAAATAAAATATTTGTGTCTATAGTATTTAGTATTCAAATCCCAATATTCATTTAAATATCTAACCTATTGTTTCTGAAATGTATATATGGTTTAGTGCTTCATTCTTTAATTTAGATCCAAGATTTGTTATTAAAGGGCGGTGGTCGTCCCGGAGCGCGTTCAAATTTTATGTAAATAAACAATGTATTTTACACACGTTGTATACGTCGCTATGAGTCCCATATCGAACAGGACGCGGCGCGACGATCACCGCCCTTTAACCTATACATGTTTCACGATTGTGACTCTCACCGATTTGACAGTGTGTTGTCTGTTTTGTTTGTGTGTCCCCTGTGTGTTCTCGGATTAGTAAATATTGCCTTTTGACATTGATTGTTTGTTTTATAGTTGGGTATTGTTGCTTGAATTTTCTCCTCATAGTATAACATATTGAATTCCAATATTTGCCTGTACTTAGCTGAACATTTCATATATATATATATGTATTATAGTTTGTGAATACGTGTCTCTCAAGAATTAAACTTGTCACTGTAAAATTGCTATTTTATTGTATCTGTGTTTTTTCTTTCTGTGTTAATTAATTAACTTGGTTTCTGGGATGCATCTGCTAATGCTGTCTACAAACATTCTACATTCAGCAACGATGACATTCTGGCTAACCACATTTGAGGATTTCCGCTCCAGACAAAGCCAATCACTTACTCAGCATATATTAGAAGCCAGATTTGCAGCAGCTACATTTAAATGCTCACCCAACGAACTTTCCACTATCTTAACATCTGTTCTGTCTACCATTAAAAAATGGGCAAAAATACAAACAATTCTTGGAAAACGTTTTGATATCTCTATCAAAACCTTTTGATATTTCCACACTTTATCACACTTTTACCACATGCAAAATTAAAAATACGCTTGAAAGATAACATCCATCAAGCTTTTTAAAAAAATGGTTCACCATAATAAGTACATTGTATGAGGTTACAACAGCAGCTGTTTCGTCACTGACAAAACTGATCTACAAATGTCCCTACACAGAAGATAACATCGTTAATATGCATGATAATGTAATTGACAACTTATTTGTTTTAGTTTTGTGCCATGTCTCTCAGCAAAGCATTGGCATTCCTATGGGAACTAGTTACGATCCCTTGTTTGCCGATTTCTTTATTCGTATAAGGTAGAACGAAACTTCGTTTAATTTAGACTTAATGTACTTTCCATCAACAATCATTTCTCATCAATGAATATATTATCTTATCTATAATATCCACCTGAACTTGAAATCAAAAACCATAAAATTAAGTTCTGCCGTCCTCTTTAAATTTGCCTCTAAGGATACATTTTCTAATAGTCTATCTACAAAAAAGATGAATTTGATTTTATCATAAATTTTCCCCATCTTTGTAGTAATATCACTTTTTCTCCTGCATATGGTGCATACATTTCCCATGTGTTTCGATATGCTAATGCATTGATGAAGATGAATTTGAGAAATTAAATTTCATATATTCCTGTCTCCAGAGTCAATGTTAGGAGAACGTCTTATCTCAACATTCAAACGTGGCAATTATCATGAATTGGTGACAAATCACCCAGGCAGATGAACTCTGAATGTTTTAACGCCACTTGTCCTATGTAGAAGGTCCCTTTCATTAATTGACTCCTCAGATGGCTATGTGGCGGGGGATACCGGTAGAGCAGTATATGCGCACTATTTTACAAACACCTGATATCACTACTTGGTCTTAACCTTGATCATTTCTTTTATGCCGTATATTAATTGATGTACTATGGTAAACACTTACCTATGTATGTGGATAAAGTCAAAAGTCGAGAACATTTACGAGAACAAAACAAATTAAGTGACAAGTAAAAAAGACATATATAAAAAATTGAATTTTGCTCTATATCTTTCTGCATCATAATCAAGTAGTTTCTATATGAAACCTGATATTAATACCAGCTGTGTGACAATATTATTGTATTTACTCACAAACGCATTGTATTTGGCGAATTGAATGATTTGGCTTCTTTTGTTCCATTTGTTTTTTAACAATCTTATGTAAAAAAATATTTTTATACGAATAACAAAATAATTCAGCCAGAGAGGGGCAAAATATTGTTTGTTTAATTGAATATATCCTCCAAACTCGAAATTCTAGCATACTGATTATGTAATATTGATTGTAGAAATGCTTTCATATCCAACCATTCTGTATAACGAACTGGGGCAATTTTTATTGAAACGTTCTTAATGTTTCTAATGCATAACTTGAATTAATTAATTATATGTTATTATATAGTAGAATATAAATATAGGGTGGAACAATCAAAAGGGTTAATTGAAGTCGCATTTAAAAGTGTTCTTTATTTCAATTTTTCAAAAAAGTTCTTTACGATTTTACAATATTCAAATTTGAATTGTACCATTTCGGAAGCCAGGAGCCAATCAGCGACGGCCTGGCAGTTAGATGACGATTCCCGTTTCAAATACCCCCGGCAAATTGTTCTATGTTCTTAGGTGTCGGCTAATTTTTTTTAGCGGTTGTAGACAAATCCGTTGCATAAAAACCTAATCAAACTAATAACGTAGAGCTTCAATATGCCCAAACGCATCGTTTGGCTGTGAAAGTTTTTTTCCTGATTTTATTCAGTTTCAAGCCATATTCAAAATGGCTGCCCCCATATATCTATCTCGAGATTAATGGCATTTATTTGATTATCACTTGTATGCAAGCTGACTGTGATTTTAATAGTATAATTTGAAGTTCTCTATGGAAATGCAATATTTTTGACCAGTTATAATAATGCCCTTCACAATCTTTGTTTACATAGCTCAGCCTACGACATATTCGGCATTACACAAAATATATAATATCATACTCTCACCATATAAACCAATGGTACACGCGTAATGATGCAGACAAGATTGACATCATTCACTAAAATGAATGTATACAGTACACAACCACAAATGATTCAACATCTGGATTACACTGATTTGATTCTCATCTCGTTTTATGTGATCAATGATTAAGAGATGGACGCTCTTTCATTGCTAACCATTTATAATATCTATAAATCTATTTGGGATGGATATTATTAAACGCATATACCAGAGTGAATATCCAGGTATGCGTCGCCATACGCCATATGCATACCCACTGAAATGCATGTGTAGACTGTTCTTAGACAGTATACGTCAGGTATTTTGAACGGTGGCGGAATTCCATTTAATGTTTGAATCACACTTTCATGGCACATGTTCCCTCGCACAGAAAACAGTAAGTACATACGCAAGTGTACTGATAAATATTTCAGTGGCTTTTACCCATAATTCCCTTAATGTATATATATAGTGTAGTTTCAGTGTCACTGATTGTTTTTGTTCGCTTAACGCCATAAATTTGGTGTGTGAAACTAAACCGTGTTCATTCAACTCACAAACAGTAGACATGTAAAAAAACATTCGTCAAATCAAACTAATCAGACTAGCAAGCTACTGAGACAAAATGAGATTTTGAATAAATGCTGATTTATATTTTCGTGTTTTTTTTTTATTTTGGCATTTTTGTCGTAATTTTTAGCTTCTATACACATAATGGGTACGCATAACCACCTTCAACTTGCTAACAAGATCGGTAATGTTTATATTATGTTGTGTCCAGAATTATATATCTATTATTACGACAATTCCGTAATAGATACCAATCGAGTATATATCACTATATGTTGCCATTAATAACTTGGATATAATTTATAGCATATAATATTGATTCTCTGCGTCTAAATTTATATATCGATCGCACATTTCACCTTATGTTGGCAATGCAGCTAATATTTTGGGTGATATGTAGTTTTCATTAAATATTTACTCACTCTAATATATAACTATATCGTATAGCATTTGCTTTGCCTTCTCCATTTTACATTATATATAAATGCCTTGAATGTTGAGAATTGAAACAATTCCAAAGGGCACGTTTAGGTTAATTTTATCAATGTGAGTTTTTTTAATAATTTTTGATTGTTTTTTTTTATTGTTGTATTAAATATGTTTTTGATTTTTATGAACAAAATGATTATTGTTTTTGGCATTATTTTGTCTCGACCTCTTCAGAAATATATACTACCTGCTTAGAAATAATTTGAATATATATTCGTCATGATAGTCACGAGGCGTATCGTTCTTTTACATAGCATGTTTACATAGACTTCTCACACGGTAGATAGACTGGATCGATGGGTGAACCTGGCACAATACACCACGCCATTACCGAACAGTCTCGGAACATTTTACAACATAATGCATCATGTAATGTAATCTTAACGCGGTCCCATAAACCAGGTTCGCACATCAGTCAAATGCAGTTTATTGAAAACGCTGTTGCCTATTACAAAATAATCTCTCTAGCTCATTTACAAGCATTTAGCTTTAATTTATTGCTTGGAGACGCATTGCTAAAGCCCCTTTCACAATTGGCGCCTCACTCGTGCGATAATTTTTTTTTTTTCGAAAATATTTTTTCCGTCCAGTTGTAGAAGTGTTGTCTTATCGCAAGCAATATATAAAATCGTACGAGAGGTGAACGACCAGTGCACCAGGATACAACAGTCGTGAGACGTAATCGTGCGATTATTTTCATGTTTCCGGGTGCAACAGTCGTACAACGGCTGCAACGGTTGAACGATGATGCGACCAAGTCGCACGACATGTGCGTTTTGTAGCGCCATATGTCGCGCGACCTAGCGACCCGTTGTACGACTACTGCAACCGATCGTACAAGGCTACGACCCATTGTGCGACGCACCGCACCGCACCACACCACACCACACCACACCACACCACACCACACCACACCACACCACCTGTCGCGCGAGGTGTTGGCCTATACAACACGCGATGCGACTTTCTTCATTACAACCGCTGATGCCTGACGAGACGCTGCAACAGTGAAGAAGACACAACCAAAATACAAGCATCGGCATCAGATTATCATACTGTCCAAACAGCACACGTCTCTCAATCCAGGGTTTGACCCACCACCTTCTTTGCCTTGCATGTCTTTGACGTCTACGGATGAGTAAGGCCATCAATATGACATGTCTGTCTTGAACGTTTTGGATTTGCCTTCTCAGACTTAGCAAATGCAAGAGCCTCCCAGGAGCTATTGGTCGAGCAGCAGCCATGTTTACAGTATGGATGGTCCAGACATTTGGGATGAAAGCTCAGGAGTTCTCGAGCTTATATTGGGGGTGAAAAAAAAATCGTACAATGTTGTAAAGGGGGCAAGACAGGTCTTCCAATAGTCTTAGGGTGGTACAACGGACTCGTACGACAGGACGCATCATCGTACGACATGAAAATACTCGTGCAACACTCGCTCGGGGTTTTACGAGTGCGTGCAAAGTCGCACAACACTCGTACTGCCTGTCGTGCAATTATTTTTCATCGCGTCAGTCGCTCAAAATATCGGAGCAGCACGGTTTTTTTTCCCGACCGAGATGCGACCATTTTGTCGCATCTGGATCGTACAATAAGTGGTACAATAAGTGGTACGACGGCTACAACGAGTCGTACAACGGGAACAATTTCGAGTCGCAAGCCGTTGTCTGTTTGGCAACAATTGTGAAAGGGGCTTTATAGATGTATATACAATTGTAAATACCAATCATCAGCTTTCAGTTATTAGTGATTTGCTCAAGGGTTGAATCTTGTCTTGCGCCCATAATGCGCGCGCGAGCCCACGTGGCAGTCCAAAATTAGGCGCTTCTTGATTGGCTAATTTAAATTCTAACATCCATTTTGCGTTGTACATTTATAATTTATAACGACCACAGCAATGCGCCATTCACTGTAAATCCTAACTTTTGTTAAACATAACAATGCATTCACAAATATAGCGACGTTATCAAATAAACCTTATAGATTTTCAAATATCTCACAATGATCTGATAGTATAGTAAAATGGTGTCGTAGAACCGAGAACGTGCACGTGCATCTGATATTGCCGATTAGTACATTCTAGCAATGCACGTAGTTCTGTTATTACAGTTCCCCCCCCCCCGTTTTTACTAATGTCCTTGACCAAGATAACCAAAGCAGAGACAGACAGGTTTGACAAAATCACATTTCCTTCAAGGCTGATTCACATGAAGTTCCTGGATTGGGTTTGCATCGAATACTAGTTTTTCTATAAGCAGAAACATTGTTGCGCTACTGTACACATCGCCCCAGCTAATCCGGAACAAAATATAATATTACTTTGTATACACTAAAACCGCCTTTGGTGAATACGCCGAGAGGCAGTTTTACTCTGCTTGGTTTCACCGGTAGTACGTGTAGTTTGTCCTAGCTTCTCTAGTGAATGGCAAATTATCGAATGCTAAAACTAATTTTATTTCTTTGTTAAAGTGTAGGATTATGAATTTACTATCACAGTCGACTAATCATGCCGATTATCACATGGAATTAAAGTTGCTTTAGTGCCCTTGGTTCGCTCACATACACACTACCCTTTCAGACGAACGAGTTTTGCGACATTGGTTCAAATAATGAACTAATTCCAGCATATTTTTCTTAATTTTTTTAAGTGTTTACAGATGACGGACTTTAATCCCACATTCACTCACTGCGGTAACGCTGCGAAAATGTTATGCGTTGTCATTGTCGCCTCTTTTCAAAAAGTCACAGGTGTGTATTTTATTTTTGTGGAAAGAAATCAAACTTTTTTCCCGCAATTATACATGACGTACGTCGTTGTTTACGGGCAATGTGAAACACGTACACATTTAGTTTTCAAAGACAGGACATTTTGGTCACTAAAACTGAGTTTGGCACGCCGGATACCCCGTCAAATGTTATTTTTGTAATATACAATCACTGTTACACTACTGTATTTGTAGGTATTTTTATTACAAGTGCAGAGGTCAATTATTTATCAAAGATTATAATGGTAATCAATAGATTCTTTTTACAGCCGTCGTGATGTAAACCATGAACGAATATTTACATATTATGTTCGGTATCGTGTAGTGCGAGTATTCAAGTGTCGTAAATTGGCCTTATTTGTGTCACGAATCAGGTTAACTTTTTATAGTTCAGTGCGTCCATAGGTCCTTCTCACATGCCTAGAAAACTATAGGAACGTAACCAGGCCATCGCTAAACAATCTAGTTTACCTGAAAATGTAATAAAACAAGCGACATGACGCTCGAAATAGCTTCGCTGTTTCAGCATAAACATAGCGGAGAAACAAATGAATTTAGATTTGTTTACATTTTATTACAAGTGTCTCAACACATGTTTTTCTTATCACTGATAAACAAAAATTTAATAGACCCAAGTAGTGGATTTATCAACTGTGGTTGAAGGATATGAACGTGAATTAGTAGAGCATATCCTAATGTAAAATAAGAAAATAATCTAAAGGTACGCACATATCAAGTATCAAAGGCAATTTGAGTTTCTAAGAAGTCAAAAATATCATTTTCACAAAAAATTACAAAAAACATTCGCAAAAAATAATGATATCGTCAAAAAATGAACAAATCTGATATAGTTCCACTCAAGATGCATAGCACCGAAAATACCAAGTATCAAAACAATTGTGCTGATAGTTTTCAAAAAGAAGTTGAAAATATAATTGTTGACGGACGACAGACAATCACCAATACGAATAGCTCCGATCTGTCATCTTCGATGAAAGCGGAGCTAAACCACCGTAAATAAATAGTTCGGGACAACTGAACTATTGTAAATGTCTGACAACTGTAGAAAGGAAAATACAAATTATGTAACATACATTGTGAAATATTTGGGCGGGGGAAATAAACACTGTTTTATTCAATACATTTTTTCAAACATTGATTGTGTAGTTTTCTGATGAATATATTTCAATTAGTGGCTACTGGCAATGGATTATATTCATTCAGGCTAAACAGTCTGTCACGTGCTACAGTCACGTGGGTAAGAGGCAAGTGTAGCTCGACGAGCCCCCGGTCAATCTGTGATGCAAACAATCGACAAAACAAACCAGAGTTACGTGTATGAGTGAATATAACGTACTCCTTTATTGAAGTTCGATAGATTATATATGCAATACCAGAGGGTCGTATTGTTCTCATCTTCAGAACATCAATCAACTATAATAATATACTCAAAAGTTAATTACATAATAATCACTAAATACACAAATACAAATATGCTGAGCACTGTGGTAGTTAACGTAAAATGGTGGGCATAAATGTCATTGCTATACGTAAATTACTTAACTACAGTCAGTTCATTGTTCACACTGGAAACTAAGTAGGCTGTACAACTTCTTAGACATGGTAACGTAGAGGCGGCGCACACTAGTCAAGGTTGCTGTAATTTTCAGGTAGTTTAAATCACCAATTCACAAGTTTTTCCGTTGGTGCGTTCGTAGATGCCGATGCACAAAGCCAGATGACTTTCGGACAAGCAGAACGCAAGGCCGTGATAGTATCTTGAAACGGGTGAAATCAATCACCACGAAGTGGACGACCACGTGCAACCGTCAAACCACCCAGCTGCTGTTCAAAGCAAAATCTACCACTGACAGTATTGTCCTTCAAACCACATGACTGTTCTATTTATACTCAAAGAACTCCGAGTGTAGCGAATATATTATGACTCGAACTCATTGAATATGCAAATCAGACAAAATAGCAATGACTAGTGAATAAATATAAACGCAAAAATACAATTCTACTAGATCAAATATTGAAATGTCGTCACACCTTCCTTCACAAAAAAGAAGAAAGTGTGGCGTGCAAGACGCCAAACTTTCTTTACAATTATGAAAAGGTTACATTATATTATATAAATATATTTGAAACGTACACTTTTATACTGCCCGCGACAAGGCGCCAGCACAAATTATCTTTGCCTCGAATGTTTGATTTCTAGGTTATATTCTTGCAGGAATTAACTCCAACTAAGTAACCTAGTTTTGTTTTTCATAGATGCAAAAATACTACGGTCAGTGAGTATGGTTATGGTCATTAAGTAAGAGTAATGGTTCTGCAGATGAAGTTACATCTCAAAATGCTGTATGGCTAAAACCAATGCCAAAATTTCCTTTTCAACAATATTTTTTTTCTGACTTGTTCATGCCATATTGCAAGACATTATATTAGTATAAAGCATCGGTGTTACAAAAGCTGATATTTCCTTAGCTCGTTCCGTTAAAGGAACACCTCAGTACCCTTTGAATACATCGCATGTTGTTATACGTTTGGCATTTCCAATCCGATCAATACAATCTTCAATTCTGGGGATAGGGTACGAATCAGATTTAGTAACCGAATTAACTTTTCTAAAATCTGTGCAGAATCTAATTGAACCATCAGGTTTAGGTATCTAAATACATGGTGAAGCCCAACTACTCTCGCTAGGTTCAATGATACGGTTAGCTAACATGTACTCTACCTCTGTACGAATTTTTTCCCCTTGTTTTGGGGTTCACACGATAAGGATGTTGTTTGATCGGAGTGGTCTCGCCTACATCTACATCATAACAAACACTGGTCTTGTTGTTGGGTACGTCTGGAAAAACATATCGGGTTAGTAGAAGTGATACTACTTCTTGTCTCGTCCCCATTGTTCTAACTATGTTTCTTCCTTTCGTTAGTGGACAGTTTCAACCTAATTAATTATGCATTCTTGTCAACGGTACTGTTTATCAATAGATTAACAAGCCGGGACTGTTAATGAATGGGTTAATTTAAATATTCATTAGCACAACAGGAGTGAAAAGCTGATTAACATAACAGGTGGCCACTGAATGAAAACAAAGAACAAGGTGGAATTTTCATTTAATTATTTAAATACGCAATGACGATTATACGATACATTTTAAAAACGTATTTCAAGTTTCATATTTCCTTTTAGAAAATTCACGGACACTTGGGAAGAATCGGTTATGACAGTGGTATTAGATTTGTCCTCGTCTGTTGGGGTGGTGGATATGTCATGCGTTTTCGCTTCTTTCGCAGTTTTCGGTTTGGGTGGCTGCAATGCGTCTGACACCGCTTTCGTCTGCTCGTCCGCTTGTAGCTTCTAATTGCTAGACTGGAGTGACTCGTTCTTGCTGCCATTAGCTGCTCGTCGAAATTTTGCCGGAACAGCGTGGTTGCCTGTGTAACCTGTTTAATTAAAATAAAATACAATGTATCAATATGAAAGTACAATAGCTTGTAACAATCCACCTCACAGCAATGTAAAATATCAATATATTGTTATAGTACGTTCAATCGTTCAGCTTTTTTAAAACGCGTCAAAGCGGTTTGCATTAAATCTTTATCGCGTGAAATGAATCCGACATATCGTGCCAGTGAATATAATATTTAAATGGTATTCCACCAAACAGTTTGCATGAAAAAATGGAGTTAACGAGTAGTGATTATTTTCGGCATAAAGTCACGACTATTTTTCGTCAGCGGGGAAATCGAACATTGCATTACTAAAGTGCAAATTCTAATACGTACCTTTCCTGAATGCCCAAGTATGATAACCTTTTATCCCAGCGATATCAGTCATCTGCTTTGCTCTTTCCACTCATTCCATGTTTTGACATCCCATTTTGTAGCGCTGCGAGTTGTCTTGGGTATGCGTGACTGCTGGTATTCGGTGACTTGTTTGTTGTCAACTGGAGGCAAAAAACGGAATTCTTTCTGAATATCGCTCAGTTTAAAGTCCTCGGCGTCGTCCACATCAATTTGGGACAACCAGTTTTCCAAATCCCAGTCAATTTCCGGAGCAGCAAATTCTTGAGCGGACATGATTCTGGCGGATCTCCGGAGTTCACCCAACAACGTGCTGCACTGTTCTCACAAATGAGCACCAAATTCACGTGATCGAATGTTTTTTATGCAATTCTACGTGGTCCAATCAGTGTTGGTTATGGGAATACAATAAAGTCCACTGTTGGTGGATTCTATTGTTAAACAAAACAAACTCTGCTGAGTAAATGCCGATTGGCTAGAGCTTTTCAACACATCTGTTATAGCCAATGAGCACGGCTGATAATTGCGGTTGACTACACCTGGTTTAGAATTATTGCGATTTACACAATAGCGCTGTAAACGTCCGCCATGACCGCAGGATTTAAAATAAACCGTACAAAACTCGTCAAATTCGCAGTATAACTTCGGTATACTACCCCTCCTCGTAGATTAACGGGAAATAGCGGCTCCTTGATATCATCTTTTTTCTTTTGACAAATGTTCCAATTTAACATCAGGATTAGCAAGAATCTCAGAATTACTTAATTTCAATTTACTATCCCTTCTAGTTACAAAATTCTGATATCTTGGTCTATAAACTATTCTCTGCATGCTCTGTAACAGAAAAATTCTGTGCTAATTGAGTAGACTTTCGACGATCATGAGTCTGGATTATATAATTTTATGAACATGCCTGTATGAAGCACAGGTATGACAGAAAGGCACAAAAACGTTCATTAAGTGTGGTGATCTGGTTTTAGCGTTATTGCCTGTTAGAGGGAATACATTGATGGCTCAGTTTAATGGTCCACATGAAATATTAGCATAAGTTAATGATTCACCAACACTTCATCCAAATCAGCCAAGGTTAGAGGAAGTCAGGGAATCTGATGAAGACTCCGATATGGAAGAGACTTTGTTAGATCAAAAGCGTCCAGAAAAGCGCAAAAGCGTCGAAGATGAAAATCCACTTAAAAGGCCAAGGTTGGAAGAAACAATGCAACAGCTAAATAACTAATATCTAATAATGATAATAAAGTTCTAATATCCTCTGTAGTGCAATTCTTAAACTCTTTTCTGAATATTAATTGTTTCAAACTTTCAAATTTCTGATTAACACCTTTAGAGCAACACCATCAATCAAAATAAACCTCTTTTTGGTACCAGTGTAGGTTGCGCAAAATGTTCACCGGTCATCCCTTTGCAGCTTCACCAACACTTCATCCATATCAGCCAAGGTTAGAGGAAGTCAGGGAATCTGATGAAGACTCAGATATGGAAGAGACTTTGTTAGATCAAACGCGTCCAGAAAAGCGCAAAAGCGTCGAAGATGAAAATCCACTTAAAAGGCCAAGGTTGGAAGAAACAATGCAACAGCTAAATAATCTTAAGCTTGGGTCACTTTAAACTATTAGCAACTGTCTCAAAAAGTTTGAAACATTTATCAATTTCGTCCTCGTAAAAAAGGAGCGACTAATTTAACATGTTGACACATTTCAAATTCATTCAATTCTAATTCTTTTTCTTTAAGGGCAAGTTCTTGTTTTATTGTTAATTCTTCAAACTCTTTCCTGGCGAAATTTAAGTTCCTGCAATTTAAAATCGTTTTCCCATTGTGTTAACTCAACTATGTCAGTATGGTTAATTTCAGGATACTGGCTCATGGAGTCTGCAGACAGAATCCACGTCAACTAGAAATTCTACAATACTGCGCTTAATTTCATTTTTGCGCATAGTCCTTACTCCTGTGCTATCTTAAGCAAATCTTTCTTCAAACAAGTCTCCAAAACTTCTAGGGAGGGTGACGTTATAAACCCGGCGATATCCATAATATATATTCTATATACTTTATCAATATAAATTTATAATTTTGTATGAAATTTATGTCAATTAATTCGTCTCCCGGACGAGCCCCCGTGCCACGTGCTACCGTCAAGTGGGTAAGAGACAAGTGCAGCTCAACGAGCCCCTGGTCAATCAGAGTGATGCAAACAATCGACAAAAACAAACCAGAGTTACGTATATGCGTGAATAGAACGTACTCGTTTATTGAAGTTAGATAGAATATATATATATATGCAATACCAGAGGGTCGTATTGTTCTCATCTACAGAACAATCAACTATAATAATATACTCAAAAGTTAATTGCATAATAAGCGCTAAATACACAAATACAAATATGCTGAGCACTGTGGTAGTTAACGTAAAATGGTGGGCATAAATGTCATTTGCTATACGTAAATTACTTAACTACAGTCAGTTCATTGTTCACACTGGAAACTAAGTAGGCTGTACAACTTCTTAGACATGGTAACGTAGAGGCGGCGCACACTAGTCAAGGTTGCTGTAATTTTCAGGTAGTTTAAATGACCAATTCACAAGCTTTTCCCTTGGTGCGTTCGTAGATGCCGGTGCACAAAGCCAGTTGACTTTCGGACAGGCAAAAGGCAAAGCCGTGATAGTATCTTGAAACAGGTGCAATCAATCACCGCGAAGTGCACGACCACGTGTAACCGTCAAACCACGCCCAAACCATCCAGCTGCTGTTCAAAGCAAAATCTACCACTGTGACAGTACTGAACTTGAAACCACATGACTGCTCTATTTATACTCAAAGAACTCCCTAAGTGTAGCGAATATCATAATATGGCTCAAACTGTCATTGAATATGCAAATCAGACGAACTTAAGAAAGAACAATGACTAGTGAATAAATTTATATAAACGCAAAAATACAGTTCTACTAGATCAAATATTGAAATATCGTCACACAGTCGCACAACACAAGGTGCCTAGACAGCTCATTGTATACTGTATACTTGGCCTAGTACCCATAATCAGCGTCTGTAATGGGTGAATTTCATTATTCCAATTACAATCATGTATTTCTAACGCTGAATGTTCTATACAAAGCGGTAGTACAGTATCTTAGTGTACGGCACGGCATGTTTATTCACCATTTATACTTTTTAACAGTGAATGAGAATTTCTAGGAAATAGAGAAAAACTCACAAATCAATCACGGTTCCTAGTGCGATCCATTTATGTTTTCTATCGTCACGATTATAATTGATTTTTTTTTATCAAATATCATGTCGAGATAAACTCAAGTCAGTTGAGTAAAAATTCATGATAAATTGGCTTTTTGAATAAAACGGTATTATCCATAAAGAACAGTATGTCAATTTTAAGGCACCTCAAACCTTAGTGAGCTCAGTCACAATTTCCATAAGAGAAATCAATATATTTTCAACTACGCTATATTGTTTATAGCTCAATATTTTATTTTATTTATTTGTTAAATAAACAGTCAAGTCAAAATGACACATAGCCACAGAAACGTGAAAGGTCGAGAAATTTTGTTTTTGCTCGTCAAAGCTTTAAAAGACAATTCAAGTCAATTGCGTCATGTCCATGCGTTAATAATACGCCGGTAGTAGCAATGAGATAACAAAAAACTGGCGTTTTTTAATAATATATTATACAAAGTCGCCTAATATAGAGCTCGTATTAAGTATTTATGAAATAATGGTTCTTATCTTATGCACTTTTCTTGAGACAAACTTCTCGCGGCTATCAAAGATTTCGCTAAACTAGATTACTGTTATGGTTTAACATATAAATTATGATAGCAAACACTCACAATCGGGTCGGCAGTTTTAGGTCTCCTCTGTGCTCCGTGTATAAACACCAGCGTAGAGATATTTTAGCCTCACTAGCGCCTACAGCGCATACATATATAATGTCTCGAACAAGTTTCAAATATTATTTCGCCAAATATGTTGCAAATTATAGCTTGTGTCGTGGACGATGTGATGCAGAATGGCGACGTCCTAAACAGCCATTAAAATTGTGTTATCTGTAAAAAAGTTAAAATGGGGTACCTAACCGACGACATATTCATAAACAACGTAGGTTACAGCTGTTATTATTACATTTATTATTTGTTTCTATGATAAATGATTTAAATTAAACAAATGAATGAACTTAAAGTAATATTTTAAACGCACATTTCTTGAAAGATTGAATGCTGACAAACGTTAGTATTAAAGACAGGACACTATAGACATGGAGTTGTTGAGGTTTCAAACCTGTGCAATTTCATATATCGTAAATTGGTGTTTGTTATCATAAATTCACAAACTTCCAGTTATTTTATTAATTTAAGCAAGGTTTCAATGCTAACCAATGCAGCCAGACAAACTAAAAACATTAGATATGAACAACACAAAACGCATAATAACGTAGCTAAAATATACTCACGCTGCCATCCCGTTAATTAGTTAATGATAAACACGAATTGTCATAAGAAATACATTCAATCACTATGGTCAAATAATCGTCACAATCAAATGTAATGCTCTACACGTTCAGGCAAATTCGCTGACCATGAGGCAGGTGCAAATATTGATGCAGCACTGTTAATAGAGAATGTAAAATGCCGGATGTATCAGGCTGCCGACTGTTGCTAGTCTCTTTCTTCTGACCACATGTCCGGTGCGCGACCTGATTAAGTGGACACGCGAATATACGTTGGTAAAAGCACTGATTAGATGTTAACTACATACTCCGCTCGATGTGATTAAACAAACACGTGTTTATTAATTGGTGAAGGCAGTGATCGTACTGTATCTACGATACGGCACGCGACCTGGTGAAATGAACACGTGAATATTAATTGGTAGAGATCATACAAGCGTGTATAATTAAACTGTATTTCCGTGCGGAGACAGCTGATTGGTGGATTGGGACAACGCTCGGTGTGCATAACACAGTTCAAGGGCAAGTGACTCTATTTTCGTGATATGACACTGGCTGATTTACCATGTGACTGTTTTGTTGTACGTAAGTGTTGAACTAAGTCTCGGAGATGTGTGTGTTTTATGCCTGGCGAACAGTTTGTGTGTCTGCTTACAGATGTGAAGGTATCGACACACCATTATTTCGTACAAGGTTACGTCTACGGCTGCGTGAATCACGACGGTGAATGTTGAAAGACCGAAAACACCCGTTACCATGACATATGTACACGCACGCAAACACCGCCAAATATCTCAGTTCAGAGCTGGGGTTTATTGCAACGAATTGTATTGTTATGAGAGCATTATTTATAATTTAACGTATTATTTATTACATTACGGTGTTAGTCAGCATATTTATCATTTTGTTTGTTTGATGTCCGTTTCATTTCACATAAACGTACATATTTGCATATCGTGCATACTAAATGTTTATAAAATTGTATGAACTGGTCTATATAGTAAACTCTTGTAACGCGCATTAGTGCATTGTGGGTAACCATTGTATACTGTAAAACTTGTCTTTTTATCAAATTTAGCGAGTGAACTGATTCGCTAATTCAAGGTGTCGCTAATGACTTTATTATAAATTCAAAATGGCCAAGACTTGGGGATTTGTATACAGCAACATAAAACATAAAAATCTGGGGCGCTTCCTAGTTACACTTGACAGTTTTTCTTTGTTTTTATGGAGGTGATAACTGCGCATTTGTTTTTGCACGTGACAGACAAGTATTGTGAAAACAGGAAATCAACAATGACAAGAGACATTCAGTAAATCAACATTTCGCTATTACGTCATTTTACCACAATTCGCTAATTTAAAAATTGCATGTCACTTTTTAAACATGTTTTACAGTATACTGAAGTTATGTTTTAAACTCCCACAAGAGGGTGAAAGCGCTTTTTTGGCGGTTTCATATCTTCGAACCTCTTGTCAAACCAATTATTTTGTATTTGAAATCACATGCCATCATACTCGACGTTCAGATATGTTTTACTAATTGTACTGTAGAGTGTTTGGCTAACGAACATGTTGCTAGCACAGAGCAAAGTGTACGTTAGCGAAACGACAGACTTTCACGACCAACCAGCAGTAGAAAAGTTGACAAGAGCACTCAAAATAAAGACGTAATAATATTCAATCCCTCCCCCAGTGTACATAAATAACAATAACCATATTATTATTGGGACTAGTATATGTTTCACTATATTTCAGACACTTTATTGTAAAATACTCTCGTTCACAAGGTCCAGATAATAAACTATAAAATTGTCACTATTAAGATTACTTGACAGAATATGATTATCACCCATATACACTAAAATAACGCCTCTCATTATTTACAAGTCTAAAACACACACTCAATTCAAAACCAATCGATTGAACTATGACTAAATTTATGGGCGATACATATTTGAACAAGCTGGTTGGCGACCCGCACCGCTCAAAAAGCAAGCAACATGTTTCACCTGTTGTCATGGTAGGACATGAACGTGAAGCAAATGTCGAGTTATAACTAAAACCGAGTCCCGTATACAAAGTTCGCAAAAAGATTCAGTCTTTCGAAGTTACTTTATTTTATTGTTAGGACGTATTCTGTTGTAAATTTTTTATTTCCAACCGTTTTGCGATAGTAATTTCTAGATTTAAGGCAGCATTTACAGTTCATTCAAAGTTGGTATTATGTTAATACAGTGTAACAATGTCGGCGCCGGTGATCTCTTACCAGTGTGCAACGTAGCCAAAATAAAAAGCATGATCATCTGAACACTGCTATTACAAGACTGGTAGGATGTAATAAATTTGGGGCGAAAGTATTCAAGAATCAGTTTTTGGCTGTTGCCATGGCAGCGGTGGGCCAAGTTTTTTTCCAATGAGTGACGGTACGACCTGCCTGTCAAGTATGGACAAAATCGGCCAAGCCAAAACAAATTACCGAGCTGTTAAAAGCCGTTGCTGGTGAAAAGTTACCCCAACTTTGAGGTCAATTTTCTCTGTAATGAAAATAGACATAAACAAGAGTAAATAGAGTAGAATGAGCTACGTCCGTGCTTTTTAATCTAGAAATGTAGGGTGAGATACATTTGTATTAAAAATTCAGCTTTTTGGCTGTTGCTATAGAAACGGTGGGCCAGAATTTGTTTTCAGGTTTTACACCTAACTAGGGTGAAGGTCTGATCTACTTGCCAAGTTGAGCGAAATCGGCCAAGCCAAAAATAATCACCGAAGAAATAATACGTGAAAACACTGCAAATCACACACAAACGTACAAAAGCGATTATACAGGCAATTCTAGAGAACCGTGCCAATAGTAAGTAAGGATTTTAGTTGAAAAATTTCAACATTCGATGTTAGCTATTATAGGTGTATTATCCGTATCAATATCAACTCGAATTCGCAATTTAACTATGGTCTGTTATGATTGGCGGCGCCGAATATTACAGTAACATGCCGCATTTGTTCCTCGCGCATGGGCAGTTCGATTTTGCTGTCAGACGGTAATCGGATGTATGTAGATGCTAACAAGATGTACGCATTTTTATCTCGGTGCGTATTGTGTCAAGATAGCTCTATTGGATTTCATTCCGAGAATTCTGACACGAGTTAAATAGAATGACACTTCCTTTGTTAGTAACAACAGATGACAAAAGTGTGGCTTTAGTGAGTACCGTGACATGAGTGGAATCCTGACATATTCATTTGCGTTGATGCGACTCCGCAATCCATCATTCTGTCATGGATGGGAACATTACTGTGACAGCAGTTGTTGAAGGTAACCCGCCAGAGACGATAGAAAATGTTACAAATGTGCGTGATAGTGGCGTGGACGACTCCTCTCTTTACGACAATTTTGCTTCTGTTTTGCCAACAGTCTATATTATGATATGTCTTATTGGCGTCGTAGGCAATGGGCTAGTGATATTAGTCACTTTATCGCGTGTGACTCGGAAACACGTGCTGACAATTTATATTTTGAACTTGGCTATTGCTGATTTGTTGTTTATGTTAACTTTACCGATCATGGCTCGAAGTGTCGCCTCGAGAACCTGGACCTATGGCCATGTGCTTTGCAAATTCGTGCGAGGGTTCGACGGTATGAATCAATTCACGGGGATTTTCATTCTGACGGCCATGAGCGTGGACCGTTATATAGCAGTAGTTCACCCGATGACTGGCAAGCGTATTCGAACATTGAAACGAACAAAAATTATTAACATTTTATTATGGACTATGTCGTTTTTGACCAGCCTACCCCTATGGATATTTGCTACCGTCGTCGACGATGGAAACGATCGTTTTTCTTGTTTAGTCGAGTGGCCAAACATGATTATATCAAGAGTTTTCGTGATAAGTGCGTTTGTTATTGGGTTTGCGTGTCCAATGTTATTAATAGCAGCGTGCTACTTCCGGCTTTGCCTTCACCTTTTCAGAATACAGAAGTCAGCCTCGCGACTCCCAGTGGCTCCTTATATTCGCAAAGGGTCTCGTCAATTATCGATCTTAGTAAGTGTTATTGTTGTTTCATTCGCGATGTGTTGGCTGCCGTTCTACATTACCACATTCATCGCACTGACTCTACCGGAAGGAAGGCCAGCGTTTCCGTTTCTAGTGGGGTACGTATTTGCTCTTTTCCTAAGTTACGTGAATAGCTGCCTAAACCCGTTGATTTATTGGTGCCTTGGGGCAAGCTTCAGGAAGAGCGTGAAAGGCATGTTGGTGCAGACGCGATCTCATAGGGGATACAAGGTTAACGTGTCGAAACTTTGAACTCTTCGTTACTGGCGAGAATTGGCTGAGTGTAAGCAGTAGTCAACGATTGTTCGATCGAACCTCAGGTGACATTACACCGTATCTAATTGGCATAACGATGGCGAGGGTCATAAACGATTAAACCAACACAAGCAGTAATGGCAAGTAGACTGATCAAGGAAACGACACCATGATAATCAGTATTCACTATACAATATTGTGATCAATTATTTATATAGAGAGATACTAAAATAATATGCCTGACTACCAATGATTGGCGTGTCATTCTGTAGTATGAGGAACTAAACAGAACATGTTTTAATCACCTTTGCGAATTCGACACAATAATGAAAAATAAAAAACAGAAGTGAAACAGAATTACTGTACATAAACAGTGTGATATTGTTTAAGGTTGAATCATTTTCATACTCGTACTATTCGAAATGCTTGTTAATATCGGGCATATGTATACGCAGTCATGCTGGACTGGAAAATAAGTATCCGCTCTCTGTTTGAAAGCCCGAATGCTAAATGTTCGTGTATGACGAGCTAGACGTACAGCGGGGCGTCAGCTGAATCTATGGCGAATTTCATTACACCGTGTTTTATATTTATTCTTTGTTCGTGGTTTGAATAATTGATTGTCTTTGTTTGTCTCTGTGTTTTAATTGTTTATGTTATATAGTGAATGATAACAGTCTGTTTTGAAGTGCACGTTCAAATTTCAATATTATAGTATCAAGAAACTCTAACTTTAGATTGAATACCTATGTAAGTAGACGACATGTCAACTAATTTTATTATCGTCTCCACATGATATACGGTTGGGGTCAGCCCAGGGTAATAATACTGATTATATTTAATTCAACGTAGATGTTTTACTATTTTATTCTTTGGGTTATGGCAGTTTTTTTGTAAGCGTATTACAGTAATCGGGAAAAACAATTTGTCATACTAATTAAAACGCCATGAAAAAAAATCTGAGATATAAATCCTGCAGAATACTAACGTTATTGGGAATACTGGGAGATAATTGAGGTTGATGGTAAAAACAATGCTACAATGAGTTGTTTGTGTGTTTTTCCCTACTATACCCAGATGAAAGCATCTCGTGCTGCGTACTGTTGCTGCACTGGGGTCTCATTATGCCAAGAAGTCTTTCATTGATACTACCAGTTTATCAATTTTTATTGAATTTATTAAATTTACATATTAACATCACTTATTTAAAAAAGAAAATGCGTGATTATGTTAATAGTCCCGGGTAAGCTGTAACACATATTGACTAACAATTTTGTGTTTTAATGAAATACTCGATAAACCCAGTGTGAATTCATGTGAATCAGTGTAACATTTTCTCGATTTGAGTAAAACATATCTGTTATATCAGCGTTCATATTGACGCTGTCGGCATGGGTCGAAATAACCCACGAAGAGTACAGCATTCTCGAACAATTGATTCTCTGACAAGGACATAGATCACTGGTATTATTGAGTACGTAATCAGCTGAAAATAAAGGCACGATCTCCGACATACCTAATGACTTACCCGTGGCATACGGCGGTATGGTTATTTATAGTACGGTTCTTAGTAAATTTCATAAATTGGGCTTTCCACCATATGCAGGTAATTCCATGGTTCGTATATATGCACTTTTGATTTGGGAGCGCCATTCAACCATATAAATCGTGCGTTCTTTCGTATTCGTAAACGGGCAGATACAAATCTACAGCCAAATCTTTATTTGTTTATTTTATAAATCAAAAAGTATTAATTAATACGCATGCGAAGTAACTGTTATTAATGTTACCAAATCAATCAGTGCGCATGCGTTTTACAAAATGTATTGTTTCATTGAATGCGTACTCAAATGCATGGTAATAGAACTTACAGTGTTTTTATGTTATGATGAATCAGGTGCATGTAACAAACAACAAAAATGAATATTACACGTTTAAAAAGACAATTGACAATTCTAGGTAAAATGTCTCTTTTCTATATTGTGTGGCAACTTGCGACAAAATTGCCAATACCAGTAACGTTATGGCCTCTTCAATTAAAATGTAGTGAAACCGAATTATACGATCAAATCTCGTTTCATTCGTCACGATGTAGAACCACTGTCATATTTGTCATACGTATTACGTACAATTCAGTGCAAGGCAATGTAGTGCCATATAATTAATAACATTCAACTGCATCACTGTCTATCATATCATTTTTAGAACCAACAGATGATTATTTTCCCCATTTGTAAAAAAAAAAAAAAAAACAAAAAAAAAAAAACATACGAATTGTGTGCATTCAGTGTCGATCTTACATAACCTTAACTGATTTGTTCTTTCGCTGTGTATGGGTGATTTGAAAATAAAGAAAACGGCCTTAACATATATTTCTTCTGATAACGAGCCTGTCCGACCGGTAATCCACTCGTTCTTTCATCCGTTTATTTGTTCGTACCATTCAGACTGGTAGGGAAGCGTACTTTCTATGAGGATGATAAGAATCCCTGAGTGTAGCCCTTGTTGGATAATGGCTTTAATCAAATTGAAATTCGTTCTTAGTCGAATCTTTAGGGATTGGATGCAAATTATTATGCTCCTATTTTTGTTATAGCTTCTTGTGCATATCTCATTACATTAGCCATAATTGGGATCCGCTCGACACTTAAAATAATAACAATGTAAGACACCGTCTCTGATATTTACAAAGTTCATGACCATTTCCATCTCAGAGGACGAGTCAGCTTATGCATGATAAGATCAAATCCAGGAAGACGCCATCGTTAAACACATGGTTTTTTAATATGATGCCAGATATACTTCGAAACACAGAAGACACCGTTAGTAGGAGTATGCATTCCGTGTTGAAAGTTGGCATAAATGCGTTTTTAGAATAATTGGAATGCGTTGAATTCGACATAGATATTCGTAAGCCGGTTGAAATAATTGGCTTTATTCACCTTTGGCACAAATCATGTGAATTATCACATTTCTTGGGAACATTTATATCTCGCTGGCAGAAGACGTGAGGTCGCCACTGTGTATGTGTACCCCCGTGTGTGCAATGAATACATACAATAAATGAATTACCATCAATCAGACATATTTTAAAACCCAACAAGCTGGCAAATAAACAATTGTGTTTACAACACTGTATTTTGAGTACATTTTACAAATCACGCAGTATAACTGATTTAGCGCATGTCGCACCAGCGATTCTGCGATTGAAATAGATGACGACTATTAGAGGGCGTAGGCCAACACAACTTCGATGTCGTGGTACCTACTTATACACTGGCTTCGTCAATTTAATTTGAAGTAGTAGACAAGGTCAACATAATATCCCCGTCAAGAGATAAATCTGTAAGACCTGACATCTGACCCCAATCATAAGTGTAAGATGATCAGGCACGTGATGATCACGATTCTCGTCAAAGTCGTCGATACATTTACAGTGTCGTAATCGGAACCAGTATTGAGTCTTCATTTTGTGTGTTAAAACAAAATGCTGCACTTTTGACAAGGTCGCACATGTTATGGTACTTACACTAGTAACTGTATTGTTATATAAATAATCACGTCAGTCTTGTAGGATGAGGTTGTTTGTGTTATCTATAACGATGTCATATAATTTACACAAAACTACAATAACAACAGTTTCAAAAAAATATTGTATATTGGGAATATTGTTAATTTCACTCTTGAATAATACACGGCCGAACTTGTCACGGACTACCAAGCGGAACTACGAGACACTTCATCGTTCTCACTAACAATATTTTACGATCAACAGCGGACAATATGCGCTTAGAAACAATTAACCTAAATGAAGTCCACTTTAACAGTAACTCTTGAATAATACAAGGCCGGACTTGTCACGGACTACCAAGCGGAACTGCGAGACACTTCATCGTTCTCACTAACAATATTTTACGGTCGACAGCGGACAATATGCGCTTAGAAACAATTAACCTAAATGAAGTCCACTTTATCTGAATATTTGAAATCTGCACATTCTGGCTTTTTTGTCCCTCAATTCCATAATTTGAGCTCGGCTTAAAAATGCAAATAATCAATATGCATGACGGATACAATATTTGGAAAACATTTTAAAAATATGATGCCAATACTCAACGTCAGTAAACAAACAAACAAACCCGAACAACTAGATCATCCACAAGTAAATTTGCAATTTCAGAAAAACAAAGGAGATAAACAACACAGTTCAACAGTCAATTCCAAGAAGTGATGTCAGGTGAGCACATCCTGCATTATGATTCCGGAAAACTTAATAGTTACATTTTTTTCGCCATTTTCCGAAAACTGTGCCCACAAAGTGCCCACAAAAATCCCTATTGTCATGTAAATCTTGGGCAAAAGTCTTGAGATATTGCAAACAAATTTAACATGTCATTAAATGGAATTAAAAAGAAATTATCGGGGTTTTTTCGTATGATTTCGTTGAGCCACCCAAAATCCATTTAAGTAGCGAAGCTTTTTTTAAAAAACATCACAATGACTAATGCGAGAAATCAACAATATATAATCTCTAAACATAGAATGAAAAGTGAGTTTATTACTGGTCTATGTCAGGGGGGGGGTGTTGCCATATTTTGAAAATATTTTGAAAATTATTTCGATGGCCGGTGGGACTCGATCGCATAGATATGGTTGTGCAATTTTAGTATTTTTATAATCAAATATTACACAGTTTGTCGAAGAAACTAGACAGATGTTATTTGCACATTTTAAGGTAAACAAAGTAAAATATAATGAAATAAAAAAATTGCACAGTCATGGCGGGCAAGATTTGTGTGTAACCAAATTACTAGAAATGGCAGTTTCTGTAATTTTCACTATTCACGTTATAGTATTTGTCTTCAAGAATCACAATTTGCGACTTTGTCTGGTAAATCGCGTCCGAGAACGCATGAACAAGGTAAAGTATAATAAAATCAACGTTTGCACATCTGGGAAAGATGTTTCGGTAACCAAAATACCAAAAATGGCAGTTTCTGTAATTTTCACTATTCACGTTGTGGTATGCCGATTTTCAAGAATCGTCATTTACGTAATGTTGTGTTATAGTAAATCGCGTGCGTGTATACATTTTCAACCATTGTCCTCATGTAAAACATGCCTAAATAGAACGTGGTCAAACGTTCACTGATAAGCATCAGTACGATCTGATAAAAATAGGTTGAGATGTTGTAATCACCCACAAAGTTTTACAAAACAGATATCGCTTCCGATTTCCTATGCTATATAGAACCGATACAATCATTCACCAGCTGGGGATTATATGTAATAAATAGCAAAACACAATAAGTGATTTTTCCTTCATTGCGAGATCTCGCATAATGCGTGACGTGAATTGAATGCGTGATGTGAATTGGACGTCGGCCACAAAATCGTATGATTTGATTTTGAACTTGAAGTACAGAGAGGGACATGGTGTTGAGACTTTTACTGTATCGAAAATGACCATTGTCAAAAAAGTATAACACATTATTAAACCTAAAAAGTATTTAATCACGTGATGTTTTGACGTAATTACAACACTATTATATTTGTCTCTCTGTGTTCACGTTCGATTTCAACGAAAAAACAGATTTATTGACATCACTGCACAACTATTCAATTATGAACGTTTGCTAGTAGTCTCTTGTCAGGAATTGTTTCATGTTTGTGATAGCATGATGAAAAATGTGATGCATATGACAATCGATACGTCGTCAATTGTTGAGTGCAAAATACCATATTTATATACATTAATCTAATTAAAATAACTTGCAAAAATAACAACTGTGTGACTCTATTAAATCAGTGAAAACCTTTGTCAAAGTGTAAGCCTCTATTATAATATAAATATGTCATCTAATCACAAACAGTTTGATTTCCCCCGTCATTGCATCAGGAGCAAACAAATCACCTATAAACTTTTGACTGCTCAATGAATAATCAGTTCTAAAATAGTTGTTTCCATTTCAGGCGAGTGTGATTGGTTACAACAGTCGGAGGCATCTAGCATACAAGTGTCTCCAAGATTTTATCATGCATGCCAATATATATTCAGTATTTGGTTAAGATTATCGTAAAAAGGTTAAGGTATCGTAAAAAATGAGATTATCGAAAAGATCACCGATATTTTGGAAATCATTGCCATCAAGCTCAGGCTAACATAATCAATTAATATACAAACAAACTACTGCCAAACACAAGTTTATTTGCTAATTGTGTGATAAAAAATGTGTTAGTCAGCTTAACTACACTATTAACGTATAGAACAAATAGTCCTCGCGTACATCAGTAGTGTACAACCTTTACAGTTGATTATAATCAAATCTGTAATTATGGGAACTTCCCGTTTTTCAGGCCGTTAGCCAACACAAATCGTTACAATAAACTTTGCATTAAACCTGTAATCGTAATTGAATTCAATCTATTCATAACATTTCAATTATGTGCTTTTAAATGAAGGATTGATTAAATTAGATGTTTTGTATGAACGCCATTATTTGAGACAAAATGTGTCTGCGCTGCACGCACATCTTAAATTTAGCTCAACAATTTGCTAATGGTTGTTGTAATTTCAGGGACGGCTATTGTGAAAATGCATGGGGGTCTGGACCCTCTTAACATGTAATATGTGTTACCGAGTAATGATAACACATTTAGACAAGTCAACTATTGTTTTTTTGGACCGATTTTATATTATTGGGCTAATTATATTTACTTAATGTTATTTCAATTCCCGCGATGATGATTATTAAACATCCTAAGCTTGTAACTAATTAATTACATCTACATATGCAACACTTGTACTAGACAACAGCTGTATATCTTGTATATAGTACGGCGTCATTGTAACAACATATTTGCTGCTAAGTTAGCATTGAATAAAATTATGTTTTTTGCTGTGTCGGTACACAGTAATCGAATCTCTGCAAAAGAGCCGAAGATAGTTTAAGACAAGGTAATATTCGTTACATAGGACCATAGAAAACCATACAGAGTATAAGGCAATTCGAGCTAAGACTGATACTGAACATATACTAATATAAGAGCGAAATTCCCATCGTATATAATAGAAAGACTATTTTTATCACATTATGAAAACTCACTATCCTAAATGTAATTGTTTTTTTTTGTTAATGTTTCAACAGTATTCATATCAAAGATGATATATGACTTATTCAGCTTATGTCGCAAAACAAATGTTGAGATATTTACAAATAATTTCACTATAGAAACCAGGGGAAAATGAACATTTTCCATGACAAAATAATCCGGTGACCCATTTGTTTAATTTTTTTGTTTTAAAAAATTCTATCGAATGGATGCTGAATATTTAAAATATTCATCGTTGTTGTTGGATTTATTAAGTTACTGCTTAACTTTCTTATTTCCTCATGGAACTCTGCCTGATATATATTTTTTCTTGTAGTTGTATAATAAATCATGACCTCAAAATATAACAAGGTCTTGTGAATTGTACAGGAAATATTTGTGCTAATCCTCGTGTAGTTGTATTACATAGCACAAATACACACATCGAACACACACTTCGACCAGTCGAATCTGTCGTGTCATTTGCCTTACACGAGAAATTGAGTTTGAAGTTTTACCCGGATATGTGTCCAGGTATTGTAAGTCGCATGAGGAACACGTATGCCACGAAAAATAAACATACATAAACTCCCACAGTGAGCTTGTCATTTGACGTCAAAATGTGTCCAAATTATTCTTCCCTGTGTCTTGGTAGGACAATATTTGACAATTGTTTCTTTGACTAACTTAAAAGTTTTGGCAGTTTACAAAACACATGTACTATTAAAATAATGGTCACGTGATAGTTGCGGTAATTATAGTCAATATTTTTTTTAGTTATCAATGAATAATTATTTCAAACCGGATACAAATCGTCCATCAAATTCGATTGGTTGACCTTCGCAATAAAAACAATCCATCCAAATGAAAATCTGTTACTAACCATTCCATAGCAACAGATGTTGATCTCTCCCACAAACTGACCGATTGGTTCTTGTGTCAGGGTAACTCTTTCTACAATGTTTGAAAATGTGTCCATGACATTTCCTAAAATATTGTTTTGATGATAAACCTTTTCTTACGGTGGCCCACAGGTGTCCTATTCATATCCTATCCTATCACAAACTTCGGTGGCTCATCATGTTTTATTTTCCATAACACGGACTTAATTGCTCGAACACAACTTACAAAACAAAACTTCAATTCAGGCAAATAATATAGTGAATCTGGTCTAATTACAGTGTAGTGCCCTGACCTTCTTATGTGTGTATTCCAGTGCTGTAATACATAATCCAAATCTGTTAGAAGCAAACTTGCAAAGCAAAACCACAAACACTCTTTTTGTAATTTGCTGCTGGTATCCAACATTTGTTGAGCCTCCAAGTCCTTGAACAAATTAATCTACCATGTAGAGCAATTTCTTCTTCTATAAGCTCTGCTGCCGATGAGCCCGTGAAAATATGGGTAAAATGCATGTAGTTTCTTCACTCGTCTGCCATCCATGTCAAACATACAACATCTGTTTTGACAATGTGTGGTGACACCCACACCCTGGTTTTCCATGCTGCTCAAAGCTAGGTTCGCATGGTGGTAGTTTGTTGAGTGACTTTTCTTTCCTTTGAGCCATTCTTGCTCTCATTTTACTAAGGTTTGTTTGATCCAGTAAAACCATTACATCTGTATCGGACGCCTGCACTACAATATTTCCCATTACTTTGTTTCTTTGGAAACTGAATCAGCATGCATAGCATGCAACATCATTCTAGTGTCTGCTTCCTCGTGACTGTGAAAAAGGTGAAATGTGTGCCTTTGGCATTCAAACATTTGGTGACAGTGCCATCAATAAAACCTCCAGCCAGATATATGGTGTGTTGCGGATTCTCATTAAGATTTAATGACATATATTTACTACATACTGAGACAAGAAGACTGCAAGTGCTGCTTAATTACTTGGACTGCTTAGACATTTTCTCTATGGTGGCTCTGCTCGTCCACCAATGAGTTGATACTGCCTTCTCACACAGTATATACACAGTATCCCAAAGCAGTCAGCTGTGGCAGGCTAACTACACTCTTCACCTTGTTCTCTATCGATTCGACCATCTTCATGGAATAGTGAAGTTGGTATTGCTGTTATTGGGTATTGTAGGAGAAAGACGATGATTAGCTCTCGTGTCTTTGCTATGAAACTCTACGGAATATCAACTCTGAATTTATCTTCACATATATATTTTTCCTTTGCAGATCTTTGTAGTTTTTGTCATATCAGAGAATGTGAGAAGGCTAGATCCTGGGATCGCACCATATATTGTTTTCTTGGATGTTGATGAGAGTGATGATTGGATAAATGTTGCACATTTCTCTTTGTCAGTGGCATTTAGTAAGGATGCTTGTACATCAGCACTTGCATGCAGTCCTGTGGCTATATTGATGAGGACACTCTTAGGATGGTCAAAGTTAGTTTTACTCGTGTAGCTTGCATAGCAGCTTCTACGGTACAACACTGTATTCTCCGGTTGATCACTGGTTGACTGAGAAGAGCAACATATCTCTGATAAACTTGCAATTGTTCCTTCCGCTCCTCTGAGACGCTCGAGAACATCATCATTTCCTTCTCCAGATGTTCTGAACAAAGAACATTTCATTAATTAATGATTGTACAGCGTTTTGATCTACTCAATACCAGTTAGGTACTCACCGATTCTGCTGTTATTATTGAAAGACTATTCTATAATCGTATTATCATTCCATGGAGATACACGATTCAGTGTTTATGATTTATGTTCCTTCAAGTTAATTTTAAGTTGTCACTTGTTAAACATAAATGTAGTGAACAATTAAAATTAGAATGAAAATTATATCACTTATGAAACATATACATTTAATATATTCATAAGGTATTTTGATTAAATAACAACAAATTACTTCACTTACTAATCATATATACATATAATAATTAAGTTATGTTAAACTAGAATTAAGAAATGAGAAATTGATTAAAAATATTAACAAGGAAATTCAATGAATCGTCAAAAAAAATTAATTGATACTCATATTGAGTATACCTGAAAACAATTACAAAATTTAATAATAATAATAAGCATTAAGTTATAAATAAATACAATTACAACAAGGGTTAATAATATACCATACGCATTCATGCAAATCACTTATTTTGTTCATGGTATCAGACTGCTGCAGAAAGGCCTACTTTTAAAAATACAATACAGCTACGGCAATAATAAATATTTATCTTCTTGTTCCTATAAATATATAAAACAGTAACTAAAAATAAAAAACAATTCTCACAATCCATTAAAAACTGCAATATAAAAATATGACATGATTATGGTAACCCCAAAACAATTTGTAAGGCATCCAAAACTACATACATTAGCCATACTTAATTTATGCTAATATATGCTAATTTATGTAAAATCGACATAATTTGTTGGAATAGTATAACTAATGTCATCTCAGATGCATGTATGTGTGTATAAGTACAATTGTGAACTACATATTTGAAAATCATTAGTAATAACCCCGGGGTAATAAATAACATGCAAAAATTGAACAAAAAGTTGGCAAAAAAACATTCCAAAAACCGAAATAGTATATGGGTATATATCCCTGTTTTTCCAAAAATTTTACCAAGTTACATTACCACAACAGACCTTTTCTGAAAGCCAATGAAATATGCTTCAAAAATGGGATATGATGTGCTAGTGTGTAGTGGGATGCATTAAACAAACAAAAATTCCGGTCCCACACTCTCGCCTAATAGTTATATAGAGAAATACATTCGAACGTGCGTGTTTAAAAAGTTGGGTGACGGCTAATTATCGGGCCTTTTCAAACTGAATAAACCCGCAATTTCCAGAATATAATTAAGTATTTTTGTTTATTTTGTGTTTATTTCACATGAAAGTGTTTTTCAATACCAGTTTACCTACAATTACCTTTCTTGTTGTCTTGTGGATGGTTTGTAACAATTTTAATAATCCCATACTAATCATTGTTTTAATGTATACTAAATGTATAAAATGCCCGGTTTGCTTGATTTGTATCTTATCAGATTTTGAAGACTTCTCTGTAGCTTGTGCACAAAACCGGGAGTTTAAAACAAAATGGTGAACATTTAACACACATTAAATTGGGCACTTCACTTAAAAATCATCTCGTAACTTGGAAAAATGAACATTAAAATTATTGTTTGGGTTTGTATTATTCAGTTTATTGCCGTTCATTTCGCGACGATTTTAATTATTCGCCCACTTCCGGAGGCGTTTCTCAATTATTCAAATTTGCCATTAAAAAACATCTTGATCCTCGAACTCGATCCTAATATTTTTTTAATTTACAGACCGATATCAAATTTCTCGTTTTTATCGAGGCAGAACGGCTGCACTTTTATCTCGTACAGTTTTGCCTAATGGCCTAAATAACGGTTTGTAATCTGCGGTAATGTTTATAATTGGTTAAAATCGTATCTCTTCGAACATTAGCAGCATGTAGAAATAGATTCTGTATCTTCAAAGTTATCTATTGTCTTTTTAGTTCGTGCTCAATGCTGCTTGAGGCTATTATGTAAGCATGATTGTGATTATATGCGCTACGCTGATGTTACCAAAATCTACGTAGTGTGTGACAAATATTTGTTATCATCATTGAAATCTTGTGCAATGGTATTTGTAAACGGATGATGTCCAATCAGTAATTAGCGGCAATAAATCATAAGTTATTAAATTTACGTCGGCTTACAAGAAAGACTCAATGCATGTACAACATTGCTCCAGTAGCTAATAAAAAACTAATAAATGCATTTGTATTATCTAAATTAGGGTACACACATACTCTCTTATATGGAAGCAGTATCTAGACAAAATTCGGTACAGAATGTCTCATCAATCAGTCGATTTAGAAAATCTAATCACATTGCATAACTACTCAAAACTCATTCCCGTTTCCGTATCGAGTATATCACTAGATACAAAATATATGTAATCATTTTTGACTCCCATGTGCGAAGCACAAAATGGGAGTCTTTGCAGTTAGTGTGTCTGTATGTGTGTGTGTATGTGTGTCCGACTGTTCCACTGCTATCTCAAGAACCATACATCGGTTTTTGATGAAACTTGGTGCATAGATGCTCTGGGCCAATGCGCAGATTTGATTAGGTTTTGATAAAAATCCATGCTCGTTAATTACCTAATTTGCATGATAATTAGCTAATTTTTAGCTGTTCTATGACTGTTCCACTGATATCTAAAGAACCACTCATTGGATTTTGATGAAACTTGGTACATAGATGCTCTGAACATATGCGCAGATTTGATTAGTTTTTGGTAAAAATCCGTGCATATTAATTACCTAATTTGCATGATAATTAGCTATTTTTTAGTGGTTCCATGACTGTTCCACTGATATCTAAACAACCACTCATTGGATTTTGATGAAACTTGGTACATAGATGCTCTGAACTAATGCTAGGTTTTGATTAGTTTTTGGTAATAATCCGTGGATACTAATTACCTAATTTGCATAATGATTAGTCAATTTCCGTTTTTTCCACTGATATCTCAAGTACTAATCATCACATTTCAATGAAACTTGGTACATAGATGTCATACGACACTGCACAGACCTGATAGTTTTTATGGTAATATCAGTACATATAATTACCTAATTTGCATAATTAATTAATTTTCAGCTTTTGATATAAGTAGTGAGCATTACATTTCAATGAAACTTGGTACTTACATACTCAAGGACTATGCAGAGATTGATTGTTTCGGATAAATATTTGTACATATTAATCACCTAATTTGCATAATTAATTTTCAGCTTTTCTACTGATATCTAAAGTACTAATCATCACATTTCAATGAATCTAGAATTATGCAGAGACCCAATTAGTCTTCAGTAAATATTTGTGCATATTAATCACCTAATTTGCATAATTAACCAATTTCCAACTTTCACACTGATATCTCAGGTACTAATCATCACATATCAATGAATGTTTATACATGGATGCTGTAGGATAATAGACAGACCTGGATAATTGTGGGTTAAAGTCTGTACATATTAATCACCCAATTTGCATAATTAACCAATTTTAAGCTTTCACACTGATATCTAAAGTACTAATTATTCCATTTTAATGAAACTTAGTACAAAGATGCTCTTGGACAATGTACAAACCTAATTAGTTTGGGGTAAAAATCTGTTCATATTAATTCCCTAATTAGCATAATAATTCATATTTTTTTGGTTCTAATCACATTTCAATTAAACTTGGTACATAGTTTTTGTTACATTGCGCAGACCTCATTAGTTTTACACTCAAATCTGTTCATATTAATTTTCTGATTTGCATAATTAGTTTTCAGCTAAGTAATTTCAAATTATATTTAATGTGTCTCCAATACTCTCAGCACATGGGAGTTCTTTCTAAGCTTTCTTTGATAATGATTATCCAAGCATGTCCGGATTATCTTAAATCCATTGTGACATTTTATGAACCGTCAAGTACCCTCAGGTCATCGGTGAGCATTTAACTACAGCGTAAAGATAACATTATTACAAAGTAAACATGGCCGGCGTGCCTTTTTTGATATGCTCAGATTTTATTAAATGAACTATCTCTGTCATTACATTCGTGTCCATTGGCAGTATGGGTGGCAACATGGGTAAAATAGTCCTATAAATTCGAATGGACGGTTCTCATGACCATACAGAAACAACTCAAGTGCATTTCAAACTGATCTTAATGAAAACATTTTCACATCGAATAATAATTTTGTAATATTATCCTATGTCAACCGTACAGAGTATCCAAGCGTACGATTTGGTAAAGAAGCTAAAAAACTTTACTGAAACATTTACAAGCTGTTTACAAGTCAAAGGATTCAAACGTAATGTTGCTGACATCTTTAGGTATATCTTTAGTGGGAATACCATATGCAATGTCTGTGTCATCATAAACATGAACAATACAAACAGCAGATATTTTCAATCACAAAACCAATATCGCACTGTGATTTATCGCAGCGTGTGTGCCTATATCGTTTCCCACGTTGACAATCGTGAGTTAAAATTTATCTACAATTCATTTTATGTCTCAACTTTAGTGTCCCACTGGACAAAGGGGTCGCTTGGTTGTAACGGTAAATGCAACGTCGAGTTAAATCGATTATTGGTATCATATTCTATTTCGGTCATCAGATCGGAATAGCGTAAATAATAGTGCTTCCGCTAAGTAGACTATATTTACATCCTGATTACATACAACAGTATAGGGTCGATTAATAATGTCGCAGCAAATGGATCACGAATTTACTTGTAACTTTAGTAGGATGATCGCTGAAGTCATCACACCAACAAGACTCTGATGATGGAACTATTTAGAGGAGTGACGCTGTGAGATCGACAAATGGTTTCACCCAAGACACAACCTATTACCAAGGAAGCAGCCTTATGGCAAATAAACTGAGTTGCTCAGCGTGCGCGCCGAATTGAGTGCCGATTATCAGTGAGTATAGTTCGATTAGCTTTATTTTTGTGAATATGTTGTTCCCCTGTAAGTTATTTTTAAGAAGGCATTGCGAGGGGTTGTATATATAAATGTTATTTTGTGCTTTTTTTTTTGTTCCAGTACAAACCCTCGTTTACATACATTTTCATAATTTTGAATGGCAGATGGTGAATGAAATAGGTTTGTCGCGTCGACATCATATATAGTGTTGTCCATTGCATGTATGTTTCAGAATCCTTCAGTGTATATATCCTTATACAAGAACGCTGCCTTTTTGTTGGCAGTTACTTACCGTGCATTATAGTACCACGAGACTTGTGTGCGAGACGGAAATCATAGACTTAATTCACAGGCTTTCAATCTCGACATTCTGGAAATCTTAATTTTGACACAATATTGATTTGTCATTCATATTGAGTAGGAAAAAGGCCAACTTAACTCAGTATTACAAAAATTAAAAACAAATGAAAACAGGAAAATGTCAAAAGTCGCTGCTTCTGATCCTTCAAAATTCTTAACAATTATATATCATAATTGTATAGTCGCTTGAAAGGCTTTTATGTCATGACCCTTTATGTCGTCTCTAGAGGTACGGCTTGTAAATAACGTGGTACTCTTCTTTTTAAATTATTTAAATATTCAAAAGGTTGTTACTTGCATATCAAAATATTATTAGGCATGGACATGACTTGCCCAGATATACAACAGAGGATTTTATCAAGAACTTATCGGTTAGAACTCGTCTAAATAAATGATGTTTAACAATGAGTGTAATAACGTGAGTTATGGTATGATTTTTATTTTTTAATTGCGTGTTGTCTACTCTTAGATTTGCCAGTTCCCTTCACGTGGTTTCCAATTGGATTTAGATCATTTCATGGTGTATATTAATTAGGTCTGTTCAAAAGGTGTATCACTAGAATTGATATCTACACAAGCCCTGCAATATCTGCATACCCACAAATCATAGATAAAAATGTAAATTTCAAAAACGTCGGATAGATTTAGATAATGAACTAAAGGGTTAAGCAGCTTCAACGAATGTGATCAGGCATGACCTTTACAGAATCAACTCTGAATATTGAATGCCAACGCTAATCCGCAGGGATTTCATAATGGATTTACCTATAAAATATCAGCGAGATTAACGTTACGCTTATACTGTATATACCAAGCCGGGGAAGTCAGATCCGCTTAACATAAAAAAAAATAGTTCTGATGTTGCAAACAATTGTTGTATAATAATTATGGCTACTGTTGAAGAGATGCTTTGACAAATCGCTGATTTTAAATTCCTCAATAGCCAGGAGTGTAACAATGTTGTGAGCATTTGACACTAGTTAAATAATCACAGACAGATATATATATATATATCCTTGAGAGGTATGATTGTCAAATATTTACGTATTACATCATTACAACTGGTTACCCCTGGAGAGATCGTATCACATCGTTACCTTACTACTTCGATGCGATAAGCAAAGCCATGGAGAGAGAGTATCACATTATTAGTACACATACGTGACAGGTACAATCTGGGGAGTATGTAGTATTCCTCTTCAGTTTTGTTAAGTGTGTTAGAGATGTTGGTAAATATAACGATATTAAATTTAATCCCTCTGGGATAACGTAAATATAGAAAACTTGATCGACAGCAATCTGATTAAAATCTGATGTAGTGTACGGGCTTTAATTATTTTGGCTATAAACTTATTTTAATTTTATTTTTTATTACTTTTGTTATTAATGCCATTTTATTTCATTATTTTACTTTGATTTTGAGATTTTTTTTTAATTCTGCCCTACCTACATCTGAGCCGATGCCTATGTAAGTCCCGTTCAAATCTCGCGTAAGTAACAGCCAATCACAGCCCCCCTTTTATACAGGCTGTCGGTTGCTTACTTTTCAGTGTATACGGGCAATCTTTCTGTACATTATATTTGGCCCACTTGAATAAACCATTAATAGAAAATTGCTAGTATATTTTTATTTGCAAAAGAAATTCCACAGCATTTTACAATTTTTGTCATTACATTGAATATTTGTTCACTTCCAACAAATGTGTACACTTCCAGATACATCTTCGCCAGCCAAGGTTCGTTCATTCAGTCATCGCTTCAATTTTACATCACTGAGCATAAGTATCTAGAATGGAAGCAAAAAAGTAAGTAAATCGTAATGATTAGAACACTGTAAACAGCTATAGTAAACAATGCAAACTGATTTTAAATTGTATAACGGTCACCGGCCCAGGCCACGGCATCGACGCAGAAAATTGGAGCAAACAAATATTTCCTGATCAATTGCGATGTGTTCCAAATAAAAAATATTTTATTCCAGTTCAAATCAGCTCAATTACTTTTAAAGAGTTATTGTATAATGTACAAAATGTTGATACAATTTGATGAATTTTTACAGCTTCAATACCGTAGACGATTTTGGCCCGATCGTCAACAAAACATCACCCGTCTCCAGGGCAGGCGACTGGAAAAAGACACTGGTGTTCGGTCGAACCGGTGGAAACAAAATCGTCACTCCCAGAATAACTATGCGAAATAACGATCTAAAGTCGAACCATTCGAGCCACAATATTAACATAAAAATGACTTTCGTTGCATTTGACAATGATAAACTTACCGAAAAGCCGTGTTATTCACGGTCGCTAACGTCGGTATAATCCGCCATTTTATTTGACTGTGTTTGCCACCTGACTCTGCCCGGTGACGTCATCATGTGCGCTATAGAAGAAGGTCTGTGATTCGTTGACTAAAATCGTCGATAGTGGGTCTCGTTGAAATCTCGTTACATAGGCATCGGCTCAGATGTAGGTAGGGCGGAATTAAAAAAATCATCAAAATCAAAGTAAAATAATAAAATAAAAGGGCATTAATAACAAATATAATGAAAAATAAAATTAAAATAAGTTTATAGCCAAAATAATTAAAGCCCGTACACTACATCAGATTTTAATCAGATTGGATCGACAGCTACTTCATCGCATTGTACTCGCCTAATACGAATGATAAGGACGTGCGCTGTTAGTTGCAACACGTACTTACAATATATATGCCCAATCAATAAAACTTATAATAATCAAATGTTCAATTTATCGTCCCGGAAAGTTAATGTGTGAATTTAAAGAACATGTTCCTATGTATGACTGTATAAAACAGTGTTATCTCATATATTATTATTATTAATAAGAAACCCATGTATTACGCAGCAAGTCGTGCCATTATGGGGCACGGTCTTGGAGGCCCCGCAATTTTCACGATTAGTTCACGCATAGTTCAAAAATGCGTGCCCAACAGTGGACATGTTGACACGAACTGGCACGACGAGTTCACGCATAGTTTGCGCATTGGCACAACTAGTTTGCGCAATTCGGATGGTGTCGTGTCGACTTCGGCACGCTATATTAAATAATAAAAAGGAGGCCTCCTCAACAGGAAGCTATATATATATATATATATATCCCTGCACCGACGCGAGCGCCACCGTGAACTGCTCGTGAACTGCTCATGCCATGCGCAAACTGTTCGTGAAGTGCGTAAATTAGCCATCAATGCTCGAAGTACACGTGACCGTGTCAGTGGGAAGGCACCAATTCGTGAACATGTCCTGAACTATTCGTGAACTCGACGTGAGCTGTGAATTATTCGTGGCAGTTCGTGGCATGGCGCGAACTGCCACGCACTGGCACGTATCGTCACGATGAGTTCACGGCGAGATCACGAACAGTTCGAGCATAGTTCACGACTCGGTCGCTAAATTTTGTCGTGACAAACATTTTGAACATTTCAAAATTCTCGTCCCGACATGGCACCACAGTGACTCTACTAGGAGTGACTGTGATGGCACGCAGTCACGACGGGTTTAAGCCAGCCTGACACTTGCACGATTTTGTGTCACGCATTGGCACGACTCAAGGCGTACCAGTGTTCAAACTAGTCGTGATCTGGCGTGAAGTGTGCGTAAACACGTCGTAACTGCGTGCCATGTCGGGACGACATTTTTGAAATGTTCAAACTTTTGGTCACGACAAAATTTACCGACCGGGTCGTGAACTATGCGCAAACTGTTCATGAACTCGTCGGGACGATGCGTGCCAGTGCGTGGCAGTGCGCGCCATGCCACGAATACTTCACGAACAGTTCACGTCGAGTTCACGAGTAGTTCAAGACATGTTCACGAATTGGTGCGCGTCGCAGCGTGGCCATGCCTTCCCACTGACACGGTCACGTGTACTTCACGCATTGATTACGCTCTTCACGAACAGTTTGCGCATGACACGAGCAGTTCACGACAAGTTCACGAGCAGTTTACGACGAGTTCACGAGCAGTTCACGACTACTGCGCGACAGTGGTGCTCGAGTTGGTGCAGGGTTTCTTGGACACTGCTCGCCATTCCAGAGATCTCCAGCAAAGAGACAACATGACTAAAACAAAGCAGATATGAAGAAGAACAAAGCAGAGAAGGCCCCCTTCATCTTCCTTGTGGAGTTCAGTCATTAAACTGTCATACTGTCCAAACTCGTGCCTTCTGGTCAACCATTCCCTGACCCACACTTTCCTTTGTATCTTTCTTCGAGGTGGGTGTTGCCTTTTCTTGCTCTTCTGCCTCTTCCAGCCTTTTCTGCTGCTCTTCAACAATGGCTAGAACAGCTGCCAGGTATAGGAATCTTCTCTTCCCTGCAATGATTGTGTTTCTGACATTCAGCATGTTGTCTCTTCCACAGCCAATCCAAAAATGACCAGGGGTTGGGGAGGCCCCCTTTTTATACGGCGTGCCCAAATCGGCACGACACCGTCCGAATTGCGCAAACTCGTCGTGCCAATGCGGGAAGTGTGTAAACTATGCGTGAACTCGTCGTGAACTATGCGTGAACAAGTCGTAAACAGTGCGGGAGCCCCCCAGTTTGTGCCCCAAAATGTCACGACTTGCCACGACAAAATCGTGGCCAAAAGTCGTGCAAGTGTCAGCCTGGCTTTACGCACACCTCACGCCAGTTTACGGCTAGTTTGCGCACTCGAGTCGTGCCAATGCGTGCCACAGAAACGTGGAAGTGTCAGCCTTGCTTAATCACGTACTCTACTGTCCCTGTGCAGGGTAACAAAATCAATGTGAGGGTGCATTTCAAAAAAACTATCGTCACGAATACATTAACTTTTTATACTTCTAATATAAACGTGACATGGCTGTTCATTTCATCTCGTTACAGAAAGTAACATACAGACGTACATTCCAGCAATGTAATAGTGCCCTCACTTTGGTATGTGTGTGCAATTATTTGACTTGTTTAACACCCCGGGATTTAACATTTCACTGTCATTTGCTTTCATGATAAATTTCATTTGTGTGTATTGCGTTTTCTGAGACCAGATATTGTGCATACCTACCCTATATGTATTATGGCCAAACTAGAAAGTGACCTGTTGAAGGAATTTACTTCCTGTTTCGAGTTGCAGGCAACTATTCAAATTAAATATGACCCTGTAGTGTTGATCTAGTGAACAAAATACTCAACACAGCATTATGAACCAACATACACAGCAACATGATGTTGATATTATTTAAATAATGTGCAATTTAATAATAAAAAAAAACTAAAATGTATTTTTTATTATCTATCCACCCTAATTTTGTTTTCGTTATTAGCAGGAACATACAATTTATTTTATTTGGCCTTGGAGAATATATTTCCAGTGCTAAAACTTTATATCAAGACGTTATTCAATTGTATTAATGCTTCTGAAACCAAAATAGGCTCAAAGTATAATATTATCCCAACTGGGAATCCAGTTTTGATGTTCTACTGTTGATGCCCTTGGCGGTCACGTTTTACATCGTATGAATACATAATTATTAAGGCTAACTTTTATGTCATTAACATATTTCTACCTTATTGAAATAAAATTTAAATATATAATTTTCAATTTACGAAATGATTTAATGTCACATATGATCGATAAGTGACATGTTCCGAAGGTATTGACTTCAGAAAACATCATCTTCAATTATGTCAAGAAGTGTATCATTGTATTAACTCGCGGTACATTTAGAAATGATTGAGTTCTGCTTGCGAGTGTCATCCAATCTTTGGACTATTTTTGCATGAAGGATAAAAATATAAAGTGTACGGTAACCGATGAGGGTCACGGCTAAGTTTTTTTTTTATTTACCATGCATTCATTTTCATTTGCATATAAAATTGTCAAATTCGATTCGCATTTGTAGTGATGAAATTTTGAAATAATTTTACATTTAAAATTTTGCATTTTGATTCTCACTTGCGTTGAGATTTACATTTGCATGTTCACGTGCGTATCACTGTGACCGCAAATTGTAATTTTGATATGCTTTCGGTATAAAGTAGCTCGCTGTCTGTCATCATATCGACACGGGTTTACAATTCCGTCTGCAGTTATCAACGTTGTAAAAATGTTTCGAAACTGATTTTTTTCGCCGATTTTAACACTTCAAGTGAAATTAGCGTTAAGTACACCGAGTCGTGAGAGGGACTGGCTGTTTCCTTTACACCTTCATACACAGTGTGTTCAAAGTTGAGTTATCGTGTCGTACAGGCCATTGATTTTTACATGAGAAACAAACATTATCTGAAAAAAATTCTAACTAAGCAGATCCATGAAATTGTCTGTACTGAGGAAGTATGCGACCACACGCTATATTTTCACACAACTTGATTTTTAAGAGCTGTCTTGGGACAGCCTCTCTGTTAAATTGCTACATATTTACCGAGACCATTATGTTTCGAGATTGTACAAGCAACCCATAGCATCAATCCTAATAATGCATTAATTATCTTCTGTGGTATTGAGCATGCCTAGACATATGAGGCAATCTGCGTCACGTTTTTACAAATAGCCGGAATACACTCAGGCTGATTCACTTGCGGTTTCAGCTGCATCATTGGGTATCAGAGGGTCACTGATTCGTTCCCGTCTGAATATATAAGACGGTGAACTTCTGACATTCAACACTTTCTTGTGTAGCAAACTCTGAAAACTGAATTCAAAACAGTGTGATACGTGATAGGATTGAGTACACAAATGCAATCAGAATCCGATACAGATAATTTACAATTGACGTAACATTTTAATTTAAGTTGAAAATTATTGAGTTACTTACTTAAGTTGAAGACGTTTAACAGCTTTAAAAACACAAATATATATATATAGAGAGAGAGAGAGAGAGAGAGAGAGAGAGAGAGAGAGAGAGAGAGAGAGAGAGAGAGAGAGAGAGAGAGAGAGAGAGCGTCGCCATGTTGAAAGTATTAAAACGAAGGAAATATACGAGATAGATAAAACAGGAGATTAAATCTGTATTTCGCTGTAGGGTCAAAGCTGTACGAATGCACAATAAATTTAATTTGAATTGAGATCTCGAGGTAGCCTAAGTGGAAATCGCGAGGTAATAGCTTGAGATATCAAGAACGCAGTTTGAAATTATAATGTAAATTTATATTTGAATGAACTATTAAAACTGGCCACACATATAGTTAAAATAAAGAAACGAATATAACCCTAGAGAAAAAAATCATCTCTCTTACAAATCAAGAGCCTCAAAAACTTTCTTATACAGTGACGAGTCTAAGATACAAGATGAGGTAGGTTCAGTTCAACAGTTTATTTGCTGAAACACTGGAAACGATCGCAGATTATAATCCCGTATGTACTAATCATTTAACATGCCTCACCGAAGGTTGCGTACCTCGGGCTTACACGAGAGATCCCCGGAGCTATTTGAGTCCAATTTTACCTTGCTACCGAGCATCAATTAGGCAGCATTCTAAACGAGTGAATCACGGTTGCGGGGTGCTTATCTCTGTACTACTGTGCATTGTGATAACCACAGCATGCATAAACCCTATGTGTACGTACATGAACAGTCTCTATTCAAAACAAAAGGTTGCATGTTGCCGGTAATCTTTATTTTCATCGAATTACATAATAATTAGATGGTATTTGACATACCATTACTAATACAAAATCAAACTAATCAGTTCTAATATTGGGTGGCCAACCTAAGGTTGCCAGGAATACCGAAGTTCCACGTCGAATTAATATTTGCAAGGTATCGCGCGCCCTCTACATACGGACATATCCCCAGCCGCATATCCGTAGAGAGCGCACTTCGCAAAGGTTGTAAGCCTGTGAGGTCACGAGACTGAAAATCGGTTCTCTAACCTTAAAAGGAAATGATATAATTAGGGGGAACTTGCTTGCACAATGACAGGTGTGACGTCGAACTACCGTCTTGTTCACAAATGGGTGAATGGTTCTAAAAACTTTGAAGGCTATTTGTATTCACTCTAGAAGTTTTAAAATTGATTGAAAAACTTCCAGAAGTTCGTGTGGCATTCTCAGTCCCGAGGTTATAACAGAGTATCGGGCAGAGCATGTCTTATTATTATTTTATTATTATTTACGTGTTACGACCCTGGAATATATTTTTGATTAATAATACGTATTAGTGACTACTGAATTCAAACCTCTTATAGTACCATAATGATGACATGATATATATATATTGTATAAAGGATAAGAAACTGTATTACTTACAAATAACAGAAATAGGCAACTATATATAATCGTGTTTCTATCATTTCAAATTATTTAGAAATAATTAGAACGTGAAAATGCATGATACATGAATAATAGCTATGGATATTTTTTTTAAATAATGATATTTTGTGTACTTTAGTACATATATTATGGTTAAATCGCATACAAATATGACACGAGTTAATGCGTGCACGTGTATTGTAAATACATATTATTGAAATAATAGGCATGTCTATGGTCGTTTATTGTTTGAGTGCAGATGCGAATGAGTAGACGGTTGATAACGCGATAGGTATAGATATGTTGTATTGTGTATATCTTATTTTGTCTGTATAATTGTAGTGTTACAAAAAAATATTGTTTCAAATTATATTAGAGCTGACTTTATATTACACAAAAATATCCACAACCATCAAACGTTTAAAAGATTGGGGTTAGCTGTTGTTGAAAAACGTGCCAAAGCGTTCGGTAGTCGGTTAGGTTTGAAAGAAGTTCAACGGCGTGTTAGGAAATATGGTTTGTTTAACAAAAATGATTTTCCACAACTAGGAAACGTTAGCTCGGTGCAGAGTCTGGACGAGGTTTAGAACCAGTAGTGGACTTCACGTCTTTCTTTAATTTTCTTACCAGCCTTCGATCTTTGTCCCACAGAGTGTAAAAGCCATCTTTGGTGCGACTTCGCGCGACAGCTGTTAAAAAAATAAACAAGACGTGTTCAGTAGAAAAAACTTTGTCCCAACATTACACATGACGAAATTGTGTGTATGGTTGAGTTGGTGTCACTAAGCAATTGGGATCACTGCGCAGTTAGGATCATTGCGCATCTTCAGTATACCATTTTGGGGTTGCTGGTGCATGTTTCAGAACGAGGATAAACAAAATGGCGGATTTGGCGACATAGTCAGACAAACATCACGCAACATTTAAAACTGCAAGCATATAAGCATGGGTGGTACGACTAGGAAATTAATAATTTTCAAATCTTGACTTAAAGGTTTGTAAATTATATTTACATATCGGTGTTTAAATTGTACTCTCACCTGAAGAAGAAGCCGGTCTTTCACGACTAGGCGGCAATGCACTGACACAGTCATCCCCGCTCTCCAGATATGGTATTATGTTTTGTTGTCTGAGTTCCACCTGTTTTTCAAACCATTTTTGAAAGTTCCAGCTCTCTTCCAGCACTCTTTGATGGTCGATCTTGAGGGTCTCCAGCAGCTCACTCTTCGTAAGATGCTCTTGGAGCATTTTGTTCATTTTTTCGTTTTTTCTTTCCGCTTTCATTTGCTCCTGTTTCATAGCTTGCCAGTTTGTCATCGTTTCCATGGCGATACTTTTACGCAATTTCTGTTTGCTTTCTTTGAGTCGCTTTTCAGCCTTATCCACTGCTTCGTGTACAAGTCTTTCTACCAGCAATTCAAAATCCCGCACCATGGCGTAATATTCAAAATCAGCTTTCCTTTGTTCCGCTTGTTCTTCTCGTTGCCGTGCTACTAACTCTTGCCTCTTTTTCTCCTTTCTCTTTTCCTCTATTATTTGCTTTTCTTTTTGTTCCTTCCATTGCAGATATTTTTCACTGTCATTCAACCTTGGGTCATTTTGACTTAAAATTCGTGATTGTGGCACTGAATTGGAAAACAAATACATGTAAAGAGGTCATTTAGACTGGTATCTGCACCGAGAATTATGTGTCGATCAACAAATTGGTTTAATATATTTGTAATTCTAACACACGGAGTATTATGATATTGTGAAGTGTTCAATTAACATTGGCTTAAAGGCGGAACATTTACGAAAACGTGTTTTTTTTAAATAATGTTGTTCGATACTGCATGTTGGTGATTAAATTTGATTATGATTCATCGTAAAAAAATACTTATGTTGCATAATTACGGTGGCCCATATATACAATTGGTCCGCTACATGAAAGTCAGTCGGCTATTTGAAAATTGCTCCGCTACATGAAAATCGGTCGGCTACTTGAAAATTGCTCGGGTACTTGAAAACTGCTCCGCTACATGAAAATCGCGCCCTTACATGAAAATCGCTCCGCTACTTGAACAAAATCGGTCGGCTACTTTAAAATTGCTCGGCTACTTGAAAACTGCTCCGCTACATGAAAATCACTCCGCTACTTGAAAAAATCGGTCGGCTACTTGAAAATCGCGCCGCTATATGAAAATTGCTCCTCTATCTAGAAAATCGCGTGTATGTTGCGAGATAACCTTCGACCTGCAGATATGACCCGGAAGTACAACATGCAATGTATACCATTGCTTCTGTATGCTTACGAAGTCGGATAAACAACGTATTCATCTGTTTGTTAAATAAAATGGAGTCATCCAACCTGTATACTTGAAACATCATATTTGCATGTGTTGATTGTATTGGCATGCTGACTCTAGGCTTTGAATGTAAACAGGTTACAAGTCAGTGCGCCATTCTAACCCTATACAACCATAAATTGTTACGACTCGTTACCAAAATCTACTGTACCGTGTATCACGTTTACACCACTACAAATCAGTTTCATGGCTTTACTACTACTAAGTTTAGCTTTTATTCACCTATAAAACGAGCGTCTTGCTGTCAACATATATCAGAGGGTGGGCGAGGGGGATAGCTGGTACAGGTTACAGAAAATTAAAAAGGCATTTTACGTTTTTACAAGAAATAAAATGAAAATTTCATGTATAGTGAAAATGGGTTTTTACACTTTACGAAGATAAAACAAATTCATAATTACATTTTACAGTTATTTTCATAAATTTGATTTAAGAGCCAAAGAATATCACACATAGAATAACCTCCGGTGAATGCGTTCTGCTGTGACAAATCTCATGGGTTTGTGTGACGCATATGCGCGAATCAGGCCAGGAATTAATGTCGAACGTTAACGTGCGATATTAGTTCCGGTTTGATATATTTTCCGGTGTTCTACTAAGAACAGTGCTTGACGAGGACACTTGCACACCGCATTAAATAAAGTGTAGATAACATTGCGTACATGTCATTGTAAAAGTCAAAATATTTAGAACATCGTGTTAACTTTGAACGTCACGCTAAATCGCTCATTGTTTTAGCAAATGAGCATACAAATTAAATATGCATATAATAATAATAATAATAATAATAATAATAATAATAATTATAATAATTCACTAAACAAACTACAGTGAGTATAAAATATATAATCATGATATAATCTGTTCAGATATAGAGGTAAGAAATGGATCTTTTGACAAGTTATTAAAATAATATTATAGTGACAAATAAAAATCTGATGCCAGACAAAACATCAGAAATATAATATACGAGGCGAAACAATGATCATCATTGTCTGTTGTAAGGATTAGCTCTTAAACTTAACAATTGTTTAATGTCATTATGTTATTGACGAAATAACTATAAATTATAACAAGTTTTGTATTTGCGACTTGAATACTAATAATTTTTACTGAATACTAATAATAATATACTACTACCTTGAATGGGTCTCTCCCAGATTTTGTGTCAATATGGTATTTTTTTTTAATATTTTGGGTCATTTATGTCAAAACTGCTATTTCCGACGACTTCTTGAAAACTACCAGCTCAATTCATTTGATACATGTTATGTAGGTATCTTGTGTTAATCTCTATTAGATATGTTCTTTTTGTGACGATATCAACTATTCTCAATTCTTAGCAATTATTTTTTCATGTTTGGAAAAATAAAATTATACATGAGCATGCTTGACATGTATGTGGAATCATCGATAAAAGGAAACTAGAAGAGAAAACTTTTTCACATTTTATTTTAGTAAAACAATAGAATAGTTGAATTACAAAAACAATGCGACACGTATTATGTACAACGCCAGGCAAAATAATATTAATCATTTATAATCCTTAAGTAAATAACACATCTGGTGTTTACACAAGCAGAGGTGCTCGCTAGGTTGTATTTTGTTTATAAATGTACTATTTGTATTTACTGATAGTTTTACGGAAATAGTTTCAAACACAGTTTTTGCTGTTATATACATTTATTTAGATTTTGGATTACTGCAAAGATTCAATCAACAAGATATAAAACATGTGTGTGGTCGAAACTTCCTACATTCGAGATATACGTAACAACTTAGCCATCTGCCGTCGATGCATCAACAGCAGAACGTTTATTTTCATTGAACAATGCACATTATTTACGAGAATCCACTACACCGCGAAGAAAATTCAAGAACTGCATTGCGCTTGTGCGACGACCTCACCCGGAAGTTTTAGCGCACGGAAAATTCTTCGCATGATACCGGGCTTCAAATGAGGAATTACAAGTTTGTAATTTCGTACGAATTACAACATTTAATGTGGAAAATGGTTTATACACTTACAAAAAATAAGATTTGTGTACGAATTACGGAAGAATAGGATAGCTGATTACGTTTTACACCTTGCTCATGTCTACGAAATTACGTTTTTTTATTTTTTAAATTACATTATTACGAAAAATAAAAACAATTGATTACAGCTTACGAAAATACCCCTTGCCGACCGTCATATCACATGATTCGCAACTACGGTTTGTAAATCGTGCACACTAATGTTTATGACTTATTTAAAAAGTCGGTGTGATTGTCAAAGCTGAGGTGATAGAACGGTCAACTAAACTAATTGCACAAACAAACAATATGTTATCTGTAATAATTGAAATGTGTGCAATTTTGGCGCGACACACAAAGCTTACCTACATGCTATGAGGACATTTTCAACAATTTGGTCTACCATCATGTTGTGAATATATCGTGCACACATGATCTCTAAAATTTAAAAGAAAGCGAAAAACGACAAGAAAAAATCTCGCTCATAAAGCCCATGCACACATCATGGCTAATGTTTGGTCTATAAAGAGGTACACTCAATCATAATTTGATCACCTTCAAATGATCTATGACGAGGTATAGATTTGTTTAAAACAGCCTTATCAATGGAGCTATAAAAATATGTCCTATAAGGTCAGTAACTCGGTGCTCCGGTACAACATGCCCAATTGAGACGAGTCGTAGTTACATGACGCAATATTTTCCAATAAACACTATGTGGTATAAACAAAATATTTCTATATGAACTATAATAATGATTTGTAATACTCAAGAATGGACGAAAACTAATGTACTTTGTATATTAAAAACGATGACAGAATCTCAATTGCCAAAACGTATATATGCGTAGATCAAATTGGTATTTGAGTACTAGATAGATGAAGTTGTACGACGTAGTATTATAATAGTACAAACAAACCAGGTGACGATTCAAAACCACGTGAACACGTGTATCCCTCCTCCGGTGGTGATAATAATACATAAATGGATTTCTATACCATTTTAACTCCTAAACAACAATAATGTTAATTACAATAACAGCGAAAAATATATACTAGTATGCAAGTTATTGCAAAACATGCGTAAATTATCACGCGTAGTATTTCTTCTCAAAGTTCGATTAAAGAGCTACGCGTTTATGTCAATTCATTGTTTTCGATTTAAATTTAAACTCTTCATTGTACGTCACGTGTAGCAAGCTTTTAGTAAATATACATCATGATACGAGTTTTACACTATGCCGTTATATAGATTTAAAAATAATTAAACAATACGAGACACAAATGCATCATCTTCAGCTCATTGGGGTGCATATAGTTTCCCGCTTGTTTTCTTTAAAAAATTAATAATTTGTGTTACCGTGATTTTCAAGTAACCGACCGATTTTCATGTAGCTGACCGATTTTCATGTAGTCGACCGATTTTCATGTAGCCGACCGATTTTCATGTAGCCGACCGATTTTCATATAGCCGACTGATTTTCATGTAGCCGACCGATTTTCACGTAACCGACCGATTTTCATGTAACCGACCGATTTTCATATAGCCGGCCGATTTTCATGCAGCCGACCGATTTTCATGTAGCCGACCGATTTTCATATAGTCGGCCGATTTTCATGTAGCCGACCGATTTTCATGTAGCCGACCGATTTTCATGTAACGGAGCAATTTTCAAGTAGCCGACCGACTTTTTTTCAAGTAGCAGAACGATTTTCAAATAGCCGACGGATTTTCATGTAGCGGACTAATTGTATATATAGGCCACCGTACATAATGGTTAATATTTGTGATCGTTATTCCTCGTTCGAAAATCGCATATGCGTATTATAATAGAGAATTAAACTTATTAGGTATTCATCGGTATAAAGTCACAAACAAAGCGTTTTCTCACCCATATTGCATCGCTGATTTGACAGTGGTGTATGTTCTCCGAGTTAGAATTTATTTAAATTTTGTTGTCAGACGGATTGGAAATGATTTTGTGTGATTGTTAGCGCAAGAACTTACATCATTAGTTGTGGTACATACATAGAAACTTCGAGATTTCCCGAAAATATAGCAAGACATGGCTACGGGCATAAGGCCAACTTCTTAAAGCGCGGTGGTCGTCGCGCAGCGCGTGTTCGAATTTCATGTAAATAAACAATGTATTTAACACGCGTTGTGTACGTCGCTATGAGTCCCATATATCGAACAGGACGCGGCGTGACGACTGCCGCCCTTTAAAGCCAGAACGAAAACAATCCAACCAAAATATCGTGATATCCGCTATACAGTTAATGACCCTGTTGTGTGGTTTCTGGTATATAGCGTTAATAACAAGAACTGACCTCATATTATATCGACCTCGGCCTAATACGCTGTGAAATTAAATTATATTGCCAATGAAAAGTCTTGCATTGTCGTAATTCATCGTCCGCGTCTATAGTATCGGCGGTTGGTTAATTCGAGTGACGTATTAGGACAATAGTGTTTCTATTGAGTCGCACGGCACTGTGTACCTGCCCATAGAACGTAACGACCGTGGCAAATCACAGTGACTCCCTCGTAAAGTTTTACCTTCGCATATACAACTTGCACGTATACTCCAATAAAAGCGCAAAATAAACACTGAATCGATTCAAAGTTAGGATTTCTAGCTCAGGGTGCCGGTGTTTGTGCCACGCGCCATTGAGTGTAATTGCTACCGCGTCCATTTTGTTCTATTTCTCTTTGTTTGAATGCAACTACGTAAACATTATTGTCGGTTGGTCGAAAACGTGCAAACATAGAAACATGGCAGACGCTTGTCTTATAGGGGGCTGCATGTCACCCAATTATAGCAATAACGCCTTATCAATTCATACAGTGGCGATTAAGAAACTCTTTATCGTACTGTAAATAAATCGGCGTAGTCAGGCAAACACGGATAGACAGAAGCCATTACTTACTTGTACCAGATGACCTTTAGAATACGTTGTTGGGGTATATGATATTTCATGAAATATGTCTACATTATCCCCTAACACAATCAGTAAGTCAATCAGTCAGTCAGTCAGCATTATACAGTAAAGTCGTGCATTTGAGTGAAAGTGGTGCTTACGGCTTCAATCGTGTTGCCAGGGGTACTTTGCATACATTTGTTTACAAAGAATCACAGGATATTTGCAGTCGACTGGAACAGCACCCGTGATGGTGACATGAAATACCTGAGGGCATACCTGTATTGTTATGCTAATTAAAGGGTCAGGCCTAACGTGTCGGTGAATAGGGTTTAGCCAAACTTTGGAGGATGCCTCCTGTGGTTTTCTTTCAGTGGCGGACACACAATATCGCGATTGTTTGTCCCAAACGTTTCCAGTTCTCCAAATAAAACAAGTTTGTTTTTAAAAGAGTTGTCTTCTTTTAAAATTATCAATATAATATAGTCTTGCGTCTGTCGAATTATTGGAATATACTTTATGTGTCGTAACGTTCGTGCTTAGTCTAAAAATGTAATGTTTTACTATCTTGTTGAATTATTTTTTTAGTCATAATTACATTGCATATTTATGTTTGAAATGGGGCTGTGTACACTTGGTGACCATCATGTTTTACCGGTCGCATGAGTATTACCTGTCAATTATTTGGAGAAAGAGCTTTTTAACTAGTCAATTCAGATCTTTTTTGACTATATCATCTCACTTTCTAAGTTATACTTCATTTTGTTTTGTATTATGTAGTTGACCGTTACCATTTTAGAACGCCGTTAGCATGTATTCTGAAAACTGTGAAGTTCAACTTGCAAATAAAACAAAATTATTGTTAATGTTATTTTTGTCGTGTTATCTACAGCTATATGCACACAAACGCTATTCTGGTGAGAACAGCAAGCGGGAAATTCAAGCTAATTTAAATATGCATGATTATCCACCCACTTATGGCAGTTTGTACAAGTTGTGTCAAAGTTTATGTTTAGAAATGTACATGGGACACCCCCTCAAAAAAACTTGAAGGAATTCGAAGATATTATTGGTTCATTTGTTCATGATATTCCAAGTACAGATAAATTAGAATTAAATTGAATATTTACAATCACAAAAATAAGTTGTATTTTCTTTATTAGTCTTTAAAATTATTCATGGTTAGACATTTATTAAATAAAAATAAAATACTATATGACACTACAACTTGTAAATGTACTTGTATAGAGCCTTTTTCTGCAGTGGTTATGTAAGTATTATGTAAGGACGACATGGAACCAACTTTACACGTTTTGTATGTATGGTGTAAATTCTTTGAGGTTGTACACATACATATGAATTTAATTCAGTATTTTTGTTAAATATTGCATTATGTTATATACACCGAATTTATCGAGCACTGAACACGTTGTTTTTCTATTCGCCTGACAGATGTGAATGCATTGGAGGAAATAATTATTTAATGTAAAATATAATGTCTTGTGTCGCGAATACAAGATTGTTATTTCACGATAAATCGCAAGAAAGAATTAAATATCGACATTGTTGGCGGACGATTTGAGAAAATATAAGTATGTCATCATTTCATACTACTATATCTCATAATACATGACATAGTTCATAGTGAATATATTTTCTGCTGTGTAATGTTAAAGTTACCTCACCAATGCTATCCACACAAAACAATATGCGTTATACTAATATTTCATGAAGGTTCATTAGTTGCAAGACGGCATATCACATGGCTACAGTATTGAATGTATTTTACCGTTATACATGTTAGGTGACAGTTTGTGTAAATCAGTGTAGAGTCCACAAAAGTAAATATTAAGAAATATAGATAGCATTATCAACTTGAAAATAAATTACGTTTTCATAGCTACGGGTGATCCCCTGCTTTCTAGTTATGTAGTCATTATTTAGCCAACAACCTGGCAAGCTCCTTCTCTCTGGAGCACAGTATTTTTAGTCGATTTTCCGCAGACGTCAACACGTGGTCGGGAACATGTTCGAGCAAATTAACGTCTTCAAGGACAAAATGGTTCAAACGTTTCTGTTGGACGGCATTCAGCAACTCCCGAATAAGAGCAGCAAAACACGACTCGATTTTATGTTTTTGCCATTTCAGTTTATCAATCTCACCGTCGCACATGTGTAGTAGAACTGTCTTCATTTGGTATGTCGTCAAATGCCGCAAGGCGTCGTCATCGTGTCGCAGAGCCTTCAAAATTTTCAAGGTTCGACAGCGACATCCATCATCTGCTTTTTCTATGATTTTCAACAGAGTCGTCTCTCTCTCAAAACAGGATATACGCCAAAAATATTCCGATGCTGGGTCAGATTCGTAACTGGCAGGTTTAGCGACTAACGGGTAGGGGTTTTCTTTCCGTTTCAAGTCAATCATAGGAGTAATCACTATAGTTATGTTATCACCAACTAGAATCCGGACATCCTTTCCAGGTTCGTAGTCATTTACTGAGACACCTGGTAAGTCTCGTAAGCTGGCCCACTGAAGAACAAACTTGTAGAACATTCGGTTGGCTAGGACTGGGGAGAGATAGTTATCATGCGAACGCCAGCCAATCCAACGGTCTTCGTTAGCCTTCCCTGATGCGACGGCGGGCACCCGCAGCGCGACGAAGCCTGGTTTAACTTCTTCCACAACAACTCTGCCCACGATACTGATGGGTATCTGTACCTCGTAGTTAATACTTGGTTGTACCATCAGACCGTCAAACGAGCTGCCGACGTAAACGGGGTCAAGACACCTGACCCTTGATGTGTTTCTCTGGATTTTTGGCAATAAGCTCTGAAATATTTCACAGAATGTATTATTGTATATTTGAAGTTCCTTATCGGGAATGTTGGTCTTTCTTTCGAAGCACTCCTCAAGCTGAGCTCGAATGGAGTTCAACTCGGTCTGTCCGTTTATACAACCATCGTCTTCGGAATCAGATTTGTCCCATTTCGGTAATGTCAATGTCTGTTCTCCTGAAAATAAAATCGAAACTATCATTAGTGTATTCATAGATCTGTACTTGCCATCCATGCACACATGTCGTTATGTTTGTTTGTTTTTTGTTTTTTCCAAGAAGGAGACTTTAACTTTGTTGTGGTTCATTTTGGTTTCGTATTTAGCGTGTTCATTAAGATAGCAGTAGCGACTGAAGACGGTGGGTTTGCATGAACGTTCGATATAGCTTAAGACCAGCACCACTCATTGACTGAATCGAGTTATTGCTTCACCTGCTTATCTCCACAGGCATGATCCCAATTATACACTTGTGGATATACTAGTTTTGAATACATGTAGAAACCCGAGACGTCTATAATGTCTGTCTTACCTTTGGTTTGGGCTGAATTTTTACCTACGCCCTTCTTCGTGCCTTTGTCTCCAATTTTCAGCTTTTTCAGATCTTTTGTCGTCTTTCGAACACTGTTGCTCTTTTTCATCGCCTTACTCATATCTTTCAACTATTATCTTCTTTACAATTATCAATGTGAAACTGTAAGCAAACACATCGTACAGAGTCAAATATTAGTACTTCGATTTTAGGATTGGTTTGGAGAAAACAACTCTCGTCGTACCAATATAAGTAATATGAACGCGAGAAAAAAATAGTATTCGCCAAGATGTTGAACCTTACCACGCCAAAGGAATAAGGGTCCAATCGTATCCCTATCATGCAGAATAACTGTGTAACATTTGCAGGACTATCCGATAAAATCATGTGTATAATTTGTTCGTAGAGGGGAACTATACTGCACTCACCAGAACAATGAATGGAAATGATCCCATTAAACTATTATAAGGACGACTGTGAAGTCTCATTGGCTGTTAATCTCAGGGAGGACCCACGTTAACAACCACAGCTTTCCGTTGCTATGTCCGCGGACAGGTTTTTACATACTTCATAATTAATTTCCACGCCCATGTGGAGTTTTTATCACGTTTTTTTTTTAAACAGACCATTTATATTAGATGTTTTCCAACAAGAGCCGTTAGAACCATTGTGTAAAGTACAAAACACTAGACAATCGAATCCTGTCCTAGTTATAGCGCAGTGGAATCTTAGATTAATTTATGTATTGTTCGCTCTTGAAATCAGAACGTCTGTTTGGTGCATGTTTTAATCTCTTAAATTGAATGGGCTTTTAAAAGCTAAAAAAAGAGTATAACAAAGCACTTAACGGGTCGCTGAAATCTGTCATGTCGTATTATAGATTGGTGTGGCAAATATCACTAATTTAATAAAGACGATATCTCTGATATCATGAACACAGCTATTACTCGTTAAGTCCGATTGTAGTTCAATTTGACATGGATAAATGGCTAAACTCTATGGTCAACCATTATTTTTAAAAATTGGATTCCAGCCCATCGCACCATAATTTGACGCTATGGGATAAAACGTACACTTCTATGAAAACTAGTTCGCTGATCTCCCCTCTTTTCGTTTTACGAATTTGAAAACCTACTTAGCACATACAAATAAGGAGCATGCTTATTATGAAAAGTTATTGTTAAGTTGTACTCTCAGTCATAAAGTACTGTTTTATGAGGTTTCCTGGGATATTATCAAGTGTTTCAACATAAATGTATGATGATCGTATACATTAGAAACGTGTATTATAAAATAAGGGGCGTACCAACAATGCGTATGGGTATGAAACTTGATCTCATAAAACAATTGGATTGTGGAATTGTCCGGAACAACAGTCAGGTTGCCAAGCTTGTTAATTATCGCGCGTGCATAAACATGCAACCTGTGAAGTCGTGCGTTGCGAGAAAGTTAAATAGCTGTCAACGGTCTCGCTAAACAAGATCGTTAACGTATCATTAATCTTATTTCTTGTTATGTTGTGTCGAACTTTCATATCAAGCTGATATTTGAAACCATCCAGCCTTCCATTGGTCGACCAAAAGAGATCACGTGTCAAGGACAATATAAATATCGGTAATCTTCACAAACTGAAGGAAATTAAGAAGATGGGGCACAACTGGTACACCATCACCAGACTAGCCCAGAGCAGAAGAGAGTGGGAGGAGACTGTCGGTGGCCTATGCTCTACCGGCAGTTGAAAGGCTAAAGAAGAAAGAGAATCTTTACGAAGAAAATATTTAGAATTTGTCCAGATTTCATTATGTAAAATTTGCATATTACAGTAAAACAGTTGAGGTCATCATACTATTTACGCGAATTAATAATTAATATGCCATAGATAGTAAGCTACTATACTTGACTTATCTTTGTAATATAAACTCTATGGAAGCCTATACGTAGAGGCAATTCTATGCGCGGAACAAGCGTCTTAATTCATCGTCACCAAACACAATACAACAATTTTGTTTTACAATCAATCTTATCCTACCATTTTTAATATTCAACTAATTTTTTTAAAGATGTTCAGAATTCCCACATAAAGTGGTTTCCCGTTATTGAAGACGATTTACCCGAAATAGTCCTGTACCGTGTTACATCTTCAATGTTATAAAATATACTTTCGGTTCCGTGTACATAATACTAGCATACAGGACATTCAAACATTATTTTGCGAAATGGTTCTTCTAATATCCTCTGGGCATCCGGGCACTTCGAAATACGGATATTAAAATGAACTGTGACATTATGTTATTTTTTTGAACACAGGATGTGGTTTGTGTATCTCAAACTTGGATGCGGATATTAATACACGTAATTACACTGGCGGCAGTTCCACGCATTAATTATTCAAGATTCAACAGTTACGTTATTGATTTTAGAAATACATACTTCACAAATGAGCTACAACGCTGCAATTGAACCCTAACATCGCGGAGTGCAATAGAATGTTACACACCGTGGTGTCTGTTGTAGACTGTGGTATTTTGTCAACATGCTCGCAGCTGAAATTATACTATTGCGAACAGCAGAACAATCGCGAATTCCGGACTGGTTCTCAAGCTAGCGATATATTATACTTGAGTGTTTATGTGGCGTTCTCCTATTTCATGGCACGAAGGACGGTGATTAGAATCCAGCGACTGGGAATGGATAAATAGTAACATATGATAAATAATTAATAATATTACGTAACTCGATCCATGGCAGCTAATTTGTTGTAGTATTCATTATTGCGAATGGTGTACATCAAGATTTCGTGCAAGTGTCTTGAAATTAGAAATTCCTATTTTTATATTTCATTTCTTATAACTGTACATATCCGGACGGCCGTGGGCATCGCTGCCCAGGCTTTCACTGGATTCTGTTGAAGTGAGTCGTGTGCAATATTGTATCGTATATCAGATAAAATATATGGACAGTGGGAATATTTACCTGAATCACGCTGATAGATAGTTATATATATATATATATATTGCCGGCTGCTCCATTAACTTAATCATTTTGGTTTGTTTTTGCAGCTTCAAAGTTCAAATCGTGGCTGGTGTTGACGTTTTTACACGTATTCAACATATGAATAGAAACAGTACTAGTCAACGAAAGCTGTGAAATGTACGCTGAATACGCGAAACTTACACCAACTTTCTTTTCATTCACTCACACTAATTAAGTCCATAAATTACAGCTCGTTGTCTGTACAATACAGTGTGGCCGATTATGCGACGCATTAAACACCAGTCAGTGGATGCGACTGAGGGAGTGAACATTTCAACTTGAACGGGGGGCGTTGGTGATTATTATTTTACAATCCGGACTCGTCTGTCTCGTCATTCCGTTGAGGGTGACTTTGAAAGAAGATTGTAAACATTTTTAAAATATGCCGCTAGAAATTCTCCAGCAGGCGCTTAGATTCGAATACTTTAGCAATGTGTATTTCTTCTCATTTCTCGCGTAATCAATTTCGTTTTTAAAATCTTCTAAAATATTTCAAATACTGAACTACGAATATCGCGTGTTTCCCTCAAGCAAGCATATTTGTTTACATAAATTGTGTATACATTTTTAATGTTCACATTTACATTACTGTGTTTTCACAATCTCGATGTATTGCACCAATGACCACCTGGCATTGTCTATAAACATATTTGCATATTTAACGAACTTATTTATTACCTGTGCTGTCTGCGGATGGCGCGTAACCAGTTCCTGCTAATTTGTTTTGCTAATTTGCAAATTTGAGCAAGAGCATTTCAATTTGAATGGAATTTTAACGAGGTTAAAAACAATAGAACAAATGTGTTTGTCTTGCTGCAAAAAAAAAAACTTTTTTAGTTTCAGATGGAACACCATAATCCGGTGTTAATATTGATCATGAAACATTTGTTTCAGAGGTGAGTGTAGCATGACTCAAACAAATACTTTCCCGTTTTACTAATCACCGATAATTCCTTTAGTGACCATTGTAGCCAAGGCTGATTGTCGTTCGGGTCTTGATGTGCATATGATTACGCTTTGGCCACACTAAAATAACGGTTTATATCATTATGTCTATTATCAAAAAGTATTCATGTAGTACCAACGCTTTACTCAGTGGACTTTATGGTTTGAAATACACTATCTCGCTTATAAGTCTGGTTCTTGTTGTTGTTTTTTTCGAAAATAAAACAAAACAATAAAAATGACTAAAATACGAAATGGTACAGTGTTCGCCATAATGCGATGTGAGGGCGTCTACAGGTGACACAATTGTTTTATTTGTTTCGTGGTAATTCAGCTCTCGCCATTTATACTCGCCATTTATACTTTTATACAGAATATTTTAATTTATTGAAAATAAAAACTAAAGAACAACTAACAAGAGAATGTATTCACGTCTAAGTTTACATCAGCTGCAACAATATTTTCTGATAATGGGTGTCATTTCTATCGATTTATGACATCGCTCCCGGTGTTATCGCGTGGTTCGACTAATTCGATTGATTCTTAGGAGTGTTTTTATTCACATATTTCCAGACTGAAATGTATATTTGTATAACATACTGTATTTATACAACTTGCATTCAGTTATTACAATCAATACTGCAATTGATACTGCAAATGTGTTCAACGGTTTTACAAAAGGCGACCATGGGCTATTAGGATGTGCGTGGTATACACTACAATTACGCCGGCAATGCGTAAGCTTGTCGTTGATTTACATTCTTTTATTCACGACGCTCACCAGGACTGTGCATTTGATCACGTAGTCGAACCAAAGTATCACGTGACATCGAAACCCGTAAATGTTCTCATTTCAGTTAACGAGTCGCGTGTAAAGCTTGCAAGCCGATGTGAATAATTATATTTAACTTTATAACTACGACCACGGTAGGAGAACAACGGTCTCGTGTGTGATTGCACTATACAAAACCATTAATAAGATCGGCTGTGGTTCACTGCACCAGTTTACTGGCCTTTACATTGTTAATACTGACCTGAATTGTCAATTCTCGGTGTGATAATACCGGGACAGATAGATTAAGTTTTACAAGACAATCGCGATCAAGTAGGGCTGTGTGCCGTTAAGCATTCCTCCGTCACCCATCGCTGTTTACGATAACACAGTACTCGTTGTGTTTACCGTCGCCAGCGATATCAGAGTAATCACTCTATTTATCGTCGCCACGGTGATCTTACAGGTAGTGCAAATAATTCCATAGTATGCATTAATAATAGTTCAAAGCGTAGTTAGTAAAATTTACCACGTCGCCAACAGGTTTTTAGACGCACTATAAACTCAACTAAGTTTGTTTATTATCATCCGACTTCTTTCCTTATGGGTATTGACTGTGAAGGCGCCTTGGACAGCTAACAATAGTCAGCTTTGTAAGTCATTGTCCGTCGTTCACTGCCGTGTTAATAGTACGCATTGCTACGTTTGAAATACAGTTCATTGTGATGCATCGAAACGCACATATCGTTTAAGAAAATAATTAAAAACGATTGACGCCAAATCACCAAGATATCGACGTTTGCCACGTTCTTCAAGTTTATGGGGGTCATCGAGGAGGTCGGTCGATATTCGCTCGGATTCCGAACCGCTGCGGTGAAAACTGACTCTCGGATATCGATTTCGGATTGTCATTATTTTTTTTCTGAAAGCGGACTCGACAACAACAACAATTCTTTGAGGGGACAACATATCATGGTTCATTTAGTCACGACCAGTTTACAATGGAAGTGAGCAATGAGGTTGCTATGACAACACCGTTAAATGAATGGCGAACGTCAATATTGCTACACTGTAAATACCTGGTAACAGTTATAATAGCGAGAAGTCGATGTGTAAATTCCACGCGACGGAGTATCGCACCAACGATTCAGTAAATACAAATATTTCACACGTACAATGGCTACATATACTTAGAAGTAGGTATAATGCTGTCGTTGTTTTCTGACTTACACAGTTATAAATGGGGAGGGTCGCAATTATATTTAGTTCTTTTGGCGTTTAAGTGTTGCGGTGACGTTTAATCGGTTAGACATTTACATTGACTTACGTATACTCGTCAGTAGACGGTAGCGGTACTTAATACAAAGAAACCAAGTACAGGCCGTAAAGCTTAAACTCGGTAGCATCGCAATGGAAATAATATTTGAGGTAACACTTCTGCTGTGAATACAATTAATCACAAATCACACTAAGAGATAAACGTATAAGGCAGCATATGGGTTGATAGTTACCTGTTAAATTCACACAGTCTCAAAGAACACGTTGACATTGCCGTGAAAGTTTTTAACAGAACAAACCCCGCGAAATTTCTGTCTCACCTGCTTAGTCTTCATGACCAAAGAACAGCCACCAGACTCATTCAGCCATGATTAGATCACAATTTTGAGTGAATTCAGTTTACGTAATTATATCACATGTCGACAGTTGGCTTTCGGGAGTATAGCACCTGACGACCGTGTTTTACTGGATATGTACTCCTTAACTTGCCTGTTATCGTTAGAGTCACGTGTGATGTCGAAGGTCAATTACTGTGTGCCCAAGGAGGTCACTTCATAGAATTTTGACTTTGCATCAAATACTATTGTTGTATTTCAGTTAAAAATACATTTTCTATTTACGATTAGAATATTAGCATAATTCATAAATAGCTGACATTCTGAACACGCAAATGGTTCATTGATTTTTTTTCTTCTGATACTTTATCATTCATTGAATCGAGGCAGGTAAGCCGTGATTAATTTGAATTGCAGAGGTACATACAATGTACTTTGAATCGCATACAACCGAAGCACCCTCAGACGCCACGCACGCTTTAGAATTTCGTATATGAAGCAATGTTTTTACACATGTTTTTACGTCGCATGGAGTCCATGCCAAATACGACGTGGCGCGACGACTGCATTGCTTGAAGCTGAACATTTGGATTACTGGCATCAAATAGCCTTTGCGAGTATAATAATACATTTACTATCAGGTAAGTATCTCCTTGTGGGTATTTTTTTTCATTGTTCGCGTAGTTTCCATTGTTTGTCGAGGTTAAGAAATATGGACAATGGCAAACCCAAGAAACTGGGTGTATACAAAATACAATACAAACTTGAATACAAATAGGCAATACCAAAGTTTGATAAACGTTTTCAATGTTACGACCGACAACTTGCATAATTTTTCTAGTTACTTTCGTAAGTAGTGATTGTAGATAAATCATAGAATATGGACGCTTCGATAGTTTTAATCCAATCGATTAGGAATTTGTGATTTCTTTTACTCGTAAGTTATATACTGGTACTTCTTTGTACGATATAAATAAATAAAAATACCTTCATGAACAGCGCCAGCTACGACCACATATTCATACTTGCTTCTTGTCACTAGATGGACAACCACGTGTAATAAATATTGTGCTGACATGGAATTGAAGTATATACTGTGGAATACTTTATTTTCGCTTGGAATTAATTTTCGATGTTTTCGCTGAAAGAATGATTCAGTGAAAATAAGTGTGTATTCTCGGAATGGACGGTGCATGCTTATACAGAAAGAGGCAGATGTGGGATTTTTAGTTAGGGACGCACTTTTCACAATGACGTCATTGTTGTCCTACACTGTGGGGCATGTGTGTATAAATAAGTGACGAATTGGGGGCACCTGTACCCCTCTAAATCCGTCACAACGACACAGTGGCGTATATGTGTACTGGCCCGCATAGACACACTAGACCAGTTTTCTTTTACAATACCTGGAAAAGTTTGAGCTATCATTCTTGACTTCACACACCAGGATCGTTAGAGTACAGACTTGCATACAGTCCCTTGTTCATCTTTGACGTGTTTTTTTTTAATGAGGTATCATGGGACTCAAGTGTGTAAATGGCGAAAGCCGTGTCACCGCGAAATAAACAAAATCAAATTGTTTATTTCTCGGTAACCCGACTTTCGCCGACAAAAAATAAACAAGAGACTGCATGCACGTTTTGTTAGAGTATAGATATGTGGTATTATTAGCTCGTCCCCCCTGACATTGTTAGGATCGACGGGAGTTATTGCGCCCTTGCCGACGCACTTAATCATTTTAGATAATCACGCCGATGAGGGCGCAGTAACTCACGCTATGCTATAACGTCACGGTGTCTAATACACTCATCGTTTTTTCATATAACTATGGATATTTTAGTGCGTGAATATTGAACTACATTGGAGCGGCGCTGGTCGTGTCATATTTAGCTACACTATCGTCATTTTTGCATACAATATCTGGATACGTATACGATAATACCCATCGTTTCATTTCACCGTGACGGTATGACACATAAGGCCAAAAAAAAACTTATGTTGCCCTCAAGTCGGAAAATTGAAAAATTGGGTCGGTCGGTCGGATTTTTTTTTAAACTAAAATTTATTTTAAACGTAAATAGCCGAAGTATGTGGGGGGGGGGGGGACGCGATCCGATATTTCATATTTTTCGATCGGTCGCTGAGGGCAACAATATCCTGCACATAAACATAAGATTAAATATAAACATTGGTAGAACTTGAATTAAAATCAGCCTTGTTTGAGAGAAAAAAATAATTAAATGCTGCAACAATATAGTTGTTAATAATTAATATTCCATATTTGCGGCGAGTGTACAGTATTGCATGGCCCATATGCCGTAGCGATCATCTCCAGCTGGTTGGAATGACGCCCGTATTATGTGTTGCTAGTTGATATATGATAAGGCCTGGTGATCTGAATTGTGTACAGTATTGGCTAGGAGCGCACAGATAGAGCTGATGTCGGCCTTGCCGGTTTTCTTCAGTTTAGTATTTCACAGTTATTTTCACGATTTGCCCCTGATTTTACATTTTATAAACTGTGAGATGAAACAGGCTGTGGCCAGACAAACGCGTACAGCTTTGTACTGATAATCCAGAAGTAATTAGCAGAGTGCAGTTGCCGTGGACAACAACCTACTAAGCATTTCGTGGGTAAATACCATGCACTCATGTGAATATAATTCTTAGGACTGAACCGCTCGCAATTTAGCATAATCTAGTGTGGTTATTTGGAGTATACATACATAAGAGTTGTGTTGACAACAACGGAGAAGTTAAAACAACGCACAATAGTTTCATAAGAAATAGAGGTCATTCACAACGTGTAATGAAGGATTAAAATTTGCATAAAGTTGAATGTTGTAAATCTATAACGTAAAGACAAGAGAACCTTGGTTACATCGGGTAGATAGAAGAAGAATGACAAATATTATTTTTGTTAATACAAATTGTATTCAAGTTATCCCAACTCCCTGTGCTTATTTATACATATATGAATTATATTTTAATATCGACGCTAGATATAATACTGTCTCGGCCACAACTGAGCCACGATTTGCAATTTATAATTTACGAGTTACTATTTTCAATCTTATATGTATGCACAATTAAATTGAATTACACTCTATATAGGGTCGCGTTTTAATTGAATAAAATTCAATGTAGTAGGAATAACATCATGCAAGTTGTAACGTGGTGTAGAATATTTTGCGTAGCTTTGGGCAAGGAATGGCGGTACTGTATGGTACAGGTTATCATGCATTATTCCTTTCTATAATCCTAAGCTACGCAAACTTGGATTAAATATTTATAAATCGCAAATCACAAAGCGGGTTATTGGTGGCCGTCTGGCTGTCCAACCTACACCTATCACTCAGTACCGTTTGCCATATTTTAATTTGTCGTAATGCCTGCCCCTACATAGAACCAGTGTCAGAAATGTGCCGTGTCCCTCCGTTCATATCTTCCCCACCTCTTTCGAATAATAAGATCAACTATATGATTAATTCGGGAATCTTTAGGTTAAAGCATTCACTCACAGCTTACGCTGCAATGTGAGGTCACCAGACGTTGATTGTGAATCCGAAAACAACTTAATTCATATCTCACGGATCGAAAATAATCAACGTTATGATACGAGTGTCTCGAAGAGCGTGTGCCATTGGCTGAACTGTGAACCGGCAATCTGCGATAAGGAAGTATGTCCCGCATTTCTTATCAGTGCGAAATCGTGTGACGCATGAGGTCCTGTGACAGAGCAGTGCCAACTACTACCTTCTCTGTAGCGACCAAAAAACGCCCGTCATTATTATTGGCGTGTTGTTGAGTCTCTCGGATAGTTCTAGCAGGGTTCTTGTAAGACATATCAGCACACCGCATTGTGGCTCTCTCTGCTGTGACCGCAGAGTGACGGAGCAGGATACTGACTCACCGAAGACACAGGTCATGGTCTGAACTTGCTAGACGTAGGCGGTTTAATGGTCTGCAATGGCTGTAGCTAAAGGGTACACGTAAGTATACAAACACGATGATATGCAGCCACCATTGTAACATCTATTTGATGTGCGTGATTTGCGTATTAAATTAATAGTATTACAAGAGGCCATATGGCGGTACATAACCGAGACTACAGCCTGGAATTATTATAATTAGACTGCGAGTTCAAGAACAAACACAAAACATTTCAGAGTTGTGGTTCCGATACACCATCATGTAGACCTGTGTGCAATCGTATATAAACCTGGAAGAAAATGCTAAATATCTTTATGATTATAGGAATCAAATATTATATATGATAATGTTTTGGAATGTCTGACATTTCACTTCCGGTCGGGCACAATTCTGAATAACTAACTAGCTGACAGGCTGAGTAACTGGTTTATTACACTATTGTCGTAGTAAATTTTCATAGACAGCGAGCTGAAAATTGGCTTCAATCTTTGATGTCCGTGTTTTATTGAGTAGATTCAATTACACGCACACACAATAGGCTGTGTGTTCACTGTGTGTTATGTTGGTTGATTTTCATATGAATTACTATTAGTATAGGTTACATGCACGTGTGTTGTAATTACAATGTGCATTGAACAGAATTTGTAACCGGGCATGAGTGGGTGGGTGGGTTAAGATGAATTATAACTTTCATAAAATATAACAAAACCATGTCGCTCATGGACGTATGCAACATACAAGATGAATTTGAGACTTGTTTACCGAGGATTCGATATTAAGGCCAAAATGCGAACGTATTTAAACTCGCGAGAGAATTCATAAACTCTATCACAGGCAGGTTGGGATTGCATTATAAAATTTTGCTGAAAAACCAAATGTCCCACGTATCTTTATCGCCGATAATACATGACGGCTACTTTTCGCAGCTTAACTCACTCACTTTAGCGCAGTTGTAACTGGCAACGGGTTGACCCGCCGTGACCCCGCATACGTCACCGATTCAAATACAAACGCAGGTATGCATTAGTATGCATTTCAAACAGCTGTCACCAGAAATAGCGACGATATCGTGCACAGTATTGTTATTTAAATACTAGGTTAAAAGCAACCAAAATGTGCACGGCCTCATCCTGGAGGAACACTTTCGTTATCTTCAAAATGGAAGTAATTGTCAAAAACAGTTAAACACTGCAAAATATATTGGAAATATTATTGATACCGGATAAGTACTAGGAATGTGACATTTCTGAAAGATTTCGTCGTTTAAATTACATTAAGCCAACTAACCTTAAATAACCTTATAAGTGCTCAATATTACGGGGTAAATAAATTCGCAGTTTCCATGGAAACGTTTCTGGTTATATTTTTCCTTTTCCAAAACTAAAATCCAGTTAATAAAAAACGTAAACTGTCAAAGAACGGTGGGTTCTTCCAAATGTTGACTTGAGTTTTATGATTTTATTAATATTTTCGTTTAAATTACTCGACCTTTCACGTATATTGCATAACCTATGTATAGATGTTACAACTTCTTGTTCCGTCACGCGTGGAAACCATATTTTGTATATTATAGTATTTAGTATTATTCAATAATATTAATTAGTTGTATTATTATTATACTTTCAGGAGAGATGTCAGGGTTGGGATAAATGGTTTCCTTAGACTTTTTTTGTTTGTGTTTCATTCAGACGTAATACATTGAATTCAATTTTGGTTTAATAAACAGCTTTGTAGAACACGATATATGCCGCTCATCATTTTAAAATGATACGCTGCTGAAAAAAATGCTCCATTCCAAAACATTTAATAATTGGGTGATTTGTATTCCATTTATTTGTCAATACTCGTATACGAATAATGGGTCACACATATGATATGCAAATAGAAAAAAAAACGTGTGTGCACCTCCTCCCCAAAATGTTAAAGTCCCATCCAGTGTTTGATTTTGCTTTGGCAAATGTGTTCGTGTTTTTATTCAATATATATTACAGGAAAAATTGCCTTCGTGGTACTACGGTGGTACTTAATGAACGATCTAACGATAGTTCGCTAGGACACGTGGCGAATAAATGCGTTTTGCATATAACTGAACTTAACATTCACAGAAGTATGTACATATCACGTGACAAGCTCCCATACATCATATGCACTCAATTATTAATTGCATATCAAATGTTAACTGACACAAAAACGTCGTTGTCTTAAAACAGCTTGCTGTTATGAGTAATTCGGTTTCTATACAAGTGCCCCAATTTATGTCACAATTATGAATATGATGCATGTGTATTTTACAGGTGTGAGTAATGTGTTCCGGCTATCGAGGAGAAATTTGAAAGTTTATGCGACCCACGCTGTGACCCGAGTCTCGCCTCTTCGAATACTGTCATCCGACGCTAACAGTTTGTTTAGCTCATATTGAGGGCATATATAATATGTTCGGTGGCGCTATAGTCGGGTTAACACACTTGCATGTCTCGTTTCAGGCGACTGGACCTACTGAAGTTTGTGTTTGTGTCGTGTTTACTTATATGCATCATCGTATTTTACGGCTATAGAAGTTTGTGGCTGGGATCAGATAAAAATATCCGATCTATTAAGCTGTACAGGTATGCACTAGCAAAGTTGACCCTCCATGAGCAAACATCCGAACCCGAATCGTTATACAAATATTGATACATATCTTCTCCGTCTGGTCGTTAGCCTGGTAAATAGTCCCTGTGCTGTGATTTAAATTCGTCGTGGCAGTGCGTGTACGTGATTGAGGCTGAATGCAAACCAATCCATTTGTATACATGTGTAGTAATATGGCACTGTGTTTTACCTTTCTTGCAGGCCGCCAGACAATTCCTCGGCATTGCGTCTGGCCTCTTCAAACGTGCGATATGTGTTGGAAAAGTTAAAAGCAGATTCTCGATCGAGAAAATTGAACCGTACACTATTGACAGACGACATTGAATCTAAATTAAATCACTCAATTCGTCTAATAAATTCCGTCCAATTGTCTGAGCATCTTCAAGTTCCTGACATTCCAAATACAGACAATACGAGCCCTTACTTTGATACACCAACAGAATTCATTTCAGAGTTGGAAAAATTGATCAACCTCAGACAAAATGAGACCGCGGGGTTGTCTCTAGCGGAAGAACGTAAATATAGCAAAGACGATCAGTATAAATATTATGCGGTAAGTATATCATGTTATAAGCTTTGCGGGTCTGTTTGAAACATTTCACGCCATGTTGTGCAGACGGAGTTTCCCAAAGTCCTGTTTTAATTATTTATTTCACTTTCCATAATTCGTCCTTAGATACCACGTGATTGCATATTGATGAGTAACTTACATGACTGAATGTGATGTTTCAATTAAAACAAATAATTATTTTTGGATTAATTATTTTTAATTAATTTTTACCCCCAGCACTGCCCATCAACCCTGAGGAAAAAAATCCTCGAGATTCCAGAACTTCGAAAAAAGTTCATTCCAGACATCCCGATTTTATTAACAAGCGATCATTTTAATAAGGAGGAATATGATCGACTCTCACACTTCAAGACTCCACAGGGATGGTCAAACGTAGACTATAAAGGTAAGCTAGTCCAGGGCATGTATTCTCCTCATATATTTGTTCCAGACGTTGTTTACTTGTACTTAAAAAAAGCGATATTGCCACAATTATCTTAATATTGTACACTGTCTCCGAGTCTGAATCAATCTGTTTAAAGCGGAGGGGTTTTCACCTGCGCACGCGCGGGGATTGAGTCACTGGCGACGATAACAACGCACGCTAAAACACGAAAGGCTCATGGGTAGACGAGTGTTTGTAAACAACGACACGCTATGGCCGTCCGTCGCAAGCGCAGATGACGACTCCCCGCTTTACATAAGAGCTTTGTACCCATTGTCCAAAGCATGATATGTTTTTCAGTAGAGGACAGTTATTGTTCACACATTAGCATTTACAAAAACAGTTAAACAGTCCGCGTTTACTATTGTTTTTGTTCTAAACAATGCCTGTTTACCGGGAACATGGAAGGTAATACCTTCCATGCTGGGATGGACTGTTTCGTTGCCATATTATCGCCTTTTAATGGTTCTATTTACACTATTTATTTGTTATGACATTGTATTTTAGAGGTTGCTGACGTAGCTTCAAACTTGAACACTGACGGGAGTCGCTATATGTTCGACAATTTAGTGAGCAAATGGAAAAACACAGCCAGGTGTGTTAGATGTGCTGTTGTTGGAAATGGTGGTGTTCTGAAAAACTCTAAACTAGGGGAGGAGATCAATTCACACGATTACGTATTCAGGTCAGTACGTCATATTTGGTTCAGTGTCACACGTCCCATTCATAGTGGATAAAAAAAATGTACGTCGATTTTAAACGCAGTTATTAGAAGTAAATAGTTTATTTGCTATTTTCAAAACTCTGTGTTATATAATTTGTGGCAAATGAGTTCAAATTAACCTCGTCTCCGGGTCACTACTGAACTCGATCCGGATAGAGATCGGTTTAAATCTCGACGATTGAGGGCATGATTTCGTGTCGACTGGGTGCCTTTTCTGGTACGAACGCAGCTTCATAAATCCCTTCTACAAACATTGAATACTACTCTATCTCGAACCGAAGCGAGTCATATATCTCACCATACGTATAGAATATTCCCTGAACGAAACCATAAGCAGATGACGAGTTTAAAAAGTCAGCGACGTGAATTCAGGTACTAGATAGATAGCTTTCATCATTGGTACATTAGGGTACCATACATGTATTTTCAAACAATTGTGCTATACTTTCTATAACCACATGTAAAACTCTCAGAGATCAATTTTTTTTTTTAATTATTTGCTTTCAAAAGCAATTGAGTCCTTGAAAATGGCTACCTCAATAAAAGCGAGGACGGTTGTAGGACCAATTCCTAAAGCATGTTTAACCATGGAGTTCCATGGTATAACAAACTCGCCTGTACGTTTACACAACTACCAATATATGTAGGAACCACAATAACCAATCAAGATAAATCCCTGCAATTACACGAGATATTTTATAAAGTTAATATTATATTAACCTCCAGCATCCTGACTATGTTTATGCGTCAATTTTAATGGATAAGAACATAATATAATGGCCAATAATAGATCACCATCATCACAGTTTCAACCTTTCATTGTATAGCATGTTGTAACAGACTCATATTTTGAACTGTTGAGGGTAGTGGTGATACAATCAGGATATTTATTCGTGGAGACATCAGATACAGTGATAATACAGTGAAGTGTAAACTTGGTTTCCAGGCGATGGCTTTACAGCCACGCCTAGAGACAGACCTCCCGTATAACCTCCGCTCCCTCTTTCTCATCAGTCCCCCTATTTATAAGTGAAACCACGTGATATCGTGACGTCACTACGACGCCTAGCACAAGTCAACGTGATTGGTTAGAACTTACTAACATGCCAAATAAGGAGTGCTAGACAGTCATGGTGACGTTTGACACGGCGTGTATAAAAGTGTTAATATGGTTTAGGCTTTAAACAATACATTAGATATTACATATAGGTGTAGGAATGTGAACATTAAAGTAATAAGCATGGGAAAGTTAACACGTATTGACATAGACAATTGAATGCAATTGTCATGTCATACGTGTATGCGGGTACCACATCAGATTGGTGACAATGTACAACCAAGACATGCATTTGTAAATAGAACTGGCATTAAATAAGTGGAAATTGATCGTTTCTCTTTAATTGAAATGCAGATTTGTTGTTACTATTAATGCGTGCGTTTCTTCATTGAATACGAACAAGCGCATTACAAACTGAGGCTCTTTCTTGGGGCGAATTCTGTAATGATCTCGTCTTTCCGCGATAATGATAATAATAATAATAATAACACGTCCACACTGTATGATACAACACAGGGTGAATGTAGCTGTTACCAAAGGCTTTGAATCTGATGTAGGGGATAAGACAAGTCACTACGTGTTCACCATGGTAACCTTGGATAACTCTATCAGGGGTGGTAACAAATATGGGTATAAAAGCGCCCCCAACGGAAAGGTAAACCGAACTGTTTTTGTTTACAGTTGTGAATGAATCGATATTCTGACGGTTTGAATAATGGACGTGTGGATACACCTTAAATCATGAACAATACACACCATGTAGCAATACATTTACACTATGACATGATGATGATGAATGAAAACATTACATAATGAATGCATACCGTGACACAATAAATACACACCATAGCACGATAAATACACACTATAACATGAAGAACGCGCACCATAACCTAATGAGTGCATACCATAGCACAGCAAATACACGCCATAACATAAAGAATGCGCACCATAACCTAGTGAATGCATACCATAGCACAACAAATACACGCCATAACATGATAAACGAGCACCATTATATAATATATACATATCTTAACACAATAAATACACACCATAGCACGATAAATACACATCATAACATGATGAATGCGCACCATAACCTAATGAATGCATATCACAGCACAACAAATACACGCCATAACATGATAATCGAGCACCATAATATAATATATACATATCTTAACACAATAAATACACACCATAGCACGATAAATACACATCATAACATGATGAATGCGCACCATAACCTAATGAATGCATACCACAGCACAACAAATAATGCTATAACATGATAAACGAGCACCATTATATAATATATGCATACCTTTACACAATAAATATACACCATAACACGATGAATGCAGACAATTAACATGATGAATGTACACCTTAACGTAATAAAGAATACACACAGTAACTTTATAAATACATGGCATAACATGATGAATGTACATCTTAGCGTATTTTCATTGTTTCATAATAGGATATTCGTTACGTCTTAGTTCCATGTGAACAATGGAGCTATCAGGTCATAGGCGCCGCCCTGTCTGGTAAGCCATTGCCTCGTAGTCAGGACGGTTATAGCAGGTAATCACATTGATGAATGTTATTATTATTCTAACTTATTCTGGAAATAGATTTTCATCTCTGGAATCATCTGTCAAGTGGCGGGACGTTTAGTATGGTGCACCATATATCCCGTGATTGGCAAATACTGTAAGCAATAAAATTAAAGAATCTAAAAAGAGTTAAATTTAGCTTGAAGCCTGGAATGAATACTATAAACAATGAAATCGTAAATTACTATTTATTTCTGTATTTATTTCCTTATATTCTGTATTTTTTGTTTATGAATAATAAAAAAATGTAAAAAAACAACAATGAAATAATAATGATAATTAACAGAAAGAGAAGTTAAAATAGCAATTAGTAAGCTAAAACTTAGAAAGAGTCTGGATATGATGGTCCAGATTTATTAAAACAACAAACTTGGCCAAATCTTAGAGAGTAAAATATGTCAAAGTAATAATCAGACAGGATTTAGGAAAAGTTATCGAACCAGTGATCACATTTTTGTATTTAAAAAACAGTCCATGAATATCTACAAATAAACAAAACAAATTATATACTTACTTCTTATTGATTTCAAAATACCTTTGATAACGTTTGGAGAGAGAGGTTATTCTATAAATTGCTCAATAACGGTGTTGCTGAAAACATCTTCAAATGAATTAAACATACGTATATATCAACTTACAAAATCATGTATACGTTTTGAAAATGAGGTGTCCCGTGTGTTTGAAACCAACAAAGATGTAAGACAGGGATGTGTTATGAGCCACATGTTTTTCCATATACATATGTCAGTGATCTAAATCATTCACTGTAATACAATTCCACGAATCAGGTTCAACTAACTAATGACAAAGTTCGCTCTCAGTTTTATGCCGATGATCTTGTCTTAATATATCACTATACATTATAGAAAAGAGAAAATAGAGAAATATTGTCATAAATTAAAGCTCTAGGTAAAGTTATTTAGAAATACGAATGTAGTAACAAATTTACATTTCAAACTGAAAATATTAGTTTTTTTTCCATACTGCTACCTTGGTGTAATCATACCATCTAATAACTAATCTGGTGACAAAAGAAATAACAAAGCCAGCAGGGCTATGTATATAATGTTATTATTATTAGGTATTAATGAGGGTTGTGTCAGCCGTCAATTATGGCTGCAACCCATATTTGCATCACAGCCTCGTTCTCATCAAAAACAGTGAAGCAGAACACCTTCAATACTAGTAGTTTAGGGACTGACAGTGATTGCTAAATATGTCATGACACGTGCGCATCACTGTTATCAGACCACAAATGTACGTGTGCGTTTTGTTCGTCGTCACTGAAACATCGCTAGTCTTGACGAAAACAAGGCGGTCGATACAGTACACGAGTTACAATTAAGTAGCCCTGTTATAGACATTCTAGTAGTTTCAGTATTCACTCGTATATACGGCTGTTTGTAATATATACTGTTATGTTTGTAAACGCAGATCTCCACCAACTTTTCCTGTCAAGCTAAATAACAACAATGTCAAGGTCCTGCATCCAGACTTTTCAAGATATTTATTTTGGAGGTGGGTGTCAAAAATAATATGTAATATATAGTGAACAATATTTTTTCGAGCTTGAAACAGGTGCTCTTTCCTCTTCGCTGTTATGCAGCCCGACCCCCAAACCGGATAGGAAGTGGCGCGACGGCTGTGACAATTCAATGTGTGCGTAGCTTTCAATCTAAACGTTTAGCATTTCAAAACTATCCTTTCAACGGAGTTGGGGGGTTTACATTTGTTACCATTTTTATATTTATTAAACAAATTTTTAAAACTATTTGAACAATCTTGGAGATAGTGAACAGGACAGTAAAAATGGGCGTTCTCATCAGCAACAAAAGCTTCGCATTTTGGTTTAACAGAACATTTACATTATTTTTGAAAACATTGTAGTCTTTCTTTTCTCATAAAAATGTGTTGGCTAACTGTTATCGTTTTCTAGTAGCAGTAAAAAAATAGCAGAACAATCGATTTTGTTTATTTGGCAGTCACGTGACGTACTTAATGTTGACATTAGTGTTATCATATTTTTGGATAAAGTGTTGCAAGGGCTACAACAACATGTAAAAATTGTTAGTCATTAATAATTATTATTTTTATCAAGCTTTTTCTGTTTTGCCCAACGAAAGTCTACTACATCCTTAAACATACACAAATTCACACAAGTTGAACTCTGTGTAAATAATTTGATTTATCAGTGCACTTCTACTATGACCAGTTGTGGCATACTCATTTTTGTTTTAAACTTATAATTGCCGAATAGTCTGATGAATGTAATTTATTGAACTATATTTTCTTTCAGCTGGGTTGACTCGCCAGGTCGTAAAAGGGATATTTATCGCCCGCAAACAGGGGCATTTATGCTACTCGTAGCATTGCATACTTGTGATGAAGTAAGTTAAAATACATTGTTAATCCGTGGGCACGATTGGTTTTACTACTAACACTTGAATGTGCGATGTCAGATAGGGTTTAGTTCATAAATGGTAGTTGGGATTTCAGTCATAAATAACTCTAACTACGGCAATTCTAAAACATTTCCGGGCATCACTTTGTATTAGAGATTGAGATAGTCACTTTCAAATTTACCAGGATGTTTCGTTTTGAGAGAGAAACATGACGAATGTCATGATATCGTAGTTTAATTCTTGGCCGGGAAATCAAAAATATCTATGATATTGATGTAAGTTTTAGCGTGCGTGTATAGGGTATGACCTAGCTGGAAAAAATGCCACTCGGTTTAAAAAATATATAATCGCCAGTCACCAACATTTATTTAATATGTGTATGAAGTTAAAGAATTGCACATTTTTTCTAAACGAGATAGATTTTTGGTTAAATTACACATGAAAATATTGGTTTGTTCCTATGTGTGTGTTACATACTGTTTTTCTGACTCGTTTGTGGCTATCGGTCAATTAGAAAGTTTGAGAAAGCATTTATCTGACTGTTTTATAGATTAGTGGCTGTGTATTTTCCTACTTTTTCTTCAATACTAATATGTCACTTCAATGACAGCTTTAGCGTTTCGATAATCGATCGTACGGGCTTGTTACCATGCCACATATTGGTTCACTAAATTTTTACCGATTTTAAAAACATTAATCAGTTCTCGGAACATGACGTAATAATGTTGAAAAATCTGATTAATGTAGCGATTTCAATTCAATTGGTAATATGACTGAAACTGTGTTGCTAGTACAAGCAAATTGATATTTTTTAACGCAATGATTGGTTCATATGAGAAAACTTGCCGCCGTTATTTGTTCACACGGGGAAACCGTTTCTTCGTTGGTTGGCTCATCCAGTCTGGGAACCCATTACTTCATTCTCAAGTTGGTTGAATGGAATATGTGTGTATATATATGTGGAAGGAATTTACAAGCAAATCATAATACAACAGTGGTCATATAATTGCATGTTGCACTGTTTTGCAACCACTCCTATATAGGCACCATCTTCGACGTAAACGGCCACCGAAATCTCGTTTAGAACAACGCGACTTGTTTTGTCCCTCAAATAGTGTACCTCCCCCCCCCCCGTCGATCGCTTCTTCTGTTCTACTCATTTATGTAACCAGTCTAGTTGGAACAGTAAACGCAATAACGGGAGGGATCGAACACTATTTGAGGTGTATTAAGTCGCGCGGTTCTCTCGCCCCCAACGAGACCTCGGCGGCTATTTCCGTCCAGTGTGTTGGACCAGAGCACGCTTTGACACACAAGTAAGAATCTAAGTTGTCCTTCATGTATTTCCAGGGAACGATCACCTACAAATTTTACATAAACTAACAATATTGCGGTCTCGGCGTCTGCCAGTTTTACGTGGTGGTCGATTCATTCAAAATGTCCTTACTTTGAAATAATGTCGGATAGTATTGTATCGAAATTGTTTTAATATGAGTCACCGAGTGTGTTTACTTTGAGTATTGTTTGTTGCAGGTTGATGTCTATGGAGTTGGAGCAAGTTATTCAAACTATACGGATCATTATTACGACAATGGCCGCCATGTTGAATATGCAAATCACGACTACACCACCGAAAATAAATTATGGGCACGTTTGAATGAACTGGGGATCATTAATCTTCATACGTGACTTTAAAGTACCGAGATTTTTCCATTTCTAGTTTCCGGGTATGCAGATCACATGCATAAACCGAAAAGGGCATAGATGAATGTGTGAATCCGTGAACATAGCTCTTTTGCTGTTATCCTGAGTCACAAAACACCGAAACGAGTTAGATGAGATTTAGTTTGTTTTTACATCTGATTAGGTTTTGCATAATAAGTGACCATACCTATGAATCGGATAACCAATTAGGATTCCGATAATGTTTTTGGTGCTAATATGTTAAACTCAGTATATGCCGAGTAGTACCCGAAGTAATCCGTTGCAGCCCGAGTGACACTCTACGTAAACCGCATATTGTTCGGTAATTAGTTCGGCAACTTTGGTTTATAGTTATCTTCACCCTTTTCCGTCATCTTACACATCTAATCAAAATTAACAGAAGATCATTAAAATGATATTCAGTTTTTACTCTGAAACTATGACTTATTTAATTTTACAAATAAAAGAGAATTTCATATACTTGTTCTTGAATCATCGTTGACTTTTGCTTGGTTGGAGAAGGGGTAGTAGTGGCCGTGTTTTCGTAGAAAATTAAAACGCGTTTTGTATTGTATGATCAATTGGTCTTGCACATGTATAGAGTCAACTTGAAAGTCATTAGCCAACTCCGTTGAATTCCCCAGGGACAATATAACCCCAGCTATTATACAGCCAATCATTTTATACTCTATTTCTCATTTACTACCGGGTATAGAGAAGCTCTAGGAGTAATTTCATCAGTGGTGGATCCAACAAAATGTATTGGGGGCAAGCTTCGTTTAAAATTACGGAGCGTAAATCGCAGAGAAACTATGCGTAATCCAGATGATATGAATCGTCATGCGTTTTGGGGGGATGCCCCCCCCCCTCTGGATCCGCCACTGAATTTCATTGAATTGCTCAAAATTACATCCCTATACATGTATTATAGCCAAGGCTCGAATTCGCGATCACTTGATTGTCAGTCCAGAATGTTAAAGTGTACCATGATGCACCGCGTGTTAAATTTGTAGATGTACATTTGTTCGGTTAATTGCTAGCCATGTAGATGTTTACCAGTTTGGGGCTGCCTAGTGCTCTTCAGTTGTGATAATCGGGGTTGCCACACGGCTTGTGTCTTCCCTGGTGACTTAGTATCACACAATTGTTGAGATTAGAAAAAACTTGTATAATTCCTTGATGAATTGATAACATTAGCGTGTACATTTGAATCAAATAGTCGGCGGTATGATGAACTGTCTTGATGGTTCACGGTACAACGTCTGTATCTAGGTGGTGCAATGATTCAAAGAGGGCGTCTTGATATCTAATCACATAATTACACGCCCATGCTGCTACAGAATAAAGTACGCCCTCTTGCGGCGTGATTTAATTTAATTTTGTCTAGCTTGTTTACGCATGTATTAGTCTATTCCATGCTGCATGCATGCATATCGGCTGCAAAAAAACACCGATTTTTATTTTCTCTTAATACAACCACTCCATATTTTCTAGAATGCCCATCGCCGAGTTCCCATATTCACATGAACTTTTATGTCGTTTAAAGGGAGCAGAGGTCTGGCTTTTGACACTCTGTACAGGAAATTTGAGATCTATGAATGAATTCTGTCAATAAAAACAACTTGTATGTGCTGCGAAATGTCCTAAATATCGGGTATAAAACGGGCTGTGAAGTAGATGACAAAAATCCGCTTTGCCTGGCGTCATTTCGCCTCTAGAGGGCCAGTCAAGACGCCATCAGTGAACCCATTCATTCTAGTACGTCAATCCCATAGAAGTGCTACTATGAAAGACCTTGTTAAACATGGTGAGAAAACTGACTGCGCATGACCATGAAGGCTTGAGCAGCTCTTGTGTGCTCCTCCGTGTTTGGCTAACCATTTACCTGTACCAACAGTGATATCAGTAAGCGAATGCGTATTTCAATAGACACTGAATAACACCAGAAGATACCCGAAGCTGTCTTTTAACAAGAATTATGCCAGGCAGAAGGAAAAATTTGCGAAATTTGAGTGGTGCACGTTCGTTGACGCCATTCATTACCAGTCCTGTAAATGTGCCACGTGGGTCATCCCCACCTGCTGCCGGTGAAGACAAAGCCAGCGTGAGTACTACTGCTTCTAGCAACGATACTGAGGTCGGAAATAATGAAGATTTTCAAACATTTGTGAGAAATGCGTTTGAACGTTTAGAAAAAAAAAATAGAAGAAGGCGTACATAAGCAGATTAGTGTTACAAGCACGGTGGATACGATTGAAAAACAGCAGTCCGAAGTTGAAAAGTCTGTGGAATTTCTGCACGACAGTGTTGTGCAGTTAAACAAGGATAAAATAGCATTGGAGGAGAAAGTTAGAAAGATGGAAGAAGAAATTTGTCACCTTAAAACCGAAAATAAAGAGATTAGAGAAGATGGTATCCGGCAACAAAGATATTCAAGGAGTTATAATTTACGTTTCGGAGGGGTGAAAGAAGCTGAAAACGAAAACTGTTTACAAACTATTGCCAACATATTATGTGATCAGTGTGGTTTTGAAAATGCTAAAGATATGCTGGAAAACGCTCACAGAGTCCCCACAGTTAAACGGGCAACTACCAATGCGGATCCGAATAGACCTGCTCGCCATATTATTGTCAAGTTTTTGCGTAGGCCTCAGCGTTTGGAGGTGTTCAAAAAGGCGAAAACATGTCTCCGTGGTAACATATTCGTGACGGAAGATTACTGCCAAGCCGATTATAAATTAAAGCGTGGGTTGAGATCAGTAATGGAAAATGCGTATAAAACGGGACAGAAACCATACTTCAGTAATGGTCGCTTATTTATTAACGGTAAGCTGTATGTGACAAATAATTAAATTAAGAATCGTTATCTGTGCATTGTTACCACTGCTGATTTGATTTTGGGGACAAAATACAGTCCTCGCTTTGTATGGATTTTATTATATTAATTACCGGACGGGTGTAATTATTATCACTGCTGGTTTGTTTTACAGTATTATGTTTAAATTTTGCCTAGCGGATGGATAGTTAAACCCATTCTATTCTTTAATGCTTTGGGTTTTTCTCTTTTTGTTTTATTTGTTTTTGTTTCGTGGGTGTCTGTGTATTATTATCAGAGTATTTTTTTATGAAATATGTAATCATTGTGACTTATGCCAGAATTGAATTTTATCTCATTCAATTTACGGGGATTACAGGGATATAAAAAGCGAATGAAAATTTTCAGCTGGATTAGGAACTCGAAAGCTAATATTATTCTGCTTCAAGAAACGCATAGTCTAGAAAAAAATGATCATTTGTGGTGCTCACAGATTAAAGGTAATGTGATATTTTCTCATGGGACGGGGGGATCAAGGGGTGTCATAATAATTATTAGAAATATAGAATGCGAGGTGAATAGTGTTATTAGGGATTCTGAGGGTCGTTTGCTAATTATTCGGATAACCATTGAAGATAATAATTTTCTTATTATAAATACATATGGCCCGAATTACGAACTTGATCATTGTAATTTTTTAAACATCGTTAACAAAAATCTACACAAAATGAATATTACCCCTGATACTCAAATAATTTGGGGAGGTGAACATAATTATGCATTGGATATTGTTTTGGATCGTAAAGGGGGGAATCCAAGAGTATGGCGGCGATCATTAGATTGGTATAATAAACTAATGGAAAAATTTAGCCTCATTGATATCTGGCGTATACAAAACCCAAACTCTCGTTGCTTTACATGGAGTCGTTACAGACCTGAACTCATACAGAGTAGAATCGATTATTTTTTGATTAGTGAATCATTGCAATCTTCTGTATTATCTTCTTCAATTAAACCAGGATTGAAGTCAGATCATTTGGCAATAACTCTCTCCATTTCAATAAAAACATCAAAACGAGGGCCCTCATATTGGAAATTTAACTCTAGTTTAGTGAATGATAGCGTGTATATCGAACAAATCACATACAATTTTCCATTATGGTTACAAAAATATAACAATCTGAGAAATCCCCTTCTAATTTGGGATTTAATGAAATTTCGTATAAGGGGTCTTACAATTACCTATTCAAAGAAAAGAGCTGCAGAAAAAAGAAAGAAGATTCAAAAACTAAATGTTGAAATACTAGCCTTGGAATTGGAATATAATTCGGATCCATCGGAACAGTTGTTGGATAGGCTTGAAGGCAAAATAAAATCACTAGAAGAAGAATATGACTATATAACGGAAGGGTGTATAATTAGGTCGAGAGCAGATTGCTACGAATTTGGGGAAAAAAATTCAAAATATTTTTTAGGCCTAGAAAAGACTAACCAGACTAAAATTCAGATAAATAATTTAATTGATATATCAGGAAATATAATACATGGGGAAAAGAATATTTTATCAGAAATCGGGAAATTTTATTCAGAATTGTTCCGATCAAAAGTTGTGACTGATAATACAAACATTGAGACATTTTTGAACCCATTGAGACTTCCCCATTTAAAAGAATCTGACAAAAAATTGTGTGAGGGTCCAATTACATTGAAGGAAGCTTACGAGGCTCTGCAAAAAATTCCAAATAATAAAACACCGGGGAATGATGGTCTTAGTGCCGAATTTTATAAAACATTTTGGGCTTTGGTGGGACCCTGTGTGGTGAAAGCATTGAATTATGGGTATGAGGTGGGTAAATTATCAATTACACAAAGACAGGCAGTGATATCATTACTCCCTAAAGAAGGAAAGGACCTCAGATACATTAAAAATTGGCGCCCCATATCGCTGTTAAATTTGGATTATAAGATTGCGGCTAAATGTGTTGCCTTGAGAGTGGAGAAAGTATTACCCTCCCTTATTTCTGAACTCCAGTCTGCTTTTGTTAAAGGTAGATATATAGGTGACTGTGCACGTCTGATAGATGACCTTATGAACTACACAAAAGACAGGAATATACCTGGAATTTTATTTTGCATTGATTTTGAAAAGGCATTTGACTCTTTGGAATGGCAATACATTTTTGCTGTTCTAAAGAAATATAATTTTGGGGAGTCATTTATTAACTGGATTCATTGTTTCTACTCTGATATCTCAAGTTGTGTAATGAACAAAGGCTTTTCAACTGGGTATTTTAACATGAATCGAGGTGTAAGACAAGGTGACCCTTTATCTCCTGCTTTGTTTATTTTAAGTTTGGAACCTTTACTAAATGCTATATCTGAAAATAATAAAATAAATGGTATTCAGATTGGTCCAAATCAAGTGAAATACACTGCTTATGCAGATGATCTCACCACTTTTGTTAGAGACTTGGCTTCTGCTACGGAACTATTTAGCAAATTGGACTGTTTTAGTACTGTATCTGGGCTGAGGGTAAATGCGGATAAAACGGAAGCAATGTGGATAGGTAGCTGGAGACACCGAAAAGACGAACCTTTAAAATTAAAATGGTGTTCAGATTGTGTTAAAATTGTCGGTATATATTTTTCATATAACGATGATCTTGCGACTTCAATGAATTGTGAAAAATATCTTGTGTCAGTTGGAAAGCTTTTAAAATTTTGGGTTTGTCGTAAGTTATTAGATCCTTAGCTATTTCCAAATTACTGTATACGTTTAACCTTATTTCCGTTCCTAAATCAGTATTAGTTAAACTCAACTCGATGTTTTATAATTTCCTCTGGAACGGTCCTGATAAGATCGCCAGAAACACTGTGATTGGTAATATGTTAAAGGGGGGTTTGGCTATGCCGGATTTATTGAGCATGTGTGTTGGAGCAAAAGCAAATTGGGTTAAAAAGTTTTTTGATAAAAATTACCATCCATGGAAACAAGTTTTTGATTGGTATCTTAATTCGGTAGGTGGAGCAAATTTGTTGTTCCAGTGTAATTTTAATAGGAAAATGTTACCGATAAACTTGCCACCCTTTTATGAGTCTGTTCTTCATGCATGGTCGTCAGTAAATTTACATAAACCCCCGGAAAATCTTCAAGAAATCGCAAGTGAGATTATTTGGAACAATCAAAATATTATTATTCAAGGAAAATCTATCTTTTATAGGGAATTGTATAACATAGGTATAGTTTATATTACGGATTTATATGATAAGAATGGTAAAATTCTGTCTTGGGATCTATTGGTTAATCGTTTGGAAAGCACGACAATTTTTTTAAAATGGTTTGGTCTTGTGGATGCAATTCCGAAAACTTGGCATATTAAACGTTCTTATGTTGTTAGACCCACTCTCCCGGTAAGTGTTCCTAGTGATGGTAAAATTATAGTTATTAGCAAAATGTCTACGAGAATATTTTCCCAAATACTAGTTAAAAGGAAATTCCCCCCCCCGAAAAGCGAAATATACTACCAAAATTTGTTTCCTACTATAACTTTAGACTGGAAAAAATTGTATGCACTTCCGTACAAGGTTACAATAGAATCCAAGTCACGTGCATTTTATTGTAAAATTTTGAGAAATATTCTATATATTAATTTTATTTTATTTAAAATGTCCCCAGCTTATGCATCATCTCCCCTGTGTACTTTTTTTAAAAAAACAGATGAAACTTTACTACATTTATTTGTAGACTGCCAATATTCAAAGGAGCTTTGGGGTAAAGTATTTCATAACTGGGGCAAATTTTTAAATCTAAACAGTCTTCCAGATAAACATCAATTACTACTTGGGGATGGAAATTTTAGTACTATTACAAATCAGGTTATATTACTTGCTAAACGGGCTATATACACTGCTAGGTGTCAAGATACCTTACCCAGTTTCATAGTATTAAAACATTTAGTGTTGAATATTTATAAAATTGAAAAATATATTGCAACTCGTAAAAATATTATGGAGCATCATGTCAATAAATGGAGTGATTTTCCAGTCGAATAGGTCAAATTTTATGTACTTTACCTTACTCTGATAATTTGTTGTATTTGTGATTGTGTTGTACTTTTAGTTCTGTTTCCTTTTCATGTATTGTTAATTGTATAATAATAAAAAAAAAAACATGGTGAGGTGTTGTGCGTATAAATGCCATAACGATTCATGTTAAGTTTCTCAAAATCACAAATGAAAAAATCATGTTTTTGGTTGCGTGAAATCGGCAGAAGACACGTACAGCGTTCTAGCTATAGTGAGCAGTGAGTAAATAAATATTTTACGAATTAAAACTAAATTAGAAATACGCTAACATCACTTGAACTACAGTACTCATTTCGCCCAACTTTCCATTTTTTAATCGATCACCTAATTTCTGACCGCATGGTATTTTCCGACCGGAAAATGACCGCATTATTAGCTTTTTTTGTCCTCTCGCTCACTTAATGAAAACACCGACCGCTCGTCCAAACACTGATCACTGGCACAGGAGTGGTCGAAATGGTGGTTTCAATGATACCGTTTTGGGATACAACGAGTGTTAACTATTATTAAATTCGAAAGAAAATAAAAGCCCAGGAAACTATGGCTTAACGGTTGAGTTTTATAAGGCATATTGGCCACTGGTAAGAAATCTGGTAGTGAACTCATTAAACTTGGCCTTTGAGCAGGGAGAATTTTCGACCTCTCAGAAACAAAGTATCATTACACTAATAGAAAAACCTGGACGAGATAAACGTTTATTGAAAAACTGGAGGCCAATTTCATTAATGAATGTGGATGCAAAATTGGCATCCAAATGTCTTGCTAAGCGATTGGAATCTGTTCTTCCTGAACTAATTGGCGAAACCCAGGCAGCTTTTGTGCAAGATTAATTAGTGAGGTGTATCACTACATAGAACAAACTGGTAAGGAGGCTCTGCTAATAGCAGTAGATTTTGAAAAGGCCTTTGATACGGTCAGTTGGGAGTAGCTTGCCCTATGCATTAGAGAAATTTCAATTCGGTCCTCAATTTCAAAGGTGGGTGAAATCATTGTATACCAGCATTGTATGTTGCGTGATGAATAACGGATATAGTACGGGATGCTTTGAGTTGCAAAGGGGAGTCAGACAAGGAGACCCTCTGTCTCCGATGCTCTTCATTTTAGTTTTAGAAACTCTGCTGGTGGCTATTAGATCAAAACAAGAAATCAAAGGCATTATCATATCGGGAAAAGAAATTAAAGAAGCAGCATTTGCGGACGACATGTCATGCTTCATTTCAAACGAAAAATCTGCTGGGGTGCTATTTAACTTATTGGGGGATTTTGAGAAATGCTCAGGGCTGAGAATTAACATGGACAAAACTGAAGCTGTCTGGCTCGGTAAATGGAAATATAGGCAAGATAAACTGTTCGGGGTTAGATGGCCCACATCTCCTATCAAAATTGTAGGAATTTACTTTTCTCACAACCAAAAGGAAAATAGGAAAATAAATGTTAAAAAAGCTATGGACAATATGAAAATGATTTTGAACTCTTGGAAGAGCAGGAAACTTTCTCTTTTTGGCAAAGTCCAAATTATTAAAACTTATGGTATATCCCAGTTCACATATATTATGAGTACAACTGCAGTTTGGAATGAATTTATTCAGGAGGCTCAAAAGACTATGTATAATTGTATATGGGAAGGAAAAGACAGAATTGCTCGTAGAACTATGATAGGAGGTGTGGGCCAGGGCGGTTTGGGTATCCCAGACATGCATATCCTCAAAAAACAACAGAGGCTACTATGGATTAAAAGATATGTAGATCCAAATAATGAACATCCATATAAACTATTTATTGATAAGCAGCTTAAGAGTATAGGAGGTAATATCATCTTCCAATGTAATTATAAAACAAAACTTTTACCAATTCGCTGTACTGACTTCCTGAGAGAATGTCTTGAAATTTGGGAAGCTGAAACTAAAATGAGTTACACAAACCAAGTAATTTGGAATAACGAAAATATAAAAATAGCCGGAAAACCTATTTTTTTTATAGAGAATTGGCTGAAAACGGAATTAAAAGAGTTTCAGATCTGTTTAACGAGAATGGTCTTATACCATGGGAAACAATAACCCAAAATGAATGGACTCTACTACATAAACTAAAATGGATTGGCCTTGTTACTGCCATCCCCGAAAATCTAAAATACAAAAACACTGACATAGACGAGATAAGCTTATCGGTGTCTGGAATTCCAACACCGCTTGATGCGATCTCAAAACCCTATATAAAAAAAGAATTAATAGAGATGCTGAAACTTGGCCTAATAGAATGGAGTAAAATGTACAAATTAATGATAAAAATGAGTATCGACAGCAAAACACGTGTATTTCAGTTTAAACTTTTACATAACATTCTATATACAAATGACAAACTTCATAAAATAAACCCAGAAAAGTTTCCACACAGATGTGCCCATTTTGTCAGGAGAATCCAGAAACTCTGGAACATATCTTCTATGAATGTGAATATGTTGTTGCACTTTGGAGAGATCTACTTTTTAGTTGGGGAAAGATATTAAAACAAAATTTACCACCAAGCAGAATGTGCTTAATAATATCAGATCCAGGCGAATCGTTGACAATAAATTTTATTAGCCTGTTAGTTAGGAAACATATTTACCACTGTAAAATGAATGACATAAAACCCAACTTCAAGGGTATTCTAACGTACATGAAAAGAGTCTACCAGTGTGAAAATTGGATAGCAAACCACAACAATAAAATGATACAACACTTAAAAAAGTGGTCCCCTTTAATACCATATATGGAATAAAGGGGCAAATGGTATGAACTAGAATTGAATGAGGTGGACAAGTAGTGAATATAGTGATCTTAGTGAAAAAATCCGTCCATGTGAACCAAAAGCAAACATAAAGGTTCTGGGTTTGAGCAATAAACCATTCTTCCTCTGAAGCTTTGAGAAATGTCATTTTGAAAAACTTTGATTTATAATCTCTTTATTCACAGATATGTAAATTTTTATGAGTACCCAATAAAAATATATTAAAATACAAAAAACAAATATTATTAAATTCTGAACGACACTTCGACTATGTAGCATAATTACACATGCTCGTACATTTATGGCCAGTAAAATTAATTACACCTTTAATTCCCAATGTGTCACCACAGGTGGGGCTTTCCGAAAATTACATCCCGGTTGTATGCCTTATTGTAGTTTAAAGCAATCGGAGCATTGCTCATTTATTGCCTGACATGGTGGGCAATAGTTATTGTTCCCTCACCGACGGGTTTGTGTCCTAGTTGAATACGTCGTCGAGGGAGCAATAACTATCGGCCACCGTGTCGGGCCGTACATGTTAACAGTTGCAATGTTATATAGTATGACTTGGATGTTAGAATTTTAACGATGCGTTGAATTCGCTGGTTTGAGGGTCATGTTATATGGTTGAATGTCACTGTATTCACAGCGATTTAATAGGTTTTTCCGTTCACTGTGAGATCTTGCGGATCGATTGTCTGTCGCAAAATAGAATCATTTAATTTTGGACTTTAATTTTGTTTTAATTTTTATCGTTCAATGTCAAAATTCAGAGCTTCCAGAGTGGCCAACATCGGTCACGTGATCTTTTGATGGATGTTGATACTGGCCTCTTCCGGCGTACTAGATATTTCTTGCATCTGACGTCATTTTGTGTGCCATTGGCCTCTGATATCATAACCTGCAGAACATTCAGATAGTTGCAATACATTAAAAGGATTGATGGCACTTTTAAATGTGTTTTACCACTGACCAGCGCTAATCAAAGTTAACTCGGAAGTTGCGTTTTGGCTCACAGCCAGGGTTTGACCTTGGTTACAGCCTCGTGATTGTCCTTTTTCGGCCAATATCAAGAATTACCGTTCTCAAGTGGTTGTTCTCGGCCCAAAGTCGAAACAGCCATTTGGGAATGATAATTATTGATAATGAGACGAATCTTTAAAACATAGTTTTATTTACAGTTGTTTCAATTCTACTTAAAACCTTACGCATATGCCCTGCAACGTATCTTCCTTATTCTAGATCATATTCTCATCATTATGCATTGATTCAGTTTGTCAAGCAGTTGTTTTACGAAACTCTTTTTATCAACACACAGCCTCTCTTGTTTTGCATGTGGATTGTATTCATAGATTATTAATGTTTATGATTTATCTTCAAATTCCTCGCCTCGAACATATGCCTCAGCCTCGATTGGGCGGTCGGCCAAAAAAAACACAAAAACAACAGGGGGGTTTTGTGAACAAACACAAATCTAGCAAAAGTGTACAGATTAGTCACCTCGAAAAAAGAAATGCACTGGTCATACCTTTCCAGCCACTCCCCAAGTCACTATGGTTTTAAATAGTTGACGCAATCTTGCGATGCTTTATCTTTCCCCACTTTTCTCGAAATTATCACATGTTTGACACTGCTTTATTTCTAGCTACCTTGACACTTGTATCGGAAGTATTCGGCAATGTTCTTACTTAGCCAGAACGTCACGTTCATCAATGCCAACCACTATTCCTCATTGGTCCAATTTTGTTTTTCCCAAAGAAACAAGAAACGCCATTTTGTATTCTAATCAGACGTTGTTGATTGACTTCCAATGATTGTTTGATTCATTCACTTAGTGTTGATCACCTGATCCGGTTGTTAACTAGAAAAATGACCGTTGGTGGTGCGATTGGAATCACCTCTGTTTAAACAATGGCATTTCATGATTAGTTGTACTTTGACATCAAGTCGATAGCACAATCGATTGAAATAGTTTTTCGCTGATCCCGACTGTTCATATATTTAACATTATCCCACAATGCTCCTGTGATTTAAACTTCCGCCAACTTTCCTTTTGACAACGTGTTAAGTTTGGCCGATGCTCCTTTGTTTTTGCGGTTGAGTTATCTTGCTTTCTACTACACGTTCGCCATCATCACAGTTAGTAGGGTAAGTAGGGTTACATATTCCCAATCATTGCAAATATGATTGACTATATCACAGCGAGTAGAGAAACAATCACCTTTATTCACGCGCTTCCTTTTAAACTGATAGTTTGGATAACACACAGTCCCTCTATATGGATCAAAGTATATCTCCAACGGCTTTTTATAAATTTCCCTGGAAAATACGATTCATTTCTCTCGTGATTTCAATTCACTCACCCCGCACACTGGGGTGATAGTGACCGTACATGTTGAGCTTTGACCTGCCCAGCTGCAGTGTGTAATTATTTATTTTAGGAGTAAAATAAATGGCCTCCACTTAATAGTCGAACTGACAGTCATACCACTACTATTGTTGTCATGACAACGTATATATTTTACGCTTCCCCTTTTACCGTTAATTGACTCTTGCATGTAAGGCCCTGCAAAACAAAGTCTGGTCGAAAATTGAGCGTTTGGCATTTTTTTTTCAAATTATATTTAAAATACGGAATGACTGAAGACTAGGTGATATGCCATGTCAAATCTGATAAATTTAATATAATTGTGTGCACGTGACACATAACCATTTTCAGCTGTTTTCGATTGGCATGGATACCATACTATTTTACCTCGTGTATACTAGTATATAACACGAGAGACATGGATTCAAAAGAGGGAAAAAACGGAAAACAGACCAGCTTCAGTTATTACATATTTTTTATATTGCGAGAATCGTTCTTTGTAACATATCAAGGTATTTTTTATAAATCTTTTACATATTTCGTTCAACAGTTCGTGTTGCCCTGAATGGACTGCTACTGGTGCGATATCTAATCACCAACATCTGTGTAGAAAATAGCGCCACCATGCCTTGTCCGTCATATCTTCGCTGTACAAAAGCTACCGTGTTCTTATTATCTGTCGGTTTCGTTGACTTGCTTGCTTGTATCGTGTTCCTGGCATGCCCGCAAGATAATTGCCGGGCGGCGTTCCTGTTTTTTCCGGTAGTTGTTGTTGCATTGACTATCGTATTTTCTATTATTACTCTCGCGTGGTATATCCAGTGGGGACGAAAAAATGAAGCGCAGACTTCAATGGATCCGGCGTCAAGTTGAAGATTTGGATGTTCCCTATTCGACAAATCATACAGTGTCGCACTTTTGTTGACAGTAGAGCACAATATGACCCTTGTTGATAATCTCCATGGTAACCAGTGTGATAGAAATGTGAGCAAGCAACTATAGACTGACTGATGTACTACTTTTAAAATTGATCAATATTTGTTTTGTTTTTATTTGTACATTCATAAACAATTTTGAATATATTTTTTCAATATAATTTTCGCATATTGAACCATTGAAAACAGTATAAAAAACATTACCATTAATTCGAGTTTATAAACACACGCGTGACAATTTTTAAATAAATAACTTATCTGCGCATAATTTATGCGTATAGAGAAAGTGTACCTAGTGTGCATGACTTATTCATATGTAGATCTAAACCTATGCATATGGCAAAATGGGATATTCATATAATTTAAAGTATTATATAAAGATAGTATTCGTACATGGATTATAAACTTACACATGAGTGTATACATATAAATATTAACTCGCATGTGAGTGCATTAATTTATATGGATATTACAAACCTACACGTATGGCAAAATGGGATATTCATATAATTTAAAGTATTATATAAAGATGGTATTCGTACATGGAATATAAAGTTACACATGAGTGTATACATATAAATATTAACTCGCATGTGAGTGCATTAATTTTTATGGATATTACAAACCTACACGTATGGCAAAATGGGATATTCATATAATTTAAAGTATTATATAAAGATGGTATTCGTACATGGATTATAAACTTACACATGAGTGTATACATATAAATATTATAAACTCGCATGTGAGTGCATTAATTTATATGGATATTACAAACCTACACGTATGGCAAAATGGAATATTCATATAATTTAAAGTATTATATGAAGATGGTATTCGCACATGGATTATAAACTTACACATGTCTTTGTTCATATGGAGATTATAAACCCGCACACGATGTTATAGTCATTTTAAGCTTTTACACGACTATTTCACATGGAGATAAATCTACACATGATTATATCCGTATAAATGATAAATTGCACAAAATTGTATTTATATGAAAGTTGCATGTGGTGGCATTCATATAAAGATAAAACAACCTACACATGATTGTATTTATATGATTAATAAAGACCTACATATACTCGAGTCTACTATTATATAAACCTACACATGCCTGTATTCATATGGAGATTGTGAACCTACACATAAATATATTTATGTGATTAATATTCACATATACTTGAGTTTATTTTTATATAAACCTACATATGGTGGATATTAATATCATACACCCATATGAACACACATCAATTATTGCATTCATATATAAAACATAAAAAAATTCTGAATTCAGTGTATCGAACATTATATATCCATTTTGACAGTATTTGAATTATTTTTTAATATTAGTTAATATGATGAAAATATTATACCGTATGTTAACCTGGTCGCTGGTGACATAGAATGAAAAAATTTTTGTCTACTGGTGCTCCCCGGATTCCACACTCGGTGCATTCTTATTCGTTTTCTTTATGAATAATCTTATTTTGATTCCTGCCCCTGGATATGTATGAGTATGATACGATCAATTCTGTGTTTTGGAAAATCAATTGAAAATATAGCAATGTTCTTACATACTGGTTTAATTCACGTAAGCCTATAATGTGAATAGCATAATAAGGTTATTAATACAGATAAAACTAAAGCTATGCTTTTTTCATCTGGTAAACTATTAAACTTAATCCCATGTAATAAAAGTCTATTTATTATCGTGAAATTTTTCAAGAAAAATTAATTTATACTTTTTATATATTACATAACATTAAATACTGCTCGACTATTTGGGGGTAACTTGTGGGGCTGATATGAAAAATATGAAAATTCCAGAGAAAGGTAATCATAAAGATTTTAACGAGGGATGTCAAAAAGACATGTGATTTCTTTTAGAAAATTGGCTGGAAATGGCAGCTTCCAGGAATTACCTATCACAAATCAATTTTATTGTGGGAATCTTTATTCGGCTGGCCCCAACATATACGAAAAACCTTTTTGTGTTATTACTGTAACGCGCATTCTTTTACTAATAATATTCTGTGTATGTCAACATTCAGAACTGTACTGCGTCAGAATAATTTAACAGTCACTGTTACTGGGTTTTGTTTACAGACTATCACGGACAAGAACCTACATTCCGGCTATTTATAAAGAAAATTGTTAATTCAAAAGTTGTTGGCCCTTAGCCTGACATGTTAGGCTATACGACCCCGTGCTTATATATACTGACTTAATATAAATATTGCAATGAAATTTATTATAAACTTTTCAATAATTATGAGTTCCTAGTAGGCTTTAAAAGTCGATGTTCATCGGGGACCAACATTGAGAACAAAATCAGATAAGCTCGTTGTACCGTACGCAGTAATTAATACAATGATATACAGACACACCCACTAGATAAGTATCTGTGACCTCTGATTTGGTCAACGCAGCAACGAAATGTAGCTATATAATTAAATTTATTCCATTAAATACATGACTCATGACGCGTTTCCGTTAATTGGCGTCACTAGGCGTAAAGTATCACGGTAAATATGTTGTGAGGAAGCATAGCTAATAGAAGGATGTTTCACAAACTATGTTGCTTCACAAAAATAACTAACGGGACACTCTGATAAGCTTTGAGATTAATAATAAAACCGTACTGCGCCCTTCGACATCGTGGCATGGACATTGAACTATGTTGTTTAATCATTGACGAGAAAAGAACAGAGTTTATTTGGGTTGGTCTAAACTGCGTGTCTACAATACGCGACGTCGAAATTTCATAGCCAAGTGTGACGAAAATGTGACTGATTAGTTATGAAAAACCGTTACATTCTGCGAAACCAAGGTGAGTGGTGTCTGTGGTATTCGGGACAGTTATACCCCATGCTCAGATTAACAAATATGACTTGCATGAATATTCATTAAACGCACAGCGTTGTTTCAAAATAATAACAACAAATTACATCATTACATTCCATGCTAAGGTGAATTTATACGATTTATGAGAAAATAAAAGTCGTGGTGTCATTTAATTAATACATTATGCTTCAAAGAAATGAAGCTTGACGGAAATACAGACAGAACAAACAAACGTCGACATTGTACGATATTGTACGCATGCGCATAATATTATATCTACCGGAACTTTAAACAAGATTTTTATATACAAAAAATTGTAGCACATTGTTTTCAATATTCACGTCACCTCCATTGTAAATAGCTCATCGAGTAGATAACGAAAGAGATTTCGTTTTCAACGTCCATTATGGCAACACAGGAAGACAGCAAGTTTGACATTTGTTTACGGAGGAAAGGGCATTTATTTATTTTGTCAATTCTAATAGGTAGTGTCTCCCGATTTCACTGACACAGTAAGATATACTATCTCAATGACTAATTCGTGTATTTCAGATCTTTCCCGCCACAATGACTCGAACGACAACGGCAGACGAAATAATCGAACTTGACCAGCTAAACGTTCCAGCTGTGTCCGACCAAAATGGTACGTCACAGGAGAATGAACTACAAATGAGTACAGAAGAAACGACTGAAACACGAGAAAATTCACAAAGTGGAGATACGGCAGTGGACCCAACACCTAGACAGTCACGACCGCGTGCCCGCAGACGGAAACGGAAACTAACAATAACGGCTTACATATTCATACTGCTTAATCTGCTGTATATATCGATAGCTGTTGCGCTCATTGTGTGGGCTGTACACAGTGCCACGTCTGGTGGAATACATCATCGTCTTACTCTGTCTTACGTTGACATTATCGTGGCTGCTTTTATGATATTTTTTTCTGGGTTTGGGATAGCCGGAGCTCTTCAGAATGACCCCAACACCCTTTATCTTCCAGTCAATTTCTTCTGCTCGGCATTGATATTATTTCACCTACTTGTTGCCCTGGGATACCTTGATATGAGTGGGTCTCATCTTAAGAAGAGTAGAAAATTGACTGATACCTGGGATTATTCTTCTTACGATGAAAGAGCTGAAATACAAGTGGAATTTGACTGCTGTGGTATTAGTCGCTCGAGACGAGGTACGTTCATGCACGCAATGAAGGAGACCATTGGTGCACGTTTTATTCTGTTCGATGGTGACACGCCATCAACTGTATCACTCGACTAGCCAGTACTTCCTGCTCTCAAATCAAACATTTTCTCATAGCTTTTTAGAGACTATTTTAATGATTATAACATTTCTATATGCGAGCACGGACAAAAAATGGTATATTTGAGGTCTGACGAAATATCGAGTTACACTGAAACACGCAACTGGCCGATTGTCAGTGTAATTATTCTTGCAAAGTAGATTCTGTTAGAGTTGTAGAAAATTAAATTCAACTCGACCAGACTTTCAAAACTACACCCAACCACGTCAAATAACTGTAACGGGGTTCTTAAACGTGTACAGGTAATTATTGGACACTCCATGTGCCAGTGCCAATCATATATATTATAAATAGTTGTCATGGCAAGAGAACTAAAAATATTTAATTTGAATTTTTTACCAAAAGCTTAAAGCGGGGGAGTTGTCACCTGCGCTTGCGTCAGGTGGCCATAGCGTGTCATTGTTCACAAACAAGCGTCTACCCATGAGCCTTTGCGCTTTTAGCGTGTGCTGGTATCGTCGCTTAGGACTCAATTCCCGCGCGTGCGCAGGTGACGACCCTCCAACTTAAATTCTTCGTATATGTTAAACACTTTATCGATGAGGATGGCTTAGTACAGGCTATATATAACCCGCTGACATTTCAACGACCAAAATAACGATACTTATTTTTTATTTTTTGGTAATATCCGTAAATGTTGTCTATTTGCAACATTCACTCATTTTTTTTTTTACAACAGTGCTTACGATGTCATACCTTACCCATAATCCTTTGCCAGAAATATATAGAGAAATGAAAAGTGATATAAAAAAGTAAATTGCATTTACCTAAATTTGTGGAGCTCTTCCATCTGGCATCATTATGTTGTTTGCCAGGACTTTCCTCTGGAGAATAAAGACATTGTTGGCGTATGTTCAGGAGAAGAAGGGTCGGTGACCCCTAACTTTGTTTTGCACTTTCAAACCATAAATGTAAGTTGGTAATTGACAATCTGCGAAAAAAAAATCAAAATAGAGAATTATAGCCACGATTATGATAAATGTTGGCCACAAGGGCGGGGAGTGGGGGTGGCAAGTGCTGGTGATGACAACTTAGATATGATAATTTAAGGAGTTGATCGTTAAATTATTTGAGATGGGAAATGGTAAACACACTGAAAATTATTTATTTTTTCTACTCAGTTTTAAGCTAGATTATTTTCTGGATAATGTTGCTGTCATGCCTCTTTTTGCTTTCCCCTATCCCCTATGTGTAGTATTTTGTCTATTCTTTTTTTTTATACTTACCCGCCCGAGCTCTTAATCCGCGGCCCCTTAAATACAAAATGTATGATGTAATAAATTGTTGTATGTCTATGTATGTTCTATTTTACCAGGCCTCCCGATTGACCCTCCCTGTGACCATCTTCCGTGTTGTAATCACGACTCGAAGTCCAGCAGTCAAGAAGCAATTATCCTACGAAGACCGGCGAGGCCAAAGACTACGCCACCTGCGCTGACATCGTCGCCACCGGAAACAACGTGTCCAAAATGCCAAACGTGTACTGTCGTACTCGGTAACGAAATCTCGCGTATCATCGATTCCCACGTGATTGTGTGGCTTGTCATCTGTATTCTGGAAATCCCCGGACAAGTTTTAAGTTGGATGATTTGGTTGTATCCACTGAAGTATCACTATCGCGATGATCGAGGGGCGTCGCAAGTGGAAGAACTCCGAATACAAATATAGCTGCATAGCAGCGATGACGGGTTTCGAGCCTGCGTGGCTCATGACAAATTGCACTTGCTCGATGTGATTATTTGACGAACGCTTCATGTCTAGAATGCAAGATAGCAGACAAACTACACAACATATGGATTTGATTTCACAGGAATGTGATAAACTTAATGCAAGGACAAATAGTTCATGAGTTATAGAACTTTTTCTCTTTTACTAAATCCAAGATGGCTGCCAAAGGAAGCCATTTTTAAAAATCTACTTCAGTAACTTTGTAGAGCTATCAACAGAGATACTATAAGCTAAATTGCTTTTCAAACAAGCAAGCAGTTTTTAACAAGATATTTTTTTGAGGTTTTTTGAATTTTTGTGATAAATTCAACATGGCCGCCAAAACCACTTGAATCATGGGAAATATTTCCATGAACACATAATCATCTCATTGAGCGGATGTTGTATGCCAAGTTTTGTTTAAATCTGGCAAATTGTTCATAAGTTATAGCGTGCTTTCACTTTTTACTAAATCCAAGATGGCTGCCAAAGGAAGCCATTTTTCGAAAATCTGCTTCAGTAACTTTGTAGAGCTATCGACAGAGATACTATATGCTGAATTGCTTTTCAAACAAGGAAGCAGTTTTTAACAAGATAATTTTTTGAGGTTTTTTGAATTTTTGTGATAAATTCAACATGGCCGCCAAAACCACTTGAATCATGGGAAATATTTCCATGAACACATAATCATCTCATTGAGCGGATGTTGTATGCCAAGTTTTGTTTAAATCTGGCAAATCGTTCATAAGTTATAGTGTACTTTCACTTTTTACTAAATCCAAGATGGCTGCCAAAAGAAGCCATTTTTCGAAAATCTGCTACAGTAACTTTGTAGAGCTATCAACAGAGATACTATATGCTAAATTGATTGTCAAACAAACAAGCAGTTTTTAAGAAGATAATTTTTTGAGGTTTTTTGCAATTTTTTGATAAATTCAATATGGCCGCCAAAACCACTTGAATCATGGGAAATATTTTTATGAACACATAATCATCTTATTGAAGGGATGTTGTATGCCAACTTTGGTTTCAATCTGGCAAATTGTTCATGAGTTATAGCGTACTTTCACTTTTTATTGAATCCAAGATGGCTGCCAAAGGAAGCCATTTTTCAAAAATCTGCTTCAGTCACTTTGTAGGGCTATGCCCATAGGTGCTGCAAAGCAAATGTGTAATCACATGAATGAGCCATTTTTGAGAAGAAGATTTTAAAAGTTTTTTGTCAATTTTTGGAAAATCCAATATGGCGGCCAAGGTCACATGACCGCTAAAGATTTTATTGCTGATATTTGCTAGACATGAGCCAATGATGCCACACAAAAAACCCGGAAGTTCCTAGACCCTCAGAAAGTGGTGCAATTGAGCACTTCCGGTTTGTGTTCTACCTAACATGGCGGCCAGGTCATGTGACCTACATAGCTGTTTTTTGGGTATGCACCACAACTCATGGCCCTTTATCAGCATGCAAAATAGCAAATAAATTGCAGCATTATTTTTCAAGTTACAGTGCTTAGAAAAAACGGCGGAAAAATAATAAGAATAAATATAGCTGCAGAGCAGCTATTAACGGCTTTCAAGAAAAAAGGGGCATAACACCATTAAATTTGAAAAAAAAAGTTTGAAAATTTGATTTGTGCAATGTATATACTTGTAGGTTACACGACGTTCTGGCCCAATGCCTTCATTGTAGCGCTATTTCCATGTATCTAACTTCAATAGTGCTCGAGATATTATATGCATATTTAAAGAGCTCTATGACCATATATGGTCAACGGATATGTTGGCCAATTCCCTTTTCCATTGCCTTCAATACAGCGTTGGTACCCTGTGTGTACATGCAATACTGCTTGAAATATTAGAGACATGCATATTTAATGAGTTCTATGACCATATATGGTCAACGGATATGTTGGCCAATTCTCTTTTCTATTGCCTTCAATATAGCATTGGTACCATGTTTATACTTGCAATGGTGCTTGAGATATTAGAGACATGCATATTAAATGAGTTCTATGACCATATATGGTCAACGGATATGTTGGCCAATTCTCTTTGCTATTGCCTTCAATATAGCATTGGTATCATGTTTATACATGCAATAGTGCTTGAGATATTGGAGACATGCATATTTAATGAGTTATATGACCATATATGGCAATTGAACATGTTGACAATTTCTCTTGTCCAAAGCCTTCAATATAGCAATGGTTCCATGTCTGTATGTGCAATAGTGCCTGAGATATTATAGATATGCATATTTAATGAGTTCTATGACCATATATGGCCATCGAATGTGTTGGTCAATTCTTTTGTCCAATGTCTTCAATATAGCGTTGGTTCCATCTTTGTACTTGCAATAATGCCTGAGATATAAGAGACATGCATATTTAATGAGTTCTATGACCATATATGGTCAACGAATATTTTGGCCAATTCTCTTGTCCGTTGCCTTCAATATACCGTTAGTTCCATGTTTGTGCATGCAATAGTTTTTGAGATACAAGAGACATGCATATTTAATGAGTTCCAAGATGGCGGCCGAACCACGTGACTAATCGAAAATCTGTTTCAGTCACTTTTAATGGCATGACATGTAGAAGGTATATACAAATTTTCAGGCAAAACGGTCCAGCCGTTTCAGAGAAGAAGTCGTTTGAAGTTGGCGGAAGAATAATAATAATAATAATAATAATAATAATAATAATAATAATAATAATAATAATAAACATAACAAAAACAATAGGCTTTCAAGCCTGAAGGGACTTGAAAGCCTAATAATAAACATAGCAATTACAATAGGGTTTCGACCCATCTGGGCTCGAAACCCTAATAATACATTGTCAAATGTCATTTTAACATCAATAACATCATAATCACGGAATGCAAATGCCACTCACTATTACTATACTAATTCTTAAATGGTCTGAGTTATTACATCGGGGGTCAAATGAGAACTGTTCATAAAATTGTGTCTCAACACCTTAGCAAATTATTGATACAATGCAGATTCCATGTTGATCAAAGCTATGAAACACAGACATATATTTGACAAGATACAGCTTACTGCGTATTGCGATGAATCCAATGCCACCATAGCTTACGGCGTTGTTTGCCGATGATTATATATTATATCAAACTCACAATGTATCTTTTGGATAAATAGAATATTTTCCAGTTCAACTTCATGATGTATGTGTTATTGCATGAACCTCGCAGTTTTTCAGACTTGGATTTAGCCACGTATTAAAGGCTGTGGCTGGAAGTTCGAACATATTCAACAATGAAAGTAACCTGGAAAGACATCGGACTCAAAATATCAGTAACAACAACGAATACATTAACCAAAACAAAGACTTTGAAAGAATGTGAAATGAAAGTTTGTTTTTTTGAGGTAATATATGTGTAATAAACTATCTTGCTTCAATTAAATAGTTTCACATGTTCAGTATGTCTGATAGGCATTTTCAAGTACATCAACTGTTTTATTTATTGCCAACTGCAGTGCCATTCTAGAATCTTTTTTTCAAAGGCTCTCGATTTACAGGATTCATTTTTTCATTCATTCAAGTTTATTCGGCTAAGCCTCTAAACAGAGGCCTATAAGTCGAAGACACGGGACTGTGCGATTCGGACGATGAACCGCTTTTAGCTCAAATATGAATATAACAATATTTAAGTAATACAGCGAGAAATAAACTGAAGAAACATGCCGACAAAATCAACTAAACAACTTCCTAGCCCGCTACGATTTGGTATTGCGTTATGTTCTGATATAAAATCACACACTTTAACACACTTGTAATACTCGGGAAACAGGTCATTATCTGACACAGTGCCAACTAAATCAGCGCCCTCTAGTGATATATAGTCTAGCCGATTTCTTGAACTATTTATTAGCCTTTGTTCATAATTAGCCAATCATGGCCGCAAGATATCTCACATGGTCATTTTAATCTATAACTACTGCATATATACCCTTGTATATAAACCATCATATTCTAATTAATTGTTCAAATTGTGGCCAACAATGTAATATTATGACCCTTCAGAAATAAACCTACTTGATATTTTGTGGCCACATCTTGGTGCTAAAACCCATCATTTTCGATTGACCAAAATTAAATTTATAAAATATTAACAACAGTTTATTGCAGTGAATAACTCAAATTTCAAAGACTGCTACCTCACCTTGATCACAAAAAAAGACGGCGACCTGAATGGGGGGAGGGGGTAGCTGGTGCAGGTTACAGGAAATACAAAATCTTTACGTTTTTACAAGAAATAAAATGAAAGTTTCATTTACAGTAAAAAATAGGTTTTTACACTTTACAAATAAAGCAAATTCCTAATTACATTTTATAATATATTTGATAATTTGTGTATAAGAATAAAAATTGGAAATTGCGTAAGAATTTAATGTGGAAAATTCTTTATAACGGTTGCGCAAAATAATATCTTTGTATAAATTACGGACGAATAAAATAACTGATTACATTTTACACCTTGCCCATGTCTACGAATTTACATTTTTTATTCATTGAAATTACATTATTACGAGAATAAAATCAATTATTACAGCTTACGAAAATCCCCCTTGCCGACCTCTGAATAGGCGACTGTTGCATGGCGGGTACCATGCAAGCCGTTTTCTGCTAAAATTGAAACTGACTGCCTCTGACATGCGTTTGTTTTTCCACGAAAAAGATGACCTGGCCCACATTTTCATTGAATGTCCAAGATTAACACCACTTTTTCAGCTACCCAGAATTATCATCCGAAGATTACTAGACATCGATAAAATACAGTATGTCTTATAATGTCCCACTGCCTTCAAACAAGCGATAACTTCAAATCACTACCTTTTATGCTAAAATTACCACTACTATGAAAGCGGCAATCCATGCAAGAAGGATCAATAAAATGAAAGCACTTGTTCACACTGACGTAGAGGGCTACTTTAAAACGAGGCTCACAGTATCACTTTTGGTAACGAATTCTCCCGACACGTTCATATCAGAGGGGTGTATCAATGACGCCTTAGCAACCGTTATGAACAACTTTGTTTTTGTTTCTTCTGGAGTTTCATTTATTACGCGTATATTCATGAATACAATTTTAAACTTGCGAATGAAAAAAAAGATAGTTGGAATGCGCCAAAGTTACCTTAACTGCCAGTGAATCTTCACCAATGTTCATGATTAACTAACACTACGTTTTCTACAAACTATGTTTTAGAGATAATAAAGTGAAGTTTTGGGTTAAATCGCTGTTAGAAAATTAATTAAAATGTTACCTTCTGATTAAAAATTCCCAAACAAGCTAGTCTGGAAATATGCATACACGTTATAATATTTATTGGCAGTTATTAATTATTTTAGTATTCTCACACAACTGAATCCTGTGTCTATCTGTTACCAAGAGTGCATTGACCTCTCTTCTGCTGTAACTAAGAACCACATACAGTATCATGAAATTCCCGTCACCACGTGGCATGAAATTCCCGTCACCCAGTAAAATCGTCTGCATCAGGACAATACAGCGAACATTAGGTTTGACATGATAACCTCACATGATGGTCATTCTTAAGATAATATACAATTATGCAGGTTTACATATACCGGCTTATGCATTGGAATACTGCAAAAATAAGTACTGGGTATTGCTGGGTGGATGCATTTTCAATTTTTAAAATCTCTGCACGGATAAAATTATAAAAACACCTAATTCGGAACCAAAAACTAGCGCAACATTATAAAAGAAATAGTCCCCCGGTTATTAATGGTCTGCGCCATCTTCAATGGTTAAGGTGTAGTGTTCGAGCTAAGAGGCTCCTGTACAAATATTTTTGTACAATGATGTCTGTTGTTACGTACAAGTTAGGTATATTACATTTCAATATGTATATATATTGTCGTCAATTTCAAGTAATGACTGACCACAATCCACTGGTATAACACTAAATCAACACGCATGGAAAGATGGATACTTACATTCAAAGAATGCGATTATAGAATAGTTTATCGTAATCAACTAACAAATCTTCACGCAACACGTTATAACTCACTATCACTGGTAATCGTATAATCATACTATGCCGAAATATTATCGATATAGCACATGAAGGCCATCATGAGGTCGTAAAATAAACGCGAAATGGTTCGTCTGGATGCAATGGTTGAACAAACAACCAACATGTGCATTGCATGTCAAGCCACAACAGGCACAGATATATGTTTTATACTTATCAGTGTTTCATATAATTCGAAATTATGGTTGAAAACCACAAGACCATTCACCATGCGTTTATAATGCATGGCCGTTAATCGACCAATGACAGAAGCAATCCCGCAAAGACTCATGGATAATGAACATTGCCAAATGGCGTTGATAGCCAATGGAAGCGTCAGCTTCGGATTTGAATGAAGCACAACGATCTTCTAGAATGAATGCTTTAATAAATATTTGCATATACTCGAAATGTATTTGCTCTCTTTCCAATGTTCGAAATTAGGGATAGGCTGTGTCCAAACTTGATTATGCAAAACGTACGACAACATAACGTATGACTCTCTAAATGTAAATCACAATCGACACACTTTCTGGTTTAGCAGGAGACAGTAGATACTCAATTTAGTGATATCTGATTCTGTCTGCATTTAAAAGTAGGGCTTTTTTATATACCTTACATAAAATGTTATACCAGATTAGTGATAAAAAAGAGAATAGTGAGAGAGTGGACATCCTTTGTAAAAACAATTGCTCGTTGGTCATAATCCGCATATAAAATAAAGGGCCATATATACAATATAGGGTGAGCATGTGCAAAAATAAATCACAAAATCGTCATCATGTAACCACTTTTTATGCTAAGAAAACACATTTTCTATAAATTTTTTTATTATTATTTGATTTACTTGTAACAACCCAGTATTCATTCTCGTGAATGGACTCTGATTGATATACATAACCCACTGTACATGCTTGCCACATCACTGTAAAAGACAACAAGCAAAAGTTGAATCACTTACAGTCATTCCCTCTTTTGAGAGTCATACAACAGAAAAACAACCAACAGCAAACTTCTTTAAATATGTTTGACATAATGAAAAGGTATATCTTTACCTGTTTGGAATGAATACAACTGCCTGCAACCACCCCACAATTGCACAGAACATTCATGGGGGGTGCGTTTGTTGGCAGAAAATGGACACCACCATACAGTCTCCACAGATACGTTATTATAACAAACATACAATACGGATGCAACGAATGAGAATAGATTGGATGGTATAACTCTGAATGCTCACACCAAGAGGATAAATTATACACGACGCCAATGATTGCAGCTGTTTCATCACACTTTGTAAAGATGTTACATCTATATTCAGAGATAGATAATCCACACCAAAAATGCTGGTGAAACACGTGCTGCTAAAGATTCGGAAACAGTTCTGAAGATAGATGTGATTGAGTATAATTCACTATTATTTAACATTTGATCATTATTTCCATAAGCCAACATGCAGATATTTTAGTACATAGATATTTGCAAATTGGACTGAAAACACTGAATGGATGGGAAGTGAAGACAGGGGGATAACCAATGTTAAGTTACAGACATTCCATATACAGAATAAGGAAGCAATGATTACAAGCAAAGCTCGACGACTATGTTTGAGCAGTTGATTAAATTAAGATTGAAATAAAAGCTGGGGATTCTGTCATTCTATTCCAGAACGTCAATCCAAACTAGAGACTGACACAAGAGCTATATTCCATGCTATGTGTAGTGTGGAAAAATAATATGTAGATCATAAAATAGTGTATAGTAATGACACAGATATCATTGTCATTAGTATATATTATGCACTATGTACAGTGTATCTATATATGAGATGGCAGCTGCTCTTTGTCAGAGCAACAAAAGACACTATTGAAACTGCTTCCATCGACAGTGGAAGTGCATTTCTCCAACACCATAAATGGACTGCTCTATCAGTTATCATTGACAAGAATGCTCACATTGCAAAACTCATTTGAAGACTATGGATGGACTTTAATGGGTGAAAAATTAGTACCAGTACCAATCAAATGGAAAGTGGGATCTCTTTAGGATGTAATCAAAACTGTGCAAAGAAAAAAGTATCGTACTACATTCGATGTTACAGAACAGTGACAATGCAAAGTACCTCGCACAGTTTTCAAGCATTAGTTGTCATAACTCTGGTAATAATTAATAACCTGCTTCAATTCCCAATATAAATAAGGGATACATAAATTTGTATAATTGTGTAGTAAGAACTAAGCAATGTTATATTTACATACAAATTGTCATATATAGCTATATACTGTACGATCATTTGTATGTCATGTTGAGTAGCAATGATACAAAGCTAACGATACACAATTACAAACTCAATTACACATGATATAATGATGATTCACGATCATTAAAATCTGTAGTTTTAGATTTCCATCAATAAATAATAAACGATTGCTGTTACTCAGTACACATGCATATACACAACAAATGTGTGTGCCAACTATGAAGCCACAGAGATAAAAGTCATCAAAAGCCCATATAATGCCACCATCTTTGTTCGACCCTTCACAGTGGCGAGATAATTTGAATTTGTTATATATGTTTGTTAATTACATTTTGCTTTAAGGTTGTTACAAAAGACAAATGAATTGTCATTTGTTTTTATGGAGGAAATTTATCTTACCACATGCAGCATTATATACACTTATTAGGTTACATTTTGAAGGTGGAAGGTACTCTGACCCACATATATTAATTTTTAAATACAGTCTCATAAATGCAATAGACATTGCCTCTTTACTATAGCCTTTCTGCAAAAGTAATTTTTAAGGTTGTCAACCTTGAAATCAGTATAGAGACCGTACAGAATGATTTAATAGTGCACAACCTTTTATAACATCCAAACTGAAGCACAATGACCTCCTAGGTAAATTAAACTCTTTAGAGCTCCAAAGTGTTCAGGTTTGAAACATATGTTAATTCTTAGACCAATGAGTCAGGGTAGATCTGAGAGCCATGACTCCCACACATGTTTTCTGTGCATTTCTCGTAGGATACATTTTCCTCAAAGTACAATGGGTGCAAGTAAATCAAGTGAATATTGAGGCAACAAACTATATACCATGTCTTGTTGGCATATGGTGTTTAACATTTGGTTGCAATCAGAACGAGTCTGATTCAATACAATCTTCAATTCTTAAGGCTCTTTCAATTGGCAGGTCATCAAATGAAAGATGACATTCCTTTTGATACATTCAGAGTTTGGTACAGATTCCATGGTTGCTCTGTCATTAGAAATGAACTTACCACCTACACAGAAGTTTTGGACACACTCAACACTTTCTAATCCATCGTTAACATAGAAATTCTTAAAGACATAGTCAACTGTTTTCTGGCCATACTGGTTATCTTTGGCTTTATGTTTAAGTCCATAGTTAGCACATCCTGGGGAAAAACAACACTGAATAGATAAACATTCATTCTGAATACACGTTCTTTGTTAAAACTATAAAATATGCGTTCAATATGGCACATGATGGTGATTTTATTATTTCGGAAACAACATAGAACACCAATGTCAATAGGTTATCAAGACTAAAACCTTCATATGTAGCACTGCAGTCAAAGACTACATGGTTTTTCATGGCGGAACATCCCCTCATGAGATGTTCTCATCTTCTGGGCCTTCAACAAATCCCGCTTCTCCTTCTGCAATGATATTTGGCATGAACTTGACTAATCTTGTGGTATCTGGTTTCAAGTGTTTCAAGTAGTGGTCAGCCGGCAACTTATTGTTTTGGAAGGATTGCTTGTCATGTTTGAATGGAAGGGGAATGGTATAGAAACCATCGTCCAGGAACCGAATATCTTCCTGTGAGATGGTTATGTCATCTCTGTTTATATAGGGATTTGTTTGTAAACAGTCTCTTGGCAAGTACTTTATGCATTACACCATTTATCGTATCAGCTGACCAAATCAAATGAGCAACATTACTCCAACCAAAGTCAACTGCAAAGGACTGAGGTGTAAGTGTTTGGATGCATATCATATCCAATCAGTAAACCAATCTCACATTTCTGTAAGAGTTGTATGAGATGAACAATAACAGCTTTTCCACATTAATTGGAGTAGGAATATGCGATTCTTCTACTGCAATATACTGTAGCGAATATGTTATACGCAACTGGACTGGCCTGTCAGAATCAAATCCACAAACTGCAAGGTTGGAATACCCTCTGGATTGCACAACTCGATCACTTGAAGCCACGGTAGTTAAACACAGTATCTCTTTCACGTTCTTCATATTTATCTTTTCATCACTATGTAAAATGGTTTCGGTTTCGTGCTTCTTTGTCTTGGGACTTGGTGCAGTTTTTATCAGTTGACAAGCTCATTGTCTCAAATGGATTACAAGCAATATCTGTTTCTTGTCACATGAAGAACAATCTTCCAATTGAAGGATATTTCGCCTCACTGTTCTTTGTTTTCAGAGCTATATAACCTATTGGTTTTTGAAGCATATTCCTTTTTCTTGAATGTCATTGAGGATTTTTATTTCTGGCATGACTTTCATGATTATGAGACACTTTTTCAGAAAATTTGCAAAGCATTTTAAAGATTTACCATGTTTGTGTCACTGCAAATGGATTTCCGTGTCCTTCGTGTAAAATTGCCTTGGCTTCTCCATAGGCATTCTCACTTCAAAGGAGATAACGTCCTGCTATAGTTTCTTTTGCTGGACCACCTGCTTGGAGTTCTGTTTTCACAGTGGTTTTAGAGGAAATTTCCCTAGCTGAACTCTCTATTTTGGTGGGTGTATATCTGGATTCAAGTGTAACCACTTCCCCCAAATTATTCTCTCTCATAAACCGAATGTTTGCCCTTTTCACTGTAAAGTTCTTCTAATTTTCTTATCCTACGTTGCCTCTGGACTTCAGCATCTGCTTTAGGATGCATTCCAGTTACTTCAACTTTTCTGTATGAATAGCTTATTTGTGTCTGGCATTCTAGCTCTGCTTGCAGTGCAGCTGTTCCAGTAGCAGCTTCTCACACTGGATTTGTTTGAACTTTGTAAGGAAACTTAACTACTCAATTGTCTGCTTCATGTGTGCAACAAAACCCTATGAATTCATTTGCATACGTGAACAAGATAATTCATTCAATCCATAGCTAGTAGTATATACTCTACTGAAGTATCTGAAATGAGTCTAATTTCATCATGGATGTTCATTATTCACAGTGTCTACTGATGTCTTAAGAAGATCAACTGACTTACCTACCCACGGTTCACAGACTGCAAGTTTTTATGTACCAGCCAAAAGTGTTTGCTAAGTTCGGCCGACTTATCTGTGAGTTTGGGCTCTCTCGGAAATCTACACATAGGTTTCTCTGATTCATTCATCATTGTGGGCGCTGTAACATGTGTATCCATGCCTACACTTTTATCACACCAAACTTATAACCTATCAAAACTTGCATGTTACTCAGTTGAGAATTATTTAAAATATAAACACCGTAAAAACTGTCAAATATGGAAAAATAAAGTACTGATTGCACATATATGCACCTTATATGTTCGAAAAGCAAAAAATCAGAAAACATAATACGTTTATTATACACAGAAATGGCGTCACGACGATAACAATAATTTTTAACGCAAAACTGTCCTCAGAAGGGACAAATAACACAGCAGAAAAGTTTACAGTTTGTTTTGATGATACTGAGTGAAACCAATTTATACCTAAAGTGCATATTTACCACGCTGGGACTATTAAAACTCTATGATAAATATAAATATGAGCGTCTCCAATTTCGTACAGCGGTAAATTAATATTATTTCTTTCTGAGCCTCATGGTGCCTCTTCACCAAAGCGGACTGGTACAAAACAAAACTAAGCATAAACTTCAGATACTGCTGACAATAGTTTCTAGAACCAGTCACTGGGACCTAATTCACATTAAGAACTCCAATCCCAAGAAAATGGAAATTTATTGCAGTTAGAAGCAACCAAGCAGCGGTACTAGATTAATGCGTCATAATACACGTACGTGTCAATGCGACAATTTTAATTGAAAATACAAAAAACGAAGAGTATATGCAAGCTGCAGCACAGATGGGCGTACTTACATACCACTCAGTATTTTACATAATTCTGCCAATCTACTTAGGCATTACACACATCAGTAAAGGGTCGTCATATATTCATCTAGCAACGTCATCAGCGAATAGTTTTGTCACACTAATACCATTTCAATCGGCGATGGATCTGCTATGCATTTGATTTCCAACCAGCCCCTCTCGGCATGCTCTAACTGGGGATCTTTCCTTTGCTATTTTCGGTGAATGAATGAATCAGTGAAAATAAAATGTAGCGAATATATTTTTTTTTGCTGGTGAAGTGAAATATTCATTGTTGTAGCGATTATGAACAAACTCCAAGATTACTGGGGTCCAATATGTGTAATGTGACCCATAAAAATGTTCACTGCTACTAGAAGGTCAGCTGAGTGTCTCTCATCAATGCGTCCCTTGCCAACGGATGAAACAAATCAATATACACAAATATGACTTGCAACTAATTTATTCCAGTCTCAATATCGCATGACAAGTAACGATTGACTGCAAACAAACAAAAACAGTCAATAAGCAAATTGCTGTACATAACAATTCATACAGTAAAATACAGCATACAATAAACTACATGACTTAGGAAACAGCGCCCTCAAGCGGGTGAATTCACATTCACTAAATTCTTACAGTAAATATTCATACAGAGCAAATCTGACATAAACACAGAAAACAGTGAATTTATAAAGCATTCAAGTGTAACATCAACGAGAATGAATAAATGTGCTGTAAATAGCCGATAGTTTAATTGATCATGCGCAATTATATGATGTAGTGTTCTCTGCCCAAGTTATTGCATCATAATCCATAGGCACTTGTATCGAGCAGCAGGGAAAGTTACAGCACATATAAAACACAGAAAATTGCAAGAAACGTTATTCTCACCGTATTTATAGATTGACCCAGCAACCAACACAATTCTGAGACTTTCAACCAGTCAGGATTAGGAGTGCTCGATGGCAGTAAAGCAGACGACTTTCGCGGAGCTTCACGCACAACTTTCTCTGTCAGCCATCATTTTGGAGTCACTGACCTCTGACCTTGGCTTACCCAAACTTGCCACTAGAGGCGTTGTTTACTTAAACTAACAATTACATACATATGCATGTCTTATAATAAAGTACACTAACTATTTTTGTGGCAACTAAACATAGTCTCAATAACAAACATAATAACAATGAATAAATCTATATTTGGCCATAACATCCCGGCCCCCTAATTGTTGAGATACTCAAAACAATACACAAACATCACCTAACTCAAAGGCCAAAAATACCCCCAAAATAACAAGTCTGGCTGAATTCAAGAATGACACAGGCAAACGCAAATCAGGGGAAACAGCAGTGCAAACACGGACGGCGCACAAGAACCGCACAGACGCACAGCAAAGAATGGTCACAGCGGCAAAGGCTACCATACCACAAACCACGTGCAGGAATGTCAAATTTAGACATCACTCACAGGAAGCTAGGAATTATTTACGTCACAATCCATATCTGCCTCCAAAAGCAGACAAAGTTTGTCGGCTGGTCGCATCAATACATTTGTCTTTGTCTTCACCTTTCCCATACGAACTAACCCATTTCGTGGCACTGAGTTGTCAGCAATTAAGACTACATCACCAATTGCAAGATTTCTACGGGGGTGCATCCATTTTTGTCGCTCCTGTAATAGCGGTAAGTACTCTTTAACCCATCTTCGCCAAAATATATCAGCTAGATATTGAACTTGACGCCATCTACGATGTACATATGTATCATTTTTACTAAAGATTTCTGGTGGTAAGCTCTGATTCATATGAAGCAGTAACAAATGATTTGGGGTCAATGCTTCATAGTCATTTGGGTCATCTGATATCACGGTGATAGGTCGGCCATTTATTATAGATTCCACTTCACAGAAGAGAGTGTGTAAAGCCTCATCGTTGAGATGGATTGTCTGCTCCTTAAAAAGTGAAAAAAGAATCTTCCTTATTGTCCTGATATGCCGCTCCCATACACCACCAAAGTGTGACCCAGCGGGTGGATTGAATTTCCATATTATGTCTTCCTGACGAAGAACTTCACCAATCTTTGCTTGGTTCCATTTACCAATTTCGTCCTGCAACTCACGTTTTGCCCCCACAAGGTTGGTTCCATTGTCTGACCTGATGGATTTGACACAACCTCTTCTGGCCTTGAATCTTCTAATTGCATTAATGCAAGAATCTGTATCAAGTGAGTGTGCAACCTCAAGGTGGACCGCACGCGTAGACATACATGTAAAAATGACACCGTACCTCTTCACGACACAACGACCACGCTTGACTTCAAATGGCCCAAAATAATCAACCCCAGTGTGTGTAAAGGGTGGCATGTCAGATGTTATTCTCTCAATGGGCAGATCAGCCATCTTCTGCTCTCCAACATTTGCTCGATAGCATCGGCAAACAATACATTTCAACACGATCTGTCTTATTGCAGTATTCGCACACAAGATCCAATATCTCTCTCGCAACTTACTTAGCATTGCATTTCTGCCTAGATGCCCCACTGACTTGTGAATGTCTTCTAAGATAAGATGTGATATTGGGGAATCCTTTGGTAGCACAACAGGATGTTTCATGCTATCCGGTAATCTGGCACGCTCTAGACGTCCTCCAACTTGTATGAGCCCATCCTTCATAATAGGATCTAATTTGTACAAACGACTTGAGCGTTTTAGTCTGGTGTTGTACGTCAATGCTTCAATTTCTTCAGGAAAGCACTGACGTTGAACATATGCGATTATTGCTTGTTCTGCTCTGCTTAATATTTCCACTGTAACAGGTGTGAGTTTTAAACCTTTCTTTGAGTCAGACTGTGACATCATCATCAGTCTTTTCATCTTGTCGTTGATAGTTGTGTCTTGCTCATCTAAATCATTTCCAGTACCACTGAGGCTCTTCTTTAATGCCTTGCGTATGCCAACCAATCGTTGAAGATTCCTTTTACCTACTAACAACCAACCAACAGTTATCTTCAGTTTCCTCCAGTTCGAAAAGTGTGATAACAGCCTGTCCGTACCAAACTGCTTGTTGACAATCAAAGAATGCACCTGTTTCTTGACCTCGGGGTTCCCATCGGGGATAACCATAGACACGGTTTCATCTCTAGGCCATTCTGTTTCTGATTTCCAAATGAATTGAGGACCATTCAACCATCTCTTCGTTCGCAAGGTATCATCAACACGGAGACCTCTGGATGAGTCATGATCATCAGCTGGATTGGATTTCGTATCTACATATCTCCATTGTGACAATTGTGACCCTTCACAAATCAGATTGATACGGTTTGCTACAAATGTATGAAAACGAGTTGTTTCATTAGCACAGTACCTGATGACTGACAAACTGTCAGTCCAAAAGAACGTTTCATCTATATCATACTCAAGCTCTGTTTTGATCATTTTATCCATACGTACAGAAATAGCAGCGGCCGTCAACTCCATGCGTGGTATGGTAACTTTTTTCAACGGTGCCACTCTGGCTTTGCCCATTAGAAGTGCACAGTGGACCATTCCCTTTCCATTTATGAATCGAAGATATGAAACCGTTCCATAACCTTTCTCACTTGCATCTGAAAAATGATGGATTTGGCACAAAGTCACCCTTCCAAACCCAACAGGCTTGAAACACCTCGGCACGAATATTGATTTCAACTGTGGCAGATCTGAAACCCAGTTTTGCCATTTCTGCAGGTCTCTGCTATTGAGTTTGTCATCCCAACCAGTTCCACGGTGGCACAAGTCTTGTAGAATTATTTTGCCAGGCAGGATAAATGGTGCAGCAAGTCCGAGTGGATCGTAAATTGAACTGATAACAGATAAAATACCTCTACGAGTAGAAGGTCGATTCTGAATATCGATGTTGAATCCTAGTACATCAGATTCCACTGCCCAGTATACATCAAGTGCCCGCTGTGTTGGAAGATCATCACAACCTAATTGTAACTGCTTTACATCTTTGGCTCTTTTTTCCACAGGGACAGTTTCCAACACAGTATAACTATTACTGATCCACTTCGTTAAATTGAACCCACCAAGCTGACAAATACTGATGAGATTCTGCATCAGTGATATTGCATCTGTCTCAGTACGGCAAGACTTGAGACAGTCATCTACATAAAAATTATTCACCAGTACATCACTAACTTCTGGTTTAAACCTATCACTGTTGTCCTCAGCTGTCTTGCGCAGTGCTGTATTAGAACAACTTGGCGATGATACAGCACCAAACAGATGAGCAGTCATTCTGTATACTTCTGGCTGGTTGTCTAGATTGCCATTTGGCCACCAGTGAAAACGTAGACAATCCATGTCCCTTTATGGAATTTTCACTTGATGGAACATGGCCTCCACATCTGCCATTAATGCGACTGGTTCCTGTCTGAAACGTAATAGTACACCAACAAGACTATTTGTTAAATCGGGACCTTGTAATAAAAGGTCATTTAGGGATACACCGGAATACTTAGCCGAACAATCAAAAACAACTCGAATCTTGTCTGGCTTCTTTGGGTGGTACACTCCACGATGTGGTATATACCACACTCTACCATCATCTCGATCTAGCATCACTTCCGGGACATGCACAGCATACTTCTTGTTGATTAGGTCAACCATAAATGCCTTGTAATCAGAGTGGAACTTTGAATCCTTTCTCATTCTCCTTTCAAGGCCCTTGAGACGCTGGCTTGCATATCCTTTATTGTCAGGTAACTTGATGCCGTCTTGGCGAAATGGCAATCCAATTTCATAGTGTCCATCCACATGTTTGATTGTATTCTTCACTTTCTCTACAAATATTTTATCTTCTTGGGAATATTCCCGTTTATCATCAATACTGCGTTCTGGAAAGTCAAGGTTCATAGACTTCCTTAGCAACTGATCGAGTTCTTTGAATTCTTCCATTCTTTCTATGGCACTCACTTCTGCTCTGTTGACAGTCATACAGTTTTGTATGCTACACATTCTGTCTCCACTTGCATCACGAACAACATTCCATGCAACCCATCCTAGGAGCGTTTTGGATGCATGGGGACTACCACGTGGACCAGTTAATATCTCCATGGGTGTATATGCGTCTGGTACACCATTTCCAATTAACAAGCCAACCTCTGCATTTATCTGGGGAAGATCAACATTGTGCTTATGAGGCCATCTTGAAATGTCTTCTTTAGTGGGCATGTGGTGTTGAGAAACTGGCATTTTGTCTTTGGTGTATACCGTAGGGAACTTGACTATATTTTCACATTTCAGATCACACACCTCCAGGCCTTTAACAATATATGTGCTCATGGTGTGGGGTATACATATAGTATCAATAGTAATTTTAGCTTTGCTACCAGATACTCCAAGTTTCCTCATCAAGTTTTCTGTACAAAATGAGACACTACTCCCAGGATCAAGAAATGCATACGTCTCAACAGCCACACTACCATTCTTGGCTTGAACCAATACAGGAATTATTGCCATGGTGCACTCAGTGTCACCGGCCCCCATATGACTACCTGGTTCCTGGTTAACACTTGCACATGCACTCATTGCTTGGCTGCTTGGCTTTGTACATGATGTGTCTTTCATCGGTTAATCAGTTGTCTTGTATTTTTCATTGTGCAAAATGGTAGGGTGACGTTCCTGGCATCGAGTTGACACTGCCTTGTTACGACAAACTCTCTTTTGATGTCCTGGCTTCAGACATCCAAAACAGACACCACTGGTTCTCAGAAACTTCAGTTTAACATCATAAGACTCCCCTGTAAGGCGTTCACATTTATCAAGAGCGTGGTTAGCATTCTTGCAGTAGGCACAAGGTTTTTCAAATGCCATTTTAACAGAAAATGTAATTTGATCATGTGACTCACTACCAATCAGATCATTTGGGCTTGTGGAATACACCCCATCTTTATTTTCTGGTTTTATGGCTGCAACATCAGTGGCAAAACTTCCCTTGCCTCGGACGGCTTTCCTGTTACCTTTCCAGTTACCAGTGTTGTGCTCAACATGCATGGCCTCTCGTCCATACAAGGGATCATTTGCCTTTTTGGATTCCAATTTCACAAGCTCCACCAGTTGTTTGAACACAACCGTTTTTCCTTTCTGCTTGGTATCATATACTCTGTTTCTCCATTTTTCATGAAAGTGAGGTGGCAACTTCTTAACCAGTTTCTTCATATTCTCAGAGTATTCCATTATCTTCATTGCCTCGATACTTTGTATTGCATACTCACATTCAGAAAGAAAGATTGAAAATTCATCCAATGCTCTAGGGTCGTCAACTTTTATAGATGGCCACTCCATGGCTTTCTTTATGTATGCATTGGCAATCAACTCTATGTCACCATATCTCTCATCTAGCTCTTTAAAAGCCGCAGGATATCCCACATCCGCATCCAGGTAGCTATAGCCCGTCACGATTCTATTTGCCTCTCCTATGGTATATTGCTCAAGATGATTCATTCTCTCTTCATTGCTCTCTGTTATTGCTACAATTCTTGTTTGGAATTGGCGGACAAATTTTTTGTAATCCATGCAGTTACCTCCAAACTTTTTGATATCAGATTGTGGTTTCTTTAATTCTTTTACCACTGCCAGGATAACTTCATCAGACGATCCACTACTTGTGACTGAGGACCCGCAACCAGTATTGCCACGGTGACCATCAAAGCAATGCAGACCATGCGCATCATGCAAACTGCCCAAATCCGCACTACCGTCAATACCACTGCACGCAGGGGACCCTATCATGCCAGAATTCAACACACGACCCTGACCTAAATCTAAATGAACATCAGTTCCCCCCACATAAGATTTTGGAATAACATTACCAACATGTGAATGATCAAAATTATGTTTCTGTTCATTGTTCACTGTGTGATGTTGTTCTTTAGAGACTGTACTTTGGATATCGCCCGTATGTTGTTGTCCAAGCTCTTTGGTTTCTAGGTCGGCAAGGACTTTCTGTCTTGCGTCAGTTACAGCAATTTCAGTTTCCAATTCTAACTGCTCTTCCTTAATTTTCAACTGCAGCCTGGCTTGCTCCAACTCCTGGCGTTGCCTCAATTTAGCAGCTCTGGCTAGCAATTCTGCTTTCTTCTGGTCCTCCATCGCCTTTGCCATAGCAAGTGAGCTACTAAGTGATGAGGTAGTGCTGATGTGAGATTTTTTAGAATGCCTTGAATTTCTACTCACTTGAGAAACACTGTCTTCTGACGTTACGTGGACATCACCAAACTGCTGTGGCTTATGCTCCCTTCTCTGTATCCACTCTCTCACCTTCACTTTAAATTCCCCGAAGGACACATTATGGTTTTCAAACCAACCCTGGTTATCTGCATGTTGGTCATCAAAGGAAAGCATTTGTTGATATGCATCATGACTAATTAAAAAGTCCTCATATATCACCATCCAGTGTGTGTAGGCCTTTCGTAATAAGTTCAAGTCTGCTTCATCTGTTATTAATTGTAAGACTTGATCTGTCTTTCTATTTAACTGCTTACATAGCTCGTTACGTTTTCTTTGCCTCACCTCTGTAAAGTATGCCTTTCCTTTCTCAGTTTGGTTTCTTGTTCTGTCACCCATGTTTGAGATCTGTGATGCATTCCCAACATTTTCTGTGACTTCTGTTGTGTACCTTTTCTCCATATTGTCAGCAGTACTTGATATCTCTGACATCGTATCTTGAGACTAGCAACCAAATACGTCAATGAATGTTGTAGCGATTATGAACAAATTCCAAGATTACTGGGGTCCAATATGTGTAATGTGACCCATAAAAATGTTCACTGCTACTAGAAGGTCAGCTGAGTGTCTCTCATCAATGCGTCCCTTGCCAACGGATGAAACAAATCAATATACACAAATATGACTTGCAACTAATTTATTCCAGTCTCAATATCGCATGACAAGTAACGATTGACTGCAAACAAACAAAAACAGTCAATAAGCAAATTGCTGTACATAACAATTCATACAGTAAAATACAGCATACAATAAACTACATGACTTAGGAAATAGCGCCCTCAAGCGGGTGAATTCACATTCACTAAATTCTTACAGTAAATATTCATACAGAGCAAATCTGACATAAACACAGAAAACAGTGAATTAATAAAGCATTCAAGTGTAACATCAACGAGAATGAATAAATGTGCTGTAAATAGCCGATAGTTTAATTGATCATACGCAATTATATGATGTAGTGTTCTCTGCCCAAGTTATTGCATCATAATCCATAGGCACTTGTATCGAGCAGCAGGGAAAGTTACAGCACATATAAAACACAGAAAATTGCAAGAAACGTTATTCTCACCGTATTTATAGATTGACCCAGCAACCAACACAATTCTGAGACTTTCAACCAGTCAGGATTAGGAGTGCTCGATGGCAGTAAAGCAGACCACCGTCCCTCAACACCTTGAGGGACGGTGAGCAGACGAAATGTATCAAAGCACGTAAGCTGGCCCAGTCATGGCAATTTTATTGTTTAATCGGATAATTCCTTCAGAACGAGTTAACTTTTTAGAATCTTCCGCGTTGACGCGAAATCACCACGTGGTAATTTTCACGTGTTGATTTCGCGTCGAACCACGATCATAAAGAAAAGAATAGCCACGCCGTTGTTTCTAAATACGTCAACAGTTTTATAGTGAGAATATTGTTAAGGTATAGTAAATGATTCTTTACGTAAAGTTACGAATATTTTCTAGACGAAGTACCAAAGCCTCAAATAGAGTAATACATCCATACAATGGCATCAGAGATTTCTGGTACTCTTGTGTTCCCGGCATCCAATTAGCTAATGGTTGTTTTGCGCATAATCCTAAATCTAGTGAAACTAATCTTGCACCACTGGCATATGCCGGAATCTAAAACCATTGGATATCATCACATCCATAGACATCCAAGACGCTTAATGGCATACTAAAATTCATGTACAACCAAACTTCCTCCGTCCACTATGGTATTTTTCGTGCTAATGACGCACAAATTACACGGACTTTGCTTATCAAAATGAAGTATCGTAAACGTTATAGAGTTGATGTAGTTTTTTTTTAGTTATGGAACAAGATGACAAACCCATCCGTGAAAAACTTTCAAGCGTGGTTATCTCTTATTTTAACACTCGCAGTCACTTACATTAACGATAAATGAATAATTTGAAACGTTGCTATGAAAGGAAAATATGAATTTTCATTGATATTTCAGTTGAAATTTGTTTTCTTCATTTTTTTGGAAAAAACACAAACAAAAAACGACCCAGAAATACTATCCTACTACATTAATTAAAACGAGAATCAGTTTGTAAAATGTTGATGCATAATTCGCGAATTGTCGAAAACATTATTTTTTACCAAATATACACAAAATTATTTGTTTTTCATAAGAAACTACCACTAGCATTATACACATTTGGTAGCTATAGAAACAAAGCCACCTCACATGGAACCGATTCGTCGCAAATAGCGGCTCTATTCAAGGCATAAGTTTACACAATGTCACGTAATTCTTTTTATCTTCAAATCAACTGTTTTTACAAGACATGTCTTCTTGTAATTCATGATACTAAAATACCCATGAATTTATTTCTGAGTGGAATTTCAGTAAATATCAGCAGGTATGCTGTGTTTGCATATCAAGTACTCGGTTAGGTCAACTTTTCAAATATTCGTAACTTGGTAAACACTGGCAACTGGAATTCAACAGAATATAATAATAATAATAATAATAATAATAATAATAATAATAATAATAATAATAATAATAATAATAATAATAATAATAATAATACCAGTACCTATATATGTAATATCAAAACAATCGGACTTGTCGTTTTTAACAAGAATTCGAAAATATCACTTTTTACCAAAATTACAAAACTATTCATCAAAATTAGAGAATTGAAGGTATTATCTCGAAATGAACAAATCTGAGAGAGGTTCACATATAGTACCTATATATGTAATATCAAAGCAATCGGAAATGCGGTTTTTTACAAGAAGTCGAAAATATCACTTTTTACCAAAAATTACAAAAATATTCATCCATAGAGAATAAATAGAGAATTTGAGATTTTGACATAAAATGAATAAATCTGAGAAAGAACCATCCAAGGTACTTGCATATCAAAATTGAAAACATTCTAACTTACGGTTTCGAAGAATAAATTGAAATTGTAAAGTTGACGACGACGGACGACGACGACGGACGACAACGGACAATCAGTAATATGAAGAGCTCTGCTGTGTCGACTTTGTCGACAGCAGAGCTAATAGAGAATAAGATAAACCAAAGATTGTTATATTTTATATATATTCTATATTACTATTTTTTTTTATATCATACTTGTGTTTCCTGTAAATCTCCATACTTTTAGTTATGTGACAGTGATTGCAAACTGCATACAATCAATAGCTTAGAATCTGTCAACCTATTTATTTCCACTTACTAATAAAGTTTATTTATTGTGGTATAATTTACACATTTACATAAAGCACTTTTTATATTTTATTGTTCTGTAGTCAATACAAATTATTTGATATATAACCGCCCATACTTTACAGGGGTGTTGTCATGTACTGTATTTGTCAACATTTACATTGACATTTATTGTAATTTATAACTAGTTTATTTCTGTTTACAGTTTATATTTACAAATCACATTCCAGACTTACAGCAACAGAGCGTGTTGTGTTTTTTCACATTTCATGTGTTGGCATTAATTGTTGCAATATTAGTTTTTATATCATTTTCTGTCATACGCCATAAATTGTTTCTGTGGTGCACCGCAATAAATTATCATTAAAATTACCGATATTTGCTAGTGTAATAATTTCGAAATGCTATAGAAAACAATGCAGATAATACCAGCCTGGAAAGAAAGTAACAGTTTATACTTGCAAAATTTTGTGAAAAAAGTATGGCATGTTAATATATAATTTGAATTTTTTTATAAATAAGGTGACCCCCCTCAAATGCTGTCTGAAAAAGACTGACCCCCCTCTTGATACTTCAGAAATAAGGAGCCACCCTCCCCGGAATTTGCCAGTCCAGTCCCGGCTATAATAACTGATCCGTCTCTTAGTGAGGTCTGATGCCGTTCGGCCGACGAGGGCCTACTCACGCCTACATATTAGGCTAAAACGCGTGAAACCTCCAATAATCTTGCTACGTAATCCAAGTCGATAAATCAGTATATTTTAGCTCCGCTGTCGACAGAGTGGGACTGGGCAGAGTGTATACAAATATTCACCCTCAACATAGGTGGACCATGGGTGGACATATTAGTACAGTTTTAGCGACCCGAAGACAATACACATCGTACCACAAGATGGTACTTTTTGTTTCTTGTAAACATGTCAAATGTTGCTTTTTTTCCTGCAGCCTTTACCTCAGACAACTAATAGACAACTAATAATTGGTCAAATTTGACCGGCGACATTTTTGTCATTTTATGAAACCTTAGTTTGTTTACAACGGGCAAAACGTTCATAGATGTACTAGTATATATCTCAGACAGTGGTCTGAGTATATAGTGACCCACAGTGGTATACCTCATACTGGAAATACTGAAAGTTAGTAAACACGTAAGGTCCAAGGTCATGTGAATTTCTTTTGTTGTCTCTGGTGGGCGTATCGTTGCTGGAGTAAACAACGTATAAGACGCTCGAATCGTTGTTCAGGGCACAATCCCGCTCTTGAGGGACTGTGTTCAGGGTCATTAGTAATGGAAGGAGTAATGAACTTTACTAGCGTTCAGACAACTGTAACTACAAGTTGTCCGAGACTAGCTGTGATTTCTCGTACCACCTCTGCTTAAAAAAAATTGTAAGCAGCGGTATATTGTGTTCATTTGGTCTAAAATGCATGAAAATTAAAAAGAAAATATATAACGATGGGAGAATTACTTTGGCGGGAAAAAAATATTGCATTGCATCGGACAAGTATTAAACAATGCTATGTATCTGTTGTGAACTGTGTTCTTCACAGAGTACATTGCGTGCCCCACACAGAAGAAAACAAATTTGGAAAACAGGAAAAAGAAAACAAAGTACGGGAAATCTTTTGATACACAAACGCGTAGGAAATAGCATAAATCGTATTTTCATTTCAGCTGCTGAATATCAGCAGACTATTCCTAGAAATCGTCGGGTTAAATGTCCACATCCGGCCACTGCGATTGTTGGTTCGAGGCTCTTGTTTGTGTCGATCGCCTGATATCCTCATCACGCAGCTCACAGAAAAAAAAGTTTACTTCAGTGCTCTTTGCTAACAATATCAATCCGCAGTTCAGGTGGCAGTTTACTAATTTACTATTGATCTATTAAATTGATTGGATTTTAAACGATTTCCTCATTGAAAAATGATTACTAATGTATTCTGAATGGAAACATACTAAAAAACAAAACTTCTGTATGTCCATGCCAAACAAATAGTTCGTATCGTAGTGATACCGGTAATTTGCATTTAATGCCGTAATGTGGTCTGATGAAAATAGATAAAGTTGTGTCTCTGCGTGAGGAGCACTGAAGTTTAAAGCTCGCTCTTATGACCTGTTTTACTGAAAAAAATACAATGGCCTGGATGCGGGTACTGCTGGTCTCATTACTGCTAGTCGTTCACAGTTATGCTGATAGGTGAGTTGAAAGCGTTTTTTTCATACTGATTGGCGATCCCGGGGTTTGACGACTGATGATGATAAGAACCGTCACATCAACTACAGCTGACCCAGCTTGTCGTACAGGCAGAGTGATATCAGTGGGAGAACACGGTCCATGAATCCAAAGTTTATCTGTGCGCCACTGAAGTTTACGCATTTTTTCAACAGAAGATGTAAAAAAATTACATTGACAAGTAAATAGTTTTGTCTTTTCCCGATTTGCTCGAACTTTACGAAGGTCACAGTCAAAGGGCATACATAATCTACCCGTGATCTTTATTCATGAATCAAATAGCAATTATTATTGAATAACAAACTAGTAATGCAAATAAGAACTAGTTTTCACCTGACATGAAATAACGTGAGCATGAAAGATTGAAAGAAAATGTCCTGTCTGTCGTCGTCGTCGTCGTCCGTCCTATTATATGTGTCTCGTGTAACGCTAACGTTCATTTGTCGTCGGGGTCATCCATTTTTGCAGATCCTAAATGTCCTTTCATTCACATCCAATTACAGTAAACCAATTTTATGTCATGGTTTGCAACATTTAGTAAATTTTTTGAGAAAAATGCATGATAGCTTGATTTTGAAAATGGCATTTAATGCCATCTTTAGAAAACAATAATTTTAGCTCAAAAAGACGTATGACATGACTAGCTGTTGGGTCATTAGCTCTTCTTGTGTCGGTCTTTTGTCTTTGTAATGGTATTTTAGTTATTTTCTGACACATTTGGTGTCCTTAAATTTATTATTTTATTAAAGTTATTATACTGAAAGAGGTATGGTTCCTCCCATAGACTTGCATATTACAAACATGTGAAAAATTATCCAAATTACACTTTTCATTCACCATGCCAGATGAGAGGAAATACTAAGTCTGTTTGGAGAAAAAAAAATTGCAAAATGAGTTTCTTCATCATTGATTTCCACAATACTTTTACATCAAAGAAACAGATGTGTTCAAGCATGAATATGATTTGCATTTACATTGTAAAATAATTAGGGTCTGTGGGAAAACAGTCAAAGGCAAGATATTTATCATTATCTTCATTTTACCCAAATTTTCAATACCAAGCAATTTTCGTCATGCATTTTTCTGCATATTTTTACTGCAATGTAGAAGTGAATTACTGCGATGTTGAAATATGCTCTGTCAACTATGCATATGCACTATCTTTTCTGAGGTAGTCCTCGAGTATAAGCCCACCCCCTAATTTTCCCGATTTTACATGTTCGGTAATAGAGCAAATACATAATTTGTTTTTGTTAAAAACATATGTTTTTAATTGTTCAAAATTTACCATATTTGCAGGACTTGAACTTCAGAGAGTGCACTATTTTTGACGCGAACATTAATATTGTTATTAATTTCTGAGTTATTATTGTTATATTCAATGTTACAGTGATATTGCCGATATCCAATTGAAATGCATAAATTATGTTAATTAGGGTCAATCTACGTCCGCACTTGGTCGGCATTGACCAATCAGTGTTTGTTTAACTTCTGCTCGCATTCAGTTCAATTTATGTTTTTTACCACGTTCCTGTTCCAGTCGGACATTTTCTTACCACTGTATTTTACTTGAGTCGTTTTGGAATAAATAGTATACAGGTTGTGATTGTATCATTATCGGAAACCTAACCAAGTCTGTTTTTCTGTGACGCTATTCACAATTTTTCAGGGCCAAAATTGCGTTGTATGAATAATATAGGCAAACTCCCAAATACAGGGCTTGTGTGGCACTTTAAATCTGAAAAAGAAATATGTAATCCAAACATGGTCAAACAGGGCTCGACATGACATGGAATGTCCCAACTCTCTCTTGGGTTTTAGCATTATGAAGTTTGGCAATAAGACTACTGTAAAATGTTCCTATTTGAATTTTGAGACCATGTATTTGATATAACTTCTGTAAAATGCTCCTCCAGTTTTCTTATCTTGTTAACTTATTTCTTCTAGCGGATACATAATAACAGCACCAAAAGTGATGATAGCAGGAACAACAGAGAAAATATGTGTGACATTAATAGAGGTTGATGGCCCAGTAGATCTTGATGTCATGTTTGTTCATGACTTATTTCTGATCAGTAGTAGCAAGCATACTATGACAACTTCTGATGAATGTTTTGGTGTTACGGTGAGTATTATGAATAAACAGATATTCTTACTTTTCTACAATGACAAATTATACATGTCTATTTTCATTCAACATGAAGAGAAATCTCTCAACCTTCTTCAAATCTTTGTGGAGATGGATGGAAACTGTTGTTGAATGACACTGAGTTGACACTCAGTCTGTCCATTGTTCTGAAAATAAATTAGAACAGAAATGATCTTTGAACCCAGTCATGGCAACTTGATAAAAATCATATTATATGTGATTGGTTCTGGCAATGTTTTAGGGTCCTGACATGGGTGTATATACTTATCCAGTATAGAAACTCTAGCCTAGCAAATAATTCTCAGCTAAAATCCATGCAAGGCAATCAAGAGGAAGAAATATTTACCACAAACTACAACTATACTTTTGTTAGAGACTGGGGGTTGGTTTTGCACATGATTTTTCCATCAAAGATTAATGAAATTCATGCTAGGATATTTTCCGAACATTGGAACAAATAAAACTATATTAAAATTATGCAAGTCACAAATTGTAAGTTCATATTGGTCTCGACAGGTTTAATGACATCACTAGAGCTGATAATATCAATTTTAAATGCCTTTCGCATTGGTTAAGCTGCTTCGCACAGAGGATGGTACAAAATAGTATCCAAATAGAGCATATTTATGTAGCTCAGTTTTCAGGGCTCGTGGAAAAATTGGTCATACCATTACAAATTTCAGTGGAAACTGTTGATTTGGGAGGGGGGGGCTACATTTTGATGGGAATTATAGTGGTAATACTAGGTCCTGGTAATATACAAAGACCTGAATTAACAAAGAAGTCAAGTTGTTATTAAAGATACATCAAGGTTTACGCTGATTTATGAAGTTTTCAGTTGTCAGTACAATACTAGATTAAGGGAAATCACTTTATGATAAGTTGTACCCACATAGAGTACATATTAATTCACCTGTTTGCAGACGTTCCATGTATTATTTTCACATAAGTATTTTATAATTAAATGACTGGGACATTCATGTCTTGTTCTGATCTTCTTTGCCGTTCATGTTCATATAAATACTATTATAGCAAATGTATCAGGGAGGTGTCGCATGACGTGATTGGTTCCTTTCCGGTATGATTAACATACATGAATAATTCATGAGGTAGAAAAAACTTTCGGCCAGTAAAGTTGCTAATACTGGCAGTGTAGGTCATTGTCAGACCACTTTAGATATGGCGATGTAAACATTACCTCGTGCTACTGTTTCGATCGTTACCATCATAATGTAGATGTTGTAGATATTTTCAGAGTTAGTTATGTAGAACCGTGGTTTAGCAATACTTTTTAACCAATATAGTGATGCATATCTAGGCAGTTTTGAGTTGTGAAGCGAGTCTGCCCAACAGACTGGCGATATTTCCTAACGATGTCAACAAATATGATGGCGTCACCACCGAGTGTAGGCGTTGTTCAGAAAAAACACGCCAGTTGATACACGGTCATTTTCGTCGGTAAAACAATCCAATTCTAAGATGTTCGTTGTGACAATCAGTTCAGGGAAATTTTCCAATTCTCTTTCACAGACGACTCTAATGACATTTAATGTATGGTTCCTTCCAATTCCTTGGCTCTCTAGCGTATTGATATTGTCATACATTCAGAACACCGGTCCATGCTATGCGCGAGCACCGAAAGTGATCAGAACAAAGATCTATTCAGAAATGACTATCTTCGACTGCAGTCTTTTTGAACAGCGCCCGCACATGCGGTTTTTTCCCGTTAAATGGATATAATTTTAATATAGAAATTATTATTAACATCATGTTTGAGTCAAATAACATATCGACGAATAAGGGCATGAGTGGGTCTGACTAATGTGAATGCTGCAATCCTTCTGCAAACACAAAAGATTACAAAATTTGGCACGTACTGAAATCCCATTAGTTGGATTTATTTCTTTTATTTAAACTTATGATGTATGATGATTTGTAAGTTGAAGGGAGATTATTTATGACTTGTTTCCTTATTCAAAATGATCCCCATCTATCATTTCCTACCACTGTTCTATCAAGAAGAGGATCAAAAATGACAATTTTATTTCACCATGTGACAGATTGAGTATCAAAAAACTGGTAACTAATAATTTTTGATAGGTAAACTGAATATGGCATGAAATATTTGCTGCATTTTACTTTTATTAACATGTTATTGTTGAAGCATAGTTGTGCACAGTTACCGTGGTCTTGCGCATTCACAACATATTTACGGCAGTTGATATCCAGGCTGTATCATATAAAAACGATTACCAGTATTCGTTAAGTAATGATCAAAGACCAAGTTTTAAAGTAGTGACATTTTGAAGGGGTGGGCGCTTTGCCGAATGTGACCCAGAATATAAAATTGTGCGACAGTGATCTGTTTAACCATGTCTAAATCACCTGAAAACAGAACATTTTTAGCTCCGCTGTCGACAAAGTCCGTTGTCAACTTTACAATTTCAACTTCTTCTTTGAAACCGCAGATCAGAATTTTTTCAAATTTGATATGCAAGTACCTTGGATGGTTCTTTCACATATTTGTTCATTTCATGTCAAAATCTCAAATTCTCTAATTTTGATGAATATTTTTGTTATTTTTGGTAAAAAGTGATATTTTCGACTTCTTGTTAAAAACGACAAGTCCAATTGCTTTGATATTACATATATAGGTACTACATGTGGACCTCTCTCAGATTTGTTCATTTTATTTCGTGATGATATCTTTAATTCTCTAATTTTGGTGAATATTTTTGTCATTTTTGGTAAAAAAAGATATTTTCGACTTCTTGTTAAAAACCACAAGTCCAATTGCTTTGATATTACATATATAGGTACTACATGTGGACCTCTTAGATTTGTTCATTTTGTAATGATATCTTTAATTCTTTAATTTTGGTGAATATTTCTGTCATCTTAGGTAAAAAGTGATATTTTTGACTTCTTGTTAAAAACCGCAAGTCAAATTGTTTTTATATTATTACATATATAGGTACTACATGTGGACCTCTCTCAGAATTGTTCATTTTGTAATGATATCTTTAATTCTCTAATTTTGGTGAATATTTTTGTCATTTTTGGTAAAAAGTGATATTTTCTTCTTGTTAAAAACCACAATCATTTATGGTGAAAAATGATATTTTTGAATTCTTGTTGAAAACAGCAAGTCCCATTGCATTGATACTATGCATTTTGTTCATTTTCTAATGATATTTCTGTTCTTTAAATGAAATGTGCATTGCTAACAGCGGAGCTATCTCAGCCGAGAGGCTGCTTGTTCATTTTCTAATGATATCTTCTGTTCTTTAATTGAAATGTACATTGCTAACAACGGAGCTATCTCAGCCGACAGGCTGCTTGTTTCTAATAGAGCAAATACTTCTTTTTATTTATTTTCAATAGTTCGAAAATTTTGTTAATACATGTAATATATTTCTATTTTTAAACTGTTTCTACCAGGTTCCAAGTGATACTTACACAGAGAGTTCTCGCAATGTTGTACAACTGCAAGTGGTTGGTAATGGACAGGGAGATTTCCAATTTGCTGAAGAGAAAAGTATACGTTTGAAGTCTACAAAGCCACAGACATTCATTCAGACTGATAAACCAATTTATAAACCAGGACAAACGGGTAATTCATTAATTTCCTTAGAGCTGTAACTTCCTAGAGGCGATACACACAATTTAATGACCTGAATCTTAATTGATAAATTAGATTGATCAATTGTATAAATTCCAGAAAAAGAAACCGGCATATGTCTTTCTACCTATTATTATAACAACAATAATCACTATTTGGTATAGTTTCCCAATCGTTGACAAAGTTTGAGCCTCTGGTTAATAGGTTATATTTACTCATTAGAGATTTTTAATATGCAAGTCTATAGAAATGAGTGACGCATTTCAATGATTCATACAGTATTTATTAAATGCAATTTTTGGTTGATGTATGCTTCTATATGATGTGCTTCTGTTAGAGAAAATACAGTCTTCTGGGAGTATCACATGCTGAATCCAGCTAAAGTAAAAATTTACATTCACATCTAAGCCAGGCCATGTGTGCACTTCTTCGTTTCCTGATTTTGATGTGGCTGGTATTGGTTCTGGAATGATTGTCAATCTACAATGTAATCTATAAACAGGACTAAATGTTTATTTACATTGCCTATCCGCTGTCGACTTTGTCGAGCGGAGCTTATCATATGAGTGATTGTTCGTCGTCCGTCTCCGTCGTCGTCCGTGTCAATGTTTTACTTTTTCGACTTCTTCTTGAAAACTACAAGCCTAAATGCTTTGATACTTGGTGTATATGTACCTTGGGTAGACCTCTCTTAGGTTTGTTCATTTCATGTTGATATCTTTAATTCTCTAATTTTGGTGAATATTTTTGTCATTTTTGGTAAAAACTGATATTTTCGACTTCTTGTTAAAAACCGCAAGTGCAATTGCTTTGATATTACATATATAGGTACTACATGTGGACCTCTCTCAGATTTGTTCATTTTGTAATGATATCTTTAATTCTTAATTTTGGTGAATATTTTTGTCATTTTTGGTAAAAACTGATATTTTCGACTTCTTGTTAAAAACCGCAAGTGCAAATGCTTTGATATTACATATATAGGTACTACATGTGGACCTCTCTCAGATTTGTTCATTTTGTGATGATATCTTCAATTCTCTAATTTTGGTGAATATTTTTGTAATTTTTGGTAAAAAGTGATATTTTCGACTTCTTGTTAAAAACTGTAAGTCCGATTGCTTTGATACTATTCATATTGTTCATTTTCTGATGATGTCTTCAGTTCTTTAATTGAAATGTGCATTTCTAACAGCGGAGCTATCTCAGCCAATAGGCTGCTTGTTTATTTATTTATTTATATATTTTATATTAAAAAATTTCATCCAGCCAAAATTCAGCAAATTTGGTAAATAGCCATGAAAATGCAGCTAAACACAAGGAGCTGTATCAACGCTTCCTGCTGAATGTTCAGCATGAGCAGTGTTCTTCCCAAAATTTTTGTCGAGAATGATGACTTGTTTGCATAATAATTAGTATATAATTTGCATTATACATAATGTTTGTACATTTTTTGTAAACTACTCATACACTGTACAATTTTTAGTTTTATAATTTAGAATGAAAACACAAGTTGTGGGTAAAATCAATATTATACTTGTGCAAAAAAAGTGGCAAAACAGGTGATGGAGGTTTCTTGGTTAATTGACCACAATAACAACTGAACTGTATAAAATATCCCTGGTCGTAATGGTAACTGAACGTTGCGGCGATCGTAAATAATCATGCCAGCCATGTGTGTTGCATATACCCAGAATGCAGTATTTCAGTTGTCTCGACATAGCATTATAATTGGAGTGCACCCCCCCCCCCCCAATGGCAGATAGGCTGCATTCTGTGAATAAGTTTGAGCCAAAAGGTCACCAGCCATGATGGAAAGCAAATTGAACATTTCAACATCAAATTTGTTTGACCTTACATGGAAAGTTTTTGATTTCATTGTTTAGTTTCAATCATTAGTATTTTCATAGAAAGTTTTATTTTCAATATTTCTCAAAACGATTTTGGTTTTCAAATCAAACATTGGTCATAGTCTGATCGGTAAGGTAGCATACAGACTGCTTGAATTTGTGATGTTTTACCAATTCTAATAAACCAGTCACAGTGGAAAATCATGTTGAACATTAATTTTCTGATTTTCAATTTCATTTACGATTTATTTTTGCGGCATGATTACGTAAATAGACTACAACTTAAGTAACTGATATGAAGCATATTTAGGCAGTTTTGAAAGCAAACTGAACTACCGTAGCTTAGCTAAATGTTAGGTTATGGTTGCATAGACTGTACTGCTTTTGCCTCTTAGTTCAAATATTGGAAACCTGTTATCAGAGCACAACCACCTTCCAAACGTATACATGTATGTATGTGTAAAGAATTGTTAAATCCAGTGTGTTATCATGGCTACTTTCTTTGTCATCATTTACAATGACTTTCTACTTATTTTACAGTGAAATTTAGAATATTAAGCATTGAGGGAACAGAATTCAAGCCATATAAACACATGGTGAGTAAAACATTTCTTGTAAGTCATGGGAGTGTTATGTCAAAATAAAATGTTTCTGACAATTCTGTAGTGTGCAAGAACACTGGCAAAAATAGCATGTACAACTTAATGTAAAGCATGTTTAAAAAATGAATTGACATGAAGTGGCATTGTAGGAAAATTAATTCTGAGAATCACTGTTGTTGACGTTGATATTTTTTGGGCTATTGTGTACCGAAAACAAAAGCGCAGTTAACTCCCCAATACGAGCAAAGGCGTAAATATGAAGTGTTTTACTGTCCGGCGAACTTTTTCTGATTATCAAGTAGAACCCATGCTGTAATAATGCTATTGTTACTGTATATATAGCTGCTTGATTTGTTTACACATGCAAAGTGTGATAGAACTAAACTGTGCGTGACAGCCATTTTGAATAAATATTGAGGTATTATAGTGAAATCTTAAATCAAAAGTTGATAGTATACAATTCATGGAATGTGAATTTGTAATGCAAAATGTATAGTGCCAGAGAGTAAATAGAAATTGAGTGACTTTGGTTTTGAATAGGTTATACATCTAAAAATCATCTTTTATTCTGGTACAAAATGCAGAGTTCTAGACCAAGTGTTGTAAAACATTAAATTGTCATTATCCAGATTGTTAGCCATTAGATGATTTAATTAAGACAAGAATGAAACTGCCTCAATGTCAGGAAAATTTCGTAGCAGTATATAACTTTACTGATATCTCAAATACTAATCATCACATCTCAATAACATTTGGTACATAAATGCTCTAGAACAATAGACAGACCTGATTAATTTGGGGTTAAAATCTGTACATATTAATTACCTAATTTGCATAATTAAATCAATTTTATGCTTTTACACTAATATCTACAGTACTAATTATTCAATTTCAATGAAACTTGATACGTAGTTGCTCTAGGACAATGTGCAAACCTGATTAGTTTTGGGTTAAAATCTATTATTTCTATAATTAGCATAATAATTTATAATTTTTTGGTTCTAATTGCATTTCAATAAAACATGGTACATAGATGGTCTGTTAAATTGTCTCCAATACTCTCAGCACGCTGAAGTTCTTTCTAAACTTTCTTTGATTTTTACATGATGGCAATATCATCTGCTCCATTCCATTTTCCAGATGTTAGTATAAAACATCTGGAATTTTTTGGAAGTCTGCAGCAGGATTCTATAATCATGTCCACATATTATTTACATTTCTTTACAGTTGTCTACTGTGTGGATTGAAAATCCTTCTGGTGTAAGGTTGATTCAGTGGCGAAATGTGAGCACAAATGAAGGCTTGGTTGAACTTGAAATGCCCCTGTCTGAAGAACCCATCTTGGGAACTTGGAAAATTAAATGTGATATGGAGGAAACAATTATCATTCAACATTTTGATGTTGATGAATATGGTAAGATAAAAGTTTTATGATCTAGATGTCATGATATTCAAAGGGTGAAGTGAGCATAGTGATTGTTGCTATTTCTATGTCCAGGGGATTGGACTCGGGGGGGGGGGGGGGGGGGGGAGGGGGAACTACTTGAAGATAATGCAAATTTCCTGGGCCTTAGAACGTAGAACTCAATTCACAAAGTTAGAGAATCCACATCAAGTTTCTGAGACCTGTTCTTTAGGACCAATTCACAAAGTTAAGGGAGTCCATACTAATTTCACCATACTAATTTCACAACACCTTCTGTGTGTTGCACATGTATGATCCTTCTGTTTATTCCTAGCAATATGGCAAATCCTCAGAACAATACTTGTATGATACACTTCTTGGCAAAAGAACTAAATCCATCTTTAGCTTAAAAACTACAAGCCTGAATGATTTGATACGGGGTGTATATGTACCTTGGGTAGACCTCTCTTAGATTTGTTCATTTCGTGATGATATCTTTAAATTATTTAATTTTGATGAATATTTTTGTTATTTTTGGTGAAAAGTGATATTTACTGATTGTCCATCCGCCGTCTTTGTCGTCCGTCAGTCCTTGTCAACTTTACAATTTCAACTTCTTTTTCCAAAGAAACCGCAAGTCAGAATCTTTTCAAATTTGATATGCAAGTACCTTGGATGGTTCTTTCTCAGATTTGCTCATTTCATGTCAAAATCTCAAATTCTCTATTTTTGGTGAATATTTTTGGTGAATATTTTTGTCATTTTTGGTAAAGAGTGATATTTTCGACTTAATGTTAAAAAACGCAAGTCTGATTGCTTTGATACCATACATATAGGTACCTCAGGTAAATCTCTTTCAGATTTGTTCATTTTGTGATGATATCTTTAATTCTCAAATTTTTGTCATTTCTGGTAAAAAGTGATATTTTCGAATTCTTGTTGATATCTTCAGTTCTTTAATTGAAATGTGCCTTGCTAATAGCGGAGCTATCTCAGCCGACAGGCTGCTTGTTTAAATCTTATTTATTATCTTTGCTGTGTTCAGTTTGTCTGAATTTTATGTGGCTTATGCATACTTGTTTGAATTTGGGTTGTTATATTACTTACTAATCTGTTATTTTGTCTTTCAGTTCTGCCTAAATTTGAAGTAGACATTAGGCCACCACCATTTGTTGTAATTAATGACGAGACTATTGATATTAAAATATGTGGCAGGTAAGACTTAATGTATATGTATATATATAATATGACATGCATATTATTCCCTGGCACATATTGCTGCTGTGGGATTTAGTAGTCTGGATATAGAATATATCTGGAACCCTATTGGAGGTGAAAACATTTAAAAAATTGATTGAAGACCATATATGGTCATGTAGCTTCCTCCACCCTATGCTACGATCTTCTGATCGTATGCTGCGATCTTCCCTACGCTTTGTAGTCTCTTGATTTTATGCTGTGATCTGCGCCACATATTTAATGGTATCCCCACACTATGCTATGATATGCCCACCCTTGCGTATACAAGGCAAGCTGTGTATAGTTTAACTGTGATTTTTTCATAATGTTGGAGCTATTATATACCACATTTCTTCTTCACTCTGCTTACCATTCTGTGAAAACTTAGAGGGAAGCTGCTAAGCTGCTGTAGATTAACCATATAGGCTTGGTCTGCTTTAATATGTGATTTTTATAAAACAGGTTTTGTAAATGTCCATTTTCCACTTTTCGTCTCCAACATTTTCTCAGAAATTCTGCTGCAGATATCTGATATCGGCAGGTTGATGAACTAGTCTCTGCCGTGTATGCACGTCATTTTTTTCCAGATCTGAAAATCCTAAGTGGGTCTTTTTCAAGATTTTTATCCAAACTTACCGAGCAACTGAGCATGTCTGAATAAATAATTAGCTTAGATTGTAATTCTCAGGTTTTTAGTGATGTCATGGCCTTGATCTGAATCAGTGACAGATGGGTTGTACCATTACCAATCCTAGTGGAATACTGTAGAATACTTTATTTTCGCTTGGAATTTATTTTCGCTATTTTCGCTGAAGGGATGATTCCGTGAAAATAAAATCCAGCGAATATACATTTTTTCCTATATTTTACATTAATCTCAACAAAAATCAGTGAAAATAAATTACAAGCAAAACGCCCAAAATACCTTTTCAGCGAAAATTAATTCCAGCGAAAATAAAGTATTCCACAGTATGTTGAGGGGTGTTGGGGCTAGGTACATCAAGGTTACTCAGATTTATGAATGCAGTTTCTTGAGCATGTACAGTGTTCTCCACGAGGGGTTTAGCAGGGCGCAGCACCCTGCATAGAAAGTCGTGCACCCTGCATCGGTCAACAAGCGCCCTGCATTCACATTTCCTGCCCGATCAAATACATTGTATTGTTAGTTGAGTATTCAGTGTTCTTCACGAGGGGTTTAAGGGGGGCGAAGCACCCCTCTTTAATTTATTTGCACCCCTCTTCAATTTGTAGCGCACCTTTATTTATCTGCAGCACCCTACTTTGTTTTCGGTGTCAGGCTGTTTCACAGTCCCGGAAGATGTCCCGACGACGTTATTGAGAGACCTCTTATTTATTGACAGGCGATAAAACAAAAAACTAAGAGACAGATAGTGTCATAGGTGACAACTAGGACAATGGATTTGATGTCTGGGGAAAAACTGGCTGAATAAATAAACAAAAAACAATGAATGGATGTGTGAAGTGATTGTCACAAGCATTGCGTTAATCATGCAATGGGATAGTCAAAACAAGTTTTCTCATCATTCCTGAATTAGCTTAGATACTTAAGAACAGGAGAACCAGCAACAATTTATTGGTCCAATTGCTCGTTACTTGCCTTTTATTGGCGAAAAGTAAAAAGAATCATCAAATAAATCACCAAAACAAAACGTACGGTAAACACTGAAACAACTCAGCTAGTACTTGTTCTCAGTACCCACAATGCAATCAACATAATGATTAATTTATTTACAGTCATTGGATTCGATTTTTCTTTTTCTTTTAAATGGTAATTTTGTTATGTGAAAATATTTTTCTTATTATTACTTTTCAACTATTACAATATCTCAGTGCATTTATAAAACCTATAAAAATGGAAATATTTGAAAGAAATTTAAAATAAATAAATGAAAGGCTAGAATTTCACAACTTGTTCCATTACACTTTTACAAAGAATAAAATTGATGTTCTTCATTTGTCAAAGTTGATATTTTTTTTACACATCAAGTGGTTTAACTTATTCATCAAAATAATTCAAGAACATTAATATAGTACTTGTACACAGTATTTAATTGATGTAAATATAAAAGTGCTAAGAATTTCCTTTGAAATGTTTGATTAGTATGCTAATTATATGCAAATTAGCTCCCTTTTTAATTTTATTTGTGGAGAATACTGATGTATGAGACATAGTTTGGTTGCACTTGTGTAATCTGAGATTTTGGACCCAGGTCAATGAAAGTAGAGTACATATTAATTCATTTGTTTGCAGATGTTCCATGTATTATTTTAACACTAGTATTTTATAATTAAATAACTGGGACTGTGACATTCATGTCTTGTTATTTTCAATTTTAGATATACTTATGGTCAGCCTGTACATGGTAGTGTACATGCCAAAGTCTGTATCTCACCGTCATACTCGTATTATAGACTTGATAGACCATGTGCTGAAACTGAGAAAAAAGTAAGTAAAAATCCTAGACTTGAAATTTATGCCTAGAATCTATGCCTTTTCTGAGGTATTTGTAGCTCTGCAGTATGCTGAGCATGAATGCTGAGTGAGCGAGTGCGAGCACATGCAGCTACATATTGCCCTCAAAAAAATTGTGAGGTGCTGGTTTTCCAATTGAGAAGCATCAACCATGTTTTATGCCTTATTGTTTTAAAATTGTAATTGGTGCATCTTTCAAAGCAATAATAGATGGTTGATATGTTTCCATAAACGTGACAATTATATACAACCATTTCATAGCTGTTTAAACTATAATTGTATTGTGTTACTAGGATACTGGTCCTGATGGCTGTGCTGATTTCTCCATTAGGGCTGATTCTGTTGAGTTAAAGTCTTCATACTACTCAATTTGGGGCAAAAAGTTGAATGTGACAGCGTCATTTACTGAAGAAAACACTGATATTACACTGAATGCTACTCATGACACCATTTCTATTCATCGCAATCCATTCGCGCTGATAATCAAAGCTCCAAAAAGTTTTAAACCAGGTGTTCCATTCTATGGAAAAGTGAAAGTTGAATATCCAGATGGTTCACCAGCAGATGGAAAACTGGTCAATCTGAAAATTGATACAAATAATGGGTATATTGTGGATAAGAATTTCACCTCCATTCAAGGTGTTATCAGATTCAGCATTCCAGATTTAGCAATTGACACTTCAAGGATGAACATTGAGGTAAGATGATCCTACTTTATTTAAAGGGCGAAAGATGTCGCATTTCGCATGTTATAATTTCAAGTGAACAAATTCAGGCTACATGGCAGGTTGGTGAATGAAAGTGCCTGTCCCAATTGATGATGTATCTTAAACCCTAACAAGATACATTACGACTTGTTTGAAATAAAATTGTCATTCTTGGCACATCATTCCATAAATTATTAGGACTCCACCCCATATGTCAGTTAGTAAAGGCTTGATATTTTTAGCATCTTAGAATTTTAGCATTATTAATTTTGACCCATGCTAAATTAGTAGTAAGAAAAGATTAGGCCATATCAAATTCTAAAGAAACCTGTTGAACATAATTTTCAAAATAATGTGCATGACTTAAAAAACTATTCATGGACAAGCATATTTCTGTTTTGAAAAATTACTCGCCAAGTTCTCAAAAACTAACATAAGTATGTCTACATCGGCCTTTTGGCAAAAATAAATATTATTTAAGCAGGGCTTAATATGAAGTCTGTGCTCCATCTTTTTGAAATTCTCTTCCAACCTCTACAAAATGTGATATTTGAGTCTGGACGTAAATTGCTTCTATTTCATCCCCAACATGTTGACAGCGGAGGATATAGTGCTTACCAGTGTGCGTCCATCAAACCGTCTGTATGCCTGTCATATCAGGAGCACTAGTGCAGATAGAAACATTCAGTGTTGAATACACTAATCAACATATTTAATAACCATATATGGTCATATGACCTCATTAAAAATGCATAATTACCATATCTGTAACAATGTTGCAGATATAGACATTCAACCAGTGCTTGTAAAAAAAATGGCAAGGGATATCCTATCTCTGATGTCTATTACAACATTTTATAATAAAATTATTTTTAGCTGCTCTGTCATCAAAGACTCGCGGAGCTGTTGAAATAGGTGATTGTCAGTCATCATTCTTATTGAATACCATTAATTCACTTCTACTCTAATTGCTTTGATTCTTGGTATATACTTTTGGTGGACTTCTATTAAATTTGAATATTTTGTGACGATATCTTCAATTATGAAATTTAAGGGAATATTCTCTCATTTTTGGTAAAATTTTCTATTTGACATGACTGCTAGTTTGATTATTAGGACTTGGTATATATGTACATGTACCTTAGATGGATCTTTACTGGATTAGATCATTTTGTGGCATAAGGGGAACTCTTTGTACAAATTTACAAACGTATCCTATAGCTGGAGTTTCAAACAAACAAGTTGAATGTAAACAAAGTCAAGGTTTTTGACTCCCGTGTGCGAAGCACAAAAGGGAGTCTTTGCAGTTACCTTGTCCGTATGTCTGTATGTATGTATGTATGTCACTTTTTTTGTTCCACCGTTATCTCAAGAACCACTAATCAAATTTTGGTGAAACTTGGTACATAGATGCTCTGGGATAATGCGCAGAGTTGATTAGGTTTTGGTAAAAATCTATGAATATTAATTACCTAATTTGCATGATAATTAACTGATTTTAAGCTGTTCTATGACTGTTCCACTGATTTTTGAAGAACCACTCATTGGATTTCAATGAAACTTGGCACATGGATGCTCTGAACTAATGCGCAGATTTGATTAGTTTTGGGTAAAAATCTGTTAATATTATTAATTACCTAATTTACATAATGATTAATCAATTTTCGGCTTTTCCACTGATATCTCAAGTACTAATCATAACATTTGAATAAAACTTGGTACATAGGTGTTATATGACACTGCACAGACCTGATAGTTTTTAGGGTAATATCAGTACATATTAATTACCTAATTTGCATAATTAATTAATTTTCAGCTTTTGATATTTCGAGTAGTAATGATCATGTTTCAATGAAACTTGGTACATAGTTACTTGAGGACTGTGCAGAGACCTAATTAGTTTTTGGGTAAATATTTGTGCATATTAATCATCTTATTAGCATAATTAGTTAATTTTCAGCTTTTCACCTGATATCTCAAGTACTAATCATCACATTTCAATGAGACTTGCAACATAGATATTCTAGGACTATGCAGAGACCTGATTAAATTTGGGATAAATAATTGTGCCTATTAATTACCTAATTTGCATAATTAGTTAATTTTTTGCTGTTCTATGGCTGTTGCACTGATGTCTAAAAACCACTCATTGGATTTCAATGAAACTTTTAAAGAGTACCCATCACATTTCAATGAACCTAAGACTATGCACCATATTAGTTTTTGGTAAATATTTATGCTTCTTAATCACCTAATTAACATAATTAATTAATACTGATATCTCAAGTATTGATCATCACATTTGAATAAAACTTGGTCCATAAATGCTCTAGGACAATAGACAGCTGATTAATTTTGGGTTAAAATCTGTTCATATTAATTCTCTAATTAGCATAATAACTAATATTTTTTTGGTTCTAATCACATTTCAATGAAACTTGGTACATTGTGCAGACCTTATTAGTTTTACACTTAAATCTGTTCATATTAGTTACCTTATTTGCATAATTAGTTTTCAGCTATTCCATCAATATCTCAAGTATAAGTAATTTTGAATTAATTTTTAATGTGTCTCCAAAACTCTCAGCACACGGGAGTTCTTTCTAAGCTTTCTTTGATTTTATTCTCTCACTATGTCTATGTAACAATATGTATGCACTGATTATTGCTAGACTGTACTCTGCTGAAACAACAGGATATTTCAACCATGAGATTGCTCGTTTTCTTTCTTTCTATTTTATACTTTTAAATATGTGTATTTTCAATGTAGCACTTTGAGATGATTTCTCATTTAAAGCATGTTATAAATACTACAATTATTATTATGCATTGATGCGAACACATCACTGTATGTACTTCATGATTGGACTAGTGATTAGACATGATTGTGCTGTTGGACTAGTATGGTACAATTAAACTCAGATTAAGAGCCAATCAAAGCTACTTGGCTATGCAATACTAACAGCAAACAGACCAATCACCAATCTCCTTGTTTGTTATTTATTTTAGGCACGAGCACCTGGCTTTTCAACTCCATATAACTGGAGGAACTATCAGAATGTTTATGGAGTATATGATCCAACCACAAGTTTTTCTGTTAGACCATGGTTTTCCCCAAGTGGACATTTCCTCCAGATTGAACCAGTTGACAACACATTGGAGTGCGACTTAGAGCATGACTTCACTATCTACTATACTACTCAAGAAATAAAAGATGTACAGCTTTATTACAAGGTTTGTTCATTGTTGCTTATTCCATCTACACTTGTATACTGTAAACTTAGTAGACATACAATAAACAAAACTTTTTAATATGATCCCCAGGGAACTGTCCACACTGGTCGGTGTCGGTCACTAGAATTTTAGAATTACCGACCAGGATAAAAAGTTGGCGCACACAGGATGTTGGCCACTGGACCATGATTCTATTGTCTTTGTTGGTTTTAACACACAACAACACAATGCAAAAACTTATGAATGACCTCATGAATATTAATTAGCGACTGGCACTCAAATCAGGCTGGGCAGCACCCTGGATCCTATGCATTTCCATTTTGGAACTGATTGATTGACCTGTGTGTCCTAGTTATTAGTCCCTGTTCGGACGAAGTCCGAAAACGGAGACTTATAATTCGGCCGGTCTCCGTCCGTGCATCCGTCCAGAGTCATATCTCAGAATCCCTTGGACCGATTCCATTCATTCTTTGCATGTGCCTAGTACTTTATGTGGGACATATGCACATGCAGTGGTTTAGCGATTCGATTCAAAATGGCCGACTGGCAGCCATCTTGTTTTTTGAAAATGTCGTATTTTGGACATGCTTTGTCAGTTTTTATTCAAATTTAGTACATAGATCATACATGTTACGATACATGTCCCAGACTGTCCGCAATTTCCTGAGTCTGTCTGTCCATGTGTCCGTCCGTCCGTCCGTCCGTGCGTCAGTCTGTCCAGAATCATATTTCAGAATCCTGTGGACCGATTCCGTTCATTCTTTGCATGTGCCTAGTACCATATTTGGGACATATGAACGTGCAGTGGTTTAGCGATTTGATTCAAAATGGCCGACTGGCAGCCACTTGTTTTTTGAAAATGTTGTATTTTGCTTTGTCAGTTGTCATTCAAACTTATTACATTGATTATACATGTTAGGATACGTGTCCATGACAATCTATTTCGCAATTGGATCAAAGATGGTCGACTGGCAGGCATCTTGTTTTGTTTTTTTATGCGGTATCTTGGATGTGCTCTGTCAGTTTTCATTCAAATTTGGCACATACATGTACTTTATACATGTTAGGATGCATGTCCATGACAATTTGTTTCAAAATCTGGTGAAAAATGGCTGATTGACAGCCATCTGACTTTTTGGCCTTACCGTTAAAATCCTATTATAAACCGCATACCTATTAGTAACCGCACCCCCGATTTTGGCTTCAGTGTTAAAGAGTAAACAACAAAAATTGAAAACATGAAAAGTACCTATTACTAACCGCACCCCCAATTCAACAAGACCGTGGCCGACTTTGTTTCAACGAGCTGGTACATTGTTCCTAATCCTATTCATTTGTTTCGACAACGTGCCTAAAAATATTCACACTTCTTTATTGTTCAGTGGTGTTAGGATGTCAAACACACAGTGAAACTGCTTTTGTCTTGTGACAACTTTTGTCAATACTTCTTATGAATACGTCCGTGTGTCGCAAGTTTTCGACAATGAGCTGTTCTCACCGAAAAACTGTTAAATTCTTTTTCCATGCTCAGTTTATCTTTCAAAAACAACTAATTTCTTGATTTAATAAAAAAGTCATGTCGTTTTCCCATGGAAATCAAAGCCAAAAGATCGCACTACATTATCGGTAAATCGTTTCTGGGTTTCGTTTACCATGAAGTTGGTGACCTGTCATTAACATATTTAAATGAAATAAGGTAATTTGAACATGTGGGCACCATCCAGCATTTTGATTGGTTAATTAGCGACTTGACCTACCCAGTCAAGTAATGTCTTGTGTGCATTCAAACTACATGGCGGATGTCGCATCGATCGTTTACATGTGACCGAAATAATTCGCTTACGGTGAAACTAAGTTGAATTTTACTTGCATTTGATAACAATTCAACGAATATAATTTTCGTGCGTTGTTATAATCACTACTGAATAATAATCAAATAATTTCAACAGTTCGAAAACAAGTAAGTTATCCACTTGTGAGTCGAAGCATGGCCGGATTGCGTTACCGTACCAACGGTATCGTACTTTATTAGTGTCGTACCATGATCATTTTCTACTAAGCAATGCATTAATGTTTGTTTTTATTTGAAACTCCTGTCAGAATATACTTTCCGTTACGAAGAAAATAAAAAAAAAATGCATATTACATTAAATATACAGAGTATTTTTAGCTCCGCTGTCGACTTTGTCGAGCGGAGCTTATCATATGAGTGATTGTCCGTCGTCCGTGTCAATGTTTTACTTTTTCGACTTCTTAAAAACTACAAGCCTGAATGCTTTGATACTTGGTGTAAGTCCGATTGTTTTGATATTACATATATAGGTACTACATGTGGACCTCTCTCAGATTTGTTCATTTTGTGATGATATTTTCAATTCTCTAATTTTGGTAAATAAATTTGTAATTTTTGGTAAAAAGTGATATTTTCGACTTCTTGTTAAAAACTGTAAGTCCGATTGCTTTGATACTATTCATATTGTTCCTTTTCTAATGATGTCTTCAGTTCTTTAATTGAAATGTGCATTGCTAACAGCGGAGCTATCTCAGCCGATAGGCTGCTTGTTTTTCATGTGAACAGTTTTTTTGTGACGTCAGGCTTATCACTCTCCCCTGACATCTAAATTGGAGTTATGCTTATATTCAAAAGATTGTACGGTGTATTGTATGTTTTGTGCGAGTGATGTGGGAAAAAAATGACCACGCCCATTTAGTGATTGCAATATGTCCCTAATATAAACCACACCCTGAACTTGAGCTGTTGATCCCAATTTTTTATTTGATACATTGTAATATAAACCGCGGTTTATTATAGGATTTTAACGGTACTACTATATTTCCACAATTTATGTACCATTTTTATTTGTGTTTGGCACATACATGTACATTATACATATCATTGTGTTTCATAATCAGATCAAAGATGGCCAAATAACGGCTGTTTTTATTTTTGGCCATACTACTACTACACGGAACACGAGTTTTGATGTAAATAAACAATCTGTTGTATACGCCACTTGGAACTCAAGTTTCAATGACACGCACGCGACACCCCCTCCGCTTTAATAGGACGAGCACAAAGAGAACTTTCAAAAATTTGATGGGGACTGTGTCATTTTCATTGACTTGTGTTTTGGACATACCTGGGCAGATCGCACTAAAACTTCACACATACATGTGTATTAACGTATTATCTACCGTACTCAACCGCGTTAGCGCCCAGGGTCCTCAACTCATATAATAAAGATTTTTTAGGGGTGGGCGCTTACCCGAGCACCCCCCTCGGAAAAAAATTGGAGCTGACAATTTTAATTCACCGTGTGACAGATTTAGGGGGATATTACGTCTTTGAAAGTTTGAGGGAAAAGTTGATTTCGGCGAATAAACGACATGTTTTTGTTTTTTTAAATGGTAAATAACAATTTTTATCGGTAAACTGAATACGGCATGAAATATTTACTGCATTTTACTTTTATTAACAGGTCATTGTCGAAGTGTAGTTTACGCACGGTTACCGTGGTCTACGCATTAACAACATATTCACGGCAGTCGATATCCACGATGTATCATATAAAAACGATAAATTATTGGCATTTTTAAGGGGTGGGCGCTTTGCCGAATGTGACCCCGAATATAAAAATTGCGCAAAATTGGGGTCGGCCGCTTGACCGAGCATGGGCGCTAACGCGGTCGAGTACGGTATTTGTTTCAGAATTTGTTTCAAATTGGCCAAATGGTCTCAATTCTGGGGCTGAAAATGCATCAAAATAAAGCATTTCTGCCATTCTGGACTTAGTTGTGTGTAGACGATTTTGTTCAAACTTGATGCACACATTGGATATTAAGCGAACTTGATGGACATCCTTTAGTTTTCCCCGATGGGATTTAAAATTACTGACTGGTAGTCATTTTGTTGCTTGCCCATAATGAAGTGAAAGGATAGTCATAGTAGTGGTAAATGTCTGGTGGCGATGGTGACTTAAACTTTTATTGTGGATGTGTGCGATAACTTGTATACATGGTTAATCACCACCCATCAAATTTCAATGAAACTTGGTACATAGGTGCTTTTGTATTATCCTTAGATTCTGGGTTGAAATCGGTGGATATTAATTACCCACCTTTTATAAATAGGTTCATATGAGTTCATTAATATGCACAAGTGTAATATCTCAAGCACTGTTGCAGATAAGGACATGCAACAAAATTCATCAAATACTTCAATGATTTTGCATGCAATATATACAGTTTTTGCTTTATGTGCTTCTGATATACTAAGTACAGTATTCATACTTCATGCTTCCAATACCCTTAGCACACACAAGTTCTTTTTAAGATTTCTTTGATTTATAAGTGTTATCAATAGAGGGTGCCCTTTAACTTTTTGTTCAGCAACTTCTGTCAGTTTAATGACACATCTACTAAACTGTTCGCTTGTTTTACCATATTAAAGGGACAGTGCTGGCATTAATAAATTCTAAACCATTCTGAAAAATAGGGATGTGCAGTCATCTGAATAAATTAACAAAAGTATTGACTTTGTGAATATAAGAGTCAGATCATTCAACTTAAATTAACAGCATGTATAACCTTTGTTTTTGTGTTGCTGTACATAATGGACACTATTTTACACCTGCTTTTAAATTCTTTTAAATTGTTTTTTTGAGTAACTATTTTTTTTCTACATTCTAACTACATGATTACTATCAAATTTATATATTTATTGTTAATCTGTATACCTAGATGACCTCCATCCTATGATGTGATCTTCTTCACTTTTTTGTTGTCCATCATCCAATCTTATGGTGTGATCTGCCCCACCTATGTATTGATTTTCCCACCCTATGATCTGCCCACCTTTGTATATACAAGGCAAGCCTGTAAAATATAGTTTAACTATGTTTTAATGAATGTGGATTGTATTTTCTTGTGGTACAATAACTCAAATAGTTTTATCCAATTTCTTTCAAACTAAGATATATTAACCAGTTTGGGATCTCCGCCAAATTTGATTTTACGGTACATGGGTACATGTATATTTTTCACTGAAAATAGTCTGCAACTAGCAAATTGCAATTTTCACATTGACTGCTGGAATATCATTCTTGTGAATGCTTTTAAATCTCGGACTTGTAACAATTTTGTTGAACCCTTGTTTTCATGCCAATACACTGATCCAAAATCTATTTACAATTTGAAGGTTATTTCACATGGTGACATCATTCTTTCCGGGAGTGACAGTTACCAGTTACTGACAGCTGACAACAGAGAAACGGTTACAACAAAAACAGCACCTCTGATTGAAGATTCTGAGGAAAAAGACATGGAGTTGGAAGTTATTGAAGCTATTCTACCAAGTAATAATGGTCCAGTTGGTCCACCTGGTCCCCCTGGTCCACCTGGGAGAGATTATTATGGAGGTTATGGTAAGGCTTATTGTTAAAAATCAAGTACAAGATCTTCCACTTTCCTAATCAGGAGAGGTAAAAAGCTAATTGACTCCCGTGTGCGAAGCACAAAAAGGGAGTCTGCAGTTAGTGTGTCTGTATGTGTGTATGTGTGTGTGTGTGTGTGTGTGTGTATGTGTGTCCGTCTGTTCCACTGATATCTCAAGAACCATACATCAGTTTTTGATGAAACTTGGTGCATAGATGCTCTGGGCCAATGCGCAGATTTGATTAGGTTTTGGTAAAAATCCATGCATATTAATTACCTAATTTGCATGATACTTAGCTGATTTTTGGCTGTTTCATGGCTGTTCCACTGATATCTAAAGAACCACTCATTGGATTTTGATGAAACTTGGCACACAGATGCTCCAAACTAATGCACAGATTTGATTAGTTTTGGGTAAAAATCTGTGCAATATTAATTACCTAATTTGCATAATGATTAATAAATTTTTGGCTTTTCCACTGATATCTCAAGTACTAATCATCACATTTCAATAAAACTTGGTACATAGATATCATAGGACACTGCACAGACATATCAGTACATATTAATTACCGAATTTGCATAATTAATTATTTTTCAGCTTTTTAAGTAGTAATCATCACATTTTGATAAAACTTGGTACATAGTTACATAAAGACTGTGCAGAGACCTTATTAGTTTTGGGGTAAATATTTGTGTATATTAATCACCTTATCAGCTTAATTAGTTAATTTTCAGCTTTTCACCTGATAACTCATGTACTGATCATCATATTTTAATGAGACTATGCAAAGACCTGATTAGTTTTAGGGTAAATAATTGTGGATATTAATTACCTAATTCACATAATTAGTTAATTTCTTCCATGAATGTTTCACTGATGTATAAAGAACCACTAATTGGATTTTATTGAAAATCAATTTTCGGCTTTTCCACTGATATCTCAAGTACTAATCATCACATTTCAATAAAACTTGGTACATAGATGTCATAGGACACTGCACAAACCTGATAGTTTTTAGGGTAATATGAGTACATATTAATTATCTAATTTGCATAATTAATTAATTTTCAGCTTTTGATATTTCAAGTAGTAATCATTACATTTCAATGACACTTGGTACATAGATGTCATAGGACACTGCACATCCCTGATAGTTTTTAAGGTAATACGAGTACATATTAATTACCTAATTAGCATAATTAATTAATTTTCAGCTTTTGATATTTCAAGTAGTAATCATCACATTTCAATGACACTTGGTACATAGATGTCATAGGACACTGCACAAACCTGATAGTTTTTAGGGTAATATGAGTACATATTAATTATCTAATTTGCATAATTAATTAATTTTCAGCTTTTGATATATCAAGTAGTAATCATCATATTTCAATGAGACTTGCTACATAGATCTTCTAGGATTATGCAGAGACCTAATTAGTTTTAATTGGATATTAATTACCTAATTTGCATAATGTTCCACTGATATATAAAGAACCACAAATTGGATTTTAATGAAACTTTTAAAGAGAACTATGCAGAAACCCAATTAGGTTTGGGTAAATATTTACACTTATTAATCTCCTAATTAACATAACACTGATATCTCAATTACTGATCATCACATTTGAATAAAATTTGGTACATAAATGCTCTAGGACAATAGACAGGCCTGATTAATTTTGGGTTAAAATTTGTTCATATTAATTCTCTAATTAGCATAATAATTCATAATTTTTTTGTTCTGTTCATATTAGTTACCTGATGTACATAATTAGTTTTCAGCTTTTCTATCAATATCTCATGTTCAAGTAATTTTGAATTAATTTTTAATGTGTCTTCAATACTCTCAGCACACGGGAGTTCTTTCTAAGCTTTCTTTGATTTTAACATTGGCCTCTATGGGAAAAGATGCGGGTTACACCCAAATGCTCTCTGCAGTTCAATTTTCTATCCCACAATCCTTTGCAAAATATAATATGGAGTTGACCTATTTCTTTCCTATAAATATATATAATAATTAAAAATGTAAATGATTTTCAGCCTGTCCAAATGTTGGTGAATATTTTAGATTCTGTGTTTGACTTTCACTATGCTTTTTCATATGCACTATGCACTTGCTCCCAATAAATGCATTTGGACTTGCAAAGATTCGCTTCTGTTTGGAATAAGGGTGAATCCATGAAAACCATCAATTATTTTTTACCAATTCACACCTTCTATTCATTAAATTTAAAATCAAATCAAGACTCAATAAATATCTAGCAATGATCTCAGATTTCAACTTTAAGCCTCTTTCATGCTCCTGCTCATTTTCCATAGATGAAATTGATATGATTGAAGAGTCCATGTGAGACTTTGATTTGGCTAAGCATACATAAACTGATTTGCAACTTTCAAAATTTGTTAGGGCACTTGAAAACCAGTGAAAATAAATTCCATACAGAACATTCGAAAAGTCTTTTCACCAAAAATGTATTCGTGCTAAAATGAAGTATTTTACAGTAATTTATCATGTTTTGAAACTGTGCCAGAGAGCTCAGGTGGGTCTGATGGAGAAGGCAAGCTATATTTGGGTACAAATTCTCTTTCTTTAATTAGTTCCCATTCGGACGAATGTCCGAAAACGGGGATTTATAATTCGGTCTCTGTGCGTCTATGCGAACATCCGAAGTCATATCTCAGAATCCATTGGACCGATTCCGTTCATTCTTTACATGTGCCTAGTGCAAAATGGCCGACTGGCAGCCATCTTGTTTTTTGAAAATGTTGTATTTTGAACATGCTTTGTCAGTTTTCATTCAAACTTGGTACATAGATTATACATGTTAGGATACATGTCCATGACGATTTATTTCACAATTGGATCAAAGATGGCTGACTGGCAGCCATCTTGTTTTTTGAAAATGTCATATTTTGGACATGCTTTGTCAGTTTTTATTCAAATTTAGTGCATAGATCATACATGTTAGGATACATGTCCCCGACCGTCCGTGAGTTCCTGAGTCTGTCCGTTCATATGTCCATGTGTCCGTTCGTCTGTGCGTGCGTCAGTCTGTCCAGAGTCATATTTCAGAATCCTGTGGACCGATTCCGTTCATTCTTTGCATGTGCCTAGTACCTTATGTGCGACATATGCACATGCAGTGGTTCAGCAATTCGATTCAAAATGGCCGACTGGCAGCCATCATGTTTTTTGAAAATGTTGTATTTTGGACATGGTCTGTCAGTCTGTCGTCCATGATGATTTATTTCGCATTTGGATCAAAGATGGTCGACTGGCAGGCATCTTGTTTTTACCTTGCCCGTACCATCAAAGATGGAAGGGAAAGGTATATTAAGGGAAAAATTGTGTCCGGCGTTGTCGTCGTTGTCGTAGTCGTTAATAATTGTTATTGTGTGCATGATAACTTTACTAATTCTATTCCAAACTTCATCAAACTTGGTCACCTTGTTCATCAGTATAAAGTCTTCCCTGAGTTTGAACAACAGATGTCCTTTATGAAAATATCATGCAAAAATTGAGAAAAACTGATAAAATATTTTGACTGTTTCTACTTGACTGATCACTGGTGATACACATCAAAGGTCACTGATCTCAGTGGAAATATGCATTGTTGTATGTGTTCAATGAAGCAAATGATTTATCTTGTAATAATATCCTTGGTAATGTATCTCAGAATCCCTTACTGGGTTTCAAAACCAACTCATGGAGAGATTGCACAGTCTGATACACATTTGCAAACCTACTAATAAATCTTTACAGAAAACAAGATGTCAGAAAATCAATATAAGCACTCCTATGAACTGGGTGGCAAACTTTGATCAAGATCTGAAGCTAATAGCAAATCTGTTTAGTTCAAAGTTATCAAATCAAAAACAATACATTAAAAGCAAAACATTTCATCCACATTTTAAAAAGAAAATTATTCTAAAATATATGTATTCTGTATTTGACAAACAGTTCATTCGACAAATGAAAACTCACAGGAATATGTTTCAGCTATTAGAACAGAATGATAGAGTTTATATAATACTAATTTAAAAAAGCACTTCAAAGATTGCAGTGTTTGAAGATGTAGATTCTCAGGAGGCAACAGTACTGTTGACTTCTCCCTCCACTGGACACCAACTAACTATTTAAGTTGATTTGCATACAAAGCAGAGCTTGCAACATGATAGCTATTCATAAAGGGTGTTTTTTTTTTACTTTTCATATAATACAGTAGTCACACAATGAGGCAGTTCATATTTGTCTCAGTGAATCATTAATTTTTGACAGACACCTGTACAAAATACTTGGACAAAAGCCAGCTAAGATTTTCTGTTATCTTGCATGTTTTATGAATCTATTCACGTCTAAATGCAGCACTTTTTTTTGCAATGAGGCATTTGTTTTTATACTAAAATACAGTCAAACCTGTGTTAACGACCACCTGTGCAGAGCGGCCACCTGCTCATAGCGACCAGCTTAGTACAGTCCCTTCGCAATTTACACGTTAAAGACACTGGATATAGCGACCACCTGTCCAACGCGACCACCTGTCCAACGCGACCAGCGACCACCCTATTGTAGACCTATTCACACTTTAACCTTTGTATAACGACCACCAACATTTCCATCAGACTGTCTCAGCAAAAACACAATAGCTACTTGCGAATCGCTAACAGGAAAGTGGCCATGTGTTACGTTCAGATTACCGAGTACGCAATCTTTAGGGCTAATAGACAGGGGTACCATCGCAACTTGGTTTGTGAAGTTGCGAAAAAGTAAAAAAAAAAATGTTGAATATCATCTGAATGTAACGTCTAGAGACTGGAAAGATTTTAACAACAAATTAAAACAGTTTCATTCAAAGTTTGAAATGAAAAACTAGCTTGTTTCCGATCGGTACTACCCCCGGTATACTATCGATCCCCAGCCGGCCAGCGGCACTTCTGTGGACTGTCTCGCACATGAAGAGCAAATTCCCCCCCGTCTCGAAAACAAAAAAAATGAACCAGTTTTATTAAATGAGAGATGTTTTATTTACCTTGTCGACATGAAATATTCAAACAAAATAATAAAACATTCGTTTATTTCGTTTTCATCGCGGAATTGCAAAATCCGACCTATTTTGGCCGCCATGTTGTTTGTTGTTGATCGTTATAAATTATGCTAATGAAGCTAGCGCATGGGCAAAACGTATTGTTACTGAGGGGTCATCTCGGGGTTATTCTCAACGAAAGATGTTTTCTATTTTGATCCTCTTTTTTTTTTTTATAAACGGTAATATCAATATTTCGCAATCGAGAAAATTCGTTTGGGCAGTTTTGACACGTCGATGCTTGCAACAAATAACTGTAAAATTGCGTGTACGATCACAGTGTTTCATTTCCGGTTCGTTTGACTTTCTGATTCAACACCGAGAGTTGGAGCAATCGTTATGAGTTTGGTCAATTTTGTTTATTACCAATGCTTCTTTATTTTTAATGCTTGTTTGTTTTTTCAATCATGGCAACTTTGCCTGTGCATTTTGTCACAGTGTACAATCGACAATACTAACGATAGGACTGATTACCGCCTGTGATGGAATATGTGTAAGAGACTGGGGAATAAGACTGCTTGGCGAGAGTGTGAAAGTCCGAGCTGAAACGCCAATGCGGCCGATCGTTGACAATCGTTCTTATGCATTAAATACACCAATGAATCCATGGGCAGAATCACTTGGCTTCAGTGAATTTACATGATATAATTTGTAGTAAAAAAGTAAACCTGTAATTATCCAGATGAAAATGAGTGACTTTTATTAAAAAAGACATATTCATTGTAGGTTTGTTTTTATGTATTGCTTATGATCTTCCTTAAAATTCCGATCCTAATTAATATTCATGATTAAATTAATAAATTAGGCCACCTCCATATAAAGACCACCTGTCTATAAAGGACAGTTTGGCTCAGTCCACTGACTGTCCTTTATAGACAGGTTTGACTGTATCTGAATTACTTTGAATAAAGCTGGAAATTATGTCCCTTAAAATAATTAAACAAATAAGGCACAAATGTTTTTGTAAGATATTTACATCTTCGGTAGACTGATTCCCCACTGTTAGTTCAACCCCAAAACTTTTTTGTATTCAAAATTAATTATGACAATGCATATTTATATTGAAACAAACTATGTTAAAGGGAATTATATTATATAACAAAGGGCAAGGTCACCAGAGTTCAACTATGTTTTTTCTTTTTTTTATGCAGTATCTTGGACGTGCTCTCTCAGTTTTCATTCAAATTTGGCACATACATGTACTTTATACATGTTAGGATGCATGTCCATGACAATTTGTTTCAAAATCTGGTCAAGGATGGCCGATTGACAGCCATCTGACTTTTTGGCCTTACTACTATATTTCTACAATTTATGTACCATTTTCATTCGTATTTGGCACGTACATCATACATATCAGTGTGTTTCATTATCAGATCAAAGATGGCCGAATAACAGCCGTTTTTATTTTTGCCCATATTACTACTACACGGAACACGTGTTTTGATGTAAATAAACAATCTGTTGTATACGCCACTTGGAACTCAAGTTTCAAGGACACGCTCGCGACAACCCCTTCGCTTTAATATGACGAGCACAAAGAAAACTTTCAAAATTTAATGGGGACTGTGTCATTTTCAATGATGTGTTCATCTTCCAATAACTTGTAAAACCATATTAAGTAAAAATGAAGCTGGTTTGTTTGTTAATTTTTAAATCCAAGTTAACGAAACGTCTGAAACCAGGGACTCAATTTTATGTAAGCAATAAAGCACAAAATATTGAACCAATAAATTGATTTCTTAAATACGGTTACTGCTCAATTATGTGAAATACAAAAATGTGTTCAAAATGTCGTCAAAAATAGTCAAATGTACCCAACATACAAAAGAATCAAATCTTACCAGATATAGCTCTAGCTGTAATCTGTTTAAAATTATTTCTGATTTTTTTTAAATATTCACACAAAAGGTGCAATATAAAATAGAAATATGATTAAAATATTGTATTGATGCATTGTCTGTGGTAAAAGATCAAAACGCTCAAGGACAAAGGATAACATGTAACAAAGAATAATCTCGTTGCATTTCGAAATATCAACAAACTTCATTACATTATTTGAATCCATAATTTATTTCAAAATTGACAGTGCCATTATTTTCTCATTAACATACTTGAATATTTGAATTAAAATATAATTTCTATTATTTTTTTTATTTTTATTATTATTTTTTTTTTTATTCAATCAATAAAGTAAAACGAATACACAACAGAAAATTAGAAAAAATACAACATATAACAATTAATTGAATCCGTAAACTATTACATAATTCAATATACCTTAAAAAATTACATGTCAAGTGAACCTAACATTGTCCCACATTTGTCTCAATTTGTTGTGGCCTTCCAGATTAGAAATGGTGATGTCTGTCTGGTAGTTACACCTGAATATTGGAATCATTGAACAAAATCATGGTTTATATTTTCTATTATTAGATTATAGGTGGTATCATGGACCAGACCCAACTGTTGAAATTGCTAACCCAGGGGATTATAGTGAGCTTCACTTAAAGGTTAACATAACAAAAGACATGGCTCCTAAATGTAAACTGCTTCTTTACTATGTGCGTGATGATGGTGAAGTGATTGCTGATAGTACGCAGTTCCAGGTCAAACAAGTATTCACCAATGATGTAAGTGTATTACCGGGGTACTGTCAAATCTGTATTAGAAACCATGGCTTCTATTAAAATGGTGCAATGCAACAGAGGGGATGAGCTTCTATTGGATTATGTACACATATGACAAATGATGAATTTTTGGTTCTCAATTATTCAAAAAAAATGGGTGCAACTTCTATTAGGGATGCGGCTTCTAATGCAGATTTTACGGTACTAGTATATACCATGTCATACAAGCAGGGTTCATATTTATTTAGTTGCCCGAGACAACTCGACAAATGCCAATTGTGTCACTGTATGCTTGCAAACTATTTTCTGCATATTTTTATATCAACTACCGTAAAAACTGTATTAATTCATGGTCTATTAATTCGCCCACCTATTTTATTTTCTTGGGCCATTTGCGTCCTATCAATTTGCCACGTTCCTAAAAAAAAATCATTTGTGTCCTATTAAAATTCGCCATCAATATCGCCATATAACAATATACGTTATTGTGTTCATGATATCGATTACCTTGAGTAGCTGTGATCATCAGCAATCAAAATTTGCTTTGCTGGATAATTATATAGTCAATTAATATGCATCAAGCAGTAAATTTATATTGTGAACTTCTATGATAAGCAATTATATCGAATGAGTTTGACGGCCAGAGTTGAATCGGCATGCGTCTGCCATGTTGGAAAGTAAATTCATTCCATACAAGCATCTACTTTGTGGACCACCCGGGTGCATGAATTGATGATTTTGATTGGCCAAGCGATTGACCGCTTGTCATAATTTCATGATTGATGAGTGGAGCCATCCAGCCCAAGTCTGTACTGGTGCTGATCGGTGTATTGTGCATTACACATGGGCACATGTTTTTTGTTTTGCAAGCAACACGGTGCCATGTAAATAGCTGCCAGATTCTGATCGCACAGCTTTCTTTTACTATTTCTAGTCAATAACGCAAGAGGCAAAAATCAGTCCCTAGCACTCGTATCATTTGGTACAGTATATCTCTTTTTCGAAGGAATTTTGATAAAGTTTGTTTGGTTGCATCAGGATTTTACCGCTGCAATGAATATTCAAACCCAGAGCTAACGTGAATTCTTTGTAATGTTTTTGTTGCACTGTCACAGGAAAACTATGTGGCAGTGCCAACAGAACGATGTGTTTTCGGTCTCAAAAATAATTTATCAGACATTACACTGACTACTTCCTGACCTTTTCCAGTCATTGTAGATACGAGATCATTTGCAAATTCGATGTTATAAATAGATGGGCACGTGCCAGCTTTGTTTTTAAACGGGAAGTGTCATGCAATATTGACTATTTCCTGTCCTCTTCCAGTCAACGAAAAGTGTTGCATCTTTGTGCACAGTATGAGCTCATTTACAAATTCATTGTTTTATTAAAAAGGATGTGTTGCACTGAGTTTATGTGTGTCTGAAAATAAGCGTCTGAAAATGTGTGAAAAATTCGGGCTTTGAGATATAAAATAAGACATACATGTATACCATACCAAAATATGCGTGTGTGTGAATTCTGTCTGACTCATTTGGCTAGAAAAATAACAGAAAGCGATACGATCAGACGGCTACTTTGCCCCTTCACTCGAGCACAAAATACTCAAAATACTTGTCTCGGTGATTGCCATTTTGTCTTCCTTGCAACCAATTGAATTGCTAGAAAATAACATTTTGAGTATGGCGTGGTACTTGACATTTGGTTGAGTTGCCTGCCGTTCACTCTGCTTCCTCCGATGTTTCTTGTTGGCCACAGCCCTTAAACCACAAAACAACACAAAAGAACATCTTGATCACTATTAAATTGGCGAAAACAAGTTCAAACTGAACCGATCAAAATGTATCATATAAATTCGCTCACCTGAAACAAATAATTTCCATTTGTATCCTATCAATTCGCTCACTCCAATAAAATAATTACTTTTACTACCGCGAATTAATAGTTTTTACGATATTTGCACAAATGGATTGAAACTGTACATACTTATTGTTAGTGCAGTCAAATGTCTAATAATATGACAGAACACCATGCTCTTGCCCTGAAGTTTTTTTTGCAGTGTTGCAGTGCAAGTCAACTGAAGCAAATGCCAATGTGTCTTGCAAAGTTGCAAGGTAGCTGACTGTACGAATAATTCTCTCTGTAAACAGTCAGATTGATTGTATTGATGTTAGAAGAGGCCATTTAGTTGGTGGATAGGACTTTATTGCACCATCATGGATGTGTAATTTCAGCATTATCATTAAACATGTAATCAATTATATTATAGCATTATCAATACCAGTGGATTTTATGATGACATTGCAGCATTATTCGCAATAATGTATCCCATTATTGAGCATCAAGGCCGTGTACGTGTCATGGATATGAATACAATATTGTTTTTGAAAATGAATAAAGGAGAAACTATTTAAAAACTATTTAGTATGCGTGCTTCTAGATTCGGCAACTGATGCCAATGGCCTCTCGACACAGACAGGACAGTTGCAAATAACATTTACCTTGATTGTATCCCGGGTACACACTCCTACGCACAGTCAGTCCAGTCAGTCCACAGTGACAATCTAGCATAGCATAGCATAGCATTAGCATAGTGTAGTGCAAAGCTATGGCCGACACAGAGACAGCGTCATGGTGTGTCGTTAGCTTGGTCGATCACTACAACGTTATTCCACACCACATATCAGTCACTCGTCCACTCGCAATATAAATGATTTAAATGCAATATTTTAGGATGGATTAAAACTAGTATCTTTCTTAGTTTGCCATACGAGATTGTGGAAACAATTTCCTGCAAAACATTTTAAATTATTCAGATTCACGGGCCATTGATTGTGAAACTGTTTCGTTCACTGTGGATTTTTCTCCAAATTTTACGCTTTTTAGAGGCAGCAAATCCACTGGTACTGACAACGTTACAAAATATTAACAATAATGAACTCCCCCAACAACCCATATAATGGACTCGAGCACACTTTGTGCTCCATATATGTACTCTGTTCATGCCTCGCACATGTATATGTCGCACAAAGTGAGCTGTCGCTCATTATGGGTTGGCGGATTGTTCATTATTGTTTAAATATTACCAGTTTGTTGAAAAAATATTCTAAAGTCATTTCATACAATGACTATGTTCTTCTGTGATAATAATTATATTCATATTTCTACTTAAATTTAGGTTAGTTTAGAATTTGTTGAAGAGGAAAAAAAACCTGGTGCTGAAACTCGACTTAATTTGAAAGCTTCTCCAGGCTCATTGTGTGCATTGGGAGTTGTTGACAAGAGCGTTCACTTGATGAAATCAAGTAATCAACTTACAAAACATCAGGTAAGGAAAAATATTCTTATCAAATTTAGAAAGAATTGTTTAGTAGAGAAAATGGTCATGAGCGTTAACCATATGCATGTAAGAGTTTTGTAAACTGTTTTACTTTGATCATAAGTTTTCATCACTGCGACTTGCAGTCTTAACCTTTTGAAAGAAAAAAAAATTAAAAACCAAATTAGACTTGCAATTGTATCTTGCATGTAAAATTATGTCAAAATTATGATTGCATAATTTCATTAAAGTCTTATTTTTTCTTATTTTTGCGAAAACATTACTCAGTTCACACAGTTTATTGATCGCCTTATTTTCTGTTCGTTATTGTAGACCTCTTTTTGAATTCAACTGGATAATTTCCACTTTATTTCCGACCATGCAAACCCGGAAATGCCACCCACCCAGATCTGTTCAATAGCTCTCTAAAGTTAAAGTACTTTCTGTTCTTAGCACCGCTGTTGACTTTGTCAAGCAGAGCTTATCATATTAGGGACGATCTCATATTCAAACACTTGGGTCAAACCTGGGTAAACCCAAACTGTCTAAACCACCCAAATAAAACCCAATTTCACGGTTTCAACGTCTAGACAATAGACAATTTCATCTGTAATTATTTGTAGGTATATCAACTAAATATTCAATATGTGTATGCCAGTAAAAACCATTTTTGTGGCAAATGCTGATTCTTGAAAAGCATTTGATACATGTTGTTGATGTCTAGAATAAAAAAAAAAGAAGAATGGTTTCAATGCTATTTTCTTTTCAGGTATTTGACACTTTGAATGATTATGACCTGTCTCGGTCATATGGCTATGTAGACCGTAATACACACTGTGATCGAGATAGCGATAGTAGCAGTAGTGAAGAAAGCAAAGAAAGACGTCAAAAACGTTCTTCTCCTCCTTTTTATTATGACCAAGGATATTCTACTTTTGATGACTCTCTGAAAGCATTTGAGGTATGCATATCATAATGTTAGTAAAGGTGATGATCAGGCTAATGATTACAACATGGATTTAGACATAACTTCAAATGTAATAATCAATTGTGTCTGTTGCCATCAAACTAAAAAAAAATGTTTGGAATGAAAGGAACGCTAAGGTTTAGTAGCGAGATGCATGTTAAATAGCAAGCTGTAAATATTAAACTGTGATCAACTGTGAATTTTCCGATTTTGAAATTCAATATTGAAATTCAATATTGAAATACTGAGATATTTCAGAGGGGCCGGAACATGGCATTGAGATATCCTTACTTGGCAATCATCAGACATTTATAAAACATTATTATTCCCAGGCATATATTGCTGGAGGGGGGAATATAGTGCTCACCAGCGTCTGTCAGTCTTATCAGGAATACTATTGCAGATAGACCAGTACTTTATTGAAGACATTGTCACATGGTCTGATTAACATATTTAATGACTGTATATGCATGTGACTTAATTAAAAATGCATTACTATCATATCTGAAAACACAATTGAAGATATATGCATATAACCAGTGCTTGTAATAAAAATGCCAGTGGATTCCTTCCTCATTACAGCCGTTCTGAGAATTATTCGGACAGTCACTTTGCAATATATGTTGCAACTTTGCAAAACACTTTGGCCTTTGCCAATCTAGACTTGTCGGCGCCACTTGATTGACAGATGGTGGTTTGGGATTCATTATTAGTCCCCGTTCAGACGAAGTCCGAAAACGGGGACTTATAATTCGGTCTCCGTTCGTCCGTGTGTCTGTGCGTCCGTCCGGAGTCATATCTCAGAGTCCCTTGGACCGATTCGGTTCATTCTTTGCATGTGCCTAGTACTTTATGTGGTACATATGCACATGCATTGGTTTAGCGATTCGATTCAAAATGGCCGTCTGGCAGCCATCTTGTTTTTTGAAAATGTTGTATTTTGGACATGCTTTGTCAGTTTTCATTCAAACTTGGTACATAGATTATACATGTTAGGATACATGTCTATGATGGATCAAAGATGGTCGACTGGCAGGCATCTTGTTTTCGTTTTTTTATGCGGTATCTTGGACGTGCTCTGTCAGTTTTCATTAAAATTTGGCACATACATGTACTTTATACATGTTAGGATGCATATCCATGACAATTTGTTTCAAAATCTGGGCAAGGATGGCCGATTGACAGCCATCTGACTTTTTGGCCTTACTACTATATTTCCACAATTTATGTACCATTTTCATTTGTATTTGGCACATACATCATACATATCAGTGTGTTTCATAATCAGATCAAAGATGGCTGAATAACGGCTGTTTTTATTTTGGCCATATTACTATGATACGAAACGCGTGTTTTGATGTAAATAAACAATCTGTTGTATACGCCACTTGGAACTCAAGTTTCAAGGACACGCTCGCGACAACCCCTCCGCTTTAATATGACAAAGAGAACTTAACACAAAGAGAACTTAACGGGGACTGTGTCATTTTCAATGACTTGTTTCATAGGGGTTGACAGCATGGTGAATCTAGAGCGCGTATACAACAATCATTCTTTATTTCTTATATTTATATTGTAATTATTTTCAGTAATTTTAAAAATCGCAAGTTGTGTGTTGCTTAAATTTGTCGAAAAACGTCAACCCCTCGCTCATTTTAGTCAGTTGTACCTGTTACAAAAATGGAATAGACATAATAACGGTCGGTTTAGTTCGACGCAAACTGATTGTACTCACAGTCCCTCTATCACTGTGCTGTACTTAACTCTGTTTCAGCGTTCTGTTGAAAATTGAATATTTATTATAAGAAATGTCAAAATGCTGTTCCTGTGATCAGTATAGTCTGCCTTCTGAGAAAAATATATACACAGTAATGAAGCGAGATTTGAATTTTACTTTCAAAAAAATATCGCAAGTGCCAGCAGAGCAGTTGACTGAGAGAAACGTAGATAGAATACTGACTTATATTGAGGCAGTATCTCGGTTGGATCCACAGACTGTTCACTTTTTCGACGAGGCCGGTGTCAAACGAACAACGTGCAACAGAATATATGGTCACAGTGTAGTGGGGACCAGGGCGTTCGAAGTGCAGCGATATGCTTCCGATGTGAATTTGCTTCATGGTGCGAGAGGCGTCAGCCACTTCAACATTTTGAATGGTGCTTCAAATGGATTCGAAATGCTAGAGTTTTTTGACGAAGCATTGGACGTACTCACAACCGAAGGCGACCATGTACTCACAGAGGGCGACACTGTTGTAATGGATAACTGCGGATTCCACCACGGTCGATTTGCGGAACAAACCCTACACGACATGCTTGCAGCTAGGCGAATCAATTTACTGTTCCAACCACCATATAGTCCAGAGTTCAACACGTGTGAAATGTGCTTTCGGCATGTTAAAAGGCAACTGAAGGACAGGGACGTGTTTGCAATTCAATTCACCGAGCTTGCCATTATCGAAGCTGTTGCTGCAATAACCCCATTGATGTCGCGACACTTTTTCAGGTTCTGTGGGTTTCCGTTGTGAAAGCCTCACTTTGTATGGATTTATACAGTGCCTTGCACACAAGCAAAAGAGCCCTTTTCAGGGCCACCACATCCTCCAAAAAGAGTATATCGTTATAAGCCTTGTTAATGTTCATGAATAAAAATAGACACTCGTACAAATAAACAAATGCACGGCACATACAGAATTGTCATTTTCTGTAAGACCACGAAAAAAATCTAGCAATAAAGTATTACAAAAGAGAATTTGGATAAATGCACTGTCTGGTGGAAATAAATTCTGATATATGTTATGACACAGTTTCAGGTAGACTGGCAAAGTCGGGCATTTTTTTTGTTTAAAAAAAAATATAATTGTTTTGTAAGTAATTTTAGCGCTAGTTTTTGCAATGACGCTAAAAAGGCTAATTTGTATCACATTGTTATACGTTGATCTCTCTGTGAAATTAGTATATTATTTCGCACATTCACACTTTGCTGGTAATAAATCATCTTTTTAGCTCCGCTGTCGACTTTGTCGAGCGCAGCTTATCATATGAGTGATTGTCCGGTGTCGTCTGTGTCAATGTTTTACTTTTTCAACTTCTTGTTAAAAAATGCTAGTCCAATTGCTTTGATATTACATATATAGGTACTACATGTGGACCTCTTTCAGATTTGTTCATTTCATGATGATATCTTCAATTCTCTAATTTTGGTGAATATTTTTGTCATTTTTGGTAAAAAGTGATATTTTCAACTTCTTGTTAAAAACCGCAAGTCCAATTGCTTTGATATTACATATATAGGTACTACATGTGGACCTCTCTCAGATTTGTTCATTTTGTAATGATATCTTTAATTCTCTAATTTTGGTGAATATTTTTGTAATTTTTGGTAAAAAGTGATATTTTCCACATCTTGTTGAAAACTGCAAGTCTGATTGTTTTGATATTATACATATTGTTTATTTTTTAATGATACTTTCTGTTTTTTAATTGAAATGTGCTTTGCTAACAGCGGAGCTATCTCAGCCCAGAGGCTGCTTGTTTTAATATTCCAGTATTACAAATCTACTAAATTCATGAATAGACGTGCTTGTTTATGTTTCAAATATCGGTAACTTGCCCCAGCGTAGTGAACGTGAATTCTGCAAATTAGACAATTATGTCTAGATATCAGACTATTAAACACCAAAATTGATAGACTTGCATACAGTATCTTGTTTATATTTTAGGTGTTTTCAATATTTTTTTTAAAAATTGCGAAAATATGTTTTTTTCTTGGTAACCCGACTTTCATTCATACACTACTCAATATTTTACTTTACTGGACAAGCACCAAAATAAATAAATAAATAAATAAAATGCATTCAAGTCCAAGATAACTAATCAGAATCACTATAGTCCACATAACTGAAATTCTTGTTTTGTTACTATTGACATCACATCGGAATACTGGGACAAATTTAGTAAAGTTCGATTGTACAAATTAATTTTAGGAAGGACTGAAATAACAACAAAACTGTTCGGTCAACAAAATGACTTGTTTATTTGAAACATGTATAGAATAATATATGTTGACAAACATGATCAGAACAATATGTAACACGGCGAAAAAGTCAGATAACACAGTCCACAAATACAATATACTGATGTAAGTATTAATAACGTCACATTCCCTTGCCAACCCTCTCAGCTGCTTCCAGTAATGCATCTAAATTTGAATCAACACGAATTGGGTCGGTGAGAAGGGAATTGGAACAGCCTAGTTGGGGAGCTGTATAGTACAAGTTTCTGAGGATATATCGGGTGCAGATAAAGAGCTCGGTGCAATTTTCTCTGTAGAGATGAAAGAACGGTTTCCTTTCAAACTAGTGATAGTGATTTTGCGATAATTTGCTACAATCTATACCACGATCTATTATTGAAGTCTCAACTGTTTGTTCAACTGGGGTGCGAATATCACCTGGAACACTTGTAAGGGGAGAGACAGGGTATTTAGATACCGATAATATTCCGGACATTTTGGGAATAGCTGGCAGCATTGGCGTGCCGTGATTTGGAGTCTGTGGATAATAATCCCCATGCGTATATTGCTCATGTATGAACTGTGATGTGCCGATAATCTGGTATCCAGGTGGAGAAACAAACCCTCTATAGCAGCGCAAATCAGTGAGATGTTCAGGTGTGCTTGATGGTTGACTATAGCCTGGAAATTGTCTGTAACCATGTCTGTACATGTGATATGGTAGCACTGGAAATTGTCTGTAACCATGTCCGTACATGTGATATGGTAGCACTGGAAATTGTCTGTAACTATGTCTGTACATGTGATATGGTAGCACTGGAAATTGTCTGTAACCATGTCCGTACATGTGATATGGTAGCACTGGAAATTGTCTGTAACTATGTCTGTACATGTGATATGGTAGCACTGGAAATTGTCTGTAACTATGTCCGTACATGTGATATGGTAGCACTGGAAATTGTCTGTAACTATGTCTGTACATGTGATATGGTAGCACTGGAAATTGTCTGTAACCATGTCCGTACATGTGATATGGTAGCACTGGAAATTGTCTGTAACTATGTCTGTACATGTGATATGGTAGCACTGGAAATTGTCTGTAACCATGTCCGTACATGTGATATGGTAGCACTGGAAATTGTCTGTAACTATGTCTGTACATGTGATATGGTAGCACTGGAAATTGTCTGTAACCATGTCTGTACATGTGATATGGTAGCACTGGAAATTGTCTGTAACTATGTCTGTACATGTGATATGGTAGCACTGGAAATTGTCTGTAACTATGTCTGTACATGTGATATGGTAGCACTGGAAATTGTCTGTAACTATGTCTGTACATGTGATATGGTAGCACTGGAAATTGTCTGTAACTATGTCTGTACATGTGATATGGTAGCACTGGAAATTGCACATTTGGGTGGTACTGATGATGTTGTGGATACATTAAGCCAGGATATATGTTAGTTTGATGAGATTTTTTACTGATGCTGGTGTCAACGTGAACTTCATTGCCCTTAATTTCACTTTCATCAGTACTGGAAGAAGGGCGAAGACCATGCCGCTTTTTTTCTTTCTTTTGGGTATAGGCGCATCCGGTTCACTTTCACTGTTATCCTCTGTTTGGATTTTTTTAATTGGAGATGCTGAAATGAAAAAATAAATGAAACAAATTTAATGAAAAAAAACTATTATATAACAGTTTTAATAACGCCATGCTCATGTTGCCTTTGCATATTAATTTGTATTATTTTCCACATGCAGTTCACTCATACTTACTGACATTCAGCATGCCGCACATTGCTTATGGTCGTCAATGGCAATGTGTTCTTGACTTTGACCTGGTAATTTCGACATGTCCTCCTGTTGTTTTGAAAATAACTTCATAAACTCTGCTCTGTCGGCTTGTGGATTGGCTGTATTTGGAATATTGTTGATCTTATTGTCACAAGCATGACGAAGTAGGGTAATATCACGCTGCAGTGCTGTTTTCCCGTTCATGGTTTTAAAATCATATCGCTCTGGAAACGCAGCTAATAATTTTTGTGTTACGGCTATAGTAAACGTTGATCTTGACCGACTAAGAAAATCCTGCATTAACTTCAATTCATTGTGTTTTTCCGCAATCGTTTTCGATAACCTACTTTCTCTGTCCTTCAATTTTTTAATGCTGGCTCCATGGTCGTGCTTGTGTTTGTCTAAACGTCCATAGAAGGAATACCCCTTGCACGGCTCACCTACAAGACATCCGTCATTATTACGGTTGTTGGTTGCTCTGTGTCCTCTTTTGTGGCAAATCGTGCATGTGTAACGTGTATTATTTCCCACAGCAGGTGGTTCATTAACATGTCTTTCTAACTCGCAGCGTTGCGACACAACTGCGATTTTTTCATCTTTCAAGAGTTCTAACTCTTTACAGATGTCAGCTTTCTTTCCACGTTTGTTTAGTTCCAAAATCAAGCTGTCGTGGACAGGAAACAGAACTTCCGCTAACGACATTGACTGTTGCTCTTTCTGTCTCATTTTCGCTCGACTGCAAGCGTTCTGTTATCAACTCTTCGGTGCTGCTGGAGAACATCCCTCGATTACAGTAACCTTGGCGCACAGATATTCGGCATTTTGAACCTGCTTTGCGCACCGATAAAAATCATGAACATCGTGCGGGGAGTTGGACAGTATTACGATAGTATCCTTGTCATTTTCAAACTGCAGCTGAAAAAGTGAATCGCTCTCAAGGAAGGCACTTTTGATTTGACAAAGTTCATCAAACCATTATAATCAAGTTTTCCGTCTGTGTATCCCTGACGTACTCTCCCACCTCGGTATGAAATCTGGATTTGATACATAATGCACCAGTAATGCAAGTTTGGCTCAAAACTGTCGCGAAACTGCAGCGCGTCCAATGCCAAGAAACTTTTCTTTGAGCCTTCCCGCCAATGACGAGTTCATTAATACCTGGAGTCACTCAACACTGGGGAGTTGTTTTTTGTGCTATGTATGGAGGACTCAGATGGTTATAACAATTTAAAATAACATTTTGAATGCATATACAACATATAAGCTGTTAATATATGGTAACCGACGCGTGTCGTTTTGAAATAACAGCGTTTTACCCGCATCTAATAGATAATGGAATAATCCAAATTGTGGGTGTAGCAATACGATGGCGCCGACAAGTCTAGATTGGCAAAGACCCAAGTGTTTTGCAAAGTTGCAACATATATTGCAAAGTGACTGTCCGAATAATTCTCAGAACGGCTGTTAAAGTGAAAGTACCCTAAAAATACTTCAATGAATCAAATCCAATGTGATGTTTTGATCTTTATCCTGTTTTTACATTAATTTTTACTTATCATGCATAATCCTAAGATGTTCGGAAAATATTCTATTCATCTATGTGTTGTATCATGCAATATTTTTTTTCATTACTAGGACACTGGTCTGATTGTGATAACTAATGTTACTTTAGAAACCAGACCATGTATATATCGTGAAGAGTGGTATTTCCGTGGCAGGACAAATTTTTTTGATGGTGGTAATTACATGTTATATTTTTTTTGCTGTTTTGCCCCATTTTTGTAAATGACTAAATTCCTGGTTTTCAGAATGCGGGTATGATTGTGATGAATAATGTTCTCCTTGAAACGAGACCCTGTCAGTGGCATTCAAGAAGACCAAGCTGGGTGCAGCATTATTCTTACAGTTCTTTTGATACACAAAGGGGTAAGATATGCATATTTGCTCTTGATATCTGATATTCAATGCAACATCACATGGTGTGATACTAAAGCCCTAAAATCAGTTTTCTAGAGTTAGTAGTTTAACTTTATTAGCTCAGCTGTCAACAAAGTGGAGTGTAGCTATTCATTTTGCTGTTCGTCAGTTTCCCATAGACAATTAATTTTGGTTCAGTTCGTTAATTAATCTGTATGTTCGTTCATGTGTACCATGTCTCGGACATTATTTAAGCACTCACATTTAAACTTAATACACATGACATACATATGCAAATATAATTTTCACTACCATTTGATCGAGTATGGCCGATTGGCAGCCATTTTAATCCTCAAAATTGATAAATTCTGATTCTTAAACCTGTTTGTCTCTTGGGGACGAACAGGCTGATTTCATTCAAGCTTTGTGTCATGATAATGCATATCTGGTTACAGATGCACATCTTTTTAGGTCTGCTATCGACTTTGTCAAGCGGTGCTTATCATATGAGTGATTGACCGTCTTGCGTGTCAACTTTTTACTTTTACAATATTACATGTATACAGGTACTACAGGTAGACCTCTCTCAGATTTGTTCATTTCGTGATGATATCTTCAATTCTGTAATTGCCTTGCCCGTAGTGTAGTGTAAACGAAGGGGAAGGTATAGTAAGGGAAAGATTTTGGGCGTCGTTGTTGTTGGTGCGACTTGTGGGTATGATAACTCAAGTAATTTTTACATGATCAGTTTCAAATTCATATATGGTATTAACAAACATGCAACGATGGCCAAGTTCGATGTTGGTGCAATTTGTTCGCATAATTAATGAGAGATGGCTACTGATTGGTTATCTCTTGTGGGCCCGATAGCTCAAGTATTTTTTACCCGATCGGTTTCAAATTTATATATGTTATGAACAAAGGTGTAAGAATATCCAAGTTCAATTTTGATGCACTTTACATGCATAATGAGATATGGAGTAATTATTTTTAGTCCCCGTTCGGACGAAGTCCGAAAACGGGGACTTATAATTCGGTCTCCGTCCGTGCGTCTGTGTGTCTGTGCGTCCGTCCGGAGTCGTATCTCAGAATCCCTTGGACCGATTCCGTTCATTCTTTGCATGTGCCGAGTACTTTATGTGGTACATATGCACATGCAGTGGTTTAGCGATTCGATTCAAAATGGCAGACTGGCAGACATCTTGTTTTTTGAAAATGTTGTATTTTGGACATGCTTTGTCAGTTTTCATTCAAATTTAGTACATAGATCATACATGTTAGGATACATGTCCCCGACCATCCGTGAGTTCCTGAGTCTGTCCGTCCATCCGTCCGTGTGTCCATCCGTTCGTGCGTCAGTCTGTTCAGAGTCGTATTTCAGAATCCTGTGGGCCGATTCCATTCATTCTTTGCATGTGCCTAGTACCTTGTGTGGGACATATGTACATGCTGTGTCAGTTGTCATTCAAACTTGGTATATAGATTATACATGTTAGGATACATGTCCATGACTATTTATTTCTCAATTGGATCAAAGATGGTCGACTGGCAGGCATCTTGTTTTTTGTTTTTTATACGGTATCTTGTATGTGCCAAATTTGAATAAAAACTGACAGAGCACGTCCATGTACTTTATACATGTTAGGATGCCTGTCCATGACAATTTGTTTCAAAATCTGGTGAAGGATGGCCGATTGACAGACATCTGACTTTTTGGCCTTACTGCTATATTTCCACAATTTATGTACACATACATCATACATATCAGTGTGTTTCATAATCAGATCAAAGATGGCTGAATAATGGCTGTTTTTATTTTTGGCCATATTACTACTACAATGAACTCGTGTTTTGATGTAAATAAACAATCTGTTGTATATGCCACTTGGAACTCAAGTTTCAAGGACACGCTCGCGACAACGCCTCCGCTTTAATATGACGAGCACAAAGAGAACTTTCCAAAATTTAACGGGGACTGTGTCATTTTCAATGACTTGTTTCAGTTAAAACATTCATTTTTTTAGTTAAAGAAAAGTAGTTTTAATGCTTTGAAATTCAATCCTCATAATTTGTATCAGGATTTAATGAGAAAATCCATGGTGTAATAGTTGTTTTGAAATCCTTTGGAATTTTCCAATGTTGTGTGATTATGTATACATTTTTACCTTGCCCGTACCATCAAGGATGGAAGGGAAAGGTATATTAAGGGAAAAATTTTCAATTAGCATTTCATGCGTGCTAGTTCAAAATTGGATTTTTCTAGTAGCATCTCAAATAACATAGCTACTGACTTTTTGTTTATAGTCCCTGTTTAGATAATGTCTGAGAACAAGGATTTACCCATGTGCATGTGTTCGTCCTTTCGGGATGATGTACATGTTTGTGCTCTTAATTTTACAGAAATCCTAAGGATGGCATCAATGATGTCAAAAGGTAGGTTGGGAATTTTTTTGTAAAAACAATAATGGTTGGATCTTTGTTTAAAATAATATTAATTTCTTTTGACATAAAGCCGGAGGGGTGTCACCTGCTTGCGTGTGGGAATTGAGTCTCTAAGAGACGATAAGTGTATGCTAAAACAGGAAGGCTCATGGGAAGACGCTTGATTGTAAACAACTACTTGCTATGTTCATTTGTATGCACACATGACTCGCCTGCTTTAAATATTAAACTTGTATAGGCCATAAACAGCAATGGTGCTTGGTCTCAATAGAATGTTACGTACTGGATTATTTGCATGTTGCAGTTTTGTCATGCTAGAATGTCACTGGGTCTCTATGTATTCTAATTTCACAGACCTTGGCTTTTATACATTACTTCTTAGTGTCTTAAGGCAATCAGATAAAACACATTCTCGTGCTCATGGCTGTGCAAGACTGTAAAAATGCCTCACCATACTAGACTTATTAGTGCCTGTTCAGGCACAGCCTGAAATTAAAGGGGACTTTATAAAACGGGTTTTGTCAATATCCGTTTTCAGTCTCCAACATGTTATCAGAAATTCTACAGCAGATATCAGTGAAACTTGGTAATGATTAAATACAACCAGGAAATTCAGGCAGTGGCCCTTTTTCAGTGTAATTTTTTTTTCTATGATCTCTCACTTAATTCAGATATTACACTGAAGAAAGGCCCTTGTCTGAAACATCTGGTTATACTGGATAATACTACAATAACCTACTACTAAAAATATATATTGTGGTGACCAGATTTGACTGGCTTGGTACCAAACCATGGTTTAGATTGGTATGGAAACTCGCCATACCAGACTGACCTAGAGCCTCAACTATACTAAACAAGTCAGATACATTTGTATTACCTTTTAATGTATGTAGTCTTGTGTTAAATAAATTTCATGATATCATACATAAATTACCTTTTTATCACCATGTGCAGCCATAATCTGTACTTGTAATGTGTGTAGCTTTCTATTTTATATCATACGTAAATTACCCTTACCCACCGTGTACAGCCATTTCTGTGTGCTGGTATTTTTAGTCCCCGTTCGTACGTAGTCCGAAAACGGGGACTTATGTTTTGCCCTGTGTGCGTCCGTGATCACTTGTATCTCGAACATGCATGGACCGATTAAGTTCAAACTTCACTCATACATCACACATTATATGGGACATATGCACATGCATTATTTTCATGATCCGATTAACGATAGCCAAATAGCGGCCATTTTAAGGCCGAAAATGCATCAAAATCGCACAATTTCACCATTCCGGACCCGGATCTCAGTTATGCATGGACGGATTTTGTTCAAATTTGGTACATACATTAAAAATAATAGGACCTTGATGCACGTCATTTTTTTCCCTGGATCAAGTTCAAAATGGCCGACTGGCGGCCATTTTGTTTTAAAGAATTCAGTTCTGGATCCGTATCTGAGACATGCCTGGATTGATAGAGTTCAAACTTCACACACACAAGGTACATCATGTCACAAATATGTATGTGCATTTGTTTCATGATCTAATTAACGATAGCCAAATGGCGGCCGCTTTAAGGCCGAAAATGCATTGAAATCACACATTTTTATCATTCCGGACCCGGATCTCAGTTATGCATGGACGGATTTTGTTCAAGTTTGGTACATACATTAAACATATTAGGACCTTGATGCACGACATTTTTTTTTTTCGGATCAAGTTCGAAATGGCCGACTGGCGGCCATTTTGTTTTAAAGAATTCAGTTCTGGATCCGTATCAGAGACATGTCTGGATTGATCAAGTTCAAACTTCACACACACACATGGTACATCATGTTGCAAATAGATATGTGCATTTGTTTCATGATCCGCTTAACAATAGCTTAACAATATCATACATATGCCTGTGCATTTGGGCCAGTCCTTTTAAGGTCAAAAATTTACAAAAATTGCACATTTTCACCATACCGGAACTGAATCTTAGTCATGCGTGGGCAAATTTAGTTTAAATTTTTTGGGGGATTGTGTTGAAAATGGCTGACTGGTGGCTATTTTGTTTTACTGAATGCAGTTCAACATCCATATTGTTGCTGCTTTGAATGTATATGTCACTCAAATATGAACAGAATGGGGACGTGTCATTGACAATGACTTGTTACCCTTGTAAATCGCACCAATATGCTGCGCATGGAAACCAAATAACAAATTTGTGCAAATCCCCAGGACTGCTTTTCATAAAAATTTTAAGTAAACTTTTTTTCTTGAAATGGTATATTTAAAAATCCTGTAATTAGATTTTATAGCTCTTACACGCCATGTGATGATTTGACAAATGAAAATCAGTGGATTAAATTTGAATTTTAAATGGGTTTTAAAGTGTTTTTAGGAGAACCTTATTAGTGTGAAAGATGCAGTGTGATTGTTAGTGTGTGATGTGTTATCAGTGGAAGAATTCTTTCGTAATTCATTTCTCAATTTGTGTAATACTGTGAAATAATTTATTTTTACTGGATTTAATTTTCACTGAAAAGACTTTTTTGGTATTTTGTGTGGAATTTATTTTCACTGATTTTTGGCGAGTTCAATGTAAAATATAGGAAAAAAGTTATATTAATAGCGAAAATAGTGAAAATTAATTCCAAACGTATAATAACTAGGGTGAGGGTATGCAAGCAGTGTGATATGCAATGAAGATCTTGCATGAATTGATAAAGTCAAGCAAAAATGTTCACAAATTGAAAAACAGATATACTTTTCTAAGGAAAAATACAAATGATTGTGTAAAACAAATGTTTGTGTCGTGATTTAAATCCATCTGGATAGAGTTCAGTAGCGAGAACGAGGCTACTGTTACTAACATGTGGTTTATCATTTTGATTTGAATAAACTGTTGATCGACAGTCATTTTGAAGACGTGAATGGCTGTTAAATACGCGTTTTTGTCAAATTTTAGACAAGAATTATGCTCGACTAGTAAACTAATTCGTGTTTTTCATTTATTTATGACTAGATAATAAATTATGTATGTAATTAAAAATATGTGTGGTCGTATGGTGCAATATCATTGAGATCAAACGTTGAGAAGCAATGAAGGAATAAAAACATTTCTCTAACAATTACGTAGATGTACATGAATAACTTTTTAAATGTTCGAACTGCATTGTCTTTTTTTCTCCTGGTGATATTACATCAACACTTCCTGAATTGCAAAAACAAACAAAAAAAACATTGACTTCAGTTTGATCCAACTGAACAGAATCGCAGTCGCACATACCCTAAGGCATCACCTACTGGAAGTCTCCAGTGTGTTGGATAGCCAAAATGATGTATTAACATGATTGATATATACCACTTGTTGATGTAATTGTTTGCACAGGTGATGGTCGTTTAGGTGCACCTGGTTTAGCAGGACCCGTAGGTGCACCTGAGGTAGTGGCAATAGACTCTGCATTTGAGATGGAAGCAGAGGAGAATGTCATAGAAGATGACTTAGAATTCACACCACTTGTGGAAATTCGTACCTATTTTCCTGAAACATGGCTGTGGCAATTAGAAACAGTTGGGTAAGTACAAGAATACCAGTGCTAACGCCAGAGAATGTCACAATTTTGACAGGGCAAATTGCCCTGTAGAATCTTGGGATATTTTGTACATGTTATTAACCCACTGTTTGGTTTCTCATTGTCATTTTAATGCTTTAAATACATGTAAATTTGCTGGGAAATTAGGCTTACAGTTAATGAATAACTCCATGTAAATGTTCCTATTGTCAAGGAACTTCTCATTGTATCTGTTATTGAAACTTGGCATGTTGATTAAACATATTCCACCAACATGAAAGGAAAGCCACTACACAAACATTTATACAAAGTATTGTGCCAGTGGTGCCATGAATGAGATTATCAAATGACTCGTTTCTAATCAATAGTTCTGTCTCCTCGTAGTGATAATGGGGAAGTTGATGTCAATGTAGAAGTACCACATACAATAACAGAATGGATTGGTAGTGGGTTTTGTACCTCTTCACAGTTTGGTGTTGGTGTATCAGATACGACAACGTTAACAGCTTTCCAACCATTTTTCCTCTCTTACACTTTGCCATATTCTGTAATTCGAGGAGAGAAAGTACCAGTGTTGATATCAGTCTTCAATTATTTATCTGAATGTTTAACTGTGAGTGATTTATTAACAAGTTTTGGTTTGGTTTAATTTATATTAAAATAGAATTAATACTTTTTTAATATCTACTGCAATTATAGGAGGACAATTATCAAAAAAAATTAAAAAGAAATGTGCAAATATTCATACATAAACTAATTAACCTCAACAGGTGTGTATATAACACATTTTAACTAGTTTTCAACTTGCACACAAGCAGTGTACAATATTGGCAATAATGTGTAGAGTAGAAAACTGTCACTTTAAGCAACTCTCCTTATGCCCCAAGACAAAAACAAGTCATTATTATAAAATTACATCACACTCCTATCACACACAACCAAAAGCTACAGTTGATTAAGTTTCTGTAATAGAATGATTAGTTTTGTTTTGTTATGCAAATTTGGCCAAAATATCAATTGCTATTATTGTTATAATTTATAGGAATATTTTTGTACTCTAGTAGATGATATAATAATTGTACATTGGTTTGTAAATATGTCTTCTTGAAAGACTCTCAAAGTGTCTCGCTTATTCGATCATCTCTCTTTCCATGTGACAGGATGTAACACCTTTGTTGGGCATGCACTTGAAAATTATATTTTTGTTTAAAACGAGAGGGTGTACACACAGGAATTGAGTATTAAGTGATAACAACATGCGCTAAAATTGCAAAGGCTCATGGTAGATGCTTGTTTGTAAACAATGACATGCTATGGCCCACGCTATGATGCATGCGCAGGTGACGAGTCCCTCACTTTAATGTTTTTTTGAAGGTGCTGATTCGATTGTTAATATCTTTCCGCAGATAGAGCTGGTATTGACAGAGACAGATGAATTTGAGAATATGGAAAACTCGGCTACAAAACAAGTATGTGTATGCGGCGGAGAATCAAAAGCAGTTACCTATCAGATTGTACCAAAGACCTTAGGTGAAATTCCAATCACAGTACATGCTGAATCTATTGACAATACCATTTGTGATAATAACGCAATAATGAGCAATCGTGTTGGTGTACGAGATGCCTTATCCGATGATTTACTTGTAGAGGTAAGTAATTGTATACCTTCTTTATGAATTTACTAACTGCAGAGGTGTATTGTTGATATGTCTTTGCATTTATCCATCTGTGTGGTGGTGGTTACATTGTATCTCTTTGGCAATGAATACTTTGTGAGTCTTAATATTTGACATTCAAATTTCCAGAAATATTACTACAACACTGTTGCACCTGTGACAGGTCAAATGTATTCACATTCTAATTAGCCTTGTAATTTACTTTGCGCATGCGCAGTGGTGCTCAACTTGACATCCAGTCAGTTGGTCACTGAGATTTGCGGCGTGAACATCGCTTTGAAACCACTGAGGGACGACAACCCATGCAGTACTTCCCCATCTACTTTCCACGTTTATGAATTCACTTTCGGTTTCAGTCGTGTTAACTTTCATAGTTGCTCATATTGGAAATTAAAAGAACGCATGGTGACTTCACATCTGCCTGGTGTCATATTTTCTGCGTTACACACCTTTTGATAAAAAGTTAAATATACACTTGCCGATGTTAAATCAGAGAGGAATTAGCTGAACACGTACAGGAATTGACTCTTAAGCGACGAAAACTACATCCACTAAAACACAAAGGCTTGTACTTATTTGTCAACAACGAAATGCTACGACCGTCTGATGCATGTGCAGGTGACGAATACGAATTTTTAAATTGGCTGACTGGCAGCCATTTTGTTCATCAAAAATACTTAATTTTTGTTTACAACTTTAGACTTTAGATTAGATTCAGATTTGGTACAGAGACAGTTTATGATTTCACAAAGATGCAAGTTGATTTTTTTGAGATACATTTTATTTCTCGTATATTACAGTTCAAGAACATAGAGGACTGTGATATATTCTCAATGGCTTGTTTAATTGTTTGAAAAAATATTTGTATGTATGTCATACACTGGATATTTATCTTATTTCTGGCAAGGAACTTACATTTTAATCTCATAATATGTATATTCTATCACTATTGCAGCCAGAAGGTATTGAACAGGAATTTACATACAGTAATTTCATTTGCAAAGAAGGTAAAAATAATGTTTTATATTACATTCTTATCTTATTTGATATCATTTCTATGTTTATTTCATTCAGATTTATGTGTAGGTTGCTTTTACATGTATCATTTTGTTTATTGTACCCAATGCACTATTTTAGCAGTGATTATCAATCTGAAGTGTCATTCCTTGAATTCTTGACTGAATTGAATCTAATTGTCAAAGACTTTGGGTGGTTGATGTATATATTTTAATATTATTACAAATATACCGCAAAGTATGCACAAAGACAGTATAGCAGGAGTATCTGAAAACACGCAGCGGAGGTCAATGCTGTACTGTCTGGGTGCATATTTTGCCATATCCTAGTAATAACCTTATTATACACCTTTTCCTCTCAAGGATGCATCATGGGAATGCCGAAATCCGAAAAGTTTAGAACAGAGAATAGCAAACTTGTGCAATAGCACAAAATTACAGCATGCTGTAACTTATGGCATTATGGTAACAGATGTATAACATTATGTAACAACACCTTAGTACATTGTTATGAAAACAATTTTAACTGATTTTTTTTTTTTTTCTCATATTAATGAAATCAGAAAATGAAGAGTTTGGCATTTTCCAAATAGAGCTTACTTTGCCAGATGATGTTGTGAAGGGATCTGCCAGAGGTACAGTTTCTAGTATTGGTAAGTTTTTTTTGATTTACACACTCCTAAGGTAAATAAATTTCATATGATTTTCTGACATATAATTTTTGCTGCATTCTGTACATTTCCTTTCTTTATTTAGATTCATATTCAGACTAAAGTTTATGTTTATGTCTGTTCATTATACTATGCACTACTTTAGCGACAATTTATTTTTCATCAAATTTGGTTGATAATTTTATTTCTTGTCATCAAATCTATGTAAGCTGAATAAAAACATTAATATATTCAGATTTTATCTCTTCAATGAAAATAGCATAAAATAATTTGTTCTGTAGTACAATAAAGTTATTGAATTCTCAAATTGCTGTTGACAGGTGACTTAATGGGTCCTACTCTATCTGGGCTGGACAGGTTGTTAAGGATACCATGTGGATGTGGTGAACAGACTATGGTAACATTCTCACCCAATATATTTGTTCTTCAGTATTTAACTGCAACAGAACAAGTTACTGCATCAATCAGCGAGAGAGCTATCACCAACATGAGAAGTGGTGAGTATTTCTATAGACAATCTGATCAAATCAAGCTGTACTCGTTTGTTCTATTAGTAGCACATTAGCTTATGTAAATTAAAAAGGTGTTCAATGGTCAAAATAAGTAAAATTTTAATGGTCAGTATAAAACAAATGCGTTTTTTGGTTTATAAGTGCTTATATTGAAATGTGCTTCTAATAGAGCGAATTTGATAAATGTACTATAGTTGTCTACTCAACTTTTGCTCTTCAGCCACTCGCAAACATCTGACCATTCATGAGATAGATTCTGAGTAAATTACTCAAACAAGGCTTTTTGACTCCCGTGTGCGAAGCACAAAAAGGGAGTCCTTGCAGTTAGTGTGTGTGTCTGTTCCACTGATATCTCAAGAACCATACATTGATTTTTTATGAAACTTGGTGCATAGATGCTTAGGGCCAATGCGCAGATTTAATTAGGTTTTGGTAAAAATCCATGCATATTAATTACCTAATTTGCATGATAATTAGCTGAATTTTAGCTGTTCCATGATTGTTCCACTGATATCTAAATAACCACTCATTGGATTTTGATGAAACTTGGCACATAGATGCTCTGAACTAATGCACAGATTTGATTAGTTATGGGTAAAAATCTGCAATATTAATTACCTAATTTGCATAATGATTAATAAATTTTTGGCTTTTCCACTGATATCTCAAGTACTAATCATCACATTTCAATAAAACTTGGTACATAGATATCATAGGACACTGCACAGACATATCAGTACATATTAATTACCGAATTTGCATAATTAATTATTTTTCAGCTTTTTAAGTAGTAATCATCACATTTCAATAAAACTTGGTACATAGTTACATAAAGACTGTGCAGAGACCTTATTAGTTTGGGGGTAAATATTTGTGTATATTAATCACCTTATCAGCTTAATTAGTTAATTTTCAGCTTTTCACCTGATAACTCATGTACTGATCATCATATTTTAATGAGACTATGCAAAGACCTGATTAGTTTTAGGTTAAATAATTGTGGATATTAATTACCTAATTCACATAATTAGTTAATTTTTTCCATGAATGTTTCACTGATGTATAAAGAACCACTAATTGGATTTTATTGAAACTTTTTATAGAGTATTCATCATTACATTTCAATGAAACTAAGACTATGCAAAGACCCATTGCTTTGATACTATACATATTGTTTATTTTCTAATGATATCTTCTGTTCTTTAATTGAAATGTGCATTGCTAACAGCGGAGCTATCTCAGCCGACTGGCTGCTTGTATATATTCATTATACATGTATTCAAAATGGTTGATTTTATTTTAATTAATGCTGTTCCAGAGCAATATCTCTCAATACTCGTTTGACGATCAGATACAAATGTCAATCATTTAAATGTTAAACAATCATCATAATCATATTCCTGACATGGTTATATTCCAGCTATATTACTATAAACAAAACTATATATCTTAAATTCGATAACTAATGGGGACTGTGTCATGCATGGCTTGTTTTACATACACTGAAACGGGAAAGCAAAATAATAATAATAATAAATTTATTGCATCCTTGGTTGACAGCAATAAAATGTTAGTAATAAAGTACAATACATATAAAACTAAAGTAAAGGTAAAATGTCAGTTATTGATATTTCTGATTTCAAATATTTTGTATAAGTATTCACCAATTTGTCTTATTAAGACGTCTTCTCTTGAACTCATAATATATTTAAATATCTGGTCATCACTTTTTAATTCTTCTGGAATATTGATATTATTAAATAACTTTTGTCTTTCTGTTTGGTACCTTTTGGTACATTCCATGAAGATAGGTAATTTGGGTTGGGTATGTCTACCCTTCTCAATTTCTAATACATGACTGCTTATTCTGAAACGAGTCATTTTGATTTTATGTTTCAATTTACGTGAGAGCAAATATGGTTCAAAAGTGTACGAGTCTTTAAACTTTATATACGTTCTCAGTTTTCTATTATCATATGACAGGATGACATTTCCCCAAACCAGAATTCTATTTTTTTTTTTTTTTCACTCCTGTGGCAGTCAGTTGACCATAGGAATCAAACCTCTAATCCCCTGATGTGGGGCAGATGCACACTTCAGGTTGTAATGGCACCATAATTATGTGTAATAGACAACGCTGTTTTTCGTTCGAAAATGCACGGGGCTGATAATGCCTTAATTTGCATTGCATTAACATATGTGGTTGCTGTTTCAATGTGCCTGCTGTTCTGTTCTTGGGAATATTTCTTGTAACCTTATATTATGTGAAATAGATTTTTATTTTTATTATTCACACTTTCCAGGATATCAACGAGAATTGACATATCGTCATGACGATGGTTCGTACAGTGCATTTGGAGAAAGAGATCCTGAAGGAAGCACATGGTAAGTTAAATCAATTTTCAGTGTTTTTTTTTTTAACTCTATGCTACTCTAATGATAGAAATGTTTTTGCTTGTATGATTTGATGACCTGCCCGACATTGCTTTGCAGGTATTCCTGGTTATAGCTAACTGCTTGTCCCGCTGCATACACTATACATACTACAATATAACAAATAATACAATATAGAGATATCAGACCTTGTACCAGTTTGTGGATGTCTGTCAGTTTACCAGATTCAATATGTACCAGTTTATTAGTCCCCATTCGGACGATGTCTGAAAACAGGGACTTATAATTCGGTCTCCGTCAGTCCGTGCGTCTGTGCGTCCGTCCGGAGTCATATCTCAGAATCCCTTGGGTCGATACCGTTCATTCTTTGCATGTGCCGAGTACTTTATGTGGGACATATGCACATGCAGTGGTTTAACGATTCGACTGGCAGCCATCTTGTTTTTTGAAAATGTCGTATTTTGGACATGCTTTGTCAGTTTTCATTCAAATTTAGTACATAGATCATACATGTTAGGATACATGTCCCTGACCGTCCGTGAGTTCCTGAGTCTGTCAGTCTGTCCGTACGTCAGTCTGTCCAGAGTCATATTCAGAATCCTGTGGACAGATTCCGTTCATTCTTTGCATGTGACTAGTACCTCATGTGGGACATATGCACATGCAGTGGTTTAGCGATTCGATTCAAAATGGCCGACTGGCAGCCATTTTGTTTTTGAAAATGTTGTATTTTGGACATGCTTTGTCAGTTGTCATTCAAACTTGGTACATAGATTATACATGTTAGGATACATGTCCATAACGATTTATTTCGCAATTGGATCAAAGATGGTCGACTGGCAGGCATCTTGTTTTGTTTTTTTATTTGGCACATACATCATACATATCAGTGTGTTTCATAATCAGATCAAAGATGGCCGAATAACGGGTGTTTTTATTTTTGGGCATATTACTACTACACGGAACACATGTTTTGATGTAAATAAACAATCTGTTGCATACGCCACTTGGAACTCAAGTTTCAAGGACATGCTCACGATAACCCTCCGCTTTAATATGACGAGCACAAAGAGAACTTTCAAAAATTTAATGGGGACTGTGTCATTTTCAATGACTTGATAATACAGATGTAACCAGTTACTGCACTTTATACTGGTATGCGGCAGTTACCAAAGTGTATGTCTGTACCATGTTATTAATGTCCCATGTTACCAGGGCTGAACACAGGGTAACTAGGGTACATGTTTTTTCTCATACATAATATGTTTGAAGATGTGGTATCTTTGACATCCTTTGTTACTTTTTGTTAAAATTGTGTAATACATTATACATGTTAGGATACATGTCCATGACAATTTGTTTCATGATCAGATTGAAGATTGAGTTTGTCGAGCCGAGCTTATCATATGAGTGATTGTCTATCGTCGTTCGTGTCAACTTTTTACTTTTTCGACTTCTTCTTGAAAACTACAATTGTTATTGCTTTGATGTCTTGAGATCATGGGCCGACCTCTCTATTTGTTCATTTGGTGATGATATCTTCAATTCTCTAATTTTGATGAATATTTTTGTCATTTTTGGTAGAAAGTGATATTTTCGACTTCTTGGTGAAAACGCAAATTTGATTGCTTTGATGTTATATATGTAGGTACCTCAGATAGACCTCTTTCAGATTTGTTCATTTTCTAATAATATCTTCAGTTCTTTAATTGCAATGTGCATTGACAACAGCGCAGCTATCTCAGTCGAGAGGCAGCTTGTTTTTGAAATGTATTATTTTTCTATTATTTATCATATATTTGTCACATACATCATAATACATGCCTTGTTTATTTGTAGGAATATTTTTCAAAGGTTGTATTAAGTAAATATAAAAAAAATATACATAGATCATTCATGATAACACAAGTGAGTCTGGTTGTAAATGAATTCATGAATGGGAAGATTTTCTTCTGAGATGGATATTAGGTTGTACAACAGATTGCGACTATGGGTGTGTGTAGACTTAACTCTTGCTCCAAGTTGTATATTCTAAAACATATATTGTATATGAGTCACTTAGTACTCATTCATGTTTGATTTGTGCTTTGTTGTATTTTAATTGTGAAGTGCCTTAATTTCTCCAACTATAACTATATATCTCAAATTTGATATCTAACTGGGACTGTGCCATGCATAAATAACATTTCCCTTAATTGCAATGAAGACTGTCATTAACAATGACTTGTTTTAATGGTCTGCATGTGTTATTGCATATGATCTGTTCCCAGGTTAACTGCCTTTGTAGTGAAATCATTTGCTCAATCCAAACAGTTTATATTCATTGATGATGATGATCTCAGTATGAGCATTGAGTGGTTTAAACAGCAACAGAGAAAAGACACTGGATGTTTTATCAAACGTGGAAGTGTACACAATAAACGACTGAAGGTAATCAGTTTTATAGTCAAATTTTGCAGTGACAAAATTTGTTTGTTTCCATTAAAGATATTCATTAAAATCATGAAAACGAAATTAGTTTGGTTCTTGAATTTATTGTTACAGTATTATTTTCCTAATCATTGATACAAGGAAGTACAAGTGATTATTTCTTTGGGGGGGGGGGGGGGGGAAATCCACAACCTGCTACAATTTGGCTAGTTTTTGTGAACAAGTTTTGAGAATTGTATTCCCCACCAAATTAATGCATACCACTGCATTTTTCCAATACTTCACCATCCAAAACCTCGCCCATAGAGGATGATTCAGCAGGTTGGTGATCTATTGGTTAGAATAAACCCTGTCAATTTATTTACGAGTCACAGATAATATCTAGCATGGATCAAAGTTTCAGAAATGTGCTGTATTTTACTTTTAGAACATTTCACTCTCAATTGTACATTGTAGTCGCAGACTCCTGTTCGATAATATAAGTGAACTTGTTACTAGTGTGAATGGGCAAATTTTGTTTCTCAATGAGCTGTTATAACCAGGGAAGAGTGTTAAATACTTTCACAAAAATTCAACTTTTCTGTTTCTTTCAACAAAATCAATGCCAAAAGAAAGTCCACTTATGTTATGTTCGATTTGCCAACACTAACAGACAATTCCTAAATACATTGCCTGGCACTTGGATTTATGATGCAGTTTCGGGTCAACTAGTGCATGAAAGAAAGCGGATATCATGCAAATTGTAGTTTACTTGCATTTCATCACAAACCGATTATTCCAACATAATCACAATGTTAAGTAATAATCAATGTTTTTAACACCTCAAAAAACAAGTGAAATATAATAATGAATAATGCCTGAAAAATAAATTTGTTAATTTTTGTGACAATAAAACAAAATGTATTTCACATGTCATCCTAATCTTGAAGCTTTATTCCTGTTTGATTAATATCATGTTTGATGTCATTTGTAACTAACGCTGTTGCTGCATGTATTTCTTTCTAGGGTGGTGTATCAAACGATATTTCACTGACAGCATTTGTATTAATTGCTATGCTGGAGGCAGGGATTCCAAATAATGTAAGTTGTATTTGTTTCACCAATACAATTTACCCTCAAGACCAAATGTAGTTACGATATTGCTCTTAGACTATAAGAAATGCATCCTCAGTCGTCATTAATCACGTTTGTCAATTGGACGTGCATAAAAGTGAATAAATGTTTTTGTAGATTTCAAAGTGGCTTTTGTCAGTTGAAAAGTGTTCTGAATTTGCATTATGTGAAATATATATGTAATATAAGATGAAATATGTAATGGCTTGTGATGTATACATGAAACATACATGAAAATTATACACAAATAACCAGTGGGACACTTTATATAAGGAAATTGTAGTGCAATGAAATGTCACCTGCCAGGTTGATCAAGCACAGCATCTATAGAAATTGATATTTACTGTCACCCTGTCACCCATAGCTTATTTTATAATTTGAATATTGTAATTTTTCAGGATTTCAGTGTACAATTAGGCTTGAAGTGTTTGGAAGACAATATGAATGAACTAAATGATGTTTATCCTGTTGCTATTATTACCTACGCATTTGCCTTAGCTGGGAGTGAACACAAAGAATTTATGATGCAGAAGTTGAATGAATTGGCAACTGTTGAAGGTAATTTTCAGACTACTAAAAATGACATACCAAATCAAAATAAAAAATGAATGAGTCAGAGATAGCAAATTACTATTGACATCTTTTAGTCTTCATTCAGAAAAAGTACAAAACAGGGACTTGTAGATTGACGTGTGTGTGTGTGCGCTCGCTCATCAGTCCATCCGGACCTGTATCTGACATCCACCTGCAAAAAACACAAAAACAAGGGTTAAACTGCGTAAGATTATTTCTGGTTTTGACAAATACCAGATCAATAGCCAAACAAGATCAATAATCATTTATGCAGTAAAATTACAAAAATTCATAGTTGTTTAAAAAACATCTCAGATCTCTATTTGTACGTCCAAGTTGGCATCACTGTCACGATCGAACAAAATCCTTACAGCTTCGTCTTGAAGTTTGTCGATGTCATCCCACACAATTTGGACCCACACATTTAATCCACTGATTTCACTGTCTGGTAGCTTGGCACTTTTAATTCACACCTAATCAGAATAAAGACAAGAAAAATGGGGTCGTGGCAAATGACTCGCACGATGATCTTGTTTACCTTATGGCAATCATCTTTGACCTTTAAGCATTCACTTTACTGATTGGCTAAGAATGACATCACTGCTAGTGTTTCATCATAGAGGTCAAGTCAACATTGCTTTTTTATCAGACTAGGCGCTCACCAATCGTGAAAGTTACCATTCAGCAAGTCGCAGTGGGCTTGAAATAGAAAGAATTTTTTTCTCCAACGACAGAAGAATAATTTCCATGACAGAAATGCAATAACTGTGATGAAAGAAGGCAAAAAAGTTGGCAGTCTTCGGCGTGACATTGCAAAATTGATGGCCTCAGTTATTGATTCGCAAACTGCTAGCAAATATTTTAAATCATTCTCTCAGGTACTGGTTGCTACAATATTGTAACATCGGTTTCATTGTTGCTGAAGCTGAACGAGTGCGGCACTTGCTTCGTGGCTCTCCATATGCTGGAAGATTTGCATGAATCGTTTCTAAGGAAACACAAACCAAACGGCCCTTTTCAGGGCCACGACATACTTAAAAAAAAAAGAGAACTACCGTTTTTGCTTTAATATACATTTTTGTAGACTTGCTGACTGTTATGATTCTGATGAAAAATAAACGTAAACAACGGCGAACACACTGCCCTTGAGGCAGAACGCGAAACTACTAGAAAAGACCCCCTGGACGTATGCCCGGATATGACCTCAACTTCTTTATTGTATCAAAATTGGGGGGGGGGGGCGTTTGCCCGGGCATGGGCGCTTACACGGTAAATACAGCCATTATATATCATATCATGTTTCATGTTCTGATTCAAAATGGCAGGCTAATTTCATTAAAATAAGTAATTATCAGGAATGCTATTCTTAATGTGAGAGTAGTGGTGAAAAAAAATTTTTCTTGCTAGTTAATTGAAATGGGATGATTATAGTAGTTTTTGCTGAATAACAAGGAAGTGTCTGATTTAGTTTCTTATTCTAGTCTCACACTTCTTACCAATATAACATTTGCATATTTTTCGATCAGGAATGGATAGCATTGATCATAGTTTGTGTCAGAAAGATTAGGAACATGAAGATAATTAACAAAAGTAGAATAAAAGTCAGTAAATTTGTAAGTTTTGATGGATTTAAATGTTATGTTTTCTATAGATGGATTAAAATACTGGGCTGTTCCTAAAGATGATGATGAATCTCAAAATGACAATCGTCCATGGTGGTATCATTACCATGCACCATCACATGATGTGGAAATAACGTCTTATGCTTTACTTGCTAATCTTGTGAATTTAAATCAAGATGATGTAGGTGATGTTCTTCCTATTGTTAGGTGGATAACAAAACAACGAAATGCATATGGTGGATTCTCATCAACTCAGGTAATCTCTCTTACTTATGGTCTCTGCTGTGTTGATATGTACAGAGAGCTGTGCATACCCTATTCCTCTTTGCTGTACCTGAACAATAAGGAGACTGTAATTTCACTTTTGCATAATTTCATGTTAATGAAACGTAGACTGATAAGATTATGTACTATAATTTAAAATTAAAGAATTAATTTTTTTCAGTGTAAAGTCATTTGTTAAATTAAGAATTCAGAGAAATGTTCACCACTTTAAATTACCTGATTCTTTCATTCCAAACACACTTGTTTCAGAAAAATTTAAACATTATATATATTCTCTAAATACAATTACAAATCAGGTTTGGAAATGACAAAATTGCCTGCGCTGTATATATTAAAAATGGAAATTTGATAGTTTTTATCATTTTTGTTACAGGACACTATCCTTGCTCTCCAAGTGCTGGCACAGTATTCTGAAATGATATATACAGGTGCTACTGATATGTTCATTGATTTTGTCGCTTTAGACCTAAATGAAAGACATTATATCAACAAAGACAACAAATTAGTTCTAAACCGAGAAGAAGTTCTTCATTTTCCAAATAATGTAACATTATCAGTTGGTGGAGGAGGATGTGCACTGCTTCAGGTATTTAGTATTCTATCATTTTGGAGATTGAGGGAGGATGAGTGTGTGTTGGGAGAGGAAAAAAGTGTTGCTCAACCTCACTTGGTGTGCTCTGTGGGTTTAAGCAATATTGATAGTTTAAATGGCAAACTGATATCAATATTGCTGCTTTGTGACCTTTTTAGCTCCGCTGTCGACTTTGTCGAGCGGAGCTTATCGTATGAGTGATGGTATGTCGTCGTCCGTGTCAATGATTTACTTTTTTGACTTCTTCTTGCAAACTACAAGCCTGAATGCTTTGATACTTGGTGTATATGTACCTTGGCTAGACCTCTCTTAGATTTGTTCATTTCATGATGATATTTTCAATTCTCTAATTTTGGTGAATATTTTTGGTAAAAGTGATATTTTCGACTTCTTGTTAAAGTCCAATTGCTTTGATGTTACATATATATAGGTACTACATGTGGACCTCTCTCACATTTGCTCATTTCGTGATGATACCTTTAGTTCTCTAATTTTTAGTCCCCGTTTGGACGCAGTCTGAAAACGGGGACTTATGTTTTGACCTCCGTGTTTCTGTGCGTGCTTCGGACCTGTATCTTAGAAATGCCTGGACCAATCACAATCAAACTTCACACATACATGATATTATACATATGCAATCAATTTGTTTCATGATCTGATTCAAGATGGCTGAATGGCGGCCAATTTTGTTCTAAAAATCATCAAAATCGAGCATTTATCGGCTGTTTACAGATGGATTTTGTTCAAACTTGGTATATACGTTGGACATTATGGGACCTTGATGCACATCATTTTGTTTTCACATAAGATTCAAAATGGCTGACTGGTGGTCATTTTGTTTTAATAAATGTGGTTCTAGTGCCATTTCTCTGACTTGCTGTGACTGATTATGTTCTTATTTTAAATATTCATTATACATCATGTCATAGATATACAGATATATTGGCAATTGATTGAAAACAGCAAGTCTACATACTGTTCATTTTCTAATGATATCTTCTGTTCTTTAATTGAAATGTGCATTGCTAACAGCAGAGCTATCTCAGCCGACAGGCTGCTTGTTGCAATAATGCTGGCTTGGCTGCTTTTTCTTAAAGATAAAAAAACCCAGCACATCATTATTTCTTTATTCTTCCTTTGAACAAGAAGCCAAACTTTAAAAACTATCCAAATTCAAAAATTCTGAACGATCAAATAAGTAAAATATGTTAAATCACTTTATATTCTGTATCTTTACCATACAGTTGGCTTTCTCAACTGATCTTTATTTTCACCAATGTTGTATTCATTCTCATCTTTTTCTCAGGCTAATGTAAAGTACAATATCCCAGAATCTCCAGAGCCACCTCAGTTTAGTATTGATGTTGATGTTGGCCCACCACTGTCTATCTTGTCAGATGATCCTTCTCCACAAATACAAGCAAACACGTGTGCTGGAGGAGACAGAGTTTTGACTATATGCTCAAGGTACATGTAGTGTTTGCTTGATTGGCAGATATAACAAGAGTCTGTGAAATATACTATACAGTCAAACCTGTGTTAGCGATCACCTGTGTAGAGTGGCTACCTGCTCATAGCGTCCACCTTTGTGTAGTTCCTTCGCAATTTACATGATAAGGACACTGGATATAGCGACCATCGGTCCAACAGGACTAGCGACCACCCTATTGTAGACCTATTCACACTTGAACCTTTGCATAAGGATCACCAACATTTCCATTAGACAGTCTCAGCAAAAAGAGAATAGCTACTTGCAAATCGCTAACAGGAAAGTGGCCACATGCTAGGTTCAGATTACGCAGAGTGCGCAATCTTTTGGGCTAATCGACGGGAGTGTCCATCACAACTTGGTTTGTGAAGTTGCGAAAAAGTCGCGTTGAATGTCATCTGAATGTAACGTCTGGAGACTGGAAATATGTCATCGACATTTTAACAACAAATTAAAATAGTTTTATTCAAAGTCTCAAATGAACAACTAACTTGTTTTCGATCAGTAGTATACTATCGGTCCCCAGCCGGCCAGCAGCACTTCCATGGACTGTCTCGCACATGAAGAGCAAATTCCTGCTACATGTATCTCGTAAAATGAACCAGTTTTATTAAATTAGAGATGTTTTATTTACCTTGTCGACATGAAATATTCAAGCAAAATAATAAAACATTTGTTTTCATCGCGGGGTTGCAAAATCAGATTTATTTTGGCCGCCATGTTGTTTGTTGTTGATCTTATAAATTATGCTAATTGGGCTAGCGCATGGGTCTGTATAATTTTCATGAGCTTAAAGAAATAACCATTGTAACTGAATTTTTTGCTTACCACTTTTGCTTAGTAGTTCGTTATCATTTGAATTGCTTTTTTGTGCTGCTCTTTCACATGTTCTATTGTGCCAGTACATGTATAAAAAAATTTTTTATTTGAAATCATAAAAAATTAAGGAAACACAGATTTCTTCGATATAGTGTGGTCACTTTAAAAACTATTTATAAAATACTCTTCGACTTGTACTAAAATCATCCCTGATGTGATTTTTTAATTAGTTATTTGGGAGAAGATGAGTCGTCTAATATGGCTATTATTGAAGTGAAAATGGTATCAGGATATTATCCCAGCAAGACATCATTGAAAAACGCTAAAAAGTCAACAGATTCTATGGCAAAATATGAAGTAGATGGAAAGAAAGTCATCTTTTATTTTGATGAGGTGAGTATATGTTATTTATGTGAGGATGAACTCTGAAATGACTGACATTCCTTTATTTGTTCTTAATTTTTCTGATTTACCTGTACAGATTTTATACCAACCTAATCTAAGATGATTGATTATAACTGGCTTCTACTTTGGTGGCAAAAATACACCAAACTTTAAGTATTTCTGCCATTCTTAACTCCAGTTTTGGCGCATGTACACTTGCATACATGGATTTCATTCAAACTTAGTTTATACACATAAGGCGTTATAGTACTTCTTAACATTGTTTGGTTTCAGAGGTTTTTTCTAGAAACAAAATGCAAGAGAGAGCATTGCAATTCAGCGGCGCCACCAATTGGGGGAGATAGGTATTGTGATAGATAATTCTAAGTTAAAATTAGGCCAAAATTACTATCAGACAGGTCACAGTTGAAGACTGTGGCCACATGTGATCCCTGGTCAATCAGAATTTTATGGTTGCGCCCCTGTTCCCTTGTTTAAAAAAATCTCTGGGTTTTATGGAACCAAATCAGAGATTGTCAATTTCAGTAGTTAAAAGTAAAAATGTTGTCGAATAAAAGTACTCGTCTCAATTGATAAAATATCATTTAAATTCTTGGCTCATCATTCCATAAATTTTAAAAACTGTGAATGCAATGTTTCTTTAACAATGTGTTCTATGGAATTGTTCCAAAAATAGCAATTTTCAAGAAATATTAAGAGACGTTTCTCAAAAAGCTTAACTGTAACACAAAATAATGCTATTTCATTGTACCATGGGACATTAGCGTCATGATTGTACATAATAAACTAATGAACATTGTCATGCGATTTATGACCAATTTTGTCCAGAATTATGACTAGGCTTCTACATTAAGGTGTTTTGTTTGGCTAATTCAGTTCCAAATAGATACAGACTTGGTGGTGCACTTCATGCTGTTAAGTTGTTTAGTTAAAAACATGCAAAAAATATTATGAAAAGAAAAAAAAAAAAAAAACATGCCGTCTTTCGTATTTGCCTGAATCTTTGTATCCTACAAATGCTGGTTTTATTTTACTTCTATGGATCTGAAAGCTTTTCTCTATCATCTCTTATTTCAGATTTTATCAAAATTGGGTGGACTTTATCAGATACATGAACAGTAGAATTTAGAACATTATGAAATGACCAATTGGTTTGTTTTTCTACTTTTCAGATTACCCATGATACACTTTGTTTTGACTTTATTGTTGAACAACATATTAAAGTAGAGGATGTCAAACCTGGACAAGTAACTGTGTATGATTACTATGACCGAGGTAAATGTTTCTTAATTACTACTTTCAGAAAATATTAATCCATCTTTTAATAATATTTTTCAGCTGTGATGTGACATTGTTCAAATAATGAAAAGGTTGGCATTAATGATGAACATAAATGTGGTCTTGTGAGCGAAAAATTCTATCAAATGTCAAATAAACATTGGAATTCCATGGAAATGAGCACATTGTAGTTTTTCTAGATGTAAACCCTATTTTGGTAGCTATTTAAGATCAGAAAATGGACTAAATGCATAGAATTGAGATTCATGATTCAACAACCAGTTCAGGTACCTCATTTTTTTTCTTCAGAATTCAAACTAATTGAGCAAAGGTTTAGGAAATTGCTCTCTCAAAAGTGTGTTGGCCAAGACCATTGATTATCCTTAGATTACTTACTTATTCTAATAGTGTTTGTCATGGTTACAAAATCCTATTAAAATTACAACTGGCAGATGTAAACATAAAATGCTATCCAAAGTGTAAAACAGCTCAAATGAAGACAACATGTACGGACATTGACAATTTGAACCCTAACTATCAACTGTGTTTAATGTTTTGCTGTGGCTTTTTCTTGATTTGTTGTAAAAATCTCAAGAAAGTTTATTTTCTTTCCAATTCCACATTGGCTTTATATTTATATTTGTTGCCATTTTTTGTTTTTTTGTTTGTCGGAATGGAACATCTTCATGGATAAAATAATCCTATTATGTAGTGATTGCCCTTTACTGATAATATTTTACCACAAGCAGTTTTTATAAGTAGGATTCACAGGAATGAAATTGTTCAAAAGATAATGCAGCTTTCTGTCTCAAGAACTACATGCTAATACCGGTACTACAAAATTTATGATTTAAAATGACCGATAATTATCATAATTTGTCTAGCGAAATATTCTTGGAATTGAACAGAACAAGTTTACAAATGCTTAGTTTTTCAACAATATTTGTTAATTTCTTCTCAGACTCATCTGCATTCAGAGCTTATGAGTTTTGTGCTCAAGAAGAAGAAAATGCAGAATTTACTGGTAAAGACGATTGATACCTAACTTTCTTGTATTTCTTTATAATATTTCTTTATAGTATTTCTTTCTTGTATTTCTTTATAGTATTTCCTTCTTGTATAATTTCCTTATTGTAAAATTTCCTTCTTGTATAATTTCTTTCTTGTATTTCTTTAGATATGTTTTTAAAGATCAACTGGTATATTTCCAAATATGATTTAGTGTAGATTTAGTTGATTCATAATTTGTACTTTATGCTTAATGCAAAAATGAATTTAGTTGATAATTATGGTCATCTTCTGTTGGTCCGCGAATGCCATATTTGAAGTCGCATCAATTTGTTTTTTAATGTGATCAAAGATGACCCACTGGTGTGCTATTGTTTGACCGCCGTGTGCAAAGCACACAATCGGAGTCTTTGCAGTTAATAGTGTGTGTGTGTGTGTGTGTGTGTGTGTATGTATGTGTCCATTTATTCCACTGATATCTCAAGAACCATATGTTTTTTGATAAAACTAGATGCTCTGGGCTAATGTGCCGATTTATTTAGATTTTGGTATAAATCCATGCATATTAATTACCTAATTTGCATGATAATTAGCTAATGTTTAGCTGTTCCATTGAACCACTTATTGAATTTTGATGAAACTTGGTACATAGATGCTAATCTGTGTATTTTAATTACTTAATTTGTCTGATGATTACGGTAGTCTATTTTTGGCATTTCTACTTGTATCTCATGTTCTTAATAGATGTCATAGGACAATGCACAGACCTGATAAGTTTCAGGTTAATATCTGTGCATATTAATTACCTAATTTTCATAATTAGTAAATTTTTGGCTTTCCCGCTGATATTTCTGTGCATATTAATTTCCTAATTTGCATAATTAATTTTTAGGCTTTTCTCATTGATATCTCAAGTTCTAATCATATTTCAAGGAAATTTGATACATAGATGGTCTGTGTCATTGCGCACACCTTTTTAGTTTTACATTAAAATCTGTGCATATTATATTATTACCTTATTTGCATAAGAATTAGTCAGGTTTCAGCTTTTCCTTCTATATCTCAAATACTTATGTTATATCAATGAATCTTGGTACATAAATCCTCTAAGACAATGATCTAATTAGTGTTGGGACTATATATACATACATCATAATTATCTCATTTGCACATATGTGCCTTGGAAAAATACACAATTAGTTTTGGTTTGAAATTATATATAATAATTGTCTAATTTGCATAATGTGCATAATCGGAACATTTCGTTTCATTGGGGTAATCTACAGACATGATTAGTTTAATATTGAAAAAACATATTGATTATCTAATTATTATTAGCCAATTTTTGATATCTCAAAAAATCGAATTTAAATTGAACTTGCTCTGGCATAATTAAATTAGACTGAAAATCACAGATGCACAATCATATTTATGTTCTGTAACTATTATGAACTTCAATAATGTAAATCATTGTTTTCACGTTGTGCATCCCAAATAGCAGACAAATATTAGTTGGCTTATGCTTCTTGTTTGAAATGCTAATCTTAAATTTTGAATCAATTTTTAATGTCTCCAATAAGATCACCAATGTCTGGCTATATCTTTTTTGCATGGACTGATTTTAGAGATATATATACAGTGTAAATGTACAGGGGAACATACATGTATGCACACTGGTTGTTTCACTAATCTAAAATATTTACTTGCATTCTTATATATTATTGACAAACTCTGCTGATTCTTCCCATGTTGCTTTTTGCGTTAACTCTAGATTTATATTTAGTTCAAAAATGAACATATCCATGTAGCCATACTCAAAATTTGGCAAGACAATTATAATACGGAATTACTTAGGGAGCACTTTTATGATTAAAATAAATCAAAGATGGTTGTATACGTTTCTCGCAACAGTCACAAAAAACTATCATACAATGCGATTTCACTGAAGGTGCATTTTTATGAAAAAAATACTCTATATAAATTATTTTATTATACAATGGAATCAAAGATTGTTGATGAGTGCATTTTATATCTATGTCCAGTTTTATGTGTACCTGACTTCATATGTTGCGTTTCAAGATCATTCAGAACTTCAATTAGAATTCTTTGGATATGTACGAATCGTGGAAAATATTTTAGGGTTTTCCGGTTTTGCCCATGTGGGAATAATTGCAGGGTGCACACCTTTGGGAATGTGCTTGCTCTAGATCATTATTAAAAACGTTTGCAAACAATCCAATATATGTAGATAGCGAGAGTGATCAGCAAGAATCTGACATGGCACACAGAAAATCATTGAAATTTTGACATACATTGTAAAGTACATATTTGTTGCAATTGTAAAAAATATGGATTTGATTTGCAACTTGTTAAAGGTTTGGTTGGCTGGATAGTAATATAGACTCAATTACTATGACACTATTAATAGTACCAGTACGTTTATTAATGAAGCAATTTAATAATTTCCTATAAAAAAAAAATTCAAACATTTCAAGAAAAATCCATTATCAATATGTATGTGCAGATTTGATTTTGTTTCACATGGCATATCTGTTCATTAGTAATTTTAAAAAAATTCTCAAGCTAATTATCCCCAAATTCTATACTATCTCTTGGAGAATCATGGCCACAATACATAATAATTCATTTGTATAAATTTCATGTATATTATCACTGTGTGCCATAAAATGCAGTGTAATGTTGTTTCAAATAAAAATCAATAATAATATTTGGTTGTACTTGTATTATTTGTATTGAAAAAAAAATAAAAAATACCGATCTGATTAAAATACCAGGTTTGTGTTCACCAGCTGTGAAATGAAAAACAGTAAGTATAATGTTTGCTGCTCATTGATAATCAGATACAGAAAAACCAAAGTAAACAATTTTCTTTTTACCTTGCCCGTACCATCAAAGATGGAAGGGAAAGGTATACTAAGGGAAAAATTTTGTCTGTCGTTGTTGTCGTCGTCGTCGTTAATAATTGTTATTGTGTGCATAATAACTTTACTAATTCTATTCCAAACGTCATCAAACTTGGTCACCTTATTCATCAGTATAAAGTCTTCCCTGAGTTTGAACAACAGATGTCCTGTATGAAAATATCATGCAAAAATTGAGAAAATCTGATAAAATATTTTGACTGTTTCTACTTGACTGATCACAGGTGATACACATCAAAGGTCACTGATCTCAGTGGAAATATGCATTGTTGTATGTGTTCAATGAAGCAAATGATTTATCTTGTAATAATATCCTTGGTAATGTATCTCAGAATCCCATACTGGGTTTCAAAACCAACTCATGGAGAGATTGCACAGTCTGATACACATTTGCAAACCTACCAATAAATTCTTTACAGAAAACAAGATGTCAGAAAATCAATATAAGCACTCCTATGAACTGGGTGCCAAACTTTGATCAAGATCAGAAGCTAATAGAAAATCTGTTTAGTTCAAAGTTATCAAATCAAAAACAATACATAAAAAATACATAAAAAGCAAAACATTTCACCCACATTTTAAAAAGAAAATTGTTCTAAAATATATGTATTCTGGATTTGACAAACTGTTCATTCGACAAATGAAAACTCACAGGAATATATTTCAGCTACTAGAACAGAATGATATAGTTTTTATAATACTGGTTTAAAAACGCACTTCAAAGATTGCAGTGTTTGAAGATGTAGATTCTCAGGAGGCAACAGTACTGTTGACTTCTCCCTCCACTGGACACCAACTAACTATTTAAGTTGATTTGCATACAAAGCAGAGCTTGCAACATGATAGCTATTCATAAAGGGTGTTTTTTTTTACTTTTCATATAATACAGTAGTCACACAATGAGGCAGTTCATATTTGTCTTAGTGAATCATTAATTTTTGACAGACACCTGTACAAAAAAATTGGACAAAAGCCAGCTAAGATTTTCTGTTATCTTGCATGTATTATGAATCTATTCACGTCTAAATGCAGTACTTTTTTTTTGCGATGAGGCATTTGTTTTTATACTAAAATATCTGAATTACATTGAATAAAGCTGGAAATTATGTCCCTTAAAATAATTAAACAAATAAGGCACCAATGTTTTTGTAAGATATTTACATCTTTTAAGGACATTCGGTAGACTGATTCCCCACTGTTGGTTCAACCCCAAAACTTGTTTGTATTCAAAATTAATTATGACAATGCATATTTATATTGAAACAAACTATGATAAAGGGAATTATAATATATAACAAAGGGCAAGGTCACCAGAGTTCAACTATGTTTTCTATATGACAAGCTATCAATGTATTTTGGTGTCATAAAGTTCTATCATTAGTGTCATTAATAAAATTAACAAGATATGCACATGCAATTGTGTAAACAATTCAATTTTGCCTACACATCCATTCAGTTCATGGGTTTACCTAGTTTACAGCGACATATTTTGCCCATATATACTTGTTTACACTTTTGTACAGTTTTTATAGTGCCCATCAATAGTAGAATTTTAAATAACATTGTTTGTTTTAAATAACTAACTCAACACTAGTTCTTAAGTTTTAGTCGTTTATATGCACATCTTGCTGTGTGTATATTATTGTAATGCTTGCAACTATTAAAAAGATAAAGGATTGTTTTGTTATATTGTTCATTTGTTGAATGCTAGTTTTTTGTGGGCATGGTTGGAACAGGGGCCTTATAATTTCACCCTTGTGCATTTGTGAGCATGCGCAACTAAAAGAGCAAATATGTTGTGTGTTTATTCTAGGTGTCTGAAACTCTGGAGGGGGTGCTATCATGTATATTCAAAGGCTTTTGAAAAATGTAGATTTTCAATTAATTAAATATTCTTCAATCTAATAATTGTCATGTTCATTTCAATTGCATTTATTTTGTTTGCTGACCTGCTTGTAATGACAACTATTTTATGGAATTTTATTTGGTGAGGTTAAACAAAATGATAATGTGTGTCAAATAAAAAAAAACTGTAAAAGCAAATGTATGAGCTTGGTGTTGTTAAATGTATTATGCATCTGTTCTTTTACAGCATGTCCTCGGTGTTTGTCTTCCATACCAGAAAACTATGAAGACAAGGTTTGTACTGGTATAATCCTAAAAGTTAGAAACCATGAAAGACATCATCAGATCAAAGTGTTGGAGAATCTTGGAAGGGACATATCGACGCATGAAATGATTACTACTCGTTTGCCCAATGGATGTGTATGCCAACAGTTAGAAAAAGAAGGTGGTAAGTGTGGATAATCATTAGTTCCTACATAGTAGTGTTCATGCTACACAAAGTACTGGCTAAGATTTAAGCCGATGTATTGCATTTCGGCTAGACCCAATTGTCCACGCACTGGGAGGGCCAGTCCTTAGCACGGGCTAAGGGGCGCCATCAGTTGGTGACCTTTGTTAAGCCGCTGTTTACAAAAAATCCTTCTAATTTAACTTGCATATCCATAAACATTTTTTCTGTTCCTTGGCGAGGAGTCAAACTGTCTTAAGATTTCACTGTCTTTTCATATACTCAGTAAAGCTGTTATCTCTTCGACACTCCAGTTTTTTGCGAGGGAACAAAGTTTCGTACACACTGAGCTCGATTGCCATTTTGGAAATGAGAAAGTTGCATATATTTGATCATGTGCATAATATTCACACCCAAAGATCGCCACAGAGGTAGCTTAGCCCTGGGCTAAGCATTCGTGTACAGTTGGCTAGCCTGTGCTAGAATCTAGACCACGTCTCAAAATCAGATCAGATTTTACCCATACTTAGCCAATGCTAAATGTTCACGCACGTTTTCTCGGCACAGGCTAAGGAGCTGTGCGTGAACACAACTTATTTCTTCGCTTTATAACTTCATCTTATAATTACAACGTACGTCAGTGTTTGCATGACTGGTTGAACATATTTAATCAATGTGTGAAATATTTTGATTAATATCCCATGATCGATTTTAATGTAGGAGATGTGACCACACCTCCCTAGCCATCACCTGAGGGCATTTAGTCTCTGATTGATAATTCCTTTTTTTAACTGCTAAGTGATCAGTGTTTTTATTGAATAAAACAAATTTTCACTAATGCCAGCACTGGAAATATGCATATGCACTGCCAAATGGCACAGATGACAATTTACAGTCTATGCAGGGGGCTGTGTCGTCAGACTGAACAAATTAGTGATGGGAATACTTGTAACATTGTTTTATTACAGTTCTATCGATAAAAGTTTGATATCAGGATGTGTGACATTTAGGGATCATGATTGTGGGCTATTAAGTTTGCCTGTTTATCTGCGTAATAAATAAATATCTTCTCTTTGATTAATAGGTCATAAAATGTTGTTATTAACCAGCTCTGATCTCTTTGAGATGACAGATGAAGAGCAGTATTTAAACCTGAATGCAGACACCTATATTATAGACTGGCAGACCTCATTTAAGGATGATATAATTAATGCAGTCAATCAGTGCGAAAACAACTAGTCTTTCTTTTAATGAGATCATGTATTATCCAAATAGTGGACAGATATGGATGCCAGAAATCTATTGTATGAATTTATAGTTTTGCACAGTAGTCTTGTTTTATATTTCAGTATAATTTTTTTAAATAGTAATTAAGCTTCAACTAGAATCATGTTTCAAAATGTTTGAGATTAGGAATTAAGATAACAATTATAAATCAACTATTAATTATGCTTCTTTTAAACTGCTTTGAAAGTGTGATTTTTATGGTGTGTAACTGAATTAAATTATAATAGTGTAGATCCTAGAAACTGTTTTTAATATTTGAAGAGTGAAATGGATTTTGATTTTTGTACATGTTTTTTTTTTTACATTTATTGCAGAGTAATTACTACTTTTATAACAATGTATTTCGTGAACACAGGCTGTGCCCAGTCATGGAAACCACTGTATTTTGTTGCTTTAAAATGGCAGAAATAAATATATTTTAAAGATCATTGTTTGTAGTACTACATGTATGGAGTTATCATGGGAATACTTTGCAGAATGCTCACAAGCAGTAAGGTAATATTATCATTTGACAAGTAGCGAAGGTCAATACGATCCTGTACTTTTCTGACTGCAAACATCAAGGTATTATTCATCATTTTCTTGTCTCCTGGTGGAGAATAGGGCCAGCTTCCCTCCTCTGCCCAAGTCTTGTATCCCAATTGATTTCCTTCTCCAATTCTCTTTTGGTCTTCCCACATTTTTTTTACCTTCTGGTGCCCAAGGTATTTTTATGATAACTTTATTTTTATGAATTTTTTTTACCATACCTATACATGAAAAAATGTTCTAAGCACACACTGAGTTTTTGCATTTGAACTTGTGTGCAGTAGGGTGCACTCTTGCTCAGTTCAATTGTAAAAACTGCAATATAAATGAATAAAATTTCTTAGTGGTATGTATGCGCGGTTCCACTTGATATCAATTTTCACTGAAGAAACTATTCAGTGAAAATAAAATCCATCGAATATACCTTTTTAGTCCCTGTTCAGGCGAAGCCTGAAAGGGGTTATATTAAGCCAACCGATAACAAAATTCGGCCGAATTCGTAGTTGTGTGGGAAAAATCCCTTGCATACGAACACAAAGAACACTTTCCTGGGGCATTCCAGCTCAGCAGCCAATCAGAGACTGCCTTACACTTAGATGACAATTTCGGTTTCAAATACCCCAGCTTCGTGCAATTAGGTGTTCGTATGCATAGGATTTTCCCACACAAAAACAACGAATTTGGTCAAATTTTGTTATCGATTGGCTTAATATAACCCCAACGGACCATATTTTTGTGAAAGATTGGTATTTTTGCCCTGATTTGTAGAAATCTGAAAAACGAGTTTCACAACTTGTCTCTTTAGTTTTATGCGTCATTCAAGATGGTGGCCCCCATATAGTAAATATCGCATTTATTTTATTATATCAGGTGTGCGCCAGCTGACTGTCACTCTACCCAAAAAATATGCTAATTAGATCAATGCAGATATTTGCTCTTATCCCAGCAACCATTGGGCCAATTGACAGTAATGACCACGCCCACCCACAAATATGCAAATTAGATAATACAGTTATTTGCTGCTATCTCTACCTCCACCCTGTCTATTTTATTCATATTTGGTATGATAATGCCTTGGCACGGGTTGATGTGATTTTGGGATGAAAATCCGTCATATTTAAAATAAATACAGGCAATGAGTCTCAACTACAGTTGCAACTCTTCCTGGAAATTTTATTACAAAGTCATTTAGAAGCAGTGAACAGGACCTCTTAGGAAGGTGGGATAAGGTCATGACATTGTTACATGAATAAAACCTTTCTGGTACATCAACTTAAAAAGGTATAGCAACAGTGTAGGGTTGAGAGCCCCTTAATAGCCATGGCTAACATTGATTTATGAACCCTAATAAAAAAAAAGACAATTTCTGGTCCTTTAAAGACCTCAAATATTGAACACTTTTTTTTTCAGATCAACACAACAGAATGGATATTTGGAAAATGAAAAGTAGCCCACTACAAAAACATGGTAAATGACAATTACGAAATTGACAATTCTTTTCAGTGACTCGCAAGAAATGCATACTTTGTGATTACCTCATGTGTGTGACTTCAATAGCAATCAGTTGCATTTATGAGTTTATTAAGAGAATACAACAAAGTATGCACAAAGGCAGTACTGGATGGCATCAACCGAAACAAAGTTTCCTATGTACTGCGTTTCAAAGACTGGCAGATTTTGTTGTTTTTCAATGTATATATACACATATGATATCGATCGTCATGAGACACAGTATAGTGCAACAATAACATACACGTAAAATAATATTATTTTTATATACTATATAATATTTAGTAATTTTTATTGTTTATGTCAGAGTGAATATAAAATAATACAAATAACAAAAAACAATGGTTCACTGATAGAAACTGAATCTGGTTTCATGAATATTCTTAATTTGATCTGATTAAAAGCCGATGTAGGTATAGACTCCATTTTTATTTTTTAATTTTTTATAGGTTTGTTTATGAATATTTTGTTGGTTTAGTCATACACAAATAGAAAAATTTAAAAAAACAAAATTGGAGCCTATATCTACATGGGATTTTTATCAGATTGGAATATTTTAAACATACATGCAGGGATTGCGTTAACCCCATATTTTGCTTCCCGGACTCCAATTATTGAAGGGGGACCCAGTTTTTCAGGCAAGCTGGGGTCCAATCTCTAATAAAGTTATAAAGGGTCAAATTTCAATTTTTTAAAATTTTGTAAGTGGGACTCGTCTTGCCGAGACACTAGCGCACACCCTGTACATGATTGATAGAAAACGCACAGTTTGTAAATCTTGGCAGCATTTCGGCAAAAGCACCCATTGTGGGGCCTTTCCAATGATGTAGACACCAATATTTTGATACTAAACTGACCCTTATCAGTTGAACTTGTTTTCTCATGATAGAGGACCGTTGATCTATAAATAGCTCAACTAACTCACACTCTTCAGCTCCACTTCAAATGTCAGACTACTATTGGCTGGAATGCGTCCTACTTTTTTACTTCCATACCTACAATAAAACAAATTTTACTACATAACTACACAAACGTGACAAGTACAAGTTCCCTATAACACTGATTGAAGAAATACTTTATGGATTAATCTAACCCCCCTCCAATCCCTTATCTCATCTTATCCCCCTCCCATTCCCACCTTTTCCCAGAGTTTCTAATGTTCAACCTTCTTCACTAACATCAAATGGGGCAATATTATGACCTCAGAGAACCCCAAGTCACTGCTTTTTAAAAATAAGTTTTTCATAAAAAAAAAATACTTAAAATCTCTATGGATTTTCAATTTAGTCAAATTTAAATTTGAATATATACCCTGGTAGTCGAAATATGGTTATATTTCATCTTCATTAGCATATGGTACAGAAGCTCCATTCACTGAAACAAAATGGCCACAAGTCGGCCATATTGAGTCTGATCTGACAAACAAAGTGTCATGCATTAAAGGTACCATGAAGTTCAATGTACATACCAAGTTTGAACAAAATCTGTTCATGCATGACCAAGGTCCAGATCCGGAATTAGAGAAATGCTTGATTTTGATAAATTTTTAACATCAAACAAAACATCTATACTCAAAAATGCTACAGAAATGCTTAATTTTGAGTACATGTGCATATGTGCGACATGATGTATATCTAAAGTTTGGTTAAGGCATGTCAGATTGGCTCTGGAACTGCATTTCTTAAAACAAAATAGCCACCAGGCAGCCATTTTTAATCCAATCTAAAAACAAAGCCAATGTATCAAGGACCCATAATGTCCAATGTATGTACAGATTTTGAACATAATTTGTCCATAGATGACCAGCATCCAGTTCCGAAAATGCATGATTTTGATAATTTCTGCATAAAAAATGGCCGCCATTCTACGGATCATGAAACAAATGGACATGCACACATCACCCAAGATATACAAAATGTATAATGTATCATACTCGACTGCGTTAGCGCCCAGGGGCCTCAACTCAGAAAATCACGATTTTTTTAGGGGTGGGCGCTTACCCGAGCACCCCCCTCGAAAAAATTGCAAATGAAAATTTAGATTCATCATGTGGCAGATTACGTCTTTGAGGGAAAATCAAATTACAAAATTAGTTGTGTCGTCATTGATTTTCACAATGAAGAAACAGAAATGATCACAAAAAATATGCACATTTTATTACAATATTAATTACGTACCACCAGAATTTACGAAATTAAAAACATTAGAGTCTGTTGGAACACAGTCGAAGTCAAAATTTTCATATTATCTCCACTGACGAAGGTGTTGGATCGTACGCAAACTCTCGATGAAAATCACTTTCCGCCATGATGCATTTGCAGATTTTACCTGCAGCAGTGTCCTTTGACCTAATGAGTCAAGTTGGTTATTACCCAATTAGAATTCTGTGTGGTACCGACGCAATTCTTCGAAATTTCCCGAAGACTTTCCGGTAACGCAATGCGGATACTGGAATTGATTTCAGCGAATGAACGACATGGTTTTTCCAAAAAACTAGTAACTAGCCATTTTTGAGAGGTAAACTGAATATGGCATGAAATATTTACCGCATTTTGCTTGTATTAACAAGTCATTGTCGAAGCGAAGTTTACGCACGATTACGGTGGTCTACGCATTCACAACATGTTCACAGCTGTCGATATCCATGCTGTATCATATAAAAACGATTACCAATATTCGTTACGCAAGACCAAATTTTAAATTAGTTGCATTTTGAAGGGGTGGGCGCTTCGCGGAATGTGACCCCAAATATAAAAATTGTGCAAAAGTGGGGGATGGGCGCTTGCCCGGGCATGGGCGCTAACGCGGTCGAGTACGGTATTTGTGAAGTTTGAATGTGATCAGATGTCTAAGATACAGGTGGTGATGCACACAGACGAACGCATGCATATACACACGCACGCACGCACGCACAGGACAAAACACAAGTGCCTGTTTAATTAGTCATTGTCAAATGCAGGTCTAAATGGGGTCTAATAAAACCCAGTGAGATATATCCAATGCAACTAATAAAAGCACCAGGGATTTTTTTTAAACAAGGGAACAGGGGCGCAGTGCCCTTATGCCATAGCCATGCAATTCTGATTGACCAGGCAGGGATCACATGTGGCCACAGTCTTCAACTGTTACCTGTTTGATAGTAATTTTGGCCCCAAGGAAGCCATAGAATGCTCCATTTTAACTGGTAGGTAGAACCCCATCTCCCCCACTTGGTGGCACCGCTGAATTGCAGTGCTCCCTCTTGCAGTTTTTTTCTAGAAAAACCCCTGTTACCTAATCAAATGTGTTTATACAACGATTACACGAGACATCAACACCAGCTGTGGTATTTATACAATATAGCACACCACATCCAGTGTTCCCATAGCAACATTTATCAAACAGTACACAAATCTTACCCTTGTGATGAGGGAATTGTGATGATTCTCTTGCCACCAACTTTCATACCTATACACACAACAGAAAAAACATACAAATTAGTGTCCTATATTGATCCCAGCACTTGATGCAGTTTATTATACCCGGTAGTTGGACAAGGTTTGTACAAAAATTTACAGTATGCTCCATGGCAACACTGGATAATTTTATGCATTTATATAAAATAAATGAACTACGTTATTGAATGTGTATATTACAAACATTGTGCCTTGACAATGATATTTGTATAATGTATCATTTTGTATTAACAGGCTGTATTTTAAAAGGAATTTCTAAATGAGTCCTCTACTGTGTTAGCATTTACACAAAATCAATTGTCAATGCGAGATTGGATTGGGTGTATAACTATAGACCCACATGCATAGTAACATTAAACATACCTTGTACCCCTAGATCCCATCCTTTGATCACTTCACCTTTGCCAAGTCGAAAATTGAATGGTTTACCAGAAAGACACGAGTCAAACTGTTTATTATTTTTACTTAATTTACCTGTGTAGTACAGAGCCACCTATAGAAATAAGTAAATATTAATGTGATATTTCAATGGTTTAGGCAGCGCCAGTGTGTTACATTTGTGTAAAATCTAATTGACTAGTGGCCCAGTAAGTTAAATTAAAATCTGGCCCTGAAAGAGACATAAGAAGCCTCTTGATTCAACACTTCACAAATAATCTAAAAGTCAATTTGATACACAAAATGGTGATGTTGAGATTGAATCTAGTTTTTTAAAGTTGGTAATTATATTTATATTCCAAGTCGACAGGGTTCAGTTTACTGCATACAACCATATTACCAGCTTTTTTAATCCTTAGACAACCACCACCAAAACATACCTTTGAGCAACGCATGCATAAATTTTGTATAATGTGTGATAACTACTTTAAACACAGGAAGAACATAAAATACTAGTACAACCAGCTACCTCACAAACAAAAATAAACTAATTCCCATTGGGCGATGGGAAGTATAGTTTAGCATGTTCGCCTCACACCGAAGTGATTTTGGATTTGATTCCTGGAGCTGAATATTCACTCAGCAGATTAAATTCAAATACAGTTTTAGTCCCTGCCATCAAAACGTGCAGTATTAGGGTTGTTAGACTGGTTTACAGATGTAAACGTGCAATTAGCACCAAAGACGAATATTTACATATCAGGAAATGTTGCAAGGCAAAAATCTTAAAAAAAATAAAAATAATTCCATTTAAAAGTTTGTTTGTTGTGATTTTTTTCTTTACATTGATTACATTACAATAATAAAAAGTTATGTAGTTCACTATAGATTATTATTAATATTGTACATATAATGAACCAAAATTCTACCAAAAAAATGTATATTCTTATTTAAGATGAAGTTCAGCTATTTTTAGTTTCAACCTCCATAGCGTTTCATAAATACTCACCATCTTTCCAAGCTTGGCTATTTTACCACTTCCTTGTTTTAAGTCTTTTATAACAGTGCCACCTTTAAGTTTCTTTTGAAGAAGTTTCTGCAGAAAGTAAAATAATATACAACTGCCTTATGATCTAAATTGGGATGCAATGCACTACAGAGGAGCCTCTATAATAGGATGTAGAGACTGAGTCAAAATGAAATCTCTAAAATCAAGTTGAGTCAGCTTGGTGTCTGCTGGGAAGAGAGGTTTGTCATAAAAAAAAAAAAAAAAAGATTGTATATGGCCTAAAACCAAAACTGTTTTGTTTATTTTCGTATTTTGTATTTTGTTTACCTAATTAGATTTTTTCCAAGATTACTATATGGATGCATAATTTGCTGTTGAACCGCTGGTGTGAGATGGAACAAGTGTAACCAGGGGCAACAGTGACGAATCATGCAAGTTTTGAAGGCTCTACAGGATATCACATTTGATACTGCAATTAGCCTTTCAGTTTTCTGTTTTTCATCTTTCTCACCCGCTCCCACTTGACATTATCTGTACATAGTGAAAACTCATACCTGGGTTTTGCTGATCTCTTTTGGAGGTGTGTCAATGGACTCTGCATCACCAGATGTCATATCAGCCTGCTTCTGTAAAATAATCAACTATCATATTTTAAAAATATATTGAGCCAAAAAAATAAAAAACGGTTCTAGTTGTTATTTCCTGACTTGCAAGTGCAAACAGACCAGGAACTACAAGGTAGCTTTGTGCAAAACGCATCTCAGATATAATCTCTAAAATAATATCATCAGACATAGAAAAACTTCAAGAAATAAAAAACCAAAAAAATAGCCGAAAAAAAATAAATAGAAGGTACAATATATTTTGTGAACAAAGTTTAGCTATTTATTACGTACATTTTTGGCCCTGGCTTTCTTTCTTGGTCGAGACTTTTTCTTTTTTTCTTCAGAGCTGACAACCTGAGATAGAAAGATGGTCTAAAATCAGTATTGATTTATTTCAGTGAAGAACATAGATTATTGAGAATCTAAACTTAAACAATATGTTTTTGGATAACTAGATCTATATGGTCAAATATGACAGAAAAATAAATATGATATCATTTGCAAAAGGAAACTGTTGAATGAGAAAATTTGTTAGCTTACCATTTGATCACTTTTTTCAGTACTTGTATTTTCTAAAAATTAAACAATACAATATTATGTTATTAGTGATTACTATGAGGAAATGAATGGCAAATGTTATTTGACCTGATGATACACTGTCAATGTTCAGAATTGGGTAAAGATTGTTCTGAATGATTTAGTTATCACCAACTCACATCTATAATTTATTATTTTAAACAGGTTTGTCTTGGAAAAGCACATCCCAAGAGAACAATTATTGGTATTCACTGTTGAGTAATGTCCAGATTCATAAATCAATCAATAAACCAAACTGTTTGTTGCGTTACCTTCGTCATCACTTTCATCTTCATCTGCATCCTCCTCCTTATCATCATCATCATCGTCATCAGAGTCTTCATCAGTTCTATCATCTAATTCATAGTCATCTTCATCATCACTTGTGTCATCTTCCTCATTTTTGGCAACTTTTTTCTTCTTTTTTTTATCACCTACAGGGCTATAGTCTTCATCACTCAAATCATCACTTTCATCACTTGTATCATCGCTTTCTTCAACTTCTTTTGATTTATTATTAGGAATATAGTCTTCATCGTCTTCATCATCATCATCATCTTCATCACTCCCAGACATCTTTTTTCTCTTTGGTTTCTGATCTTCATCATTTGTTGATTGCTTCTTTTTGTTTCGTTTCTTGCCTTGGAGTTAATGAAATAATAATACCCATCATTATCCATTGTTATTTAGCAATTTACAATGCTAAATGTAAAGAAACTAAATAACTGTATGTCATTAACAACTCTTAATTTACAGAAAGACAGATAGAAAGGCAGGTAAAGAGAGACAGGGACAGAGAGATGGAAAGAGAGACAGGGACAGAGAGATGGAAAGAGAGACAGGGACAGAGATGAAAAGAGAGCGACAGTGACATAGAGATGGAAAGACAGAGACAGGGACAGAGAGATGGAAAGAGAGGGACAGAGAGATGGAAAGAGAGGGACAGAGAGATGGAAAGAGAGGGACAGAGAGATGGAAAGAGAGAGACAGAGAGATGGAAAAAGAGGGACGAGGACAGAGAGATAGTAAGAGAGAGAGAGATGGAAAGAGAGAGACAGGGACAGAGATGGAAAGACAAAGACAGGGACAGAGAGATGGAAAGAGAAAGACAGGGATAGAGAGACTGAAAGAGAGACAGGGACAGAGATGGAAAGAGAGGGACAGAGAGATGGAAAAAGAGGGACGAGGACAGAGAGATAGTAAGAGAGAGAGACAGGGGAGAGAGAGACAGGGACAGAGATGGAAAGACAGAGACAGGGACAGAGAGACAGAAAGAGAGAGGGACAAAGAGATGGAAAGAGAGAGACAGAGAGATGGAAAGAGAGGGACGAGGACAGAGAGATAGTAAGAGAGAGAGAGAGATGGAAAGAGAGAAACAGGGACAGAGATGGAAAGGGAGAGACAGGGACAGAGAGATGGAAAGACAGACAGGGACAGAGAGATGGAAAGAGAAAGACAGGGATAGAGAGACGGAAAGAGAGACAGGGACAGAGAGATGGAAAGAGAGGGACAGAGAGATGGAAAGAGAGGGACAAGGACAGAGAGATAGTAAGAGAGAGAGACAGGGGAGAGAGAGATGGAAAGAGAGATACAGAAACAGAGATGGAAAGACAGAGACAGGGACAGAGAGATGGAAAGAGAGACAGGGACAGAGAGATGGAAAGAGAGAGACAGGGACAGAGAGATGGAAAGAGAGAGACAGGGACAGAGAGATGGAAAGAGAGACAGGGACAGAGAGATGGAAAGAGAGACAGGGACAGAGAGATGGAAAGAGAGAGAGGGACAGAAAGATGGAAAGAGAGAGAGAGGGACAGAAAGATGGAAAGAGAGACAGGGACAGAGAGATGGAAAGAGAGAGACAGGGACAGAGAGATGGAAAGAGAGAGACAGGGACAGAGAGATGGAAAGAGAGAGACAGGGACAGAGAGATGGAAAGAGAGAGACAGGGACAGAGATGGAAAGAGAGAGACAGGGACAGAGAGATGGAAAGAGACAGGGACAGAGAGATGGAAAGAGAGAGACAGGGACAGAGAGATGGAAAGAGAGACAGGGACAGAGAGATGGAAAGAGAGAGACAGGGACAGAGAGATGGAAAGAGAGAGACAGGGACAGAGAGATGGAAAGAGAGACAGGGACAGAGAGATGGAAAGAGAGAGACAGGGACAGAGAGATGGAAAGAGAGAGACAGGGACAGAGAGATGGAAAGAGAGAGACAGGGACAGAGAGATGGAAAGAGAGGCAGGGACAGAGAGATGGTAAGAGAGAGACGGGGACATAGAGATGAAAAGAGAGAGACAGAGAGAGACACAGAGACTGAGTGACAGTGACAGTGACAGACATCTGTTCAATAAACAACATCTCTTTTGTTGGTGGTCATCATGTTTTACACTGGACAATTTGTTTTGCTATTTCCAAGGTGATATTTTGTCAATCTCATCTTACGTTTCCCTGGTTTCCACTCCTCTTCTTCACTTTCTTCATCCTCCTCTAAATTACCATTTATACCATTTACTGTCAGTGCAAGTTGTTGAAGAGTTGGCACTTCTGTGAACCAATCATATTAAACGAACATCTTCAGTTAAAGTTTATAAACGTAGATCATACAAACAAAATTAAAGTAATACCATATTTATCCTGGTAAGAGCCCAGGGTTCTGAACATGGAAAATTGCCAAAAAATAGGGGTGCGAGTTTGTCCGGAAATCCCTGGCAAAAAGAAACGTAAATTGCAAAAACACACAGATCAAACTGCGACAGGGAATAGAACAGTAAATAAAAACATGCAAGAGAAATAAATGAACAATACGCAACATTAGAAGTAAAACAAAAATAATGTATTGCTTATAATGTAACAAATAAACCAGAAATAATAAAAATCAACAGTGTAATACATGTAAACTCAAAATGAACTAAAATGTCACAGGTTAAACTGCGTAAAATTATTTCCGGTTTTGACAAATACTGGATCAACAGTCATACACGAAAACAAATTTACACAGTGAAAATTACGAAAGTTCATAGTTTCAAAAAAAATCTCAGATCTCTAATTTGTAGTACGTTCATGGCCATCTTCGTCAAAATCAAAACCCTCAAAGTCCAAGTCGGCGTCATTCTCGGCGTCAAACAAGATCCCTACAGCTTCGTCCTAAAGTTTGTCACTGTCGTCGCACACAATTTTGACTTAGCACTTTTAATCCACGGATTTCGTTGTCGTTACACTTTTAATTCATGTCTAATAACAATAAAGAGACTAAAAAATTTGGCTCGCGAAGAACGACTCTGCTGCAATGGCGTACAATGATTTTATTTACAGTTTGTCAATCATCTTTGACCTTTAAACATCTGCTTCTGATTGGCTAAGAATGACATCACTACTAGTGTTTCATCATAGAGGTCAACATTGCTTTTTTATCAGACTGTATGCTCATCAATCACGGTGAAAGTTATCATTCAGCAAGTTCTGGCTATTGAAGATTTTTTTCCAACGACAGAAGAAGAAGAAAAGCAATAGCGGTGATGAAAGATGGTAAAACAAAAGTCTTCGGCGTAACATTGCAAAATTGCTGGCCCCAGTTATGGATTCGCAAGCTGCTACAAAATATTTTATAAAGCCAAAACAACGTGCTTTCAACCACTCTCCAAGGTACGGGTTGCTACAATATTACAACACTGGTTTCATTGTTGACTACGCTAAAGCCGAACGAGTGCGACACTTGCTTCACGGCTCTCCATATACTATAAGATTTGCTTGAATTGTTTCTATAATTACACACAAACCAAATGACCTTTTTCAGGGCCACGACATATTTCAAAAAGAGAACCACCGTTTCCGCTTTAATATACATTTTTGTTGACTTGCTGGCTGTTATGTTTCTGATAATAAATCTTAAAAAAGTAAATGTAAACTGCGTAAATAGTGGTGACCCAACACGCTGCTCTATTTATGTCACAGCTATTTCGCGTTAACTCCTCGTTTTACGCAATTGACAATTATTTTTTGAATTTTTTATTGTTAATACAAGAACAAAAACAGGTTTTTGTTATTTTATTACAGATGTAGAAAAAACAAACCCTGGGCATATGCTAGGATATGACCTCAATTCCTTTATTTTATCAAAAGTTGGGGGTGGGTGTTTGTCCAAGCTTGGGCTCTTAGCGGGATAAATACGATAATAAAATTACAGAAAAATGCTAGACAAATACATTGTACATGCAATATGGGACTGTCACAAATGAAACAAAATATTGTCAGATTCTTTGTTTCAAAGTGAATATGACCTGAACAAAACAGTGGGGAGATCATAAATTAGGTATTAGTATAATGTAATATTTAAGAGTTATGGTCAGGCGATCATATATGCCTCCCCTACCCTCATGATCTTCATCTTCTTCTTCTGCTTCTGACGCTGATGACTCAGTGTCCGTGGTTACAGATGAGCTTCCTGATGTCAAATCACCTTCGTCACCTTCCTCCATGTTTGGAAAATCAACTTCCTTGTTTTCCGGGATTTCATATCCAGTTAAATGAACCACCCCTACATAAAATATTCAGTTAAGGTTTATATTTGAGGGTTATAATTCTATAAAAAGTAATTGCATTATATAGTCCTTGCAAGTTCTCAAGTTTAGGAAATATACAAGTTTGATGAACATGAACCATCTTGTCTGATCTGACAAACAAAGTGAGGTGCATTAAAATCCCATAAAGTGTAATGTACATGTAATGTAATCTGTCTATGCATGACCAAGGTCAAGATTCCGAATTAATTTTGATGAATTTTTAATCACCATGGCGATTAGCTTTTGAATTGCGATTAAAATGAAATATCTAAGTCATCATTTAGTGATTTGAAACATTCTAGCTGGAGACATTCTGTTGCATAATACATACTATACAGCACTTCTATTCACATTTCAACATTCAATGATCACTGCACAGTCTGATTGATTAAACTAAGTATTTTCCTGTTAACCTTTTGACCACTAGTTCCCTCTTTTCATCACAAATTCACAAAATAGTCCTGTTTATATATAGTCTGTACTTTCCTTCCGAAAATTGGGACAAAAATTTTGTCTGTTGGCTCCAAAATTAGGGTTCATTTCTAGAAATATTGAAGAATATAAGAAACAAATTTTCTTGATAAAGTTTGGTGGTAAAAAGGTTAATGAATCAGTGCTGAGCAATACAAGAATTAGAAGAAAATTTAAAGTGATTTGCTCCAAGACTTTTTCGTGAACGGAAATTGCATGAGATTAGTGTACATCAGCTATATCATATCGGTATACGCTTGAATGACCATGTCCATAGCGAGAGCGATGACAATAGTTACCTGTTCCTTCAATGAAGAAAGTGACTTCTTCTCCCTCTGTGAAGTTCAAGCTTAAAGGTTGCTGGACAAGTTTACCATATTCAAGAGTACAAATTAGAAATTCTGCCTTTTCATGTTTCACCATGATGGACACCAATGGACTACTAAGTTTCTTGACATCTGTCAACAGAAGAAAACTTACTGATAAGAACATGCAATGTCCGCGTAAAAAAAAAAACTAAAAAGTTTAGTTGCACATTTAGAAGCACACATGCTTCTAATAGTTATCAAATTGAAGATGTATAATTTTGTTTATAGTAATATAGTTGAAACATAAGCATGTCAGAAGTATTAATCCAGAAGATAATGCTTGATTATGATGATTTTTTTTAACATTAAAATGATTGACATCTTGTATCTGATCGTCAAACGAGTACTTGTCCATATTGAGAAATATTATTCTGGAACAGCATTAATTAAAACAAAATGGCCACCAGTCAGCCATTTTGAATCCGATCTGAAAAGTAAAATGATGTGCATCAGGAACCAATAATCTCTAATGTATATACCAAGTTTGATCAAAATCCATCCATAAATACCAAGATCCAGTTCTGGAATGTCAAAAATCAGTGATTGATCTAGGAATTCATTAAGTGGGGCCACTGGGGCCCCTCTTGTAAGAGAACAAGGGCCATGAAAAAATACTGGGGGCCCTGAAGTGTTTACTTGGCACAAATCAACCAGTTTACTGGTTGTCAGGATTGTCTGGAGCATAAGTGAAATACAGCAATCTAGTGGCAGGTCTGAAGAATTTTCCAGCATTTAAAAGCCTGAATGCATAAAAAATGATATTTTTATTGAACAACATTATATTGAACACTCACTTGTTGTCCTATAAACAAGTTTTATAGTACTGAACAGTGCCCTTTACTAATACCTTCTTCATGACCACTTACATCTACCTACTGGGACAATTAATGGAACATTGACAAACGGAAGCTGTAGAAGCTCCAGTGCTTGCTAGAAAAGACTACATGTAAGCAAGTATTTCAGTTATTTTTTTATTTATCATAAATTGCAACAAAACACAACTGGGGAAAGACACTTCAAAAACAAATGTTGCAACAAAATGCATGAGAAAATAATATATTCACCATTTCACTATGGAATACTTATAATTTCACTTTTTGGGTATAGAAATCAAATCAGCTGGGTTAAACTTTGTTGGATACCAATTCACTGCTTTTTACTTAGTGTTGACAGATTGTCACTCTTATACATAACATTGAAATGTCAATTCTTCACAGGTGGTAATGGATGGGTTCTGGTGTGACACTGACAGTGGGTGCTACCGTTCATTATTTTAACACAGTCTGGGGATAACCACCTTTTCTGCAAGAAAAAGAAAGTTGGAAGAGTCAAGATACATTCTAATATTGTAACCATTGTTATGTCTGTAAATCATTTTGCATAGATCAATAACAATACTTTTTTTTAAATTTACAGGTTTTTGGGTAGTTTTTAAGATCTATGCGTTTTTTATAAGAAACAACACAACATCACCCAGAGTTCTTGAATTATATTTTGAAAAAACGCCATAAAATTAATTCTGATAGCCAACTAAAGCATTCTGAAACCCAGTGTGTGCATACAATAATACATAGAGAACTGTTTCAAAACTATAGAGGAAAAACTGAAAACAATATAGTCAGCTATCTCGAGATAAGGTCATGTACATGGCTTTAGTAATCCAAACATTCACCAACACAAATATGAACAAGCAGCCTATCGGCTGAGATAGCTCCGCTGTTAGAAATGCACATTTCAATTAAAGAACTGAAGACATCATCAGAAAATGAACAATATGTATAGTATCAAAGCAATCGGACTTACAGTTTTTAACAAGAAGTCGAAAATATCACTTTCTACCAAAAATGACTAAAATATTCACCAAAATTAGAGAATTGAAGATATCATCACGAAATGAACAAATCTGAGAAAGGTCTACATGTAGTATCTATATATGTAATATCAAAGCAATTGAACTTTTGGTTTTTAACAAGAAGTCGAAAATATCACTTTTTACCAAATATGACAAAAATATTCACCAAAATTATAGAATCCAAGATATCATCACGAAATGAACAAATCTGAGAAAGGTCTACATGTAGTATCTAAATATGTAATATCAAAGCAATTGAACTATTGGTTTTTAACAAGAAGTCGAAAATATCACTTTTTACTAAAAATTACAAAAATATTCACGAAAATTAGAGAATTGAAGACATCATCACAAAATGAACAAATCTGAGAGAGGTCCAAATATAGTACCTATATATGTAATATCAAAGCAATCGGACTTGTGGTTTTTAACAAGAAGTCGAAAATATCACTTTTTACCAAAAATTACAAAAATATTCACCAAAATTAGAGAATTGAAGATATCATCACAAAATGAACAAATCTGAGAGAGGTCTACATGTAGTACCTATATATGTAGTATCAAAGCAATTGGACTTGCGGTTTTTAACAAGAAGTCGAAAATATCACTTTTTACCAAAAATGATAAAAATATTCACCAAAATTAGAGAATTAAAGATATCATTACAAAATGAACAATTCTGAGAGAGGTCCACATGTAGTACCTATATATGTAATATCAAAGCAATTGCACTTGCGGTTTTTAACAAGAAGTCGAAAATATCACTTTTTACCAAAAATGACAAAAATATTCACCAAAATTAGAGAATTAAAGATATCATTACAAAATGAACAAATCTGAGAGAGGTCCACATGTAGTAGCTATATATGTAATATCAAAGCAATTGCACTTGCGGTTTTTAACAAGAAGTCGAAAATATCACTTTTTACCAAAAATGACAAAAATATTCACCAAAATTAGAGAACTAAGGATATCATTACAAAATGAACAAATCTGAGAGAGATTCACATGTAGTACCTATATATGTAATATCAAAGTAATTATACTTGCGGTTTTTAACAAGAAGTCGAAAATATCACTTTTTACCAAAAATGACAAAAATATTCACCAAAATTAGAGAATTGAAGATATCAACATGAAATGAACAAACCTAAGAGAGGTCCACCCAAGGTACATATACACCAAGTATCAAAGCATTCAGGCTTGTAGTTTTCAAGAAGAAGTCGAAAAAGTAAAACATTGACACGGACGACGACGACGGACAATCACTCATATGATAAGCTCCGCTCGACAAAGTCGACAGCGGAGCTAAAAACAACCCAATTTATTTTTCCCTACTTTTATTTGCTTGTCAGTTTTTATTTTCCTGTGTGTATTTTTATTCTCACTTTAATTGTTTGCTTATCTTTATTCACATCTGTATTGCATTTTAGTCAAAATCCTGATAAAGATACGAACGCAATAAAGATAATTATTATTACAAAAAATAGTCTTATATTTTGGTTTCACGTGTAATGTAATGTTGACCTACAAAACACTTCGCAACTTTGCTTTGATAATACATGGTATAGTACTAAGTAGGCTCTTTTGCTGGTCATAATTTTCAAAGTAAAAGTGTAATTTATTAAAATAACATTAGCATTGAAAACAATGAATACCGTAACAGTGTTATGATTGTGTTTACGTACCTGTGGGTGCCACTGATTAACATCGGAACTAGTATCACTGCTAGTTACCGTTGTATCTGTTATCCCATATTTATCCGGCCCTCCAAACGTTCAGAAGTCTCAGAAACTGTTTCTGGGGTATCATTTTCTTTCATAGAACGAACTGATGCCCGAAGATGAACTCATTCATCAACCGCTGGCTTTTATTCGCCATGCTGTTTATTTGCACACGGTCTACTTGAAGTGGTCACGTGATGAAATTTGCGACATTATTGTCGCAAAAGATGTTGCCACGAAGTAAGTAATGGGTCGTTAAGGTCAATCAGCCTCTTTACGGTAAAAACAACGCAACTACGTAATTGTTTCATTAAATTGGCAGGACAAAAATGTTGCGCCCAAACTGGCGCACAGTGGTATGAATAACGCGTCAACTTTGATTTTTTTGCGCAAATTGCGCAATGGCGCAGCCTAGATCAAACACTGAAAAATGCTTGATTTTTGATGACTGGCATTTGGCCATTTTGAATCAGATAGTCAAACCAATATATCTATGTCATGATGTATAATGAATATATAAAATTTGATCATAATCAGTCAAAACTTGGCAGAGGTATGGCACTAGAACTGCATTTATGAAAACAACCGGCTATTTTAAATTGGATCTGAAAAATAAAAATGTGCATCAAGGTCTCATAATGTCCAATGTATGTACCAAGTTTAAACAAAATACATCCATAAATGCTTGATTTTGATGATTTTTTAGCACAAAAATGGCCACCATTCTGCCATCTTGAATGAGATTGTGAAAGTGATGTGCATATGTATAATATTATGTATGATGTATGTGTGAAGTTTGATTGACACATGCACGAACACACGGACGCACAAAGGTCAAAATATAAGTCTCTGTTTTCGGTGTCTAAACGGGGACTAATAAGAAGTGGGCATATGCCAGAGGATCGCCTCAGAAAACATTGTGACTATGTTACCTTCTTGAAAAATTGTCCAAATGACAATTTCCATTCATCATGCCGCATTAAGGGAAATATTACGTCTTTAAGGGTGGCGTCATAATTGCACCTTCACAGTAGAGAAACAAAAATGTTCACAAAAAATATTTTATTACAATATTATTCACATATATTTACAATCTAAAAGTTCAAAAGTGATTAGGATCAGTGGGAAAATAGCGAGTCTAGGACAAGATCTTCATTATTGTCCTCGTCATGGAATGTTTATAAACGTACACAAACTCCAAAGCAATTTCCGCCATGATGGTTTTGTGTATTTGACCTGAAACAACATCTTTTGACCCGACAGCGTATTTTTGCAACAAAGTGCAGAAGTAATTATCAGTAATTGCAACATTTGGTTCATTGTGAGTAAAAACAGAGCAAAGAGTGCAAACCACGTTGTGCTGCTCGCCATGCATTGTGAAAATTACTCGTTTTTCTCGTAAAAGCACAAACCGAATAGCCCTTTTCAGGTCCACCAAACACTCGTACAAAAGAGAGCTACCATACCATTATTGATTTATCATGCAATACAACTTATTACATGCATATAAACAACATCAACAACTCAAGATTCAACCAATTATCAAAGACCTCAATTCGTTAAATGTCTAAAAATAAGGGGATGGCTCATACTGGCTTATATGACTGGGAAAGTATGGACCGTTAAAGTCAAGAAGTGATGCAATAATGAGAAACAAAAACGGTTGCAAAATAATCATTGTTCTCAACTTTAAGGGAGTTAGAGTAAATGTTACACAGTCTAGAAACTGTCAAGATGAGAGTCAAGCATACGATTATTTCTGTACAGATTATTTACGACATTGTTTTTGATGAGTGCAGAGATTGTAATATACTACAAGAAAGTAGCTAGACACGTCATTCTAACATTGTGAACAATATGGGATGATGAACTGCTTCCCAGTATTTAAAGTTAATAAATATGGGTGACAAATAGCACAAGTAATCACTTGTTCGAATCGCACGGTTCCGTGTCTTCGACCTATAGGCCTCTACACGATACCGTGCGGGACCGCATAGGCTAATTGCGTATCTTAAGCAGTGAGATCTGATTGGGCGCGCCTCAAAACAAGGCGCCCAATCAGCTTGGACGTACCAAATTATAAAACAAAATTCCATTTCCTGTTTTTGTCGCTATGAAGACATCCTTCCCACATAAAACTGCGTTACAGTTTGGTACCAAATATTCAAATTATAAACATTCATTCTCATTTTAATTTAGCAGGGTAATTATGATGGTTCAAATGCACGCTGACAGTTATTGAATTCAATGAGGGCAGTAATCAGTCATCAAAGCATTGTGATTGGTGTTTTCAATCACTGGATATTCATATAGGTTTATTAACGTTTTAAGAAAAAAACTACGTTGCCCAAATGAAATTTACTGAATGAAGTTTGTTTTATTAAAGCGAACCTAAATGCGGCCTTAATTTATAGTTGTGTATATTCTAAACTGTATTCGAAATAATATTGCAGTGGTTTAATTTTGTTTTAATTATAACTGTAGCTTGAATAGACATTTGAAGTGCTTGCCATGGAGGCCATTCATGGAAGGGAATAAATAACAAATGAACATATTTAACATCCGGGTACTTTTCAAAGTTATGACGTTTTAGTATCTGATCATATTCGTATACGCCATTGTACATAGCCGTTCATGCTGCCAAGCATTGTGTACTACTAGTATAAACTTAACTTTTATATGCACAATGTGCTTTTCAGAACTTTGGTTAGAACATTACACGTTTGAACCACAGTATTCTGACAGTGAAAGCCCAATTGTGTTAAAGCATCGTACTTTCCCGATCGTGAAGCCCATCCCGAGTATGAAGCCCATCCCTCTATTTTTAGGCATTTATCGAGTTGAGGGCATTCACAATTGTAAGCCCAGAGGACGATATTTTTTAAAATATGCATGTAAAAAGTGTGTTTCATTTCATAATAATTGGTATTGATACGATAGTTTGGTTTGTACTTTATGAGAAAACTCGCATTGATTTCAGAGTGCATGGCGAAAGTACACAACATGGTTTGCATCCTTTCTATTCTGTCATTTACTCAGGATGAACCTCTATGTTGCAATTCTGGAGTAATCCATATTACTTTGAGTAGCAGCTTTTGGACCCACAATGCATTTCAACTTGACTCGGACTGACAGTCATGGCGGAATACTTATTCAAAGTAGAGTTTGTTTATTATCGGGATACAAAAATTATACCAATATATATCACAAGCTGAGTTTCATAGTGGTGACTTTGATTACAACAGTTTTATCGACCGCCTCACTAGCGAGACACCATTTTTACAACGAATGAACGCACTTCGCGTTCAAATTATTGACGAAGAAAATCCGAAATTGGATTTATCGACAAACCATCGATTCAAACAGTTGGTCATCGGCAATCTTTGTTCAACTACATCAGGAGGCATAATAAAGACAAAACTATTCATTCTGGATGGGTCATCACCTATGATGAAACAGAATGAAAACCAACCGTGTGACCGACTGCCGGCTTATCTACTGAAGCTGGTAAAATATCAAAGCGGATAAAACCAGACTTTCACTTGGACACACGCACGGTTGCTAGATCCGCTATGGACTCAGACAATTTTTTCCATATATTATACGCAGTAGATTTCATCACACCAAGCCTTTTCGCTATGTCAGCAAATGATATTCCTTCTAAATACAGCTCAACTATCTTTTCGCGAATCGCAGGTTGAGTCGGGAATCCCTGTTTACTGCGCTGTGAATGTGACAGACAGTCAACAAGTGCGTGATTGGATAGTGGAGCGGCGACTTGAAGTCTGGGTGCATCGCGAATGTATCAAAACAACATTTACCGACAATGTTGATAATAACTTGCTGTAGTGTAGCAATATTTAGTTAAACATAATCGTTCAAAGAATGACTGAAACGATAGTAATAAATACAAACACCAAATTAGGTTCTATTTAGTTCCCCTTTAACTAGAGTAATGTTAATTGTATTTCTGGGTTTGTAAATTATACAAGTAGTTGTATTTTTCGCAGACATTATAATAATCACCTGTTCCAGATTAGTGGTAGAGGGGACTGTAGATAAATAGTTTGTTTTGTTTCATTAAATATTGTTATTTATTCTATATGCTTACCTTTCTCATCTTTTGTTTCCAGTGCTGCCATGGAGATATGGAACGACTCTTCAACAGTCTGGGTGTAATGTTTGCCATCATCGATGGTTATTCCTAGAAAATAGTAAATATGAACGTTATACGACATCCAATCAAGTGTGGCCATTAGTCCCTGAAAATGGCGGCTGATTTAGAAGTATATTTCACTACTTGCTATTGACTAGTGACACATCACAAGTTTTCACCTGTCATTTTGAAAATATAAATGACTTTAAAAAGCCACAAAAATTTTCAAGGAGTTGTTTATAAATTTGAATGAACACCTCGCATTAGTGGAAAAAACAGTTGCGATAGAAATCTCCAACAATTGGTTTGACCTTTGACTCAACGATACACCCAATTCGACAATACTATTCAAAATATGTTTTGTGAACGATTAATAATTTGAAACATTTTAATTATAACTGATCGGATCTATGTTCTGCATAAATTAGCAATGAATGGTTGAAAGAATAATCATAAGTAATGGCTGTTTATACCAAGACCTATGTAGCCAATAGCAATTGTGTTATGCTTTTAATGTAGAATGCTTCACGAATATTTCATTAATTGCCATCAATAACATTCACACCTTTTTGAATCTTGTTGTAATCTGTATGATTTATATTTTATTTGCTCTGTTACTAGTATACATGTAAATAAAAGGAAAGTTGGTCTACCCATATGATTTTTAGCAAAAATAGATAAATTTTCTGATCAGATTCTTGCTCATGAGAAATTCTTATTGACAATATTACAAAATAATTCTATTCAAAATCCACTACTAATAAATTTCTGAACACAATGCAGTAAGAATCTTATGGTCAAAACAAGTCAGTTCTTCTCCTGAAAGAGCAAATACAGTATTCACAATTTATAAATATTTTAAAAATATGGATGTTCTATTTAAATACCTTTTAACTGAAACATCAATACCTCGCAAAAAACAATATTTGGGGAAGGGGGGGTACATTTTATAGTTATAAATATACCATGCATGTATACTACAGAAATATACAATAAAGAAAATGTCGTGTATTTTATACTCAAGTATAGAACATGTGTGTAAAAACACCTCAAGCAATGAAACCTACACACCAATAAACTGTCGTATATGTACTGTCTTTAAAAGATGTTGACTGGCGCGGCAGAGAGAAGCAAGCTACACTCACGCAAAACAGGCAGGCACAGGCGAATTGATCGTAAACACAATAAAAGTGGAATAGTCGATTAAATAACGTCTGTGTTGATGCCTTGTAGTCCAGGTACACGTGTATTCTATCGAATATTTTGACATTTAACTTTAAAAGTCCTTACCCCAAAACATGTCGAAAAGAGATCCGTTTCGGTACGGTGTCCAACAGAAACCTTTGTTCTTCCCTATTGAAATCAAGCCCTTATAATTGTACACAGACAAGGTTAGACAAGGATTTGGAGCAGTGGAGATTGTAGAGAACTACTACACATGGCCACTCTTTCAACCCCAGTTGCGCACAAAGAGGGTGACAGTTTGTCGTAAATGGGAGTCGTAAACGTTTGAGGGCGCTAGACACTAACGTGAGATCTGCAATCAGAAACCCTTGTGATGCATGATGGCATACTCTATTACAGCGTTTGATTTTCTAAGGATTAAGAAAATTGAAGAGAAAGTCCCCGTACAGATTAACAAAGAAGATAGTAATAAAGTAAGTATGTACTAGTTACTTAAATAATTTCATTGTGAGCATTATTTGATTAATTCTAAAAATAAAAAAAATGTGTGAGTTTCTGTCCACATACACCTCGAATACATCAATAGTCTTTTCGATTTGGCAGTAACCACGTAACTTTCGGGGTCGAAACGGACTGTGTTCTACAGAACAAACCACTCATAGTGCACGGTATTTTGTGCAAAATGGCAAAAGAAAATGCAATGAATCGTAAGTTAAGCCATCATATAGAAATAGAGCCATGTCTGCTATTTTGTGTGTTGTGTAGTATTTTCACCGAATAAAATTATAGAAATGCAGTATTCCACGTTAAATGTGTCATCTCTATTCAGATTTATGTTGTGTATTTTTACACGTCACTGGAACACATCAACTTAAAATGTCTGAGTATCGGCTGACCAGTATATTAAACCCCAAAACACAATTCTTACCACCCTCGTTCGACTGAGAATCCAAAATAGAAACTATTTATTCATATAATCTGTTATTTTTCCGGGAAAATATGTTTTTGTTCAACATCCTGTTTTATAACAGTTTCAGTTCAGATCATGGTTCAGATTTGTTTATTTATGCCATAACTTTCAACACTTCTTAATTATCTAGTACATTTGTTTTTAACATCATGATTCGCCTTTTTGAGCATTCCTGTCACAGTATTTTTCACTCAGTCTCGGATAGTTAAAAGGCGCGCACAGTCGCTATGTAGTCAAACCATGTATGCAGATTATTATGGTTTTATTAACTTTGCACATCGATTTTTCCTCTTATTTTCCATTCGTTTGGGAGATGAAGAAAGATTTGTTAAACCATATAAAACTAAATATATTTGTATAATCAAAATATACTTGTATTTGTCTGCGCCTGAGTTCGTCGGCGAGGGCGCGGTATACCACCCAGGAAAGGCTCAAAGACTCTTAACACGTGGATTCTTAAAAACAATATTTACAACTTTTGGCAAAATAGAGAGTTGCAAAAATGTAGCTAAGATATTTTAACTATTTGTCTCTAGTATTGTTAAGGGTTTTAACTTGCAGGGAGAGTGGATTTGCCGAGATGTACAAGTACATTCAGTAAAATATAACTTAATCTTAATAAACAAGGCACACTTTGTATATCTTCATAAACCGATTGTAAAATACTATGGAGCATAATAAACAACAAAAATCCAAAGATTGAAGTGTCGTACATTGAAGAGGATGAGTGTTTTAGTTATTTTAAAAGGTTGCTTAGTTACGATGATGATAGTTTAGATGGAAATGGAAAATGGGCATGGGAGGAAATATGTAGAATATCGATAACCGCAGTCACACAAAACTATTACAATAAATGAAATTGATAGTTATCTAAGATGTACGAACAATGGTAAAGTCAACGGGATAGTATATTAATGGAATTCCATCGAAAATATCTTGCCTCATATTGTCTTATCGGCTTGTCTTAATATAGACATGGCGCTGATTTTTTTTTTAAATAACATCATAATATTGTGTTTTTTTTCTTATGGGTTCGGGAGACCTGAGAAAAATCAGGGGGTGGGAAATGAAGCTGTGAGTATGTAAGGGAGATGTATGCAGTATGATGTATGTATGCAGGGACACAGAGGGATAATAGTGGCCCAGTGACGTAGAACAGTTATACCCTGTTTAACCAACACGGTGCCATGGAACGATATTTATTGAAAGCAGATAAAGTGTACTTGCCATTGTAATGCCGAGATTTGGGATCTCAGCTCATAACCTGTCTATTGTAACAATGCAAAATGTTGAAATAATTTCAGTTTAAAGGGCGACAGTCGTCGTGCCGCGTCCTGTTCGATATGGGACTCATAGCGACGTATACAACGCGTGTAAAATCCATTGTTTATTTACATGAAATTCGAACACGCATTGTGCGACGACCACCGCGCTTTAATCAATCAATCAATCAATCAATCAATCATTGATGAGTTGGTTGTGGTTTTGAAATTTGTTTTATTACATTATTGCCATTACATGAATGTCTGCCAAAAAATTGGGATCACCGAGTGTGTTGGCAAACAAGGCATTAATCCCCTCAAATTTATTTTCATAATCCAAATAATAATGTACACCATGCGACAAGTGTATCGCCATTGTATTGTCATTAATCTACATTCTTCTAGTATACTTCCTTCTGGTTTTTAAAATAACAATTTTGAAACACCAAAATATACTTCTCCACCGGCTTATATTCGCCCTGCCAGTCTTGACTTGCGCCCTCTTTTGATACATAGTGTTGTAGAACGATCTTAAACTTGTGGATTTAAGAGGGCGCAGTCCTAATATCGAAACATCTCGAGAAAAGATATATTGAGTATTTTTATTTATAATCTTTGCTATTAAAGAGATAGTGAGAAAAATTGGGATTTTTTTTTATTATGTTTAATTCATTTTGACAGATACTGTATATTGACAAAACACTATGAAATAAAAATGTCATTTAAAAGTAATAGTTGTTCGATGAAATATTGAAAAACTTTAATACGCATGCGTCTTTGATTTTCCAGTACTTACATGTAATTAAAGACCCGCGTAATTTATGGAAGGGAGTTACTGTAAAATGGTTAATTATTCACTGGGTTTCAATTTTGCATATTTCGCTGATTGGAAAATGCGCTAAATTAAAAACCAGTGAATATGTAAAATTGAGCATAGAACATATTATCTAAATGATAAAACCGTGAATTTAAAACCCACTGAATATGCCTGAAATGCTAAATCAGTGAAATTTAAACCCAGTGAAAATTAGTCACTTTACAGTATTCAGTACTAACTGATACGTTGGAAATGCACTCTCGGATCTATGTATGGGCACCGTTGCCAACGAACTGGCAAAGATTTCCAGACAAATTATTAAATAATTATTAGTGATGTAGGAGAATATTTCATATATTATTCTCAATCTGGGTAGGACCCGGTCACTGTCATACTATTAATTTCAGATACCCTTCAGACACCGGGCCATCCGCCGGCATTCCCCTACCGAAGGTGGACGTGATTAGCTATATAGAGCGCCCTCATTAGTTTTTATCTTAGAGTTGAGTGCAGTTGACGGTCAACACATTCTGTGGCTTCCTGTTACTGCATTGTATTATTTATTATAATAAATGTGTGCGTAATTTCGGAACTAAAGACATCACAAAATTTAAACTATCTTTAGTTGTCTGAGTAAGATGACCTTGAAGCAGCGCTCCTAGCTCCCACCCATCGGTGGAATGGCAAATCGTGAAAGTGTTAGTTGAAAGGAACAATAAAAAACGTCCTTATCTTTGTTTGGGTGTACAGATTATTTATTTTGCCTTGTTACTGTGGAGGACCCTTACTCGCGTATATGAAAGGAACCCCTGCAGTTTTGATCGACAATTCAGTCTTTCATACTGCCTTTGCTTTTCACGTCATTTGAACAATTCTTTTTAAAGCATTAATTATTTCGATAACGGTAAAAAAAAAACACGCCGAGTGTGAGGGCTTATGACAGATGTGCTCGTCTGTGAGCAGCTGCTAGACAAGTTCATTGGTGTCCCGTGACACGAAGCCTGTCTCCTCCGACGCTACCAGATTTCTCAGAGAAGTATTCATTCACACGCAACCAGCAGCGTCCGGGCAAGTTCTGACCTATGCCATTTCCTGTGTGTATACAATTGGAACATCCCGAATTGGACAGCAAAAGAAACAATGCCCAACTCAGTCAGAGGTATCCGGAGCACGATAGTGAATGCTCATCCAACCCACCTCACGGCGGAGAATCGCTTGTATCGCAAACGCACGATAGACGGTCGTTTGGGCCCGAACATTTTAAAGTGATTTTCAATAATGTATTTATGAGTGTTTTTAACAAAATTGTTACGTGGGAGGCAGAGTCAGAATTAACATGAACAACTCATAATTTTAATTCATGTGTACCGATGTTAAAATCTCCATACTATGTTATAAGCACGGCATATTTATTTGCTAATACTTACAAGCAATACATTATGACATTTAGAGTTAGTTAGCGAACGAATATAACTACATGTATGTCGTGCTTGTAACATAGGAAACTAAATTCGTACGAAAAGACGCCTTCGGCCGAAACGCCCGCGACCGAAACGTCCGCCATTCCAACTCACAGAAGCAGCTCATAGTTATCGGCACTCCTGTATCACCTTTACGAGAAAATCGTGATTTTTTTTGCATACTTATTTCTGCAATTAGACTTTGTATAAATCAAACGTTTATTTTTCTCAAATATGCTTCTATATTTTTCGATTGTTAGGTTTGTTTATGCATTTACAGTCCCCAATAAATTCACCAAGCTATATTTATTATCGTGGTGGATGATGGGATAATTTGCCGACTTCTGATGGGTCATGTGACAGGGCAGCAAATGTTGCTGTGTTTCTTAGTTTGGTCATTTTGACCTATCATAAGGTCAAGACATTTGTGGAAAAATCTTAGATCCAATGGTGTACTTGGTACATGTACAATTACTACATCCATTTCGGTGCAGACTAGCCAGTCTAAACTCAACTCTGTCTCGTGAGAGTAGCGTGTACACGTCAGCCGGTCGCCAGATAGAAGAGGGAATAAAAACCAAAACAAAGTTAGCAATTATATGTTTTATAATTAATAATCAATTTATTTTAATACATATTATATAATTTACGGAAACAATTACTACATATCATTTATATAAAGTAGACCTGGAAGGGTAGTAATAAACAAATCAAACAGAATGTTGGTGGCAGGTCATATCACGCGTAGTTTTAGAAATTCACAAATATCAATTGATTATATTTCATATAAATAATAAAAGCACACAAATTAAACTGATGAAGTAGAGCGGGTAGAATATGAATGATTCAATGTAACGACTGTAAATAATTGTACAACGGTTTGGCCGTTACTCCATGCATTTAAACTGAAAATACACTCAAATTTACAAAAAAAACAAGTTAAAACACTCTCAAATATTGCAATTCTTGGGACATAATCACACACAATGCATGCATCGCCGTAGCTGTGCAAATAAAGACAAATCTTGTAAATAACAATTTGAATGAATAGATGAACAGTCATTAACAGTGCAGTTAACCGATCACATTGGTTGGCAATCTGGAAAGCGTATCTTGCCAAGAAGGTAATTGTGAGTTCGAACCAAATAAATCAGTTTGGGATGACGTCAAACCAGTATTACTTGGTGCTGAAATGCTTGCAGTGCGCGTCGTAAATGGTGCGTATAACGGGTGAGGGAATGCGTCGTTTCGTTGCAAGAAGCTGTCAACATTGAAGAGTCCCCTTGGCAGCATGGACGGTGATGGATACGACATTGGTACGAATGCGTTGCACGGGGCCGATATACTATAGTATGGGTCTGGTGCCGACATTGATAGGTAACCGCTATATCCATACGATGTCCGCATCGCAACAAGCTCTTCGTCCCGGTGGCATTTGCGAACTCTGCGTCTAGCTCTGCGACGACGAAAATCTCCCTTTGCGAAGTCCTCCTCACATGCTGCGTGGATAGACCAGTAGTTCCCTTTCCCGTTGTAACTTCGACCATTCTTAATAAAACATTCGTTCAGAGATAAATTGTGACGAACGCTGTTTCTCCAACTCTTTTCCTTGTTTCGATAGTACGGAAAGTTGTTCATTATGTATTTGTAGATCTCCGAGAGCAGCATCTTTCTCTCTGAAGTGCTCAGTATCGCCATAGAAATAAGAGCAATGTAAGAATGGGTAGGTTTGCTGCTCTGGTTACTATCTGAATTGGTCTGTTTTCTACTGCTGCTAGTGAAAACTTCTGACGAGTGTGGCTTACTTTTACTCCTATCCAATGACAACAACACCCTGGCAATATTTTCTGAATTGTCGAAAAGATCTTCTGTATCTTTTTCCTCTGTCACCACATGATTAAACTCCGACACTGGCAAACTGTTCTTCTTCAAACAAAAATCCGACGTTATCAGATCTCCCATATCTTCGATGTTTTCGAACATTTTTCTGTGTTGCGGATGAAGTGGAGTGTAGGAACCAATAAGAGTGATATCTCAGAATCCGAGATGTAGCTTGGCGGCTAGTATGTGATGGAATTTAATGCAAGTTCTGTTTTATAGCTTACTTGAGATTGGAAAGTGTCGTTCGCATAAATGTGTGTCCCACACATCTTTCATTTCTAATCTCTGTCACTTACGTTTTGTAAAAGATCGTGATACTATGGGCATTCATAGTGATGCAAACAGAACATAACGACAAGTTGGCGTTATACACTCCCCCCAGTTGACGTGATGTATGGAAATGGACTAATTGATTGACCACGGTTACCTCCCAACACGAACAATCACATTGCACTTGCTTCATTCAATAGGATGCCAGTGTGCTCGTTTTCTGCATTGTCTGTACTAAGTGGTTTCACTACACTGATGTTTGATTGACGTAACAGTCAGCGGGCTGTCTGACATCCCTCACAATACCTCTAGATTATCTTCATAACAATAGTCCTTTGTTCCATTGACTCGACCCACTCCCACTTGCGAGCAGATTGGACCTCCCATAAACAAACACTATGTAACGAAACAACTGGTAAAAAAAATATTCGCCACATACTGAGACTTTTATCTCCCAAGCCCAGGCAGGCATTTTGGACAGTCTGTTAATATATTGATAACAGAAATCAGTTTATTTAATAAAATATATTCCGGTCTCAAGAACAATGATTATCTCACCCACAAACAAATTCTTTCCTGATAGATTGGACTAAATAGTTTTGCTCCCCTTCCGAGTCACCAATTGTTTGTGGGAGGGGACATGGGCGGAGAGTCGTAACTGATTAACTAACAAAACCGAACACTATTTATGGTGACTAATACAAGCAGCACAAAATAAGAATATTTCAACGATATAACTCTTGAATTTAGGTTGAAACATACAACAATATGTATTCTTATCGCGAGAGGAGGTAAGGCCACAAATAATGGCCGGTTAAAACACTACCTCCTAGGTCGGAGGTACTTATGGCGTTTTGTGTTTTAAAGTTTACGGACAACATTCAGTGACGGCATGGAGGTAAAAAGGGAATTTTTAACTCCATGGTGACGGCTAGATGTTGCTTTACTTCCCCACAAGTGGTACTCTGATAGCTTATTTCCATTACTTTCATCATTTTAATCATCGTATTACTATTACCACTAATAGTATAAGTTTAATTGTATGTGGGGTTCTAAGAAGAAACGTGTATGTGAACATAGTTACATCGCATGCAATTGCGTTTGATATATACTAGATATGGTTTCGTTGAATGTAATGTATTATAGCGCCCTCTATCGCGTTGTCTTATTTTTTTTGCGCCCCGGTCGTGATCTATGCTCCTTTCTAAAGTCAGTTTTTACGCTATTTTTGCCTTTTGTATTGTTATTTTAAACATTGTATCGTCAAATTGACGACATCTATGCGTTGCTCTGTGTCACCTCGTATACGTTCTATATTTGGCTCATTTATTTTTTGTATATTTACCATGTTCTATAACCTTTTTTTATTATTTTAATGAAAGTACAGATATGAATATTTGGCTCTTTCATCCGTCGTAACACCGAGCGTACCATTCAAAATTGAACTTCAATATTTGTTCAAGTAATAGATAAATTGACATCATTCAGACCATTCCGTTAACATTTGGCGTGCTTGCTTGGAATTTAAAAAGAAGTGTTTGGAAAGGTACCTTCCCTGGTGTCAAGTACACAATTTCGGGAAATTTCTCAAAAAAACACTGTTTATATTTATACCTTTATTGAAAACGCATGCATGGCTGTGATAGTCGGTGTTATTCCATTTTACCACTCGAACACGTTAAAACGCAACAAAACGTGCTCTCCGTTTCTGAGCGGTCATCGACCTTTCCTCGTACGAAAATTGAAAGCATGTCGTAGAGGGCGCTCACTCGGGGGGTGGGGTGGGTAGAAAGTGGTTGATTTTTTTTAAACATTTCCCAAAGATGTAGCATAACTGAGATCATGTGATAGAGATCGAACTTCTCTTAATATGACTCCCCGAACTGGTATTGTCTTTTCGTCAGTATCGTACTTACGATAGAAACTTCAGTGCAGCATTAACAAAGTAGTTGTTTACTAGTATGCACACAAATGTGTATTCGGCTTTCTTCCATCGTAGCTCGGTTCGCAATGCTAACTTATTGAACTACACGTAAAATAAAACCAAGACAAGCACACATGCGTCACCAGTTTCACTTTTTTTATGTTTAATAATACAAACAGCTGTTACTCACCGCCCGCTGACACATAATTCTGGCTGCAATATCACTTGTATTGTCGCCATTGTACTGCCTTAACATCGCGTGATGGGCCTTTGCACGAAAAAGAAATCATTCATGTTTTTGTGTTTACGTATTCGACTTATACAAAAAAAAAACATTCTGCTCGATGCAATTGTTTGTTTTACAATGTCTCAATACACAATTGTGGAAATGTCTCGTTTTTTCCGGAAAAATATATTGCCATAGTTACTCTCTTCACAGCGTAAAACGCAATAATTATAGGTATCAAATTAATGTGTGCTTTCACCCACAAGTGTAATGGTACATTCCAAGAAATCAAGGACACCATATGCGACGAGATCAGAAACATTTTGTTGTAATTCATTGAATTGTCCGGTTATATTCCCTTTGTTTATTTCATGTTTATTTCCCGCCCATATCTGATTTCTATTTAATCACAGCCGAAGGTAATCTTGTCGGTTGTCACGTTCACTCGTTAATGGGAAACCTACTCATCATTGTAGTAAAAACTGTATCCTAACAAATGTTATAATTGTACGTCATTCATCGAACGTTTGTTGGTGGCATCTGACGCCCCATATAAATATGTATTGGAAACAGTTTTACAAATATTCTATCGCTCTTCCAATCTGTAAAGGAAACAATTATTCGGGTTTTTTTTTACAAACACGACCTTCAGGTAATGTTTTGTGACAGTACTAACCTTCATAACTACCGGTCGATGAGTTAATAACAAAGTGTCTATTCAGTATCGAAACGCATATTGAGGCATGTTCTGGATACTGCTGCGAGTTTAGTATCTTTCAAAATATCATAAATGCACGGGAGAGACATTATAAATAAATAAATAAATAAATAAATAAATAAATAAATAAATAAATAAATAAATAAATAAATAAATAAATAAATAAATAAATAAATAAATAAATAAATAAATAAATAAATAAATAAATAAATAAATAAATAAATAAATAAATAAACTTCTGTTTTTAAACTCTCTCTCCCTGTTTCCATTTACTTGTTACTGTAAGTCTCTATGTATACGTAATCATGGTAATACTGATAAAAGCAGCTACTCCATACTTATATATTTGTATAAAACCGGATAAAGACGATTAGTTTACCGCAATTGTTTGACAACGATGTATGTGTTACATCGATGACATTTTCTGTTTGTTATATGAAAACGTGTCAATGAAAGTGTGAGAAAAGTTACATAATTATAATTAAACTGGATACGAATTAAATGTTTGTCTTTTGTGTCCATTCAACCATATCTAGAGGTGCAAACACATATTAATCACTTTTATTCAACGCATATTTTATACATCAACTACAATCAGCCAGTAAGGGTTATCAATGACAGAGATCGAGTAGGAATGGCCCGCTATCACATCGTGACACATAGTGCATGATGTACACAAACATAAGGAAATTAAACATATTTCAGATTTTTTTGAAATTACAGTCATCATCTGGCGATATAACCATGATCCACGAAAGAATATTTCCATTCACATGGTAAAATATGTCAAACTAGCCTGAGTTACAGTCTTTTTAATAAGCAAACTATAATATTCATTCAGGATCCAGACACATAGTCCACATGCCGATAACAAATTGGACTCAAGTCATTGAAGTACACTTCAGCCAATGAGACTAGCAGAAAAAACAGAGCTAAAAGAGTGGGTGAATGCTATAAACGACTGAAGTCTGTATTTAAATATACCAATACACTCAAGTGTGGTTCTGATCACAATGAAAAATTTTCTAACAATGACGGTATGTAATATTTTATTTGTTAGTAATACATATTATTGTGAATGTTTTTAAAAAAAATAAGAAAAGGAGATTTCCCTTTCTCGCCACATTAAAAAACTGGAATACTAACAATGCTACTATTTACAAAACAAAAACAAAAAAACAACGTTTACCAACAATACTGATCCAAAGACATTCAGGACATATTCGTATCAAGGGGAAAAAGAATGACTTGTTCAGTTTATATTAGATACGAAAATCCCATAAAACACAAAACAAAGCTAAATCAATGACCACGCCATCCAAATATTCAACACAGATTTTTTGTCCAAAAGTTTAAAATCTGTTTTATACTAAAAAAAACACCGTGACGTCATCTTTTCTAAAAGTGTTATAAATCATAGCGACATAATCATAATGATAAATTATCTTCGTTTCGTAGATTAGCAGATAATTGCTATCTATTCGTATGTAAATTATTCACAGGTGCGATTCCACCTGTTCTGATTGGTTATTGGCTAAATAGCCAGGTGCTCATGGGTATATAGTAAGAAAAGTATTCTATTGTACTCAGTCTCGGTTGCAAACAACTCACGGTGTATTTTTTTTTTTATATTTATATATTTCCTTTTTCTTAATATAGTTTTTTCCTGGGCGGTCGATGTATTCGCGATGGGGCTTTGCCATCAATTAATTATTTTGTATATATTTACATATGCAACGAGAATACCTGTAATAAACGCGCGTGGCATCTGGGCACTGCAACCACTGCATTTCATGCTTGTTGTGTAGTTTGTACGAATAATTGAAGTTGAATATAGATCATCATACCTTGTCGGTCAGTTCATCACTCAGTCATGGTTCACATATCGAATTCAACACTGGAACCAAGATCACTCTCATGCGAGACTTCAATTAACACTTTTGATTTGTTCACGTTGTATACCAGAATAACGAATGATAAATTTAAGTAACAATATATATATATCAAACATTATACATGGTTATCGGCGTTACTATAAAAACAAATTGTGCTCATTTGCATAACCGGTTCATTTCTTTATTCGTGTACATCCGAATGCCTACAGAAAATAGTTTTAAAAAAAAAGTTGACAAAAAGAAAAATCCTTCAATTTCACATTAAAATATATTGACAATGTACTCCCCAATCAACACAATTTTTGTTATACCCTACTCAGAAGATCTTGATATTAGATCTGCACTTTTAATTGCAAGCATCAGACTTAGAAGAGAGATGATTTGAATTTTACTATCATTAAGTTTCCACACGCTCACTGTAATATCCAACTTTCTCCTACCTGCTTATTCGCTATACCAGGGTATGTAGTGTATATGCAGATATTTTAACGAGACATTGTTCTCTTTCATCGAAACTATTAAACCAAGGGATATATAGAGAATGAACTTGACATTCAGATGATTTTAATTGACATATATAATTAGTTATATGGTTAAATGTAAAAACACTTTTACACAAAAGATCAATGTCACTTATCTAGTGTACTACCCTTTATTTGAGTATGGTTTGTAACAAGTGCCACATTCTTTTCCATTCCCATTCAGTCCCGTACCAGACAGACTCAGTCTATTCGATTGGTCAACTGTGTAGTCTACAGTCCACCCACTTAGCAGACCAATCAGCCACAGTGTATTCAATTGGTCAACAATGTTTCTCACATTCAATCCACCAATCAGTCATCGCTCACACACCAATATTCAACCAGTCATTTCACCATACCTTGTCAGTCATGTAGTCCAGCACTCAGTTATGGCTCGTTCACTATATTGAAACCAGTTATATTACTATATTTTACATAAAACTTCTTGGCAACTGTACTATGATATTTCCGTTAGCAAACAACGCTTACAAACTCTCCACATTATAATTTTATAGTTATCTGATGTTGAATAAAGCGTCTATATGGTCACAGAGCCAAATGCAATGTTTTTGGTTAGGTGAGTGTTTGGTTTTACCGGTATAAACTCTCTCATCTTTTGTGAGTTTTGTGAATGTCGCCCTCTGCGTCGACATTGTGTGATTCAATTGTAGACGGAAGGATGACTGACGAACACCCAAGTGTCATTATCCTCGTCTCAGCAACTTGTCTCATACATACATCTGTCAATACTTCTAACTCAATTAACCAACTTAAATTGCATCAACTTTTTTATTTTATTTTATTTTTTGACACCGGCCGACGTTCCGTAGCAACCTGTGGCTCTTTTGTCTCTTACGCCCTCTACAAACCATATTTGATAGCTCTGATGAGCCCGAGAATTGTTCTCGAAACAAAGCACATTTTTTCCCGTCACGGGTTTTTTGTCCCATATCTTTCATGAGATAATTTAGTTTTGGAAATCCTTTCAGAACCTCACAAAAAAGTATTTACGACTTTGTCGTTTGGGCTGTATGTAGATACAATGACCCATCCATTCCTCTCGACCGTTTGTTATACTTATTAAATAAAAGAATAACTGTATTAAGTTAAGGTATTTCATATATATATATAGATATATTGATAACTTATTCCATTCTCTAAAACGCGGCTCGGGGGGTCTGGTGAATCTATCAAGTGCTTAACGAACTGAATTTAAATAATTCTTACTTCGATTTAATTCAAGTACCAGATAAATTATAACTATTGTGGCGAGACCATGACAAGAGACACATGCGTTTAATGATAGAGAATTGTTCTTTCTTGTGGTTTCCTTGGTAACCGCAACGTCTCTCGGTTGTCGTGTTGGGCCTAATGGCAACATGGTACTTCATCATTACGTGATATGTTTTACAACAACCCGACCGATGACCTTCAAAAGGAATTCCCAAGAATGTCCAGTTTTATTGCAGGAAAAAATAATGTACAATTTTCTTGCGTCCAGAATTTTCAAAATAATAAGTTTATTAGAGTATCAGAGGAAACTTTGCTTTGTATTGCCTGTTTGAGAACAGTGAGAACCATTTTATTGTTTGCCAAACGGATGTATAGTAAACGTGTCGAGGCGTTGTCGCCATTTTGTCAATTCAAGCAACAAACACAGAGCCAACCGTTCGATGAGAATGGTCACATGTGTCCGGCAAGTTTGGGGAACTTCGTCTGAAATACTAAAACACTCATATTTGTATACCGACAATTACATGTTTCTATCACACGAAATCTAAGTAATAGGAAAGTATAAACTCAAATACTAGTAATAGTTTGCTATGTTGAATAACAATGGACAAGCAAAGTATTCGATTGCATATTAAATAAATTTAGTTAAATTTTAAAACGGTGGGGATAGAAGGGGATTTTTTTTGAGTTCATATTTTATATACATGCTAGTTCAGACTTTTAGTATCCCTTGTTTCGCGAACCCGCCGAATGAACAGGAGCCGAAAATGAAATAAAAATAAAAGTTTATTTCTGTCAGTGTAATTTCTCGCGCCCGCCGACTTGTAAGCGCAACAAATTGCTAAAAAAATATTATTTTTATCTTTTTTTTTTTTTTACCGCCCGCCGCATAACAAATCCAAGTTGCATTTTCGTGGGAGTATCATGATCAAATTACCAAAGTCTCCCGCAGATGAGAAACAATGTTATACAATGTACATGGAATACATTTTTATTTCATTTCTTCCCTCCGATCAATGATCTCTCTTACAATTCTTTGAGAATCACACAAATCTAATGGAAAAAAAGAATTAATTTTTTTTCCCGCCCTCCTCAAAAAAATTGCCTTAATAAAAAACTCGAGAAACAAGGAATAAAAAAAGTCTGGCCTTATAGCTGTTATGTGTTTTGTGTTCACATATCCACACTAGAGGGCGTATTATTTAAAGACTAGTACGTGCTTTTGTACTCAGTTTTGTATAAGCCTTCATTATCCTGACAATGACATGGCCTTGTTGTCATTGTGCTTCATATTTTTTCGACGGGTTTTATGTAATATGAAATAAACTTGCAAGCGCGCTTTTATCTAACGCCTAATTGTTACAGCCTTTTATTTTTTCAATAACTTCGAAGTAAGTTTAAATTTTTGAAAAATCAGTCACAATTATTAAATAAATATGGGATGAATTTTAGATCACTGTAAACGTGGAAGTTATACTAATGTGAAGATGTAATAATGAAAAAAGCATCGTTTTGCAAATGAAATTACTCATTGGTATTTATGTTTGTTTACTTTAATTAACTATTTAAAAAAGATGCCCGCTGTGTCCCTCGCTGGCCGGTATCATTGTTTGGTTCCACACCTGCTTCGCCACCAACACAACTACAGCTAAATTACGATAAACCAGCATACAAACAGTAGTCGAACAAATCATTCAATAACACACACACACACACATATATATATATATATATATATATATATATATATATATATATATATATATATATATATATATATATATATATATATATATATATATATATATATATATATATATATATATATATATATATATATATATATATATATATATATATATATGAAAATACGCACACATTATAGAATATAGAACCAAACTTTGTGCTGGGAGTGTCTAAATTCAAGACATTTACACAATGAAGTCGTGCCAGACTTACGGGGTATCACGACAAGCTCCATTTTATTTTTCTAAGCTGACGGCTGTGTGGGTAGGGTAGCATCTCTGATTTCATGCCTTGTGGCTTCACCATCGTTTATGTGGCAGACATTTAGGCTGGTAGTCGATATGTAGGCGCCATGTACACTATTCGGTGTGGATGTGGGCGTGTGAATAGTGTGTTGTTATTACAGCGTGTAGTCGTACCTGGGGTGGAAAATAAAATAGAAGACAGGACGTCCCACATTGAGAACTCCCCATGTTACGATCACGTCTTATTGTCTGCGTGTTTAGCCACTGTTTGGTAAATCTTTTGGCTGAAGACGTCACTTAAATGACCTATTATACTACCTGCACTCGAGCCAAGTCCAATTGTTTACGGCTGAAAAATCTTCGTTAAACAGAGCGTAATTACTGACTCCACCTTGTTTGAGCGCAGGACCTCCCACACGCACAGTAGCTTGACATATTATCCTATGTGGTCACAATAATGATGCGATGTAGATAAAAGCCCGGATTCTTTCATTTGTTTAAATGAGTTGAACTCTGTTTGTTTAACTGATATGTCCTTCATCACAAGAAATGACGCCATCGTCATAGTAAATGTAGTGACTTCTGACTCAATTTATGCTAGTACTACACATATCACCACCTCTAGTAGAAACAACAATTACAGGTTGACGCAATATTCGACTCAATTTACGGCTTGTATGTATTCGTCATGGGTATAGTATAGAAAATGACTTTATGTAACTTTAACTGTTTGTTATACGACGTTTAATGACGCTACCATGACGTGTCATAGAATACGGTGGTTCTGCGCCAGTAAAAGAACATTTACAGATGGTTTTGAAAAACCGGCGAACTCAGACACCACAGGTGAACTTTAATTAAATAGCGTCATGAATATCTTCATTCTGACTATAAAACTCGCATACGTTACGGAAAATACCTTGCACACGGAACAGTGGTGCTATGTAAATGTCTTAAATTGGGCAATGTCACGAAGCGTGTTTCACTCGGGATGTGATTGGAGGGGCGGTGACAGAGTAACACTGTTTATAACCAATAATCTGTATTCATCTTATTTCTTGCAATGTGTCAGTGTGTCTGTTCAAGAACCAGTTTTATCAACTACAATCTCCGGTGGCTAATCCCAAATTTTTTGTCAGATTCTTACGCTTATTTCATCATTGTTTCCATGGAGATGAGACAGGCAATGATGATTTTCACCATTGCACTTATTTGTTGCGTTGACGTGATATTGATCAGTGTGCCCCTGTTTTCTCACGAACCCACCCAATATATACACGCACAGTAGTTATAAATTTAAATCTAACAGAACGGATCCGCTTTCACAAGATTTCAATTTCGCGAAAAGAGGTAACTTTAGAAATAAATAAAAACAACACACTACATGAACATCTGCGCTAACTGTTGGCGGGCACATTAGTACCCATTTTAAAACGGAAACAACTGCCCGGCGCCTTTCCGAATGGAGACATCAACATAGTGCGGTCACTGTGTAGTGACAGCCTTTAGAAGCCGTTTAGCGATAAAAAAATGGTGGCTTGTCAAATGTTCAACCCGTAACAGAAGCGCTAGACACTGCTCAAATGATTCTTTGAAAAACCGATAATTTAATGCATTGGTGTCAATTTTAAAAATGTTCTTACATGTTGTGAGTATTATATGTGCAAAAGGGAGGCTTTGTGCCTGTTTTAGGGGTACAGATGGCGCAGTCCGTCTACACGTTTCGGTGTATTGTTCCACGTCTTGTCGGCCTTGTCTGGCTCTTCAATATCCAATGAACGCAGGCAGCGACAATTTTGTCTTTACTACAGCGTCATTGTTTTTTTTAATTATACCGTCATTTGTCAATTTTTCAATTCGAAATAAAGAAACTATTTTGTATTTTTATAATTACTTATTGTTGTCTTCAACTATAGGTGGTCGCTATATTCAACTATAAAATGAATATGAATCTCAACTAAATATTTAGATATATGTTCGTATTTCCTCTTTTTTACCAAGTGAACACATTAGAAACGACTGGACACATAGATGTAGGTGACAGTCTGTCGGAATAAAATAAAGTACCATGGGACTGATAGAAAATGGATAGTCCGTTTAGTATTCCATTGTTACGTTACCCCGTGTGTCTCTACATCCACATATTACGCATGGATCTTCTAAATGTTCATCGTGTTTAAAAAAAAAAACCTGGGCTGATCTAGTGGTGGCAGTACGTCAGGCAAACAATTCAATTTGATTTTATTATCGTTAATATTGATATTGTTACCATTGTTATTAAATATTATTGTTATTATTATTAATATTGTAAGTGATATTATCAGTACTTGATTATATAAATGTCTTCAAGATCTATTTACATGTAAGTGGCTTCATACATCAATTGTATTTGATTTGTGTCAATATCCTGAATAAGCTTGTATCTGGACAGCAATCAATACGTACGAAGTGAGTGGTAGCCCGTGGAAAGGCCAATCCCCTCAGATTCAACAATAAATATTAGTAAGGTAAATTGAAAACCGGAAGGATACAAGTTGCTTGTGGAATACGCGCGACAATCGCTCTCCGACAACAAGCTTTTATTTCATTAAATTTTGGTAAATGAATTTACTAATCTAATAGAATTATCTTACATCCTTGCATCTTGTCTCCATTCCGTTTATGAAGAGGGCTTTTAAAGCCTGACACCCGATGTCGTAAAAGCCTGCCAATTAGCCGTACATGCTTTAAGAGATACACTGACTGGGGATCATTGGTGTGACATTCCATTTTCATCTCCTCCTCCCCCGTCTTACTAATTTCCTCATTTCTAAGACATATCTCAACTTAATTGGTTATCTATTTGCTCTTGTTCTAGCCACTTTTATTGAAATGTCACCTACTTATTCACTCATTATAATCCGGCATGGCTGCTCCATGAAGAGTCGCGTTGATGACAGTAGCGTTACTAAAAGCTTCGGCGCGTCTTTGGTCACGAGCCAGTGGTTCTGGTCATATTTCGGGGTTTACCGTGATAGCAGGCCTGTCGTTAGTTTTCCTTCCGGAGGCTAGGTGCAGTTGTCCTTTGAGTACTCAATCTTTAAAAGGAACAAATTGCAATTTAATTCTTGTGCAGTGAACTATGTAGACAAACCCTCAGGCTAGAGAGTAGTTTGAGCCGTGCGCGATATTAAGTGAAACCACTTCTTAACAGAGGGCTTTCGAAAGTTTAAAAGTGTAATCCCTTTAACTACAAATTTACATGTTTACATATAATAAAGGTTGGTCTCATCTTACGTCTTGAATTAATTGTCCGCACCTGTCCATACCAGGCATCGCACTGTTTACTATGTGCACCATCCACTATCTATGGCTTTGCGAGTGAGTACAAACCGAGTCAAGTGTTGATATAGCATTTGTTTTGCGTAATGTACACCGTATAACATCCATCATAGCGTTTTGATATCAGAATACATAAATACAGCGTTCTAGGAGCAACTTTTCATGGTGGGTTTGGAATGGTGACTGCGAGGACCGTTATACAATTCATCCGCTATTTAAGGAAGAGCGTAGGGAAAAAAACTAGTCATGTATGCCTTTTAATGCAGATTGGGTTGATGAAATTTAATGGCGTTCGCTAATACAATTAAGCAGATCTGTTAAGGTGGATATGTCAGGAGGCTAATGCTTAATATTCAACTCTTTCCAGTGACAACTAAGCAGCTGAAGCAGATATGATAACATGCTGACTTATGTCAGATTATTTGAGAAAACTTGGATCGATTGTCAACGCATGGGTCTGGAATATAAATACAAGTTAAAAAAACACACACAATTAACAGTATACAAATATATACAGCATTTTTTGTTCAGCTACCCCAATAAACGATACAGCTCAACTTGGCTGGATATTTTCAAAAAATTGTGAGAATTGCAGTCACATTCGATGGCCATAACAATATTTTGTATTGTATCCACTCCAACACACTCGTGTTCCTTTTTTCACCGCGAAGGGCGACTCCCTTCCACTGTGAGATATGGAGAGTGAAAGTTTAAAACAAATAATATCCTTGGCAGGTAAGTTCTAAATACCGATCAATCCACACAATTTCTGCCTTGAATTCATGCATAGATTCTATCAGTAATGCTGGTTTGATGCGATCACTTCGACTAAAAGCCTGTTAAAGCAGTGCGTATGCATAGTGTGCATGTGGTTATATGATATTCGATTTGGTACGGGTGATTCAACATCTCTACTTTTTTTTATACAACTCGCTTGCAAAGAGTGGAAGTCGCCGCATTCACAGAACAGTGACAGCGTGACTGTTGTGTAATTTTTAAAACGCCAACTTTAAAATGCCATTGTGTATTACAGATTGTGCCGACAGTATGGCGGAATTAGCGAGGAGTGGCTATTTTTAAAGACTTTATGGGTTGTCACGTTTTAGGCATGGCCATGCCTCCATTATACCCGTCTATCCAACCATGAGTGATTTCGATTCAACCGATAACACTATTATTGTACAATTCTTAATTTTTATAACACTTTTTGTTTAGTTTTTCCCCTTAATTTACCAAGCATAGCACGTCGGTATCTAAGTATTTTTTAGCGTGTTTGTACACTGTTTACTGAGAAACAAAACCTACAAATCCCGAGCAGACAGAGTTTAAAGTCTCGACAGGCCATGCATACACGCCGTGATAGAAACTGTGAGATAGGCAACAACTCACGGAGCCCATTACAGCACGTTTTCGAGAGCTATCTTTGGCTGATATCTTCAGCTAAAAGATGCTATCGGCGGCAGTAAATGGATCGACTGCAACACTTTGACTTTCAAATATGTGAATACCTTTCATTCCCTAGACTCCGAATCTGCAAATTGGCCTTTGTGGTGGCAATTTGATGGGGATAAGTGCATTTGCCCGGCGACGACAATTAATTACCGCACTGTTTTGAGTAGCCGACTGAACGGCTTCTGAGACAGACCAATAGTTCACGCGTACCTCTTACTGTGCCCTCAAACCACACAGTAACAGGACGGTAATAGGAAGTCCAGGTGGACGATATTTAACGATTTGTCTTAAACAAAGTGCGTATGTGCTTTTCTTTATTGAATAAACTGCCAGATACGAATTATCGTCCTGAATCCGTCAACTAGCATTTTTTTTTTATTTTGGGGGAAACAAAAAAAATGCATTTTCGCTTTTAACAGGACACAATTATAGATCCACCACGTACCAAATGGATGTGACATTAGGAGTTCACGTCACAGCTCACAACTCGTGTTTTAGTAAGAACCTTCTTTTTCTGTTTCGAACAATAAAATTATGTACAGGAAAATGGCATCAGCGTCAAAGCGCATATTTTTTCTTTAAAAAGTTTCTTTTCACGCGATGGTTGAAACATGTGCATTGAGAGATCGACGCTGGCCAGTACAGATGCTAGTGGATGCCGGCCCGTACAGATCGACGCCGGTCCGGCGAAGAAAGATCGGTCAGGGAAAGTATAACCCACTCCTTCCCCCCTCTCATATTTGAATTACTACTGCATTCTGTTTTGCAATTATCTGTGCATTTAATATATGTTTGTTTTGTTCTTTCACTACTTTATTGTAACTACTTGATTTGTTCATCATTCGTATATAATAACTACGTGAGTATCATGTTACGCTGTATGTCAGATACTTGGTGTTAATTTCCCCCCTCGTACCTAACGCTTGGCGGTGTACAAAAAGATGGGTCTCTACAGACGACGTACACCGAAGCAGGCAAAACATTCTGACTTTCTTGTTCAATTGTCTGTTGGTAAAGCCGGTCTATTGGCATCAACTCAATTCACGATTCGCTAAGCTTAAATAATAAACCGCTGACACCATGCTTTTACTCACACCTTTTAACACTGTATCCTATTTTTCCACTCCATTTCTTCCACAAAGATCATTGTGTACCGCTAAAACCGTTACACCATCTCTAGGGTCATCGTGGTATATCTAGTGATTTAATACCGTTAATCACAGACTACACTGGCCTCACCGACTTATCACTCTCATTTTAAATATACACATTTTGACAGAAGTAAGGTTCGGTAGTCAATACGTGATCATTTCAATGTACTCCAGTATGTGTAAATTATAGTTTCTACCTTGGAGTATGTCTTTGTATGGCTGCTTTCGATTTGTCGAAATGTAAAGTTTGTGGTTGGTTTCTTTGACCCCGTCTGTAGGTCACTGCTTGACAATCACGGTGATGTTTGACAATCACAACGAGAATTCGTCTCTATCTGTCCGACTCAATTTGGAACAGATCCGACGAAAAAGGACACCATTCAATAATCAATAAATTACTGCACACAAAAACTCATGTGACTTATTAATATTTGTATTTGATATGAATTAATTAAACTTTGAGTGACACGAGGAAGATATCTTAATGTGATAAGTGCCTCCAAAAATCACGGTATAAAGACGAGTAATGACAATGACTATTGGGGAACAAACACGGAAAATGTAAGTAGTGCCTTATTTTGCAGTGTCCTATCTGTGAAATTTTATTTATCTTCAATGTGACAAAATTTCCCCCCTGCAACACCCATTTCTCCTGGTGTCTAGCTTGTACTGTTTAACAAATCTTCTCATGATTTAGCAAGACCCCTGAAGAAACATTTGACAGGATTGTTTAGTCCCCAATTAATTTACATATTTGCGCTTTCATTGATGGATAGTTAAAGTCAATTTACAACTCCTCTTGAATGAACGAAATTCAAGCAAAAACAAAATAGATACTATTATTGGGAAATCAGTATTGCGTGACTAACAATAATGTCATACACTTATGCATGAAGTGTCAATTTCAATTTATATTGGTTTATATTAAGTATAGACAGTGTCTACAAAGCACTTTGAAATAATAAAAACACACAGCTAAGCTGTCGCCGGAATTGTCTTCTGTTATTGTGTTCACTCAGATGAAGATGCAAGAATAGCGGCACCGCTCACCCCGGGCTAACGAAACCGCTGATATGAAGGTGACCCGGCGTCGCTGACGTCCAGACGACCGGTATTGCATAAACCCACCGCTATTGCTGACATTTAGATGACCATCATCGCCGATACCGAGATGATCGCCATTGTGTTATTAAAATGAATATACACATACTAATTGCCAATATGTAAATGACAACTCTTAATGAGAGTAATTAGTATTTATTTGTATATGCTTGTGTGGCTCTTTGTATTTGTCTTCAATCAGTTCAGTTTTGTCCACGACAAGACCCCCAAAGGATGACGAGTTGGAGTGAATTGGTTTTAAAAAGTAGCATATCATCTAGCAAGTGAAGTTCTCCATTTGATATTGCACAATTGTATTGTATGTTGTTGTTTTGGATGTATAATACATGAATACAAATTTCTTAGTCGAGCCAAGTATATATCAAACATAATATTATGTAATTATAAAAAAGGTTCAAGTTAGTATTGGTGTAATATTGGTAGCGGCAACCACGTCGGTTTCGATGAGGATTTAACATTAGCGTTATAACCACTGATTTAAAGTCGTGGTATTCGTGTTGAACGCAGCGGCATATAAAGAAACACATGCTACCTCTGTCACATTCCCGTGTTTAAATAAATAATAACAATTCCGGTGACCTCAGTGTCCGTCACCACAATACTAATGGAAAACATATAGAAACACGTCTGAAACCTGAAAATAAATTGATAATTGTTGTCACAATATACATATATATATTACTATGACACGTTTTGCTATCTGTATGTCACAACGTAGGGAGAAGAGACGTATTGATTACTACTTAACACATTCGGCTTTCATCTACATTCGAAAATGAATATTCAAAGACTAGTTTGAATGAATGGAGTTGCTTCAATTATGAGGGGCCATATGCATCTATTGAATGATTTGAATAATGGTTGCCAAGACAATACATCGCACGCGCCTAAACGACTACAGCGTGCCCAAACATTGATCTCACCATCAGCACGTGAGCGATTAGCCGAATTGTTTGACCGCGTATATAAGTATTACGTCATATTTTCTGGGGTGTTTAATTTTTTATATATTGCTTGTTTATTTCATCAATTCGGCGCTGGCGTCATGTTGGCCGGACAGGTTTGATTTTTCACTCAATAGGGAAAACACTCAATTGAAAATTGCACATTATGTTTATTTTTAAAGCCATCTCGTAGTAATGAATATTTCAAGCATGTCAACTTGCATTTGCCCTATTGAATTTGTGATCGGCACTTTGTGTTTCTGAATCGATATATTAAATATGTACGCTCGTCTGACAAAGTCGAGTGGAAGTTTTTATTTCATCTGCGTCGAGGCGTCTGACAATCATCGCAAATACGAGGTATTGGCGGCGAAGAACTTAGTTTGGTGCCAGGCTATACTCAGCATTTTGATCTGTGCCCCGATGAAACTCATCATAGTAATAATCTTATATCTTGTTTTACACCAGAAATAAAAATGTCAGTTTCTAAATTACTGTAATGATGAATCTATTCATAAAGCATTGTTAACATTACAATGTATGCCGCCCAATCGTGTTGAGTTTTAAACTACGGGTGTACTAGTAACATATTGGTCTACGGCTATCTTTTAAACAAAACCACACAATGAAAGTTGCAATAAGAGCATTATAGATGTGATGTAAGTTTCGGGTTGAAGAAGCTACATTTAGACATAAGCTCGTTGTACGGTAGCAATGTATAAATCATTGAAATAGTTTTGGTTACAAAAAATTATTCAATTATTTGGAAGGCATTATTTGACAAAAAATATAGCGACTAAGAAAGTCTTACAATCTATTGTAAGCGAAATATAACAGCAGTCCGCGGTTGACAAGAAAGGAAACCTCGCTTCTACTTTTAATGAGAAAAGTGAGGCAGTTCACTAGGCTAAAACGATTGATCGTCTGTGTTATTGTTTCTACATAAAATCCCCCATTCGTTCATTTACGTAATGTCAATGCAGCGTAGTGGTACTCCAGGGACGTTTATATAGGTGGACTTATTTTATCGGAGGGTCCCTCGCGATAACACCTATTAATACTCTATTGTTAATATACTGTTCTGTGTCGATAACTAATTCACAATGGTCACGTGGTTTAAATGCGTAACGCAAGCACAATCAGCGGGGACTACAAATAGATAATATTAACCCCCTGAACGACAAAGTCAACATTCGTCATCGTTTATAAAAAAAAAAAAAAAAAAAAAAAACGTGTCTACTTTTCCACGCGTTTTTTTTTTCCACACACTTTTTCAAAATCATTGATCCGTAGCCATTGGGAAATCTTTATTTAGCTCAAAACTAACAAAGAAATTATAAATAAACGCGTAAAAAAATTGCAAAAAGTTGCACTAAAATATTGGCCGGAAAATGCGACTTTCGGAGGGTAAAAATGCCATCGTAACGCAATGTTTGATATATATGCGAGATTTAATATATAATTACTGAGTTATCGATGATCAGTAACCTTAACAACGACAAGGAGCCCTGTCAATAATTACACTACAAAAACTAACATAACGAGTGATTAATCAATTAGCGTGCGCGGGAACAATAAGCGGCAACGAGCAGCAGTAAACGGAAATTTTCTCCTACTTTTCACATTTGTCATGATTGTTTGTTCGGTAGTTAGTTATCACACATTTTGACGTCACTACAGGTGTTGCACCAAGTGATGTTGTTTCCCTTTATTTATTTGTTTGTTCGTCTCAGCATGTTAGCAAGATCCGTCTTTATTCTAAATGGTGTGAAAACTTGGGAGGGACGGTGAGCAATTAGTGAACTATTTGCAAAGGAAACACCATGACAGTTAGGTGAAAAATAGAACGAGAATAAAGTAATTAGTCATGGAAACAAAGGGTGTGAATCACGGATTAACGTCCTATAAAGACACTAAAAACATTAAGAATAAATAAATAAATCATTGTTTCCGTATATACGCTAAGAAAACAGAGCGGTTGAAGATTGGCAGATTGAACATATTGTTTATATCATGTTTCTATGACACACTGTTTTGTTTAGTGGAATTTTTTCATCCACTCAGGTTATGTCAAACGCAATAACAATCAATACTCACTTTGATGATGTCAAATTAACGTAGTGGCACCCTAGAGAACTTGTAATGAAGTTGGTGAATGGAATTAACTCACTGTTTGACTCGATGGCTGTGTTTCTTCCATTAACCGTCAATAAAGTTTGATCGCTCGCCATTTATATTTCATACAACACGTACATGGGTGTCAAACATTCACAGTAAACTAATGCGTTCTCTACGTATATGGATTTATCCGGTTTTATACAAGTATACAAGTATGGAGTAGCTGCTTTTATCGATATTACCATGGTTACGTATACACTGAGGCTTACAGTAACAAGTAAATGAAGACAAGGAGAGAGAAAGTTTGAAATTAGCAGTATTTATTTTATTTTATTTTATTTTATTTTATTTTATTTTATTTTATTTTATTTTATTTTATTTTATTTTATTTTATTTTATTTTATTTTATTTTATTTTATTTTATTTTATTTACTTATCAGGTGAGTAGACAAAAATAGTAATGTTAGGTGAGTAGACAGGTAAGTAATGTCAGGTGAGCAGACATGTAAGTAATGTAGGAGAGTAGACAGGTAAGTAATGTAGGAGAGTAGATAGGTAAGAAATGCTCTGAGAATAGACAGGTAAGTAATGTTAGGTGAGCAGACAGGTAAGTAATGTAGGAGAGTAGATAGGTAAGAAATGCTCTGAGAATAGACAGGTAAGTAATGTCAGGTGAGCAGATAGGTAAGAAATGTTAGCTGAGCAGGCAGGTAAGTAATGTCAGGTGAGCAGATAGGTAAGTAATGTTAGGGGAGTAGACAGGTAAGAAATGCTCTGAGAATAGACAGGTAAGTAGTATTAGGTGAGTAGACAGGTAAGTACTGTCAGGTGAGTAGACAGGTAAGTACTGTCAGGTGAGTAGACAGGTAAGTACTGTCAGGTGAGCAGACATGTAAGTAATGTAGGAGAGTAGATAGGTAAGAAATGCTCTGAGAATAGACAGGTAAGTAATGTTAGGTGAGCAGACAGGTAAGTAATGTTAGGTGAATAGACAGGTAAGTAGTATTAGGTAAGTAGACAGGTAAGTACTGTCAGGTGAGTAGCCATGTGAGTAATGTCATGTGAGTAGACAGGTAAGTAATGTTAGGGGAGTAGACAGGTAAGTAGTATTAGGTGAGTAGACAGGTAAGTAATGTCATGTGAGTAGACAGGTAAGTACTGTCAGGTGAGTAGACAGGTAAGTACTGTCAGGTGAGTAGACAGGTAAGTAATGTCATGTGAGTAGACAGGTAAAAAGTATTAGGTAAGTAGACAGGTAAGTACTGTCAGGTGAGTAGCCAGGTGAGTAATGTCATGTGAGTAGACAGGTAAGTAGACAGGTGAGTACTGTCAGGTGAGTAGCCAGGTGAGTAATTTCATGTGAGTAGACAAATAAGTAATGTTAGGTAAGTAGACAGGTAAGGTCACATATGATATTGTAAACTAATACTAACTGTCATTTGGAATTGCTTGAGCTTTTGGAGCTTGGAATTGCTGTGCCAGTAGGGAGTGGAAATGGTGGTTAATTGAGATTGTGGGCATTGTGTAGCTGGTGGAGGTTCAACTGTGAAAAGTTGGGAATGTTTGACCAATGGGAGAGTGGAAATGGTAGGCGAGCTGGGCGCTTAAAAATTGTGTAGCAGGTGGGAGAGAGTTGCGTTGGATGTTGTAGTCATGGGAACGTGTGTCATTGTATCTAAATATGTATGGTAAATGTACTAATGGTTTGATGGAAGGTTGTTAATGGAAAACTGAAATATGTTTTAAATTGTTGTTCATAATTATAAAGAGTTATATTAATCACGTTTTGACGACTTTATTACATTGCTTTTATTGTTACTGTGAAATATTGTTATAAATAGTAATACAATACACTATGTTTAGGCGTTTAATTGAAATTAATTAATTTTCTTCTGACATTATGAAAACGTAAATAAAAAAGCTCCAGTACATTGCCATGGCGTTAGCCATTCTACGTTTGACAGTGTTGATTACTGTAATTTCTATCAAAATGTAAGTAACATTCCCCAGATAATGCGAAAAAGCATATCTGGTCCGATTTGAGCCACTGTGACAATAACGATATAACGAGCTTAATTTGTGACGTTATTATATACAATATCAAAAATAGCGCTAGTATCATAAAATAACATTGTTTGAAATAAACATGTAGAACTAAATGTAAACGCTAGGTCTAATAACTTCATTTCAAACTAAAGGCAAGGGGGGCATTATTTTAAATCCTCTCATATATCTATCGATTCATTGGTTATCACCTCTCCTCATCAAACCATTGAAACCCTTATGTATTTTTAGATTCACGTGGTATGACCCAATATATCGATTAGATAAGGGGTTAACCCATATACCCATTGAATAAGGGTTTAGTATAAGCTAATTGACACTAAAACATCACAATAGTTATTTCCATGATTTTACCAAATATATTCAAATTAGGTTGCATGAAATTATGTAAATCTATGATGACGTAGTCAGGAACAACACAATATACTCGGCAATCAGTGACGTAGTAAACAACGACTTCGGTGTTACCATCGCGGCATTTAAATGAGTTCAAATCATGTCTCCGCGTCTTGTGGGCTTCATTCTATTTGCACACTAGATTTACACGCTGAATGAGCACGATGGACCGAGTTTAAACCAAATCATATTATTCAATGCGTTCCGCAGTGCATGGTCCAATAAATGTGCACACTACATCGTAGAGTGTACCACGGTGGGCAAACGCCTTACGCCAAAGGCATACCGCTCGTTTTAACCCGCCCGCTAACAGCCTCGCTTAAGACTTATATTTATTCCTCGTCACCTCTATATATGCTAGATATGCGAACATTAATTGCGAACCTGCAGAGTGATTGGCGATGTGTTGCTGACGAACAGGTTGCAGCTTTTGAACACCGCCCTCCTGCCTATTAAAATGAGTGGGTAACTTCGTCTCGTACATTTTGCCCATAGCAATTAATAAAACTGTTTTCGCCTGGGGCATTGGTTCAGCCTAGTTGATTTTTTAAATGATATACACCAACAAATAGTTTATAATTTAATTATTTCGGTTTCTTGGGTCCCCAGTTGCCTCATTACCGTTTTCGTTTTTCTTAACGCTATCGCAAAACACAGCCTGCAATCGGCCATAAAAAGTGGAGTCACCATATGCCATTGAAAGCACGTCATATATTACGTACGCCTGGGCGAATGCAAATCTTATCATTTCGGCGATGAAGTACCGACGAATGTGTTGTTCATGCAAAACGCCGGTCACCCCAAAACTAGTATTGTTACGTACTGTTAGTAACCCTTGATAAAAATGCGAACTCGAAATATCGAAAATAATCACACGTCATCAAATAAACGGTTGACAATTAGTAATCACAGGAATTTCAGCAGTATTCGTCGCTGGGTTATCGTGCAAGTAAGTAAGTTCGATCCTCCACGTAGAACACGTAAACCAACGCGGAGTATAAATGAACACATTGAAACACACGGGCTAGGCCAAGAAAGTTCGAAACAGTCAATATATTCTTTGTAAATGCCCTACCCCCAGAGTATTCTCACAGATTGCATTGTTCAACAAAGGATAACAATGGCGAATTGGTGCATTAGGCGGGGTAGACTGGGTTCGGATCTTTGTCCACTCAAATTTGACCACACTTATCGCGTTCGGCTCCAAGTTGGGGGAGGGTTTTCAATTAAGCGGACTGGATCATAATGGTGACAGAGCTATTTCATTTTGTATACTGACTTTATGTGTCTCGCGTCTTATTTGCTGTGAATGCATCTAATTGAGGGATAGGGGTTGAGAAGAATGAAATAAACACAACTTATGTGTATAGAATAGGACAGTAGTCTAGCGTCGAGATGGAATTGCCGTGTATTGGCCAGTCGGGAATGTTTCTTGAAATGTAGCTTTGTTTCAACTCGACGCAGTAGTAAAATGTGTGGGTTTATTCGAGTCGATCGGTTGTCAGCCGTGGACAAATTTCCATCTCATTTACAGTGTACTCGCCGTTGTATCGTAGCTACTAGAGTTGACGGTGATTGCCGTGGTATATCCGGCTTCAAACCACAGAAAGAGATCAAGTTATTGAAACTTCACGCACTCGTGCGAGATTGTGAACACACTCGGTGTAACGCGGCGGCTCGATACGCCTTCCCAATCTCCATCGCTTCGAACTCTGGACAAACACTCGCGTTATTTTTACTATTTTATACTGGGAACTGAATCTGTTAGCCGAATGTGTTCTCATGTTGTCGTCATGTATAAAAAGTTACACAATGCGAAACTATGCTGTACAACAACACGACGATGAACGTATTTGTGTATGAGGACAATCGCCAACCGCGGGACATTTCCGGAATTCTTGTTTCCGAGATGCTATTTCAATATTTCATTTTACAACCGTGGACGATGCACTTAAATTGAATTCAATGAAATAGGAAATTGTAATTTGTTTTCACAAAGTAAAAATCTACATCAATGGTTATTTCAAAATGAACATCACGTTTTCCGAATTCTGGCGAAAAATGTAAAAAACAGTGTTTCGTTGCTTCTTCGCGATCCATGAAAAGCGTGATCAGCCTGAGCCTGAACGCCTTCTCGTAAAACTAACCGATGGCGATGTGTTAATGATGACCGTCGGATTGCGCGGTAGGTGGAGCACGAGTGGTTCAACAAGGTTTGAAATGACACCATAGATTACAGATTGTTGCGAAAGATCTGTTACTTTATTCGTAATAACAGATCAAATCAACACGGCGAGTTATTTATTTTTTGTATTTCAAACAAACAAACAGTTTATTTGGCGGCCACATAAACACGTGGTCAGGAATTGTTCAGTATCATTTTATTTCAATTTTGGTTTCAAAACGAGATTGAACGTGGAAGACCATCGTTAACAGCTTACTCGTGTCGTATCGTTGCAGTCTCGTCGGCGCTCTTGCGTAAACCTTGCGTTAAAGACGCAACTTTTTCTTTTTTAAAGTCAAAACACGGCGTGTTCAGTATTTCGATAATTGTTAACGCGAAGCTTGGCGGTAAAACTGCCATGTGCACATTGCTATACCCATTTTCATTTTGAAATACGGGAAATTCGTTTCTCAATCATATAGTCATACAGAACTGAACAGTACGAACGATGTAGCAATTAGCACGGTATTGGATTTTTATAGCATTCAATGCTATAATTTGTGTAGTGATACTGGAAGGTACCTCCCTGCGTGTGCAAGTGCGTGCGTTCATTAACGCAAAGAGGGCTCCGATTGTATTATGAAATGAAATCAATGCAGTTAAAAAACGATAGACAAAGGGAAACATCGTTATTTGCTTACATATATCAATTTTATTAGGGTTTTTAAATAAGATAAATTGTGTATCTTATGAATGAAGAAACTGACTCCAGATACAATAATAAGGGGCAAAGAAATGTTCACGGTCAACACAGTTGACTGATAAATCGAGTCGATCGTGTTTACGTTTGTCCGTACTGGATGAAATGACAAGTCTTTACCATCTCCATAGCAGCAATTCGTTCCTTATTTTGAAATCGCTTGAAACAACAGGAATATCATGAAACTTAAAATAGATAAAAATATACTCTACAAGAAGATTATTCAAGAAAAAAAGGAAAGCGCCTTATTTTACTTTGTCTATATACCACTATGTACAATAAGCATTAATTTAACATCGTAATTCCCCAACTTTGCACATAACAACTAAAAAAAATTTGATAAAAACAATATTTTTATATATCTGCATACAAATAATATTACGTGTGTTTTATAAGTTTTCTCTTTTACAACAAATCTGATTTGATTAAATAATTCGATGACTGATACATTGGTATAAAATGACTGCATTAGTTTATGTACTAAAGGCATTAATAAATAAACTTATATAAATGTGAAGACTGCCGTTTTATAAGTAAATTACATTATATACGTGCTTATAAATCTGGTATGGATATTTCTAAATGAGTCTCTACAAAAATATGCACCATATTTTTTTAAAAACACACGTTTTGAGAATATTGTCAGCTCAGGTAATTTAAGATTCTACTTGCAAATTCTTACTGTAAGACTTGGCCATTATCCGCGAGAATGTCTCTTGCCACTGTTGCACTGTGTCCATTCCGGGTGATGGGGTTGGGGTACCGTACGGGATCGGCGTGATACCCGCCGAGTACGTTGTCCTGGTTGACGGCGTGACAATGCTCCAAGCGCTGCCCGGCCAGCCATTCGTCCTAGGCGGTAATGTCGGTGCTGTCCAGGAGCTGCGTAAATTAGTTTGGGGCGATTGTCGTAAGTTCTTGGCAGTGGGTGAATGGCAAGTTTCAGTGTTCGGGCTGGATCTTTCCTCGGACTTGAATTCAGATATTCTTTCTGCGGTTTCAGTATTTGGTTGATTTCTTTCAATCTGTGCCGCCTTCAGGTCATGTTCAAGTGTGTCTTTGCAATCCTCAACCTCGTCGTCTTCGTCAGCCGATTTGTCCTTGTTTTCGTTCGTCTCGGGTGCTAGTAGTGACTCAACGTCGAATAGTCTCTTTTTTGTTGGCTGGTGTAGGTGACCGGTAATCGTGGCAGCATTTTCACCGATCGAACTTACACCACTGTGCAAGAACGACGGGTTCACCCATTTCATTTGGGCAGATGTTACTGGTGGCGGACTGGGACTGTCTTCGTCGTCTGGCACAGATAACCCCATGTGCTTTCTCACTTTCCGTTGAGCCCGGCGTCGGCGAAAATCACCCTTCGTGAAGTCGTCTATATTAGCTGGATGGATCGCCCAATAGTGGCCTTTGCCATTTGCACTTCGCCCCGCTTTTACGAAGCAGTCGTTCAGAGATAAATTGTGTCGAATGCTGTTTCTCCAACCTGGTCCCCTTGCACGGAAATACGGATAGTTATCTAAAATGTACTGATAGATGTCGCTTAAAACCATTTTTCTATCCTTGGATTTTAAAATAGCCATAGCGATAAGTCCTATGTAGCTGTGACTCGGTTTCGGCTCTTCATGAATCAGTCTCGCCCTCGGATCAACTTTGTTGAAAGCCATCAACGCCGTGAACGTATCAGCTCCGTGTGGATGGTGGTGAAGGTATGGTGAAATTCCGTGCGCTGTCGCCGTGGGTATGCCTGGTATCCCCGCGTATCGCAGTCGACTGTTATAGTTGTACATTTGTGCACGATGAAACTCAAACGCAGCCTGAGTCATGCCACTGCCTCCCCAGGCAGCATACATCGTTGGTTGTTCGGTTGATTTGAATTCGTACGGGATGAGACTCGAACTACTGGTAGAACACATGTTCGGTGTTGCCTGCCGGTTTCGTTGATCGTAGCAGATCCAACTACTGTTTGCCTCTGTTTGATTTGTGTGTTGTTGAAAGTACAAACGTAGGAGTGGTGTATTTGTCGAAGTACACACCCTCTAACGGTGTCGCGTTGATGGCACGGACTAGATGGCGATTCTCATTGGCCCGTTCCTCTGTTATTATCTGTATGCAAATGTTTATGAATCAAATACTCTAACAGAGCATGTGTGTTTGTTTGCTATTGTTTACCAATTATTGTACGTATGACAGCAACCACCTGCTGTGAACGCTGTGTATTGTGGAGTCGAGAAATGGTATAGTCCCAAACTTCGTGGCATTTCAGTCGCCTCCGCTCGTAAACCCCAGTCTACCCACATGTATTAGGTGCTAACGTTTTCTCTGCCGCCCGACAATGTACTGTTTGTGTCCGAGTCGGTTGAATTCAGCTTGTACAAACTAACGTGTTTCGTGAACAAAACATTGTAATGTTTTTTTATATTTGCTAATTAACTCGCCCTAATTGTCGCTAATTGCTCGTAATATATTTCTTTCTCTTGGCTTTTAGTAATCAGGTTGTCACTCACGATGAGTGACGTTATTCTATTGGTTGATGTAGGCGATTAGGGTATGTATTGTTGCCGCTGATCATTCGCGTATTGAATGGGCCGCCATTGTGACTGGGTGGCGCAGTAGTCGGCTTCAAGTGCGGCTGTCATTCACTAAAGCTAAACAGATTATGGAACCTGTTTGAATTGTTTTTTCTGTCTTAACGCCCATTTTTGATGTTATCATAACATAGAGGAAATCTAACTAGTGATACTTTGACCAGAGAAGGGACGCGTATATCACTAACAAACCTGTGCAGTCGTGCACTCACGGTCCGCAATACAAATTAAATCCTCACAGCACTGACATTTTTCTGTTGAGGAGCCATCCAACAATTACGCAGGATTAGTAATTTTCTTATTTCGTAGCCATGTCTCAATTTAATTTAATTTTAAAGAAAGAAAACTGACTATGTCTAAATACCTTCGTTTGTTCTATGTGGATATACTCCGCCAGTACGGCGCCCGGAACTTTACCCCGAGTCGAAGTTTTGCATCACGGTAGTAATGCGCGGAGTGACCCATCTGCTAGGGAGAATTGAGATGCTGTTTCCCCGAGTTTATTCTCATATTTCGCCGCTTAATCTCCACATCTCAGGTGGGATTTCGATGTAGTAGCTCCTATTATTACCCTTCTTTCAAAACACAGAATCCTACGTTCATCAGTGTGCTTTGTGTCTCTCCTTTCAATGCTCGTCAGTGCAATGTGAAGAGGGAAACAGGCTTAAGCAAGCATTGAAGACTATTAGCAAGTTTGTCAATCGTTTTTTTTCGAGGATCATTGTATGTCGTCTTATTATCCGTAACATCAGCAAGGGGTAGCCGTGTTTCCAATGCTTGTTCGACTTAATTACTTTGTTTGACGAATTCTGTGATGCTGAATAATATTGGGAAATACAAAGAGGGTAGAATAGATCGCTCCTATCTGTAGGTCAAAGTGAAACGAACACACACAGTGATTTCTACCACAGACGGGACTTGCCGCATTCACCAGTTTCAATAGAGGGATTCCGCTGCTATCATATACATTTTATATACATAATGTCGTGTAATGCTAAATGTTTATTTTAAACCATACTATATTTTACTCACACAGGCAGCACGTTTATATGACGTCATTACATTGTTTTAAATAAATGTCATACGTCACAATGCAATCATGTGATCCACACAACACGGAAGCCAGAGGTAGTCACAGGGCCATCTAATCATAATTAGTACAGCATGGTTGGAAACAACTTGCTAAAACAACAGTTAACGATGACAATCTCTTCATTCTATTTAACGAATGACATTCGTTCACCAATCAAATGTGATGTTTAATGTAGCTGAAAAACGAATTAGCAGTGTAATTACAACTTCATTGCCCCTCTATCCACTCCCAACCATGGATTAACCAAGATAAGTAAACTGAACTCGTTACATCTTCCGATCCCATCCATTTCCTCCTGATTATCCCTTATTTGCTCGGCAGATCTGCATCCTTTCATGACCTTACTCCCGCGAATGAGATTTTCGTCGCTTTCAAACACGGATAAAGTCTTTCTCTTGCCGCCGCCGGTGTTATTACGGCTTCCCCCTGTCGCACTCTTTACGCTGTTGTGTGCATACCTAAACGAAATACGCCATGTACGGCGCGTTCTATTTTATGAACAGCAAGAATTTCGGATCGCTTCTAGGCATTCACGGTTTGTGATTTCACTTCTTCTCAAATGTCGAGAGTTGAAATTGTGTGAAATAAAGAAATCGCGTTTTTTTTTGTTAGAAATTCATGTTAGTATACCACAATATGTTGCCTTGGTATTGTTTGTGTGTTTGTTGTTTCACCAACATGCCTATCTGTATACATGCCACGAATGTCTAATGATAAACGGTTATATCAACTTTGTCAATTGGAGATACTTTTATATGCGCAACATCTATTTGTTTATTTTTTTTATTTAATCATTGGGCGACAAAATAATAGCTGTCAAACAGTATGAGCAAAAATAATTCGGCCACATTTCATGCGACAAAGTTAAAAGTATATTTGCAAGGAAACATTTGAGTATCGACCACCGGCCTGTTTGATGCGAACCACCCATGCGTGTCAGCTAAGTCAAGTAGTAGAAGAATGGTGAAAGACTAATTATTTGGTTCATCAAAACAGGAATAATGACATCTTGGAGCTCCATCACTGTGACACTTCACATTGCATGCCTGGAGTAAGCACACGCACTGATTTACGAGTATAAAGTCGAGTGTCTGCACTTTGGTGCACCTTTCACGACCTAGTCGTGAACACGAATCACCACGTCCTCATAATTCCCTCTTTCGATTAACCCAAGAAAATAATGTGTGCTTGTGTGTTCATGTTGTGGAAAATTGCCATTTTTATGGCATTTCGGAGCATGTCTCCTTTTATCTACTTCTATATTGAGTTCCGTCATAAAACTGCTTGAGTGGCGAGAGCAAAGAATTTCCCTGCTCGTATTTACGCCTTTCTCATCCCATCGCAGATAATATAATCGCTTATATTACCCCCAAGCAACAATTCATTACGCACAGTAAATGTTGTCTATTACAATTCATTTTCTAAATATTCTATTACTTTCTACATGATTTGGTTTACGACCCGATCTTCTCTGCTCGTTAGCCCGCCCTATTTCCCATATTGTAAGGCTTGACACGCGTGTTTAGCGTTCTCTATAGTTCTACCTCGTAAAATCAAATGGTGCTTACAACGAAGTCGTAGGCTTGTTTTGCCATCTTTAAGCCAACAAGTAAATACACTCTGATTACAAGAAACCTCGGCATTTGTCGAATAATTACTGCACATTTACTGCACATGATATATTCCTATATTTATTGAATGTTAGATAATCAAGTTTCTACACAAGTCCTGAAATATGGTATGGTGATAGTGATAAAGAATTAAAATTGACCACCCAATGGATTTGATACGACCAGGGGCTTGCATATGATAGGTAAATATTCAAAAGTACAAATCAACGAAACATAAACGGAGTTTCCTTCTGATGGGTGTGTAAGTTTAGGGTGTGGTCGACGGGTTGGATTATACCCACTGTCGTACCAACATGTTACACATACACCCCTTCCTGACAGGCACCCAGCTCTCAGATGCTGACACTCTTGAGACCCAGGTGGCATTTAAAAAAAAAAAAAAACTTTTCAACAAACGAAGCTCAAAAATGTTTGTTATCAATTGGATGGCAATCCTCATAATTGCGATTTCTCTTTGGAAGAAATTGTTAAGTTGAACATAATGAGTGTGTTGTGACTCGTCATATCAACTGTCTGAGGAGCCCACTTATTTTCTATTTGTTAGATTCCAAATTGTCTAGACACAGCGTGTAATTATCTATGTACCATGCTTGCAACGATGCCTATGTCGTAATAATGGTTTCCGATTTCATTTTAGCTGCATTGGAGACAAACAAAATGACACGATGTGGAGGTTTATGAATTGTTGAACACGAATTCTCCGAAGCCGTCCGTCGTATTTCGCATGTTGTCCGAGATCGATGTAAAGGCCACCGTATTTCCCACGATCGCTCTAATACCATCGTATTTTGCAGGATGTTGTCAGCATGCATTTAATAAGAAACACTAATCAACAGATTCTTCTTTCAGTGCCTATTTACGCCCCTGACTATTTACAATGTATACGGCATAGTATTTTCTACCCGTAATGATAGAAAAAAAACAGATAAAAGAAAATAGGCAAGTTCAGTCGGCGGCTGTAGCTGGACAATAATCTTTCACCGCGACAAATATCATAGACTGCCAAGCCAAAAAAGGCGCCAAATGTCTTGCGTTTGATTGAGGGTACTACTTATCAAGTAATTGGCCTTTATACAACCTTGCATTTAAGCGTATATCGCGGTCATCGTTGATGAGACCATATTCAGGGGTCGTAGGTATACCGTGCAAGGGTAGGAATCATATTTATTTAAAATACTACCGGAGTTGATTGCCGTGTGCTAGGAGCAATACGCCGGCGTTACTCGGCGCATGTGCGCGTCTATGACAATAATTATAGGCCCTAAATTCGCGGAAGCAATTAAGCTTAATAATTTTACGCTTTGCCATTACCCAAAATAAATGAATGACTTATTTTTATATCATATTTTTATTTTATTTTTCTCTTTCACTCGCTTTCATACTCTTCAATCGATTGTTTAAGGTTAAAAGTTTCCATTATTTTTTTAATTGAAGTAGTATGATTCTTTAAAATGTGGTTCAAATTGTGATGAGGAAAAAAATATACTTAATCAATGCATGTTATCAATTAAACACATTAACACATTAGCCGACAAAAACAAACACTCCGCTCTGTTAGCAATCGCTCCTACTACAAGGCACATGGTTGGTAATTTTCCAAGTGTATTAGGCTTTTGTCAGTTTGCGTCACTGACGGCAAACACAGTTTACAGCACGTTAATACGTATGTCATTCGTGATATATAGAATACACAAATCTATAGCGTTGAAAAGATATTCACTTTGTTGAACTCTGTAAACGAGCAAATGAGCTTTTTATAAAAAATTATAACCAGAGACCAAAGTTTCATGAATTTTAACATCTGTATGCATTGTCTGAATTATGAATCGATTTCCAAAGATGATATGGTTTTTTTTTAGCAAAAATATAAAATTGATCTGATCTATGACCTCTTGTTGATTCGTCGCATACGTTGTACGATGTCGCCTTCAAACTGTATAAAGGTGAGACAATTTTGGCATCTGTATTTCTATGCCAGAATTACTTTTTTAAACAGTTCAATTTTCCTTCATTTTCCGCAATGAAAAGCTCGAAGGCTCACGCGGTTTGATAACCAATGAATAACCCTTCAACAATGAAAGGATCAGATAATTTTCACTTTTGCACGTCGAGAAATGAGGTAATGGGTATCCATGGAATAACCTTCTAAACAACTCTTATTCACATTATACATATTTTCAAAAGACACCATGTAAATTATTTGAGCCAAATACTGAACCCCCTAGGATATGTGCTGCCGAGTGTATTCTCCTATTTATCCGCCGAGTCTAACCTAACTCTAACTAATATCACCTAATTTGTTTTCACAGATAATGATAGTAAATACAGGGGCAATTACGTGACGTGAATCTATTGCTTGCTACACGAAGAACCAACACAAAGACCGGCTCGATTTACTGTGCAGCGTTCAACGCAATTGTTAGATCCGTGCAAATTTGAGCTCAGCAGGCCGCGGCAGTTAGAAAAGTAGGAGTTCAAATTTTCCCCATAGGATTGAATTATATATAACCATTAGCTAACACGGGGTAGCTGGGTCTTGTTTGTTTGCAATATTCCTACCTCGTTATATCCCGCATTGTCATCGCGGTGTACTTGATTTCAAACTATTTATTTTCACTATTCTATCGATGATTTGCTATAATGACGTGTGTTTTCATTAGAATCACAATAATACTATTATCCTTCTCTCATTACCCCTACCGCCGCTTTGACTTCTTCGTAAATTCAAAGGAAAGCAGTACACATCAAAAAGAAATGCTTTCCACTTCGTGGATCGTTTCAGAAAAAAAAAAGCCAGACATTAAAATGATGGTGTTATGTATCACCACTGAAATATCAATCGCTGGCAATATCACAAATAAAAAAAAAAATACACTCCGCTCGATAAACAACGTTTGTTGAAAATATATATAAAACTAATTGGAATTTAAGTATCTCCGCCATTGAGTTGAAAATAATGATCATATGCTGGACTATCGGATATGATTTGGGCAAAAAATTAAAATAATTACACCGTCATTTAGAATAACTCCCTCCTCTGGCGAACGCACCTCTCAGTTGGCCTTTCATAAAGCGTGTGACCTGTGAAGGCGTAAGCCCAAATAATTGGGAAATCATATTTCCTAGCAGTATATTGAGTATATGAATGGCATTTGAAGCGTGTGTTGTCAGCCATCATATGCATGCAATTGGTCTTTACGGCCGCTTACCTCCACATACCCGATAATTATTGCTTTTTTGTCCGTTCAACTCGCCAATAGTCGGCCACGTACTGTTTAAAAAGGAGTAAAATCACATACACTATGATTTGCCTACTTGTCATTGGGGGTGCATAAGAGTGGATCCTTGGTTGGAATTACCTCTCATTTCCTTTGCTATAATAACCCTCATTAGCAGTGTTTTCGCCACATTATGTGAACGACTTAATATTACTATTTGTCCTCTCTCAGCCAACGTCGCTATTAGTTCATTCACCATATATTTTGTCTCCCCCATTAAACACTCGTTATTACGTTTAGATGACTTTTTGATTGGACAGAAATTAATACGACTAATTTGAGCTAATTTCGAATCTAGCTAATAAAGACTTCATGCCTAGGTGAAAAGAACCAGACATGCATGCTGAATAACACACATAAATGAGAGGTTTTCGCTTACAATGCACAGAGTTTCTGGTGTGAAGATTATGAAAGCCCGACAAAATAGCATCGGCGACGGCGGAAGCAGCATCAGTGACAAAATCTGCGGGAACAACAAGTGAAACAAAAACAATAATAACAACATCATATCTGCAGCAGCAGTAACAACACCAGCAACAACGACACCAACAAAAACAACAACAACAACAATAACAACAACTCATCATCATCATCAACATCATCATCATCATCGTCATCGTCACATCGTCATCATCATCATCAGCAGCAGCAGCAGCAGCAGCAGCAGCAGCAACATCATAACTGTCATCGTCACCATCAGCAACAATAACAACATATATGTGCCTAATCCTTTTATTATCTTATTTGCTATACTGCGCCAATGATCAACTCAAATAACACGCCAAATCATAACAATGTTTGGTTATAGTTTGTTTACCTTTAGAAATTACAGAAAGGCCCCCTTTCAACACAAAACTGTCATTCATTCGAATTCGAGACTCGAGCTTAATAAAGGCAGGCATCGGGATCTCCATCAGCCTTTCTTTATTGAACCAGTGTCGGTTACCCGACGTTGTAACATGCAACTAATTTCAAGATTCCACAAAAGCCTTTAACGGATAATTGTGAGTAGTAACATTGAGAGATCGTTCAGTAACGTTATTCCTCCGCGCAATTAGACCTTAAAGAAGGTTCCAATGAGTCCAACGGAGGAGTGATTCAATTCCAATTTATAAAGAACTATTCCAGGTTGATCTGTCTAAAGTCATACTCGCTAACAACATGAATTGTTTAGGGGCGTCGATTGGAAGAAAATGTGTTATTCAATAAGCACGCGTGTTACTACTGTTATTAGGGAGTTTTTTTTCATTGACGCTATCTCATTAGCAGTGTATGCTCACGGCCAGCGAATGTAACACGTTTTGTCTTCGATCCAAATCCCGCTATTCGCTGCTTACGGCTTCTTCGTCGTATCCCATGTTTTCTTTTTATTAAAAACATTCGCCTAAGTCTCCAATATTCAGTTGCGCTTAATAAAATATTCTTCTGTATTTTGTTCGACTGATTCACAACAAAAAATTATAAACGTTATAAATTAATTCAATACAGCTACATCCCGGCGACGAGATCATGAAAGCCACGATGAGTGGGCAGTAAGCGCGGACCATTGTATCAATATTTACTACCAATGATCAGCGCTCTGGGTAACAAGCGGAGCTCGTTAATAGGTAACACTGGCTGAGAAAATATTTTCAATATCGCGGTTTGCAAATATGCACTCGGCAGACAGTTTTGAGTCAGTGCGATTCTTAGTAGTGTAAATAAATACAACCGTTGTAACTATAAGAACATTGTTTGTAAACAATGGGGGAGGGGTCGTGATATTTACATCTGTGTTTTGTAGACGTTGTTACTGATCCAAATATGTGCGCTCACCCACCTATTTTAAACGCGTTTATTCGTCGTTATCGGTCCCATATTGAACAAAACACGAGGCGACGATTGTAGCGCTTTAAGGTAGAATACTACACAGAAGTAAAAATATTGTATTTTTTGTCATTTTTACATATTTGACATTTTATATATATTTTATATAGTGTATTGCAAAGTACTTTTTGATGTCTAGAAGTATTAAAAAAATGACAATATTTTTAGTGAGTTTTATCGAGGAAATGTGTTTTCGTTGTGGTCTACGGAAACTGCTGCTAAAATAGCATGTTATGCATATTATTTTACAGTAAAAAACAGATTGAGAGTGAACTAAAAAAGTTCACATACTGTTGACTAATAATAAAACGAATAATTATAGAAGAGTTTTACATTAATTATTGCTATATGCGCTAATTATGCGCAAATCGAGAGTAGCATTCAACTTTAAGAAATTGATCATTAGAAACTAGAAAATCCACGCAGCACATATATCTGAAGAAAGAACAATGACCAATGAACGGCCGGACACACAATGCACAAATATACCATCTTCTTTTACGAGTAAATATTCGCCGTGTTTGGCGTAACTCTATAGGTCCATACAATATGTATCTCGATAAACATCACCTATTTTTTCACTAAACAATGTTTCATTCAAAATTTCTTGACCTCGGGTATTTATCCGCAAGCACAGTACTACTATTTTTACGCGAACATGGTTTCGGCCATTATTGGGAAGGCTTGGAAACACCTACTCCCACATTCATTCACAATTCACGATCGGAACACATACATTTGAAAACATAGTTACATTGATGTTTTTTTTTTATATATACAGCAAACACATCACGCAGAGAGAATATTGGCGCATATTGAGATGTCCATTGATCGATGACGTCATATCAATTATCGATGAAGGCATGGTCATTATATGACACGTCTAATTAGAGTAATCGGGTTAATGACCTTGTCTTGTTCATACTCACCCACTATTGTCGTAGTCAGTAAACATCATTAGCGATCGGAAACCAACCATGCATTGTTTTCAAATTATCAATTGCCAAAAAAAATAACAGGATTAAAAGAAAACATGATCAATTACAGGCGATTATCATGGAAACCAGGCTATGTAGCTGTATTATTACCACGACTTGCGATGGTATAGTGAATGAAATAGCTGTATGTGTTGACTGTACGTTTGGGCGGTGACTGAAAATGAACGATATGATAATCTTGGGGATTGGCAATTAGAAAATCTGTGTGTGATAGCTTAACACTGTGAAAATATTTTTTCTTCTTCACTTTTCTGCATTTTTAAAATGACGTTGATGAAAATTATTTTCCTCTATCAAATGTGCGCGATTTTGTTTATTATTTGTCCCAAGGTTGTACTCACATACGCAGAAAACACAGGCGCATAACTACGAGATTTTGGCGTCGATTTAAACTTATTTCATCACGACGTATGTCATATATCTCAAGAATCATGAAAAGCAATCAAGGCGCAATCATTTACCTGTTGTATTTTCAGTACGGGCCACCTGCCCTTTTTTTAGTGTCTTGTACAAAATAATGTTTTTGAAAGTTGGGCAATACTGGAAAGTGGACAAGTTTGGAGGCATGCAAAGCATCAAGCAATTACTGACACATATCCGTGAATTAGTGACAGAATATCTCACCAGATGCAACTTTCTAGCATATTGTGCATGGCTCAGAAAACTACCGTTATCAGTGCCTAATCACACGTGATAAGATAATTGAATAGTACTACTAATAAGCCAGACGAATTAAACTATCGTTAATTTCTTTGAAAGAGATTAACGAACCGCACCCATATTCAGTGGGGCTTTATATGAGAACAGTTCCTCATGTCTCGCTGGATTCTAGGCAAATATTTGTGCAAAACTCAATAAACTGTGAACATGCACATATCCTGCTGTGCTGTGCACACGTAGGTTTATGCAGTGACGCGAACACATCTCCGTTATAGGTAATCATTTTATAGCATTGATGACTGAGAAGTGAATTTCAGCAGTGGGTTGCCGTGATCTGCGGACAATTACAAAGCAGGGCACAGGCTCGAACACAAATATAAACAATGACACGACGTGACATATACAGGTAGTGTGACGTCAATCTGCACGAATTGACATATACAATTGGTGTGAAATCAATCTCCACGACGTGACATATACAGTTTGTGTGAAATCAATCTCCACGACGTGACATATACAGGTAGTGTGATGTCAATCTGCACTACGTGACATATACACATAGTGTGACATCAATCTGCACGGCGTGACATATACAGGTAGTGTGACATCAATCTGCACGACGTGACATATACAGATAGTGTGATATCAATCTGCACGAAGTGACATATACAGGTAGTGTGACTTCAATCTGCACGACGTGACATATACAGGTAGTGTGACATCAATCTGCACGACGTGACATATACAGGTAGTGTGACACCAATCTGCACGAAGTGACATATACAGGTATTGTGACATCAATGTGCACTACATGACATATACAGGTAGTGTGACATCAATCGGCACTACATGACATATACAGGTAGTGTGACATCAATCTGCAGGACGTGACATATACAGGTAATGTGACATCAATATCCACTACGTGACATATAGAGGTAGTGTGAAATCAATCTGAACGACGTGACATATACAGATAGTGTGAAATCAATCTGAACGACGTGACATATACAGGTAGTGTGACATCAATATCCACTAAGTGACATAGAGTTTGTGTGAAATCAATATCCACTACGTGACATATGCAGTTTGTGTGAAATCAATCTCCACGACGTGACATATACAGATAGTGTGACATCAATCTGCACGACGTGACATATACAGACAGTGTGACATCAATCTGCACGAAGTGACATATACAGGTAGTGTGACTTCAATCTGCACGACGTGACATATACAGGTAGTGTGATGTCAATCTGCACGACGCGACATATACAGATAGTATAACATCATTCTGCACGACGTGACATATACAAGTAGTGTCACATCAATCTGCCCGTCAATATGTGATGTCAACTAGCACAATAAGCTGTTACGCCAACCTGCATGTCATTCTGTAGTGCCAACCAACACGTCAATCTGCACAACATCCCAATCCGTGATGCCAACCTGCATGTCTATTTGTGATGCCAACCTGAACGTCAATTTGTCATGTCAACCTGAACGTCAATTTGTGGTGTCAATCTGTGATGCCAAACTGAACGTCAATTTGTGATGTCAATCTGTGATGCCAACCTGAACGTCAATCTGTGATGTCAACCTGAACGTCAATCTGTGATGTTAATCTGTGATGCCAACCTGAACGTCAGTCTGTGATGTCAATCTGTGATGCCAACCTGAACGTCAATCTGTGATGGTAATCTGTGATGCCAACCTGAACGTCAATCTGTGATGTCAATCTGTGATGCCAACCTGAACGTCAATATGTGATGGTAATCTGTGATGCCAACCTGAACGTCAATCTGTGATGTCAATCTGTGATGGTAATCTGTGATGCCAACCTGAAAGTCAATCTGTGATGCCAAACTGAATGTCAATCTGTGATGTCAATCTGTGATGCCAACCTGAACGTCAATATGTGATGGTAATCTGTGATGCCAACCTGTAAGTCAATCTGTGGTGCAACCTGAACGTCAATCTGTGATGCCAACCTGAACGTCAATCTGTGATGCCAACATGTACGTCAATCTGTGATGCCAACCTGAACGTCAATCTGTGATGCCAAACTGAACGTCAATATCTGATGCCAACCTGTACGTCAATGTGTGATGCCATCCTGAACGTCAATCTGTGATGCCAACTTGTAAGTCAATCTGTGATGCAACCTGAACGTCAATCTGTGATGCCAAACTAAACGTCAATCTGTGATGCCAACATGTACGTCAATCTGTGATGCCAACCTGAACGTCAATCTGTGATGCCAACCTAAACGTCAATCTGTAATGTCAATCTGTGATGCCAACCTGAACGTCAGTCTGTGATGTCAATCTGTGATACCAACATTACGTTAATACGTGATGCCAACCTGAACGTCAATCTATGATGTCAATCTGTGATGCCAACCTTACGGTAATACGTCATGCCAACCTGTACGTTATTACGTGATGCCAACCTGAACGTTAATACGTGATGCCAACTTGTACGTTAATACGTGATGCCAACCTGTACGTTTATACGTGATGCCAACCTGAACGTCAATCTGTGATGCCAACCCAAACGTCAATCTGTGATGTCAATCTGTGATGCCAACCTGAACGTCAGTCTGTGATGTCAATCTGTGATACCAACATTACGTTAATACGTGATGCCAACCTGAACGTCAATCTATGATGTCAATCTGTGATGCCAACCTTACGGTAATACGTCATGCCAACCTGTACGTTATTACGTGATGCCAACCTGAACGTTAATACGTGATGACAACTTGTACGTTAATACGTGATGCCAACCTGTACGTTTATACGTGATGCCAACCTGAACGTCAATTTGTGATGCCAACCTGAACGTCAAACTCTGATGTCAATCTGTGATGCCAACCTGTACGTTAATACGTGATGCTAACCTGTACCTTATTACGTGATGCCAACCTGAACGTTAATACGTGATGCTAACCTGTACGTTAATACGTGATGCCAACCTGAACGTTAATACGTGATGCCAACCTGTACGTTAATACGTGATGCCAACATGTACGTTAATACGTGATGCCAACCTGAACGTTAACACATGATGCCAAACTGAACGTCAATCTGTAAGTCAATCTGTGATGCCAACCTGAACGTCAATCTGTGATGCCAACCTGAACGTCAATCTGTGATGCCAACCTGTACGTCAATCTGTGATGCCAACCTGAACGTCAATCTGTGATGTCAATCTGTGATGCCAACCTGAACGTCAATCTGTGATGCCAACCTGAACGTCAATCTATGATGCCAACCTGAACGCTAATCTGTGGTGGTAATCTGTAATGCCAACCTGTACGTCAATCTGTGATGCCAACCTGAACGTCAATCTGTGATACCAACCTCTACGTTAATACGTGATGCCAAACTGAACGTCAATCTGTGATGCCAACCTGAACGTCAATCTGTGATATCAATCTGTGATGCCAACCTGAACGTCAGTCTGTGATGTCAATCTATAATAAAAATCTTACGTTAATGCATGATGCCAACCTGAACGTCAACCTGAATGTCAATCTGTGATGCCAACCCGAACGTCAATCTGTGATGTCAATCTGTGATGCCAATCTATAATAAAAATCTTACGTTAATACGTGATGCCGACCTGTACGTTAATACGTGATGCCAACGTAAACGTCAATCTGTGATGCCAACGTGAACGTCAATCTGTGATGCCAATCTGTGATGCCAACCTGTACGTTAATACATGATGCCAACCTGTACGTTAATACATGATGCCAATCTGAACGTCAATTTGTGATGCCAACGTTAACGTCAATCTGTGATGCCAACCTTACGGTAATATGTGATGCCAACCTGTACGTTATTACGTGATGCCAACCTGAACGTTAATACGTGATGCCAACCTGGACGTTAATACGTGATGCCAACCTGTACGTTAATACGTGATGCCAACCTGTACGTTCATACATGATACCAACCTGAACGTCAATCTGTGATGCCAATCCGAACGTCAATCTGTGATGTCAATCTGTGATGCCAACCTGTACGTTAATACGTGATGCTAACCTGTACGTTAATACGTGATGCCAACGTGAACGTCAATCTGTGATGCCAACGTTAACGTCAATCTGTGATGTCAATCTGTAAGTAAATCTGTGATACCAACCTGAACGTCAATCTGTGATGCCAACCTGTACGTCAATCTGTGATACCAACCTGAACGTCAATCTGTGATGTCAATCTGTGATGCCCACCTGAACGTCAATCTATGATGCCAACCTGATCGTCAATCTGTGATAGTAATCTGTAATACCAAACTGTACGTCAATCTGTGATACCAACCTGAAGGTCAATCTGTGTGGCCAATCAGAACGTCAATCTGTGATGCCAACCTGAACGTCAATCTGTGATGGTAATATGTGATGCCAACCTGAACGTCAATATGTGATGCCAACCTGAACGTCAATCTGTGATGTCAATCTGTGATGCCAGTCTGAACGTCAATTATTGATACCAACCTCTACGTTAATACGTGATGCCAACCTGAACGTCAATCTGTGATGCCAACCTGAACGTCAGTCTGTGATGTCAATCTGTGATGCCAACATTACTGTAATACGTGATGCCAACCTGTACATTATTACGTGATGCCAACCTGAACGTTAATACGTGATGCCAACCTGAACTTTAATACGTGATGCCAACCTGTACGTTAATACGTGATGCCAACCTGTACGTCAATCTGTGATGCCAACCTGAACGTCAATCTGTGATGCCAACCTGAACGTCAATCTCTGATGCCAAACTGAACGTCGATCTCTGATGCCAACCTGTACGTCAATGTGTGATGCCAACCTGAACGTCAATCTGTGATGTCAATCTGTGATGGTAATCTGTGATGCCAACCTGAAAGTCAATCTGTGATGCCAAACTGAACGTTAATCTTTGATGGTAATCTGTGATGCCAACCTGAACTTCAATCTGTGATGCCAACCTGTACGTTAATACGTGATGCCAACCTGAACGTCAGTCTGTGATGTCAATCTGTGATGCCAACCTGAACGTCAATCTCTGATGGTAATCTGTGATGCCAACCTGAACGTCAATCTGTGATGTCAATCTGTGATGCCAACCTGAACGTCAATATGTGATGGTAATCTGTGATGTCAACCTGAACGTTAATCTGTGATGTCAATCTGTGATGCCAACCTGAACGTCAATCTTCGATGCCAACCTGAACTTCAATCTGTGATGCCAACCTGTACGTTAATACGTGATGCCAACCTGAACGTCAGTCTGTGATGTCAATCTGTGATGCCAACCTGAACGTCAATCTGTGATGGTAATCTGGGATGCCAACCTGAACGTCAATCTGTGATGTCAATCTGTGATGCCAACCTGTATGCCAATCTGTGATGCCAACCTGAACGTCAATCTATGATGCCAACCTGAACGTCAATCTGTGATGGTAATCTGTAATGCCAACCTGTAAGTCAATCTGTGATGCCAACCTGAACGTCAATCCGTGTGGCCTATCAGAACGTCAATCTGTGATGCCAACCTGTACGTTAATACGTGATGCCAAGTTGAACGTCAATCTGTGATGCCAACCTGAGCGTCAATCTGTGATGCCAACCTGAACGTCAATGTGTGATGCCAACCTGAGCGTCAATCTGCGATGCCAACCTGTACGTCAATCTGTGATGCCAACCTGAATGTCAATCTGTGATGCTAACCTTAGCGTCAATCTGTGATGCCAACCTGTACATCAATCTGTGATGCCAACCTGAATGTCAGTATGTGATGTCAACCTGAACGTTAATTTGTCATGCCAACCTGAACGTCAATCTGTGATGCGAACCTGAACGTCAATCTGTGATGTCAATCTGTGATGCCAACCTGAACGTCAATCTGTGATGCCAACCTGAACGTTAATCTGTGATGCCAACCTGAACGTCAATCTGTGATGTCAATCTGTGATGCCAACCAGCACGTCAGTCTGTGATGTCAATCTATGATACAAACCTTACGTTAATGCGTGATGCCAACCTGAACGATAATCTGTGATGTCAATCTGCGATGCCAACCTTACGGTAATATGTGATGCCAACCTGTACGTTATTACGTGATGCCAACCTGAACGTTAATACGTGATGCCAACCTGGACGTTAATACGTGATGCCAACCTGTACGTTAATACGTGATGCCAACCTGTACGTTCATACGTGATACCAACCTGAACGTCAATCTGTGATGCCAATCCGAACGTCAATCTGTGATGTCAATCTGTGATGCCAACCTGTACGTTAATACGTGATGCTAACCTGTACGTTAATACGTGATGCCAACGTGAACGTCAATCTGTGATGCCAACGTTAACGTCAATCTGTGATGTCAATCTGTAAGTAAATCTGTGATACCAACCTGAACGTCAATCTGTGATGCCAACCTGTACGTCAATCTGTGATACCAACCTGAACGTCAATCTGTGATGTCAATCTGTGATGCCCACCTGAACGTCAATCTATGATGCCAACCTGATCGTCAATCTGTGATGGTAATCTGTAATACCAAACTGTACGTCAATCTGTGATACCAACCTGAAGGTCAATCTGTGTGGCCAATCAGAACGTCAATCTGTGATGCCAACCTGAACGTCAATCTGTGATGGTAATATGTGATGCCAACCTGAACGTCAATATGTGATGCCAACCTGAACGTCAATCTGTGATGTCAATCTGTGATGCCAGTCTGAACGTCAATTTGTGATACCAACCTCTACATTAATACGTGATGCCAACCTGAACGTCAATCTGTGATGCCAACCTGAACGTCAATCTGTGATGTCAATCTGTGATGCCAACCTGAACGTCAGTCTGTGATGTCAATCTGTGATGCCAACATTACTGTAATACGTGATGCCAACCTGTACATTATTACGTGATGCCAATCTGAACGTTAATACGTGATGCCAACCTGAACTTTAATACGTGATGCCAACCTGTACGTTAATACGTGATGCCAACCTGTACGTCAATCTGTGATGCCAACCTGAACGTCAATCTGTGATGCCAACCTGAACGTCAATCTCTGATTCCAAACTGAACGTCGATCTCTGATGCCAACCTGTACGTCAATGTGTGATGCCAACCTGAACGTCAATCTGTGATGTCAATCTGTGATGGTAATCTGTGATGCCAACCTGAAAGTCAATCTGTGATGCCAAACTGAACGTTAATCTTTGATGGTAATCTGTGATGCCAACCTGAACTTCAATCTGTGATGCCAACCTGTACGTTAATACGTGATGCCAACCTGAACGTCAGTCTGTGATGTCAATCTGTGATGCCAACCTGAACGTCAATCTCTGATGGTAATCTGTGATGCCAACCTGAACGTCAATCTGTGATGTCAATCTGTGATGCCAACCTGAACGTCAATATGCGATGGTAATCTGTGATGTCAACCTGAACGTTAATTTGTGATGTCAATCTGTGATGCCAACCTGAACGTCAATCTTCGATGCCTACCTGAACTTCAATCTGTGATGCCAACCTGTACGTTAATACGTGATGCCAACCTGAACGTCAGTCTGTGATGTCAATCTGTGATGCCAACCTGAACGTCAATATGTGATAGTAATCTGGGATGCCAACCTGAACGTCAATCTGTGATGTCAATCTGTGATGCCAACCTGAACGTTAATATGTGATGGTAATCTGTGATGCCAACCTGAACGTCAATCTGTGATGTCAATCTGAGATACCAACCTGAACGTCAATCTGTGAAGGTAATCTGTGATGCCAACCTGAACGTCAATCTGTGATGCCAACCGGAACGTCAATCTGTGATGCCAACCTGAACATCAATCTGTGATGCCAACCTGAACGTCAATCTATGATGCCAACCTGAACGTCAATCTGTGATGGTAATCTGTAATGCCAACCTGTACGTCAATCTGTGATGCCAACCTGAACGTCAATCTGTCTGGCCAATCAGAACGTCAATCTGTCATGCCAACCTGAACGTCAATCTGTGATGCCAACCTGAACGTCAATCTGTGATGCCAACCTGAGCGTCAATCTGTGATGCCAACCTGTACGTCAATCTGTGATGCCAACCTGAATGTCAATCTGTGATGCTAACCTTAGCGTCAATCTGTGATGCCAACCTGTACGTCAATCTGTGATGCCAACCTGGACTCGAATCTGTGATGTCAACCTGAACGTCAAAATTTGATGTCAACCTGAACGTCAATATGTCATGCCAACCTGAACGTCAATCTGTGATGCCAACCTGAACGTCAATCTGTGATGCCAACCTGAACGTCAATCTGTGATGCCAATCTGAACGTCAATCTGTGATGTCAATGTGTGATGCCAACCTGTACGTTAATACGTGATGCTATCCTGTACGTTAATACGTGATGCCAAACTGAACGTCAATCTGTGATGCCAACCTGAACGTCAATCTGTGATGCCAACCTGTACGTCAATCTGTGATGCCTACCTGAACGTCAATCTGTGATGTCAATCTGTGATGCCCACCTGAACGTCAATCTATGATGCCAACCTGATCGTCAATCTGTGATGATAATCTGTAATACCAACCTGTACGTCAATCTGTGATGCCAACCTGAAGGTCAATCTGTGTGGCCAATCAGAACGTCAATCTGTGATGCCAACCTGAACGTCAATCTGTGATGGCAATATGTGATGCCAACCTGAACGTCAATATGTGATGCCAACCTGAACGTCAATCTGTGATGTCAATCTGTGATGCCAACCTGAACGTCAATTTGTGATACCAACCTCTACGTTAATACGTGATACCAACCTGAACGTCAATCTGTGATGCCAACCTGAACATCAATCTGTGATGTCAATCTGTGATGCCAACCTGAACGTCAGTCTGTGATATCAATCTATGATACAAACCTTACGTTAATGCGTGATGCCAACCTTAACGTCAATCTGTGATATCAATCTGTGATGCCAACATTACTGTAATACGTGATGCCAACCTGTACATTATTACGTGATGCCAACCTGAACATTAATACGTGATGCCAACCTGAACTTTAACACGTGATGCCAACCTGTACGTTAATACGTGATGTCAACCTGTACGTCAATCTGTGATGCCAACCTGAACGTCAATCTGTGATGCCAACCTGAACGTCAATCTCTGATGCCAAACTGAACGTCGATCTCTGATGCCAACCTGTACGTCAATGTGTGATGCCAACCTGAACGTCAATCTGTGATGTCAATCTGTGATGGTAATCTGTGATGCCAACCTGAAAGTCAATCTGTGATGCCAAACTGAACGTCAATCTTTGATGGTAATCTGTGATGCCAACCTGAACTTCAATCTGTGATGCCAACCTATACGTTAATACGTGATGCCAACCTGAACGTCAGTCTGTGATGTCAATCTGTGATGCCAACCTGAACGTCAATCTGTGATGGTAATCTGTGATGCTAACCTTAGCGTCAATCTCTGATGCCAACCTGTACGTCAATCTGTGATGCCAACCTGGACTCGAATCTGTGATGTCAACCTGAACGTCAAAATTTGATGTCAACCTGAACGTCAATATGTCATGCCAACCTGAACGTCAATCTGTGATGCCAACCTGAACGTCAATCTGTGATGCCAACCTGAACGTCAATCTGTGATGCCAATCTGAACGTCAATCTGTGATGTCAATGTGTGATGCCAACCTGTACGTTAATACGTGATGCTATCCTGTACGTTAATACGTGATGCCAAACTGAACGTCAATCTGTGATGCCAACCTGAACGTCAATCTGTGATGCCAACCTGTACGTCAATCTGTGATGCCTACCTGAACGTCAATCTGTGATGTCAATCTGTGATGCCCACCTGAACGTCAATCTATGATGCCAACCTGATCGTCAATCTGTGATGATAATCTGTAATACCAACCTGTACGTCAATCTGTGATGCCAACCTGAAGGTCAATCTGTGTGGCCAATCAGAACGTCAATCTGTGATGCCAACCTGAACGTCAATCTGTGATGGCAATATGTGATGCCAACCTGAACGTCAATATGTGATGCCAACCTGAACGTCAATCTGTGATGTCAATCTGTGATGCCAACCTGAACGTCAATTTGTGATACCAACCTCTACGTTAATACGTGATACCAACCTGAACGTCAATCTGTGATGCCAACCTGAACGTCAATCTGTGATGTCAATCTGTGATGCCAACCTGAACGTCAGTCTGTGATATCAATCTATGATACAAACCTTACGTTAATGCGTGATGCCAACCTTAACGTCAATCTGTGATATCAATCTGTGATGCCAACATTACTGTAATACGTGATGCCAACCTGTACATTATTACGTGATGCCAACCAGAACATTAATACGTGATGCCAACCTGAACTTTAACACGTGATGCCAACCTGTACGTTAATACGTGATGTCAACCTGTACGTCAATCTGTGATGCCAACCTGAACGTCAATCTGTGATGCCAACCTGAACGTCAATCTCTGATGCCAAACTGAACGTCGATCTCTGATGCCAACCTGTACGTCAATGTGTGATGCCAACCTGAACGTCAATCTGTGATGTCAATCTGTGATGGTAATCTGTGATGCCAACCTGAAAGTCAATCTGTGATGCCAAACTGAACGTCAATCTTTGATGGTAATCTGTGATGCCAACCTGAACTTCAATCTGTGATGCCAACCTATACGTTAATACGTGATGCCAACCTGAACGTCAGTCTGTGATGTCAATCTGTGATGCCAACCTGAACGTCAATCTGTGATGGTAATCTGTGATGCCAACCTGAACGTCAATCTGTGATGTCAATCTGTGATGCCAGCCTGAACGTCAATATGTGATGGTAATCTGTGCTGCCAACCTGAACGTCAATCTGTGATACCAACCTGTACAATAATACGTGATGCCAACCTGAACGTCAATCTGTGATGCCAATCTGAACGTCAATCTGTGATGTCAATCTGTGATGCCAACCAGAACGTCAGTCTGTGATGTCAATCTATGATACAAACCTTACGTTAATGCGTGATGCCAACCTGAACGTCAATCTGTGATGTTAATCTGTGATTCTAACCTTACGGTAATATGTGATGCCAACCTGTACGTTATTACGTGATGCCAACCTGAACGTTAATACGTGATGCCAACCTGGACGTTAATACGTGATGCCAACCTGTATGTTAATACGTGATGCCAACCTGTACGTTTATACGTGATGCCAACATGAAAGTCAATCTGTGATGCCAATCTGTGATGCCAACCTGAACGTCATCTGTGATGTCAATCTGTGATGCCAACCTGTACGTTAATACGTAATGCTAATCTGTACGTTAATATGTGATGCCAACGTGAACGTCAATCTGTGATGCCAACGTTAACGTCAATCTGTGATGTCAATCTGTGATGCCAACCTGTACGTTAATACGTGATGCCAACCTGTACGAATATACGTGATGCCAACCTGAACGTTAATACATGATGCCAACCTGAACGTAAATCTGTGATGCCAACCTGAACGTCAATCTGTGAAGTCAATCTGTGATGCCCACCTGAACGTCAATCTATGATGCCAACTTGAACGTCAATCTGTGATGGTAATCTGTAATGCCAACCTGTACGTCAATCTGTGATGCCAACCTGAAGGTCAATTTGTGTGGCCAATCAGAACGTCAATCTGTGATGCCAACCTGAACGTCAATCTGTGATGGTAATATGTGATGCCAACCTGAACGTCAATCTGTGATGCCAACCTGAACGTCAATCTGTGATGTCAATCTGTGATGCCAACCTGGACGTCAGTCTGTGATGTCAATCTATGATACAAACCTTACGTTAATGCGTGATGCCAACCTTAACGTCAATCTGTGATGTCAATCTGTGATGCCAACCTTACTGTAATACATGATGCCAACCTGTACATTATTACGTGATGCCAACCTGAACGTTAATACGTGATGCCAACCTGAACGTTAATACGTGATGCCAACCTGTACGTTAATACGTGATGCCAACCTGTACGTCAATCTGTGATGCCAACCTGAACGTCAATCTGTGATGCCAACCTGAACGTCAATCTCTGATGCCAAACTGAACGTCGATCTCTGATGCCAACCTGTACGTCAATGTGTGATGCCAACCTGAACGTCAATCTGTGATGTCAATCTGTGATGACAACTTGAACGTCAATCTGTGATGGTAATCTGTGATGCCAACCTGAACGTCAATCTGTGATGCCAACCTGAACGCCAATCTTTGATGATAATCTGTGATGCCAACCTGAACTTCAATCTGCAATGCCAATCTGTACGTCAATCTGTGATGCCAACCTGAACGTCAATCTGTGTGGCCAATCAGAACGTCAATCTGTGATGCCAACCTGAACGTCAATCTGTGATGGTAATCTGTGATGCCAACCTGAACGTCATTCTGTGATGGTAGTCTGTGATGCCAACCTGAACGTCAATCTGTGATGTCAAACTGTGATGCCAACCTGAACGTCAATGTCAATCTGTGATTGTAATATGTGATGCCAATCTGAACGTCAATCTGTGATGTCAATCTGTGATGCCAAACTGAACGTCAATCTGTGATGGTAATCTGTGATGCCAACCTGAATGTCAATCTGTGATGCCAACCTGAACGTCAATCTGTGATGCCAACCTGAACGTCAATCTGTGATGATAGTCTGTGATGCCAACCTGAACGTCAATCTGTGATGTCAATCTGTGATGCCAACCTGAACGTCAATGTCAATCTGTGATGGTAATATGTGATGCCAACCTGAACGTCAATCTGTGATGTCAATCTGTGATGCCAACCTGAACGACAATCTGTGATGGTAATCTGTGATGCCAACCTGAAAGTCAATCTGTGATGTTAATCTGTGATGCCAACCTGAACGTCAATCTGTGATGCCAACCTGAAGTCAATCTGTGATGGTAATCTGTGATGCCAACCTGAACGTCAATCAGTGATGTCAATCTGCGATGCCAACCTGATCCTCAATCTGTGATGCCAACCTGAACGTCAATCTATGTTGCCAATCTGAACGTCAATCTGTGATGGTAATCTGCAATGCCAATCTGTACATCAATCTGTGATGCCAACCTGAACGTCAATCTGTGTGGCCAATCAGAACGTTAATCTGTGATGCCAACCTGAACGTCATTCTGTGATTGTAATCTGTGATGCCAACCTGAACGTCGTTCTGTGATGGTAGTCTGTGATGCCAACCTGAACGTCAATCTGTGATGTCAATCTGTGATGCCAACCTGAACGTCAATGTCAATCTGTAATTGTAATATGTGATGCCAATCTGAACGTCAATCTGTGATGTCAATCTGTGATGCCAACCTGAACTTCAATCTCTGATGGTAATCTGTGATGCCAACCTGAACGTCAATCTGTGATGGTAATCTGTGATGCCAACCTGAACGTCAATCTGTGATGCCAACCTGAAGTCAATCTGTGATGGAAATCTGTGATGCCAACCTGAACTTCAATCTGTGATGTCAATCTGCGATGCCAACCTGAACCTCAATCTGTGATGCCAATCTGAACGTCAATCTGTGATGCCAACCTGAACGTCAATCTCTGATGCCAAACTGAACGTCGATCTCTGATGCCAACCTGTACGTCAATGTGTGATGCCAACCTGAACGTCAATCTGTGATGTCAATCTGTGATGGTAATCTGTGATGCCAACCTGAAAGTCAATCTGTGATGCCAAACTGAACGTCAATCTTTGATGGTAATCTGTGATGCCAACCTGAACTTCAATCTGTGATGCCAACCTATACGTTAGTACGTGATGCCAACCTGAACGTCAGTCTGTGATGTCAATCTGTGATGCCAACCTGAACGTCAATCTGTGATGGTAATCTGTGATGCCAACCTGAACGTCAATCTGTGATGTCAATCTGTGATGCCAGCCTGAACGTCAATATGTGATGGTAATCTGTGCTGCCAACCTGAACGTCAATCTGTGATACCAACCTGTACAATAATACGTGATGCCAACCTGAACGTCAATCTGTGATGCCAATCTGAACGTCAATCTGTGATGTCAATCTGTGATGCCAACCAGAACGTCAGTCTGTGATGTCAATCTATGATACAAACCTTATGTTAATGCGTGATGCCAACCTGAACGTCAATCTGTGATGTTAATCTGTGATGCTAACCTTACGGTAATATGTGATGCCAACCTGTACGTTATTACGTGATGCCAACCTGAACGTTAATACGTGATGCCAACCTGGACGTTAATACGTGATGCCAACCTGTATGTTAATACGTGATGCCAACCTGTACGTTTATACATGATGCCAACATGAAAGTCAATCTGTGATGCCAACCTGAACGTCATCTGTGATGTCAATCTGTGATGCCAACCTGTACGTTAATACGTAATGCTAATCTGTACGTTAATATGTGATGCCAACGTGAACGTCAATCTGTGATGCCAACGTTAACGTCAATCTGTGATGTCAATCTGTGATGCCAACCTGTACGTTAATACGTGATGCCAACCTGTACGAATATACGTGATGCCAACCTGAACGTTAATACATGATGCCAACCTGAACGTAAATCTGTGATGCCAACCTGAACGTCAATCTGTGAAGTCAATCTGTGATGCCCACCTGAACGTCAATCTATGATGCCAACTTGAACGTCAATCTGTGATGGTAATCTGTAATGCCAACCTGTACGTCAATCTGTGATGCCAACCTGAAGGTCAATTTGTGTGGCCAATCAGAACGTCAATCTGTGATGCCAACCTGAACGTCAATCTGTGATGGTAATATGTGATGCCAACCTGAACGTCAATCTGTGATGCCAACCTGAACGTCAATCTGTGATGTCAATCTGTGATGCCAACCTGAACGTCAGTCTGTGATGTCAATCTATGATACAAACCTTACGTTAATGCGTGATGCCAACCTTAACGTCAATCTGTGATGTCAATCTGTGATGCCAACCTTACTGTAATACATGATGCCAACCTGTACATTATTACGTGATGCCAACCTGAACGTTAATACGTGATGCCAACCTGAACGTTAATACGTGATGCCAACCTGTACGTTAATACGTGATGCCAACCTGTACGTCAATCTGTGATGCCAACCTGAACGTCAATCTGTGATGCCAACCTGAACGTCAATCTCTGATGCCAAACTGAACGTCGATCTCTGATGCCAACCTGTACGTCAATGTGTGATGCCAACCTGAACGTCAATCTGTGATGTCAATCTGTGATGACAACTTGAACGTCAATCTGTGATGGTAATCTGTGATGCCAACCTGAACGTCAATCTGTGATGCCAACCTGAACGCCGATCTTTGATGATAATCTGTGATGCCAACCTGAACTTCAATCTGCAATGCCAATCTGTACGTCAATCTGTGATGCCAACCTGAACGTCAATCTGTGTGGCCAATCAGAACGTCAATCTGTGATGCCAACCTGAACGTCAATCTGTGATGGTAATCTGTGATGCCAACCTGAACGTCATTCTGTGATGGTAGTCTGTGATGCCAACCTGAACGTCAATCTGTGATGTCAAACTGTGATGCCAACCTGAACGTCAATGTCAATCTGTGATTGTAATATGTGATGCCAATCTGAACGTCAATCTGTGATGTCAATCTGTGATGCCAAACTGAACGTCAATCTGTGATGGTAATCTGTGATGCCAACCTGAATGTCAATCTGTGATGCCAACCTGAACGTCAATCTGTGATGCCAACCTGAACGTCAATCTGTGATGATAGTCTGTGATGCCAACCTGAACGTCAATCTGTGATGTCAATCTGTGATGCCAACCTGAACGTCAATGTCAATCTGTGATGGTAATATGTGATGCCAACCTGAACGTCAATCTGTGATGTCAATCTGTGATGCCAACCTGAACGTCAATCTGTGATGGTAATCTGTGATGCCAACCTGAACGTCAATCTGTGATGCCAACCTGAAGTCAATCTGTGATGCCAACCTGAACTTCAATCTGTGATGTCAATCTGCGATGCCAACCTGAACCTCAATCTGTGATGCCAATCTGAACCTCAATCTGTGATGCCAACCTGAACGTCAATCTCTGATGCCAAACTGAACGTCGATCTCTGATGCCAACCTGTACGTCAATGTGTGATGCCAACCTGAACGTCAATCTGTGATGTCAATCTGTGATGGTAATCTGTGATGCCAACCTGAAAGTCAATCTGTGATGCCAAACTGAACGTCAATCTTTGATGGTAATCTGTGATGCCAACCTGAACTTCAATCTGTGATGCCAACCTATACGTTAATACGTGATGCCAACCTGAACGTCAGTCTGTGATGTCAATCTGTGATGCCAACCTGAACGTCAATCTGTGATGGTAATCTGTGATGCCAACCTGAACGTCAATCTGTGATGTCAATCTGTGATGCCAGCCTGAACGTCAATATGTGATGGTAATCTGTGCTGCCAACCTGAACGTCAATCTGTGATACCAACCTGTACAATAATACGTGATGCCAACCTGAACGTCAATCTGTGATGCCAATCTGAACGTCAGTCTGTGATGTCAATCTATGATACAAACCTTACGTTAATGCGTGATGCCAACCTGAACGTCAATCTGTGATGTTAATCTGTGATGCTAACCTTACGGTAATATGTGATGCCAACCTGTACGTTATTACGTGATGCCAACCTGAACGTTAATACGTGATGCCAACCTGGACGTTAATACGTGATGCCAACCTGTATGTTAATACGTGATGCCAACCTGTACGTTTATACGTGATGCCAACATGAAAGTCAATCTGTGATGCCAACCTGAACGTCATCTGTGATGTCAATCTGTGATGCCAACCTGTACGTTAATACGTAATGCTAATCTGTACGTTAATATGTGATGCCAACGTGAACGTCAATCTGTGATGCCAACGTTAACGTCAATCTGTGATGTCAATCTGTGATGCCAACCTGTACGTTAATACGTGATGCCAACCTGTACGAATATACGTGATGCCAACCTGAACGTTAATACATGATGCCAACCTGAACGTAAATCTGTGATGCCAACCTGAACGTCAATCTGTGAAGTCAATCTGTGATGCCCACCTGAACGTCAATCTATGATGCCAACTTGAACGTCAATCTGTGATGGTAATCTGTAATGCCAACCTGTACGTCAATCTGTGATGCCAACCTGAAGGTCAATTTGTGTGGCCAATCAGAACGTCAATCTGTGATGCCAACCTGAACGTCAATCTGTGATGGTAATATGTGATGCCAACCTGAACGTCAATCTGTGATGCCAACCTGAACGTCAATCTGTGATGTCAATCTGTGATGCCAACCTGAACGTCAGTCTGTGATGTCAATCTATGATACAAACCTTACGTTAATGCGTGATGCCAACCTTAACGTCAATCTGTGATGTCAATCTGTGATGCCAACCTTACTGTAATACATGATGCCAACCTGTACATTATTACGTGATGCCAACCTGAACGTTAATACGTGATGCCAACCTGAACGTTAATACGTGATGCCAACCTGTACGTTAATACGTGATGCCAACCTGTACGTCAATCTGTGATGCCAACCTGAACGTCAATCTGTGATGCCAACCTGAACGTCAATCTCTGATGCCAAACTGAACGTCGATCTCTGATGCCAACCTGTACGTCAATGTGTGATGCCAACCTGAACGTCAATCTGTGATGTCAATCTGTGATGACAACTTGAACGTCAATCTGTGATGGTAATCTGTGATGCCAACCTGAACGTCAATCTGTGATGCCAACCTGAACGCCAATCTTTGATGATAATCTGTGATGCCAACCTGAACTTCAATCTGCAATGCCAATCTGTACGTCAATCTGTGATGCCAACCTGAACGTCAATCTGTGTGGCCAATCAGAACGTCAATCTGTGATGCCAACCTGAACGTCAATCTGTGATGGTAATCTGTGATGCCAACCTGAACGTCATTCTGTGATGGTAGTCTGTGATGCCAACCTGAACGTCAATCTGTGATGTCAAACTGTGATGCCAACCTGAACGTCAATGTCAATCTGTGATTGTAATATGTGATGCCAATCTGAACGTCAATCTGTGATGTCAATCTGTGATGCCAAACTGAACGTCAATCTGTGATGGTAATCTGTGATGCCAACCTGAATGTCAATCTGTGATGCCAACCTGAACGTCAATCTGTGATGCCAACCTGAACGTCAATCTGTGATGATAGTCTGTGATGCCAACCTGAACGTCAATCTGTGATGTCAATCTGTGATGCCAACCTGAACGTCAATGTCAATCTGTGATGGTAATATGTGATGCCAACCTGAACGTCAATCTGTGATGTCAATCTGTGATGCCAACCTGAACGACAATCTGTGATGGTAATCTGTGATGCCAACCTGAAAGTCAATCTGTGATGTTAATCTGTGATGCCAACCTGAACGTCAATCTGTGATGCCAACCTGAAGTCAATCTGTGATGGTAATCTGTGATGCCAACCTGAACGTCAATCAGTGATGTCAATCTGCGATGCCAACCTGATCCTCAATCTGTGATGCCAACCTGAACGTCAATCTATGTTGCCAATCTGAACGTCAATCTGTGATGGTAATCTGCAATGCCAATCTGTACATCAATCTGTGATGCCAACCTGAACGTCAATCTGTGTGGCCAATCAGAACGTTAATCTGTGATGCCAACCTGAACGTCATTCTGTGATTGTAATCTGTGATGCCAACCTGAACGTCGTTCTGTGATGGTAGTCTGTGATGCCAACCTGAACGTCAATCTGTGATGTCAATCTGTGATGCCAACCTGAACGTCAATGTCAATCTGTAATTGTAATATGTGATGCCAATCTGAACGTCAATCTGTGATGTCAATCTGTGATGCCAACCTGAACGTCAATCTCTGATGGTAATCTGTGATGCCAACCTGAACGTCAATCTGTGATGGTAATCTGTGATGCCAACCTGAACGTCAATCTGTGATGCCAACCTGAAGTCAATCTGTGATGGAAATCTGTGATGCCAACCTGAACTTCAATCTGTGATGTCAATCTGCGATGCCAACCTGAACCTCAATCTGTGATGCCAACCTGAACGTCAATCTGTGATGTCAATCTGTGATACCAACCTGAACGTCAATCTGTGATGTCAAGCTGTGATGCCAACCTGAAGGTCAATCTGTGATGCCAACCTGTACGTCAATCTGTGATGCCAACCTGTACGTCAATCTGTGATGCCAACCTGAACGTCAATCTGTGATGCCAACCTGAACGTCAATCTGTGATGGTAATCTGTGATGCCAACCTGAACGTCAATCTGTGATGCCAACCTGTACGTCAATCTGTGATGCCAACCTGTACGTCAATCTGTGATGCCAACCTGAACGTCAATCTGTGATGCCAACCTGTACGTCAATCTGGGATGCCAACGTGAACGTCAATCTGTGATGCCAACGTTAACGTCAATCTATGATGTCAATCTGTGATGCCAACCTGTACGTTAATACGTGATGCCAACCTGTACGAATATACGTGATGCCAACCTGAACGTTAATACATGATGCCAACCTGAACGTAAATCTGTGATGCCAACCTGAACGTCAATCTGTGATGTCAATCTGTAAGTCAATCTGTGATGCCAACCTGTACGTTAATACGTGATGCCAACCTGTACGAATATACGTGATGCCAACCTGAACGTTAATACATGATGCCAACCTGAACGTCAATCTGTGATGTCAATCTGTGATGCCCACCTGAACGTCAATCTATGATGCCAACTTGAACGTCAATCTGTGATGGTAATCTGTAATGCCAACCTGTACGTCAATCTGTGATGCCAACCTGAACGTCAATTTGTGTGGCCAATCAGAACGTCAATCTGTGATGCCAACATGAACGTCAATCTGTGATGGTAATATGTGATGCCAACCTGAACGTCAATCTGTGATGCCAACCTGAACGTCAATCTGTGATGTCAATCTGTGATGCCAACCTGAACGTCAGTCTGTGATGCCAATCTATGATACAAACCTTACGTTAATGCGTGATGCCAACCTTAACGTCAATCTGTGATGTCAATCTGTGATGCCAACCTTACTGTAATACATGATGCCAACCTGTACATTATTACGTGATGCCAACCTGAACGTTAATACGTGATGCCAACCTGAACGTTAATACGTGATGCCAACCTGTACGTTAATACGTGATGCCAACCTGTACGTCAATCTGTGATGCCAACCTGAACGTCAATCTGTGATGCCAACCTGAACGTCAATCTCTGATGCCAAACTGAACGTCGATCTCTGATGCCAACCTGTACGTCAATGTATGATGCCAACCTGAACGTCAATCTGTGATGTCAGTCTGTGATGACAACTTGAACGTCAATCTGTGATGGTAATCTGTGATGCCAACCTGAACGTCAATCTGTGATGCCAACCTGAACGTCAATCTTTGATGATAATCTGTGATGCCAACCTGAACTTCAATCTGCAATGCCAATCTATACGTCAATCTGTGATGCCAACCTGAACGTCAATCTGTGATGTCAATCTGTGATGCCAACCTGAACGACAATCTGTGATGGTAATCTGTGATGCCAACCTGAAAGTCAATCTGTGATGTCAATCTGTGATGCCAACCTGAACGTCAATCTGTGATGGTAATCTGCGATGCCAACCTGAACGTCAATCTGTGATGCCAACCTGAAGTCAATCTGTGATGGTAATCTGTGATGCCAACCTGAACGTCAATCTGTGATGTCAATCTGCGATGCCAACCTGATCCTCAATCTGTGATGCCAACCTGAACGTCAATCTGTGATGTCAATCTGTGATACCAACCTGAACGTCAATCTGTGATGTCAAGCTGTGATGCCAACCTGATCGTCAATCTGTGATGCCAACCTGAACGTCAATCTATGATGCCAATCTGAACGTCAATCTGTGATGGTAATCTGCAATGCCAATCTGTACGTCAATCTGTGATGCCAACCTGAACGTCAATCTGTGTGGCCAATCAGAACGTCAATCTGTGATGCCAACCTGTACGTCAATCTGGGATGCCAACGTGAACGTCAATCTGTGATGCCAACGTTAACGTCAATCTATGATGTCAATCTGTGATGCCAACCTGTACGTTAATACGTGATGCCAACCTGTACGAATATACGTGATGCCAACCTGAACGTTAATACATGATGCCAACCTGAACGTAAATCTGTGATGCCAACCTTAACGTCAATCTGTAAGTCAATCTGTGATGCCAACCTGTACGTTAATACGTGATGCCAACCTGTACGAATATACGTGATGCCAACCTGAACGTTAATACATGATGCCAACCTGAACGTCAATCTGTGATGTCAATCTGTGATGCCCACCTGAACGTCAATCTATGATGCCAACTTGAACGTCAATCTGTGATGGTAATCTGTAATGCCAACCTGTACGTCAATCTGTGATGCCAACCTGAACGTCAATTTGTGTGGCCAATCAGAACGTCAATCTGTGATGCCAACATGAACGTCAATCTGTGATGGTAATATGTGATGCCAACCTGAACGTCAATCTGTGATGCCAACCTGAACGTCAATCTGTGATGTCAATCTGTGATGCCAACCTGAACGTCAGTCTGTGATGTCAATCTATGATACAAACCTTACGTTAATGCGTGATGCCAACCTTAACGTCAATCTGTGATGTCAATCTGTGATGCCAACCTTACTGTAATACATGATGCCAACCTGTACATTATTACGTGATGCCAACCTGAACGTTAATACGTGATGCCAACCTGAACGTTAATACGTGATGCCAACCTGTACGTTAATACGTGATGCCAACCTGTACGTCAATCTGTGATGCCAACCTGAACGTCAATCTGTGATGCCAACCTGAACGTCAATCTCTGATGCCAAACTGAACGTCGATCTCTGATGCCAACCTGTACGTCAATGTATGATGCCAACCTGAACGTCAATCTGTGATGTCAATCTGTGATGACAACTTGAACGTCAATCTGTGATGGTAATCTGTGATGCCAACCTGAACGTCAATCTGTGATGCCAACCTGAACGTCAATCTTTGATGATAATCTGTGATGCCAACCTGAACTTCAATCTGCAATGCCAATCTGTACGTCAATCTGTGATGCCAACCTGAACGTCAATCTGTGATGTCAATCTGTGATGCCAACCTGAACGACAATCTGTGATGGTAATCTGTGATGCCAACCTGAAAGTCAATCTGTGATGTCAATCTGTGATGCCAACCTGAACGTCAATCTGTGATGGTAATCTGCGATGCCAACCTGAACGTCAATCTGTGATGCCAACCTGAAGTCAATCTGTGATGGTAATCTGTGATGCCAACCTGAAAGTCAATCTGTGATGCCAACCTGAACGTCAATCTGTGATGGTAATCTGCGATGCCAACCTGAACGTCAATCTGTGATGCCAACCTGAAGTCAATCTGTGATGGTAATCTGCGATGCCAACCTGAACGTCAATCTGTGATGCCAACCTGAACGTCAATCTGTGATGTCAATCTGCGATGCCAACCTGATCCTCAATCTGTGATGCCAACCTGAACGTCAATCTGTGATGTCAATCTGTGATACCAACCTGAACGTCAATCTGTGATGTCAAGCTGTGATGCCAACCTGATCGTCAATCTGTGATGCCAACCTGAACGTCAATCTATGATGCCAATCTGAACGTCAATCTGTGATGGTAATCTGCAATGCCAATCTGTACGTCAATCTGTGATGCCAACCTGAACGTCAATCTGTGTGGCCAATCAGAACGTCAATCTGTGATGCCAACCTGAACGTCATTCTGTGATTGTAATCTGTGATGCCAACCTGAACGTCGTTCTGTGATGGTAGTCTGTGATGCCAACCTGAACGTCAATCTGTGATGTCAATCTGTGATGCCAACCTGAACGTCAATGTCAATCTGTAATTGTAATATGTGATGCCAATCTGAACGTCAATCTGTGATGTCAATCTGTGATGCCAACCTGAACGTCAATCTCTGATGGTAATCTGTGATGCCAACCTGAACGTCAATCTGTGATGGTAATCTGTGATGCCAACCTGAACGTCAATCTGTGATGCCAACCTGTACGTCAATCTGTGATGCCAACCTGTACGTCAATCTGTGATGCCAACCTGAACGTCAATCTGTGATGCCAACCTGTACGTCAATCTGGGATGCCAACCTGAACGTCAATCTGTGATGCCAACCTGAACGTCAATCTCTGATGGTAATCTGTGATGCCAACCTGAACGTCAATCTGTGATGGTAATCTGTGATGCCAACCTGAACGTCAATCTGTGATGCCAACCTGTACGTCAATCTGTGATGCCAACCTGTACGTCAATCTGTGATGCCAACCTGAACGTCAATCTGTGATGCCAACCTGTACGTCAATCTGGGATGCCAACCTGAACGTCAATCTGTGATGCCAACCTGTCCGTCTAGCTGTGATGCCAACCTGAAGTCAATCTGTGATGGAAATCTGTGATGCCAACCTGAACTTCAATCTGTGATGTCAATCTGCGATGCCAACCTGAACCTCAATCTGTGATGCCAACCTGAACGTCAATCTGTGATGTCAATCTGTGATACCAACCTGAACGTCAATCTGTGATGTCAAGCTGTGATGCCAACCTGAACGTCAATCTGTGATGCCAACCTGTACGTCAATCTGTGATGCCAACCTGTACGTCAATCTGTGATGCCAACCTGAACGTCAATCTGTGATGCCAACCTGAACGTCAATCTGTGATGGTAATCTGTGATGCCAACCTGAACGTCAATCTGTGATGCCAACCTGTACGTCAATCTGTGATGCCAACCTGTACGTCAATCTGTGATGCCAACCTGAACGTCAATCTGTGATGCCAACCTGTACGTCAATCTGGGATGCCAACCTGAACGTCAATCTGTGATGCCAACCTGTCCGTCTAGCTGTGATACTAACCTGCTTGGAAATCTGGGAATCATCCGAATCTTCAAAGGAAATGTGTACGTGACATATGTACTATTTTGTGAAGAATTGTAACTATTCCATCATTGTCGTGTGTCCCATTTTGTTTTACTACAGCAGGTCACAGTCGCTGCCCATGTAACCACATTGCGTTATTCAAGTTGACCCAACCATCTACACCAACCTGAGGAAAAACAATGTTGTGGCCCCACGAAGAAGTCACGACTATACGTTTTATTGATCTCTGTTGCTATAACAAAGTTTCCATAGTTGTGGATTCGTTTTTCCTAACAATCAAAACATGCTCATTAGCGAATCTGGGATTGTGGGAAAGGTCGCCATGACGCAAGCAAGACAGTGAATATACGTGAATCAACGCTTCCGTGTGCTATGCGTAAGAAGGTCTAATCAACTGTTACATCCTTTTTGAATACCCGGAAAGGATAGCTTTAACGTGGAGTAGTAATAATATTACAGGGGAATAGTCTTCTCTCTTTTTAAACGAAACGTACAAACCTATATCATATGAAATCTACTTCATTTTACATTACCAGTGATAAAAATGACACAGAACTACATGAAATAAGCTCGTTGTGTTGAAATGGTGCAAAATGAATACTAAGGCAGTATATTGAATCTAATCAGTCTCAATGGACGTCCTGTCTTGTAAATTTACCATATTAACAATTGTAAAATTATAAACCGATCATTGCTTTGGACACAACCTAATCGATCCAGTGGGCTAGAAGTAATTCGCTTCGTATAATCATTAAGAAATATAAAGAAATTAATATTTTCTATTCAGTAATGCGACAGGAGCCACAATGTTTCAATGAAAACGTTTTTCATGTTTTGTTCATCCATCAACCTGCTTTACGGGCACCAATTTGTGGTACTATTGTATCTATTATATTGCGGAGGTCAATATTAGCTCGAGTATTGTCATCCCCAAGTTTCAGTCCTAGATTACAAACTATTACACGGTTAATTACGTGTTTCATGAATGCGGGGAAGAAGGGGACAGGGGTCTAGGGTAGGAGGTATTGATGCTTGTTTAAAATACCATTTTGCAATAAAACAATATTGGGAGGATGCTCAGGGATAACGGAGATCTGAAACGATAAAAATAATTTTGCCTTGAAGAAAACGGATAGTGGATATACGAAAGACTTGAACCTGCTGTGTCAATTCTTGTCAGTCGTAAAAACTCTTACCAATAGCATCGAATATAATTCAACAAAGGTAATAAACCAATAAACAAATAAATAAATAAATAAATAAATAAATAAATAAATAAATAAATAAATAAATAAATAAATAAATTGTAATTTTCATTTTTTTTTCTTTGACGTAGTGGTCGTAACTAAGTTCGCAACTGTGTTCATCAATAGTTGTCGTAAGTTTCTACGTAGTATGTTTTACCACACTTTATACACCATTCTGTTTTGTCACTGTATTGGATGAGTACAGTGAAATATCTAACATATGTAAGGTCAAAGATCGAATTAGAATTCAATTGGTAACTTGGTTTCGTACATTTCAATATTTTTACCCCAAACAAACAGTTTTTCCGGACCATGGCGTACTGCTTTTTCAGGTATTGACGACCATAGCTAGCGGTTTTTTGTGGTTGATGACTAAAACAAACTGTTTTTGGACATTGGCGTCCAATCTCGGTATCAATAGGTACCTATCTATCTTCCCTGGATATTGTTGACCAAAGCAAACTTGCATTAGCGGACATTGATATTGAATATTTATTATTAAAACATTCCAACGTAGTGCCTCATTCGATTCAACGAGTGTTTTAATTAAACCAAACGATTAATTGGACTGTGTTTTTAATTCTCTGAACTGATAAACTTAAGCCCGAAACAGCGAACAGACATCATCGTGGTGCAAAATAACTGTTATGATGCTTATTATCATTTACCGTGGCGTATTGTGCATCTGTTTCCCGTATGCGTGATAGAGATGATCAAAAAAAAAACAAACAAAAACACAAAACATTGCATTGTTGTATTGTTCTACCGTGGATGCACGGATGTGGGTACACTGGCCTGTATTCGTGTAAGGTCACTCGTGTTTGAAAAGAACATTCGATGTAAACAGATGTGTGGGGAATTTGGTTACTCTACAACATCTACTCAATACTTTGAATGGGTTCGTGTTTATTCTTATTCCACGTGTTACAAGGTTTCATCTGCAAATCAACCATTATGTCGTGAATAATCTGTTTATAGAAAACTCCGTGCGTTTCAGACAAACATGTATTTTTCATTCAACGAAATATTTTCTATATGTAAAATGAACTGATTTTAGTTTTCAATAGAAAGATGATAAATTCGCCGGTGCAACGCAATAATGGGAGTGAGGTGTCTAAGGATTGCCATACAGCATATGGTACATACACTGCATGCAAACGTTTACAGTCAATTGCACTGTATTATGGCACCATATTTGCCTGAATATGCAAATGTATATTCTGTCATATTCAGAATCGCATCATGTATTTACTAATAATGGTTCATTAACAGATGGTATTTTGAACACATTACGTTGAGATGAAATGAATACATATGGTACATAATTCAGTATTGCTCTCGACGCTTACACACACGCCTCTCATTGAGTATCAAAGTACATGCTATCGCCACCGTTACATATGGTACTCCGTACTGTGTGTATGTTTTGCTAAATGATACTGTCAAATGGCACTGTTGTCTCATCTCATCTCTGTCTTGTGCACTTTCCCGGACCTCATTTCAAGTTTTCCATCCATCCACCCAACTTTCTCACCTTTTCCACGGTTGTTACCGCCAGTGTCGAAATAAGAACGTCATAATATAATTGTGTATGGCTGTAGGATTGCGCTCGTTACTGGATGCGGCGATGTTCAGCCGCCCATTCAGTGCATCCCAACGTGTATCAGATGATCGCCCTCTGTGGATACGGTGAATTGTGGTATTATGTGTTTTGTCGGTGTAGCAGACGATGACCGAATAACATATTAGTTCGCATTCTACCGGTGCATTAACATGACACAACGCACTGCATTATTTGCGTAGCATTTTAATAACTGAAAAGTCTCTGTCACAAATAGAATAGTTACAATAAATATAATACTACAGCTGGTCATTAACAATACATAGTATTTATTAAGCTGAAACGCCGAATTAATATACACTCAGTTACCGTGATAATAAAAATGATGATGAGAAAATTGTTACAAATGAATCTGTAATCAGAAATGTAAATATTAGAAGACAAGTGTTTATAAACTCACAAAATATACAGGGCGCAAATTTGCGTAAATTCACACACTGGACATAGGAAATAAACATGTGGTGACAGGGAGAGTATGGTATGGCTCCATCATTGAAATTGTTTCTCTGATTTACTTTATTTTATCAGTTCAAATGCGATACTCGGCGTGACAGATAGCTGTTACGATGTAATGACAAACTTTGTATCCAAGAGCGAAGATTTCAGGAAAATTTCAGGACGGTGGGCAGTTATATTATCACGATCCGTCCAGTTTTTTTGTTTTTTTTGGAACCTGAGCGTCATTCGTCCCAATATCGTGACTACACCGTTTTGTTACGTAACAGTACTATAATGTATAACCCGTTTTTAGTGCCCTACAGTAATTAAATGCCGGTGGTCGTCGCGCCACGCATGCTCGAGATAAGGGTCTCATATGAACAAAGATGGCGACTTTGACTGTTGCGCAGACTAACGAGTACAAACTGAGACGTTACCAAGCTTTAACTAAGTAATTTCTCTGGTGATTGGAAAGTATCAGAGGAGTCAGTGAACATTACGCCCAGGTCAAAACTCGTACTCGTGATTTCCATTACAGGAGCGTATTTGGAATATGGGAAAAATCAATGTTTGTCAACACAATTGACAACCACCACCCATCAAGTAGTAATTGTTGCTAAAATATCAGACCACCCATAAAACAAAATTAATTTCTTGGAAATACCTGAAGCTGTTGGACAGGTCACTTATGCCTATTTTAATTGAGCATAGTCTATAAGTTCACCGAGACAAACATCCCCCTTTTGGGAGAAGTGACGCAATGGTCCAATTTTTCGCCTTCCAGCTTTCGTATCCGAGATTGAACGTAATGATGTATTCAAATTCTCGCCTTCATAGTCGTGACTGAACGTAGTGGCGTGCCCGAATGCTGGCTTCGTGTCCGTAATTTGACGTAATGACGGACCCGAATTCTGGTCGTCAATACCGTGAATAAATTACCGGAATTCTGCCTTTCGTATCTGTAATTAAACGTAATAACTTATCCGAATTCTGATTTCATAGCTGTGATTGCACGTAATGACGCATCCGAATACTGGCCTTCGTATCCGAGACGGAACGTAATGACGTGTCCCATTTATGGTCTTCGTATCAGTGATTGAACGTAATGATGTATTAGAGTTGTAACTATCGTGTCCGCGATTGAACGTAATGACGCGTCCGAATATTGGCCTCCGTATCCGAGATTGAACGTAATGACGTATCCGAATTCTGTCTTCGTATCCGTGATTGAACCTAATGACGTATCCGAGGTTAACAATTGTAGGGATGGGTTGTTTCTAGGGCCGGGCAGTGCATCTGCTGCGTACTATTTTTTATGATAAAATTAATCGACACTTTGAACGGGAGTCTGATCAAAATAAAATATCCGAGAACATAATCAAAACTATGTTTATGCTTTCTTTTTAACCCTTGACAACAATCCTGGCCACAACACAATTGAAGAAATTAGCGCCCACGTGAGATTTTGATTTAGCGCCCACGCGAGACCACTAGCGTCCACACGAGATTACGCAGCACTATATAACGTTTATCATTACCCACCTCCTACACATGAACCCCCAAACCGCAGCTGGCCACCGAGATAATGATAATATAATGTATCTATAATAGCCAGCAACTTTCATCGCTGATTGATGAGAAATTAACATACCTACTCCCTTAAATGAAATTGAATTAAGTAGGAATGTGAATTCATTCCAGACTTGTTAATTCCCATAACACATTGACACGAGGCTACGTGCAGTAACGACCGACGTCCCATCTTGATCACGCGAGAGAGGAATTTCCGCGCTATTCGCTAAACACTGCATTGCGTGAGGATTTCAATAAAGCATTGGAACAATTACATTAAACTTAGTGACATTATATGCAATTGTCATTGTACAAATCACTTTATTTGTTTCAACCTACAGGTATAAATCAATTAAACTGCACATCGCCGAATAGTCACTTTAAACCAATAATTTATTTCAATAAGATATAAACTCTCTACAATGAGACGGCATCATTGAAAACGCCGAGTATCAAATTTGACTTCAACCAAAATTTCCCCGTTTTAATAAAAACTAATCTATGACGCAAAGACAATTAGATTAGGCTTATTAAAATAACAAATACATTTAAACTGGTTCGTTTCTTGTCGGGATAAAAGCGGAATAATTGATCACGGGATTTACTGTTAAGTATAATATTATTTCTACTGAAAATTAGTTGTCTGTCAACGGGCTGAGATTAGATTTGCGAAATATAATTGTGGAGTGCACAGGATATTAAACGAAGGGATATCACCAGACTATGCTTCTCTAATGCCGTTTAAACGGTCTTGTCGTGAGAGTGGCTCTGTATTCAACAGGCGGTTATTTGAAGGGCTCCTCAACTCATTTTTACATTGACTTGTTGAAATATTACCATGTAACAAATTCTCTCCGCGGTTATTTTGTATAGATATTCGCTTAGACTTTCCCAGTGCTTGCTTTGTCAGTGAATTGAAGTAATGTAGTTATTAATTATTGTGGGCCGGGGTACATTGCTCTAGTACTTTGCGTTTTCGTTGTCGCCAGGGTGTGATTGTGATATGTGATAATGATGCTACAAAATAGTTTACTAAGTCAGTATTTAAAACAACAACAAATATAATAGTCATGCAAAAAAATAAATAAAATGATTGTCAGTTCGAATCGCCATATCAGGTGTGTTGTGAGAAACAACGCCACCCGCCTTTCTCAATCAACCGCGCGTCACACTTTTAATCACTAAGCTAAGTGGTACTACTGAAACGTGATAAAGCATTTAGTAATATTTTTCTTTGTTCATTTTCAAATCAATTTTCTGCTAGGTAATTTGATTTGTAAATGTATATTGGTTTACTAGCGGTTTCTTTATCGAAACTTTCCGCTGACGGCAATCACCTTTATTGCTCCAAATTGCCCTCTTTACTAATCAATTTGCTTTGTTCATTTCTGCTAAATACAATTGCTTGACTCTCTGATATTTTCATCACACTGAAAATGTTTTTCTGTTCGTTTATTTCCTTAAATTTCCTCGCTGAAAAATATTTACCGCCAAGGTGCATGGGGGAATTGTCAATGAATGTCAACACAGTCTCCAAACACATGATGGCTTGATTGACGTCATCTGAGGCAAACTTTTCTGCTTTGAATAGTTTTCCTATACAATTGCTATACGTTCGTCGTTAAATGCCACTACTGCTGATTCGCACAGTCCAAACGGCAGCCAACAACCTGCTATTTGTTTATGTTATGTATTGTCAACCATCTAACCTTCTCTGCTGACATTGACCCCCTGCATTCATATCAGCTATTCTGTATTTACATTGATCTTACTATACCCACATCAGCATTTCTCTACTGATATCAACCTTTCTCTGTCGACATTGGCCCTACTATACCCACATCAGCCTTTCTCTGTTGATATCAACCTTTTCTGCCGACATTGGCCCTACTATACCCACATCAGCCTTTCTCTGTTGATATCAACCTTTTCTGCCGACAATGGCCCTCCTATACCCACATCAGCCTTTCTCTACTGATATCAACCTTTTCTGCCGACATTGGCCCTACTATACCCACACCAGCCTTTCTCTGTTGATATCAACCTTTTTTGCCGACATTGGCCCTACTATACCCACACCAGCCTTTCTCTGTTGATATCAACCTTTTCTGCCGACATTGGCCCTACTATACCCACATCAGCCTTTCTCTGTTGATATCAACCTTTCGCTGACGACATTGGCCCTACTATACCCACATTAACCTTTCTCTGTTGATATCAACCTTTTCTGCCGACATTGGCCCTACTATACCCACATCAGCCTTTCTCTACTGATATCAACCTTTCTCTGTCGACATTGGCCCTACTATACCCACATCAGCCTTTCTCTACTGATATCAACCTTTCTCTGTCGACATTGGCCCTACTATACCCACATCAACCTTTCTCTGTTGATATCAACCTTTTCTGCCGACATTGGCCATACTATACCCACATCAACATTTCTCCGTTGATATCAACCTTTTCTGTCGACATTGGCCCTACTATACCCACATCAACCTTTCTCTGTTGATATCAACCTTTCTCTGTCGACATTGGCCCTACTATACCCACATCAACTTTTCTCTGTTGATATCAACCTTTTCTGCCGACATTGGCCCTATTATACCCACATCAGCCTTTCTCTACTGATATCAACCTTTCTCTGTCGACATTGGCCCTACTATACCCACATCAACTTTTCTCTGTTGATATCAACCTTTTCTGCCAACATTGACCCTACTATACCCACATCAGCCTTTCTCTACTGATATCAACCTTTCTCTTTCGACATTGGCCCTACTATACCCACATTAACCTTTCTCTGTTGATATCAACCTTTTCTGCCGACATTGGCCCTACTGTACCCACATCAACCTTTCTCTACTGATATCAACCTGTCTCTGTCGACATTGGCCCTACTATACCCACATTAACCTTTCTCTGTTGATATCAACTTTTTCTGTCGACATCGGCCCTACTATACCCACATCAGCCTTTCTCTACTAATATCAACCTTTCTCTGTCAATATTGGCCCTACTATACCCACATCAACTTTTCTCTGTTGATATCAACCTTTTCTGCCGACATTGGCCATACTGTACCCACATCGGCACTTCTCTAGTGATATCAACCTTTTCCGCTGACATTGATCCTAGTATCACCACACCAACTCTTTGTTGACGTTTGCCCAAATGTTCCCACTCCAACCCTTCTTTACTTCTATCAGCATTTGTCTGCTGATATTAGCCCCACTGTATCTTTATCATCCATTCTCTGTCGGTATTAACTTTTCACTGCAGACACCGACCCTATTATATTCATATAAATCCCTGTACTGCACCAACACCAGTCCTTCTCTGTCGACATTGACCCTAGTATACCAATATCCACCTTTATCGACTGATATCATCTCTTCCCCAACTTCACCCTTCTTGTACCAATACAAGCCCGCTGCTACAAATATTAGCTTTCTCTATTGATATCGGCCCTATGGTACCAACATCGGCTATCTACGTAGGTATGTTATTTCAACTTTTACACAAACCCTTCATATATATTACACATAACCCCTCTTCTCCTATCACTATCACCGCTTCCGCCAGCACTCACCACTTATGTAACAAAATGCCTCTACTGCTATCACCTGCACACCACACAGACACATCCCTGTTATGCAACCACCATCCATGCTGCAGTGACAAAACTATCACCATCCATGCTATTGTGACAAAACTATCACCATCCATGCTGCAGTGACAACACTATCACCATCCATGCTACAGTGACAAAACTCCTTCTCTAACATCACCATCCATGTTATAGTGACAAAACCCCTCATCTTGCTATCACCCTCCATTCCATAGTGGCAAAACACCTTCTCTGTCACCATCATGTATGATATAGTGATAAATCCACTCCTCCTGTATCGCCATTCATTCTAAAGTGCAAAAAAACCACCTTCTGCCATCACCACCCATGCTATAAAGACAAAACCCCTTCCTCTGCCATCACCATTCATGCTACAGTGACAAAACCCTCTTCTGCTATCACCATCCATGCTACAGTGACAAAACCCCTCTTCTACTATCACCATACATGCTACAGTGACAAAACCCCTCCTCTGCCATCACCATCCATGCTATAGTGACAAAACCCCTTCCTCTGCCATCACCATCCATGCTATAGTGACAAAACCCCTTCCTCTGCCATCACCATCCATGCTATAGTGACAAAACCCCTCTTCTACTATCACCATACATGCTACAGTGACAAAACCCCTCTTCTGCTATCACCGTACATGCTATAGTGACAAAACCCCTCCTCTGCCATCACCATCCATGCTATAGTGACAAAACCCCTTCCTCTGCCATCATCACCATCCATTCTATAGTGACAAACCCCCTCATCTGCCATGACTATCCATGCCATAGTTACAAAATTCCATCCTCCTGTATCACAATACATTCTATAGGTTCGTGGTTCCCATCATAATGATCACCAAATATTTACTATATATCTATATAATCTTATTGAGCCAATTGAAAGCCACGTGATAGACCTACCCTCTGCCGCTTTACCTATTACTGCGTTTCAATTGAAAAATTACTGTTTTAGCATGGTTTTATTATTAAATAACCTATATAACATCACTTCCCACATCTCCACCTGTTATGTCATAAATGCCTTCCTAAAACATTATCGCCTCGGCCATTTCCATCACCGATGTCAGGCTTGTTACTCGTCCCATCATTATACCTTCTTTCGTTCGTTTACCCATCGTGGGAACTCATACAAAACCGCCGCTCTCACCATTACTTCTTTTGCAAAGTATTTGACTTAGTTCAGACTGTATTTTCAAAACTAATATAACACAACACTTGACCATTATACGCTCATATTTCTACCAAGTATCGCACTACGAACAAAGGATACTGCATCGTATGTCCTATTCAGTCGCAAGCACTGGACATTTCACCGAAAGCACAAACCATTATTCAGCGTAAAGACAATCGAAGAGGCTATTGAAAATACTTTTATTCATTTTGACAAGTTGTTGAAATAAATTATTCTGTAATAAATTTAATTTAATAGAGGTAATTGCCTAAATTCGTTGGTGTTTTGAGGTTCAACCTTTTGCGCAGTTAATTGTACGGGTGCCTCTATTTCGACAACGCAGCATTGTTAGCCAATCAACACGCTATTAAATTTAGTGACTCATTACACTCGACACCTTATGGGCTATGTACTCAGTAACAAACAGTGAAATGAAATTATAGAAGCTGTCACAAATACTTGTTTTTTTAATTTTCTTTAAAGAAATATAATACAGTGACCTCGGATTGCTTATATCATCCAGCCATACACAAATCTATATTAATGTGAAATCATTTCCTGACTGTCATGAGCTCATACTCTGTCAACCCATTCTCATTGAAGCAACATTGACTATTGTAAATTAAAAACAACACAATTTAAAACAAAGTGGAGCTGTTTTGCGGCAGAGATAAAATGGGGTAACTGTGATAGAACATAGAAAACAAAACGTGTATACAAAGCAAAGTATTCATCGTGTAAAAGCAATAGCATGTCTCAACGATGTTTCCACCTTGACGTTGTCTTACATTCTTTGAATATAGTAACATACACATATACAGATTTTGCATCCTCAACTACATTCAACATGCCAAGAAATATGACTATTTTGACGTTACAGTTGCCAGTCCTCAAATTTCTTAAATATTCAGCTATAAGTTTTTGTACACGTGACTGAATCTGATGAATTGCGATTGTTCAAATAAAAAAAAATAAGAGGGATGTTACCATATATCTGCTACAATCTAGTTTTACCGTGCATTTTACTAAATTGTAGAATTCGCCCCAACATGCGTCCAGTAGATACGCTACAATTGCCACGTAATAAAGAACGCCTAGTCACTAATGCTTGACACGTATTGCCTTAATATTTTAAGATAAACAGACAATATCGCAAACGCTGTGGCTCAGTCAACCTTAGCTGTCAAACACTGATCGTTTTTTGCATCGGCAGTGGCGACGGCATCAGAGGGGGGGTCGCCCACCCGAGAAAATGTGAGAGGTGGTCGCCCCTCCAATAAGCCCCTTTCAATAAGCTGAAACCCTTAGTGTCAGCAAAATTTACCCCTCAAAATTTCCGAGGGTCTAGATTTCAGATCTCGCCCCTCATGCAAAATTCCGTGCCGCCGCCTCTGATCGGACACTGAAACATTCAACGGAGGTGCTTTTTAGAAGACGCCGCTAGCGACAACAATTTACTTTTTAATGTTTTTCGTACATGTACTAGTATATTTAAAGTCTTTCCGTATATTGCCACATGGTGGCGCTATATTCACATCGCTTGATTTGAAGCACTTGATAAACTTCTTACAGAAGAGTTCAACAAGGTCCCCCCCCTTTAAAGTGGTTGGGTACCATTAAAACTTGTCGCAGGATTTTCCTGACTTTTATCATATGCTTTTATTTTTCTGTGAAGTGATTTGATTTTTGAATTGTTATGAAGGATATGTGACAGCATTAGCTGGTGGTAATAATAACAAAATAGACTAAGAATTATCTGAGATATGTTACGAGGTCTCTTTTCTATTATATCACTCAGAATAGTAGTAATCAGCAAGAGAATATCTGAAGTTCACAAAGTTGTATTTATATTAAGGGGCATGTGATCAGTCTGTACGCAATAAGTCAATAAATAACCAATTATGATGATGCTGATAAATTGGTTTTATTCATGATATGAGGCCATCGGACCGAAAAAGGCAACGCGTTGAATGATTTGTGACAATATTTCATTTTTCAGCTCACAAATACTTCAAGATATGATATTTAATATTCTCGGGACTTGGTCGACTCTATATTAAAAATAACTAAATAAATTAATAAAAATCTTCATAGCCTCGGTGTGCACATTTTGTATCTATAAATAACGTGATTACAATATTTGTCAAAATTTGTCCGAAATTGTCGAATGAATGATTTTGGAACGGAACCACTTTGTCATTCTTACCGTCATATCACACAAGAGAACAGCTAGATTCTTCTTCGCAAGATACCCATGCAGATCAGGGTGATTATGAACAAATAACGGCACCCTTTACCTCGCAATATACACATGTCAACGAGGGTGACAGTAAACAAATAAAGGCAGCGTTTACATTGCAATATACCTATGTCAACAAGGGTGCCAGTAAACAAATAAAGGCAGCGTTTACATCGAAATATACCAATGTCAGCGAGGGTGACAGTAAACAAATAAAAGCAGCGTTTACATCGAAATATACACATGTCATGGACGGTGACAGTAAACAAATAAAGGCAGCGTTTACATCGAAATATACACATGTCAACGAGGGTGAGAGTAAACAAATAAAGGCAGCGTTTACATCGCAATATACACATGTCAACAAGGGTGACAGTAAACAAATAAAGGCAGCGTTTACATCGAAATATACACATGTCAACGAGGGTGACAGTAAACAAATAAAGGCAGCGTTTACATTGCAATATACCTATGTCAACAAGGGTGACAGTAAACAAATAAAGGCAGCGTTTACATCGAAATATACACATGTCAACAAGGGTGACAGTAAACAAATAAAGGCAGCGTTTACATCGAAATATACACATGTCAACGAGGGTGACAGTAAACAAATAAAGGCAGCGTTTACATTGCAATATACCTATGTCAACAAGGGTGACAGTAAACAAATAAAGGCAGCGTTTACATCGAAATATACCAATGTCAACGAGGGTGACAGTAAACAAATAAAGGCAGCGTTTACATCGAAATATACACATGTCATGGAGGGTGACAGTAAACAAATAAAGGCAGCGTTTACATCGCAATATACACATGTCAACAAGGGTGACAGTAAACAAATAAAGGCAGCGTTTACATCGAAATATACACATGTCAGCGAGGGTGACAGTAAACAAATAAAGGCAGCGTTTACATCGAAATATACACATGTCAACAAGGGTGACAGTAAACAAATAAAGGCAGCGTTTACATCGAAATATACACATGTCAACGAGAGTGACAGTAAACAAATAAAGGCAGCGTTTACATTGCAAAATACCTATGTCAACAAGGGTGACAGTAAACAAATAGAGGCAGCGTTTACATCGAAATATACCAATGTCAACGAGGGTGACAGTAAACAAATAAAGGCAGCATTTACATCGAAATATACACATGTCAACAAGGGTGACAGTAAACAAATAAAGGCAGCGTTTACATCGAAATATACACATGTCAACAAGGGTGACAGTAAACAAATAAAGGCAGCATTTACATCGAAATATACACATGTCAACAAGGATGACAGTAAACAAATAAAGGCAGCGTTTACATCGAAATATACACATGTCAAAGAGGGTGACAGTAAACAAATAACGGCACCCCTTACATCGAATTATACCCATGTCATAGAGAGTGACAGTAAACAAATAACGGCACCTTTTACATCGCAATATACCCATGTCATGGAGGGTGACAGTAAACACATAACGGCACCCTTTACATCGCAATATACCCATGTCATGGAGGGTGACAGTAAACAAATAAAGGCACCCTTTACATCGCAATATACCCATGTCATGGAGAGTGACAGTAAACAAATAACGGCACCCTTTACATCGCAATATACCCATGTCATGGAGGGTGACAGTAAACACATAATGGCACTCTTTACATCGCAATATACCCATGTCATGGAGAGTGGCAGTAAACAAATAAAGGCACCCTTTACATCGCAATATACCCATGTCATAGAGGGTGACAGTAAACAAATAAAGGCACCCTTTACATCGCAATATACCCATGTCATGGAGGGTGACAGTAAACACATAACGGCACCCTTTACATCGCAATATACCCATGTCATGGAGGGTACAGTATACAAATAAAGGCAGCGTTTACATCGAAATATAGCAATGTCAACAAGGGTGACAGTAGACAAATAAAGGCAGCGTTTACATCGCAATATACCCATGTCAACGAAGGTACAAGGGTAAACAAATAAAGGCAGCGTTTACATCGCAATATACCCATGTCAACGAGAGTACAAGGGTAAACAAATAAAGGCAGCGTTTACATCGCAATATACCCATGTCAACGTGGGTACAAGGGTAAACAAATAAAGGCAGCGTTTACATCGCAATATACCCATGTCAACGAGGGTACAAGGGTAAACAAATAAAGGCAGCGTTTACATCGAAATATACACATGTCAACAAGGGTGACAGTAAACAAATTAAGGCAGCGTTTACATCGAAATATACACATGTCAACAAGGGTGTCAGTAAACAAATAAAGGCAGCGTTTACATCGAAATATACACACGTCAACAAGGGTGACAGTAAACAAATAAAGGCAGCGTTTACATCGCAATATACATATGTCAACAAGGGTGACAGTAAACAAATAAAGGCAGCGTTTACATCGAAATATACCAATGTCAACGAGGGTGACAGTAAACAAATAAAGGCAGCGTTTACATCGCAATATACATATGTCAACAAGGGTGACAGTAAACAAATAAAGGCAGCGTTTACATCGAAATATACCAATGTCAACGAGGGTGACAGTAAACAAATAAAGGCAGCGTTTACATCGCAATATACATATGTCAACAAGGGTGACAGTAAACAAATAATAGCAGCGTTTACATCGAAATATACCAATGTCAACGAGGGTGACAGTAAACAAATAAAGGCAGCGTTTACATCGAAATATACCCATGTCAACGAGGGTGACAGTAAACAAATAAAGGCAGCGTTTACATCGCAATATACATATGTCAACAAGGGTGACAGTAAACAAATAAAGGCAGCGTTTACATCGAAATATACCCATGTCAACAAGGGTGACAGTAAACAAATAAAGGCACCCTATTCATCGAAATATACCTATGTCATGGAGGGTGACAGTAAACAAATAACGGCACCCTTTACATCGCAATATACCCATGCCATGGAGGGTGACAGTAAACAAATAAAGGCAGCGTTTACATCGAAATATACCCATGTCAACAAGGGTGACAGTAAACAAATAAAGGCACCCTATTCATCGAAATATACCTATGTCATGGAGGGTGACAGTAAACAAATAACGGCACCCTTTACATCGCAATATACCCATGCCATGGAGGATGACAGTAAACAAATAACGGCACCCTTTACATCGCAATATACCCATGTCATGGAGAGTGACAGTAAACAAATAACGGCACCCTTTACATCGCAATATACCCATGCCATGGAGGATGACAGTAAACAAATAACGGCACCCTTTACATCGCAATATACCCATCCCGTGGAGCTTTTGCTAGGCAATTTCTTCGGTTATTGGAAGGTACGTGGCGCTCAAAACTCGTACTTGTGATTTTTATTGGAAAGGCGCATTGGATGGAGTGTGGGGTAAATGAACGTTTATCAATACAAATGCCACACATGCGTGTCTCGACGACCACCGCCCTTTAATAATGCTGTTGCCGATTAGTCCTGTTGTCAAAATATTGTTAATTTGAGTCATAATATTTTATAGACCAAAATGGTCCTTTAGTTCGACCACTCAAACCACAAACATTATGTTTCCCGTTTCTGTTTTGTTGCCATTGTCCACTCCATGAAAATCTATATTATTATGTAATGTGTAATTTTATCATTATTAAGCAAAAAATGGGAATTCAAATCTGCAGCATCGCTAAAGCCGGTCATTCATAACCGGCCTACGAACGTTGAGGATAAGGGCGAATAAATGGTTCTTGGCTGGCGAAGATGAATCTGCAGTATCACGCCAACATCACGCTTCTTTATGGAAGTGAAGTTTTAAATGATTTGGACACTGGGTGGCGCTGCACACATTTAGGTCTTGATTTTTTTTGTCAAGTTATCGATGAGCAGTCTGTTGGATACTCAAGCGAGAACTAGAGTTTTGTCTATGGTTCCGAATACATGTAGGAGGATCGCGAAGGAATACGTTTTTCAGTTTATGACCTTCAATTGAAATATGTACTAATGGAAAGTAAGTATTTAAATAATTACGATTGCAAAATTAGAATATTATTAACGTTTTCTCTCTATTTGTTGCATGTACATTCTATAACATGCATTTGAAGGTGATGTACGAGTATATGCCCGTTACTATTGCATCTAATCATTAAATTCCAAAAGTTAGCACTCATGCAGCGCCGCCACATGTAAGAATGGCGTTTCACTTCCAACGCTAGAGGGCTTCAGTCCCTGGATGGACAAAACTACCCCGCATGCTGGGCGAGATTCATAACACGGGAAGCGGGCTTCTTGTACAGACCAACAGCTGCAATACTCACAGACGACGACGTATCCACTGCTGTAGGTACACCTATAATAATGGCTCTGAAAACCATCTTAAACGTCTCCTACGTAGAGCCGTTGATCGGTCTCTACCCTAAACAGTCGTTATTACAGCCTATGTGGGATGTCATTCTTAGATTTGTCAGCAGCGATGTTTTACAGTCTCCTCTTCTTCCTATCATCTTCTCGGTATCTTTTTACTTCATCTGCTGCTTTCCATTTATGATTGTCGACATCTATGGCAAAAAATGGTACTGGATTCAGAAGTACAAAATCCAGCCAACGAAAGAAGTAACCTGGTCACAAGTCTATGACACTTTGTACGTGACAATGTGGAACCATCTGTTTTTGATATTGCCAATGACTATCGTCCAAGCTTTCGTCACACCACTAACTGTAATACCAGAAAATGCGCCGGGCATGTGGGAATTCTGCTGGCAGATTACACTTTTTATGCTTATTTTTGACCTCGAATATTACGTATGGCATTATGTTCATCACAGAAACCGTTTTCTGTACAATCATTTTCACGCGCTTCACCATCGTTACTACTCGCCGTTTTCCTGGGTGACCCAGTACCTACATCCATGGGAACTTCTTAGCGTCGGTGTGTTCGTTACTACCACACCTTGGGTCATCGCCGACTGCCACCCTCTAACAGCCTGGGGGTTCATGGTCACTAATATCATAGTTAGTATTGAAGCTCACATCGGATTTGACTTCCCATGGTCTCTGCATCATTGGTGTCCGTTCGGTCTGTGGGGAGGCGCTCCTAAACACGATATGCATCACCAAAGACCACAGAGCAACTATCAGCCGTTCTTCACCCACTTCGACCGTCTGTTCGGCACCAGCACTTCATTCCGGTATGCTGGCGGCGTGATCGAAAACAAGAAGAAAATAATCTAGTTTAAATGAACTTCATGGAATATATTGACTTATAAATTTGCTTGGGACAAAACCTCGGACTGACTCGACTACATGTTATCGCCAACACGTTGATAATTCAAGTTGCTAGCTATCTGAAGATTATGGAGACATAGTAGTACGTTTCTAGAAATAATTACCATACAGTGCTTGATGGCGTTGCAAATTATATGCTAGTATATGTGTAATAGGGTTCCCGTTTGACACCAGAACTGAGCGGGACTGGGTTTATATCACAGAAAAATATAAATCCAAGGTTTTGTCCAATGTTTTTAAGGATTACATACAATTTTTAATCTGACAGGTTATTTTTACAGTTCAATAATTATAATATTTCCTGAGTATTATCTCAATATGCAAATATGGGATGCAGCACATTACGCAAATATAATCAACGGAGCTTTACTTATTCAATGCTACGGGCGTAACACGTGTCAGACCACGTGATTCAACAGGTAAAATAAGCTGACCAATCACTGACACTTGTCGTTTATTTGGGCGGGTCCCAATATAATTCAAACCTTGTGATCACGTTTGTAATCCTTTGCCTTTCTTTTCTTTTCTTGTAATTGTAATTCTGCGTTTTACGTTGTGAAATAGTGAGTGTATTACAACTCCCAGAAAATCTATTAGCATGTTGTAGAAACAACCATACTTGTTAAACTGTTGAATATTATTGTTAATTAGTGAGGTTGATGGACGAATCAACATTTTCATTGGTATACGTATTTACTAAAATTGCAGACTTACCCACAAGTACCTCAAATCAAACGAATGTTTAGTGATTTGTACCAATGAACACTAGTTGAAACGATATCTTCTCTGATACCTGCAGTAGTGGGATTCAGCTTTATTAAAATGTCTGATGATGAGTCAGTAGACGGATAGTCTGAAAATACATGTGCATATTGCAGGTTACCTACCATCTTGGACGTCACACTACTATTGTAATGTAAAAGTTGATGAAGTAATGTAGCGCTAAGTGTTTAAACTGGCTTTGAAGGGCATTGCAAAATAAATCATTAAGCCGTGTTGGTGAACATTAACTCAAGTGTACATTAGCATTTACTTTATTTAATTTACCAGCCCATTACACTTCTACAATACACACATGTTACATACAGCTTACCGTGGTTTATTTATTGTATACAATGCCTCTACCCTCATACAAACATATACAAAAGTACGCATAGATTTAAAGCGCGGCAGTCGTCGCGCTGCGCTTGTTCGACATTTTCGAACAATCCAATGCGCTCTTCAAATGGAAATCACAAGTATGAGGTTTGACCTGGGCGCCACTTGCACTGATTACTGCCGGTGACTCCTTCGATACCTTCCAATCACATGAAAACTACCTAATTAAAGCTTGGAAACATGTCAGTTCGTACTCGTTGATCTGCGCAACAGTCAAAGTCGCCAGCTTTGTTTATATGAGACCTATATATCGCGACGACTGCCGCACTTTAAGTGACATTTTGTATTTACCGTATATGATGCCAGTTATACACCTAATATCAACCCGACACATGCTTGATATTACTTCACATTAATAAATAACATAATATCTAATGACCGGGATGTAGATTACAAATGACCTGTAAATGCAACAAGATATGTCATTGTCGTACACATGTGCATATGATTCAGGCTTTTGTACAGTAGTGAAGAAATTGGAACGATATTACCCTCAGGTAAATCATGGTGCATGAAGTCTACGAACTTTCGGACGATTCCATAAAAGTTAAACAAACTTCTACTGGGTTAAATCAATTTAGAACAGGAGTATGTAAAACATAACCATCGACTAATAAAACCGGACATGTTTCATTTGATGACGCCTATGCTCATTAAACTTCCGCTCTGGTGTCAATACACTTCTACAAGCCTATAGGTCAACACACTTGTACAGTTTGTTCACCCTTACATCTTTTGGTTTGTGAGTTCGTAAAGTGTCGATTACACAAGCGAAGGATAATCACTCATCATAAATGGCACATTTATTACACACAATTGCTTGATTGCATGATAATATTTAAATTTGCAGGCCGGGTAGTTGAACAACTTGCTATATTACCCTAAAACCCAGAACAACAGTACGATTATTCCACTGTTGAAGAAGACATGGAAAGTGTACACGCAATCAACACCCGCGGTGAATATCACTAAATGACAGCAGAATCAATTTAAAAAAAAAGAAAAACGTCTCAAGCAAAAATGATAACATATAATTCTCAGTTAATTCAGCAACACAGCATATTTCTGTGGTGCTTGAAGTCGATAATCATTCAGACAAAGTTCAACAAACTTGTGATGGACTAAACAAATTTGTTTAAGGATATATGAAAAAAAACATGACCATCTTTAAAATCGCAGAATAGATTATTACAGCCGACCGTGTTTTTATGATGATGCTTCATCAACAAACCTATAAAGTTAAACTATATTTTTTTACATTAAAACATATATTAACACGTGGTGTGAATTATGCAAAACAGTTACAAATAATGATACAAGCAGTTATCACACTTAAAATGGAAATATTCAAATTGTATTCAAATATATGTCAATAAACATTTGAACCATATGTTCTAAAATAGTAATGTGTACCGACGCAAATACGTGCCAAATCTACCTGACATAGTCACAACTTAAAAGTCAAGAAGATTGCCCATCACCTGTATAATTATTTGCTTTAGCATGTAAACAATTGATGCGTTATATATCGTATCATTCTGGTACATCTCGGTCAGTAAAATAAAGCCCTGCATTCAAGACAATATACATCTTTAAAGGTTGTGAGTTTCACGATAATTTGTGATTCTGTCGAATGAGCAGACTGGGAGCTAAAGGATATTAGACAACTAGTCCATATTGATGAAATTAAAAAATGATGATCTCAAAGAATTGATTGCAGAAGAATCAGCGTTATGTGTGTTTCATTAACTAACACATTTATTTAGAAAGATTAAAATGATTGCTGGAAATAATGTTGCTGTCTTTCCACAGACCCCGAAGTCGTTCTGTTGTTCCGGGTAGTCTTGTAAGCTGCACAGCTATCTTGGCAGTAATTATGAGAAGTGTCTATCCTTTGCATGTGTCATCGAAATCAATAAGAGTCCCCAAACTAACATACTCAAATCTGTAGGGTGAACAAACTGCACAAGTGTGTTGACCGCTAAGTTTGGGACTCGGAGTCTGAACTTTGCTTTGCAGTTATTATCATAGGGAGGTTATTCATTCTTATTATTACTCTGACATTTATATCTACAGGTAAGATAGTTTAGATATTACCCTCAGACCCGGGAGAGAATGACTATGTCTTCGTGAAAAAAAGGCTCTTTTTAAAAAATAAAAACAGTTTTCAACAAATATTAAATCAATTTAATTTAATAAAAGTGTTAATTTAATACACACAATATTGGTACTACAAGGATCATAAAAAAAGAAAATTGATATTAAACATTTATCTGAATGTTTGAGATCATTTAGTAAACAAGATCACCAAAAAACAAGATGTACTAGTTGTTTAATGTCCTTTAATCCCCAAATCCTTTAACAGAATCACAAACTGGACATAAATATGATATGAATAGCATATAATAAAACAATTATAACGAGTTTTGTAAAACTCATAAATGTATATTTGTCTTGAATGCAGGGATTTATTTAAATGACCGAGATGTACCAGAATGATACGATATATAACGCATCAAAAAGTAAATAATTATACAGGTGATGGAAAATCTACTTGACTTTTAAGTTATGACTATGTCAGATAGATTTGGCACGTATTTGCGTCGGTACACATTACTAATTTAGAATATATGGTTCAAAAGTTTATTGACACATTTCAAGACAATTTGAAAATTTACATTTCTATACATCATATCACGTATAGCTCTATTTGTGATTAATTAATATGCAAATCTCTCATCAAATGTTAATGCAAATTTTGCTAAGTAAGTAAACAAAGTCAATTTGTAAAAGTTTGTTAAACTCAAAGCAGAGTTTCGGAAGTGTATTGACCTTAAACATCATCAGAAGAAACGTCCTAATATCGACGAATTTCCCAAAATGAGTTTATAAGTTATCAAAGAACCACCTCAGTGTAGCCACTAATGAAGGATGGTTGCAGTAAAGTGGACGTACTGGACATGTATTTGCCAGTATTGAAATTTAGGTCATATAAATACTGAGCCGAAATGTCGGCCGGACATTTGCTTACACAGCACGACTGGATCATATGGAGATTTCCAAATAAATCATCTGTTCATAAACCAAAACAATAGTTGATGCAGTTTAAAATTCATCCCTTTTTAACTATTCAATGAAAAACTCTTAAAGAATAAGCGAATCACTTATTTTTCATTATTTTCGGTTTAAATTAAACCAAAGTTCGTTGACATTCGTACTCATTGAAGTTCACATTTTACCACCCACTTAGTATTGAGATATTTTTGTAAGCACTAAAATAAAAGTTTCTAAAAATTATATTCCATATTTTTCATCATGAGAATTGACTGGATACTATCAGCCCATATAAATAATATAATACTTTTTAAACAATAGAGACGAGCAAAAAAGCAGTATTACTACCATTAGCGTAGATTAGTAGCTTTTCTGACTACTATTTGTCAATTGTTTTCTTTGCATTATAATACTAATAACAAGTATTTATTTATATGTAATAAATTATTGATATTAAAGCAAAGTTTCTCAATGTGGACATAGTTTTCGAATATTTAAAAATGTTTGCTATTCAGCGGCCATTTTTTCAACAACAAAAAAAGACCACTGGCAGATCATGGCAAGGTTCGTGGTACCAATATTTCGAGAATAGAAATGATGAGTTGCCAAGCGACGCCAATTGCATATGTGCATGTTCCTGGTGATGATGGTGCGATGCTGTCAATGTACGCAGGAGTTTTTACATATCTATTGAAACCATCGCAACTATTATGAGTAGACTAATGATAAACACGGAGTATATGCTTGTACGGTATCTAGGACATCATTAATATGAATACAATGCCGTCCACCACAAGCCAGTGTAGAAGACATAGTCCACTGCAGTAACAATGATCCACGTCACATAGTTTGTGTTGTTTACAGAAATACTTTGAACCTTACCGCAAGTTTATGATGGATGTGCGGTTTAACCGCAGACCATCTATTTTAGGAGAAACCGCGATAAGAGGTGCCAATCACTTGGCATGAAGCGTAGAATGGTCGTGGATGCATGGTTCGGAAATATTAACAGGGTGTACGACAAAAGATACATTACAAATATAACTTTATTTCTCTAGAAAAGATTGCCACATTCATGTTATTTTTGAATACATGTTTGCTTAATCGAAGAGAAATGTACAAAATTACACACTTGAATTTTCACATTTTCGACTATGAGGGCGCTAAGACGCAATGTTCACAAAATAATTGAAATAAAATACTAGTACAACGAGTAAGGGCGCACTTTACTTGTCTTAAAGTACAGTCGCTTTGAATATATCTTTGAACGGCATTGGGCTGATTAAAATGGATTGTAATTGCGGATTTATTTAAGGGTCATGCATAACAATGTTTAATTAAAACGAAAACACATGTATGCAAATGTCATACAAGGAACTGTTCCGACTAGCTGTTATTTAAGATTCCTGTTTTGTTTTGTTTTGTTTCGTTTTGTTTTGTAAAATTGTACTACAAATCCAAGTTATTGTTTTAATTAGTAATAAACTTCATAACCATATGGCATAACACCTATTACATCTGGTGACTTAGTATCTAACTAAACGTAAGCTATTTTTAATATATAGTATTTTTGGTTGATATTTTTGAAAACTTGAAGTGGAGTAATATTAATATAAATCGAGAATGCATACATTAACAAGACATGACATGTCATAGCCCCCGCTCAGAAAAAAATTTAAAAACTTATATTGAACTTAGTTTGTGTCAGAGTGAATTAATTCATTATGAGCTGTATTAAAATTCTGTTATTAAATGTTCAGAATTGATGTGTTACAATTTTAGGGGGTGGGGTAAAAATTTATTCATTTAGCTTTTCTGAGACAATTTATAACTTGTTAAACATATAATGCGATGTGCACTTGTAAACAATTATTACCTGTCCCTGTACCAAATTTGAACAAAACTGGATGACATATCTGAGAAAAAGCTGTTAACAGCTAGAAAAAGCTTGTTTTTTTTAGATTTTTGAGGGAAAAAATGGCCTCCAAGTCGTAAAACTTTATCCAATCAAACAGGGCATGAATGACACTGAAAGTTGCAACATATAATTTGTCCAGTTTTTGGTTTGGATGTAAATTGGCAAACATGATTTCTATGGCATTCTCAGCAAGAACACCAGAGAGCAACAAACAAGTACAACAGGTAAAATGACATGCAAGTATGCAAATCAGATCTGCAAATATGTTGAAGAGTCAGTGTTGTGTCTGTTTGGATAAACTTCTTTGTACAACTGTATTCCTAATACAAGAACACCGTCAATCACAGAACTGTTCCAGCGAAAAACTTCTGATATTTCAAACAGTAACAGAGCAAAGATACCGTTTGTCATACAAGTACTAGCACCAGATGAAGAACTGAGAAACTGCAATGATCCTTGGTGTACATTACCTGTGTCAACAACTTTACTTCCCATGTACTTCATGTACAGATCTACATGTAGTTTATGGCCCTGAATTAGTTTCAATATCTCTAAATAAGGACAAGAGTACTTCTCATATGACAATGATACAAATAAAGTGCAAGAATCAAGAAAAAATATTATCAAGTTTTTATTATCATACATTAATATTAACAAATCATGTGAAATTGAACTTTTATGTACAGAGAAACACATATTTATGCTTTGGTTGACAGCACTTCTCAAAAAAAAAAAAAAAGACGACCTGCAAAACTTTATACAATTGTCAGACATGCAGCGAATAGTATGCTTTTGTAATACATTGTATATGCAGTTTCAGTGGCTTTACTTTCCGAGAAAAAAATTCTGGCTCTGCACCTGAAAAAAACAAAAAAACATTTAGTCAAAAGTAAGCAGAGATTGTAGCATATATGCTCCCATTAGCTGTTAAATTTAATTAAAAAAGATATTTTCGTACTGTCTTTTCAGTACGAAAATATATTACTTAATATATTTATACCAGCCAGAAAGAAATTGCAAGTTTTCACTGAGCAATTAGGTATTATACATGGACAACAATTGATGCATTTCTAGCAATATACTGTTTGAAAGGCTGCAAGATGTAATGAAGTAGCGAAGTAGCGAAGTAGTCTGACTGGCTGGGAAACTGCACAGTACATACAAAAATGTATGCTCATGATATATGAGCAGCTCCACCAAATATAAAAATATTCTTTCCATAGTTATGACTCTAATGTGAATGTGATTTTCCACTCCTTAGCAATAGTAGTTAGAGTATTGTATTGTATTGTATTGTACTGTATCGTACAAGTTTATTGTGATTCTATATGTGTTTGTAATATTATTTAGCTTGCTTTAGCATTCTGTTTAGTTGGTTAACTTTACTGTATCTTAATGTAATTCATTTTATTTTTATACGACCATAGAACAACTCACTGTAGTTTGTTTTAATGTTGAATAAAAATTAAAATCAGTCACTGTATAGTGGTGACGTATTGCGCAAAATTGTTGCAAGGACAATACTTTTCTCGATTTGCGTGTCGTCGTGCGTCGATAAAAAATGCATGGAATAGTCGGCAGTATCGATCAAGTTCGTCTAGTGTGACATTCGTGGCTGGCGACAAGATGCCGTCTAATCGTTTAAATAGGCGTCAAGGAGGAGTGAAAAGCCCTAATTTGGTGCTACAATAGACGTCATGGAATGTTGGAAAATTACAGTCAATCAAAAAAACTGTTCACATGACAACAACAAATATTCACTATATTCATTATGCATTATTTTTTTGTTGGTAGCACGGTACAGTAGCTTACTTGTTTTCGAAGTGTTGTAATTGTTGATTAGTACTCAGTAGTGATTATATTAACGTACAAAAAATAAATTCGTTGAATTGTTATGAAATGCAAGTAAAATTCAACTTAGTTTTATCGTAAGCAAATGTTTTCGGTTACATGTTAACGCTCGATGAGACAATATCCGCCATGTTATCCATGCCCACGACGCGTGTTTATAATGACCAGATAGGTCAAGTCGCTAATCAACCAATCAAAATGCTGGATGGTGCCCATGTGCTCAAATTACCATAAAGCATTTAAATATGACAGTTCAGCGACCTCATGGTGAAAGCAACACGAAAGACCAGATTTACCGATGTTTTAGTGCGATCTTTTGGCTTTGTTTCTCATGGGGAAAAAGGCAGGATTTTTTTAATCAGATTTAGAAAAATAAATAAACGTACCGTCCCAAATAAAAATGTGCCGGATGGAATTTTTCTGTGGAAAAAATAAACGTACCGGTACGTTTATATTGGGACATTTAGCGTTGTGGGCAAGCACTCCTGAGTAGCTTAACTTCGCCTATTGCGTGATCAGTGGATTACGTAAATAAACCAACACTTTCAATGAGTACATGCCGACCCAACTAAACTTGTTTATGGCTGGTTTATGGCTGCATCTCATAGAACAATAGCTGTGGAAATCATAAACAAATGTAAATGTTGCGGAAATCAAGCATGGCGATAATGATTTTGAGGGAGGCAGAGTCTGGCCACAGGGAGCCCAGGAACTATAATCAACTGTAATACGCAGTCTCTATGAGCGGGGGGGGGGGGGGGGTATCGGCTGGTATCTAGTGTAAGAAATAGACAAGGGATGAAGGCTCCAGCCAGCTAACAATTTTTAAACTCGAAAAAACAGACGAAAAAAATGAAAAATAAAATATAACAAAAATGCCAGGTTGAAGAATATTAGTTGCTTCTTCAAATTTTGCCAAAGCCCTACCTACATTTTACCGATATCTGCAGAATAAATCAAGAAAACTACACAAATTTACTCCATTTAGGAATTCCTAACGGTTTGCCCGAACGCATGGCATAGTTGGAGGCGTGGCCTGTTCAGCATTTGTCAACAACCAATCACAAGACTGGTTACGAACCACATCGAGGTCACGACTCGGTTAGCCTTGCTCAACTGGTTCGTAACCAGTCTTGTGATTGGTTGTTGACAAATGCTGAACAGGCCACGCCTCCAACTATGCCATGCGTTCGGGCAAACCGTTAGGAATTCCTAAATGGAGTAAATTTGTGTAGTTTTCTTGATTTATTCTGCAGATATCGGTAAAATGTAGGTAGGGCTTTGGCGAAATTTGAAGAAGCAACTAATATTCTTCAACCTGGCATTTTTGTTATATTTTATTTTTCATTTTTTTCGTCTGTTTTTTCGAGTTTAAAAATTGTTAGCTGGCTGGAGCCTTCATCCCTTGTCTATTTCTTACACTAGATACCAGCCGATACCCCCCCCCCCCCCGCTCATAGAGACTGCGTATTACAGTTGATTATAGTTCCTGGGCTCCCTGTGGTCTGGCAAGCATCTCAGAGCAGCATTGCGCCGACACCACCACGACGTTTGAATCCCGGTGAGAGCACTGCAAACCTCTTAAGTCACGAGGTAAACTTTCAATTTACACAATACATAATCAGTTCCTACAACCATAATAAAAAGGCAGTTTTTCTGGCGAAACTCTCGCCAGGTTAGCAATAGTTTCTCACGATCACCAAACCGGAGACACAAACGATAATACAAAGTGTATAAATACCATAACAAGCACAGTTTCTTACCTTTGAAATTGACGAGACACAATTTTGTCCATAGAAGCGTTGCGCAAATAAAGATTCCGGGATACAATATCCTCACAAAATTGACTGATTTCCACCGAGACGAGAACTGCGTAAGCGTCATCAAAACTCGAATTAAACTCGGGTAATTTCGGGAAAAGTCGGATTTTGAAGGAAAAATGTTAAATATCAAGGAAAAACACAGTGAAACTTTGAAGACTCGAAAAAATAACTTGATGTGCACCATAGCACCATCAATTTCTGTCTCTGTACCAACTCTGAACTTAATTGGATCACACATGTGTGAGAAAAAGCTGGTAACATGAAAATGTGCACGCATATTGCACAGACACAACCCAAATTAATACCCCCCGCCCGGATCGCAGATCCGGCGGGGGCTAAAAACACAGGGTAGATTTGGAGTAATATTATTTCATAGTTAAAACTGTTTAAGCTACACATATTATAACCGACACACACATGTCAACTTAGGCAGTGTGTCAATTCCCTAAAGCTGAGTTTTATATGTAGAAAAATGAAAATGTTCAAATACTTTTGTAGCCTGACAAGTTGGCGTAGGTGGCGCCCTGGACTGCTGCGATCATTCTCCAGACTCTCCACCTTATTTCGTAGTCTGACTGTACTGTGCAAGTTGTCGAAACATTTCTTGCACAAACTTCCACTGTGCTTTTCTCTTTCCAAAGAAACGGCAAAAATGCTATTCAAAACAGAGACCGTGTCGGACGACAAACTAGAATTGCTGGAAAATATCGGTCTTCGGTTTTTTGGTTGACTTGACACATCGATACCGCAAATTGCACACGATGTAGGGTCCAGAGTTAATTCAAAAGTCGTCTTCACAGGAGTAATTTGTTGGTTGGAAAATTCGCACAATGGTGTAGAGAACTCCATGTCTTCCTCCTAGAATATTCACTACTGAAGTAAATATTCATCGTAAGCTTGTTGACTTGTTATCTTTATCGTGCGTAATCTTGAGTGGCGTTTGTTTATATTTAGCACGTTGTAATCTATGACTGACAGAGTTACCATGACTACTTCATTGAATATTCATAACTACGCAACAGAATCTAGATCTGGGTGTGGAGTTTCTATTTTGAAGTTACCGACGAAAACTACACTATTCTGTCAGGCGTTGGTGGGGATCGCAGCAGTCCAGGGCGCCACCTACGCCAACTTGTCAGGCTAATACTTTTGTCACTTGACAATAAACAGTTTAAAGCGGGGAAGTCGTCACCTGCGCATGCGTCAGATGGCCATAGTGTGTCATTGCGTTGTATCGTCACATGAAACGCTGTCTCTGCACAAACCTCAATCTCCTTCCCAGAGGCCTTTGCGCTTTACGCAATAGTACCTCTGCCACAGGCAGTCTTCAATTTTGTGGTCAATCGCCTCACTACGCACGTCCATCTTTCCGCAGTTGTGTCATTTGAAATCGAACTACAAAAAGTGGTAAAAAACGTATGTGACATCTGAACTATTTATCAATGCCAGACTTCAGTGAAAACGTAAATACGAACCATTTTATCGCGGACTATGTTTTGCAAGGTAATGTTATAGTAGTGAAATGGCGCACGTGACACACTAAAACTTGGAGGAAAAAACGTTCTGTTGACAAATTTCAATTTCATTGACAGGAGTTCATCTTGTATTCTGGTGAATATTTCAATACTATATTTCTGGCTTGAACCACAGGGAGCCCAAGAACTTCGATCAACTGTACGCACTCCCTATGAGCGGGGGTGGGGGGTATGGGCTGGTATCTAGTGTAAGAAATATACAAGGGATGAAGGCTCCAGCGAGCCCATATTTTTTTAAACTGGAAAAACAGACGAACAGAACTTGAATGAAAAATAAAATCTATAAAAAATACCAGGTTGAAGAATATTAGTTGCTATTTCAAATTTCGCCAAAGTCTCACCTATATTTTACCTACATCTGCAGAATAAATCAAGAAAACTTCACACATTGACTCCATTTATGAATAATAAACGGTCTTAACTATAGAAGGCTCAATCACAATAGAAGACATATTAATGGTAAAAGGTTTGATGTCCCATCATTGTATATGTTTTGGTGTGTTATCACATCATCGTGGATGTTGTTTTTCAACGAGAACCATCATATTTACTCAAACATTGAAATTACCTCGACCACGAATAGAACATACTAGCAGAGGAGCGTTGGTAAGACGCTCAAAATTCTGCGATTAAACCAATATTTTCACCGGAATTCTACTTAGTATGCCTTTGCCCTAAATGTTAGTGAGGCTTTGACACAGAATATCAACGATTCTTTCAGTTGTCGCTCTTCAATGAGCATTTATCTGTCTAAATGTCAGTGAGCCTTGATCTGTCTAAATGTCAGTGAGCCTTGATCTGTCTAAATGTCAGTGAGCCTTTATCTGTCTAGATGTGAGCCTTTATCTGTCCAAATGTCAGTGAGCCTTTATCTGTCTAATGTCAGCGAGATTTCATCTCTCTAAATGTCAGTGAGCCTTTATCTGTCTAAATGTCAGTGAGCCTTTATCTGTCTAATGTCAGCGAGATTTCATCTCTCTAAATGTCAGTGAGCCTTTATCTGTCTAAATGTCAGTGAGCCTTTATCTGTCTAAATGTCAGTGAGCCTTCATCTGTCTAAATGTCAGTGAGCCTTCATCTGCCTAAATGTCAGTGACCTTTATCTGTCTAAATGTCAGTGAGCCTTTATCTGTCTAAATGTCAGTGAGCCTTCATCTCTCTAAATGTCAGTGAGATTTCATCTGTCTAAATGTTAGTGAGACTTTATCTGTCTAAATGTCATTGAGCCTTTATCTGTCTAAATATCAGTGAGCCTTTATCTGTCTAAATGTCAGTGAGCCTTCATCGCTCTAAATGTCAGTGAGATTTCATCTCTCTAAATGTCAGTGAGATTTCATCTCTCTAAATGTCAGTGAGCCTTTATCTGTCTTAATGTTAGTGAGCCTTTATCTGTCTAAATGTCATTGAGCCTTTATCTGTCTAAATGTCATTGAGCCTTTATCTGTCTAAATATCAGTGAGCCTTTATCTGTCTAAATGTCAGTGAGCCTTTACCTGTCTAAATGTCAATGAGCCTTTATCTGTCTAAATATCAGTGAGCCTTTATCTGTCTAAATATCAGTGAGCCTTTATCTGTCTAAATATCAGTGAGCCTTTATCTATCTAAATGTCAGTGAGCCTTCATCTGTCTAAATATCAGTGAGATTTCATCTCTCTAAATGTTAGTGAGCCTTTATCTGTCTAAATGTCAGTGAGCCTTCATCTGTCTAAATGTCAGTGCGCTTTAATCTGCCTAAATGTCAGTGAGCCTTCATCTGTCTAAATGTCAGTGAGCCTTTATCTGTCTAAATGTCAGTGAGCCTTTATCTGTCTAAATATCAGTGAGCTTTAATCTGTCTAAATGTCAGCGAAATTTCATCTCTCTAAATGTCAGTGAGCCTTCATCTGTCTAAATGTCAGTGAGCCTTTATCTGTCTAAACGTCAGTGAGCCTTTATCTGTCTAAATATCAGTGAGCCTTTATCTGTCTAAATGTCAGTGAGCCTTCATCTGTCTAAATGTCAGTGAGATTTCATCTCTCTAAATGTCAGTGAGCCTTTATCTGTCTAAATGTCACTGAGCCTTTATCTGTCCAAATGTCAGTGAAGTTTTATCTGTCTAAATATCAGTGAGATTTCATCTCTCTAAATGTCAGTGAGCCTTTATCTGTCCAAATGTCATTTAGCCTTTATCTGTCTCAATATCAGTGAGCCTTTATCTGTCTAAATGTCAGTGAGCATTCATCTGTCTAAATATCAGTGAGATTTCATCTCTCTAAATGTTAGTAAGCCTTTATCTGTCTAAATGTCAGTGAGATTTCATCTCTCTAAATGTCAGTGAGCCTTTATCTGTCTTAATGTTAGTGAGCCTTTATCTGTCTAAATGTCATTGAGCCTTTATCTGTCTAAATATCAGTGAGCCTTTATCTGTCTAAATGTCAGTTAGCCTTCATCAGTCTAAATATCAGTGAGATTTCATCTGTCTAAATGTCAGTGAGCTTTTATCTGTCTAAATGTCAGTGAGCCTTTATCTTTCTAAATGTCAGTGAGATTTCATCTCTCTAAATGTCAGTGAGCCTTTATCTGTCTAAATGTCAGGGAGCCTTTATCTGTCCAAATGTCAGTGAGGCTTTATCTGTCTAAATATCAGTGAGATTTCATCTCTCTAAATGTTAGTAAGCCTTTATCTGTCTAAATGTCAGTGAGATTTCATCTCTCTAAATGTCAGTGAGCCTTTATCTGTCCAAATGTCATTTAGCCTTTATCTGTCTCAATATCAGTGAGCCTTTATCTGTCTAAATGTCAGTGAGCATTCATCTGTCTAAATATCAGTGAGCCTTTATCTGTCTAAATGTCAGTGAGCCTTCATCTGTCTAAATATCAGTGAGATTTCATCTCTCTAAATGTCAGTGAGCCTTTATCTGTCTAAATGTCAGTGAGCACTTGTCTCTCTGAATGTCAGTGAGCCTTCATCTCTCTAAATGTCAGTGAGCCTTTATCTGTCTAAATGTCAGTGAGCCTTTATCTGTCTAAATGTCAGTGAGATTTCATCTCTCTAAATGTCAGTGAGCCTTTATCTGTCTAAATGTCACTGAGCCTTTATCTGTCCAAATGTCAGTGAAGTTTTATCTGTCTAAATATCAGTGAGATTTCATCTCTCTAAATGTCAGTGAGCCTTTATCTGTCCAAATGTCATTTAGCCTTTATCTGTCTCAATATCAGTGAGCCTTTATCTGTCTAAATGTCAGTGAGCATTCATCTGTCTAAATATCAGTGAGATTTCATCTCTCTAAATGTTAGTAAGCCTTTATCTGTCTAAATGTCAGTGAGATTTCATCTCTCTAAAAGTTAGTGAGCCTTTATCTGTCTAAATGTCAGTGAGCCTTCATCTGTCTAAATGTCAGGGAGCCTTTATCTGTCTAAATGTCAGTGAGCATTCATCTGTCTAAATATCAGTGAGATTTCATCTCTCTAAATGTTAGTAAGCCTTTATCTGTCTAAATGTCAGTGAGATTTCATCTCTCTAAATGTTAGTGAGCCTTTATCTGTCCAAATGTCAGTGAGCATTTATCTGTCTAAATATCAGTGAGATTTCATCTCTCTAAATGTCAGTGAGCCTTTATCTGTCCAAATGTCATTTAGCCTTTATCTGTCTAAATATCAGTGAGCCTTTATCTGTCTAAATGTCAGTGAGCATTCATCTGTCTAAATATCAGTGAGATTTCATCTCTCTAAATGTCAGTGAGCCTTTATCTGTCCAAATGTCATTTAGCCTTTAATCTGTTTAAATGTCAGTGAGCCTTCATCTATCTAAATGTCAGTGAGCTTTAATCTGTCTAAATGTCAGTGAGCCTTTATCTGTCTAAATGTCAGTGAGCCTTTATCTGTCTAAATGTCAGTCAGCCTTCATCTGTCTAAGTATCAGTGAGCCGTTATCTGTCTAAATGTCAGTGAGCATTCATCTGTCTAAATGTCAGTGAGATTTCATCTCTCTAAATGTCAATGAGCCTTCATCTGTCTAAATATCAGTGAGCCTTTATCTGTCTAAATGTCAGTGAGCCTTCATATGTCTAAATATCAGTGAGATTTCATCTCGCTAAATGTCAGTGAGCCTTTATCTGTCTAAATGTTAGTGAGCCTTTTTCTGTCCAAATGTCAGTTAGCCTTTATCTGTCTAAATGTCAGTGAGCCTTTATCTCTCTAAATGTCAGTGAGCACTTGTCTCTCTGAGTGTCAGTGAGCACTTGTCTCTCTGAGGGTCAGTGAGCACTTGTCTCTCTGAGGGTCAGTGAGCACTTGTCTCTCTGAGTGTCAGTGAACACTTGTCTCTCTGAGTGTCAGTGAGCACTTGTCTCTCTGAGTGTCAGTGAGCACTTGTCTCTCTGAGTGTCAGTGAGCACTTGTCTCTCTGAGTGTCAGTGAGCACTTGTCTCTCTGAGTGTCAGTGAACACTTGTCTCTCTGAGTGTCAGTGAACACTTGTCTCTCTGAGTGTCAGTGAACACTTGTCTCTCTGAGTGTCAGTGAACACTTGTCTCTCTGAGTGTCAGTGAGCACTTGTCTCTCTGAGTGTCAGTGAGCACTTGTCTCTCTGAGTGTCAGTGAGCACTTGTCTCTCTGAGTGTCAGTGAACACTTGTCTCTCTGAGTGTCAGTGAGCACTTGTCTCTCTGAGTGTCAGTGAACACTTGTCTCTCTGAGTGTCATTGAGCACTTGTCTCTCTGAGTGTCAGTGAGCACTTGTCTCTCTGAGTGTCAGTGAACACTTGTCTCTCTGAGTGTCAGTGAGCACTTGTCTCTCTGAGTGTCAGTGAACACTTGTCTCTCTGAGTGTCAGTGAGCACTTGTCTCTCTGAGTGTCAGTGAACACTTGTCTCTCTGAGTGTCAGTGAACACTTGTCTCTCTGAGTGTCAGTGAACACTTGTCTCTCTGAGTGTCAGTGAACACTTGTCTCTCTGAGTGTCAGTGAACACTTGTCTCTCTGAGTGTCAGTGAACACTTGTCTCTCTGAGTGTCAGTGAGCACTTGTCTCTCTGAGTGTCAGTGAGCACTTGTCTCTCTGAGTGTCAGTGAGCACTTGTCTCTCTGAGTGTCAGTGAACACTTGTCTCTCTGAGTGTCAGTGAACACTTGTCTCTCTGAGTGTCAGTGAGCACTTGTCTCTCTGAGTGTCAGTGAACACTTGTCTCTCTGAGTGTCATTGAGCACTTGTCTCTCTGAGTGTCAGTGAGCACTTGTCTCTCTGAGTGTCAGTGAACACTTGTCTCTCTGAGTGTCAGTGAACACTTGTCTCTCTGAGTGTCAGTGAGCACTTGTCTCTCTGAGTGTCAGTGAACACTTGTCTCTCTGAGTGTCAGTGAGCACTTGTCTCTCTGAGTGTCAGTGAGCACTTGTCTCTCTGAGTGTCAGTGAACACTTGTCTCTCTGAGTGTCAGTGAACACTTGTCTCTCTGAGTGTCAGTGAGCACTTGTCTCTCTGAGTGTCAGTGAACACTTGTCTCTCTGAGTGTCAGTGAGCACTTGTCTCTCTGAGTGTCAGTGAACACTTGTCTCTCTGAGTGTCAGTGAACACTTGTCTCTCTAAATGTCATTGAATCTTTGTTCACTAATTCGATGACAACATTGATTTTAAATTTCACAAAGCTTTATTTGCTGCCCAATATATCTGAGACTTGCACCCAGTGTTGGTAGATTCGTGATGTGGTATGTCGTATTGTAGAGCATATGTATATGGCATTAAGAACACCCCGAATCTAAATATATATATTTAATCTTTACAGTAAATGAATGATCTTTTGTAATTTGTTTGCGAAAAACTGTTAAGGGTGGTAGTTGTCGCGCCACGCATGTGTGAGATATATGGGTCTCATATAAACAAAGATCAAACTGAGACGTTACCAAGCTTGAATTAGGTATTCTTAAGGTGAGTGGAAGGTATCGAAGAGTCACCGGCGGTAATTGGTGACAGTTGTCCACAAATTAAACCTCGTACTTGTGATTTCCATTAAAAAATCGCATTGGATTTTGGGAAAAATCGATGTTTATCAACACAAATGTCGCACATGCGCAGTGCGAAGATCATTTCCCTTTAAATATAGCGCAAATAGCATTTTGTCGTGTTTTTTGCCGCAGACAACAATGAACACCGTCACCACTTAACTAGTGTTGTAATACTTCTACATCATAAAATTTATGATGCTAGTGACGCCAAAGTCCGCCTGAATGCGGGTTACTTTGTAGATATACCCCCATTTCAGGATTCTGGATATGCATATGTATGAAATATTTTTAACACACCAGGTCTGGTAGAAGGTACCCCATCATCCTCGACTTAACGCCTGAAAACAGAAGGCGGTAGCTGGATGACAAATTCTGAGCATTTTTCTATTCAGGTTTCTCTTTTCAATCATTGACCTAAGTGGTCAGGTCGGGTTTTACACTCACTCTTATAGTAGAGGGGACTTGATGTAGACAATCAAATAAATCCTTGTTTTCAATTTTATAGTTACATTTATACTTCATAATAAGACTCGAAAAGTTAGTACGGTGTTGTGATAATTGCATACTACTATATAGTTCCCGAGAAAAATATCATTGCCGTATTGTATTTGACGAGAAGGCTAGGGAGTCAAAATGACGACGTCACCAATCGCCATATTGAATGTTGTGTTTCAATTTCGTCACCGCACGTTTATGAGCTTCATGTTACCGACACGTTATGATACGCGAAAAGGATAGTTTCCAGTCAGAATGAAGATTTTTTATATTTTATTTATATTTGCCTTGGTCGTAGAGACTAGTATCGTTGTCCTTGGAGATAGGCTACAAAGGGAAGCACAGGAAGACCCCGCTCCAGCCTCAGGACAAACCGATCCAGGAAATGATGATGCAAATCCCACTGTTAAACCAACAGTTAAAACTGCCACGACTCCTCCCCTCACCGGGAAAAACAACACTTCAACTGGGGGTTTTTATAACAATGTTTTCCAACCTAACTCGGATGTAGTGAAACGTATGTTATATGTATTGCTGGCGGTTACAGGGATCGTCATAGTCTATTTTGTGTTCAGAGCTGCAAGGTAAGTTCCACCATTATTCCCATGGACGTACATCGCGTTCATAGGAATTGTTTTTTCCCCACTGTTATCTTTGAAGAGAATTAACCTTCTTAATTGCACCAGGGTCTCTTGGGAGATGCTATTTCGATAGGGTTGGGCATTACACTGGACCCTTACGCCCTACTTGGATCCAATCGTGTGAATGTTCAAAAATGGAAAAAGATACTGACTGAGATGACTCCTGGAGGCACATTCATTCAGGAACACCAAAGTCCAATATTGGAGCCCCTTTCTCTTCATTGTTTTATGTCAATTACATTCCTGAAACTGTCAATTGTTCTGTAAGGATGTTCGCAGATGATTTGGAACACAACAATTAGTTGCAAGATGGATAACTTAATTATAAGTTAATATGGCAAGATAATCTTGATAGTTAAATCCCTTGTTCTATAACATGTATTCTAAGGATTAATTACTATAATGATTGTAAAACTACAAGAATGCATATAAATAGAAATAACACTTATCATGAATGCACAATGGGAACTGGAAATGAGTGTAATAAGAGTTTTGCAACGAGTGGTGAAAAAAAAAATATTGGGAATTTTGCATGACATCAAGACTGTAAATATATAAGCACCAAACAAGTAAATACAGTTGAACCCGGCCAGATAATAATAGTCGAACTTGGGCAGAGTTAATCCTTGTAGTGGTGAATGATTAATAATTATCACTTTTCTGTTTCGCGTGTTTATACATGTGTGTAGGCGCATTTCACTGATATGTTGTTGATTTACTCCCATGACTGGTTCGTTGTTGATTGCAGTGACGCAAATTTACAAAAATCACAGACATTATATCGGGAACATAGAAATTGCATCGACAACCGTCCGGCTCTGCTATGTAAAAACAACACAAATAACGTTGCAGTTTGTAGCCGTTTTGTATGAAGCAACTTTTTCTTGTGATTATCAATGCATATAATCTTTCTGATCAATTACAAAATAGTGTGGATTGATACTCGTACTCACCACAATTTAAGTCCGCTATTTTCTAACTTGTAACTGTGTTTGTACAGTACAGTACAGTACAGTAGTTTTATTTCTTCGTAATAAAACATAGTACAGATAAAATTCGTTACAGCGCTGCTGCTTCACTGTAATCAACAACCCTTGCCACTCATGTATCGTCCAGTATTTAATTTTTTACCGTGATACATGTACGACTCGGGCAGTCTGTACTTTGTTAGTAATCAACAACACTTGTAGACCATTAACGCCCATTTACCAACCCCATTAACTCGTAATCTGACCGACTTCAACCACTGGCCGAGTTCTACCACTGGCAGAGTTCAAATCTAGCCAAGTTCAACAGATACCAAACCATGATTGTTTTGTCATCTATTCAGAATTGTTTCTGCTACATTGACAGAGTGAGATTTCTGCTTTTGTACAAGACTTACGTTTGTCCACATTTAGAGTTTTGTGTTCGGGTATGGTCACCTCATTTCAACTAAGATATTGATCATCAAGAAAATGTACAATCTCAAGGGCTACACAAATATTCAAGGAACAGCAGCTATACATGTATCATGAGGAAAGATTGTCAGAATTGGGGATGATGTTACTGGAGAGATTATGAAGGGATGACATGATTGAAACTTATAAACTCGTGTCACAGAAAACATGTATTGATAGTTAAATTTAAGAGGATACAAGTTGAAGTTTGTAATCTAAAGTGTGAATTTTTATTTTCTTCAAGTCAAACTTTTATTGATTTTGATCAACCTAAATACATGCGTTTTTGTTGCAACAGTACCAACATCAGTAATTTTCAAAACAATAAGAAGCCTTCATATATATATATATATATATATATATATATATATATATATATATATATATATATATATACACCAATCTGATTGAAATTAGATCTAATTTGCGTTTTTTAGTTCTCTGTGCATGTACTTTCGCTGGCTACAGTATATATCTTAAACTTGATAAATAACTGGGACTGTGCTATGCATGTGTGATTCAGTGTTGAAATTTTAATTGTCTGATTGTGAAAGCCTAAATATCTGAACAACCAATCAGAGAAGACTGTTAAATTTGCCTATCAACCGGTTGCTAGTTACGTGATACAGGTCAAGCTTTGATTCAAAGTGGTGTACATGCAGTGCATACACTGCGATTTCCGAAACAAGTTTCCTTGATTTGGTGACGACTTTCTCTTTCAGGATTCGAATATACCAAATCAACACCTCTCGCAGTTGCCTGCGACTGGATGCAACTCAATAGAACCTTTCCTTTTCACAAGGTGCAGGGAACAAATGTACGTGTCATGGGTGATTCAGTGTTGAAGTTTTCTGCCTAAGAGCAGGCACTGATTCATTGATCGCACTTTTCAGACTGTGTTTTTGGTTTAGGTAATCGTAAAAAAACACCATTCATATAATATTTGTGCTGAATGCGAGCATCACTCTTACAATTGCTGTAAGCGTACCGTTTAGCTCCTATTGTAGCTTCAAGTATCACAGATATTGTTTCAGAATGAGGTTTACAACAGACAGAACCAGTGTTCGAAATTAACTGAAAATCATTACAGGCCCGAAGGACCTATGTCAAATTAAAACTGTAGGTCCTTCTAGCTAACCGTAGGCCCTGATATTTAACAAACAAAGACTAAACGGATAATACAAGCTTGCAATTGCAAAACCTTTATTTACTAATTAATCAGATATATTATCTGTAGCCTCAAAGAGGTCATCATCATTTCTTTCATCGTCACTAAACTCATCAAAATCTTCAGAAAAAACATGATCACTGGCCGACTCTGAATCTGACATGTATTTTGCATCGTGTTTACAATCTTACTAACCGACAGCTGACCGTAGGATCAACATCGCCTTGTTGTTATCAAAAAGTAACCAGTCTTTGAACTCCGCCTGCCAGCTAACTTGGAATGTGCGTGTTTTACGCCTAGACCGTTTGAATTCTTGCTGTTTGTCACGCCTTCCTTGTGTAGTTTTCACACGTTTAGCAGCAGGCTCCTGGCAGTTTAAATATTGCCACATACTTCGATGTAGACGTAACTCTGCAACTATTGATACCAGCGTGTTCGCTGCAAATCAAAGATGGCGGAACATAAAATGTAAGCGCGAATTCTATTTGTTTGAATCGGAGGCTTGATCGGCCTACAACCAATCAGATCGTTTGTTACAGTTTCCACGTTCGGCGCATTTCGCGATCATTCGGCGAGCCTGAATTATGACTCGTATGCCTAGGTCGATGAGTGATGCCATTTGTTGATCAAACGTGCAAGAAAACGCAATTTTGAAACAATTCTGGAGTTACCGGTACTATCGATACTTATTATATATTTGGTCTTACAATCATACTAAATAATGGAACGTTTTTTTTAAATATAAATTTATGGTCGGTCACAAGGACTGATGGTCTTTCACAGCTCTAGGCCCTTTACACCCACTGTCGGCGTGAGGCTGACGGACCGACGTTAATTTCGAACACTGGAAAGAACAATGTGGTTGCCACCATATTAAATTGAAAGCTTGGCATGTGTCAAGTGACTCCACTGGTTGCAGCTTGTGGAACATGGCTTATTGCCAACAGGAGACGTATATGTATTATACAGTTGCCACCAAAGAAGAGTTGGGAATGGTTAGTTTATAGACACACTGGAACAGTGGGCTTGATCATTCGCATTTCATTCAGCCATGGCTGATTTAAAATGAAAAAAATAAAATAAATTTGTTGAGTAGTTGAATTATCAGAATAGGTTTTAGTCATTGTATTTCACATGATTGTGGAAATACAGAACAGAACAGGGGAACAGAACTCAGCTGTCATTGTCACTTGCTAAATAAAGTGACTTTGCATGCTTACTTTGGATAGAAATGATATTTGTAAATAATCTGTAATGTACAGCTGGTAACTTTCTGTTAGGACTAGTGAAATTTGAGTTACATGTACCTACCATTGGTATCTGTGATGCAGAGCTGGTAACTTTCTGTTAGGGCTGGTGAAATTTGAGTTACATGTACCTACCATGGTATCTGTGATGCATTGCTGGTAACTTTTTGTTAGGGCTAGTGAAATTTGAATTACATGTACCTACCATGGTATCTGTGATGCAGAGCTGGTAACTTTTTGTTAGAGCTAGTGAAGTTTGAGTAACTCTTCTTTTTCCACAGTATTTGTTCACTAATATATGACTAATCAGTAATGGAATGGAACAGAACAGAACGAACAACATCACAAGCAAAATATTCTGTGTGCGTTACATTACAAATGTACATTGTTACAGAGAACACTAAGTTATAACAATGTCTATTTTTTCAGATTACGTAGCCGACGAAGTAAATCTAAGAAATACGGTGTACTTACAACACCTGGCGCTGATATGGAGATGGCTCCTTTAGATCAAGATGACGAAGATGATGACATGACTGTCTTTGATGTCAATAACACCAAATAAGTTGTATATAAGGTGTGTACAATTTTTGCTTTTAATGCATATACAGTGACGTACCAGGTTACCCAGTATATGTCTGTTCTTGATATGACGCAACTATTGATATTAAGGATGCTGTACACGTTTTTGGTATTGATTTTCTAAACTGATATTTTCATATAAAATATTTACTGAACCACACAAAGCTATATATTGATGGAAAGCTTATTTCACAATGGATATGAAATCGACAAGATAGTGTGTGTATGGACGTGTATAGTCACGTGATCTCTGTGTAAACACAGAAAGCCATTTTCGGTAAAAAATAATTGAACCAATGAATAAACAAATTTAGTGGAACATTGGCAACAAAACAGTTTTTCAGACGACGCTCACCACCATTCCGTGTTAATTGAGATATATATCGACATGATAGTTGGAAAAAAAATAATAATTTAGCTATCTTGAAAAAACAATGCGATCTGGTTCTTTTCGGTATTCAGAAATTAGAACGTAATTTCGAAACAAAAAGAAAAATAGAAAAATCCCAGCGCGGCTTGAGAGGGAACATATCGAAGAGTGTCTGTACGAAAAATTAGTATAATGCGTCCACTAACACTCAAGATCAAAGGCCTGCAGTTGCCGTGAATTGCTGTTTTGTTTCACCGAGAAAATGGCAAAAACAACTTAGCAGCAACGTATCGTCGACTAACTCAAAATCCGTTTGTCCCATGGATCAAAACAAACTCATAACGAATAGTCATGGTATCTGTCTGTCATAATCACGCAGATGTGTGGATATGCGTGGTCGCAATTGGTTATAAAGTACGAAATTATGCTCCCGAATCCAATAGGAAACACTGTTTCACTGCGTGACAAAACCGCGCCAAAATGACGTCATGATTTACATATTCATTAATACGTTGTGGGAGGAGACGCTCCTTTTCTGGAAGACTCATTACCATACATTGCCCTCCATGGAAGGTCATTCTCTTGCTCAGCTGCTGAACCAATAACCGTGGCTGAACGCACCACCAGAGTCAACTACATGTAGTTTTCTTTCCAAGATTTTTGTTATGCGAGATGTCTCGACGAAGATCTGTATTATCTGATTTGAATGGCAATGAGGGGGATAGAAGTCACAGAGAGTGCTGAACTGAATCGGGAGATGCGATCGCTTAGGTTTAAAGTTGTCTGTCGATCGGGCGGTGAATTTTCAGTTTGTTTGCTTCGTTATTATTTTGTTGATTTGTAAAATAACCTGTTCGCCATAAATCGTGTTTTCCGTTTTTTAGTTCCCAAAACTGTTGACAAAATTAGTGTGATGATTCTTTTTCCATCTTCAATGCGTAATACATAGTACCGGAACAACTGCTGGCGGGAACTACTGCCGGTATCTAACGTTCAGTTCACTTTCTATATCATGTATAACAAATCTAACTTCATTGAATCCGTCAAATTATTTATTGAGAATGTGAAGATAAAGAAAAATAAAACAGGTAAAACAAGGATGCTCACACACACGCTTTTACAGCTGCTTGTCTCGGGCTTTACGTGTAGCCATGGTGTAGCCAAGTCCGGGCCCAAGTGTTTCACTTCCGACTCATTGTGGTCGGAGTCCATGACACGTAATTTGGTCACGAAAACTAAGTCTGCCATGTGCTCAAATTTTCTACCTTCTGTTTATACCTCCATGGTCTGATCAATTAAATCGTGGAAGGTACCTTCCATGATTAAATTTTCATAATAATCGCTTTACCATACTGTCAACGTTCTTCTCAAAATTTCCTTGCATTCGTTTTCTTTCGTCACTGTCATAGTCGACCCCAAGACGGTTTCATAGTCGACTGCTTGAAGAGCGAGAAATTCAACGAAATTAAATTTGTGGACGATCGTAAATGGAGTGCGTGTAACTTGTACCTCGGACTACTAATACAAAAATGTACTCTTATTACCATAGACCTTGTTTTCTAAGGTCTATGGTATTACTAGTCTGAGCTTGTACTGAATGCAAGAGACTGTTTATATTTGCTATGGGTGGTGACTATTATGCAAATTATCTGTCTATTATGTCTTTGGCTGATTAATTAAAACATAGCTTTCAAAACAATGACATGTGCTTTTGTTTTTTAGCTCCGCTGTCGACTTTGTCGAGCGGAGCTTATCATATGAGTGATTGTCCGTCGTCGTCCGTGTCAATGTTTTACTTTTTAGCTCCGCTGTCGACTTTGTCGAGCGGAGCTTATCATATGAGTGATTGTCCGTCGTCGTCGTCCGTGTCAATGTTTTACTTGTTCGACTTCTTCTTGAAAACTACAAGCCTAAATGCTTTGATACTTGGTGTATATGTACCTTGGGTAGACCTCTCTTAGGTTTGTTCATTTCATGTTGATATCTTTAATTCTCTAATTTTGGTGAATATTTTTGTCATTTTTGGTAAAAACTGATATTTTCGACTTCTTGTTAAAAACCGCAAGTGCAATTGCTTTGATATTACATATATAGGTACTACATGTGGACCTCTCTCAGATTTGTTCATTTCGTGATGATATCTTCAATTCTCTAATTTTGGTGAATATTTTTGGCATTTTTGGTAAAAACTGATATTTTCGACTTCTTGTTAAAAACCGCAAGTGCAATTGCTTTGATATTACATATATAGGTACTACATGTGGACCTCTCTCAGATTTGTTCATTTTGTAATGATATCTTTAATTTTCTAATTTTGGTGAATATTTTTGTCATTTTTGGTAAAAACTGATATTTTCGACTTCTTGTTAAAAACCACAAGTGCAATTGCTTTGATATTACATATATAGGTACTACATGTGGACCTCTCTCAGATTTGTTCATTTTGTAATGATATCTTTAATTCTCTAATTTTGGTGAATATTTTTGTCATTTTTGGTAAAAACTGATATTTTCGACTTCTTGTAAAAAACCGCAAGTGCAAATGCTTTGATATTACATATATAGGTACTACATGTGGACCTCTCTCAGATTTGTTCATTTTGTAATGATATCTTTAATTCTCTATTTTTGGTGAATATTTTTGTCATTTTTTGGTGAAAAGTGATATTTTCGACTTCTTGTTAAAAACCGCAAGTCCAATTGCTTTGATACTACATATATAGGTACTACATGTGGACCTCTCTCAGATTTGTTTATTTCGTGATGATATCTTCAATTCTCTAATTTTGGTGAATATTTTTGTCATTTTTGGTAAAAAGTGATATTTTTGACTTCTTGTTAAAAACCGCAAGTCCGATTGCTTTGATATTACATATATAGGTACTACATGTGGACCTCTCTCAGATTTGTTCATTTTGTGATGATATCTTCAATTCTCTAATTTTGGTGAATATTTTTGTCATTTTTGGTAAAAAGTGATATTTTCGACTTCTTGTTGAAAACTGTAGGTCCGATTGCTTTGATATTACATATATAATTACTACAAGTGGACCTGTCTCAGATTTGTTCGTTTTGTGATGATGTCTTCAATTCTCTAATTAATTTATTTTGGTGAATATTTTTGTAATTTTTGGTAAAAAGTGATATTTTCGACTTCTTGTTAAAAACTGTAAGTCCGATTGCTTTGATACTATTCATATTGTTCATTTTCTAATGATGTCTTCAGTTCTTTAATTGAAATGTGCATTGCTAACAGCGGAGCTATCTCAGCCGATAGGCTGCTTGTAATTAACAAAAAATGATTTTTACACCCTATAAAAACATTCAAATCACTTTTTTTCCTACTGAGTGTTTGCTCCTTGTAGTCCAGCATTGAAAAATACAAAAAAGTAGAATTTTGGGTTTCAAAGCAAAAAAAGGTGTACAGCATCCTTAAGTAGCATTTTTTTATGGATCCCAAAATCTGTCTTTGTAACGTAATATGTATAGCTCTTTTGTTGTATTGTATCTTTCTCATTCATTAAGTCAAGTGAAAGAACGCACAATAGGGTCTATGATTAAAGAGACTGTGATTATTTGAGGCTATGACGTTTAATTTAGTTATTTGCATATTGACATTGATACATTCCATGGAACATCTCGTGAGGATTAGAGCTCAGTTCCTGGCCTAGCAGTGAGTAATAAACACTTTGGCTACAAGTCTTCCTCTCCAGTGCGTTATTCTCCTCCTGGATTTGATGACTAATACTTACTTGGTTCACTCTACCTTGAGAAGTATGTGAACAGTGTACATGGATATATACAGATTTGAATACTTTTCAGTATTAATAGTACTTGTATGCAAATTTATAACTTTTCATGTGTTTCTGTATTTTATAGGTTATGATGTACAATAAATCGAATGTATTCACCAAGATTTGAAGCTAAAGACATTCCTCAAAAGAATAGTGAAATTCCCCTCCATGGTTATTATATTGCATTTGAAAACGGTTTTAACCCTATATGACAGAGTGTTTGTTTGTTTATTTATATTTACTTTTCCTCTTATTGTGGAAAACCATTCTCATTAAAGATGAAAGGAATATAATCACACAATGCGCTGTTTTGTCCGATGCCAGATGGATTGCGAGCCAGTCAAGATTCATGCCGGTGATTGAAAGAGACTACAATGTATTTGTGTAATGTTTCAACATTTTTGATATCTATACTATGAGATACATTCAGTTGCATTCTGGGAAATTATGCTTTGTACAGTACTGTGTGGACTTGTATCATAAGTACTGTATTTTCCCTATTAGCACATGTACTTACTTAAATGACAGCAGTGTGTCTGGTCAATATCAGTCGTATAGTGTTGATCTAGCATGCAATAAATGCAATTTGTATGTGCTTCTTTTAGAGATAGATGACTATGGTATTTGTAATATTATTTTAGTCATACCAATGTGTCGAAAAACAGAATATAAATATGTTTATTTTTCTTGTGTCTGGATTGGTTACCAGTTTCAATGCTAGTTGAATTTCATTTTCAAAGTTTAGGAAGTCTTCATTAATATAACATTAACACTCTTCTGCTATATTCGATTATTAATCTCTAGAATTGTGTTCTGATATGCTGTGATTTAAAAATGATTCTTTGTATGAATTACTGTGATCTGTTGTTTAGGTTCACACCATATTGTATTTTCGACATGTCGCATACTAGCCCCAAAACACCGATATGAATGTATTGTAATTGCCTCCAAGTCAGAATTTAAAATGACTAATGTCAGTCCACTGTATGCAAGGTTTGTATTCAGTCATGTGGGTATATACCACACATGGGAAAAAAAATATAAAAAAATTGATTTTGTATGATAGCATGTTTTATTTTGTGATTATGTTTGTTTTCTTTCAAACTGTTGAACTGATGCACCTTTTTATTTCAACTGTAACAGCTATGTTAACAATAACAGTCTCACAACCAATACCCCACTTGTTGATGGGATTGTCGATGAGTTAACATGGCAGTCACAGAATCCATATATGTCGATGGTGTGGCCACCAATCTTGTATATAACGTTATTACCCTTTCTGATTTATTTTCCCAAACTCGTGTCCTATTATTAATTTAGGTATATTAAATTTAGTTGTTTCCTTAAAAATCTGATGTTGGTATATAAAAGATGTATACCTTAAGTCATGTTTAGCTTCTTCTTTAACAAGATTTATCGACCAATTATAGAGTGTGTTTTAAAATAAACTTGATTATTCTACATATGTAGTTTCTAACAGAGGTCTGCATTGGATGCTGGTCAACCAAGATAGGAATGTGAGTTACATGCATCTGATGTAGATGGCGATATTTCAGTTATAATCAACTCCAACTTGTATGTACTTCAAATTTTAAGATGATTAGAAAATAGTTGACTTTTATAATAATTCTATAATTCATTGCTCTATTGACTAGTACAGTTATGTCTACCACAATATCACTTTTGTTGCCAGTACTATATGTGAAAATTGATATTGTCCAACATCATGCTGTATGGTTGGACATCCTGGTTCTTTTGTGTGACTTAAAACCCCATTTGGCTGTTATTGTGATATGAATTGAATCCCTTAGTTACTTTTAATACATCAATGCTTATTGCCAGTATTATTGTACAGCATTTTTGTTTTGCTGATTTTTTTATTTTATTTTTGCAAAATGTTTGTATTATCGTGTTAAGATATAACTTAGGGATGAACCATTTGAAAAGTGGGGGGTTGTGTGTGTGTGTAAGGGGGGTGTAAGTTGTTCTCCAGTACTGGTAATAAAGATCACTCAATTACTGTTGAGGAGGGTACCATACTATGAAGAATTGAGAACTTCATGGAGGAGATCCATAATTTGCACCAACCTCCGAGTCAAGGATCATACTGACTAGATTCAAATGTTTTTTTATGATCAGTGCTAACAAGTATACTGTGCTTGTAGGAAACTATAGGTAATTTAATTACCCAGTTATGTTGTCCTTAATTGTCCATCTTTTTACTTGTATTTCAACTTACAACAAAAAATATGCATATCATATTTGATAAGCGATAAATGTATTCTCAGTAATCTATTCGTCTTATGTATGCAAACCTGTGCAATGTTTTAGTAAGGGGACTGTGTGGTAGATAATTGTGTTAAAAGCATGCATCAATGTCCTCCCCACTCAATGCAAGGTTTGATTCAGCCAATCAGGAATGTAGCTTGCATATTCAAATTGGGGGTCTTTGCAAAATGAATTGTTGTAAAAAGCATCCTGATTGGTCAGATCACCTTGTTGTGGTCTGCATTCTAATATTAGTTATGACTACAAGGCAATTTCCATATTAATATTAGTATCTTGCTGTGGACAATAAATTATATTTTTAATGCAGACACTTTTGATTAATATATTGAATGTTAATTTATCAAATAATGTCACTTGTCTGTTTTATTTTTAGTTTGATTGAGTAAATGTTGGAAAGTAATATAAAACCAAAAAAATTGTTTTGCAAAGCTTTTGTTTTTTGGTCTAAGTTGTATTAGAGTGAGAGTGAATGAGTGTTTATTTCTTTTGTAGAGTGGAACAAAGTCCCTCAACCCTGCTGTGAAATGGGAGGATGCTTTATTGTATCAGCCAGTGCGACACTGATGCACAAAGATTCTCCGTGACCCAACTGGTTGTGCTAATTCACTGTCACATTGACGGAACAGAAAAATGTACATATATCTTGAATAATATCTTATCCATACAAAATCAGCCCCGTTAGAGGACACACTGTTGCCAGCATAGTTCAAATACAAGTAATGTGCTCGCAAGAATCATTGTAACTAACTGAATATTTCAATGATTTTTATATTTTTAGATAGTTATTGAATATATTTCTAGTTTACTTAATTTGGCTGATTGCTACTGTTGGGAAAAGTGACCTGAGTTCCCCCATTCATCTGTTGCCAGCTCTGCCATATGTTGTGTATTGTTCACTAATCCTCATTTTTAGAAATAGAAATTGTTGTAGCACACGTTTTTGTTGTCTTCATGTACGCTTGCTTGTAATGAGAACCAAACCCCTGATAAAACTCTGGATTATAACTATACAAAAGAATTTCTGTACAAGTATTAAATTTCACTGGTATTTAGTTTGACTTTTGATACTCGGATTTATGTTCACTGATTTTTCAATGAAACAAGGAGTTCTATAATTTTACATGCTCGTATGGATTTATGTGAAAATTAAAAACCAAGAGAATAGTGATTTTACAGAAGACCAGTTAAGAAATAATAAAAATGCAATATTCTGCTTCCCTACTGAGAGCCCATATGGGAGTTTTCTTGTTGAAACATGCTTAAAAAATCTTAAAAACCAAATACAGTGAAATTACTTTTTGCTTTGCTCTCCTCTACACTCAATACAAAAGGGTGAATTTGTGATGTGACAGGATGCATTATTGGTCAATTTGGGGTACCCCAGATATCCAATCAAATTGTCCCAAATAAAATATATTTCACCAGATAATAAATAACAATAGCTGTAGAATAATATGTAGATATATTTCATTTGAACTAATCTGGTCTTTAGCCCAAAAATCAACCTATTGTGGGAGAAATGAATGTACAATACTGATATATTCTTTACATGACATGAGAAATTATAAATAAAAAAAAAAAACTAATAAAGCAAACTAAAATGTCTCTATCATCAAATCAGTCATTGTTAAGCATGACACCAATTAATAAAGATTTATTGGGGTTTTGGAACTACTGTGTTAAAAATATTTGATTGTTTCCAGGATTCTGCTTTGTTTCAAGTTACCGCTGCCAATAGTAATTCAAAACAGAAACAAATCTGTATATATCACTTCAAATTTCAACAAACAATAAAATACAAAGCCATTTACATTTCCTACAATATTTCAGACTAACCAACTATATCTGTTAATAGTCTCAAGACCACTATAAAGTTTGTTGACTGCTCTCTGCGTGTTACTTAAGAATCATTATCTCGATAAAAAGGCAATGGTGGATTGATTTTGATGTGAAAAATTGCTCAAAAAATATATATTGTGATTTGTTCAACTATTTCTGATATTCACAGGACTAGATGTAAGTCTTTTTTTTTTCATGTCACCTATGTCTTGCCCTCGATAAATTATTCTACATTCCTAGATAGTGGATCCCACATTCATTTCAACTTGTTGGAATTGTTATCTTTTGGTAACCCTAGGGTACATTTCACCTTCCTTTTCACAGATTTCCCAACTAAAAATTTGTCAAATGAGAATGTGCTTATTTATAACTCTGCTGAGGGATGGAATTGAGTGTCTACAAATAAAACAAATTATGAGAAAGACGAATGTTTTCTTACCACCGGGAGTAAATGGAATGTGAAATTGTAAAAGAAACTTGTTTTATTTGCAATTTCCAGGTATACAAGTATTTTATTTGTACGCATTAGATACAGAGGCGGCGGCAGCTTTTTTTTTAATTTTGAATTCTAGACCCTCTGAAACGCCGTTTCCTGCATTTTGGAGAGCAAATGTTCATGGTTCACTTTTCTCTTACAAATATAGATGAGTGTTTCACCTTATTTTATTGTGGGGCGACGCCCCCTCGATCTATTTTTCGTAGGGGGTGACCGGCCCACTGTCGCCGCCACTGGGATATAAAGTACACTGGTGCCAAACGTTAAGTTGGAGACGAGGGCGAATTCATTGAGATATGACAGCGTTTCACTGCTGTGATAGCGCCCTCACTTTTCGAAGTTTCAACGCAGATCCTGTTCTGTCCCCGTTTATAATATTGAGCGAATTACCAGCTGATAATGAAACATTAAAGTGAAATGCCCAACCACACATTTCCCAATTTGGATTGATGTTCCACTAAAATAGACAGTTATTGATTTTTTGGCTGAAAATGATTACTCGTGTCCAAGATAAGTTGAGATATTTCTCGTGTTGTAGCCACGCCCACCTATTCTGAAACAGTCGACTGTTTCCGGCTTTCCGACTATAGCCGAAGCATAACGACGCCACCAAACTATGTGAAGAAGCCATACTCTTGCGCTGTACTTTTATAATACTGTGTCATTTAACGATACAGTTAAAGCGCGGCAGTCGTCGCGCTGCGCATGTGGTACATTTGTATTGATACACATTGATTTTCCCACAATCCAATGCGCTCTTCAAGTATGAGGTTTGACCTGTGCGCGATTTGCACTGACTCTTTCGATACCTTCCAATCACATGAAAATTACCTAATTAAAGCTTGAAAACGTCACGGTCTCAGTTCGTACTCGTTGTTCTGCGCAACAGTCAAAGTCGCCATCTCAAGAATGGGCAGTTTACTCGTCATGGTCTGGACAAAAATGAGTAATATTGCAATGATCGTCAAATTGCGTTCAAAACATAACTTCCATGACTATATATTATATGTTGGAATCGGTTAAAAGATAATAATTAACATACTTTGGGTCGGCTTCGTTCACTTATCAGTTGAAAGTTGTATTATTATAATAATATTACTCATAAAATCAATTATCATTATTTGAAATCGACGGTAATTAATCATTCATTTTTACTTTCGTATCGCGTGTCACAATTATGCAGTACCATTAGTGTAATCGGTATACTGGTCAGTCTGATCTTACAGATGTTCCTCAATACCAAGATATTCTCATCCGGTGTCTATCCCGTGATCCTCTCGGTCATTCGCCCTATGTTAGGATTTCTGTTTGGCTACGGCATATCAACGGTATTTCGACTCAAGCTACCACAGCGTCGAACAGTTGTCTTTGAAACTGGTTGTCAAAATGTTGCACTGGTATTCACAATGATTAGTATTTCGTTTCCCATGGGAATGGTACAGTTGGAAATACTGGTTACACCGAGCCTGTTCACTATATTCATGATCATCGAAGCGGCTTTCTTTATGATAGCCTTTCGTGTATATTTAATAATTTTTGAAAGACATTCGAATGACGATGAAAATGAAATCATAGAAAAAAACTACAGCGTAAGCGATGGTAGGCTTGAAGAATCCTCTGTTTGCGCAGGACAAATATCATACATAAACCACGCCTACAACGACTTAACCCAATCCATCGCCCCTGTTGTCATATTTGACCAAGACACTATAGACATCGACCTGAAATCGTTGTACACGAACAAAATACGAGCAACCTGGTGAAAAGTGCGGCATCACCCACCAACATGGAACATTGGGTTCAAGTCCACGGCATTGGTATGTAAACCGTGAGGCCACGGCTGAACTCATCATCGATGCTTTTACACTTGATATTATGAACGGAAATGATAATGTGGCTTATTGCCTAGAAACAGAGCGTTGCCATGGAAATACATATATTACCCGGATTATAGAAAGGAAATATCATGGGAGAGCAGCCTATGATAACAGTGCATAGTGCATATGGTTAAGCAACTGCAGCAGATATTGTCTACTTGGACATGTTTGACAAGATATTACGTCACGTTTAATACGATATTGCGTCATGTATGACAGGATATTACGTCACGTTTGATACGATCCTGGGGGGGGGGGGGGCTACTTCCACATTAAGTGGGTAAGGGTGTGAAGCCCACCTCTCGAAAACCATACTCACTTCTAAACCATTTTTTTCTCTATTTATATACCCACTTCTAATCACAAGTGTTTTCAGCGAAAAAAAAAAAAACACCCAGCTCACAACTTTCGCAACCAGTGAGGGCATCAGGGCAATGCATTTTATTCAGCCTTTTCCAGTATTTGGCTTTGAATATCATAAGGATCTGTGAAAAAGTCAATAAATGCTACACATTTCTAAACCAAACCATTGATAAATGGCTACCCACTTCTAAACAAAATAACGTGAAATGACACCCCAGTCGGGCGGCACATACCCGTATTGCACTTCTATGGAAGTAGCCCCCCCCCCCCCGGGATACGATATTGCGTCATGTATGACAGGATATTACGTCACGTTTGATACGATATTGCGTCATGTATGACAGGATATTACGACACGTTTGATACGATATTGCGTCATGTATGACAGGATATTACGACACGTTTGATACGACACGCAAGAGACAGTGAAGTATTACGAGTATGTAGTGAGGGCGCTTCTCAAACATTTAAGTTAGTAACTGGGGAACAGCGAGTTAAAATTGATATGTGATTCTGACATTCTCAAACAGTTACATGCTACTATAACATCATTACACATCACCCAAAAGCTCAGATATAGGCGAATACGGTAGTGCCACCACTTTTAGATTTCTTTTACTTACAAAATTAGTAATTTAATAGGCAAACTTTTTACGGCATATGGATTACCGTATACGTCTACTTTCAGATGATATACATGTTGTGAAGCAGCATGTATTAAAAACTCCAAATAGTTTTTTCAACTCGTTTTCCCCCAGTTAGATGAGTACTGAGTTGTGATGGCAACTGAAACTAGTCCTACTTCTGGTTTGTCCATTTCAAGTGTTGTTACTAACTTACCTAACTATTTTAGGATATTGAATGCATCGTTTTTTTTTATGAATATTAGTTTGTGATATCATGTGATATAAGACATAGTTTAATTCATCACTACCTTGAAATCGAGGTAATTTAGGCGTGGCCAACTTATACTAGTTCCGCCGGTGGGGAAACCACGCTTATTAAAATCTTAAAACATTACGTTGTAATTTTGGATCAGACTGCTAAACTGAAAATATCATGACAATATTCTTCTATTTTAACTATTCCGACTATTAGAAACGCAATATTTTAACACATTCCGCCCGTTTGTAACGCTGTAGAGTTTTCCTTTTTTGTCTTTGTTTTCTCGGTACGACCAAATAAGAAAAGACATGCTATCGACAACGGAACAGTAAAAACAATAAAAAAAAATGCCGTCACGCAATGCCTTATAAAACATTGGTACAGCATATGTACTACCGTATTCCCCTTTTCTCAACTTTCAAAACTAAGATGCATATGTTGTTAGAATAACATTTAACTCGTTTTACCTCTGTAGATAGATTTTTTAGTATTTTAAGGAATCATCTGAAAATAACAGGGTAGCATTGAACTCGAGTTGTTTTAGACTTGTGTCGCGCCCAAAACATTACAACTGTAATTTCACACACAATATGTACATTACATGATATATGATTACAAACATTCTGAACATACAATATAAGAATATGTTCATTATGGTCGTACAGTTCGTACATATCAGTCGCAGTCGCTGTGCATAACCCGGGATTTCTATTACACTTGGACTCACTGGGAAAAAAGATAATTTGATTGTCCTGGCGAAGGATTAATCTTATAAAAGTTGTGGGTTCAGCGTGGGGTTCTAAATATAACACACGTTTGAAATAGTTTAGTATTATCTTAGATTTGTATACAGTCTTTTTCTTGTTTTAGGTGTTTTTTCTTCAAAAAAAGTAAACTATTATGTGAGTGTATAAATGGCGATACCTGGGTTATTGCAAAACAAACACTGAAGAGACAATGGTTCCCTTGCTATTAATTATCAATTAACATTTCAATTACGAGAATTACGTATCACAGGTATCTAATTGTACTTTCCGGGTTTCACTTCGTCGATCTAACTTTTGGCAGAAAATTGTTCTTAAATATTTATATAATTAGCAATAAAAAACAAATATGTGGTCCATTTACACCCAGAATTTGTTGCAGGGGCAACATACGACGATCAAATAGTTTTAATTTTTTTTCAGACGTTTCATTCTAGCAGGTGATCTGCGATGTAAATATGATTGTTCGTTCTTATTTTTACAATAAACTGGTTGAAAATGTGTTCCATCCCAATTCACTATACATCTCATTTTCAGAAACAAATTAGAAGAGTAATCCTCAAAACGATGACTTAACCTATGTCCACTCCTGTATTTGGACATGCCCTTACTGATCATGTTCATATTACACGAATTCATACTGCAACTTAGGATACATCACAGTCCCTCTGTGATAGAGGGACTGTGGATACATATAAACGCACGTTTGTTTTGTGGTTTAAGGTGTTCGAATGGCGGCCATTTTAATAAACTAATAATTCATTTAAGTAATCAAGTAATTCTAGAATTCTGAAATCAGATCTCAATCTTGTGTTGACAGATTTCGCTCATAACTGGACATGTATCAATGTATTGGACATTGGGGGAATTAGATGCATGTCACTTTGCCTGTAAATCTTATTCAAAATGATCAACATTTTGTTTTATTGTATGTCATTCTATTGCCACAACCCAGGTATGTGTGCACTGAACAGTTATGCAACACATCTCGGGATACATACCCACTCACATTTTTTTTGTAATCCAATAAAAGATGGCCAAATTGGCAACATCTTTGGTGCTGGGAACATAAAAATCGTTCGTTTATCATTTACATCATGGACCCTCAATGGAGGACATTTTGTTTTACATGGCCAAGTGAATCCAGTTCATACAACATCACACATGCTCACATTAATTTGTTTGAAGAAGGCCGGCTGGTTGCCATATCGCAGTCAGATATGCATAATCAAAGAAAGCTTTAGAAAGAACTCCTGTGTGCTGAGAGTATTGTAGACACATTAATAATTAATTCAAAATTATTTGTACTTGGGATATCGAAGAAAAAGCTGAAAACCTTTCAGAAAACTTACATCAAAAATGTATTCTATAAATATTCATGAACAGCTTGCACATAAAAAATAAAGTATCTCATACATTATGATTATCAAAAAGAAGAATTCTCAGAGCACTCCAACCAGATGCATTGCCATGGAGTGTAATTTGCATACTGAAATCTGATTGCCATCTTTTCTTTACACAACAAGGGTCTGTTCCATCAAATACAAGATGCATACCGTAATATATTCAAAAAAATGTATGTTTATTCAAATAATAAAAGAAATCCAAGTTAAAAAAGAAAAGTTTGTTAGGAAAGAGGCTGCATGGCAATGTTAACTTGCACACAAGATGTTAAAATATAATTGCACACTATAGGTCGTCACACGTTTTTCACAGTGACTGCTTGACAAGAACATGTTGTTGTTTAGACTTATTTAAATATACATGTGTTCCTGTAATACATCATCTGCTGATGCTATTATATGTCATTATTATACATCTGTCACCGTAACGCCATAAGTTACAGCTGGCCATAATTTTGCGTTATTTTATGGTGTATATCATCCTACCATATAGGGAAATGTGAATTCTAAATATGGAATGATTACGCACGTAAGCATCCACTAATAATAAAACAAACATGGCTGCCACCAGGATTTTACTGAACTCCACACAAAGAAGTTTGCTGATTCTTTTCTGAACTTTTTGGATTTTGGCATTCCTATGATGTATCCTTGGAAGGAAAAGATGTATAATAGTAAGGTTATTACGAGGAGTATGCACTCAGACAGTAAGCGGCGCATCGACCTTCGCTGCGTGTCAATCGATACTCCCGCTGTACTGTCTTGTGCATACTTTGAGGTATCCTCGTAATAACCTCATTCATATGGCTATCTTTCAGCAGCTGGATGTTAATAAAACATATGAGAAACATTGTCACAGCAGATCGTTGGCTGGTGTAGCTCAATGAACGAAATATGTCATACACTCTTATACTGGTTGGCATAGTAAGTCGCCCTCTACAGATTTAAACCGACAACTTGTCAGGCAGTTAAACATACATCACATTAATACTTGCATGCCATCACAATGAATGCCAGTCAAACTGAATTTACCGATCCTTGGCAATCTACACATCGTGTCATGAATTTATGAGACCAGTGAACGCAAGTGTGTGATATGCAATGAAGACCTGGCAAGACTTGAAGTCAACGAAATCGCAAGAGATATCTACATTTCTAGAAATCCTTATGGAAATTAGTCTGTCAAAAAAAAATGATTTGTGTTCATTTCAAGGATCTCATCTCACAACATTTTTTTGGTAATATTCTTGATTATTGGCAAAGCATGCAATACATACATTTCAGATTTTTAAACGAGACAAAAATCACACTCATTTTTGTTAACGTAATTGTGCACTTCCTAGTATCCACTGTTTTCTGTGACACTATTGGTTACAAATATGTTCAACTGACGTGCACTGCATCAGGTACATAAAGAATGGGAGTTCGCTTCCCTTGAGAACTTCATCGCATATCAACATATTATGATAGTTGCATCCATTGTCTTATAAATCCTTGATTAATTACATTAGTAGGTAAAGCACAACAAGAACTGATCCAAAGAGCAATAAATTAGTATGAACTTAGGGGGTGCTCTACACAAGTACTTAGCTTGGTCAACTTTTGCATTGTTACCAATATTAGTGTAATTAATTTGGTGTAATTTTTTTAGGATATTTAAGTACTGACATCATACAACATACTATTTGATTTAAAAAAAAATTGTGATTCTTGCTAAAATTAGAGAAAAGAACTCATTATCCGTATGTGTAAAATAGGCATGCTTTGTTTAACACTGCTCTCTGTGGAGAGGCGTTTTGTAGTTTAAGACTTGTCAGCAAAAAGCCATAAATCCTGAATACTCAGTAGGCAAACTCTAGAAAGCCACCTTAAAAAAGAAACTTTACTTTGATAAATACATAGAAAATGAAATTGCTATGATCGCCATTTTCAATTTGCTTTCACATTTTCACATAATTTTCGACTCTACATCTGAAAAGATGCTGAAACAAAGAAGTCCTTACGCAGATATTGAAAAAAAAATACAATAGGTTTATAACAAAGATGTCAAAAATCAAGTTCACATCTATAAATTTTAAAATGCATCTGGTAAAAGAACAAGATGGCGTACAAGTTTGATAATATTTCAATCTTGTACACAACATACTGTAGCCAATTGTATTCTTGTCGCCTTGACTTACTGTCTAAAAAAACGCAGTTACATTTTCACTGCAAAATCAATTTTGACAGTTTTCCCTAACTTGAGGGTACTGTAGAATCAAAATAAATATGCACATGCTTTTAAATTTGTGATTTCCAAAAAAAAAAAAAAAAATTCACAAAACTAAAAATGCGATTAATTTGTTTTGTCTAATTGTAGTTTTCTGATAGTATCTTTGTTATTTATCGTTGTTGAGAGATGCACTATACAATAAATGCAAGTTTGGGTTTAGTTTCATTTTCATTAGAAATGTAATAGAGCAAATATGACATATCAACGATAGATAAAAGATAAGGACATCCAACTTTCATAACCATGCAAGGAGTGATGAAGAACTAACTGAAATCACACTATGTGAACTCCTGTCTTTTTGAGTGTGCAATTTATAATTGAATACAAACTTCACTCCATGTGTATCAATAAAACTTCTTTTGCTGATAGTGTTGTGGAACAGAAAAGGTTGTGGTTATATTCAAGATCTTGAGAAACACAACGCAACCGGCATAATTTCTCCCACAGACTTGATTACATTAGTAAAGGATTTGTAGAAATAGCTGAAATTTGTCGTTCTCACGTAAGTCTTATGAACAGTACTAGTAGTATTTTTATCATGTCATGCCAGATAAATGCCCTTAATCCTTAGTTATTTAGTGTCAATCAATAAAACTTAGCTGATGGACACTATACTATGAAAATAGTTACTGTAGAATACTTTATTTTCACTTGGAATTCACTTTTGCTATTTAATTCGAGCTAAAATAAAGTATTTTACAGTGAGTACATGGTGTAAACTCAAAAAAAGAAATTCTCTTCTAAGGTTTCATGTATAAATAATCACAGCTGACTTCAACATGGCTAGTATTTCCTCTTCTGTGTACTGATATATAAGACTGCAATGAGATAAAGGTAATACATTACACTACAGTGAAATATACCCTGAACGTCACACATGGCACTTTCTTGGGTGGTGGAGATTTATTTTTAAGATATGTCAAAGTTGTGCTTCTTGTGATGTTCATGAGCAGTCTGGTGGGCTTTCATCTAACATGTTGCACACATTTGCATCACTCATTTATCACATTTGTATTACACATTAATCACATTTGCATCACTCATTTATCACATTTGCATCACTCATTTATCACATTTGCATCACTCATTTATCACATTTGCATCACTCATTTATCACATTTGCATCACTCATTTATCACATTTGCATCTCTCATTTATCATATTTGCATTACTCATTTATCACATTTGCATCACACTCTAATCACATTTGCATCACACATTAATCACATTTGCATCACACATTAATCACATTTGCATCACACATTTATCACATTTGCATTACTCATTTATCACATTTGCATCACTCATTTATCACATTAGCATCACACATTAATCACATTTGCATTACTCATTAATCACATTAGCATCACTCATTTATCACATTTGCATTACACATTAATCACATTTGCATTACTCATTAATCACATTTGCATCACACATTAATCACATTTGCATCACTCATTTATCACATTTGCATCACACATTTATCACATTTGCATTACTCATTTATCACATTTGCATCACACATTAATCACATTTGCATTACTCATTAATCACATTTGCATCACACATTTATCATATTTGCATCACTCATTTATCACATTTGCATCACACATTTATTACATTTGCATCACTCATTTATCACATTTGCATCACACATTAATCACATTTGCATCACACATTAATCACATTTGCATTACTCATTATTCACATTTGCATTACTCATTAATCACATTTGCATTACTCATTAATCACATTTGCACGACACATTTATCACATTTGCATGACACATTTATCACATTTGTATTACACATTAATCACATTTGCATCACTCATTTATCACATTTGCATCACTCATTTATCACATTTGCATCACACATTTATCACATTTGCATTACTCATATATCACATTTGCATTACTCATATATCACATTTGCATCACACATTTATCACATTTGCATCACACATTTATCACATTTGTATTACACATTAATCACATTTGCATCACTCATTTATCACATTTGCATCACACATTTATCACATTTGCATTACTCATATATCACATTTGCATCACACATTTATCACATTTGCATCACACATTTATTACATTTGCATCACTCATTTATCACATTTGCACCACTCATTAATCACATTTGCATCACACATTTATCACATTTGCATTACTCATTAATCACATTTGATTACTCATTTATCACATTTGCGTCACTCATTTATCACATTTGCATTACAAATTTATTACATTTGCATTACTCATTAATCACATTTGATTACTCATTTATCACATTTGCGTCACTCATTTATCACATTTGCATCACACATTTATTACATTTGCATCACTCATTAATCATATTTGCATCACACATTTATCACATTTGCATCACACATTTATTACATTTGCATCACTCATTTATCACATTTGCATTACTCATTAATCACATTTGCATTACTCATTAATCACATTTCATTACTCATTTATCACATTTGCGTCACTCATTTATCACATTTGCATCACACATTTATCACATTTGCATCACACATTTATTACATTTGCATCACTCATTTATCACATTTGCATTACTCATTAATCACATTTGCATTACTCATTAATCACATTCGATTACTCATTTATCACATTTGCATCACTCATTTATCACATTTGCATTAGAAATTTATTACATTTGCATCACTCATTAATCACATTTACATTACTCATTAATCACATTTGCATCACTCATTAATCACATTTGATTACTCATTTATCACATTTGCATCTCTCAATTATCATATTTGCATTACTCATTTATCACATTTGCATCACACATTAATCACATTTGCATCACACATTTATCATATTTGCATCACTCATTTATCATATTTGCATCACTCATTTATCATATTTGCATTACTCATTTATCACATTTGCATCACACATTAATCACATTTGCATTACTCATTAATCACATTTGCATTACTCATTAATCACATTTGCATGACACATTTATCACATTTGCATTACTCATTTATCACATTTGCATTACTCATTTATCACATTTGCATCACTCATTTATCACATTTGCATCACACATTTATCACATTTGCATTACTCATTAATCACATTTGCATGACACATTTATCACATTTGCATCACACATTTATCATATTTGCATCACTCATTTATCATATTTGCATTACTCATTTATCACATTTGCATCACACATTAATCACATTTACATGACACATTAATCACATTTGCATGACACATTTATCACATTTGCATCACACATTTATCATATTTGCATCACTCATTTATCATATTTGCATTACTCATTTATCACATTTGCATCACACATTTATTACATTTGCATCACTCATTTATCACATTTGCATCACACATTAATCACATTTGCATCACACATTAATCACATTTGCATTACTCATTAATCACATTTGCATTACTCATTAATCACATTTGCATGACACATTTATCACATTTGCATTACTCATTTATCACATTTGATTACTCATTTATCACATTTGCGTCACTCATTTATCACATTTGCATTACAAATTTATTACATTTGCATCACTCATTAATCACATTTGCATCACTCATTTATTACATTTGCATCACACATTTATCACATTTGCATTACTCATTAATCACATTTGCATCACACATTTATCACATTTGCATCACTCATTTATTACATTTGCATCACTCATTAATCACATTTGCATCACTCATTTATCACATTTGCATCACTCATTTATCACATTTGCATCACTCATTTATCACATTTGCACCACTCATTTATCACATTTGCACCACTCATTTATCACATTTGCATCACACATTTATCACATTTGCATCACACATTTATCACATTTGCACCACTCATTTATCACATTTGCATCACACATTTATCACATTTGCATCACACATTTATCACATTTGCATCACACATTTATCACATTTGCATCACACATTTATCACATTTGCATCACACATTTATCACATTTGCATCACACATTTATCACATTTGCATCACACATTTATTACATTTGCATCACTCATTAATCACATTTGCATTACAAATTTATTACATTTGCATCACTCATTAATCACATTTGCATCACTCATTTATCACATTTGCATCACTCATTTATTACATTTGCATCACTCATTTATCACATTTGCATCACTCATTTATCACATTTGCATCACACATTTATCACATTTGCATCACACATTTATTACATTTGCATCACTCATTAATCACATTTGCATTACAAATTTATTACATTTGCATCACTCATTTATTACATTTGCATCACTCATTTATCACATTTGCATCACACTCTAATCACATTTGCATCACACATTAATCACATTTGCATCACTCATTAATCACATTTGCACCACTCATTTATCACATTTGCACCACTCATTTATCACATTTGCATCACACATTTATCACATTTGCACCACTCATTTATCACATTTGCACCACTCATTTATCACATTTGCATCACACATTTATCACATTTGCATTACTCATTAATCACATTTGCATCACACATTTATCACATTTGCATCACTCATTTATTACATTTGCATCACTCATTAATCACATTTGCATCACTCATTTATCACATTTGCATCACTCATTTATTACATTTGCATCACTCATTTATCACATTTGCATCACTCATTTATCACATTTGCACCACTCATTTATCACATTTGCACCACTCATTTATCACATTTGCATCACACATTAATCACATTTGCATCACACATTAATCACATTTGCATCACACATTAATCACATTTGCATCACAAATTTATCACATTTGCATTACTCATTAATCACATTTGCATTACTCATTTATCACATTTGCATCACACATTAATCACATTTGCATCACTCATTTATCACATCTGCATCACACAGTTTCAACATGGTGATTATATTAGATTATTACCACACTCTAATATAAGGAAGTGGTCTCGCAGTTGTGGACGATCATAGAAGTTGGGCAAGGATATTTGTGTTTCCAGAGTAAGTTTAGATCGCCACTGCAGGGTGAAAATGTGTAATACAACGTGATGGAAAAGAAAAAATATGTGACATGAATGTGACCAATGGGTGGCATGAATTCGATAAATTCACAACCAAATGCGATAATGTGGATAAAGCTGACAATAACAAGTATGCTATCATTCCAAAAATTGAAAAATAAAGGGTGTCACGTGGTGTGAGTGTTCAAATTTCAATGCACTTTATAAGTGTTGTACGCAACACAAGTATGCAAGTATAACAAGTATGCTATCATTCCAAAAATTGAAAAATAAAGGGTGTCACGTGGTGTGAATGTTCACATTTCAATGCACTTTATACGTGTTGTATGCATGCATACCCATATAGTGAGTGAGACAACTAACTTCCTTCCTTTAAGATGTCAACAACAAATTTTTGAAAAATTAGATTTAGCCCTCGAGTATTGAATAAATTAATTCTTACCATTATTTCCCCGGATAAAAGCATCACCATATTTATTCTTAAGTTGTCCATTAACATATTCTTCTGTTTGTTCTAATGCTATATTCATGTAGCCATCTAAGCATGCTAAAACTCCTGAAGATAATGAAGATGTACAGGATGCATGATGGAAGAAGGAAGAGGACAAAAAATTACAACTAAATTTGGACATCTCGACAATCCTACCTATTTTCAGAACCAAACAAAACTAAAATCTTGAGAGACTGCCTTATGATCCAGCACTGGATCATAACAATTGCTTTAAATTTCAGACCATTAGATGACGGTATATAAACGGCCCCAATTGGAAATCTTTTCACCAATGGCCATATAGACAAATTATGTACTGTAAATTAATCTTCATGGACTGGATACGGCTTTTGTCACCAGAGGTCATACAATGGAAATAAATGAGGGCCACAAAAGCTGTATTCAGTCCATAAAGGTTATAATAAAAATAAATATTAAAATAAATTGATTCAAGCTACTTATGTTTTATTTATTTCAGTTATTAATCATATTTCTGTGATTAATTCATATGTGCACACTGTTGATTGATATTTTATGATTGCTCTTTAATGCCATCAGATTATGGTCCTAAATATCTTTCTGTATTCGACAGCTTCTTGTATCTATAGCTAATATGTTTAAGGATGTAGTAGACTTTCGTTGGGCAAAACAGAAAAAGCTTGATAAAAATAATAATAATGATTAATGACTAACAATATTTACATGTTATTGTAGCCCTTGCAACACTCTATCCAACAATTATGATAACACGAATGTCAACATTAAGTACGTCACGTGACTGTTAAATAAACAAAATCAATTGTTCTGCTATTTTTACTTTTACTAGAAAACGAAAACAGTTAGCCAACACATTTTTATGAGAAAAGAAGTACTACAATATTCTCAAACATAATGTAAAATAGTTTCTGAATTGTTTGGTTCTTTTACAAAGTGGTGGAGAAGAATTCTGTAATAAATTATATTGTTCCGTTTTCAAAAGTCAATTAGTCATGAAATATTACTGATACTTGAAAAAGATTTTATATTTGTTTTCAATTGATCTTGAGTTCAATCTCTGAAAAAAATCAATGAAATCAGACAAGAACTGTTTGCATAATCATGATTTTTGTGTTTTAGACACGTTACTTTTCAAAGGGCACAGTCGAGAGGATATTTTCTGTTCAGTGCGTCGTATTCAGTTATTTGTTGATTTTTGAATATCAAAATAACCCATTTAGTATATGGCCGATAAAGTTATGAAAAAATCGATAATTTGAAGCATGTGAAAACAAAGTATGGCCGCTCTTGAATAAACAGTGTAATCACATTATCAATTTAAGTTTATTTGCTTGACAAGTTTAGTTTTGAGTGTTATACCATATCACAACAAACAATTGTTTATGTACAAAACGTGATATGTGACCGTTAAACTTGAACACTGTCGTGTCTACGCTTCCTTTCTCGTAAGCCACTGCACCCGAACCAAGCGAAAATATCATCAGAGCAGAACTACATAATGAGATGCCAATACTCGGTTCAGCTACGCTTTTGAAAGTCAGTCTGCGTCCCACATGACACAATGGATCTGATTAGTCTATTTTTGACTACCTTGTATTCTTAGCCAATCCGCGTGCATGTGTTATGTTCGGAAGGTCGCATGTGCACTGGAGAATATTACGATGGTCAGCCAGATTTGTAATCAATATATCCAGTTCGTTTCACCGCAAACATTGCCTGATACTGCAGACTTCATTGGCGATATTTTTCATTTTGACATGCTCATCCTGTGTGTTGATGTGTCATTCAGCCTCCAGTGACAGTATAGTGGTGTCATCATCGTCAGCATTTGAGGTGGTTACGGTGGTGTCTTCAGCCTCCGGTGTGGTGGAGCAGATGTCATTCAGGTATTCACTCGACTTGTCTGTTGTCGACTCGTTCAACTTTGTTTCGTAGAGGGACTGTGTTTCGTAGTAAAAAATACGCTTTCTGTTATTCATAAACTTGCAGGTTTCGCTTGTCATTGGAACACTCTTTTTCCAATTTTTTTCCGTGCCATTTTTCAAAATAAACTTGGGTCAATACAAAATAAATGAGCAGTAATATATAGTTCAGAAAAGCGATGCGATGTGATGAACTACCAGTAACGAGTGAGTGCATCCAGTCATTTGACCGGACGCGTGCATGCAATGTTTATTTGCGGGATTAAGCTAATTACAAATGTTATTGTTTTGGCTCAGAGGGGCTTAACCAAGGTGTATATTCCCGGGATTACCGGTACTTGTAAATTATTTTTAACTTTTTTAAAAAGCTGCCTATAAGTATAAGTCACAGTTTAATAAAACAAAAAAAATGAAAACAAAAACACCACCGAAAGTCTACTACATCCTTAATGTTTTATTTAATAAATGCATAATTTCGATAGATAATAAATATTCTACACCAATACCCGGTATTGCATAGCTTAAAGAGCATGTACACATGTAATCTATCAAGCATCTCACCACTCACCTCTATAATCCACACCAGAATTGAGTTTAACGACAACAGGTCTACCAATAATCTGTTTAAGAAAGTCACTTGGTGTCTGTTTACGACTCATGTTTAGATCTGATATGAAACCTTAGTCACCATACATATGAATATATGGACTGTAATAAAAAGAACAAAATATCAATCAGATAGTACGTAGATACAAAGAGATGAGAGACCACACAGGAATAACCAACTCTAGTATAACAATTAATGTAGCATCTCTTGGTTACGTGCACGGTTACGTTTAAATATCCCAAAATGAGTTACCTCGCGCATGATGTATAAAATAAAAAAAAATGTGAATTATGATTTTCAATAGACAAACTTCAAAACAAAAATATGACAAAAACCAAACTATGTGCAGTACAACATAAACTTGTTGCTTTCGAACAAATTTAATACATGATTTTGAAAATAGCTTACCAAAAGTCTCGCATTTGACGGGAAATTCATTTTTTGCAACTCAATCCAAGAAAATGAAAATATGATATCTTTGTTCAGTGATTTTATAGAAACTTAAATTACAGTTGAATCAAAGCAGCCAATCAACAAGAAGTACTCACCAAAATAATTTGAATATGTTCCAATGTAATTCAATTTTCAGTTTAAATTGTGAAATTGATAAATATTTATGAAGATGAAGGAAATGCCTTTGTTACAATGAGAATACTGCATGCTTCATCACTAATCCAGAAACTTAATCTGAACCTACATATTTTGAAGAAAACTTCAGCATCTAAATTTTAATTATTGTGCTCTGCCCTTGATTTGCGATTTCCATTTTTGCAAACTTTTGTCTCGTGGTGGCATGTCATGCGATTAATTTCTTCACCCTCAGATATTACGGGGTACTTCTTGACCTTCACTATGGATGTTTACTCAGCTGAAGCTAGCAGACACTCCCAGCAGAGAGTAAAAGCTAGCAGACACTGTCCATCAGGCATACAAAAGCTTTGAATCACTATTATCATATCCGTTTTCATTGACTAATCAAAATATTAATTTACTTGGATTATATTCATTTTAAAGAGCAATTCTATAAAATTCTATTGCTTGTATATGTACGTATACACTATACCTAATATTGAAACTGTTGAGTGAGCCTTTTACGACTTGTGTGGTACGAGTGAATACATTTGTTCGAATTGCTCTGTTAAAAGGAGATAGTTGTCATGGCACAGCCTGCTTGATCATCTATCTTTTTTTTATATATACATGTATATTCGTGTCTTTCTTTTGTTTTTGTCTTTTTCTAGTTCTAGACCATTTTATAGTCGTAATTTTGTAGTATGTTTGTTATCATTGATATCTTGAAATAGTACAGTTGAAGTATAGTTGTTACTTTATTAGAATTAATCAATTTATTGTGAGAATTTTGTTAGTTTTACAATGTCAGAAATGTAACCCTTTTCATCTTTCCGAGGACAATACAAATCTATTAACTCATAACAACCTACTGAAGGAGGTTAAAGGTTACTACAACAAAAATTACAGATAAAAATTAATCAAATTACAATGGCCAATAGTTTAAAAGACAACTAAAAACAGACTAAATTGAAGTTAGTAATGGAAATATATAATAAAATAAAATGGGACGCCAACAAAAAAACTATAAACTGAGTATAAAAACAAGAACCCAATGAACACATAATAGGTATAAAAAAAAAAGTCATGACTAAGTAGGTGCTGCTGTCTAATAACAAAGCTGCATTTCAAATATTGTGCCAGAGGAATTGTTAAGTTATTATTTGACATTATTTTTATGAATTTATTTTCAGGTGCGAGATTGGTAAAGTCAGGAATAATCTTTTCAGCTTCGTGGTATAAAATGACCCTCTCTTTACTATATACTGGGCATATTATGAGGAAGTGATGTTCATTTTCAATATCATTTTTATTACACAATTTGCAGATTCTGTCGCTACTTTTGATTCTGTTGTGTCTTCCTTTTTCAATTTCAACTGTGATTGCTCAGTCTGAATTTAGTTAGGGTACCGGTACTTTTCAGTTCTTTATTTTTTAGCTTAATTAAGTAGTTTTCCAAAATGAAGTTTGTTTTAAATTTTTTGTAAGTCCTCAGTTTGTTTTTTGTATTAGTGTTTTGTCTGTTATCATCATTAATTGAGTTAATCCAATGCTTTATAAATACACTTTTTATTTTATCAAATATCCGTGACATTTGTGACGATTTTAGCTCCTTTCCAAAGGATGTTGTGTGTTCTCAATAAATCATATTATGATATGGGAGTCATAGCGATCTACATAATGCATGTAAAATACATTATTTGAAATATTTGAAATTGAACATGCGCTGTGCAATGACCACTACCCTTTAAAGTAATAGTCACTGGCTGTGCTGTGTTTGAAGTGAGTCCCATGCAATACATATACATGTTTGTTTACACAAAATTCGAATACATGCTGCATGACAACTACTGCCCTTTAAAATGATTAAATTAATTTGTTTCATTAATTAATTTGTTAATTTGATTCATACCTTTTGATTGATAGACAATGTCTGCTAGTGTCTGCTACTTTCCACTGACTACTGGGAGTGTTTGCTAGCTTCTGTCGCCGAACAGCGAGTCGGCGGCTATCAGGTGTACAACTTGGTTGTAGTGGTAGTAAATGAATTAACCAACATCGTTACGATAGTTATTTACGATATGGTGGAAGCCATCCATCCATCAATAAATTTCTTGCATTTACTACATCGCCAGCTAACAATTGTTTGTGCATGGGCAGCGGTGTGGGTGAGCAAAATGTGTTCAAGTTGACCATTAACACGCCGATATCTTCCGTACGTCAAACGTTTTGGTCTGAACATGGCTGTAATAATTAATAACACATTGTAAAATGATTTTTCATTTCAATGTACAGATACAAATAATAGTTTACCTTGCACGAAATCAGTTCTCATCTACCAACGATCATTTATATTTAATACCTCATGACTTGACGAACAGACTTGTAAATAGCGCCCCCTACAAGGTCATAGGTCAAACTGTTTAAGCAGCCCGATCTATCAAATTCATAACAGTTTAAAATAAAAGAAATGTATTTGTTACCAATAATTATTGAAATGTTAGTAAATTTATAGTTCATTGTAGTGTGTTATCATTTAGCTAGGATATGTTAAAATCTGATTTTTTTAGATTTGAATGTAGCTGTAATATTGACCAATGACTGAAACCTACGTCAAAACCACGTGATTCTGGCTGACCAATAACGGTTGGCGGCATATTTGAAATCGTTGTGAATGCGCGTACATTGAGCATTTCTTTCCGTCTGTGTTGCTTATACCTCAATTAACATTTTTGCTGCAAAACCTGCCAATTCTTGAGCTGTTTCTACATTATCACAATGTCTTCGAAACACATCTACTACTCGGATAAATATTTTGATGAAAAATTCGAATACAGGTAAGGAAAGTGTTCATCTTCGTGTATACGATAATTGTTTTCAAACTTGCCAGCTATCTGCTAATGTCTAAACACGTTTAAAGTTCAAACGACAAAAAGTAGCTAATTTCGCCCCATAACGAAACAATGAAACTTATGAACTAGTTGTACGTTTTTAGCATCAAATCATTTCAGAAACTAGTCCGGTCATGCACGGAGCTAAAATAGGTCATGTAAAATGGCCGCTTTATTATTTGTATTTGTCAACTGGTCCTTGAGGTGGGCCTGGTGTTTCAACGTAGTTCTATCCGCTTTTTGTCGTGTGTACATGGTCCGTAGAATTTGTTCAAGGGCACTGATGCCACAATTGACTGACGTGACTTCGAATTGCCGCAGTTTGGTCGTGTCATTATTAGAGCCATGAATTAGTTACATCGTCAGTTTCCATTCAGACCCATTTTATTATAAGTAGTACTTTCCACGTTTACTGTAAAGAATCCTAATATTAGTAAATTGTTAGTTTGATCTTCAAACTATCTTCGCATTAATTGTTATTCAGGCTTGTGAGGATTGAAATTGCCACCCAGGTCAGGGTCCCTCCAAGGTTGAACGAGCTTTCGGCTGAACTGGTCATGAAATCACTATTTTGTCAAAAAATACAGCCTACCATACAAGAGTAATACTAATTTATACAGTAAAGCGTTTAGCCAAATTTATTTTTGTTAACTCCCTTATCAATTTAGCTTTTCATGGTGGATGGATAGAGGGGAGCCCTGCAGGGTTTCATACTTGTGTGCTCCAGTCAATGTCAACCCCCCACCTCAGGGTTTAGTGGGGGGTTTGGAAATTATTGTTGAAAAATTTGTCAAATGCCCCACCTCCTTGGGCAAGGATAGGCAAATCCCCACCCCAAAATAAACCCCCAGCATTTCCCCCACATTTCCTCAACCCTGGGGAAAGCCACTGTCCGCCATGCTTGCTATCAGCAGAGTACTCAACGAACGTATACGCATGCGCAGCTAGCGATGACGGGACACGAAACAAGTGTGGATAGCTCCTCGTCCTCAATGTTGTTTGCTCTACTACAGTAGTATCACTGCATATTATTCTAAACCAAATCCATTTTGACCAATCGGGTAAATTCAGAAATTGGCAATTATTTCACTGACCATATACAGGGGTACCAATGAAAGTGTAGCTTTTTAATGAAAATCACAGCTTTGACACAGTGCAGCATAGCTTGGTCAGGAAAAGCTTAGCTGCAGGAACGAAATCCGCTAGTTTTGACATCGAGAACTCGAGCTTTGAACATATTTTGATTGTTGAGGGCGTACACAACATGGCTGCCTCCAAAAGCAACGTTAGCGACGGTAAGTATTTTACTCGTTTTCTCAACAAAATCACCAAGTTATGCTGTGTAATATGCCGCGATCAGTGAGGTTCAGGTTCAATTTCATTTCTAGAAAGTTTCAGCCACCATTTTACGAAACTCGCAGAGAAATCTCAATTCCAATTTTCGAAGCGAACGGGCTAGCAGGACGTCTTATTCTTATACACGTACTTGGATTTTATGACAGTGTAAAGACGTGGTGGCTTGTGCATAAATGAAAGGAAGAGAAGCTAAATATTCATCTCATATGATGCTAACTTTTAAATCTTCGTGAGCTTTTACAAACTCTCGAAAACAGACATTGTCAACACTAGCCACCACGTCTTTACACTGTGACAGTCATTAAAATCCAAGTACATGTATAAGAATAGGACGTCCTGCTAGCCTGTTCGCTTCGAAAATTGGAATTGAGATTTCTCTGCAATTTTCGTAAAATGGTGGCTGAAACTTTCTAGAAATGAAATTGAACCTGAACTTCACTGATTGCGGCATATTACACAGCATAACTTGGTGATTTTGTTTAGAAAACGAGTAAAATACTTACCGTCGCTAACACTGCTTTTGGAGGCAGCCATGTTGTGTACGCCCTCAACATCAAAATATGTTCAAAGCTTGAGTTCTCGATGTCAAAACTAGCGGATTTCATTCCTGCAGCTAAGCTTTTCCTGACCAAGCTATGCCCACGGTGTCAAAGCTGTGATTTTCATTAAAAAGCTACACTTTCATTGGTACCCCTGATATACATGTAACTAGAATGTGGGTGATATACAAGCACATTGTGGGCTTCTTGGTAAATGTTTGCACCCACATTTAGGATTCCAGTTTGTACAATGGTATGCCCCTTGGCCTCATACTCGTGTCCATAGCAGTGATTTGACTACTTCAATAGGTAACCTAATATAGTGTCGTCATTTTTCAGCAAGCAATATATCATATTTGTTTATAAACTTGTAACTAGCAATTTTTGATAAGTAAACTGAATATGGCATAAAATATTTGCCTCATTTTACTTTTATTAACATGTCAGGGTTACCGTGCTCTACGCATTCACGGTGGTCAATATCCATGATGTACAGTATCATATAAATAAGATTACCAGTACTTGTTAAGCAATGATAAGGGGTGGGCACTTTCCCGTATGTAACCCTGAGTATAAACATTGCGCAAAATTGGGGGGGCAGGCGCAGAGTACGGTAAACCAAATGAACTAATATTGTTATGTGATTTGTGACCATTTTTCTCAAATTGCAGTAGGATTCTACCTTAAATTAAACTCGTATTTTTGTTATTGCCTAGAAATACTGACCATTTTTGGTGTTGGACTGCAAACTTTGAACTGTTCGTAACACCCATTTTAGAGCAAAATTGAAGCTTTTCACTCTCGCCTAACACTTAAATTAGAGTGGCGTCTAGAATAAAATACTTGTGTAATTTTTATTTTTGAAACAATGACAAGTTAGTAGAAAGACCTGTAGAGGTTGTACCTTTATGCTGCTACATCAAATCAATAAAATGTCAATTATGTTTTAGGCACGTGATGTTGCCCAAAGATATTGCCAAGCTGGTTCCCGACTCTCACCTGATGTCAGAAGCTGAATGGAGAGGCATCGGTGTACAACAAAGTCAAGGATGGATCCATTACATGAAACACTCTCCAGGTGAGAATTGGCTTTTATTGTCAAGTTACTAGATTGGATTTGACACTAGTACTATCGATACATATATTTTTCATAATTGATCAAGTGATAGACAGTTTTGTGCAAAATTAGTTCATCTTTAGTCGAAAGTTTAATCAACATTTTTGTAACTTTTACATTGCCTTAATTGTATCCAACTTAACTTCAATATGCTTGTACATTAATTTTGTCCATAAATATAAAAGCACCACAGTCGGCATGCATTCAAATTACATGTAAACAATGTATTAAACAATGTGTACATTGATTGCATGGGGCCAATATTAAGTGTCACTGCAAGTACAGTAGTGCTTTAGGGATGGAAATAAAAAAAAGTGCTAATTTTTAAAGAGCACATGCCAAGGAAATAAAAAAAAAATCAGCAGTATTCAAACTTTGAAACTTTGTGGACCACCCATCCCCACTTTCCTCGCTCTCCTCGTAGCATTTAATTTGGCTGCCTTTTTAGATCGGAATAGAACAAAATACATAAAAAAAAAATTTGAGTATCAAAACTTTGAAGTGAATATATATACAAGGATTCCTGTCCCAAGTGTGCCGTGAAATTTTATTTACTTTGTTACCTCGTTCTTTTTTTTCTAGAACCACATATACTTCTATTTAGAAGACTTAAATCAAACTACCATTGATACATGATCCTGGATTCTGTGGAATAAAACAGTGCAATCATACATCATGACGAACAATTATACCTGCAGAAGAATGCTAAATGAACCAGCAAGCTTCTTCTCAAAATCCCTCTGACATCAAATCTGAGCTCCTGACATGCACTGTGAACTTGCCTCGTCTTTTCTGCCATTTCAGCTTATTTATGGTTAAACAGCTTTCATTTCACCGAACAGTCATGTTTTTGTCGTGTTTACTGGTAAAGTTCAATTTCCATTCCACAATTCAAATACTGTTGTACATACTGAAAACTGATTTTCTAGAGAACCACTATCGAACTGTTACAATCAAATCAAGATATTAATTGCCTATCACTGCCCTGTCAACTTTTTTTTTCTAGTTTCAGTTCTGGTGGTTATTTATGTAGTTATATAGATGTAGTTTCCTTATTTTCTTTGTAAATTTAGATACTAGTTTAATTTCTGTAATTTCTGTTGAGTGTATGGAAATAAAGTTTATTTATCGTTTTGATGTTTAGCAAGGTGGTTCACAATGTTTGCTGTGCATAATAAACATTCTACAAGTTTGGTTTGGTGGTGTGCTCTCAAATCCCAAAATCAGGCGATATCTTGCCCCTTAGATTGAGCGATTGCATGTTTTTTCAAATACACTATTTTTTTTAAATATCATTTATATAAATTCCTAAAACCTGTGTTTCTCGACCAATCAGAAATTTTCACTACTGTACTTCCCAGAGTATAAGCCCAAGGGCCTGAACATGTAAAATCGAAAAAAATAACGGTAAATTCCCCATTCCAGAGTCTGACCAGTTTTCTTAAGGTCTATACAATGTAGATAGATGCAGGTCCATGGGCACTCGGAGTGACAGTCTTGGCTAGATAATGTTAAAATTTTGGAACATTGTCAATGCTGGAACATGCTCAAAAATAGATTTTAGAATAGAGGAAACCGAGGTATGTTTTTAGTTGATTAAAAGATAAAAGTTGTATACTGGTATATAGATTTAAGACATTGAAAGGAAAAATGATCTAGATTTACTGTGCTACACGTATCTAACACTACATTGACTTTTGGTTGTATGATTCAAGTTGAATCGGGAGTATGCACAAGTTTATCATGCAACTGCCACAATTTCAGTACACTCATTTAACGAGAACAATGACTACAAATTCTAATAATTTGTTAATAGTACATTCCATTTGAAAATAGGAGCATGGTCTATATAACCTGACATTCATAAATGATGATGAATTGGTAAAAATTGCACTGTATATGGGGAAATGTTTGCAATTTCCTGTTTTCTGTTCCTAATTATCAGTGTTAGTAAATACACTTAAATAAATCCAGAAAGCACCAAAATGGTCTTTTAGAGTTGTGAATTTTGTGCAGAATTGACAGAACACATTAAATGTCCTCAAAGTATGAGTACCAGAGTATGGTGCAGTGAGTTTATCAATATATTGTCAAAGTTGACTGAAATTTGGCCATGTATTCGCATTTTGTCAACGAAATGACTGAACAAAATAGATATTGTTAACATGCCAGAGTCCTAATTTGTGTATTAACAAAATGGCTGCCCTGTCAGTTGTCTTGGATTGCATTAAAACTTTTCTGGATGTGCCTGAAGGAAGTTTGAATAGCTCAAAAGGGCGAAAAGCCATATTGTATAGATCTTGGTGACTGTATCAATATATTAAGCAAAAATAAGTACTTCGGTGCTAATATTACAATATTCTAAGGTTGATCAGAATTGGCCAGCACAAATTGTAAAAAATAATGCTAAACATATAAAAGTGGCATTCAAAGTTGAATGAAAGTTTTTTTCTGCAAAAAAAATCATTGAATATATGATACAATCAGTTGGTGAGGAAGCTATTGCTATTTGCCGTGGTCTGGCTCTATTAAGTGTTGTGCATATTAAGGTGCTGGTGAATGTACCGGTATGCTTCAAATGTAGTTTAGCCATAGATTTTGAGGTAGCTGCTGATGCTCTGAACCAGGGATGAGAAAGTACTCTAATTCTAACTGGACTTGGTTGGATGCAAACTATTGTCGTACCAGTACCTTATTCAATAAAGCCATAATCTGCAGGGCCAAAATGTTTCTACCATATTGGATTTCACAAATGTTATTGGATAGAAAAATGAGCCATAGAGGGAGTTTTTTTTGCAGGGGGCTACTTGTATCTTTTCCATACAGCCTGTACTAACATTAATTGTAAACCTCTCCTGTTTTCATGCAACATGAACGAATTTTTTGAATCTCCAAAATGAAATGCTGTTCCCTGTAACCCAATATGTATGATCCTCGTACATTCCACAGTATTACCAGTATGAAAATACTACTTGTGCACGAACAAGTAATTGAGGCGAGTTAGAAATCTGCACAGAAATTAATAAAAAAACAAATGGCTGCTAATCGGTCATTTTTGTTGAATCTCAAAGAAGTTATGATGTGCACATCTAACCCAGTATGAATATTCCTGGTACAAAGTTTGAATAAAATAGTGTGTCCATCTACATGTAATGATTCTGGACATGTTTACAGACTGCGATTTTAGGCGAAATGGCCATCAATTCAACAAATTTAATCAAATCAACAAAATAACTATCATGCAGTGTTACCAGGTTTTTGGTTGTGGCACTCTGTCAACTTGTAACTCGATGATGCACGAATGAATGAAAGTTGCAGCTTGCTATCATAATTAGCATAGACATAAATAAAAACAAAGTTGTCGCCAATCAGCCATTTTTTTTTCAAATCTCAAAAGACATTATGCATGATCCTTATACAAAATTTGAATGAAATCGCCCTGTTCATCTCCGAATTATGGCTCTGGACATGTGTAAGTATCAGAATTCGGCAAATCTGAGGACCAAAATGGCCATTTTTGATCTAATGGTAACAATCAACTTGCATATGTAAGTACATGGTGTCGGGGGGGGAGGGTGTTTACTCCCATAGTTGAAGTTTGAGTATGTGTCGCTGTTTTGACCCGCATTTTAACGGCTGGATTTGTTGCAATATTAATTAAAATATCCTGCTGTTTTTGACGCTCTTCATAGATAAAATGATTTCATCCATTGTCAGTACATACACCTGTAAGATACTTCTGAGGGGGTAAAGTGTATGTATATTCAACTTGTGAAAAACTGTGACTAATGAGTGGTTATAAAATTGAATCTCTTCTCATTAACCTGCAACCAAGGAACGATATTGTGTAGCCTGCACTGCAAAACCCAGAGCCAATTTTAGATCAATTTGGACAAAAAATGCATACCCCATCTTAGATCAAAGGCTATCAGGCAGACCCTATTTTAGATCCAATATTTGTCCAGCAGACCCCATTTTAGACCAAAGTATGGTCTTAGCATATTAAAAGAACACCTAAATTATCTCAATAAATGCATAATACATTAAACCTTACAAGTATGCATTGCATTCTGGGTGCATTCCATCAAAACTATATATAGCTGAATACAAGGAAGTCCCCAGTTGACTAAAACATTTTTTTGAAAAAGTCATTTTGACATTGTGGACCCCATTTTAGATCAAATCCCTGAAATGTGTGGATATTATTTATGACCAGCTGGCTGAAAAAAACACACCCAAAGAGCGGCACATCCAAGTAAGGTGAATTGTAAGGGGGGTGCGTTCGCGCACAGCTTCTTTGCATGGTCCATGGAGGCTTGCACGGTCTACGGTCAAACACGTTAGAAGATGAGACTCATGCCATTCTGCAATCTACACTTTGAAATTACATAGTGTATATTGTTATTGCTTTATAGCCATAGAACTGACATGTATACCTCCCTGGTTACTGTAACCGACTAATCAAAATAAAAGAACTGAAGATTCGTATATTCCCAACAAGTTTGAAGGCTCCCGTGCTAACTGTTGTTCTCGTCCGTGCGTGAATGCAATGCGCCGATATAAGATTAGTTTAAATCTTACTTAGCCCGTGCTTGGTAGAGCATGTACCTCAAATCACCACCCAAACACGACAATGAATTACTGCCCACTGTCCTTATTCACATGTCACTTTATTACATGATTGTATCACCATACATGATGTTTACACAAACGAAGTTCAGTGATGTTTAATTAATCGGCATCTATAAACAGTGGTGTGACGTACTCCGAATGACGTATTCCCAGTGAATAAATTGGTGGTTTGGGTTTATTTACAACTACTTTCTCGGGACTGTAAGCTCCAGGCCCTGGTTTCTGCGTACCATCGCCGGGCATGTAGCTCCGACTAAGCATAGAATACACTGGGGCTTTGCTAGCGTTAACGTCTGGTGCCGTGGCATTGTAGCGGCCAGGGCCAGGTGTTTTAGTCAGATCTGTAAGGTAACTACCCGTCTTTGCCTGACCTGTCATCGAATAGCTCGGACACGATACGTTGTTGGGTACTTTAGGACCCAGAAGTGGTGGCAGTGTGTAGCTGTTTGGTGCTGGCACGGCGTCACGTTTCCTATATCTAGTCCTTGCTCCCATAGAATACGATGGAGCATGGCGTTCACCTTGAGGATGAACTTTTTCGGGACAATAAGCACGAGGACATGGTGTTTTAAACTGATCTGAAATAATAAAAAATATATAATGACTGATAAAAACTAAAATATCATTTGATTGTCAAAAGCCTCCCGGTAATTGATGGATTCAGGAAGTCACTGTTGTCATTATTATTGTTGTTGTTTAGTAATGGTTACATAATTTTATGTCATTATTGCAAGATGACCTAAGTACTCCCTAGCACCATGCGAATTGTTAGATTACACCCGGTTTCGATAGATATTTCTATATAAACATAATATAAACATATTTATAATCCGTTTTTATAATCTGTAAATAACGGTTAAATTATAAGACACCTATAAACACAAGATCAAATAAAGTTGAAGCCATGAACAAATTACCAACACGTATAAAAACGTTGAAATAATGACGTTTGACACCGTGACGTTGTAAAATTTTGAAACAAAGCAAAACTATACAATAATAAGGAGGGAAGGGATTAAATAATGGCCAAATAATTGCTAAATAATGAAATATGGAAAGAGTGTGAAATTGTCAGTAAACTTTTTAATGACCCAATAAAAATAGAATATTTAAACAGTCTAACAAAATAGAACAAAAAATGATATAACGTTCAAATAATAATTTTAAACAATTCCAAATAATTACCTAATAAGTATATAACAATTTAGATACGGTGTATTAATGATCACACACACGCAATAAACTTGAAGTTCATATAATGAAACAATAATGTAACAATACCATTTATGATCTTATAAAACTGGATCATGACCGCTTCCAAGCCCACATGACTAATTTATACTGACGTTGGTGGCGTGCTTTGAGGATCCCGTAATCAGTCTATGCCACATGCGACATTTTACCGCTCAATCCGAGGGATTAGCGTTTTTAAAATAATATGTAATCTTAACAGTTTAGCATTTTATGTATTTGTGTACTTTATATAAAACATGATATAAAGTAAATTCAGCAAACATAAGATAAATACCCACAAAATGTTGACAAACTCACAAGAGTAGGTCTTAAGTTCCAATGCGTCACGGTTAGCACTGTCTCTCTAGAGTGACTGTGCGTGGAGGAATCGTGAGAAATACGTCAAAAAATCTATAAAAAGAAAAAACTTACTTGGATCTATTTGCCTGCCAAGTATGGAGTAAGCAGGGGTGCCGTCTCTGCCGCCTCGTGTCACACGAGGATCAATGTAGTACCCTGGACCGGGGCTGCAATCTTTACGAAACACTAAATAAATAGAAAAATTATATGTTTAATTAAATAGAATTTGCATAAAAAGTTGAACTGATCAATGAAGACCGGAAGCATTTGCTCATGCATAAGTCCCATTGGTGGAAAATAATCACATGTACTTTTTGGTCAGGACAAAATTACAAAAATAGTCTACCGGACACCCTTATTCCCCCGAGATCGAATAACAAATTACATTGTATGATCTTTATTAAACCTTACTAGAATTTTCCAAACGCTGTCCAAATGAATAGGCTGGTCTCATGTGCTTCGTATGATCATGTTTGATGAACCCTACAGACGAAGGTAAGGCATATCGACCTGGACCGGGACCTGTGGAAAAAGTTAGTCGAAGTTAGTATCAACGCGGCCCGTGGAAAAATGTGACATAAACAAACTTTAAAAATGCGCAGGAGAATGGTGCTAGGACCGATAACTATAATGTATACATAGAAAATAGTAGTAGATAATCGTAATCCTTTGTAATTATTCAATACAACATTTTGAACAAAGTATCCTTTATCAGTGCTAGAACTGAATCATAGTATGAGAAGTCGAAGAAAATAGAACTTGTATATGGTTGTCACTTACAATGAACTAACCAATTATACCATTCCGTTACAATTTATAAAGATGTATATTTTGAACATCAGTAATTTATTTTCATGATTCAAATGTTAGAAATATTGGGAAATATTGGTGAAATGTCAGAAGGTAAGATGAAGATAAATCTGCATCATAAAACTAATAACTTTATCGTCATCGCACCCCAACCTCGCTTATCAATACACCAAAAGATGATCCTACAACTGACTCTATGCTGAGCCTCGAACCTCAGATAAACTAGTTTTTCGTTGTAGCCAACTGTTATCAGAACGTATATATGACCAACCTTTCTCCCGTGCAGCAATGATCGGCCTCGCGTTCTTATTATCCTCTGCCATGTCGCACTCAAACAGGACTAATTTTTGTGAAACGTTTTGCCGTGGCCTTTTTGTTGTAGAACGATTGTTACGTTGTCAACGCGTCATCAATGACCATTCTCGGAACTACTCGGAACAGAGAACGTGTATCCGCATTGACGCTGCAGTTCGGCGTCTCAGCGCTTCCGGTGACGACACAACGCGTGTATCCGTTCTAATATTCTAGCGCCCATGTTGGTGCGCATGCGCCCTCATCTCAATGAGTCTGAGACTATATACAATATTTGAACACGATAAATAAATTATTTGGAGAGAATATATTAAAATCTGAGTACCCTTTGCGTCTAGTAAATGTATTTGATTTATATCCCGTTGTTGACGCCCAAGTCGGCCTTTGGAAGCAACGTGTGTATGGCGTCATCATGCAAATATAAAGCCCAATTAACTTAATTTGTTGATGGTGGAAAACATTTAATATTTTAATCCAGTCAGTACGTCAAAATGGTGGATACAATTAGACACCTCAGCGTCTATAGTTGACTTTGTACATAGAACTTGAAAAACGGGTTGCTAATTAAATTATATATTTACGTTTGATCCCTATTTCACTATAACTGAAAACGTAATAATAATTAGTTATTTTTACATGATATTCTGCATGGAAGTCGTAGACATTTTGTTTTGTTGCGACAGCTGAAGTAACAGTTGAACGGTAGGTTTTTTGAAATCGCGACCTTTATTCAATTGTATAATGCGATTTTGAAGTTTCTATGGTTTGTGAAAATTGATTTACTCGTGGTCAAGCTTGAAGCCTGTAAAACCACAGAACAGATATAAATTTGTGTATATTTAATTGTGACTCGTATTGCCATAAGCATAAATTAGTGTTAAATGTATGCACTTTTGTGGTTCACTTTCATTCTGTTTTTGAGAAAAACTGTAAAACAATATGCATAAAATGTCATAGCAACGGTTTCAAATTCTAAATTTTGTTGGACATCAAAAATACCTTGTAAGACACTATATATTTGTGTCACCATATGTCAGCGAGCAACATTTTGAGATATTGAAATATATTCGTTCCATAGAAAACAATGGAAAAATGCACGGTAAAACAGACAAAGCTTGCTAATTTCACTTCAGTTTGTACATTAATTTTTATTGTAGGGGTACCTCTAGTAGTCCACAAATTTCGTCTAATTGTTGGTTGGAACATTTTGCACAGATAAATAAGCCACAGGTTGTAAACAACGGGGACATCACTTTTGATTCAATGTTTGAGCAGCATTATGCTGAAAATGGTAATTGTGGAGATTTGAATGATTGGATCACTAATGATGAAATTATCAAAGCAGTGAAATCACTGAAAAATGGGAAAGCTACTGGTCCAGACGGAATTCCTGCTGAATTTTTTTAAATGTTCTGTAAATCATTTATTACCACTCATGAGTGAATTATTTAACAATGTTTTTGAAACTGGGAAATTTCCTGAAGGGTGGTCACGTGGGGGTAATTATTCCACTTTTGAAAAAAGGTTCAAAATCTGATCCCAATAACTATAGGGGAATCACATTATTGGATGTCTTCGGGAAAATATTCTGTAGCATACTAAACAACAGACTTTATGAATGGGCAGAGGATACTGGGGCCATCTCTGGAGTGCAGGCAGGATTTCGTAAAGGTTTTTGTACTGTTGACAACATATTGGTCTTGTATGCAATCGTTCAAAATTATCTTTAAAAAAAAGAGGAAAATTTTACTGTATATTTGTTGATTTTGCCAGAGCTTTTGACTCTGTTGACCATAGCCGACTTTTTATCAAATTACATAATATTGGCATATCAGGTAAAATGTTAACCATTGTCAAGTCAATGTACAGTGATGTCAAATCGTGCATCAGACTTGATGGTGGGATTTCTGATTACTTTCCTTGTACTATTGGTGTTAGACAGGGCAGTGTATTGAGTCCTGTTCTTTTTTCTTTGTTTATAGATGAATTATATAATATAATTGGGAATGTGGGATACAGGGGGGGGTTCAGCTAACGCAAGAAATGTTTGATTTATTTGCTTTATTGTATGCCGATGATGTAGTCATATTTGCTGATTCAATTGTGGGATTGCAGCGGTTGATTAATATTTTAGAACGCGTTTGTATTAAATGGAAAATAACTGTAAATAAAAAGAAAACTAAAATTGCAGTGTTTCGGAAAGGTGGCCATAACTCAACTAAAGAAAGATGGTTTATGAATGATGAACCAATTGAAACTGTAAATTCCAACAAATATCTTGGGTTATTGCTGTCACGTAGAAACAGCTGGTCTAAAGCTGTTGCAAATTTGGCCGCACAAGCACGCAAAACAATGTTTTCTTTATTTAGTTTTGAGTATAAAGTTGGTATACTTAATTATGATGTTTATTTCAGACTATTCGATGCTTTAATTTTACCAATTCTTTTGTACGGGGCAGAAATTTGGGGGTTTAAGCAATATATTCAGGCTGAAAGAGTACAGTTGAAATTTTGTAAATATTTTCTTGGGGTTGGTGACAAAACATGTACTGAAGCCGTACTTGGGGAATGTGGGCAGTTACCTATTTTTGTAAACTCCTTGTTAAAATGTATAAAATACTGGTTACGAGTCACAGAACTTCCTGAAGGGAGGGTTGTAAAGCATGCTTACAGACTAATGTATAAAATAGATGAAAATGGAAGGACATCATGGGCCACTGAAATTAAAAATATACTTCATATGTACGGCTTTGGTATGGTTTGGATATCCCAGGGCGTGGGGGACTGTAAACCTGTTCTTGGCACAGTAGCGGGTAATTGATATTCATAGGCAGGATTGGTACAGTGAAATATGTTGCACTGCCAAACTAAGGTCATATTGTAATTTTAAAACCATGCTTGAACCTGAAAGATATCTTTTTGTAGTCACAGAGGCTAAACACAGACATGCTGTAGCACGCATTCGCTGTTCTAGTCATAGATTGCGCATTGAAGAGGGGCGCTATACAGGGTTGGAAATTGATGAAAGAATATGCGAGTTTTGTTTATCTAATGTAGAGGACGAATACCATTTTGTTCTTATTTGCCCATTATTTCACTCTATGCGAAAACAGTTAATTCCTGAGTATTTTTGGCATCTTCCCAATCCAGAAAAATATTACAGTCTAATGCGCTCAAAATCAGCAAAAGTACTACGTAATCGTGGTAAATTTCTACATAAAGCATTCAACCTTAGAAGGGAGTTTTCGTTACTATCGGTATAATAATTTTGTTATATATATATATATGTATTTTACAATTTCTGTACATTCTCCAGTGCTTGTGTATTCTTTTGTTTTTTTGTTATGTATAGTCATATGGGCCTGTAGCCTAAAAGACAATAAACAATAATAGTTATCATTTTTTTCCATCACAAGACTAGATTTTATTTTGCAAAACTCCAGGGCTACAACATGTTTCTAGTCCGATAGTTTTGACGTATTGCCGAAAACAACCAGGCGGATTTACCCAAAGTTCATGCTCTCTAAACAGACAGTGGAGGAAGAAGTTGAAAAACAAAACAAATACTAGTATAGACCATACTTCAACCACTCGATGGCGCTAATCAACAAATTATTGGCGTTAGGGGCGCACTTCGCCACAGGTATCATAAAAATTCAAAATGTCGGACATGGAGGAAGATTTCATGTGCGGTGAGGAGGAAGATTATAACCTAGTAAGCTCATAGTTGTTTGTTTTCATAGTTGGAGAGGCCGATTCGTGTAACAGGAATAATAACAAGCTCCACGTAGTATGCACAGTTTCTTGGTTGGGTATTGTATTCAATCGACGATTGTTACAAAACAGGAGTGACATGAACTTCATGGCGGCAGCCATTTTTTCTTGTATAGGGTCGCTTCGACATTGCACACCATAATATTTGGGTTGATGTTATCGTTTATTATTTGCTGGTAGTGTAGTCAACAACGCTTTTGCAAAATATTGCGATTCTCTGCCGTTCTTTTGCTCTGTTCAGCGAGAATGATAAAAACGGGAAGCTCACACTCGTTGTTTAACTCAACTTTCAAGAATTAAACAGGAGTATACACCTACTTCAACTTGTTCAAAACACGCCAGATTTTTCCCGATTACTCAATATTTTGCGTAAACAATTTCATCATAAAACTTACTCGAAATTATCTCTAATATATATTTAAAAAATCGAAAACTGAACAGTTGGCCCACATAGCCACAGAGTGTGATATAAAGTACCTATTTCTGTCTGTCCACTTTTAATATACTTGGACTGACCTCATTAACTATCTTTAATGTCATGAATCTATACAGGTACACATACCAGAAGGTAACAATTTTGCATCACGCTTTTCAAAATAGTGAAATCGCAAATCTTGCACACTTCAATTTATTGGAAACAAACTTTGAATAAGTAATGTGTATTTCTGATGGAGGATTTCCATTTTATGCAGCACATCCTTTGCTTAAGACTTTCATAAGCGCATGATTAGGTACAATGATATAATTTCGTATGTGATATAACGCAATTTGTCGACTGTTTACTTTACATCAGCAATCACAGGAAAGCCTGTGTAAACTGTAATATTTTCATGAAAACAATAATATTGCGTGACTTTGAGAAACGCAGATTTTATTTTTGACAAGATTGATACATTTATTCAGTGTAGATCATTTATTGGGAAACATTGCATTAGTCAAGTAGGGCTTTGTATCCTTCCCCCAATCAAACCATAATTGCAGTATATAAATGGTTCATAAATTTAATATTTCTATTCATGTATTTCTTGTTTTCTTGCATTGCTTTCTATGTCTAATTTGCTAGAAAAAGAGGATTATGAGCTTATTAGTTAAGATACATAGTATGATGAAATTTTAGACATTTTGTAAGAAACTGAAAGCCATACATGTATACATCCACTATCCAGGAATAGAATACATTTCATGAATGTATCAATATTTACAGTTTGGTTACAATGTGAAAATAAAAATATTCACCTGCAAGGTGCAGATAGAAGTGCATATTTCCCACGCATTGTATACTGAAATTTTGTCCTAACATTACTTTTCAGAAGTACATTTTGTAGATGGGAATCTGATTTTGACATGGCTATGTCATATAATAAGTTAATAATTCCCCCAACACAATGCTGGTAAAAATGAGAGAAGCAGATATTTCTTGTGTATCATAATATCATTTTATTCCTGGCTTCATTTTCTGACAATTTGTCTTGGTATTTTCAATTCTTTCATGATATATAACTTGATAAACACAAGTGATAGGATTATGGATCTCGCCGCTGCCGCTACCAAAATATCCACTGCTGAAACATCCACCTTAGAAAAACTGATTGACTTCAGCATCTATGACATAAAAATGTATCACAGGGTAAAAAAATATGACACCTTTCAGCAGTCTTTCAAGTTTCTAAATTCCCTCCCTTTTAGGATAGATATTGGAAAATACCATTGTTCTATTTAAACTAATTCCTGTAGTCTGTATGATGTGTGCATTTTTGACGCTTTTTTTCCCATTGAGCTCTAAATCTTAAAAATTATATTTGATCTGGAAAGTGAAATAAAATGACAAACACAGTAAACTGGTAGGCTGACTTTTCACATTAAAAAAACCATGTATATCATGTCAGTTTTCATAAGAGAACATATATAGAACTGATTCTCAGAGATGTTGATCTTAGAAATGTCATTAGTAACAACAGTTTAGTCATTAGCTCTGCAGGTGTTTGAACCATGCTTTGTTTTAATCTGTATGCACCAGACTTCCACTGTGCAAGTCATGCTTTAGGAAATAAAAAAATCTATATTTTATAGTTGTGTTGAATATATTTTGATGAGAATCAGGTCCAAGAAGGAACGAGAATGAACAACTAAAACACAGGCTTCTTTACTCAAGTATACACACAAATAAACATGACAATGTAGACATATTTTTTTAATCATTGATGTCAACTGTCTGACGTTAATCTTGTACGCAATGTGTACATTTCAGTATTCAGAATCACCCGATCTTGGCACTAGCAGTAGATTAATTCACAACTCAAACTTTTTGCATTGGCCTTCTATGTTCTGTTATGCATGCACAAAGCCTTACGCAATTCATGGACAAATTGGTGCGACTGTGCCACAGAAATAATATTGTTAATACATGTTTGGTGTCAAGAGTGTATAAAAGAAAATTTAAATGTTACCAAAATATTGTTGGCTATAATAACTTGATGTTAAGTGCCCGTTGGTGAAGTCGCTTTATAAATTGGTTGACATATGTGAGAAGTATTACACGCCTTGATATTATATTTCATTCAACAAAAACAAAATGTATGTCTTTTTTCCCAAAAAAGTATCTTGGATACATGGTGTCTGCTTCTGGAGATGATGCTGGAGACATGCACAGACATCTCAGGTCAATTTATGCAAGGGCAATTTTGGGAAGTGTTTCGAACATATGAAATGTACTCTATTTCTATTTGGTAGTAACTATTGCCAAAAATGTATGGAGCAATTATACTGTTAAGCAGTTGCGTGCTCTGCATGTAGCGTACAACAATGCATGGCAGTTGATTTTTAACTTAGAGAGGTCGAGCAGTGCAAGCGGTAATTGTTTCAGAAAAAATATTTTTAATTTTTCAACACTTCATAGAAAATCTGTGTACAATTTTAAACCTTTAAACAGGGATTATTTCATAGTGACAATAGTATAATTGTGGCACAACTATAGGCGCCTTCTTTGTAAATAATGCCATTTCTAATGTAATTTCTCTATGGACCTTTGAGTCTGAAATAAAGTATAATAATAATAAAGCAATGTATTGAACACTGATGATGAGAAGAAGTGTTATTTACACTGGAAACCATACAAGTGTTAATTTAATTCACTTTGATGAAACAAGTACAGGTATACATGTATCTGTATTAGTCTCTGTCTAGATAAAGATATGTTTTGGTTTGACATAAATGGTTATCTGGAAATGCATTTAAAATCAGGTTCTGCTTTACTTAAATTATGATGCAATCAGTTATGACAATAAACATTCTATCATAATTAATTTTCACTTTCGATAGCGACAGATGACTCCACAGCAAATCATAAAACTCCAGTCAGAATGAACAATTCTGGTTAAATGTGGTCAAATAAATAAATATCTAAAACTTATCATGAATTACTGTGTGACTGTGTGGCTTGTCCTTGGTTCTATGTGAAGCAATGCACTGGTTTCTGATGGGAGAGCAAGGGTTTTATTTTCATGGTTAAAGTGGGAAGAGTTGTATGGTCAAACAGTTAAATATTACTATTCATTTTTTTTGTAGGAATATTCAGAGGATAGTAACTCAGAACCTGATGTAGATTTAGAAAATCAATATTATAATTCTAAAGCACTCAAAGAAGATGATCCACGGTCTGCATTGTCAAGCTTTCAGAAGGTACGTAGTGCAGGGGTAAAGCTTACATGACAATATGTGTGCAGGACGCAACAATTTGGGTTATAGTAGAAAAATATTTAGCACACGAAATCGCATTGAATTTACTACATGCATGAAGATGCAGAAATAGTTGTACGTTATTACTTAATACATGCTAAGTACTCCAGTCAATGTATAACACTCACACTCAGTACACTGACCAATGTTGATTTCACACTCAGTACACTGACCAATGTTGATTTCACACTCAGTACACTTACCAATGTTGATTTCACACTCAGTACACTGACCAATGTTGATTTCACACTCAGTACACTGACCAATGTTGATTTCACACTCAGTACACTGACCAATGTTGATTTCACACTTACCAATGTTGATTTCACACTCAGTAGCTGACCAATGTTGATTTCACACTCAGTAGCTGACCAAGTTGATTTCACACTCAGTACACTTACCAATGTTGATTTCACACTCAGTAGCTGACCAATGTTGATCTCACACTCAGTACACTGACCAATGTTGATTTCACACTCAGTACACTTACCAATGTTGATTTCACACTCAGTAGCTGACCAATGTTGATTTCACACTCAGTACACTGACCAATGTTGATTTCAAACTCAGTACACTGACCAATGTTGATTTCACACTCAGTACACTGACCAATGTTGATTTCACACTCAGTACACTGACCAATGTTGATTTCAAACTCAGTACACTGACCAATGTTGATTTCACACTCAGTACACTGACCAATGTTGATTTCACACTCAGTACACTGACCAATGTTGATTTCACACTCAGTACACTGACCAATGTTGATTTCACACTCAGTACACTGACCAATGTTGATTTCACACTCAGTACACTTACCAATGTTGATTTCACACTCAGTACACTTACCAATGTTGATTTCACACTCAGTACGCTGACCAAGTTGATTTCACACTCAGTACACTGACCAATGTTGATTTCAAACTCAGTACACTGACCAATGTTGATTTCACACTCAGTAGCTGACCAATGTTGATTTCACACTCAGTACACGGACCAATGTTGATTTCACACTCAGTACACTGACCAATGTTGATTTCAAACTCGGTACACTGACCAATGTTGATTTCACACTCAGTACACTGACCAATGTTGATTTCACACTCAGTACACTGACCAATGTTGATTTCACACTCAGTACACTGACCAATGTTGATTTCACACTCAGTATACTGACCAATGTTGATTTCACACTCAGTAGCTGACCAATGTTGATTTCACGCTCAGTACACTTACCAATGTTGATTTCACGCTCAGTACACTTACCAATGTTGATTTCAAACTCAGTACACTTACCAATGTTGATTTCACACTCAGTACACTTACCAATGTTGATTTCACACTCAGTACACTGACCAATGTTGATTTCACACTCAGTACACTGACCAATGTTGATTTCACACTCAGTACACTGACCAATGTTGATTTCACACTCAGTACACTGACCAATGTTGATTTCAAACTCAGTATGCTGACCAATGTTGATTTCACACTCAGTACGCTGACCAAGTTGATTTCACACTCAGTACACTGACCAATGTTGATTTCAAACTCAGTACACTGACCAATGTTGATTTCACACTCAGTAGCTGACCAATGTTGATTTCACACTCAGTACACGGACCAATGTTGATTTCACACTCAGTACACTGACCAATGTTGATTTCAAACTCGGTACACTGACCAATGTTGATTTCACACTCAGTACACTGACCAATGTTGATTTCACACTCAGTACACTGACCAATGTTGATTTCACACTCAGTACACTGACCAATGTTGATTTCACACTCAGTATACTGACCAATGTTGATTTCACACTCAGTAGCTGACCAATGTTGATTTCACGCTCAGTACACTTACCAATGTTGATTTCACGCTCAGTACACTTACCAATGTTGATTTCAAACTCAGTACACTTACCAATGTTGATTTCACACTCAGTACACTTACCAATGTTGATTTCACACTCAGTACACTGACCAATGTTGATTTCACACTCAGTACACTGACCAATGTTGATTTCACACTCAGTACACTGACCAATGTTGATTTCACACTCAGTACACTGACCAATGTTGATTTCAAACTCAGTATGCTGACCAATGTTGATTTCACACTCAGTACACTTACCAATGTTGATTTCACACTCAGTACACTTACCAATGTTGATCTTATCCTCAGTACACTGACCAATGTTAATCTTACCCTCACTACAGATATCTTGTAAGTAACACTGTAACCATTTTTTTTTTATTTCAGGTGCTAGAATTAGAAGAAGATAAAGGAGAATGGGGTTTTAAGGCTTTAAAACAAATGATTAAGATCAATTTTAAATTAGTATGTAATTTTCTTTTGTCAATATTATTAATTTTAATGTAGAACCCTACTCATAAATTGAAAAACCCAGAATTTATTCATTTTGCAATATATTGTACTCCAGGGCAATATAAGGATATTGACCTAAAAAAAAGTTGAGGGGTCACCAGCCTTTTTTTCAAGAAATTGATGGTTGTATTTTAGTGGAAAGTCGCCATCTTGACACTATTATAACACTTTTACCACAGGTTCCTATGATAGAGATACAGTCAAAACTCATTAATACGAACTCGGTTACAACGAAATACCGGTTACAACGAACGAACACCGAAGTCCCGTTTGAAAATCCATTATCCCTATGGTAATTGACAACTCTTAGAACGAACTCGTTTATTATGAAAACCCGCTTAGTACGAAAGGATTTTCTCTGAAAAACAATGGTCTGTAACACCTATAGCGAACATTTCATTCGCTCAAACAGCTGCGAAATCCTAAAACGAACCGCCAAATACACGGTGTTACGCTTCCGCTGTTGGCAGTGGGCTTGAGCTGTGCAGCGTAAAATAAAAACAATGTAGCCATCCACTGGGCGTGAAAATCTTTTGTGTACGTGACTTCCAGTGTCTAGTCACTTTCGACGCCCTTGCTGCTCGAGTTTTTAATTTTAAGATTCACAATAAAAAAGTGTGAAGCATGGACGCTGTAAATTTTAGATAAATTACGGCGACTACGAGTGAGATGCCAGTTTCCGTCCTGACTTCAAAATGTCAACTCGTGTCAAACGGCGTGCCTTGTCGTTGGACTGTAAAGTCCAAATGATCAAAGCGATTGAGTCGGGCATTCGTCACGGCGATGTCTGTTGAAAATTTGATGTTAAACCCAGTACACTGTCAACGATTTTAAAGAAAAAAACTGATGTTTTGAAGATGTTCGAACACAACAAAATTGAGCCGTGCCGGAAGCGAATGCGGTTTTCAGCAGTCGACGACGTTGAGCAGGCATTGCTGAAATGGTTTACCAGTGCCCGTTCTATGAATGTCCCAATCAGCGGTCCTATCCTCCAGGCAAAGGCCGAAGATTTAGGACAGAGAATGAAGCATTCCGAATTCAACATTTGTATTTTCCATTTTAATATTATTTTAATAAACATGACAACGTTTATTTCAATACTATTTGTGTGTTTTTAATGCTTGGTCTAGTGTTTAAAATGGCGCCATAGTTTTGTTTACCCTGACTTATGGTAATTAGTTTGTTTCTGTAAAGCGCCCTCTAGTGGTGATCGGTTATTACGAACACCGGTTATAACGAATATATTCACCTGGGGCCTTGTTATTCGAACTAACGAGGTTTGACTGTATTATGAAATATTTCAAAATCTAGCCTGGTGACATAGACTGAAAAAATCATATATTGTTAATGATGGAGTACTTTTTGTTGTTCTGAATTATTAAAAAAATCTGGGTATTAAAAAGTGTCAAAAAATGCAATTTTTCTTTAACATTGTGTTCTATGGAATTGTTCTCAAAATAGCAATTTTCAAGAACTATTAGAACACATTTCTCAAAAAGCATAACTGTAATACACAAAATAATGCTACTTCATTGTACCATGAGACATTAGCTTCATGATTGTACATAATAAACTTATGAACATTGTCATACGATTTATGACCAATTTTGTCAAAAATTATGACTAGGCTCTTCTAGCTTAATCTCAGTATATGATGAAATGATTCAAGTTACTGACAGTGTAACTTCCCCTGTACCTGTAACATCAGGAAAACATTCTGCATCAATTGAATCCATGCTACAGTAGTATATTTCAGTCAGTTACATTAATAATCATGAAATGTTCATGATTTGCACTGTATCTTAAAAAGTTAATCATTTTCTAATAAAAACGATATAATATAAGCCACCCTAAAAAAACTATTTATTATTGGCAGAAGCACAGGTATTTTATTATAGTATATATAATGTAGTTGCTCAATTATTGTACATTCTGGTGCTGCAATATCAAAGTAAATTATCAATGTTCAAGTACAAATCTGTTGATTTCAAGAAAAAAAATGACAAGTTTTCAGCTTTGATGTCGAATTCCTTGACAACTGCAAGTCTAATTGCTTTGATACTTGGTGTATATGTACCATTGGGCAGAGCTTTCTCAGATTTGTGCATTTCATGAGAATATCCTCAATTCTCCAATTTTGAAAGATAATTTGGTAATTTTTGGTAAAAAGTGATATTTTCGACTTTTTGTTGAAATCTGCGAATCCGATTGCTTTGATTTACATATAGGAACTTCAGGTAGACCTCTCTCAGATTTGTACATTTTGTCAAATCTTCAATTCTCTAATTGAAATGTGCATTGCTGCTTGTTTAAAACACTGGTAATTGGGCAATTTTTGAAGTTTAAGCATGGTTTCTATGGTCTATGCATTCAAAATATATTCATGGTGGCCGCTTTATTATATAAATGTGATCACCAGTATTTAGGAAAAGTCAAACAATGATCAAAGATCAAGTTTTAAGGTTAGACGATCAGATTTGGGTCATTTTGGAGGGGATGGTCAACGTGACCCAAAAATGGAAATGTCCCAAACGTGGGGCCAGCCCCTGCTTAATGTTGACCACAGCTAAAAAATATAATTTGATTTATTCTTTCCTGGAAAAATAGTAAAGTCAGGTTAATTTTGTTATCTGTGCAGATTTTCTATCAATATTGGACTTTTCTTTTTTTTACTTTCTTGAACAAAAGTAAAATTTTATTTGTGCCACATTTACCGGTACTTGAATTATTCGTAATTTAAAATTGGAGTCGTTTGACTATTTACTTAATAGTTTATCTGAAATTTTCAATGCATTTTGATATTGGTTGTTGTTTCCACTTCTCATTTACAGCGAGCGCAAGATATTTACATACACCTAACTCGCGCACCCGCTAGGTAATTACCGAGGGACTTTGCAACATCCCCAGACACTTTGCTAGACGCCCCAACGACCGTTGTAGACGCAATAAAGTTACATACACTCTCACGTGACAGTTAATCAAAACACCGGACGCAGTATGCCTGTGATGTGTGGGTAGTTGGAATATTCCATTGCTTTGTTGGTGTATCTAGCCGAAGAACAACGAAGAAAAAAAATACGAATTGTGCAAAAACTGGGTGATATTATGATTGAATAAGCCACACAAACAGTAAAACACACTTTAATTTTAAAAGATTGATCATTATTTGAAACTCCAGGGAAACGAATTGTTTTGAAAACAAAATAATCAACAATAATCTAACCTCAAACTAAGTAAAGAATTCAAATAATTTCAACGGTTTTATCTCTCCATCCAGTGTTTCTATTGGTCAACCCTAACCTTGCAACAGTTAATTTTAGTGGCAGACCTACCCCATACAAAAAAATAATCAGAGATCGACAACGTTTTTGAAGAAAAAACATGTTTATTTATCAATTTACACTTTCCAGTAAGTTTTTTGATAAATCTCCACCAGCAAAAATTTTGTATATTTTATAATGTTATCTAGTCTATGGCAATTCCACAAAAACGAAAGAAATTGCGTGACATCAAGGGCGTTATTGATGCAAGTCCGTCAATAATAGCAGTCTCGGTAAATAACACGGCAAACATATCATTTTCATTTCTCGTAATTTTCTCTTCACTTGACGAAAACACATTTCATATGAATTAAATTTAGGTGAGTATGGTGGTTGAAAAAGTAGCATAACATTTCTTGTTGCCAACATTTCACGATGCGCTGGTTCAGTTATTCGGCCATGGTGAAAACCACAATTATCCATCATTACTGTATCGCCTTGTGACAATACATGTTGCCCATTCTCATCGAATAACTCCATGGTCTCTTCAAAAAATATTAAGCATTTCGAGTCCATTGGAAGGATCGCCTAAAATGTTGAAGTTACTTACACCTCGGGCATTGTGTAAGAGGTTCACTGTAAAATTGACGTCAGAAGCATAGCGTTGAAACTCGACAGCTCTTTGACCGTAATTGCGATTTGACGTCGTTCTCTTCATACCAGTCTCGCCGCAAAAGTGCAATGTTTGTGAATCAAGCTGTGAAACAGTGTCTATATATTGTAATATTCGTTCCATATTTCTTTCAGTAACTTGCTCAGTAGGAGTTTGACTTATTTTTTTGAACGAATAATTCAAATCACTTTTTATTATATGATGTACCATACGCATCGAAGACAAACTTTCCTGTACGCAAATATTTTCCCTCAAGAGAGACATGCGTATTTCGTTTGCCGTTAGGGATGGTCTCTGTAAGAGACGAAATTTCATAAACTCAACGATTTCCTGTGTAGATTTCAGTCGACTACGGCCGCTACTCTTGTTGGAATGTATCCAACCGGTGCGATGGAAATGCCTCACAATCCCTTGGACCGTTGCCCTTGCTAGTCCAACTTCCTTGGCGATCATTCGCAAACTATTTCCATCAAAGAAAAGACGAATAATCTAATAATAATCTAGCAAAGTGTCTGGGGATGTTGCAAAGTCCCTCGGTAATTACCTACCGGGTGCGCGAGTTAGGTGTATGTAAATATCTTGCGTTCGCTGTAATTTGGGTTTTGAATTTCATTTACCCGGTACTTTTGAATGGGTACAAACATTCGCTTTTGAGTCAACTACCCTAGGCCTACTCCAAAAATGAAATATTTTCTTAAATTTGTACACATTCATGCTATTAGATTATTTGTATCATAATCTAAAGTAAAGTTTGCTCCATGATCCCATAGTGCATTGGCTCAAAACCCTTCACTGGATACAATGCATGTTGTAAATATACTTTTCGTATTTTTTTTACACAGGGTAATTACGAAGAAATGATGAAGAGATATAAACAGTTGTTGACATATATAAAGGTTGGTGCTACATTCTGTTACCTCACTCGTCTCACTTAGTGCCTAGGGTGACCATAAATTGTTTTTTAGGGGGTGTGCTTTAATATATAGTCGAGCACCCTGCTTGAAAAGTTATGCAAATGACACTTTTAGTTCACCTTGTACAAGACTAGGGGCGAGTATTGTGTCTCTTTTGGGAAAATAAAATTGTTATATTAGTTGCATTGCTATTTATTACCACAACTCTTTTGCAATGGAGAAACAGAAATGTGTCGTTTTATTTCAATATTATTTATGTATCACAATTTATGATATAAAAATTATTAGAGTCTGTGGGAAAACAGTTAAGTCAAGATCGTCATCAATAATGCTGTCCTTGTTTAATTTGTTCGATTGAATGCAAAAAACTCTTGATGTATTGTAATATCCGCCATTATGTTTTTTGCATGACCTGTGAACCCTGTTATTAATCAATCAGAATGCTGTGTTGTGACAACACAATTCTCTGGGAATCATTGAAGGCATTCTGGTAACACCATGCAGTCGCTTAGTCAAGCATGGGTGCAAGGTACAATTGTAGATGACACAGGGACCATTTATTACGCTGTAATGATAACGTTAAGCTGCCTTCCAGTACTCTGCTTTTTTCACTATTCTGAATTCTTCAGATGAGCTGTGAACTTATAGCAGTGATAAAAATGGTGTCGTCAAAGGATTTTCTTTCTCCACTTACTCTTTCAACATGTGAATATCATGATTTTTTTTGATACTTGGTGTATATGTACCTTCGGTAGACCTCTCCTACATTTGTTAATTTCATGATGATATCTTTAATTCTCTAATTTTGGTGAATATGTTGGTGATGTTTTCGACTTCTTGTTGAAAAAACCGCAAGTCTGATTGCTTTGATATTACATATATAGGTACTACAGATGGACCTCTCTCAGATTTGTTTATTTCGGGATGATATCTCTAATTTTGGTGAATATTTTTGTAATTTTTGGAAAAAAGTGATATTTTCGACTTCTTGTTGAAAACAGCAAGTTCGATTGCTTTGATACTATACATATAGGGACCTCAGGTTGACCTCTTCTAATGATATCTTCAGTTTTTTAGTTGAAATGTGCATTGCTGACAGCAGAGCCATCTCAGCTGTGAGGCTGCTTGTATATATTCATTATACATCATGTCATAGATCTACAGATGTATTGGTTTGATGCTCTCATTCAAAATGGCCAACTGATGGCCATTTTGTTTTAAATAATGCTGTTCCAGGCAATACCTCTCAATATGAATAAGTACTTGTATTATATATATTACTATAAACAAAACTATACAACTTAGATTTGATAACTAACAGGCACTGTGCCATGCATGGCTTGTTTATTACACACTATGTGTGCTGCGCTTAATACTTTCGTCAATTTCAGTTGGAAGCATTCGCGCAACTGTTTGTTATTTCTAAACACAAAAAACATGGTGCATCATGTAATTTAACTATAGCTTGCTCTTGTCCAATCAGAAAAAACATTTTCAGTCAATTAAAATGCTGGTATAATTTATTTTGTAACTTATCCGATGGTATGAAGATTCATTAACTGTAGAAAATCAGGTATTTGACTGGAATCATTGTGAATCCACACAAACAATCAAACAACAAATCAAAATCATCACAATATTGCTAGAAATCATTTAAAATTATTGGTTTATGACATATTTCCCTCAATTCAAACAAACAAATAAATATTTCACAGTATACATTGCAAGACATCAATATATCTCTAGGAATGAGTGCAACTATAATGTACTAGCAATTGCAATGTTTTATTTCTGTCCTTCTCTTAATAGAGTGCAGTTACAAGGAACTACTCAGAGAAATCTATCAATTCAATCTTAGACTATATCTCAACATCCAAACAAATGGCATTACTACAGAATTTCTATGAAACTACATTGGAAGCACTCCGAGATGCCAAGAATGACCGGTTGTGGTTCAAAACAAATACTAAGGTAGGTTTACATCTGTGTACTGCCATATCATGTGATTACATGACTTACATGTACACCCTTGAGCGTACATGTGTTCTGTGTCTTGATATGAGCTGCATTGGTTTGGAAATGTAGAACACATTTTTTTTTTTTCATACTTACTGTGTAAGAATTACATTCATTGGTATTTGATCAAAGCTGTAGCAAAGCCCCACGAGTTGGATGAAATATACGATGGCTGCATACCGCTGCTTTTGTTGATAATTTACATACGTTGCCATCAATACATGTGTATTTATTTGTAGCTTGGAAAATTGTACTATGACAGAGAAGAGTTTCAGAAATTAGCAAAAATACTGAAGCAGCTTCATCAGTCGTGTCAGGTAGGCGACTACTGTCAATTTTTACTAAGTTTGCTTATTAAGGCAAATCAAATTTTTTTTTTTTAGTATAGAATTACAAGTGACTTTAATGAAACTATTGCTGCGCAAATGCCCCTCAAATTATGAAAATGTATCTGGCAGTGCAATATTGCAGAATTCTTTTAGCATATGATCTGCAATGATTTTTAAATAGTAATAATAAGTGTAGAACTAATAAACAATTCCACATAATAAGGGAAATACATTAGAAATTATTATAAAATACAAATACTTGTATTAATATGAGGTTATTACGAGGATACTGCAAAGTATGCACAAAGATAGTACAGCAGGAGTATCGACCGACACGCATCGGAGGTCGATGCGACCACGTACTGTCTGAGTGCATAATTTGCAGTATCCTCGTAATAACCTTATTATTATACATCTTTTCCTCCCAGGAATACATTACGGGAATGCTGAAATCCAAAAAGTTTGGAACAGATTTAGCGAACTTCATTAGGTCAAACCCTGGGCAGCCATGTTTGTTTTTATTATTAAAGGACGATTAAGCGCGTAATCGTTCCATATTTTGAATTCACGTTTCCTAATATGGTAGGATGAAAATACCCAGTGCAATACCCCAAAATTACAGCAGGCTGTAACTTAGGAGTTATGGTGGCAGATGTATAATAATAGTGTTTATATTGAATATCAAATGAGGACATATTTGCAGAATATTGAGATGTTTTCAACCTTATCTGAATTACTTTGAGAAATTATATCAATGTCACAACCGTTATAAATGTTCAAATTAAACGTCTTCATGAATAATTAATCACATCACGTAATGTTGACGTCATTTGAGACAAACCATTAGAACATGATTATGCGGCCACTTATTAATTCAGCTTATATCTTCGTTTACACGTGGTTGGTGCTTGTCGCTTTCAGACGGTGGACGGTGCCGATGACCTGAAGAAAGGAACACAGTTGCTTGAAATTTATGCATTAGAAATACAAATGTACACGGCGCAGAAGAATAATAAAAAACTTAAGGCGCTGTATGAACAGTCTTTACAGATCAAGTCAGCCATCCCACATCCCCTCATCATGGGTGTCATACGAGGTAATATTATAGCTCTTTTCAAACTAAAATATTATGAAGTGATTTCATCTTACAAAAATTGATGCTGCATATTTTTTCTTCTTTTTTTAATGTTGATCCTCATTTGTAGATAATGAGTAATTAATATTTTCATATGTTTCAAAATTAACAAATCAATTACCCGATATAGAAAAATTCATAAACATCTGCAAAATGTTTTCACCTTAATTGGGTGGGAAAATGTATGATTTTCATAATGAGTGATAATGTTATTTTTGCCAAGGTGGGACATCATGTGAGTATCAGTCGGATAAAACTAACCCTAAATGTTTTGAATCATAGAAATCAAATGATGCAATGATGTAAACAATATTTAAATGCAAGCTGGTGGATTTATAAAGTTTGTAGTCTGTACAGTAAAAATATTCTCCATATTTACGCACTTATTGAACACAGGAATATGTATGTCCTTACTGTAGCACAATTGAAGTATGAATGCATTCCTTCTCTGTATGATAAATACTTTTTTTACTATCTGTAGTGTAATGTAGTTTTTTTGAGCTGTTTATTGTGTAGTTTGGTAGTTTTTATTTTGTTTAATAATTTGTGGTAAATTTGGTGAGGAGCAATGGGAAAACAATGTTTGTTCGTGGGAAAGTTCTGAATTTGCTGATTAATAACAAATATTGGAAATGACTGTTTTGTCACTGAAGACCCATAGTGACACTGTTTATTATTTTTCTTTCCAGAATGTGGTGGAAAAATGCATCTTCGAGAAGGAGAGTTTGAAAAAGCTCACACTGATTTCTTTGAAGCGTTTAAGAATTACGATGAATCTGGTAGTCCGAGACGTACTACTTGTCTTAAGTATTTAGTTTTAGCTAATATGTTAATGAAGTCTGGAATTAATCCGTTTGATTCACAAGAAGTAAGTTAGTATTCTTATTACTCTATCTGTGTCACTCTGTCAGAGAATCCCTCCTTACCAGTACACCAAATAATTTCTGGTATAACAATCACAAAAAAGCTTCTGTTAATTTTGTTTGTTTGTCCTTGTGATTATAGAGACCAGTGTTCTCTTCCAACTCTATTGGTATATTTTGGGTGATCGGTTCAGCACTAATTTAGATTTTAACACATTTACACATATGATCAAATTGAATTGGAAAAACAGTGTCAACGTGTATAATAAAAGCAAATAATCGTTTCCCAGCATTGTTCATTCATTTATAATGCCATACAATTTTATTTCTTTGGTGTGCTATGAATTATATAGAATATTTCACATTTCACAGAACAAATATTGCTTGGCACGAAAATATGAATGATAAGGTGAAGTTGAACTATTTCAAGAAGCTTGTTGAATCACAGAGATACCCTACAGACTCAAAGCATGATTCCCATGTATGCATGCAAGTCAATGCTTACCACATGACAATAAAATGACCATTCTAATGTGTGTATTTGTCAGAAACCTCCATTGGAATCCACAATACCTTTACATGCTGTGGTTGATATTGTGGATTTGAACCAACCCTTGGCCAACTTTTTCAATAGTTTAGGAAGAAATTATTTTCTTAAGAAATCTTATTGTCTATTCAGACGTTACACATTTATTAAATCTCCACGTCTTAGCTAAGGCGCAAGGTCTGATTTACAATTAGTGGTTTTATCTACAGTTATGTACAGTTACCGGTAGCAATTACACTCTGCATATTAATACTGAGTGTTACTGGTTTAAAATCAACATAAACACAGTGGGTTTATAGAAATAAAAGTAGTCATGGTAGATCAATAGGTCACGTGACCCTATGGTACATGTATGTTTTCTGATTGTCACATGATGTTCATTGTTATTCTATTTTGCAGGCCAAACCTTACAAAAATGACCCTGAGATTCTAGCAATGACGAATTTAGTGAGTGCCTACCAGAATAACGATATTAATGAATTTGAAAAGATTCTCAAAACAAATAGACAAAATATAATGGATGACCCGTTTATTAGGGAACACATTGAAGGTAAGATGAGTCATTATTTGGTGCATGTAATAGTAAAATTGCTGTATTTATGTAAGGTTTATCTACTTCCTCAGTCATAGTCCCTGGGTATAAGTTCACCCCTCTATTTTTAGATATTTAACGAGTTGAGGGCATCCCCAGTAAAAGGCCCAGGGTGTTTTTTACACAACGTCAACGATGGGTTAACATATATTAAAATATGCATGTAAAAAGTATGTTTCATTGCATAAAAATCAGGATTGATGCGAAGTTTGGTTTGTAAGAAAACATTAATTGGTGAACAATGCAACATGATTCAGTTTTTCAATGTGATCTGTTAGCGACTGTGAGCCGCATCAAGCACTTCAGCCACACTGAGTTTACCTTTTGAATCACTAGTTTTTAGAAAAATGAAATGCAGTTTTTTCGTTGAAATTCATAGTGCTATAAAGTAGTGAACTGTCAGTCATTGTATCGATAATAACTTTAATATTGAATTATTGCATCATTGATTGATTGATTTATTTATTTCACCAGAAAATTATGTATCCAATAATTGAGATATATAAAGGGGAAAATTAATATCCAAGGTAATATGTACACAATGTGAATAATTCTGGTGTGGACCATGAAAATAGTTCAGCAGAACTAGTCTAGTTCGTGGCTCTATCACTTAAAATAAATAACTAGGTAGTATAAAAAGTAAGTGGTATGGTAACACAAATGCATAAGTACTTAATCAGAAAAATACACGAGTAAATTAAATATCTAAGTTAAAACAAAATAGCAGTAAGTGGTATGCATCATTTGGATGACAGGATGCTCACTGTGATAAGAGCAATTTTTTCAGTGCTGTTTTAAATTGGTTTCTATTGCGTAAATCTTTTACTTGGACAGTAAGGGAATTCCAATATTTGACCGCTGAATATGTGAAGTTATGTTGGGAAAGTGATAAATTCATTTTCGGGACTGACAAGTTTCCACTGGAAATGGCTGTTGTTGGGTAATGATGGGAATGCTGATCAATATAATAAGGTCAAATATGAACAAACAAGTGTGAAGTTTGCAGATCTTGAATCACCAACCATTGGATCATTGAATCACCAATATATCAGCGTACTGTTTTGACAAACATAAAACAATGTGGATACTAGTAATATATCACATTATTTTGGTTTCTCGTCAGATTTACTGCGAAATATTCGCACACAGGTTTTAATTGAGCTTATCAGACCCTACACAAGGATTCATATACCTTTTATTTCTAGAGTAAGTATATTGTATGGTGTTTTTCGCTCCTTTGTCATCTTTGATCTAACCAGATGACCACTGTATTCACAAGTGAAATAAACCATGGCTCAGGTAAAAAGTCTGAAACAAATTCTATATATTACATCCTTGCCAATGTCAGCATATAAAATCCTGATGAAACTTAACACAATATGACTCAAACTTGGTGGTCCAGAACGTTTCTGATGAAAAATATGGCTGCTTACCAAACAAGTACCAACCATGAAAAAAATCAATCTATCAAAACCTGCAGAATGCACATCGTCCACTGAACAAAAGGTGTACAAATTTGTTTGTGAATGTCACAGTTGACAGTGTCACATTTGCTAAAGGCAGATTCAGGAGTTCAAAATTAAGCAGAAAATGAACTTGAGTGGGGGTCTTATCAATACGTGTTAATTGCTTTGTACCTGTATTACACAAACTTACTTTCTTTTTTACATGTATTACACATATTACTTGTTTTATTCCATGCGTTACTTACTTGCTTTGTTACATGTATTACACTTTTTTTTTTACAGGAACTTAACATAGATGTTAATGAAGTAGAGAGTCTGTTAGTGTCTTGTATTCTAGATAAGTAAGTAAAAATCCAGCGGTTATTGATGAAGTAGAAAACAATCCCCTTTTTCCAATCCCCTCCACCATAAACTTTCTTTAAACAACAAAACCCAGACTGAGTTAGATATGTTTGAATGACATATTCTATACATTGGAAAATTAGTGAGACGGACATTAACAGAAAATTATCATCTATGTGGTCATGTTGTCTGTGTGTCTGGATTTAGGTGAATGTAAAATTGTTTTTAAATAATTTGATTATTTCTTCTGAACATAAAATACAGTTTCTGGCCAACTTGTCACACGTGCTGAAATTGCTGAACTGTTCAAGAAAAGCTTACTTTTATATTTTCAAAAGTGCCAATTTTGTGTGCATATTATGTGTGTGGGAGCATAAATTTAAATCTAACAGTTGAGATCCGTATTGGCAATTACAGTTAGACTTGTGGAATCTTGTCTTAATGGCTTTAAAGTTGGACGCATTTTACTACGGTAGTAAGAAATGTGTAAATTTTGTTCATTATTTAACAATTTTTGATAGTTTGCAGAGTGAAATAAATGACAAAGTGCAAGAAAAATCTGGGTCCTCAAACTTTTTTCCATTGAAATAATAACTGTGATTTACCTGTAGCTTAAAACTTTGGTGGTCATACACACAAGAAAGGGTTCATAGTTTGAAAACCAGTTTGGGTATCTTTTTGAATCATAGAATGATTGAGCTGAGTTTCAGGCCCATAGACCTCAGAAAACATGTTTTATAAAGTCTGGTGAGCAGTGACCATCCTTTGATAGTCCAACAAGTGAGCAACATTTTGAGATGCAAAAAATGGTATGACATTCAAGTACGTGGTGACTTTGTTTTTATTCTTTGTGTTTCAGTACAATTCAAGGAAGGATCGATCAAGTCAATCAGCTACTGGAGTTGGATCAGAAATCAATGAATGCAGATAGGTACGCCGCACTGGATAAATGGACATCGCAGCTTAACTCGCTACACCAATCAGTGGTCAACAAGATGGCATGACTTGTATAGTGTAATAAACAACCATAGTATTGTTCATGAATATTAACAATAGAACTATGCCGGCTGAAATGTACATCTCGGACCATCACCTGCGTACCGTGGAATTACAACATGTAATAGTTCCCGTTACATTGAAGAAACTATTGTTGTAGGGAGTGTAAGGTTAACCTCAGCTGGACTGCATTTGGAGTGGTATATTCGCTTCTAATTTTCTTAACAGAAAACTGGGGAGGGGGTGGTACAGTATGATTTGGAGTAATGGTATGCAAGATATGGTTCAGTTTTTTAACGCATTTTCTTCTGTCAAATTGCCCATATTGTTTAGCCAATCAAGTTGCTCCTATGCTGAAAAAGATACATAAATCAATAAAAATGTGTGTTTTAAGGCAGTTTTCTGGTTTCTGGTTTTTATCACTAGCAGCAGCATCAATCAGTACATGACAATCAATCACCCGATTTGTACTGCACACTTAACAACTTAAATCTGAAAGTAACAATGAAAATTTACACCTGTAACATACACGCCTGTCTCTGTTTCTTTAATAATGTATTTAATTTTTTGTTTTTTTTACAAAATAAAACCCACATAATTTTTTTTTTCCAAAATGTAAACTATAGGAAACACCTGACTACATTTTTGTATAATATTCTATATAGAATATGATCAAATCTCAGCCAATCAGAGGTAACGTAACAAATTTTGGGGGAATGCTCTCTGAATGTAATTTCCTGTTGTACAGAGAATACCTACATTGTATTTTGATCAGATTTCCATACATACATCTTTACAAAATAGTGTGACATTTACTGTAAAGGGGTTAATTATTCACTGGGTTTTAATTTTGCTTATTTCGCTGACTGGAAAATTCGCTAAATTAAAACCTAGTGAATATGTAAAATTAAGCATAGAACACATTATCTAAATGATAAAACCGTGAATTTAAAACCCCCTGAAAATGCCTGAAATGGTAAATCAGCGAAATTTAAACCCAGTGAAAATTTACAGTATGCAAAACTAGCAACAGTTTTACTTTGGTATGTGATTACATAAACAGCGCCCTCAATGTGTGTAATTAAATTTTGTCTGAACCTAATGACTACACGATTTCACACACAACTTATGCCAAGAATATACAAGATTCGGGTATGCACCTCTCATACAATGAAATTCAGTCAAGATCTCACAAGAAGCCAACGCTAGAACTTCGCGTGTTTAAAAAGAAACTTCATTTCATGTGTCAAACATACCGGGGTAGTTCTAACCAATTGTTATGAATGCAACGAGTGCTTGGAAAGATTTGATTACAAAAACTAAAATAAGTAGACTCCTCAAAATGATTTTTCTTGTAATTTTGTGTTCAGATCACATTTCATGTTTAATCGTCCTCGCATATTCTACCCATACCCCCTTGTCTTGTATATCCTTGGTAATGCCGGTACTACGGGGGGTAATATCAATGCGAGATCAACATATTTTTTAGGTTTATTAATGTGAAAATAGCTAATGAATCGTGTAATTACTATGCAGTGTAAATAATATATTTTGGCTTAGTCTTGATAATTGTAGTTTTAGATGGAAAAGAACTCCTTAGCATGATGTATATGTACACTTGTGTACTTTTTAGAAAGTGATTTCTGAAGATTCTACTAGGGGGCCTTTGCCCCCCCCCCCGACATTGGTCTTGTTGGAGAGCCCAAGGTGCTTGATTTACTGAAATGACCAATACCAATTATTTTTTTTACAGATTTGCCAAATTTTCTTTTAATTAAAGAATATTCATTTTTGGTGTTCTGTGTGTATTGAGAAATATTTTGGGTTATACTTCTATGATTTGTATATCATCTCGTTGGTTGTCTGACAGCTTTACAAATAAACCACTATTTGTATTAAGTTAATGTAGGGAGATGATCAGATGAGATTGTTTATTGGAAATGTGTGTGAGGAACAAGTGATTTTGAATGCTCATCTTTGTGGGTATAATAAATTTTGATGCATACTGATGTGAAGTCTGACCGAAGTTGATACCCAATAAGCTACCATATGAAGGATCCTGCAGGCAGTCTCGTTTCACTGGCTTGTCATAGCGACAGGAGGCGTAGACAGTGTGCTGATGGGAAAAAAATAATGGAAAATCTTAATTGAAGATGCAAAACAGTTTTTATTTTGCTTAAAATTTGACAGATTATAACATTTACATTACTTGTTAAAGTGTAGAATCCTAACAAAGCTACAAAGTGTGCCCTGTACCAGGGATTCTAAAGGTCTGTGGTCAGAAGTAGATTGTTTTCTGCTACTTTCCAGACCCAAAGATTCTGTTCTTGATATTTGTACAAATAATCCCGGTATATCAGTGCATCAAGACACTAAATGTAAGGTAAGTTTAGCACTAAGTTGCACTTTATTGTATTAAAATCTTAAATATACACCTTGGCAAATACAGTATGAAATGAACATTTCTATTAAATTCACTACATGATTCTAAGGTGAGGTCTATAAATAAACTTAAAAAAAATAAAAAAAATGTAAATATGATTTTCATTAATTAAATTGCACATTGACAAGTCTAATGCTATCATTGCCTACTTTCAAAAGACTGTTTGTGCAGTCCTGTTTTGGGTGGGTCTGCATCTTCTCGGCTTCATGAGAGATTAAAAGATAAGTTAAACATCTGGAAAATGACCAAAGTTAATGTGGTGTAATAGTCCTGGAATTTCATTTCAGGTGTCAGAACAAGGGCAATAGACAAAAGTGTTTGATCAGTGATTCCATGAGCTTCAACAAATTTGTGGAATAATGTTGAAACTATCAGTCACAAGGCATTGGTTTCTATGGGTAACTATATATTAGAATAATTAAAATATTTTCTCTTTTTGATAGAGAAAGCCATAGGTTATAAGTCTTAAGAAATATTTAATGAACAATTGCACTTCCCCTGTCTGTGTCCCACTATAAAATAGACTGGGTTTGACATAGCGCATTCCATTTTTGGACACAATGTATATTATACGTCATGATACTAATTTTAAATAGGTACAGAGCGGCATCTAGTAACCATGATGCACCATAAAAAGTGATCAAACAGCGATTATTAAAGTTTCTGGATTTTACAGCAAACATTCAGCCAAGATTAGTGAATTATGTTTTCAAATAATTTAACAAGGTGTGTACCTTGTTTTATAAACCGTAAGTATGCACTATAATGCAAAGAATAGTATGGTACAAGCTGTTAACGAATAAATACTGGTCACATGTTCTATATGGTGAACAACCATTGGTCAGCTTGGTCCCAGTCTATTGTGAAGTGCGGGTTGAACATTTCATAAAGTGCATAACCATGTCTTTTACGCTCAGAGTTTCAAAACCAATATGTGTTTGGGTCAATACCAGTACATGTCATAACGCTGCAAGTAGTGCTGCTTTTTCTGACTGCAATGTTGCTAATAACTTATTTCAGCTGAGAAGGAAAATATACTACTTTTTTTTTTCCATTTCTAGAATTGTACTGACCCAAGCACTTTTACCTTATGACCTTGATCAAGACCCTGAAGCATGATTTAGCCTTATTGACTTGGATAAGAATGTATACACTATTTCAATCACATTCAAGTGTGGAGAAATGCCTGGGAACATGAATACAAGTAACTACATTAAGGGCTTTGCTACACTGATAAATATAGGTGACTAGTCAGTGTATCACAGATCCAAGATGTTCCATTTGAAGAATTTCATCAACACCAAAAGTTGGATTATACTGTGATAAAATTTAACTACAGTAAATGTATTAATTTTCTCTGGTGTTTTATTTTTTACTATTTTTATATTTTGAGCACATTCAATTCAATATATTTGCATATTTTATACTGTTTCAAGTTGCAGGTTTACATAAATTTAATTTCAGCAGATTTAATATCAGCGAAAAATTAAAGAAAAGTGAATAATTAATACATTTACAGCTCCAAGAAAATTAGTGGTGATTCTGTCTTTACTGTACACAACAGGGCAAACTCTTTTGGTGAACAGTGCCCTCTGGTGGCCAATATTGTAAACTATAGAAAGACACTATACATAGAATTAAAACAATTATACTAGCCAAGACTGGTGCACTGTGAAACTTTAAAACATATAGTTGCTTAGTAACCATATTCATTTAGATTACAAGTAATGTATATTACATATTTGAATTTACATAAAAGTTAGTGGAAGCGCATTTTACATCTGAACACTGTAAACCTTTTTTTAATTTTGCTAAAAATGTTCAATTACCGTATTTTCTAAGTAGTGCATGTGCTTACATGGTCAACTGTACATTACTGGATATTGTATTATTATTATATGCTTCTAATAGATCAAAAATAGTTATTTGCTTTTATCAAATGATGGACATTGCTGACTATTTGCGTTCCAAAGCATTGATGGAATGTATCATTGGCAAATTATCTGTATCGTTGCAGGAGACTCGAAAACGAGGTTCGAAGCGCAAATTACCGTACTTATCCGGGTAAGAGCCCATGCCTGGGCAAACGCCCACCCCCCACTTTTGACACAATAAAGAAGTTGAGGTCATATCCGGGCACACGCCCAGAGGGTCTTTTTCTACACAAAAAAAAAAACTATTTTCTATTCGTTGACTGTGGTCGTATTAACAATAACAGTTGGCTTTCTTGAAGACTGTTAATTGCGTAAAACAAGGGGTGAACGCAAAATAGCTGTGACAGTTTTCTGCCTTCATGGCAGCGCGTTCTGAATCATAACAGTCAGCAAGTCTATAAAAATATATATTAAAGCAGAAACGGTAGTTCTCTTTTTGAAATATGTCGTGGCTCTAAAAATGGCCGGCCGTTTGGGTTGTACTTCCTTAGAAACGATTCAGGCAAATCGTATAAGGAGAGCCGCAAGTGTCGCACTCGTTCGGCTTTAGCGTCGTCGACAATGAAACCAATGTTGCAATATTGTAGCAACCCGTACCTTGGAGAGTGGTTGAAATCACGTTATTTTGGCTTTATAAAATATTTTGTAGCAGCTTGCGAATTAATAACTGGGGTCAGCAATTTTGCAATGTTCGCCGAAGACTGCCAACTTTTTTACCATCTTTCATCACCGTCATGAAAACATTCTTCTGTCGTTGGATAAAAAAAAAAAAACTTCCTAATTCAAGTCCACCGCAATATCCATATAGTGAGACATTCCTACCGACGGAACTTGCTGAATGATAACTTTCACCGTGATTAATAAGTGTCGAGTCTGATAAAAAAGCAATGTCACGATTTGACCTTAGTGATGTCATTCTTAGCCAATCAGTAAAGCAGATGCATAAAGGTCAAAGATAATTGTTAGACTGTAAACAAAAGCATCGTGTGCCATCGCAGCAAAGCGACCCCATTTTTCTTGCCTCTTCATTATGATTAGACATGAATGAAAAGTGCCAAGCTGACAGACTGCGAAATCCGTGGATTAAAAGTACTAAGTCCTAATTGTGTGGGACGATATCGACGAACTTCAGGAATAAGTTGTAGGGATTTTGTTCGACGGCTACAGTGACACCGACTTGGACTTTGAGGGCTTTGAGTTTGACAAAGATGGCAATGAACGTACAAATAAAGATCTGAGAAGTTTTTTTTCAAACAGCTATGAATTTTTATAATTTTTACTGTGTAAATTTGTAAATTATTATTGATCTTGTATGACGGATGATGCGTAATTTGTCGAGACCGGAAATCATTTCACGCAGTTTAACCCCTGACATTTTAATTAATTTTGAGTTCACGCGTGTTTGTCGGCGGGAAAATCCTAATTCAAATGATTCCTCACTGTCTATTTTTATTATTTCTGGTTTATTTGTCACATTATAAGCAATACATTATTTTTGTTCTACTTCTAGTGTTGCATATTGTTCATTTATTTCCGTTGCATGTTTTCATTTGCCGTTCTATTCCCTGCCGCAGTTCGATCGAACTGCATGTTGTCAATTTTCGAGAATTTTCGTTTTTTTTGCCGGGGATCTCCTGGCAAACGCCCACCCCTTCTTTTTGCCAATTTTCCATGTTCAAGACCCTGGGCTTATACCCGGATAAATACGGTAGTCAGCAATGGTCACCGCATGATAAGAGCAAATTATCCACTTAGCTACTTTTTTGGCATACATGTATTTCACATATTAGTTACCATGGTTATAGTGTTATTAGCTGAATAATAGCAGTGAAAATATCGTATTTTACAGATTAAGTGCAATTTGGCTCAATGTTTATGTGATTAAATATACAAAAAAAATGGTGATACTTGGAACTGGAAATTGATTTTGTGGTGTATGATGATAATAGGTAAACATTATTGCACCATGTAATCCCGGGGATTGGCAGGCTTGCCTTCTCAAGTTACAAACGAGAATTGCAGACATCTAGCTTGACAACTTTCGTAGAGCTTGCTTGTACATGCCATGTTGTTGCTTGTAAGTACATCTAAGCGGGGTAAATCACAAGACTATCTAACATGGAAGGTATACTGCAATTGTGCGTTATAGATTGATAATGAACATCATTAAAAAACGCACAGAAAAGTGGCAAGTTGCGGCATTGCATCACTCGCCAAAAACATATGCAGGCGACACTACTGGTATGTATAGTTCCATCGTCGTATAACTTGTTGCTATCAAAGCAATGGGTGAGTGCAGTTTATCACAGGCTACTTGACCTGTATTATTGTATTGTACATAGTGTTTGGTGTAACTGACAGCACACACACCGCTGGTTGAAAGACTTTGGAGGAATCAGATCCAAATCTTCGTCATCAGGAAGCTCATCGAGGCGATAACCATCTTTCAGCAACTGCTGGTTCAAATCAATATTTATCTTGAGAAATCAAATAAAAAAAAAATGACATTAACACAATGTTAGTTGTTGGGGCAGGAAATATATCTAGGTATAATACAATGATCTAGAATCAGATTGGTAGTGAGTACCACTGACCTATGAACTGGGGTTAAGCAGATTGGCAGCGAGTATTACTGACCTATGAACTGGGGTCAAGCAAATTGGCAGAGAGTACTACTGACCTATGAACAAGTCAAGCAGATTGGCAGTGAGTACCACTGACCTATGAACTGGGGTCAAGCAAATTGGCAGAGAGTACCAGTGTTCTCCCCAAAGCGTTTTAGCGTAGCGGGGCCGCTACTCCATTATTTATGCCGCTACTCTGAGAGATTGCCCGCTACTCTGTGGCATTTCCTGTTACTCTTTCTTTTAGCTTGTTAATACACGTGCGAATCTGTTAGTCAGCGTCATCAGCGTCCGGTACTGTGAGCCAAATCAGGTGTGAATGGAAACATGTCAGTGATTACGCAAAGACAATGGACTAATACAGCTTCGTACTTCGACAATAAACACTTTCGCCCTATTTAATTGGGGTAATAGCGAGTATTTTCTCAGTAGCATATTTGGCTGGAAGAAGCAACGATGTCAAACAGCAGAAATATTACGTTGTGGTTCCGCGTAGAACGCCTTGCTGGGCCCCTGGTTGCGAGCGATAAACCCACCAGCAACGCGGTCACCGGTACCCCTGTCGGCAGTGGTACTAAACGTGTCCAAGATGATGTTACAACGAAAAGTGCAAAAAAATAAACTCTAGATTTGATGCACAATGGACAACAAAATATACGTGGCTGAGAGAAACATCCGATGGCAAAGGTAAAAAAAGTATTTATTTGTAGCGTTTTACTTGGAAGCGAGTTTTGACCTAGTTTAGTAAATTTTTGTATGGCTTCATTTTTTGCCGATCGTCGAAACATTTTTTTGGAAACGACCTTCTTTCTGGAAGTTCAAAAATTGTTGGCTACGATTTATCAAAGTAACTAATACTAGTATTGTGTTTTGAAATAGTTGGGTAAAGTTTATCGTGGCAATTTTTAAGTTTAGCGACTTTTCAAAATGGCGGCAATTTGTTTATTTTCGTGTTGATCGTGACGATATTTTTTAAATACAAGTATTGATTCGCTCCTATTTCTTATCTTTTAGGAATGCTGTGACACATATGTGGAAAATTCAACTTAAAAACATCCAGAAATAGTTCTTTGGTATGGAATTCTATGCCATGTATAACTATTACGAAATATGCTATCGATAAACACGCACACTCGGAGATGCACAAGAAGGCCATGTCATTTAATAGAAGTGGGAAGCAAAGAAAATCACGGCGTTCTCAAAAGCTGCAGATCACTGGGCTTCCATGAAAGTCCGAAGAATCAACATTACATAGAAATCACACAGCAGCAGATTCATTTAATCTTCTACATAAATTTGTTAAAAAATAAAGACACATTTTCATCCATGCAAGCCTGTCATTATTGTTTTCTTTATCTTCAGACAAATGCTAATAATATGTAAATTATATGCAAATTAGCCGCCACTCTGATACATTTTTCTGGGGAGAACACTGAGTACTACTGACCTATGAACTGGGGTTAAGCAGATTGGCAGCGAGTACTACTGACCTATGAACTGGGGTCAAGCAAATTGGCAGAGAGTACTACTGACCTATGAACAAGTCAAGCAGATTGGCAGTGAGTACCACTGACCTATGAACTGGGGTCAAGCAAATTGGCAGAGTACTACTGACCTATGAACTGGGGTCAAGCAAATTGGCAGAGAGTACTACTGACCTATGAACTGAGGTCAAGCAAATTGGCAATGAGTGCTACTGACCTATGAACTGAGGTCAAGCAGATTGGCAGTGAGTACCACTGACCTATGAACTGGGGTCAAGCAAATTGGCAGAGAGTACTACTGACCTATGAACTGAGGTCAAGCAAATTGGCAGAGAGTACTACTGACCTATGAACGGGTCAAGCAGATTGGCAGTGAGTACCACTGACCTATGAACTGGGGTCAAGCAAATTGGCAATGAGTACTACTGACCTATGAACTGAGGTCAAGCAGATTGGCAGTGAGTACCACTGACCTATGAACTAGGGTCAAGCAGATTGGCAGTGAGTACTACTGACCTATGAACTGGGGTCAAGCAGATTGGAAATGAGTACTACTGACCTATGAACTGGGGTCAAGCAAATTGGCAATGAGTACTACTGACCTATGAACTGGGGTCAAGCAAATTGGCAGTGAGTACCACTGACCTATAAACGGGTCAAGCAAATTGGCAGTGAGTACCACTGACCTATGAACTAGGGTCAAGCAGATTGGAAATGAGTACTACTGACCTATGAACTAGGGTCAAGCAGATTGGAAATGAGTACTACTGACCTATGAACTGGGGTCAGGCAGATTGGAAATGAGTACCGTTAAAGTCCCAATATAAACCACGGTTTATATTACAATGTATCAATTTAAAAATTGGGATCAAAAGCTCGGGGTGCGGTTTCTATTACATACATATTGCAATCACTAAATGGGCGTGGTAATTTTTTGCCCACAACACATGCACAAAACAAACAATACACCGTACAATCTCTTGAATATGCGTCAGGGAAGAGTGAAAGGCCTTACTTTGGTTCTAAAATAGGCGTTACGAAATGTTGAAAAATTACAGTCAATCAAAAAAACTGTACACATGATAAAAAAATACTCAGTATATTTAATGTAATATGCATTGATTTTTTTTAATTTTCTTGGTTACGAAAAGTATATTCTAACAGAAGTTTCAAATAAAAACAAACACGAATGCACTGTTTAGTAGCAAATGATCACGGAATGGTAGCGCAATCCGGCCATGCTGTGGTTCACAAGTGAATAACTTACTTGTTTTCGAAGTGTTTAAATTGGTGATTATTATTAAGTAGTGATGACAATAACGCACGAAAAATAAATCCGTTGAATTGTTATGAAATGCAAGTAAAATTAAACTTAGTTTCACCGTAAACGAATGATTTCAGTCACATGTAAACGGTCGATACGATACAATATCCGCCATGTTTTTGAATGCACACGTGACGTTTTATTGACCGAATAGATCATGTCGCTAATTAACCAATCAAAATGCTGGATGGTGCCCACGTGTCTAAATTACATAGCTTATTTAAATATGTTAATGAAAGTTCAGGGACCTCATGGTGAACACGGAAGAGAAAACGGCATGATTTTTTTTTTAAATCAAGAAATTATTTGTTTTCGAAAGATAAACTGAGCATTGAAGAATAATTTAACACTTTTATGGTGATAACAGCTCATTGTCGAAAACTTACGAAACACAGACGTATTCAGAAAGAGTATAGACAGAGGTTGCCGCCAGAACAAAAGCAGTTTCATTGCGTGTCTGACATCCTATCACCGCTGAACAGTAAATAGGTGTGACTATTTTTAGGCACGTTGTCGAAACAAATGAATAGATTTAGGAACAATGCCATTTTGGACCAGCTGGTTGAAACAATGAAGTTAGTCACAGTCTTGTTGAATTGGGGGTGCGGTTAGTAATATGTACTTTTCAAGTTTTCAATTTTTGTTAAGAACTCTTCAACCCCCAAGCCGAAATTGGAGGTGCAGTTACTATTACGTATGCGGTTTATATTAGGACTTTAACGGTACTACTGACCTATGAACTGGGGCCAAGCAGATTGGCAGTGAGTGCCAATGACCTAGAACGGGTCAAGCAAATTGGCAGTGAGTACTACTGACCTATGAACTGGGGTCAAGCAAATTGGCAGAGAGTACTACTGACCTATGAACTGGGGTCAGGCAGATTGGCAGTGAGTGCCAATGACCTATGAACGGGGGTCAAGCAGATTGGAAATGAGTACTATTGACCTATAAACTGGGGGCAATATGACTGCTGAATGCAAATAGATATTATTGACCTACTGGGGTTAATCATGTTGTGGTTGTGAAGAATACAAATTATATCACTTACCTGACTTGGTAATTTTGATATATCAAATTCATCATCACTAGTGAGAAAAGAAAAGTATAAAAAATAAAAAAAATAATAGCATAGCATACTGCTACACATTTAGCAATACATGTATAAGCGATCAAAGCAATAACTGTACAGAATTCAAACCACCAGCAATTTTGATCATCAGCCGTGTGTCCCATCTTAAAAAAATAGTTATGGTAAACTGAACAAAGTTGTCTCCGAAAGTTTCTATTTTTCTTGGGATGCGAGGAATCATAGTCAGGCTAAATTATTTTATTCTTTGGCGATGTTTTTAGGCCAATATATTGTTGAACAGTTTGGAAGTCGCAGGTGTCTGTGATATGACCTGCATGTTATTCAAGTTGGCAATTTGGCAGTGCCCCATCTTTGATTTTGTTGCAAAATAAGGTTATTGATATCTGACACAGTTAACACAGTTGCATTTGAGAATTCTGTTATCTATTTTGTGCCATCAGAGATTCCACCAATCAGGAAACCTGGCTAACAGTTGGCTCCTTCTACCATGAATGGGAAACCCCTCTTGTGAATGGCTGCCATCTTGGATTTCAAATACAAATTAATGATCTGGCTAGACATGTACAAGAAATAAGTATTTATGTTTCTGTGCATTTACCTATCGCTGTCGAGTGACACAAGTGGTTGTTCATCTGGTTTGTACTCCATGGAAGTTATTTTACTCGGTACTGGTAACCTATTCCGTGGAAGAATGGATTTTTTAGGTTGCTGGTCTACGACTATTATAGTACTTGACTGCTGCGATTTCCGAGTCAGCTCTCTTTGTTTTTCTGTCAAACAATAAAACAAAATAATTGGAGACAAAAATTACTAAAATATTTTTCACAACAAAGACAGATTAAAATATTACTTCATTGAATCTTACTAAACTGGAATGATGAAAATTTGTAATGCACCTGCTTACATACATGTAAATGATAGATATGTTTCTACGATCAAAATAAGTCATATACAATTTTGAGATTTATATTTGCTCAATTAGAATATATACAGGTATTTTGGTTCATATATATCGGTGACAACATATCTTTGACTAATCGCACCTTTTCAGCAAGACTGACCTAGCAAGCAATTAATTTCACCATGGATACAACCATAATATTGTGAACTACTTTATTTTAGCTGGAATAAATTTTCGCTGAAAATACTTTTTGAGTGTTTTGTATGGAATTTATTTTCACAGATTTTTGGCGAGTTGAATGTAAATTTTTTTAAAGGTATATTCTCTGGATTTTATTTTCACTGAATCATTACTTCAACGAAAATTAATTCCAAGCGACAATAAAGTATTTCTCAGTGATATACAGATATAACTAAAATATAATGAGAATGCTGCTATTTTCCAGACAAATTTAGACTACACGTAGTTTCTCAATTTCATTTTAAGTATGTAGAGACTGTTGAATGTGTAATTCAGTCGGAATCTCCTTAAATCAGTTATTGTAATATATTAAGGTCATCGCAGCACAGTGCGTATTGCCCTATGGGCATAGTTAGTAATGGGGTAATTTACATAAAAAACTCCTCTGACACCAGTAACAGCATGGCATAATGGGAGGAGCTCATGCCTGCATTGGATAAATTGAACATTATATATCCCAGTGTCTTTGCATCCACCAGCATTTGCATATCATTATAGATTTACAAGATTAGAGTATGCAAGTGTGTAATATCAGATGAAAATCAGACATGTATTGAAGAATTTGATAATGCAATACACGGTTAAAATAAATTGCAAGAGAAAACTAATAACTAAATCCTAATAACTATTTGTGAGCCTGTGAAGGAACTGAATTGTGTTTATCTCAGACCATTTTTTGGTAGTGTCTTTGTTTATTCGCAAAGTGTGTATTATAATTAATATGTGCGTTTTTAACTGAGCAATTATCTCATTTTTGTTACCGTTAAAATCCTATTATAAACCACATACCTAATAGTAACCGCACCCCCGATTTCGGCTTCAGTGTTAAAGAGTTCTCAACAAAAATTGAAAACATGAAAAGTACCTATTACTAACCGCACCCCCAATTCAACAAGACCGTGACTGACATTGTTTCAACCAGCTGGTATATTGTTCCTAATTCTATTCATTTGTTTCAACAACGTGCCTAAAAATATTCACACCTCTTTATTGTTCAGTAGTGTTAGGATGTCAAACATGCAGTGAAACTGCTTTTGTTCTTGCCACAACTTTTGTCAATACTCCTTATGAATACGTCCATGTGTTGAAAGTTTTCGACAATGAGCTGTTATCACCGAAAAACTGTTAAATGCTTTTTCAATGCTCAGTTTATCTTTCGAAAACAACTAATTTCTTAATTTAATAAAATTAAATAAACTTAATAAAAAAGTCATGTCGTTTTTCCATGGAAATCAAAGCCAAAAGATCACACAACATTATCGGTAAATCTCTTCCGGGTTTCGTTCACCATGAAGTCGATGACCTGTCATTAACATATTTAAATGAACCAAGGTAATTTGAACACGTGGGCACCATCCAGCATTTTGATTGGTTAATTAGCGACTTGACCTATTTGGTCAAGTAACGTCTCGTGTGCATCCAAACTACATGGCGGATGTCGTAGTGCATCAATCGTTTACATGTGACCGAAATAATTCGCTTACAGTGAAACTAAGTTGAATTTTACTTGCATTTGATAACAATTCAACAAATTTATTTTTCGTGCGTTATTATAATCACTACTGAGTAATAATCAACAATTTCAACACTTCGAAAACAAGTAAGTTATTCACTTGTGGGCTGAAGCATGGCCGGATTGCGTTACCGTACCTACGGTACCGTACTTTTTTAGTGCTTGTTTTTATTTGAAACTCCTGTCAGAATATACTTTCCGTTACAAAGAAAATTAAAAATAAATAAATGCATATTAAGTATTTTTTTTCATGTGAACAGTTTTTTTTTGACGTGACGTGACGCTTATCACTCTTTCCTGACATCTAAATTGGAGTTACGCTTATATTCAAAGATTGTACGGTGTATTGTTTGTTTTGTGCAAGTGATGTGGGAAAAATGACCACGCCCATTTAGTGATTGCAATATGTACGTAATGGAAACCGCACCCCGAACTTGAGCTGTTGATCCCAATTTTTTATTTGATACTCACGGGCAGACAATTTCAGACATTTTCTAGGGTCGTGGCATAACAAATCAGGGTATTTCTGAGTTCCATATAAAGCAAATCTTTAGTGATTGTAAGATGAATATTTTTTCTATAGTTGGATGATGAAACGCTAAATTTGAGTATTTTAAAGTACCACTACCAAATATATTTCTGTGAAAACGTGAATCGTGAATTTGTGCAAAACTTGCCATACATCTGTTGGTCATAGGTTTTTCAAGTATTTCATCAGAATGGCACTGAAATTGAAAAACATTTTAAAATCTGACAAAAATTAGTCTTTAATATGCTAGGTGAGACACATTCCATCTCTGATGAAGTCACCGATTAAAAACCAAAGCAAACTTCGCAGCATAGAAGGCAGTGTTTATCGTTCGAATTTGAATGCAGCAATCGTTGATTATCGTATATTAATATACATGTATTTACCTATTCTTTTCTGTAAAAGTGACGGTTCTAATATCGTCTTGAGAGGTGTATACCCATTTGTCTTCTCAATATTTCCATTTTGTTTTTCATGCTGTAAAAAAACACATTTCAAAATATATGAATATTCACGAGAATTATTACATTTCACATGGATTACAATATTTGTTCTATTACAAGTGCATTTCTAATATAAGTGTGAATAGACAGACAAACTGCATTTATTTCATACAGTTCTAATAAAGCAAATACGGTGCCTTACACTGAGAACTTGTTTCATTCATGACTAATTATAGTTACACTCTGAGCAGACTATAGTATTTTTTGTGAAGACCTTTTCCTCTGAACCAGCATAAATAAAACAAGTCACTGTCATGACTCAGTGCCCACTGGGAAATTAAATAATATAATGAAATTTTATTTGCACAAGCGTCATTTATGCTGTCTAGATTATGTAATTAAATACATGTACCTAGCAAGTGTGAAATTAATCAGTATAGGCATGTCAGATAAGGTTTTTGAAAACTACCGGTATATGGCTACCAGACGGCTACATGTATTTTGAATCAGATCCGTAAAACGAAATGATGTACTTATCAATTTTGAACAAAATGTTTTCCGAATTGCCAAAATTTTGAGCAACGGCTTTTCAAATGTATCCCAAGATGTACATTTTTTTTTTTTACAGAAAATTAGATGCAATTATTTTATGCATATTCGTCTGAAATGCGATCTAATAAAAGATGAAGCATGTGTGCAGAATTTTCAGTGTTTTCTTTGGAATGTGAAACAATGTTGCGACTTTTTAATAATACATGTACTACACAGTTGTATGATGTTATTACGAGGATAACGAAAAGTATGCACGAAGACAGTAAATTGGGAGTATCGACTGTCGTGCAGCGAAGGACGATGCGACGGCGTACTCTCTGAGGGCATACTTTTCGGCATCCTCGTAATAACCTAATTATTATACATCTTTTCCTACATCATGGGATTGCTGAAATCCAAAAGGTGTGGAACAGATTTAGTGAAACTTCTTTGTGTGGGGTCTGATCAAACCACGGTGGCAGCCACGTTTGTTATTATTTGAGGACGCTTACATGTGTAAATGTTTCATATTTGGAACTCGCATTTCTTAATTAATATGGTAAGATGAAAATACCACGCTGTAACTTATGGCATTACAGTGACAGATGTATAATACCGGTAATCATAATTATTGTGTTCTACTGATAAAATACATCTTAGACTTATCAATTTACTCCTTAGACTGGGTGGGTAGGGATCAGATACTGCAGGTGAGCAGTTATGTCTGGCTTGCTTAAACTTGTCTGACATGTTTCAAAAAATATTTTGAATTGTAACATTATATTGTGTACTTTCTTTATCTTTGGTTCAAATTTACTGTACGCGATGCTTTTGATGCGTAATTTCAGTTTATTCCCCCAAAATCTAGTTGTGGGTGAACATGATCATAACTCAATCCCCCAGCAAATATTAAGATGAAACATACATGATCGTATTCTGCTATATCTCAGCTTTCTGAAAACATATACATTGCCATAACTGCATGCTTAATAACTGGCGAGGAGGAAAGTCCTAATCTCAATTAAAATATAACTTAAACAGCTCCAACAGTGTAATCGGTTCTCTAAAAACGAGCGGGCTATCATGACAGCATTTTTTTACACAGGATATACATGCCTTACTCTCTGCCTATGAAAAGCAGGGTTCTCCACGAGGGTTTTTTACAGGGCGCCGCACCCTGTTATCTGAAAATGGCGCCCTGTTAAAATTGTCAGCGCCCTGTTATATTTCCTGTGCGCCCTTGCATGGTCCCAGACAAAGAATTGTTTACAAAACAGGTCAACACTCATTGTCTTCCGAAGATGATTCATCGTGCTCAGGGTAACTGGTTCATTGTTTTAAGGTGCAACTGTGAAAATTCCGGTTTGTTATCGTAGCAGGTCACCGTGAGGTGATAACACCACCAAACAAAAAGTTACAAGTTTTTTCAACACGATTAAAAATGAACATGTGGCCTAGAAAAGTGCATTACCATACCCATATTTTTACTGCCAGCATGACGACAAATATATAAAATCGTTATCGGTAAAACCATTCGTTAAACATAAGGTCTATGGTTAAAGGGGAACCGATACTATAAATAAGGGTCAAGATGGCCACCGTATTAGTATGTTAATCCGAACCAAGCAGCTGACATCGTGGCGGGAGCTCCGTGAAATATGCCATTTACTGTGGTTTGCTGTGGTTCCAAATACATATCCACGGGGGCATGAATATGTACGCTAGCGATTACACTCGTCTGGTTGGGCTTTTGATGTATAAATGTTGTTATTTTCGGTCGAAACGTGCCGCGACCAGTGAAAATCACGAGTTTAAAATGGTGGCCAATGTATGCAAAATTCCTGTCAATCACAGTTTGAGTAAACGAAAATGTAAATCTTCTAGATGTTTATTCAATCTACAAAGCTTGTTGGTTTACAAACAGCATTATCGTTACGTAGTTTGTCTATGTCTAACCACCTCCATGGTCTAACCATCGGTAACACTGGGACATGACGATGTAAGACAGTAAACAATGTCAATAACATTAGGTTACCGGCTTTCTGATATCCATTGCAATAAATTAAATGTAGAAGTAGAAATCATTCGCGTGGTTTAAATTTCAGCCGTAGTCATTGACGCCTATTCAAGAGTACGACGTTTATTGTGGTTAGCGTGAATAGGTAAAGCTTTGATTCGAAAATGAGCTGTTATCATCGTAAAAATAGTCTTCAAATGGTCAGTTTATCATCAAAAACAACTAATGTTTTGATTTCAAAAAACAAAAACGTGCCGTCTTCCCATCAAAACCATAGATAAAAGATCGAGCTGGAACATCGGCAAATCTCCTCCGTTTTGGTAATTTGAACATGTTGGCATCACCGAGTATTTTGACTGGCTAATTAGCGATTTGACCTATAAGGTGTCGAGCATTTGCATGCGACCAGAATCGATGAAACTAAATTGAAATTTACCTGCATTTCAGAACAATTCAACGAGTTTACTTTTTGTACTATATTAATAATCACTACCAAGTAATAATAATAATTGTGAAACGTAGCATGGTCGGATTGCACTACTGTGATTATTTGCTATTAAGCAATGCAGTGTTTTTTTAGGAACGCCAGAACGATGTTGGTTACTACTATGTGGACATTTTTCTTTTGATCGTACGGCAAAGACTTGTGTTTTCTAAGGGATGAAACTTTTTGCATAACTTTCTAGACAGTCTGGAAAAAGGAAGGGGTACAGTGAATAAGTGTCAGACTGCAATGAGCTGCAAATGGTAGTTGTGTAATACTGGTAGGCGTGCGGGAAATAACCGTTCTGTTAGAGGTTCCAAGTTTCGGATATCAACAAGACATTGGCCTGACTGCTTCGTATGGTGTTACCCTTTGTTTTATTTTTCGCGAAATACTTCGACAGCTCAAAACCGCGAAATCAGATGTTTCCACAGCACACACCACAGAATACAAGAAGTAAATACGCCATGCTTGAAATGCATGAACAACCAGGTCTTGGCATAAGAAAATAAATCACTTTTTGTTTCTGTATTTGACTGTAGGGCGAAACGGCGCCCAGACAACACCTCACAGGCAGTTCCAATTCATATCTTTACAATAGATCGTTTTCGTTCATGTGTCGCATATATTTAATCGAGTGTATGTGTGTATTTATATTCTATTTTTGGATTCTTATTTATAATAAATACAACGCTGCAGATTGGTCGTTAAAATTGAGTCTACGGTAAAATTGTTTTGACAGAACACTCTTCTCCCCCTCACCACTCATTTGATTTTGACTGTAAAGTCATCCCGACGTTCACCCACCAGATCACAAGAACTCAAATCTCACACGAGATACAAGCTGGTACCACCTGTGTACATTTTGATTTTCCACACGAGTGTTGTAAACAGGTTACAAGATAAGCCTGTGATGTCGCGGTGACTTTTCTTTACTAATGATTTTGACATTTTATCACGGGAATTTCCGTGTAATAACCTGTACTTATAATATACAGTAAACTTTTTCATTGTCACCTCTACCAATTAGTCAATATTATATGGAAATTTGAGGGCAATAGTAAATACACGTTCTGTTTACCGATTTATGACAGAAATATGAAAACCGAAGTCATAGACATCGTGTTTTCACACTTGTTATATTAGCAGTCGGGGGGAGTAGTATGTATACAGAATGTGCATGGGAAGTTTCGTTCTCAGGTTTACTGTATACGAGATCAGTACCGTCAATAGACCGACGCAATGGAAACAGGCAAATAAACTTGAGTCGGCGTATTTTCTTCGCGACCGTTTAGCAACACTCTGGCCGTGTGTATCCGGTGGACTGCCGCCTTTTCTTGTTGGCCGTCATCAACTTGAATTAGTTCCGCGTCATATTATTCCGACGATGTATAAATTGCCGAGCGTGCGATGTTTCAAATCATGGCACATGAAGACTGCTCTGTATTTGTTTGAAATTCAATTGCTATGTTATATTTAAACAAGCAAATTGTAATCCGTTCTTAGGGTGTTTATATCAGTTGTTTTGTGGGATTAGCAGTACAGGGGAAGGATAAGCATTCATTTACTCAGTGGACAGAGGCGGAGTTAATTACCCATGAGCACTTGGTGCAATCCAAGGGATTGAGCGGTTCCCCTTTAAAACCACAGTCAGCTGGCATCGGTGTCGCTGGGTGTATATGATAAAGGGAAGTTGTGCAACCAAAACAGGAACATTTCTACTAATTCTTATGTTTTTTCGACGTTTTTTGAAAAACCTGCGAAAGTAGAACATTCCGGAGGGGATGAAACGGAAGAGCCAAACTTAATGCGTAAAAATAGAATGCGTATTTTGACCTCTACGTGGCCAACCAATGGCTGGACACGGATACGTTTGCGATCAACGCCAAAAAGCCCTGCGTCCATCGCCTGGCGATGCTCTTCTGTTTCACCCCCTCCGGAATGTTCTACTTTCGACGCCTAATCGCAGGTTTTTCAAAAAACGTCAAAAAAACACAAGAATAAGTAGAAATGTTCCTGTTTTGGGCGGATTATTGATAGATAATAATGTCTTTATTACAAAAATGCTGAAAAACCGTGAGTTTTTGCCTTAGTTATTTTTTCATTGGCGAAAAACTGCGAACTCGGCAAATTTGGTTGCACAACTTCCCTCTATCATATACACCCAGCTTGAAATCCAAATACTATAGTAAGAATGTTTGTTTGTGCTTCAATTGCCATCATGTAACGGTCAGATTACATAGAATATAATAAAGTTGGACGTTCAACAAATCGGTATGCAAATTAAATCCTTTGTTTTCAGTCTGAGACTCAACCTGGTATGTAAATGTACAGAGGACGTACATGTATTCACCCATAGCTGGGTTCATGAAAATAACCTGAAATTACTCACGGAATGCATGATGTTTTTTTTCTTGTTTTTCCCCCTGTCGCTACCTTGAGGCACAAGCTAAAGCAACACTGTTGTCTCAACTGCATATGAGTTATTGTTAAATTAAACTATTAGTAAATTCTGAACGACTTTTCAAATCTACACCACTTTGTGTCAAGTGATGTTAGCGTATTTCTAATTTAGTTTTAACTCATACAATATTTATTCACTCACTGCTTACTATAGCTAGAATGCTGTATGTGGTTCACTTTCAGGTTACGGTAGTTCTTCTGCCGGTTTCTCGCAACCAACAACTCGATTATTCATTTGGGATTTTGAGAAACTTAACTTGAATCGTTATGGCATTCATACGCACAATACCTCACCTTGTTTCAACTTTTAAATTGTCAGTAAACAAGGTCGTTCATAGTAGCACTTCTATGGGATTGACGTACTAGAATGAATGGGTTCAATTATCAGTGTTCAATGATGACGTCATTGACTGGCCGTCTAGAGGCGAAATGACACCAGGCAAAGCGAACGTTTGTTGTCTACTTTACAGCCTGTTTTATACCCGATATTTAGGGCATTTTGCAGCACATACAAGTTGTTTTTATCTACAGAATTCATTCATAGATCTCAAAATTTATGTACAGAGTGACAAAAGCCAAATCCCCGCTCCCTTTAACATTACAAAAAACTATGATCAAGCATGACTCAAAATTTTCAAAATTGTTTGAAGTTACATGTACAAACAATTACTTGTTATTGTTACAAGTATGTACATAGTTTTGATGGCAGTGTCGCTTTAAACGTTAACTGCAACCATATTTTTTTGGGGGAAAATTGCACTACAGTCACTGCAACATTGTATACAATGTACATATAACATGATTTGTTATTAGATATTCATGCAGATACATGTACCGGGGTAATTGTGGCACTTTAAAAGAATTTACCAATACATATTTTTCTAACATTGTCTTGAAGTGATATACATGTATTAGAAATGGTTTTCAGCTTTAAATTGATATGAATGTAAGCTGCGACTGGAAAGATCGGCAGGACTTCAGAAGACGTACCTACACTTTATGCAATTTTTTTTTAATTATGCTAATTTATTCATGACGTAGCAGTTTCTGTGCTCATGAATATTCATTAATTTGTGGGTCAATACATTTTAAAAGGGGCGATATATTATTTTTGGGGGAAGAGTTAGAAAGGGGGATCAGTAATCATTAGGGGGTCAATACAAAAAAAGGGACCCATTTGGAGAGCAGCCATGCTCCTCGTGTCTGTTGTTGCACGTGACCTACAGCTGTCAACTGTGTTCGTTCTTCGTCGACTACTGGCTTCCATGTGAGGTAGTATTCTTGTGTTCTGTTTTTCTGACTTGAGTTTTTGAATCTGCTGTTTATGTTTTTAACGTCTTTCATGTCTTTTGTAGGAGTGTCCAATCCGTGATTCGAACTTGCGATCTTTGAGTTCCCAGCGCACTGTCTTGTCCACTGTACCACGAGTGTCTTCACACAAATAATAGGATTTAAGTCCTATTCATAGAAGCACTGTCTTCACTAGCATTCAAAAATCTAACTAAACATACTGGATTCGAACCAGCGATCGCTCACATTGCTGACATAGTACAAATCAACTGAGCTATGTGGGTAGTCATGCAAATTGAATAATTTGTTGTCATATTTAGCTTTATTGCCAAATAGTGTTTGCGAGAAAAAGATGGGCAGGCAAGGGAATTGAACCCGGCTCCTCCTGATCACTATGTAGAGAACTGACCCACAAGACCACGATGGATTGACTGGTTGTCTTTGCAATTGATAAGAGTATATAGTGTGTATATATATAGAAATACAACATATTTCTATTATTGAGTTACAATTGTCCAAAAAATTGGCAATTTTGTGTTTTTACTTGTGTAAACTATATACATGGCATAACCCGTTAGAGTACATTTTGCCAATTGGGTGTTTGCCATTTGCGTTGCCTATACCTGACCCGACCCTAACCCTAATGCCAAGACACGTTCCTGTTAATAATTCCGTTGCCCATACCTGACCCGACCCTAAACCTAATGCCAAGACACGTTCCTGTTTATATTTGCTCAATAATGATACTCTGTTGTGCACTGTCTGCGGGTAAGTTGCATTGATGTCAACTGATTAAACAAGTCGCGTTTAAGTAATTTCCACTATTAACAAGTGGTTAAATTGTGACAATAAATGTGTGGACAAATATTTGAGATTAATTTTGATGTAGACAACTCGTTTAATAATTTTACACCATTACAAGTTGTTAAATTGAGAGAATAAATGTATGGACTAATATTTGAGTCTTATTTTGGTGTAAACAACTCGCGTTTGATTAATTCCCACAAATACAAGTTGTTAAATTGAGAGAATAAATGTGTGGACAAATATTTTAGACTTATTTTGGTGTAGACAGCTCTCATTTAATAATTTTACACCATTACAAGTTGTTAAATTGAGAGAATAAATGTGTGGACAAATATTTTAGACTTATTTTGGTGTAGACAGCTCTCGTTTAATTATTTTACACCATTACAAGTTGTTAAATTGAGAGAATAAATGTGCAGACAAATATTTTGGTGTAGACAACTCTCATTTGATTAATTCCAACAATTACAAGTTCTTAAATTGACAGAATGAATGTATGGACAAATATTGACCATTGTATTTGTGAGTAAATACCTGTTGTTTAATTAATTTCCACCTCTACAAGGTTGTTAAATTGAGAGAATAAATGTGTGGATAAATATTTGATACATATTTAGGTGTAAGAACTCGTGTTTGACCAACTAACACCATTGCAAGTTGTTAAAATAATGAAATAAATATACTGGTATCATTGGATATTTGATTTAATTGTGAAACTTTCTAACAAAATGTTAACAGCTGGCTTCGAACCCTCAATCAACAATTCCGCAGACACAGTATAAATTCCACAACACCACAGAAGATATTCGTCTGTTGCCTGAATTGTTTTCGTAACATAGGGAACGCCATCGACACTTTAACAAAACTTACCTTGACTTGGGTCTTGTTTATCTCTTGTGACTGGAAACTGTTGAACAAATTGCTCGTCGTCCAGTTTAAGACGTAAGTTATTTTATTATTTATTCATTCAGTTTTGTACGGTGGAGTTTTGTGAGGTTTATTATTTTTTTGCGACGTTCTTTGCTTACTTGTTTACGGTTTGAGAGATTTCAGTTTATTTGATTTACGTTTTTACGGTAGCTCTGAGCGGGACTCGAACCCACTGTCTTTTCAAGCTAATTTTGTTTTATTTTGATGGCACGCTTGTGTACCACGCCACGACGTTGGTCATTAAGTGGTGTTCATTTTTCTAACTACTCCAGTGTTCCGATGAGTTGAACGGAAAAGCCAAAATGATTGCTCGTTTCTGATTGCTTCGGTTCTGGTGAGTGTGTATCTCGTGTGATTCGAACCCATGTCGTTTGTAATGGGCGGTTTTTTATTTCCCATGTTGGCTACGCCGTAATATGCAACCACTTCCCCGTTTTATTGTGATTTTGAGAGTGTTTAATGATGTCTTCCTCGCCCGTCACGCCGTGACCCAGTTTCAACCACACGGCCATTTTGCAACAAGTGCGTGACCCTCGGCGTCACCCGACTCACTATATGATCGTTCTGTTCAACTGTTAAGCTAGGATTTATTACCGTTATTATCATTATATTGTCACATGATTTATTTTACCTTATGTGTAATGTCTTAAGTATCTTTATTGTAATTTGTATATACCAATTCGTATATACCGAGGAAACGACCCCGATTGAAGGTCATGTATTTTGTGACATCACCAATTCGTGTGTAGGTACGGCTTCTAGATCCGTGCCGAAAGATCTCACAGTCACACGGTAAGAACACTACCCCTTTTAAAATTGGCATTGTTGTAGTTTAACCCCTATCGTATGTGTGTTTGTATTTTTACATTGACTTGACTAGATAAAAGTTAATAGGAGCCAAAAGACACAAGTGCAATACATGCATTTTTAGATTATACAGTCTTGAGGTTGAAAATTAAGCTGGGATCATGGGTCTGTATATTTCAATGGTTTGGGTCTAGGAGTTAGAAAAATTGTAAAAACCATGATTATTTACAAGCATATTATTCAAAATGGCGACATAATATATACAAAACTCTGCACCCCTCATCAACATTTTGTACACCAACACCTGAAATTGTCTGGTTGGTAAGTAATTTTACTGACAATCAATGCTTTGTAAAGTTTTTACCAACAGCTTATTGGCTTTAACACAAGTCTACACAGAAATAAACAAATTATGAAACTGATACATAAAATATAATTTTAACAATAGTAGTAAAATTCTGAACTATGAAAAAAAAATGTATGTATATATTATATATACATGTCTTCACGTACAATTAATTATCAATCACATCTGGTAAAATTGCACAAAATGACCCACATATGTCTGGATGTACATATTCAAATGTGTAAAAAAAATGAGTTGAAATCATCAAATATTATTAACAGCATTAGTAATACAATATGATATCAATGACTTTTTTTGAGATGCATTACAAGCGGGCAGGGATCAGTTCGACATGATACATCAGTGTATTGACTTAAAAACTAAACAGATGTACTTACTGTGTTTCGATCGTGGATGCTAGGTTCGACTAATACACCATCTGTTTCAGCCATTGTGAATTCCCAAACGATAAAATCGGGCAACAAAGCCTACGTTGGATTCAATACACTCATGATTCTATATATTCAAGCTCGCCATTTTCAGTGATCAGCATGCTGGGTATTATAAGGTCAAGGGTTATACTTGGCTCGTTCTAAGATATATTTTAAGACACTGTTCAATTGTTTAAAATAATCTAAATCGTTTAACGCAAACGAAAATATTTTACTAATAATATGCTTATGACTATATAAACTATTCTTTACATTAGCTTTATGACATTTATTTTTTGCACTGCCTACATTCTCTGGAACAAGGAGAATACTTGCGCATGCGTAGTATCCTTAACAACAATCTACGCAACGGTGGGTTTCAACTCAACTTCGTTGTAATTTGCTCAAATTTACAATATATATTTCGATTAGGGGCTTTCTTAAATATAGATATGCCGGTTAAGGGTGGAGGAAAAGGAAAACAGGTATGTCATAGCTCATTTATGTATATTTTTTATATACTGAATTTAACTGCTTGTGTGTACTTGTCAACACATCCCGCTCAACGCGCTCAGTCACTAATCCGGTTGTAGCTCAACCTGTAACCTTGGTTGTGTCTGAGATCAATGGAGGAGAAAACACAAACAGTCTGTTGTACGAGTTTGTTTTTACATGTACCAGATATTTTAATGTCTAGTATCAAGATATTAGTTACTCGCGGAATGGATTTTCTCCAGCTCAGTTGAGCTAGTAGTGCTTATGGTGTATCCATCGGGCAATACATTGTGATCATGGCAACGAGCGTTCTACTTCTAAGCTGAGCGAAATTATTTCAATACTTGTACAAAGTCAACTTTGGGTGATTCTAACCTACAGTGAATAAAGTACGTTTTCATGTAAATTAAACCCAATGTCTTTGTAAATTGTTACTATTTTGTTTGTGCTTGAGTAAAGAATGTTTACAAACATAATATAATATTGTACCAACAGGGGTCTGACGATTTACTTATGTGGTTGGTTGCTGAAGCAACTGGAGTTTTCAGAGCGTGGATGATTAAATGCAATGATTTATGCTAACATTACCAAACTGTTTCAATTATATGATTTCCATTATTTTGAGCAAGGATAAGGACTTAGTAATTCTGCTCCATAGACGTCCATGTATTGAGCACACCAACCAACTGCACAAATAAATCATTAGACCTCTGTGATTATACCCATACATAGCAAGTTTATAAATATGCTCCATTTCAAAACATTTTCAAAATATAAATATTGTATATTTCAAGAGTAAATTTGTCATTACTTTATATTTTCAGGCTCCAGTCGGCGGAGGAGCTGCAAGTATTTCAAAAAGAGGTCGTCCAAGTCGAGTTAGTGTTGCACCAGGAAGAGTACCTTTTATCAGGGTATGTATTTTAGATTGTGTCTTACTGCAATATAACTAGTAAATAATTTTCAATTTTGCTGTATATTTTAGTAAAATATTTGAATTTTCCTGATTTTAGGATTTTATGATGGCCTTTGTGGAGAAAACATTTTGCAAAAGTCTGTCATAATATTGCAATCAGATCTTTGACATGCATACGAAAATGGGAATTAATTAATTAAAATAAGAGTTTTTTTTACTTTTATTCGGTTTCTGCAAGCTCCTTGTGTGTTTGTGTATAACTACTGTATGGCCCAGTTTGGCCAGAATTGCTGGTATCACTGGGGATAACTGAAGAAAGTGAGGGAGAGCTTTTGTTACAAGTGGCTGATTGTAGAATATCAATGTGATATACTAGAAGCATGATGATCCATTGAGTAAATATAATGAATCTGCAAATCTCTCAGATAAGAATGTAAATAATAACAGACTGAGTAAAAGCTTAGAATGTCTCAGGGAAAGAAATATTTTATTTAGGCTTACCACTAATAAAATGTTTAGAAACACAAAAATGTTATTCAAAATTCATCAGAGAACAAAGTAACTCACTTCATAATGATTTAAAAAACCATGTAATATCTTTCCATGGAGACATAAATCAAAGCAATATATTAATTACAAAATGTCAGCATTTTCTCCAATTTCTACTCCTCAACGACTCATCGACAATTAATGCTGTCTACAAAATTCATTATTTTGCTTATCAGGAGGTGACTGAGGTAAAGGAGGTTTTTGATTTCTTCTTGAAGGCATTCATACTTGCACAAATACGCATGTTTTTTTTATCTAGCTGTCATCTAAAGCATATTGATCGCATGATGATGATTTGCAATCATGATCTGCATAATCTTTCATTGCTGATAACTTTTTTGCATCTGTCTCTGTCATGTTAACTCACAAGGAAAAAAGTTACTCGAAACTTATACAAATTCTTTTTCGTACATTGCAACATGGCTATGTCAGTACTACCGGTATTTTAATTAGCTGCGTTTATATGCGTAGAATTCTACTTATTTATATACTTTGGGCTGTGGTTCTTATGCATGTTTTTTTGCATTTCAAATGAAAGTGGGTAAACATAATGTGATGTAACATTCTGTTAGGGTTCTTCCTAAGAGCTACAAAATCTTTCTAGCACACAAGATTGCTATCATGATTGACTAATATATTTCTTCTATTTAGGATGATGATGATATGACAGAAACTGGTGATGGGCAGGATGATTGGATGCAGGTAAGGATAGTATTGTAAAAGTGTTGTGGTTCTCTGCTCACTATTGTTATTTCACATTTTTACAGCAAATCTTTTCTCATTTAGATTACTGTTGCTAGTGTTGACGATGTGATCTGGTCTGTATACTGTTTTCTGTTCATTTCATATTCTTTTTGACTTGCTAAATGATGAATAATGACGAGACTCTTGATATTTCATCTGAGGTGAAGTATTGAAAGAACATTTTCTGCCAACAGTTTGTTTGTCAGTGTTTTGAGAGGAACAGCTTGGGGTTTAAATAATGCGTGTGGAACTCCATGGAAAAGTGAATACCTTTATAGTCATGATTGTGATTGTTGTAAAAGTGATGTGGTTCCCCGGTTACTATTAGGAATACCATGACGGATAATTCAGATTATGATTGTGTCATTTTGTCCTCTATGCATAGTAGTTGACAAAATCAGCATTAGAATCGTTCTTGAATTAGTGAAATTCAAACTTGCCTAATATGATAATATATCACATTTTTCTTTTTTGTCTTCTAATGGAATATCAATGTCTTGTGAGTACCATTGTGCAGAATATTGAGCTCTTTGTGGTATGGTGGTGAAGTGCCCCTCCTTGGATTTCACTTTATGATCTGTTTTCATACACAATGAATATTCTTTGTTTGTTGTCCTTTTTTTCAATGCATGAGTGGAACCCCCCTCTTCATTATCATAGAGTGGCCAATATATAGGTTTTATCTTTTTCATTGAGAATGTTGTTCTTGTTCACATCAGCCAAAGACGTTGGTCAAGCCAGATGATCAACTGGAATTATCTGAGCAAGAGCTGAAAGAAGAATTCACAAGAATCTTAACAGCAAACAATCCACATGCCCCTCAAAATATTGTCAGGTTCAGTTTCAAGGTAAGGAAATCTTTAGTTTGTTTTACTTGATTGTACTGCAGTGCTAGAACTTTTATAATTTATGCATTAAATGATGATAACAGCCAAACTTGTTTTGTTTGGTGATATGCTACATTACATCATTCTAATTGTACAGGAAAGAAGTTACAAGCAGACCTCCAGTGTAGATCAGTTAGCTATTCATTTTGCCTTAGATGGGAATATGTTACATAAAGACTCTGATGAAGCCAGGAGACAACTGCAGAAATTAGGCCTAGGTGAAGGTGGGTTCTATTTATACTTCTATTATCACCAAGCCTACCTCTGACTGACTATAATCCCACTCCATTAATTAATTCCCACAGTTATTTATAAAACACTGATAATATATTACCAATGACTTATATTTGTTATCCAATTTATAGTACCTTGTATAATTTCATTTTATGCTAATGCTAATATGGCTAGTAGGATTGTCATGCTATAGTCAACATATAGATTTGAGGAATTTAAGAATATGGAATTTGAAGGGGACTTTGGAAGAAATAGAATTGCTGAAACTTTATTCTGTTTGTAGCCAAATTTGGAAATTAGAATCTGTACTCACACTAAGAACAGCAGTATCATTAGTGAGGCCAATAGCAAAATTAATATGTTATCGATAAAAGTTGTTCGAGGTGAACATGAATGATACTAACATACTACTAGTACTCACAATATCAGTTTACTTCACTTCTGTAGCGCCACTGAATTAACAAGTTCTAAAGTAAGAAACTGACTTTTGATGTTATTAATCATGTTAATTTAAGACAAGCATAATTATAAATCCAACTAAGTTATATTTTTCTATCTTGATTAATAATAATTGTCACAAACAACGATGAAGACCTTTATTTCCGATCACGAAGTGGTAGGTGTTATTTCAAAACATACAGCCTGCATGGTTTATGACACAACTTATTTGTATATACACTGCTGTCTATCAGAGAATGCATGGTCCCAACTTGATATCTGATTTTCTAGTTTGAGTGACAGTCATACAAGCATGGTTTCAATATGAATGAACCCGTTTTATACAAATAATTATACACTGACTTGCATTGACAGTGCTAGTTTGTTCATTGCATGTACATGTAGCACTTTATTACCATCCAGATAGACCACATTATGAAAGTAGCATGTTTGAAACAAGAGATAACATGCTTTAGTTATTTATGCATTCAGAATATTTGTTCCTATTGTGCCCATAAATAATAGTAGTAAGTCCTGTGAAACCCACCACTAGAGGGCGTATTTTCTTGTGTGTCAGAGACCATTTTTTCTGTAAGACATCGTTTCCAGTAGACAATTTCTTTGCATTGTATTATGCATGTATTGTCAGTAATTGATATACTTCTGTCCCTTCTCATGAAATTAAAACACTAGATAAGAAGTCTGATTTTTTGTAGCAGTCGGTTGGTTAGTTATGCACTGAAATCCTGTATTATCCTTAGTTTTTTTAAATACAATTACTGACTATGCATTGTGTGTTCTGGTATATTATTAGCTGTAAGTGAACACACTATCAGTGAAATGGGTGAAGAAAAGAAGGAAGACGATGAAGAGGGAAAATATGAGGTAAACACACTTAAGTCCACTTTCTGTAACATATACAATGTAGTTAAGTACTAATGTATTTAATAAATAATATTTATTTGTGAATATATCATTTTTGTTCTGATGTTGTTTCTTGTATTTTATCTCTCTGGCTTCTTATAAAATTGTGTATATTTATTGTTACTTATAAATAACTTCACTGAAATTTAGAAATTGTCCAAGATTAAGGGTAATTGGATTTTGTGTATTTTTCACTTGACTCAGTTGTTTGATATTTTCATTTGCATATGTATTAATGAAGTTTGAATTCACTTATTTTACGTAAAAGATTTAGATAAAGTTGTCAAAGAGATAATTTCAGCATGTTTGATTAACCATTTTGTGACTATACATAAATATTCAGTTGTACTTGTTGATTTGTGTCACACATTCACATACACATCAATGTAATTCATTCTATTCAATATTTCAATGCTCACTCACCTCCCCCATCATTCTGCATAAATGAAGGGGGCAGAGGATGAAATAGATGAATTTGAATCGGTCTTTGAGGAGGAAGAGGAGGTGGGTCCATGGATCTGGTATCTGCTGAATTATTTCAGCATGAAATATTCAAAATATGACAATCTTTTTTTTTTCCTGTGGCTTGAGTAGATTGTATTGCCAATAAGACTTCAGCAGGAGACATATGTGGAATAGATGCATTACAGAATCTTGAGTTGCTTGAAGCACATCCACCATTGTTGTAGCGTGATGTGATTGTTATGATTTTCCATATGATATACATACAATGTAATGTGTGTAAAAATACATTGTTTGAAAATTTGAACACGCACTGCACAAAGACTATGGCGCTTTAATCCAGGTTGAAAGTTCTGTTGTGAATTAGAAACTTCAAATATAAAAACCATCATATTGTGGATAGCAACACAAGAACTCTAAATTCATCTATTGGACGTTAAGTTTTATTTGATTTGTTTAGTTTATATTTTTGCATTAATACACATAATTTCTTGAACTTACTGGCAATGCAAAGTACACTCTGCACACAGTGATGTGTGACCTACTTTTACCCCCTCCAATACCTTGTATGAATTTCAAATTGTACCTTTTAGATTTCAGTTGTCAGCATGAAGTTTTTTTTTTGGATTGCCAAAATTCTGACACAAGTGGTTTGATTCCTCTCATTATATTCTGTCAAATCAGTAACAGTCCTTGTCAAGGAAGTTCAGTGTTTTTTATGAATATACATCTTTTCATTGTGCAACTCTGTCCTTAGTCTCTGTACTACATTGTGCATGTCTGTCCTCAGTTTTTATACTCCATTGTGTGTGTCTACCATTACTTCTTACAATATTGCTGCCAACTAATTCTGCCTAATCTAATATGTAATCATTCTGTTTTATGGTCTGAAAGCCTGACACTTAATTTGTCAGCTTATTAATATGAACTAGTACTTCAGCGTTTTAGTTAACATCAGTGTATATTTAAATATCTTACATATTTCTATATTTCTGCTTGTTTTGCTACATTTTCTATTTCACAACTATAGATTATAAAGTCCCCAGTTCCAACTCCAGAGGTGAGAGTGAAATTGATTCTACATGCACTATAGATAGGTGTGTTGGGAATAGTAACACTAACATGTATCAAACCCCAGATACATGAATTCCCGAACGCCACACACACTATATGCAATTGTGTGATTGTTTTACTGCACTGCCTCCACCCATGACACAAGGTTTACGTGAACACAATATCATTGGATATGTGAAATTTAAACCACTGTTATTACCGGTACCTAACTCTTATACTGTGCTTGCTTACTAACATATCAGTGCACTTCCCTTGCTTCAGTTTAATGTATCTGTTTCCTGTCTGGCATACATGTACATGTCATTCCAAAGTGTAGCTGCTATATGTGAGTTTTGATGTCCACACTCGTATGCACATTTTTTAGGTTCAGTGCCTTGCACTCCAGAGTAGCACTCGCTTCTATGGTACTAGTAGTTCACTTGACAACTACCGAATCTGTAAGGCATTTTGAGTTAAATATCTTTCTGCATTTTGCTTGTCTGCAAATCTAGGAGGAAGGGGAGAAACGTGAAGATGATACTACAACACCAGCACCAGCAAAGGGAACTCAGAAATTGACAAACCAGTTCAATTACAGTGAAAGAGCATCACAGACTTATAATAATCCTTATAGGGTGAGTCTCAACATTTAGTGTCTTCACACATACAAGAACATTGTTTATTCATTAACCATATCATGTCTAAAGGAAGGCTAAACTCTGCAGGTGTATCCTCATGAAAAAAAAACCAAAAATACATGAATTATTTCCAATTATTTCAGGAACGTGGTACAGCCACAGAACCACCACCAAGAGCCACTTTTTCATCCAATGCCACACAGTGGGAAATCTACGATGCTTATTGCGAGGACCTTGAAAGACAGGTAGGAGTTGTACAGGATATTGTTTCATCTTCTCATTTAAGTGATATTTCATCTTTTTAATTAGCGGTGTTTGTTGAAATCCAATAACTTGTTCCAAAAGTGGAAGTTGTTTATTCCTGTTCAAAATTAAATTTTCACATGATTATAAAATACAATTTATGTTTTATCTATAGAAAAAGTTTTATACATTTTCTCATTGTAGCTATCCATTATGTTTTCAGATTTCATCAACTGTCTGAAATCTTCTTCAATCACAACTAAAACAACTTGAATTCAGTTAGACAATATCTTTTATAAATGTCTATTTATAAACACCCAATTGTATCTACAATATTTTTTAGCTTTTTTCCATTCATCTGTCATGCTACTCTCTTTTTGTAGCTTTCACCAAATTATTATCTAATTTGATACGATGCTCATCAACTTTAGTGTGTGTACCTCATTGGTGTTAATTGTATCATGGTACTTAATATACTTTTCTTGTTATTTTCTTTCCCCTCCTCTTTCGGTGTGTGACTATTTTCACTGGTCAAGGAAGCGTTGAAGGTTGCTGTTGTTCATTTATTCATTAATAAATTTTATTTTCATTATGCTTTTATAGTTTTCAACATTCATATGCCTTTTAATTTATATAGCTTGTTTTCTTGCTTTAGAGTATGTACAAGTTGCCATAATATCTTTGTGGTTTGTTGCAAACTCTTCAGTAACCTTTCCGCTTTCTATTCCTGTTTGAAATTATTATATAGTAGTTATTTCACAAAAGTTTCTCCACAGAAACTGTTCTTTCTACTCACATCCAAAAACAAAATTGAATAAGGTATTTGCTTCATAGGCAGTCGCATGGCGATTTCTCCACACTCTATAGTAGTATAAAAAAATGTGTGTGACAGTATAGCATGCCTTGTTTCTCTGGCCATTGAAATAAATACAGCAAATATTGTAAATAAAGTCTGCCCTTTTAAGTAGTTGGTGATAGGTGATGTGGGTGAACTGTTTTGCAGGATATCATAAAAGTGTCATGCACATCTGTTCCCCATTTACTGATGTTTGAAGAATACAGTCTTAGATTTTAGTAACTGCCTGTTTTCATACCAAACTTTTATATAAAAAATAGTCACTGATTACTGTGATTTTCCTGTTTTATTCTCTTTTTTTTCCTCAAATTTGCATGCACTGTATGTCGGCGTTGCTCTATGGATTACTCCTGAATACAGGCTGAGGTTGGATTATTATCTATTTACCTTAATGTGTGCTGCATCCACATTCATAATAACTGCATTCACATTATTTTAAAATCACTTTTATAATTTCACTAACAATGTTATAAAAATACAGCTTTTTCTTAACAGCTTGTATGCACTATATATTGCACCTCACCACGAATTTTGATGTTCACAGATGTTTAATGTTTATCATAATGTCGTTATTTACTACTACTGCTATTATTAACAATTCTAATATTTGGGAAAATGTGATTACCGGGTACATTTCACTTTCTTAATTTATATGTTAAATATGTGTAAGTTTACCATGTAGGTCTAATTGCCTGGTTATTAAAAGCAGGGTGTGTGACAATAATCACAGTGATATAGCTTCCCGGTGGTGGCTGTGGCAATTTTTTTTTTTGAAATATTTTGTAGAAAATTGTACTAATTCAGTCTGGGCTAATGTAATTATTCATACTTCGGTACAATTCATATTACTCAAACCAGCACACCTTCTAACCTTTTGGGTATGTTTGGTAAATAATCCTGGTTTCAGGCTGGGCTGTCTAGGGTTGTTCTGAAAATGAAAATTTGCATTTTGCCATGCATTTACATGTAGCACATGGCTGCTCAGAGCAATGCTGTATGAAATAGCAATACTAATTTTTAAATAAGAAGGCACTATATTATATAGTAGGCTTTGGGAGCTGCAATTCCATGTTCAGATAATTTGGTGACAATTTTTTCTATTAAATGTCACATTTTTATTTGTGTTTTTCTCCACCTTTTTTTTTTTTTTTTTTTACATGTATCACTTTATGCTTATCTTGTGTCCTCCACATTATATAGTTTCTTCACATTGCCCTCTTGCAGTCTGTTTCCTTTTGCAATAGTTGCACATCCAGCAAATACATGCTGTTTTTTTTTTAATGCCTATGCTGACTGAATTCATTGTACTACTGTTACAGGAGAAATCTAAGGAAAAGAAACAAGCTATGCTGAAGAAAGATGAGGAAAAATCCAAGAAAAAGTTAACAGCAGTTGAAACTCAGGGAGACGACATCTCAAGAATTTCTAGAGCTGCTAAAATAATGGAAAGAATGGTTAATCAGAATACGTATGATGACATTGCTCAGGGTAAGATACTACTGCTCCAATGTACTTATACTTCGTGATTAGTAGTGTAAACAACACATTTGTAAAACATGAAGTTCATTACTTTCTTATCATTCATCATTGACATTCTTATTCTTGCTGCAGATTTCAAATACTGGGAAGATGTCTCAGATGACTTTAGAGAGCAGGAGGGTACATTGCTGCCTCTCTGGAAATTTTCTTATGAGAAAGCTAAAAGGTTGGCTATCACGGCACTGTGTTGGAACCCTAGATACAAAGATCTGTTTGCAGTAGGACATGGATCATGTAAGTATACTGACACTCATCCAGTTCAACTAATCAGTAGCTACTCTCTTTAAATAGTTGTTCAGACTTTGTCTGTATATGCGTATGTTTGTGAATCCAATGTAATTCCCCGGGAATGCTTTGGTACAAATAGATCCCAATGGTTGACGGCAATCAAATCTTAGTAATAATATACAATACATATAATACTAATATATGTCAGTCACTGCTATTTTATGATTTCAAATATTTTGTATAAATATTCACCAGCTTGACTTTGATTGACATTGACATTATGACACAACAATTGGTATAAGCATATCCACTTGCTTTTTCATTCAATGTTCAATCCAGGTTGATTTCATCAGTTTTCTGACATATCTGGTTTGATTCTTTACATTTTCTTTCACTTGTAGATGACTTTATGAAGCAAACTCAGGGTATGCTATGTTTCTACACTATGAAAAACCCATCATTTCCAGAGTATATTTTCCCAGTGGACAGTGGTATAATGTGTTTAGACATGCACCCAGAACACCCGTATCTTGCTGCTGTTGGTTTCTATGATGGCTCTGTGGGTGTCTTCAATGTGGTGGAAAAAAATATTAAACCACTTTACAGGAGCACAGCAAAGACCGGTAAACATACAGACCCAGTGTGGCAGGTTAGTTGATACATAGTATATCCTTTACATGTGACGATCTAGCTAGGTAATGCTATGCTATATCAAGGGTGTATCTCTAGCTTACTAGTCAACATGACCCTTCTATATTTATTAACTTTCAAAATAATGTTAAAGTTGGTACCAAAGAAACCTCTACATGTATCTCAAAAATCGTATTGTTTATTCTACAGGTGGCATGGCAAAAAGATGATTTAGATAACAACCTTAATTTCTTCTCTGTTTCTTCTGATGGCAGAGTGGTATCCTGGACTTTAGTCAAGGTATGTATTATTATTTTCCATTTTCATTGATTTATGCAAATGAGCTGTCAAAATGAAATGTAGATTACGATATATTAGATTCCTGCTGAAGAGTTCTTTACAATCTTATTTACTTTGATCTGCAACTTGGTGCTTGTAAATTAAAAATTCTAATTAATACTGTTATTGTTTTACAGAATGAATTAATCTACACTGATATTATTACATTAAAATTGGATGGCACTCCTGATGAAGGTCCAGATGGCACACAAATTGTTACATTAGGTAAAGTATATACATTTCATGTGCACTTTTGAATACAAACAAAGATATATTCTATGTAAAAAAAGTCTGGATTATTGAATCTGTAGAATCTGCCTATTTCTGGCTAGTATCAACAACAATACAGTCGTCTCCATAACTTTCATTGTACATTTCACAGGGTTTTATACTGCCACAAAATTATCATGTCTTAAACATGCAAAGAAATACTTGCCTTATGCATTTGTATTCTATTGGTGACATTGTTTTTAATTGTGTATGTGGGTAGTACATCTGGTACATACATCCCAGAAATTGGTGATCTATCCACTCAAGCATCTTGACATCCCCCAAAAAAGAATGTAAATTTAACCAAAATTTTTACCTCAGACATTTTCGACTATGATAGCAGATATTACCGTGACCAGTAACTGCAGGAAGTGATGTACACAGACATAATGTACGACTCGGATGGGCTTAATAACAATAATATATCATATATTTGCATTGAAAGCTAATGTAAGACAACTGTATTAATAAGTTTTTTTTTTTTTAGGCTGTGGAACATGTTTTGATTTCCACAAACAGACAGACTATTTATTCTTAGTTGGTACGGAAGAAGGAAAGATCCATAAATGTTCCAAGGCTTATTCTAGTCAATTCTTAGACACCTATGATGCACATCACATGGCTGTTTATAAAGTGCAATGGAATAACTTCCACCCTAAGATATTTATTTCGTGCAGCGCGGACTGGAGTGTTAAAATCTGGGATAGCATGTACACGTAAGTGAATAGTGTAATAACTTTGCATTTATTGCAATCTCTGCTGTTTGTCCTGTTACAGGTTATATGGCAAATTTAAAGAAAAATTTCTGCTTGAATGATGTCAATGTTCTACAGTTAAAAAAGTTTATGACTAGTTTGACAGTGGAGCAGAATTGTAATTGTTTTTCATATTGTGTTCAGTAGTTATTATACTGTAATATCCTGTCTATATTTTTTATGTGTGGCTAGTTATGTATGTTATGTATGTGTTCATTGATGTATTACTTTTATTTTATAGGAAAGGACCAATGTTCACATTTGACTTGGGTAGTTCTGTTGGTGACGTAGCTTGGGCACCCTATTCGTCAACTGTATTTGCTGCAGTAACGGCTGATGGCAAGGTCAGTATAAACTGTCTATTTTTAATCTACCAGACAAATTGCAGTAGGTTATTTTGTCCATACTTACATAAAAAAAATGAAGATAGAAATGGTGACAGGAAATATTTACTACTAGGCTTACAAGTTTGATGGATAATTGATTTAAACATTGCATCTAAACAGTGCTTTATTTGTTATATAACTGCACTAGTTGTGTTCACGTTACACGAAGTACGGGCTAAGATTTAAGCTGATTTAGGCTTATCTAGCATATTTGCATTTCGGCTAGACCCAATTGCATCCACGCACAGGGAGGGCCAGTCGTTAGCACGGGCTAAGGGGTGCCATTAGTCGGTGACCTTTGGTAAGCCGCTATTTACGAACGAAAAATGGATGACACGCGCGAGGTTCTATTTCTGCTGCTGGCATGTTTCGTTCTAATTTTGAAGCGACGTGCACAGGAACGCGAGAGAAGACGGACCCAACTTATTTGGATGCACATAAACAGTATACAACGGGCGTAACAGAATACAGAGTTTTATTAATGCATGTCGTAGACAGCGAACCAAATATATTTTGTCTACGATTGGAGCTGCTGTAAGCTCTACTACAGTGACCCGATTAGTGTGGAAGCGAGCGCAGAGTCATGACTGGTGAAATAGTGTCGTTATACGAACATGGAACAATTTTCACACCCAAAGATCGTTGCAGAGGGCGCTTAGCCCTGGGCTAAGCGTTCGCGCATACTTCGTTAGCCCGTGCTAAGGTCTAGACCGCGTCTTAAATTCGGATCAGATTTAACCCATACTTAGCATTCCTTAGTCCGTGCTAAGCGTTCACGCACGTTTTCTTAGCACGGGCTAAAGAATTTGACCTCTTAGCCCGTGCTAAGGAGCTGTGCGTGAACGCAACTACTGTCTCATTATTCACTTACCATGCACATGCTAAAAAAATAATCAGCTCTACTTGTTTCTATGAACAATGCTTCCGTCTTTTGACATAAGGTTTACATTTATAACAACGAAATAACAACTATACTGCTGGACTTGCTGTCATACAAAGAAAATGTTTTCCCTTTTCAGGTGTTTGTGTATGACCTAAATGTGAATAAGTATGAGCCAATCTGTGAGCAAGCTGTTGTGCAAAAGAAGAAGACTAAACTAACACACATTGCATTCAACCCATCACAGCCTACTATTATTGTTGGTGATGATAGGTAAGAATTATATTCTTATGCTGGATCTTACTTTTTCCTTGAAATTTTGCATGTTTTTCTATAGTTTTAAACCATTGCTTGCAGATCAAAGTTTGCAACAAAAAAACTGTGTTTACCGGTAAGTTGAAAAAGGTGAAAAAAAGTTGACTTTGGTGTTAATGTTTTTTAATACTATCACGTGACACCAAACCCATCAAGTTGATTTTTTTTTATTATCTAGATTTGAAAAAAAATCCAACTTTCTCCTCCCATAGAAGCCTGCTTATGATTTCAAATACCAATAATTTATTCATTTTCCAATAAATTGTACTTCCGGGCAATATAAAGATAGTGACTTAAAAATAGTTTGTGATTTTACACAATAAACCAATGAACATTGTCAAGTGATTCATGACCAACTTTTTCAAAATTTTCTAACCTTATATTAATCACACTTTTTTTTTCATTGTCCTCTACCCCTAAGAAATATACATTTAATGTTGTTAATGTGTTGATTATTTGATTTTACAGAGGTCATATTACAAGTCTGAAGCTGTCCCCAAATCTTAGAAAGATGCCCAAGGTAAGAATACTTTAGTTATTCCCAGTTTATGCAGCATCATGAAGATAAAATAAATTGAGAAATTTATTCATGTGAAATTGCTATGTTAACTGATTCTCTGAGTTTGCTTTCTGTTTTTAAAGGGTGGTGCTTCTATTGGTGATTACATCAAGGGTAATGACATATGAAATAAACCTGCTTTTTCATTCTCTGCCCTGAATTGACATTTATTTGAAATACAGCGTTGATGCATGCAGCTTTCCACCCTCATAACTGTCTATGTACCCTCAAGGTTGTTTGGATTTGCTTTGTGATTTTCTCCATCCATCCATCCAATGTTAATTGAATCCCCTGATGTTCAACAAATCAATCATTGTTCATTACTCCAATTAAATATATTGCAGGGGATATTAGTAGGCTGCAATTGTTGTGTACCAGTGAAAGCAAAAACAGCTTCTTTCTGTTAGAGTGCCTGTGTATTGTACAAATGTATGATTTAATTTAGCTCCCAGTGTTTAATGATGTTTTTTTCACCCCATCTTCTTATTGTAGGAAAAGAAGGGGATGGAGACTCAAAAGGGTCCCGAAGTGGAGATTGCCAAGATGGATAAACTGTTGGCTTTAGTCAGAGAACCACCACAGAATAAGTAAAAAAACAAAGTATCATAAAATAGAAATTCCATCCAACACATATCTATAAAGAATACGAGCAGACCAAACATTGTAAATTTAGATATGTTATTGACCGTCCAAGTTATCTGTATTTAGGCACCCTACCATTGAACTTGATACATACATTATAATATCAAATATACAGTCAACATCACCCCTACTTTGTAGATTTACCATAATATTTTGTACATTTTTTTTTTCTGTTCTGAAATTGTTCCTACTTTTCTACTGTTATTCTAGGGACTTTTATTGTTTTCCATTCACCATGTTCTAATACAACGTTCAAACATTTGTATATGTGTGTATATATTAAATAATTTACTTTCCTTCTTTGTCAATAAAGAAAATCAAATGGCGCTCTAAGTTATAACTGTTTGTTTTGCATTTATTGCAATAGTATTATGACAAAGAATTGCTGAATTATTGATCTTTTCAATAAAAATACATTATTTCAAATACATAACTATGAGTTTTCATTTCATTGCATTGAGATATGTGGTTTCAATTGGAAGGGGTGATCTTGCTCTGTTATATGCAAGAAAAACATGCTTCACAGAAGCACATTTCCCACTTTTTTGTCATCCATCACTGTTGATGCACCAGGAAGATGAAGTGGGGTGAATATGTTCTGATTTTGGGATGTGAATTTCTTACAATGTCTGATTGTGAGTGTGCAAATCAAAGTGAAAATGTTTTCCTATGAACACTTCCATACCTCTGTTGTCATAATTGGCAATAAACCACTACTTGTCCAAGTATTTGGTACTACTCAATCAGCCATTTTGAGGATAATGTTGTGTTCAGCCAAACTGCTCTATGGTAAAGATATATGGGCATTTTAAAAGTAAGTCACATGACAAACGTTCAATTTTGTGTCATAAAATACCCACAACTCTTTAGGATAGAATACACTAACCTCAAAATGTCCAAATAAAAAAAACACTCTATAATACTCTATAGACTATTAACCTCAGTTGTTCTCCAGTATGTGCAACTGACAAAGCAAATCTGGTACCCCTTTAAGTAGAGTTCTCTGTTTAGGAAATATCTATGGTTGAGTTTTCAAGTATTGTTTTAACAGATAGTGAAGACCCATGCTGTTTAATATTGATTGATGATGCTGCTAATGCATTTTCAGAATCTGGTTACAAAACAAAGACCTCAGTCAGTACTTATCTTTCAAGAGTCGACATAATTTTCAACAGAGGCACTCTGTATTTTAGTGTTATAATTACTTTTTTTCATGTCAGCTGATATACTGATTAATTTTATTGTAATTCTTTTGTAGTATTAATTGGGAATGGCATATTTCTATCAATAATGCATCAATAGTTTAGTACAAGCAGAAAGCGTATTTCGGTACTTGTACAACAAAAATACGCTGATACAGGTGTATCTTCGGCTTTATCTTTGTGATAAAGAAAATAATTTAAAGTCAGGTTACTTTTCAATTTGATTTCGATTTTATCATGTACATTCTTTTCTGAAAAATAATTTAATTGGACTTTGACGGCCTATGATGTCACAGTTACTATCTGATTACTTTTTCTATTTTTATGTTTTGCCTGTTTGACTCTTATCTGCGATACTGTACTGTGTGATCAATTATTGAATCAACCATGACGTATAGCAATCGTGAAATTATGACGACAATTGCGGGATATTTCAATATTTGGTCGAATGCCTTGAACTTTGCTTTATGCCATTGTTATGTACAATCCGGATAAATCGTATTATTGAATTAATGACAAATGGTCGAAATTGTGCGTTTTCATTTGATTGGACGAGATTTAAACTCGTACCGGTAATACTCCCTTCCATAGTACGCCCTCTATGAGCGACGAGCAAGGATGGGTGGGGCACAGCGACAGAGTTACCTGGTCCCATGCGAACACATGTGGCAGGAATGTCGACCCGCTCAATACAACAATAAAACTGTCCACTCTACCTGGTTTCTATAACCGGTGCCGAACCGTTGCCAATTAAAATGTCGTAAAATATCCATGCTGCTACTAGATTCGAATGCTTCTTATCACACAGCATTTGAAAATGAGGGCGCTCTTTAGACAGCCCTCCAAGGAATACACTTCGCAGATGCAATATGTATACGTGATCCCCCTTCGTTGGAAAGCGAGCAGTTATAATAATATCAAGAGCTCTTGATATATAATAAATTTGAATAGTTAATAAGTATATTTAGTAAATACTTTATTTTGATGAAACATATAGTCCCTGAGATCAGAGAATCATTACAATACACATTTATGGGCAACAACTGTCTGAAGTTTTCTAATCAGACAGCCTGCAGAATATAACCGTAATCAGCGTAATATAGACATCACGTTTAACGACATACATTATAATGATTGATGTGTTTGTCAAAGAATGAATACACAAGTTGTCTATTTGAGTCATTTGTTTCTTTAAACGTTTCTCAGCAGCGGGCAAATAAATTCCAACTGGACACAATTCATGGTGAATACTTTAACTACTACCTGTCTTTGGCGCATCAGATACTACCACGACAAATCCAACAGTTCACAACAGATGCCAAGTATCGGTTTGATTTCTGGTCAAGATAGGTATAAATATATCGGTAATATTAATTGGTATACTTATGGGTCCGTATATGATCAATATACAATGAAACTGTTACCTTACATGTGCTTTTTATTGGAGATGCTCTTCTAATAGAGCAAATAGGGTAACTGTTTTAATTGGAATAAACAGTGATGACAGAACTAGTATTTTGGTATAAATATGGGTTTAGATTTTACCACTATCCAGGTATAAAAATGGTCACATTTTCGAGCGCCCAGGGGCACCTCTCAGTGGCGGATCTAGGGGGGTGTTCTTGGGGTCCCCCCCCCCCGTTGAAAAATTTATTCAATTTGTTTTTGTATAATATAAAAAAATCATTAATCTAGTCTGGCGATTTTAAAGTTTGGACCCCCCCGTAAAAAAACTGTATCCACCCCTGCCTCTTTACCCAGCTTCGTATCAACTCCCCCATGGTCTCAGTGTATGTATCTGTAAATTCCTGGTAGCTTATACTCACAGTAGCGTGCTTCATTTTATTTCAAAATACACACCAGATAGCCATTATACCGTGCAGGACTGGTATTTGTAAATACTGCTATGTACTTTGTACAGTGGCGGACCCAGCAAAATTTATTTGGGGGGGGGGAAGCTTAGCTTAACATTACGGAGCGAAAATCGCAGAGAAGCTATGCGTAATCCATATGATATGAATCGTCATGCGTTTTTTTTTTTGGGGGGGGGCTCTGGATCCGCCACTGACTTTGTATCTTCTCTTGTTAAATACGGTTGGTTCTTGTCGTTAACAAAATCCTTGTCATTATTTAACGAAATCCACAGATTCGTGTACACGCACAACTGTGGACAGAAAGTCATATATATATATTTAGAACGATCGCTCTTTATTGGAGCAGAACGGTCATGGACTAGTGGACTATGGCTCTGACTACAGGGTTATCGTCACAGTTACAAAAGAACCGATCTAAATACACATAGCAGAATGAAACACTGAAAACACCACCTATACGCACAGGTTAATCCGAGGCCCATGCCCATTATTTTGTGGTATATTTGCTGCCAAAACAACTAAGGTTTTATTACTCGATAATTCACATTCACCCTGACATAGGAAAATTAAATCGTAAAAAAACAAGCCAATTAACAACAAAACAAAAACAATGTTGTTCACATTTTCGAAAACCACGTTTTGGATTATTTTCTCATAAAAACAAAAGCATAAAAAACGAACAGATTATGCGTGAAAGTGTCACTTGAATGTGTGGTAAATTTAAGGATTTTTGTTTCGAACGTAGATGGCAGTATATTACTTCTAATGCATTGGGTTATGAAGATACGTGTATGGGCATGGGCTGCAACCACACTTTCATGGAAATATACTGCTATTTTACACACGACATGTCTGGCTGTGTTTTCATGGGTGTGCGTAAAAGTAAACATATATCCTGTTTTTTTTGTTTTTTTATGACGGCCGCGTGACTGGACAACACTGTATACGACAACACTATGTACAATTCGCTCATCACTCAGGCAATGAGGTGTGACAATATTGAATTTTCAAAGGTCATAAGTTTATTAAGCTCTCTCAGGTGTTCGATAATACTAAAAGTTTACATATTTACACGTATTGAATGGTTGCTATACGCTTCAAGTACTAAAATTCTATGAAGTTAGCACATCACAATTAATGAATACCACCATGACATATTTGGACAGCTAAATAAAATGCTACGACTTTATTTTACCCCATCCCACGTAGATTCCGATTTACAATATATTTTTCATTCCAAATCAGTTTGTGCGTCATTTTGCGTAATCAAACTTAAAATTGAATAATATTTGTTCATTCCTATACACCCCCCTATGTGCTAGTTGCGGAGGACATTAAATAAGTTTTATTAACAAGCTTTATAAAATTTAACAACATGAAATAAACCAAATCCACAGGGACTAGGCAGTGGAGGGTAACCCGTTGCCGGGCAGTTGACACGGTTGGTATAGACAATTTCATACAATAAAACACGGAGCTACGGGTATAATGAACAGCATATTATCTGGGTATGATACTTCGAGGGCAGACTCCAAGCTATGTATTCCAGTGTGGCTGTTTAGCGACGGCAATGATTGACGAATCTCTTCCATTTTTAGTAGTGTATTCTCAAATCTCAAACATATCCAATAACTTAGCCTGAGTACAACTACTCACAGTCCCTTTATAGAGAGAATGTGATATACTAACAAAGCACCGTCGTTAGTACTTTTGTCCCTCGTTCCCATGAGTGTATTCAAGATAATATGGATCGTGGTTTCGGAGTGAGCTTCACATTCCTTAGATTACTTTATGAAGCCACTCATGTACATACCGTGGAACACGTTGTTCCTAACTTGACTAAAACAATATACGAAGCAGTCAATGTTGTCGTTGTAACTTTAGCTTTAGAACGCGACCACGTGCAGTCTCGTATCCGAAAAGTCAAATCTCGGACAAAAAAAAAGTACGACACAGCACGAAATCAATTGAATATTTTGTTAAATATTCTGAACGTTGATCCTTTCTTTGGATGTAACGGTTTCGGTTTAGCCAGTTTGAGTTTGGTTTCCTTAGTCTGTGTCACGGGCTTGTCTTCGTCACTAATGAACAAAGGTTTCAGCGGCTTGTGCCTCTCCGCTTCGTCTCTAATTTCCCTGACTGCGTCAAGAAAGACCTTTTCTACGCTTTCGTAATTACCGGCCGCTGAGGTTTCGTAGAACTTACATGCGTATTGCTGTGACAGGACATTCCCTTCCGATTTGCTGACTTGTCTGCAAAATACAACGTGATAACTTATCAATTGATTGTCGGGTAATATAAAACGCAGAGTGACGTCATGAAGTGAAAATACCATTTATAAGAGGATTATTCAGATATGATAATCCTCCCCGAAAGCAACGATCGACTAATTGTGCGACAGAATAAATGTCAACGCATGTAAGAAAATCATGATTATAAAAATATAAGATGGTATTAAAAGCTAAATCTGGAATGGATCGGACCTAGTGTGTAATCACTTTGTTTTAATCACTGGTAACTATGGTGACACACACACTATATCATGACAGAATAACCATGCAATGAAATAAAGAATGCGAAAAAGAAAACCGCCATTAAAATTAAGTAGTGATGCGATCTGGAAAATAGATATCGATTAGGAAACCATACATCTATAACGTCCCATGTAATACGTTATTCGAAGGTGAGGTCATATAACTCATGTTTGCCCATAGCAAATCCGCAATTGTAACTGTCCTATAAATGTACCTTATTAACGTACAATAATTACCCGAGTCGGTCACTTTGTTTGTCAGTAGCATATATTTCCGTTGCCACGCGATTTACTCCAAGTCGTCACATTGTAGTAAACACTTATTATAAAATAAAAACAATCTAATCACCACGATTATCCCTGGCTGTGAAATTATTACATTAGCTACCTTCAAGAGCTACAGCCTAGTAACGACCCGAGATGATCCTAACAACGTTGGTATCTTAGCAACACTATGGTTACCACCAGGCGAAATCCTATTCAATGACGTATGGAGTATTGGTTTTGTATTGAGTAATACGTCATAGGCTCGGTACCCGGATGTCAACCCATCACACCATGAATAGTGCCATTACAGTACTAATAATTCATATAGGCAGCATTGCAACAAAAAGTAGTAATAAAATCCGCAATCTCTACCTGTATCTCGATATATCCACTTTGTTTCCCAGTAGTAAAATCGGTTTTTCGGGCGAATTCAGCTTCTGGTAGTCGGAGACTTCTTGTAGAAATGTTTTGGCCGTATCGAATGAATGTCTATTATCGATGCTGTACACCACTATAAAAGAGTCCGCCCAATTGAGATAACGATCAGCTCCACATTCGTCTTCTGAGCCAATCTGAAACAGACAACATGCTTTAATAATAATGTGCATTTTACTGAACGTATTGGTTTAACGTAGATCGCCTATTCATAAATAAATAAAAATAACCAGAATTTATTAATAAATTACATTATCCGCCGATATAAGGATGTTGTTTCTTGAAATGTCTTGGGTCACCAGTACATTTTACGAGAAAGTGATGATTATACCTTTAGATTAGTGAATGGCGGCAATTTTGTCATTGTTAGGACGCTTTTACTATTGGTTTCTATGGTGGCAATATTGTATGCCGTATCTCAAACTCAGGTGTTGGCTAGTGACATGAAATAAAACACTTATAAATCATGATTGATGAGGTATAGAACTCTTTGTTGTCCTTGCATTATCTAAAAAGTCTGGGTTTCAACATGTGACAACACCTGCTATTTCGTTTTAGCATTACGTTTAAAATTGTAAGTAACTGTTTTAATCCATTTTCCTAAATACGTTACTGTAAACACACATGTCGTTCAATTATTATGCTTATAACAATATACTGAGAAACTTTGATTTATGATCAACAATTACGGGCAGGTGTTTACCCTAATAATATTACTACTCACCCAACTCTCTGCTACATGGTTTGCCGTGTCCATGATTTTAATTAAAACCTGCTGGTTATCCACTACCGCTTCTTTACTGTATGTATCTTCTGTTGGAAATAAAAAAAAACAGAAAATGGCCAAAAATTAAATATATATCGAATTTATTGTCTCAATTCCTTTGGTACAAGAATGATTACATTCGCCCGCTCGTGAATGTGTGTATTCATGTATATTCTCGTTTTCGCCTCTGGAAGTCATTTCGTTTTGCCCGAAAGACGCCGGGAACTAGCTTTTCGGAATTCCTGAACTGCCCACATCTTAGTAGAGGAGTGCGCCCTCAAACGACGTATGTATTTCTAACACATCACATCAGTATTCAGAAGTACTAGTACATATCTATCGAAAACAGCAATGAATGAAAGGACAGACACAACGAGTAAGTCCCAGAGTAGAGGAGTGATATTAGTTATGTGATCTTATCGGTGTATATAAATGAATTCATCTTCAACGCAAGATGCCACGCCTAAAACTGTTTTCCGTACGTGTTATGCAATTTCTCACTCAAAGAATCACACATATGTAATCACACATATACGTGGAGACCAGTTTGACCGAGACTCTGCGACTGAGCGAACGTGACATCATACACATATATACATATCATATACCCCCCCCCAATTCAATTATTATTGCTCAGATTAATGTCTTTCTTTTTATTATAACGTACTTGTACTTTAAGATAACGTAGAACAGAATGTCGCGTGATAGACGTATATTGATCTCCCGGGGCGACGCTTTACAGAAATGAGTCAACTTCATCATGCATCAGTCATCTGTCTTCCCCAGTTTATCTTTCCTTGGGTTAACATGATGCGCTATTTTTTTTATTTACGTTTACAGAAATAATGATCAGTTCAATTTATGTTTATACTGAAACGCAAAAAAAAAACAAAAAATAATCAAAGATTGGATTATGTTTATATTTCATGTTGGATCACGATTTTATGGTATTTTTCCCGAAAAGGATGGTGGATCCGCGCTTGTTGTTTTATAACAGGACGATGTACAGTGATTGTTTTGACAATATGTGGCCTGCTTTCCGATTGTTTATTTTCCAACCATTTACTCGTGAAACATCCATTAAAATGCCATTTTTTCCCAAGCAGTTGTTTTCTTAAACGATGGTATCACATGGTGCGAACGCCGTTATTTGTACCCACAAGTTTGCCGATGCTATGATAACCGGTGTCAGTACGCGCTCTACTCTGTAATTCCATTTTGATCTGCTGTGCATATTATTTCCATGTAAAATACAAACCTACTGCCAAAGGGGACTGTGGTCGTAGCAGCGACTATATAAACTTAGTGCATTTCATGTCACAGTGTTTGCGTTAACTTTGAGTTATGGCCTGATGTAGTTTGGAATTTGGGAGTTTATTTTTAACTACAGACAACCGGAACAATATTTAATACGTAATACATGGACGGCCCGAGATACAGTTATTTTGTTTATGGGTAAAGCGGTACGAAAATTCCACAACCTAAGACCACACGATGATTGATTCTTAATTTGATACACGCACAACAAATAATAAGGCAGAGTTGTGGTGACTATGGGTTTGATAATGTGCTTGTCGAAATAGACTCTAGTTGAAAATCACTATTTTAAATAAATACACAATATTAAATTTAAATGTATGTATTGTGGCGAGAATTTGTGATGACTAAACCAAATTTCATTAGAAGAAAACCGCCCCCGTTAAAGGAAACGATAACACCTACGAGTCGGTTCATCGTCTTCTTGTTGTCATAGAAATTACGTGCACATGTGATACGCAAGTAAAACGTGTACTGTTGCGATGGTTATAAATAAACCAAAAGGAGACGTCCCGTGGTCTGTATGAAATAAATCAAAACAATGCCCCCAAGACGCATCATAAAAACAACGTGCAGGACATGTGGTATTAGTTGTGGGTTATTAGACGGTACCGTATGGAAAACGACATGTCCGTCAACGAGCCAGACTGTATTATCTTTTAATTATTATCCATTTCTGTGATTTAACAAGAAACACACGCGAGTGGACTAAGTGATTTGTTGCCGTACTTTAAATTCATATTAACAAACGTATCCGGATAATTGGCCCAAACTGGTACACATTTCCACGTGACCCCGTATGTCAGCGTTTCTTATATTGATTAGTGTAAGACAATGTAAAGATACTGTTTGATATATACAGTACAACTGAATATGAGAATCGCCTAGACATGTCCATTCCCCAGAGTTCAACCAACTCTTTTATCGGAGGCTAGTCATGTGTGGTTTTCCCACTAGTCGCAGGGTTTATTAATTTGTTTTTTAGAGGCTGGGTGGCAATAAACTTTGTAATATGCACCAATAGTCTTAAACGTACCTCATTTGCATGTAAACTGAACGAGTAATTTCTATAACACCGTATGGCATTTTTACCATTCAATCTCTCATAATGTTTTACGCGTCGACCATTATATATATATATATATATATATATATATATATATATATATATATGTACACACGTCACAGGGTTTCTGTAAGTTCGTATTCAATGAAGTATGATGAAAAGCTTACAATACACGAGCGAACTAGAATTGGAAAGTCGTGTAAAATTCGCATATGCAAGATATTCTATTATCATACCGTTGCTCAGAACCAACAACAAAAGTATATTTTTTGTTCAGTCTTGATTGCGAAGTTCATTAAAGATGCAATATGGACGAAAGTGTGTCATTTTTAATATTAATGTTTAATACTGTATGTAGATAAATACACGATTTAACATAAACTAAATACGATGTTTTGGTAGTACATATCTGTGTATTCCTTTGATGAAACAAAAACATTCTCTAATACGCATGTGCACTGTATTACTGCACAGGCGTATTAGTGTTTTTTTTTAGTTTAAATCCCATTTGGTCCACAGAATGGAGTATCGAGTATCAAAATCAACAATATCAAAATATATATGTTTTTGTCCATATTGCATCTATAAGCTAAACGGAGAATGTCTACCTTTCTGTGACAATTCGCAAGTTGACTTTAATTTATTTACGAGGGAGGGTGGATAAGCATAAAAACAGCCGTGAATAAAACCACCCTCCGAGCGTAATTGAATAATTCCACCTCCGTGTCGTACTATGTTGTCGTTCCTCATTAACGTGAATTTTTCATCGACAGTGACGTCATCTATGTGATCTCGGGGTGTTGACTCTATTTTATGAGGTGATAAACTGGAAAATTACAGTGGCCGTCTCACGTAAGCTGCATCGAACTGAGCTGAACTGAACGGAAATGTTATTATATCTCCTCAGGCGTTAAATACGTATTTCTCATTTTCGCAAGAGTAAGCAAACTGATGTCAAATACATTTTTGTAGTACCAGAATTAAAGACTGTATTCGTATGTCTGTAAAGTTATGAAGGATTTTGTTGTTTTTATTCCGCACCCACAGGCAGTAATAATAATGCCATTTCACTGTAACATTGCTGTAGAGTCCGATTCATTCTACCCACAATGCATCATACCAGGTGGAAGGTATCAGCACTGACCCGTTCATGCAGGGGGAACCCAGTGACGCACACCGTATAGAAGAATAACATATACATAACAGAAATAAATTCTGGCGTTTTCCCAAAATTCGTCATGTCTCCATAGCCGCCTCATGTCTGTATTGGTTATTGACATGTGATGTGCGTGTACACCATCTCATTCAGTTTTAGTTAGAGAATGGCTTCCACAAAAGAAAAAGAAATCTCAATTTTATTTATTGGTTATGATTTGTGCTCGCAAATTATCCTGTGTGGTATATTATTAAAATATTTATGAATTTCTAACTTTCGAGTTGATAACATATGAGACAAATCCAGTCGCAAACTGATATAATGCAGTATTTTTTGCATTATAAGTAGCTAATTTGAATCTGAAATTGACACCGACATTATACTGAATAGTTAACAGCGTTTAATATAGACGTTATAACGAAGATAAGTTTGCACTTTGCCGGCACATGCATCTATCAACGCGTATTGTATTCATTGAACCACGGTATCCCATAAACGAGCAAGCCATAACACATATCACCCATGTATGCAGTATATCTTATCTCATGCCACTAAAAGTGGTCTGAGATCTAATCGCCCAACAGGTCATGGTCTGCCAGCTAGAATAGGTCACACGACTAAATCAATCCAATGAGAACTAGTTCATTGTTTTCATCACGTGGGTAGTCCTAATCTCAAGTAGCACCACCACTTCAATAAACTTGTGTATATGACTCAACCTTATTTGGTCAAGTCAATGTAAAAGTACATGGGGTTGGCAGGATGAGGGTTAAATCACTCCAATAAAATTTATGCTTCGTGCAAGGGCCAAAATCTCGATACGATATTTTTAGTCTACTCGAATTTCGAACAACTACTGAAACGGAGTTTAGCTAATGACACGAGCCTGTAAACTGATTTTATATGTCTTTACACTGAGGGAATCTGGGACTGTAATTGCATATGGAGGTGGGGTCCACCCCCAGTGGGTAACTTTTACATGTACGGACGTTGTCTCGCTTGTGTCTATCAACGCTATATTGACCACGCATAGTACCATTCTTACAGTCCGATATTATTATATCTCACTTTTTGTATAGTAAAACTATTTTTGAAATTAAACTTGACAACTGCTTCCATTTTGCGAACATTTCCTAATTTATAGTGAATTTGTACCTCTGAAAATTAACAGAATGTATGACCATTTTTAGGAAATCATAAGACGTGTGAGCTGGGAATTATTCATAATTTAAACAATACTCATAGGTAAAACAATAGAGTAGAAAAAATCGTTAAACCATTACCGTCTAAACACCATCGAGCTGTGGGAATTAAACGCTTATGAAACAAATATTACCCCTACCCACCTCAACTAGAAGTTCCTGAAAATACAACTGCTTAGGCCATGGAACAGCGTTCATGTCTATAGGTATAAACGAGCATAATGCAGCTATGGAAAATAGTAGATCTACACGATGTTTCTGCTGACTGGTAGTTTTAATGATCAATCGATATGTCAGATATCAATTTATTGAATTCAACATTGAATAGTATTTATCCCATATTATCATGTCAGTTCTGTGTAATAAAGCAATGTAATAATCGTCTATGCCTCCATACTATGTAATAAAAATCCCGGTAATCTGATTGGTCCATGGAAGCAAATAAACCTTTGACATCATGATGGCTGACTATCACAAAATATGCTAAAATCTTAGAATGTTGGTGGTTTTACACAATATTTCTCGAATTATTATTAATAATTAAATTTATATAAATTCTTCCAAACTCAACTTCTCCGCGCACAGAAATTGGCTTTACTAATATCTTGTGGCGATGTTTCACGGATCGTGGAACCGTAACGGTTCGTAAAAAATCCTAATGCACCCCGAAACCATTAATATTGTGACGCCTCTAAAACATCTCTATTTCGTAATCGTAGAGTGATCAAACGGTGGCCGATGTTGGATGACGGCTTTTGTGCAAATCTGTGTTATTTTTTTAGCACTTGGATACTGCATGGAGTTATCTCCATGGATGCTGCTATATGGATACATAGGATATCGAATTCGTGTCCCTATTATATCAGATTTATTAAACTCGTGTAGTAATATTCACTTGTCCCTCGTCTTGTTACTCACTTTAAAAAATATGGTAAGTAGCAGACCAATTCTATGGACGTTATCTCGAAACGTTATTCCACAACATGCGGAACAGTCAATGTAAACGTATCTTGACACTGGTGAGTGTTAATTAAGACTACGCCTACGTACGACTACCATAGCAACTGTATATATCAATATGGGATTAAGTTGTAATTTTGGCGGGTAACAGTTACACTGTAAACTGAGCATAATTCCACGTTTAATGCTAAATTGCACAAATACTATTCGGTATATATTACAGGAAACAAATTAACACATGCACGACAACGACCTTCATAAACTCACCTAAATATACTGAGAACGTGTGAATGTGTTGTTACCATGCAATCGACAATAACAGCGTTAAGCTTTAAGTAAACATCGACAAAATGTCATGAATGATTTCTGATTATGAGTTATTTTATCAAAGATGTTTACGTCCTACATCGCCGTAATGTAGTAGCAGAAACACCGATATAATATATAATGTATCCCCCCCCCCCGGGCTGCCACTATACGCCGTGTTCTACGCCCCGAAGACTCTGCTGAGGGACAACGTCGATGGGTTCAAGACAGCGAGGAGTAGATTCAGCTTGGGTCACCTATTCTCTCTATTTGTCTAACGATGTTTATTCCAATCGGTAAACTGTCAGCAGTTTTAACTGTTATTAATGTGAAGTCTACCCTAAACAGTAATGAGTTTGCCACTTGACATTCCATTCACGCCAGGAGAACCCAAGTAGATTTGTCCGAGTCGACAGCTTCCAAAGCGTCGCTTTGGACTTTTTGAAGGGTCTACTATTTTCGATTAGCTCCGGGCGTCATACTAATGGCTCTTGGCCTGTAGATGATATAAAGTTCTTCACTCAGTATTTGAACAGAATTGGTACCACACAGAAATACAATGGTATGTGGAGAACAATGCCATGTCAAATCCTCGTATCGCAATAACGTAGTGAGAAAAATATCTTAGATACGGTGGCATGCACATAAAGTTTGACCGGATCTTATTTATAAAACTAGACAATGCACTACACTACACTGCACTGCACTGCAATGCACTGCACTGCACTACACTGCACTGCACTGCACTGCACTGCACTACACTACACTACACTACACTACACTACACTACACTACACTACACTACACTACACTACAACGACACGACACGACACGACACGACACGACACGACAACTACACTGCGCTTAGCTGCGCTGCACTACACTACACTACACTACACTACACTACACTACACTACACTACACTACACTACACTACACTACATATACATGTATACATAGGACAGCATATAACAATATTGCTAAACTTCATTCAAAACAACGTTACGTATATTTTCTGAAAGAGAAGGCAGGGGTGGGAAAGGAAAGTGGATCGATTGTACTACACGACTATATGCTCGATAGTGATCAGATAACGTGTGATTTACTGAAGGGAGACCATAAAATGTGTAATTGTTCGTTGAGTCATGGTCCTTCAATAGAGGACCGTGGTTGGGAAAATTATCTTAAACATGGACTCTGAATCCATTATCGAAAGCTGTAGTTACGCTACTGTGAGTAATGATTGCGATTTACATATATAGCCCAGTAAGACGTTCCGGGCATGGCATTGCGTGCTATCTTTGTCGGACTATGGACCTATATAGTTGGACAAAATCGTCCCGTAGTTGGAGTAGTTTCAACGGAAACCCCGGATCATCAAGAGTTAACAATGGCAGTAGTGTAATTTCACAATGTCTAGTATGAAAGAAATAATTGTACACGCAGAATTCTGAATGAAAACAATGTCAAAGCATATCCGCCCATTTAAAAACCTCCGAGTCCTCGGAGCAATTAGAACAACATTCAGTAGCCACCCAGTCACGATTCTTTGACTTTATTGTTAATTGTTTAATAAAGCCACATAACGTTAAAATTGGCAAAAGATTTATGCTCATCAGCCATTTTAGTTATAGAGTCGCCAATGACCAATAATGGTTCGATACATGTCTCTGCAATCCGTGCATGGCTACGTGTTATAGGACCATCCGTCTAATAAATGATTGCATCATACATTATCTCAACCCAATACCAATTTAATTTGATAATACCATTCTGAATTCCAAGATCATATTGATTAGTTAGATATATAACACGATAATCTAATATCATGATTGCGTGTCAGATCGTAAGTTGATTTATTTGATGTGACTGGCGATCAATCATATGTGCAATATGCGTCTTAACTATTGGCATTTTATATAGACGCATGCGCATGCGCAGTTGAAAGTTTTCAAGAATACAAGACTCATCAAGAAGGGCATGGTAAATGTTTATCCACAATTACACCTCAATCTATGATGGCATATAATATGGCCAAATAAATAATCGACCAGAACACAGGCAGTATTTTCAGCATAATGTCGTTTTTTTTCAATGTATACACATCATAATATTATCTCAATTATGCATGTGAGTTGTCAACACCTATTATGAGCAACCCCATTAGCTATGTTTTCGCCAACTGACCATGTGTCATCTTTCATACACTCAGCGTCACGGTACAAGCTGCTTGAGTTTTCAACGGGAAGGACCACCGACATTATGTCCTTCAACACATCAATAGGTAGCCAAATAACAGTTTGACGTTGCGGTTTCGCCTGTTTATTTCGATAGACCCCATGAGACCTGTTGTGTGACGTCACTTCAGCGTCACAGTCATCTTTCCTCGTACAAGATGTGGTGGACGTGGCGAAGGAGGACCAATCATACACCGGCGATACTCTTTCGACACCAACTTACAATAAACATATCTTGACAGTGTATATGTTTTCGTTTTCTGGATAACTGCCCGAGCTAGCTAGGCTCCACAGTTATTAAATATCAGAACCTAACTCAAGTTCACTGTATCCGGTTAATTACGTGCAAATAGTTACTAGTAAACCCCAAATAATAAATTCTTCGCCGACCAGGTGCATGCGTGGAGTTATTGTGAATTCACAACGCAGCGAAGTAAGAGTAACCAGATCCACCCCAACGGTAACTAAAACCCCTGGGACAGCACGTACACATGCAAACACGTGCACTCACTCAACTGTAAACGATTTGCAAGCCGGGATGTAACTTGACACCCACTCAAGTTGCCATGGTGATAGTTCCGGCGAGTTAATAAAATAAGATACCCAGGATCGTCGATTCTTCGATGCAATTGCCTCAAGTGTTGGCCTAACCGCGCTCTATTGAAATTAAATAGTCCCGTCATGTATGCTTAGGTCGAATATTTTGAACACAACGCTACTTCTTAATTCAAGCTGTCCTCGGAACCAGACACTTTACTTTAGGATACGCACAGATAGACTAAAAATAACACAGCGAACAAGGGAAGGTCTTTAAAGTTCACCGAGTGTTGATTTAACAAACGGCAAATGGGGATGATAATATAAAACTTTTTTTCTGTTCACTTCGACGCTTACCTTTGCATTTCTTTTATTCGCACGGACTTGTCCTGGGGAAAGGTCGTGACACAGGGTAAAGCAGAACTAAAGAAAAAAGAACTCCTGTTTGTTTACGAAGTTTACAGTGCTTTTCAAGTTATTGGTGTTTTTCTTGGCAATACGGTACCGTGTACAGTTGGGAAACACACTGCACGGAGTTGGTGACACAATGCATGTGACGCCAAGCAACCTGCATCTATCGGAATTTGCTTATTACACATATAAGTATTGCCGCTTGGGCGCACAGTAGTGTTGCATGTAGTACCACGGGATTGAACATTCATCAACTTTTAATATATGATTCTATACAGAAATGACACTTGCGTAAACCGTGCGTAATCCTATACTAAACTATAGCTGAAAAAGTTGATAAATCACGTAGCGTGAGCGCATATTTTCTGGAGAAAATTTATTAGAATTTAATGTTCGTTTCAGCGAAGTGAAATAGAACAGAAATGTTTTCTATACGTTTGCTAAAATTGGTGGCTTAACACACCTGGGTATGTTATATGCTAATTACGTACTGTAAGGATAGCACACATATTGGACACGATTACTCCAATGTATATTCTTTAATGTAATCAATATAAAAACATAGTTATTTACAAAACTATCAAAAGGCACGTGGATTAAGCACGTCTCCAAGTGACCTCACCTAAATCTCTAAACGTGTGATCCGTCTGAGATGTTATATACATTCAAGGATCTTCTCACAATGTACGAGAAAATGGGACGCGACACCTGAAACTCTTATTGTTTATTCACATACTTAGTAAGGTACATGCTTAACACACAGGAACAAAGTTCAGGACCTGGACCAACACTACCTTGAACGCCGTCAACACTACCACCATCAACATCGCCATTGCCGCCGCCGCCACCATTCCCATTATGCGTGAAATCGAACGTAACAACAGGACAAGGAAAAGTCGTAGTGCTATTCGACTTACGCGGAAGTTTGAGGTATTTCCACGCTAAATAGTGTGCTATACACATTTGATGACGGTAAATGTTGATAAAGTAAGGCATCTCAATACCATATTCCTCTCTGTAAAAAGGAAGTTCCAGTTAAAAATCAAATCTCAAATCATTAGATTTTTAGGACAGACTTTCACGCATTACGTAAGATCTTGCAATGAACGAAAAATCCACAATTGCCCCGTATATCTGTCCAACAATCAACGATACGGTCAAGACAAAAACGTGATTAATATGGATCTATGAGTGATAACCAAGGAAACCCATCAAAAAGTGGTCGATACAATCAATGAAATGCTGTATCCGAATAATTATATCAGGCGCATGTTGAACACCCAGTTGATTATAATCGTTTCTAGTTTGGGTGAAATTTGAAATTTGAAAATATTTGGAGGACTACTTTAGAACAAACAGTTACGACGGGCACGAACACTTTATTTAATTTATTCGCATAGCGAGAAAGCTGGGATGAACTTATTGGTGCCGACGTATTAGTCAATTAACCATAATTATGATCACATTCCAATAACGCGGCGCATGCTTGGTTGTGTCTGACTCCACGTACTAACCAGATGGTTTAATATTAAGAAGAACACGAGCTTTCTTCCATCCGGTTGTAAATTACAGAGTAAAGACCTGGCGTCCTCTTTCCTTCTCGTCTCCAAATATAACAGACAATTTCAGACAGAATTTAGATTGTCTCGGTCAAAAGTTATAAAATACGACCACCACTGGCTCCACCGAGACGTTAAGATAGAGAAAAACGTAATTTCGGTGTTAGATCAATAAACTATTGAACACACATCAACCACGTCTGCGAGAATTGTGAACCACATCGCCAGATAATGTCGAAAGGAAACCACGCTGTATCTAAACTTTAATATGTAATTGATTGACTACAGCATTTCTCACCAACGAACACCATTAAAAATATACAGTATTTGGCGTAGCCTGAGAAAAAACAACAACCTTACATCAATACCTGGTTTTCGAGTTGTTAATAGCTTGAGTGGGAGGTTAGTACCGGGGGTCAGTAACGGTCTCGTTAGAAAGCTTTGAAATGTACATGAGGCAACACATACTCACAGAGACACTCATATACCACGTGATCACAACTATGAACATACACTATTCTGAAAACACTTTATTGATGAAAGCTACTAACCATTCAATGTAACCACAGGGGAGTGATATACGAATACATGAGAAAGAGACACCATGTCATTGAAGAGCAATGCCTGTGCTGGACATAGAAGGTCAAATGAACTATTGAAACAAACCAAGGTTGGAGTACGACACCAAAGACAGAGAATACGTGTCTAAAAGTTTATATAGGTTTAACGGCATTTGATATATGATCGCACTGGTTAGGAAGTGATTCATCATACTGCTGAGCTATTTTTGTACGATTGAGTGTGACATAACATAAACAGTGCTTACATAACCACGTCAAATGACATCAATAAATAAAAGAGCAACAAAGCTGTTTAGCACTATGGCATCCAATTAACCCTGCCACTGGACGAAGATAAGTACGAGGTTATGTCAAAAGTTAAGATCTTACTTAGCAGTTCTTGTTAATTGACGGCGTTACAGAGCGTCAGTTTTCCTGATGTCCCCAATAAAGTGCTAACTCAGCAAACCACAGTAATATGTTGGTTTACGCATGAAGGTAAACATCTCTTTTTACCTCCATGGTTAACGTTAGACGGTGTTTTGAGATATCGTCCCCGAAATCTGGTAACCATGGCCTACCTATGGAGCCCATAAACAAACCAACAGCATTTTGCGGAATGTTCCATAAGAAGCTACAATCATGGCTTACCAATTGAGCCTAGACATATACGAAACTTTTCAGAATGGCTCGCGAGAAGGTACAAACATGGCCTATAAATTGAGCCTATACCTTGAAGTGACTTTTCCGGTGGTCTCTGAGAAGTGGCAATCATGGCCCACCGGTTGTGCTTAGACATAATCATGACCATGAACTTTCGTATTCGAGATGTAGCAAAGATGCACTAATAGTTACGTTTACGTTGCTGCAACGTAGATGGGAATATGAGATGAGCCTTCTAAACTGCCAACGATATACTTACCAGTACTGTTGAGTTATACACGCAAACACGACTTTTCAGGAACCCCACCAAGAAGTGCCAACCATGACCCACCGATTAGGCCTATGCATTTATAAGATTTTTCAAAATATATTTATTTGTTTTTAAAATTTGAAACAATTAGAGCTGATTTCCACAAGGGCCCTGGTATATATATATATATATATATATATATATATATATATATATATATATATATATATATATATGTAAATATTATAAAACACATATATACATATATAACATTAAACAATATAACATATAACATTAAACAATAAATACTATACAAAACGTAAATACAGATAGTTACGGAAAAATAAGTGTACATGGACTTACAATAGCGATCAGATATAGTAAGATAAACAAAATACAGACGCTTAAATTCATTCAAATTTGAACTATTTTTTTTTACAAACTAAATATTCTTCAAGATATGGCTACCACGGCCTACCGACTAAGAATGGGACATCAACGAGACTTCAGAATGGCCTTTAAGAAGTGAAAACAATCGTCTACTGTATGATCGTAAATGTAGAGATGGTTTGGCAGGGTAAAATGGCACTCCACTAAAACTTCCCTTATACATACAATGCAGTTCAAGGCAGTAAACATTTTAAACGACGCCTCAAATAATGCTCTATAAGTGACGCTGACGACATACAAGCGATTCCTATTCAGCATTCATGTGCGTATGTATCATGCTTACCGGGAGTACACCCTGTACTCGGCTCGCACATTCCCGTTGAGTAAGATGTGCAGCAATGACGTAATTGGGTCAATGTAGACATTTCTCAGCTGCGACTTGGTGCTATGTTCCTCTTTTCCGGAAGAACGTACGTGTCAATTACCACCATCTCAATTACAGAATTGTTGGTCAATTACGTAATCGAAACTGACATATGTTCAATGTTTCAATGGTTTGCGGGGAATACTATTTGGCGTATGGCCTTAGTGTGGAATAAGACTGACTTAACGTAACTTTTTAAAATACTTTCTCATGCTCCTTGATCCTCATAGGATTAAAAACTGGTATTTCAATCGAGACGAATAACAGATAACTGTCGTATGGTGTCTTTGGCCACTAAGGTTTCTGGTTAGTATTAGCAAAATGGCTTACTCAGAGCAGAGAGAATCATAGAAACGTCAAAGAAGCAAAATTGAATCAAAACCGCAAATTTCTATGACATGTAAAGAAATTGGTCCGTGTTAAATTGGTTTATGAAGCACGGTGTTACGTAAATGCAATATTGAATCACATGGGATAGGAAATATTGCAATGCAAATATTGACCGTATTCATTTGCATATAGGGGTATCGTCACAATTCAAATTTAAGCCTTTCTCTACTTTCGTAAATTTAAATCGAAATGATTTACTCGTGAATGGCAAACGAACCAAATCCAGTTTCACGTATTAATTGCAATATTAAATCACATGGGATAGGAAACATTGCAACGCAAATATTGACTGTATTCATTTGCATATAGGGGTATCATCTCAATTCATATTTAAGCCTTTCGCTTCTTTCGTAAAATCAAAATGATTTAACCATGAATGGAACCAAATCCAGCATGCTAATAATAATACTATACTTAATCAACACGAGATATTGGGATTCGAACATTAGGACGTAACTGACACTGGGGGCCACTGTGTCGCTAACATCAGATAACAATAAAAAACCCTTGTTATTGTTATCTGAACACTATCCAACAAGACCAAGAGGTAGTCATAGACATGTCAAAAGGTACTACCGTTTCTGGGAACATATTGCAAAGGAATTTCAACACAAATTCTATTTTTAGACAGTCTGCATTCATTTCACCAACGTTATTATATTTCGATGCAAACTGATTACATTCACCACCTGTTATAGTAATAAACGTATCCTGTTACATACAGGACACCCACAATTAACGGCACACATTCATTCACGTATTACCATTAAAATATGAAATATGTAGTTTTTGTTATATATGCTTATTTTTTTATAATTATCTCTAAACCCCGACAGATGACTTTGTTTAAATCCTAATTGTTATCGGAAATTGATTTCTAGGGCAAATAGTTTCCTGTGTCTCAGTGTCAGTCTGGTACAATACGGTTACATTCACATTGACGCTCAAGTAGAGCCCCGTTAATGGCGTATGTTTACAGCATTGCAATATTATTGTATAATATGTTGCATTTGTTAAAGCAGTGTGGTATACGTCACAGTCTACCATAGTATGGTATACGTCACAGTCTGCCATAGTGTGGTATACGTCACAGTCTACCATAGTGTGGTATACGTCACAGTCTGCATTAATGTGGTATGCGTCACAGTCTGCCATAGTGTGGTATATGCCACAGTCTACAATAGTGTGATATACGTCACAGTCTACAATAGTGTGGTATACGTCACAGTCTACAATAGTGTGGTATACGTCACAGTCTGCATTAATGTGGTATGCGTCACAGTCTGCATTAATGTGGTAATCGTCACAGTCTGCATTAATGTGGTATGCGTCACAGTCTACAATAATGTGGTATACGTCACAGTCTGCATTAATGTGGTATGCATCACAGTCTGCTATAGTGTGGTATATGCCACAGTCTACAATAGTGTGGTATATGTCACAGTCTACAATAGTGTGGTAATCGTCACAGTCTGCATTAATGTGGTATGCGTCACAGTCTACAATAATGTGGTATACGTCACAGTCTGCATTAATGTGGTATGCGTCACAGTCTGCATTAATGTGGTATGCGTCACAGTCTACAATAGTGTGGTAATCGTCACAGTCTGCATTAATGTGGTATGCGTCACAGTCTACAATAATGTGGTATACGTCACAGTCTGCATTAATGTGGTATGCGTCACAGTCTGCATTAATGTGGTATACGTCACAGTCTACAATAGTGTGGTATACGTCACAGTCTGCATTAATGTGGTATGCGCCACAGTCTGTCATAGTGTGGTATGCGTCACAGTCTGCATTAATGTGGTATGCGTCACAGTCTGCATTAATGTGGTATGCGTCACAGTCTGCATTAATGTGGTATACGTCACAGTCTACAATAGTGTGGTATGCGTCACAGTCTGCATTAATGTGGTATGCGTCACAGTCTGTCATAGTGGGGTATGCGTCACAGTCTGCATTAATGTGATATACGTCACAGTCTACAATAGTGTGGTATACGTCACAGTCTGCATTAATGTGGTATGCGTCACAGTCTGTCATAGTGTGGTATGCGTCACAGTCTGCATTAATGTGGTATGCGTCACAGTCTGCATTAATGTGGTATGCGTCACAGTCTACAATAGTGTGGTATACGTCACAGTCTGCATTAATGTGGTATGCGTCACAGTCTACAATATTGTGGTATACGTCACAGTCTGCATTAATGTGGTATGCGTCACAGTCTGCATTAATGTGGTATGCGTCACAGTCTGCATTAATGTGGTATGCGCCACAGTCTACAATAGTGTGGTATACGTCACAGTCTACAATAATGTGGTATACGTCACAGTCTGCATTAATGTGGTATACGTCACAGTCTACAATAGTGTGGTATACGTCACAGTCTACAATAGTGTGGTATACGTCACAGTCTGCATTAATGTGGTATGCGTCACAGTCTGCATTAATGTGGTAATCGTCACAGTCTGCATTAATGTGGTATGCGTCACAGTCTACAATAATGTGGTATACGTCACAGTCTGCATTAATGTGGTATGCGTCACAGTCTGCATTAATGTGGTATGCGTCACAGTCTACAATAGTGTGGTAATCGTCACAGTCTGCATTAATGTGGTATGCGTCACAGTCTACAATAATGTGGTATACGTCACAGTCTGCATTAATGTGGTATGCGTCACAGTCTGCATTAATGTGGTATACGTCACAGTCTACAATAGTGTGGTAATCGTCACAGTCTGCATTAATGTGGTATGCGTCACAGTCTACAATAATGTGGTATACGTCACAGTCTGCATTAATGTGGTATGCGTCACAGTCTGCATTAATGTGGTATGCGTCACAGTCTACAATAGTGTGGTAATCGTCACAGTCTGCATTAATGTGGTATGCGTCACAGTCTACAATAATGTGGTATACGTCACAGTCTGCATTAATGTGGTATGCGTCACAGTCTGCATTAATGTGGTATACCTCACAGTCTACAATAGTGTGGTATGTGTCACAGTCTGCATTAATGTGGTATACGTCACAGTCTACAATAGTGTGGTAATCGTCACAGTCTGCATTAATGTGGTATGCGTCACAGTCTACAATAATGTGGTATACGTCACAGTCTGCATTAATGTGGTATGCGTCACAGTCTGCATTAATGTGGTATGCGTCACAGTCTACAATAATGTGGTATACGTCACAGTCTGCATTAATGTGGTATGCGTCACAGTCTGCATTAATGTGGTATGCGTCACAGTCTGCAATAGTGTGGTAATCGTCACAGTCTGCATTAATGTGGTATGCGTCACAGTCTACAATAATGTGGTATACGTTACAGTCTGCATTAATGTGGTATGCGTCACAGTCTGCATTAATGTGGTATACGTCACAGTCTACAATAGTGTGGTATACGTCACAGTCTGCATTAATGTGGTATGCGTCACAGTCTGTCATAGTGTGGTATACGTCACAGTCTGCATTAATGTGGTATACGTCACAGTCTACAATAGTGTGGTATACGTCACAGTCTACAATAGTGTGGTATGTGTCACAGTCTGCATTAATGTGGTATACGTCACAGTCTACAATAGTGTGGTGTATGCCACAGTCGACAATAGTGTGGTATACGTCACAGTCTGTCATAGTGTGGTATATGCCACAGTCTACAATAGTGTGGTATACGTCACAGTCTGTCATAGTGTGGTATATGCCACAGTCTGTCATAGTGTGGTATACATAACAGGCTTCCATAGTGTGGCATACGTCACACTCTGCAATAGTGTGGTATGTATGCCACAGTCTGTCATAGTGTGGTATACGTCACAGTCTACAATAGTGTGGTATACGTCACAGTCTGCAAGAGTGTGGTATGTATGCCACAGTCTGTCATAGTGTGGTATATGCCACAGTCTGTCCTAGTGTGGTATACGTAACAGGCTTCCATTGTGTGGCATACGTCACAGTCTACAATAGTGTGGTATACGTCACAGTCTGCATTAATGTGGTATGCGTCACAGTCTGCATTAATGTGGTATGCGTCACAGTCTACAATAGTGTGGTAATCGTCACAGTCTGCATTAATGTGGTATGCGTCACAGTCTACAATAGTGTGGTATACGTCACAGTCTACAATAGTGTGGTATACATCACAGTCTGCTATAATGTGGTATACATCACAGTCTACAATAGTGTGGTATATGTCACAGTCTACAACAGTGTGGTATACGTCACAGTCTGTCATAGTGTGGCATACATCACAGCCTGTCATAATGTGGTATATGTCACAGTCTGCCATCGTGTGGTATAGGTCACAGTCTGTTATAGTGTGGTATATGTCACAGTCTGTCATCGTGTGGTATAGGTCACAGTCTGTTATAGTGTGGTATACGTCACAGTCTGTCATAGTGTGGTATAGGTCACAGTCTGCCATCGTGTGGTATAGGTCACAGTCTGTTGTAGTGTGGTATATGTCACAGTCTGCCATCGTGTGGTATAGGTCACAGTCTGTTATAGTGTGGTATACATCACAGTCTGTCATAGTGTGGTATAGGTCACAGTCTGCCATCGTGTGGTATAGGTCACAGTCTGTCATAGTATGGTATAGGTCACAGTCTGCCGTAGTGTGGTATAGGTCACAGTCTGCCATAGTGTGGTATAGGTCACAGTCTGTCATAGTGTGGTATACATCACAGTCTGCCATAGTGTGGTATATGCTACAGTCAGCCACAGTGTGGTATATGCCACAGTCAGCCACATTGTTGTAGACGTCACAGTCTGATATAGTGTGGTATACGTCACATGTCATAGTGTGGTATAGGTCACAGTCTGCCATAGTGTGGTACACGTCACAGTCTGCCATAGTGTGGTATACGTCACAGTCTGTCATAGTGTGGTATATGTCACAGTCTGTCATAGTGTGGTATACATCAGTCTGCCATAGTGTGGTATATGCTACAGTCAGCCACAGTGTGGTATATGCCACAGTCAGCCACATTGTGGTAGACGTCACAGTCTGATATAGTGTGGTATACGTCACATTATGTCATAGTGTGGTATAGGTCACAGTCTGCCATAGTGTGGTATACGTCACAGTCTGCCATAGTGTGGTATACATCACAGTCTGCCATAGTGTGGTATACATCACAGTCTGCCATAGTGTGGTATATGCCACAGTCAGCCACAGTGTGGTATACGTCACAGTCTGATATATTGTGGTAAAAGGCAAAGTCTGCCATAGTTTGGTATATATCACTCTATACCAGACTTGAACACACCACCAGTCAATGATTTCTTATATGTACGACTCCAGGGTTACACACTATTGTTCTCTTGATGAATGCTACTTAGTATAAACCGTTGCCAAGGTGACAATACTCTAACGAGAAAGGGGATTTAATAATACTTCATTCGGAGCACATATTTATCATCCTTCAGATAGTTCTGTAAATGGCGAAATTGAACTCTGACCCTTATTTAGTTACCGCGAAACTTAATGTAATAATCATGAAACGCACATGTAGATATTTGGATAAATTTAACTGGGTAATACCTCATTAAGCTAAAACAAGGATCCGGCTATAGCAACACACACGGCAATGCTCAGTTTTACTGGTATTTAAGCATCATATCGATGATCATACGCGATATGAAGGCGGGATATGTTGTTAACTCGGATGGAATGGGAGTGGTGTTCATGAATCTCGCGATGCGTTAAACTGAACTTAAAAAGCAATAAATAATTTAGGAAATATCCCCGTCAGCCACCGATTCCCATCCCCAATAGTCTGACGGCAAGGTGAACAATCGAATTACATTTTCTGTCGCCATGGGCTTTTAATATTACGACAGCAATAAGAATGATTTATTTGGTTGATATATGATATTTATCATATTGATGACCGCCAGGCGTCATTATCGGTAAAAACAATTGTACATAACCAGAAATACCATGCATCGATCGAGACTAATTTCAGGAAGACTTGACGATTTCATTTTAGTATATCCAGCGGCATGGTACACGCTATGAATGATTTAGCGATCTCCGTAATTCTTGATATGTTTTCTCTGTCAATAACTGAATTGTCGTCACCAGTGTCTAAGAATTAATAATGCTAGTATAAACGACGAGTACAAAATATCCACCGTAAAACTCGAGCATCGGTATGAAAGTTTTAGCAGTGCGTGATATCAAACTAGACATCGTGTGCAAGTAGCCTGCAAGCAATTTGTGACGGAAGACACTTTACTATCTTGCCGGTTGTTTGGGTGGTGACCTTTTTTTACAGCATAGGGTGATAGTACGTGGGTGGGTGAACGAGGCATATGCACGGTGGAGATATTACTTTATTATTTGATTAGATAGGAATGCATGTCCAGATAATTTTAACTCCAGTGTCAACTTTGTGCTGGCATTTTGCGGAATGAACCAATTAATTTCGTTAATTGGATCCCCATGAGCGTCAAGAAGTCAGTGCCGGCTGAAATTTCTAATACGTATTCACACTATCGTCTTAAACGCGCCATGGTGTTTTAATTAGATACATACACCCACACACCCACACACACATACACACGACGGTTTTAATTAGATTTGTTTCATCAGAACGCAAACGATGGATTTAATATCAAGTTTGGAATTATTCATTGAGCGTGTCTTAAGTCTGTAATTGTTATGCATCGATTGAAGGAGTTATCTGTAGTAGGGCGACGTTGTGACTGTATTTTTATGTCCAGCCGCGTAATGGTTATTCTCGTATCATGCATCATCCACACGTCAGTCAGTTGGTAATTGACGCAATTTTCTTAACATCGTCTTTGTCTGATATGGCTTCTAATCGTCATATTCACACCCACACGAGACCGGGAAACGTTGCTAATCAATATACCGTTCTCAGAGTTATGAACTGGCCCACACACTTTTGCAATATGCGACTTTTAAAATTTAGTTATATCTCCATGGAAAAAAGGAAACTTATACAGGGTTATTTTCAAATAAATATACAGCAGTTTTATTAGTGAGAAGAAATTGTTTTTTGTGTGTATTTCTCCCCCGTAAAAATCAGTATTATTGGTCGGAAGAAATCACTAAGCTTCTCTGCTAAAATGCCATGTTATCGATGAAGCATGCGCTATCAATAAATAAGCGGATAGACGAATGCAAAGCTATGATACGTCTACGCCGTTACCAATTCCACACACTCCGGGGGATAGATGGGGTTGTCAAAGTTATTAGAGACGTATGCAAATACGATAGAATCCTCTAGATTTATGTCCCTAATAAGTATTCATTGAGAAGACAACAGGGATTAAACGCGCATGTCGCACAGTGTTATATTAATGGTGCATGTCGAAGCAAACGTCATACACGTATGAGCTATTACTATTGGGATAAGACTGTGATTATACAGTTATGTGTAATCGGGGGTTACTATCAGTTACAAATATATTCAGGTCAATGCTGCTGAAAAAAAAAACAGGCATGTATTGCTAGTGTTCAGACAGATGTGTCAAAGTTGGTAATTCTGACAATGCCTTGCGCGGAACGTGGGAAAACTGCGTGTGGTGTCAATGTGTAAATAACCCCACCATGACCAATATTCCATAAAGCACACAACGTGGCAGAAATTAAAAGCTTCGCAAGTTCACAGAAATAAAAAAAAAATTATCACAATGGAATAGTTGACTGCCATGATACTATAGTATATTAGTGCGTTTTTTATTATCACTGACGCGCTGACACGCACACGGGAAAAAAGAACGACAAACTGATAAACATCCTAAAAAAGAACATATAATTGTATTTTCTTATGATTTCACGCTCAAAAGATCGGCCAAATCAGCGGATACAATAGTCTTGGCGCCGACTCAATATGATGAAACAGACCACAGTCTGTGACAGAACTCAGCAAAAATAACATTACTTTATGCTGCAGCGCCCCGGGGCAACCGTCATTTATTTTGATAGAAGCAAATTCAATACAACCGCAACAGTAACCAAAAATTGAATAAAGGAAGAAACTATACAAATATCACATTGACAATGGTGTAAATCGCCGTTATATATATATATATATATATATATATATATATATATATATATATATCGATCTGCATTCAAGGTCAAAGAAGTGATTACGGGCGATTTGATAGAGTAGGCAATATGTCTGTAATTGGCATTCATTATATACATCATAAGTAACTACGCTTAGTTTACTAGGCAACGTATGTTACCAGGGAGCGAATAAGCACGACGCCAACGAGCGAGAATAAAATCATAACTATTGATTTGGTAGTAGCATGTAGTAGCGTGAGTACGTTATGGTCTATCCAGTGAATGGGTCGGGGGGGGGGGGGGCTCCGAATACTCATGGACGCCACTGTATCATTTTGTAACACGATGTTCAAAGGTAATTAATTTCTTCTGTTTCAAGTATTCCCTGTGCTTTCATTCTGACGATTATTAATTGATATGCCCGTCGCTAAGGCCGCACAATATAATTGAAATTATATTTTTCATATTGCATGTGATTCAAATTCGAGGCAGAGTATGTTCACGTGCTACAAAGTGACGTATTTTTTTCATTAGCGATGATGGTCACTTGATTTTGCCGATATTACAATTATGTCTCCCATAAAAGATATCGTGCTCTATTCAAAAAATCATTTGTGCCTTTCAACCTGGATAGGATAGAATGTTCGGTCATAAAATATAGTTAAAATGATGGGACTTTAAAAATAAATTTAAATAGAATAATTGGCTATTATCGTGCAACATAGTCTATGATCTAAATATTTTCGCGTAATATTTGATAATTTTTCTCGTAACAGTTTTTAAAAAATCGAATATCATTGTCTGGTATACAAATCGAGAAGAAATGTATTATTTTGACAATGGATTATAATGTTATGTTTCGTTAAGACAAATATTTCAACAAGCATAGGATTTCCACATTGTTGCCAACATTAGAAACAATGCTGTAATTCAACTGAATTCTCTGTAAGAAGCCAGTTTCGTCTTCGTGGCGTCCAACTTTTGAATGATTATCTAGCGTAATTAGGGAATCTAATGTGGGTGACATAGAGTAGTTGTCACCAACCACTGAGCTAATCCAACGAGTATGACTTGTGACTTAATAGTAGGTGTGCGTCAAGATATAAAACAACTTGAATGATTACGATAGATGAGATTTCACTCTCTTATATCACACTCACAGAAGAAGGATCTGTTCTGCTAGATGGTAAATGCGTCTGGTCACAAAAAGCGCAGTGTTCGTCAAATTGTACACCATGACACAGCTGCAACGAAGTAAACGTATACCTTGAAAACAGGCATAGCCATTTCGAGCAACTTTCTATCGTTAGACTGCGGTGACAGCCGTCTGTGTTGTATATATATTTATATACGCGAAGCACAGATCATGTACGGTTATAGTCACCATTTTGTTTTTCATAAATCCTAGCTAATAACTAATTAATTCCTTCAATTATTTATTTATCATATCGCAGTTTCGTAATATCAGTAATTTGAAGTGATGCAGTGGACACCAATCATAGCGACTGTATATTTGACGTCAGCGTGACGCCGGCTGTCGTTAGACGGGCGCGCGCGCTTCGCGGAGTTCGTCGGTGCCAAAGAGCCTTTTAATATTCCTGAACTGCAGTGTGTGCAGAAAGAGTCAGAACCGTTATCGTCAGAACGATGTTTGACACAAGAAACCAAAATTAATTTTGATAGAGAGTGGGATAGGTGGGTATCAACCTTAATTTCATAAAATCAGAGGAATGGAATACTTACCTAAATTAGGATCGTATTCGTTTATAAAACGACGTGTGATAAACTTCACGGTTAAAGCTGTAACAAATAAAGACGGACATAGCATGAGTCACCGTGTCACCGTGCACACCACTAACAATGTTGTTAATTTATTTTTCGATCACCGCTATCCCGAACGACTACACTATAATTTAAATCAGGCGATAGCATTGCGAACTCCAACTGAGTGATCCGAACAACGTAAACATTGTCTCCGATAGTTTTTATGATATAATTGGTTGACATAACTCGGAATTTCGGCATCTTTATTTTTCGCCCATCCCCATTAACATGTAGTTTTAGACAAACTTTGCCGCCCCTGAATCGTTCGGTTGCTGCGCAGTGGGGATGTGAATGAAGACTACAGGAAGCAACCATCGACAATATACCCACTGTATAAACCGCATACCCCAATCATATGTGAAATTTGAAATACGATTTATTTGATTTAGAAAATAGCGTTTGGCAGTAAAACCAAGTAGAACGGTGCAGTGTATCTATCTTCCTGCAGATCACTAGACGCCACCTTTATCTGCGACATTCGACCTTCTTATTTAGAACAGTTGCCTGCATTGTTCCCTGGCGCAGGGAACTGAAGATTTATATCTGAGACCAGCGTCAAATAAATCTAAAAAAAACGTGGTGGGGATAATGAAATCGCAAGTGTAGAATACGTATTTTCTCCGTGAAATGTAATAGCCTGCCATCGTAGATTGTCGTCACGCGTCAGTGGGACTGAAGCTTAAAGCTAAAGCATGGGAACACATCCCGTGTGACCATCTAACTTATAATGTGTTAACAAGGCTGTACGAACTATATACAATGAAGTTCAGATCGAGGAAACCATAAAGCCTATCAATGACGGAAACAAACAACAATAATTATTGTTACACCAAATGAATCCGGAAGTTAATCTGTCAATCATTTTACCATCAACGGTCGAGTACTTTATCATTATCAGATATCCAACGATTTATGAGTAAAGTTCACTGTCAGGCCAATGTTATCAAACATCGTATGTGGTAGCTTCCATGTATGAGATTGTGGTATCATACAAAGGATGTGTTACCGCTATTTCTGGTTAATTTCACGTCAATTCTTCAAAGATATAGGGAATATTAACTCGTATATTTCGATGGATTCGGTATGTGGCCGGGCAGATTAATAGTCAGTTGAGTGAATGTTCTCTACATTCGATAAATTAAATATGCTCCCTGAGTGTGACGGTAGTTTGTATTGCAATGCCTGAATGACAGACACCCATTAAAAATACATCGGAAACCATTACCTGATTTTCCAACGCCGAGACTTCCCAGCAACGCAATCTTAAACTCCGGTAGAATCATGCCACTTGCACCCGTACTACCTCCACGGGTTCTCTGTTTTGAAGACATTGTAGTATTTTACACAGACTTTCGGAGAACAGAGTTCAAACCAGCCACAGCGTTTACGTTATACAGTAGATTCCTGTTCAGCCTGTTTTAGTTGCCCATGCCCTTGGTATCCTAGGTTGGGCAGATGCCAATTAGACGCAGAAGAAACAGCTTTCATAAACAATGTGTGATTGTTCACTCGTCACTTCTCTCAGAGGCGCGAACACACGTCCACGGTAACTTCAAAAAATTTGACAGGACGTAGGTCTAGTAAACTTATCATACTGTGGTCCTACAATGTTTTGTCCCGAGTTTACCCATACCGGAGTTCAGGCCGAGTAACGAAATCACTGGGTGATTCTATTATATCGCGGGGGGATGTCGCAATCACTTTATTGCGTTCCTTCGACCAATCCTCGTACGGCTTGCTCGATAGCGTGCGTCACTCTGAAGTATGAGACGCCCTCTTCACCGGCCTCTGAGAATACGAGTCGTTTTTGTTTTACAATAAGTATTCAGTAAAAAGGTCAAATCACAGGGTCTTGTATATCCCGCGGCTGTGAGAACTCTCTTAAGAGCTAACTTGACGACCATGTTCTTACTCAATGACGTCCACGACGCAAAGGTCCTGACATTCTCAACTAAAATGAACAGTTTGCGATTCCCAGTCACGTTTTCCTCCTCCCAGTCGTCTCACTAAAGATGACACAATTCGTATGGCTTGTTCTCCTTGGTCGTAGTTCAGTAGGTTCGTAGTGCACAATAAAATGCATCATTCCGCGGCGCAAAGAATGACAATTATTTTTTGACATTGTTTTAAATTATGAAACTTACTAATTATGAATGGATATTATCGACCACAACCGTGTGAGGTCAACAGGCGATGCATTCCCCGAGGATCAACAGATTAAACATAGGTCAAGTTTCGAGCTATCTCTCCCAGATATGTCGTGTCGACTACTGTGTTTAGAGTATAGGAAAACAATCATTAATATAACGTTGACGGGCTACCGACCGCGACATGGATACGGTAAATAAGGGTTCGAGGATCACGGTCTCGCCTGGTATTTTGTTTTTTTTCTTCACGTTTTTGTTTACTCAGTATGATTAATTTGTAGACCGAATGTCAAAACTCGCTTCTATTGAAGGATAAGCCACATGACATGACCATCATGTCAAGCACAGATACGGGCACGCCCCATCCCGAAGGTATAAACTCGGTATTTTGAAGCCAGAGACCGGGAAAGCGTATGTGGGACATATTATTTTCTTGCGTGACCTTCATCATATGTATTACATGGATGTCCAGTGTTTCCGCGTTTAATCGTTTCCGAAAATCATCGCGAGCTGTGACGCAGATATAATGTGCGTTTCGACTGTTGGTGGCGTACTTTGTGCGTACTTTGTTGGTGGCTTTTTTGTTATCAGGTAGTGGAGAAGGCTTTTTGAAGTAACACAGAACCATACGGAGTCGCTATGTGCAATGAGGTATGTAATTTACGAAAAATTATAATGGTGAGAGATTTTATTGTTGAAGGACGAGACATTTAGAGAAATTCAGAGCAGGGTGGCCATTCAATTCAGATATCGCACAGGTGTTAACACTATACAGGTATTGGTGAAAACAATGTACAACTACACCAACTGCTGACAGAAAAATGCATATTAATCGTAGGTCGATCGCCCACTAGCATGATATGTAGATAGGCCAACAGCAGGTAAGTGTCTGTCGTCATGAGTATGCTAGGCCGTTGCTGGTACTGACACTCATTTCGCGAACGGTTCATATCATACATCGTTACTGGAAATTAACTAAGCTAGCTAATTAGCTAGCTAAATTAACGGCGATGACAGTACATCGTGAAATATTCAGTATTGAATATGACCCACCCATGAAATAATGAGCTCGTCCGACGGGTAACGGCTACTACAATTTCAAAACGATCCGCAAATCGTCCAAGTGGTCGTGATGGTTGGATATGCTCTATACTCAAATACAAAAGTGTCAAATAAACGTGGTAACGTTATAGGATATACGCCATCTACTGGCACAGTACTGGCATTGTTGCGTACCTTAAGGCTCAACCATGCGCCGCTGAAACCAGAGTCCTTTTCAAAACATGTACACCGGCGATTTGAGTTGTTTTGTTATGCCAAATGCCGATAAGTAAATTGCTATGGTAATTAAGCTAACAATCAATACACTTGTTTTCATCCTAACAAAGTTCTCTTATATCGCCTTGTAACCAAACGTGTAATTGAATTGTAGTAGTGTAGAATAAAGAGGCAGAATTCACGATTGTGGGTTAAACATATGTTTCTCCCCCAAAATACATTATAGGATTAGGTGCGTTCCATATGATAGCAATTTTACTATTTTTGGGCTGTGGCGACGCGAGATACTTCGGGTACCTTCGTATCGGGTATTTCCAGCGTCCGATTGACATGGTCACTGTGGTTTCTCTGCGTGTATTTTACGACTGTGATATTCCATACTCGGGGAAAAACGCCTTAGCGACTACCGCCGTGTAACACATTTGTGAGTTTAGTTGCCGTGTATTTTTCCACTGATGGAATTCCATTAAGAAAAGTTGTATTTCCTTGCTAAATAGGGATCGCATTGAAGCATTCTTTCTTTTGTGATATAACCCAACGTTGGGTCAACTTTAATTAAAAACGAAATGTATCGAATTCATTTATACATTCGTTTTAACATTCAGAAATCAAATGTATGTTTGTTATCAACTACCCCAGTGACATACCATGTCCAAATAACCGGAAATTTGGCATAAAAACAGAATCAGCTTGGGCTTTATAGTAGGATACATGTGAAATACATCTATTGTACACCATTATGCAATATAATTTTATATGTATTTTCCAGGCAATCCCGACTCGTCGTGCAATATCATGTTAGTACATACATCATACCATATCTATATACTTATGAGAAACTGAATATGAAATACGCCTTTATTATAAAACATTAACTGTATATAACAAAATAAATTAATAAATTAATTCCCATTTGTACGCTGGGTTTCACGTTGTATGCTTTCTTTGAGAAGAACTTGTCTTTATTAAAAAATAAACAGCAGAAGTCTAATTCAAAACCTTTTACTTGCAGGTATTAAATTACCTTGTTGAACAAATATAAGGGCGTTACCCAATCTCTCAGGCAGATTTCTATTTCTACAAATATATACTTTCGGTGTTTTGGTCGCAGGGATCTCTGGGAAGGAGAATGGTCATTACCACCACGTGCCAGTGTCAGATATATCAGTGCCATGGGTCTCTAGAACACACTAGCTGGTTGCTTAGGATGTTATATTATGGATGCCGCGTGTGGAACAGGGTGGTTTGCTACATGTTTGTATATTATAGGATTTATAAATTCTATAATGGATTGGATTAACAATAAATATATCGATTAAAGATGATGTTATATACACTATATCAGTTGTGCGATCCCTGGATGCCTGAGTGTGGTAGTGGAATGTGTTTTCACAAGGCGTGTACTGTGTTCATCACTGCAACCTAATACCGCGATTATTCATGAGTCATGATCCGATGAGAATCGGCGATTCTGTCGAATTTTGCGTAACAATCGACGCACTATACATTCTAGTTTATATTTATTCACTCAACTTTTAATCCACTCGTGAGTTTTCAGCAATGACGACTTTTCAGTAAGTGTAATGTTTTAAATACTAGTTTGTTTGATAGCTTGGGTAGTTGTATAACATGTGTTATAACCCATGGTAGATTTCACAATTTGTTATGATATACATATCATGCCCATCTCGCGTGTTTGTTTCACTGTCAACCACCCTCATTTGACGATGAGAAGAATGTAATGTTCAAATATTGGTTTCTGTTTAACCCCGTAGACGTCACGGCGTATAAACACTTTGATGTATAAGAACGCTTTTATAGGTTTTGTTTGTTGCTGTGTGTTGATTCAGCAACGGGATTGTGTTTATTAGTGAAAATAAATTGTTCTTCTGACCCTGCACAATAAAGTACTCTTCTGGTGAAATAAACTAAAATGCGCCTGCGCGTTGAATTAGGGGTACGTACTGTTAATTAAAACTACTAATACTTTTATGTGTTTTCTGCATTCCCATGTCCAGTTTATCATAACTCATAATCCAGGTTGTGTATCAATATGCGAGTTCGAGAACAAATATTATAAACATGTACATTAAACAGTCACTATTTAGCGAAAACAAAACTCAACATTGAATTATTTAAAAGCAACTAGTGGTAAAAATAAATTTAAAATTTGCGTTGTCGCTTTGCTAGTAGTAATGGCGATCACTCACACCATACATCTGTGAGGTGAGTGAATACACACCAGTGGTCGATTATAACATGTTCTGTTTAATGGCAAAATTACGTCTCCTTTGGTATTCTCGCAAATTCTCTACCAACATGGAAAGTAACATATTTTCGGTAGAAGTATTAAATGTTTTAAGTTAGAATCAGCAAATTAGAAGCCGGAAAATTTAAATCACATCGACCAAGTGAATTGTCATCGCCTACGAATGGCCAATCGACGACAGCGTTACAACTGGTGATTTCATGAAGTAATGAGAGACAGGCCCGTTAAAATTATTACGTTCTGTATATATCACCATCATTAAGGAATCACAACTGACATATAAAAACTACAATATATCAGTAATTAACTCATGAAAAACCAATGTACCGGTCATTGAATGATTTATTGGACTCACATAAAAAAACACGTAAAAATGCCAAATGTTTCATTTCACAGGTATTAATCTGTAGCTGAAATGCTGATAGTGCAAGACAGAAATCTACAAATGTCAAACGTACACGATAAGCTATCGATCACTACCGAAGCCGTCAGCGATAAACATGAATGTCAAGAAAATTATAACAAATGAAACATACTATTGTATCTTTCACAGTTAAAATCTGCAAAATATATGCGAAAATGCGTGACACGACGGGAAAATATGCCTAACTTCAGGGTCTATCTATCCTAGCCTGGAAGTAAATAGGTTAATATACAAGTAATATTATAAAAATAGTCTTACGTGCCAAACGATGCCGAACTTTATCGTTGTATGCATGTGGTGGCAAATTTTGGCTGGCTGTTCCAAATGAAAACGCCAACACCAAAACTGAGATGAAACACGTTTCCTCCGAAAACGAACATTGTATTATTGCAGATACACCGGGTGGCAGTAAAATTTAACCTGTTCGCTGCCATTTTCCTGTACGTTTTGATATTTACTTTGGCTGTCACAATAAACTTACTTTTCAAGTTGAAATTACAAATAAGCTAAAAATAGTATAGAGAAATCATATAATCTTTAAAACTTTCCCAAATCAATTAATATTCAACTACAATTAGATAGTTCACCTATGGAGGGCGCTTGTTTGGCTCCATGCGTTTAGTTGTGACAAATGATTTGTCCTTGAGATGGAAATCACACATAGAAATCGTGAGAACGAAACATTGTCGCAAAGTTGGTACAATTTCACATATTCGCCATTATGTTCCGAGAGCAGTCCTTCTTTTACTATACAATGCAATTCTATTTCCTTAGCGAACAGATTGTATCGAATCTAGGGATACTAATGACCCTTTGTCAGTTACAAAAAAAAGATTATCCGGCTTATCACCTCTTCTGATTTCCATGGTCACTCCGCACCATTATTCCGACAACTTTGTAGTACCTGTCATGGTATCCTTGAACTAAATAAACTCTTTAAACTATATTCATGCTTTGTTATTTTGATATAAAAAATAAACCGACCCACTGCCATAATATCAGTGATTACTAGTATTTCACCCTACAACTTTCACATCGCAACCCAACAAAAGCATCCTCCATTGGGAACCTCCCAATCTCTCAAACAAGTCTGTCTATTACTCAACATAATATAACGTATGCATCTGCCACACACTGGGACACTCTCCCTTAATTTTTTAAAAATAAACATCATAGAATATCTTTCAAATCAGAGTTAAAAGAATCTGTTAAACTTTTCTGCAATTTCAGAGTTAGTTGACAAATTTTCGTTACAATTATCATCCCCTTTCAATTTACTTAGAGATCATTAATTCAACCTGGATGTCTAGACTCATACTAGGTGGGGCGCCTTTCACCCGGCGTCGGCAACTTTCATGTTAAAATCCACCCAATTAAGCCGGTGAGGTTTCACTGGCCTTCTCAAGTGCAACGCATGAAAATGGCACGGGCATTTATTAACTTGTTTATTTAACTTATTTATGAAATTGCGTCCAATGTCAGTCGTGTTACCTTTATTTTCAGGAAAATGATTCAACGTATCCTAACGAATGGGCTTTCACCACGACAACAAACTTACAGCATATGAACCCGTTTTCAAATCGTATAGATTTACCCACACATGTTTTATGCACAGGCCCGGACTTATAGTCAAGCGTTCATATGACACAACAAGATAGTTACCATAACTGTAATCTGAAGTCAATTCAGTCAATTGAGAAGACAACTACAAGAATGTCACAAATCAAGTGGATCTTTACGTTGTCACCATCATCACAGGCACGGTCAAACCAAATGAGTTTTGGACAATAGCGCCCCCTGTGTCGCCTTATACCATTCTTGATAATGTTTATTTCTGTAACCTTTCTGTAATTCCTAGCATTCGCAAAATGCCCTTTCCTTCTATTGAAGGAGCGCTCCTGTGACACCATCTTGACTCATGCAGGAGAAATTGTCATCGAAATCGACAACAATATTTGCTTGTCGTTTTTCATAGAGAATATATACAAATCTGACAAAAATATAACTTCATTGATGGAGGATAACAGATCAAGGCGATATAGTCATGATATGACGTGACGTCATAGCAGTGCTTCGTCGCCGAGGACGCGACTTGTATGAAAGATATGTTTCGCGCATTGTATCATGGGAATTTAATAACGGAGAAGATATTTGCAGAGAACTGTAATTCGTGTCATATTGCATCGGCTGAAACAGAATAGTAGCTACCTCACTTGTATTTTGACCGATAAGGCCCCGAGAAAAAATGATGCACGCATCCGTTTCTTATATTTATTCAAAACTTTAAAATGCATTTTTTATTATGAGTACCGCATAATGGAACATACGTGATATTTCGAGATATTGAAAATTAATTTCATAAGTATTAAATGTTATACAACATCAACAGGAAATTGAGTTCGTCTTGTATAATTGAATTCATCTAAGCTTACCACTTTGACATTTGCCGCACACATATTCATAGACATTGTACACGATAAAGACGACAGCCGACGCCGACGCCGACGATTTGACATAGTTTCAGCTGTGCGATTGTCACCTACATCTATGCGTGAGTTCAACTGCCATGTTAAAGTAAGACCAACTTTGAAAAGCCATCGTCAAATCCAGTAACGTTTCACGCTATAATTAAAACCTGTATTCTGGCGGCGAATGCCATTTTCTTTAAGCCAAGTTTCCTTCATTTCGGCCATCGCGTCACTATCATCATGATACCTTTGTTGATCTTGTTCAGCGACAGTGTTTTAAAATGCGCCTTCTTAGCCATTTGACTTCCCGCCAATTATGGCTGGGCGCATGTTTTTGGAGCGCATTTAATCTGTGCTACCATGGAAGGTAATACGCGATCATGGCTCTAAACAAAACATCTAATCATAATCATGATGGATTTCTTCGTAACAATATCATTCACGTTAACAACATGATTAAGAAATTACACAGAAATAGTAGAAACTATTTTACTAGAAAATACGTTTGCATTCTGCTAACTAAAAATGATATTCGGATATTTGCACTTAGTTCATTGCACGGGACCGTCTGTCGTCTTTAATCACGACAATCACGGTCCACAGCGTGATTGTTATGATTGGTAATCATGGATCGTGAGTGAACGTAATCGAACACGCAATCACAACCGTGACTGGTTAATCACAATCATGATTGGACCAAACAAACGCACCCTAGATATGTATTTTACCGAGGTCAAATACTCAACGTCTCAGTAAAATCACCACGTGATCGTGTGGTTCGGACGTTGGGTGTATGGGACTTCTTGTTTCGCAAGAGATACCGTGTTTGTAGACAAAAACTGCTGACGGAATAAATAATCCCTACATTTTACTGAAGATCAATTGATTTTGAAATTACGGACCAAGCTTCAATGTATCAAATCAAGCACTTTCTTAAATCGTTATTCGACTCATTGTCTCCATGTGCATTTTTAAAAAAATAATTATCATCGTCTGCAGATATGTGATCTTGATCGATAAAACAGCGCCATTATGACAACGAGCAATACATTGCGTGTCTATAGGGGGCGCTGCAATCGTTATTCGACTCCTTGTCTCCATGTGCATTTTTTTTTAAAATTATCGTTCGTAGATATTCCAATTGCATTAGTGTGTGGTCGTGATCGATAAAACAGCGCCATTATGACAACGAGCAATATATTGCGTGTCTATAGGGGGCGCTGCGCCACAAATGGCTGCCAGTAAAGAAGCGGACTCGCATGTATGATTTCCAGCCGTTCGTCAATTGAATGCCGGACTTGGGTGTATAAAGCTAATCAATCTTGGATATATTTCATATCACTACGCGACGCCTTTGAATCACCGAGTTGTAATAACACAGAATAATATATATATATATATATATATATATATATATATATATATATATATATATATATATATATATATATATATATATAGGTATGTGTGATTCAACGAAAATGACTTGACTTAAACCATCGTGGTTTTGTTCAATTCCAAACGCAGATCCCGGCGCTCAAATATTTGAAACAAACGTATGTTCATTTGGACCTGTCCGTTCTGCCAACAACTCAACAAAGAAGAGTTACTTATAGGCAATACTGACGAAGCAACCCCTAGGGAATATCTCATCTATGTGGAATGTAATCTACATAGACAATGATAATAATAACAACAATGTAAAGTTAACAGTATCCGACATGTTTAACTGGATGACCGGAGCGTCTGATTAGACAAGTCAACCCAATACGCGTGGCTAATATCCTATCTTCAATACATTAATTCATTTATGTCCATTTCGGCGGAATGAAACGTATTAAATAATTAAGAAGCATTTTAAATCGGACCTATTGTTGCACTGTCACTTGCCTCGCTTTCCGTGTGATTCCAATTAACGACCTTACAGATTATTTGGCATCAGTGTGGATATGACGCTCTGAGTTGTAAATTGTTAAAATTTAATTTATACACCTCACTTGGTATTGTAGAAGGTAATTTAAAACTGGCAAGCCCACAAGATTGGTTCTGCCTCCAGGAGTATTGGGGTTCAAACTCACGTCACCATAAAGCATTTGACGTATTCCCGGGGGGTGTTCCATTGTGATACTTTGTACATAACATTTTTTTGAGAATAAACTGGTTAAGGTGAAACGAAGGACGTTGCAACAAACTTTTTGCGTAGGCGCTTGCGAGGCTGGTGCTCAACGCACACAAATACCGATCACGGAGACCGGGCACTGGACACGGAGTTAGCAGATATTTTAGGTATTTTAGTGGGATAATATACCATGAACACATATAACTGATAGATATGAGTAACCCTACATAACCGAGCCCATAGACCAGCCACGATACATATGTAGTTATACTCTCCCACTAACACTTAGTGATATCATGTTTACAGTAGATGCATTAATACTAATAATGTATAGAAGAAAATAACAAATATTTTGTTGCATTGAAAGTCAATATTTCATGGCAGCATTGTACACACATTTCCGAATTGTTGAGGGCGCCCTTCGTATTTAGCGAATGAAGAATTGGAGCTACATGGGGCTGTATTTGATGGCACATTTTACAATCGACACATTGGTTATTTTCATATGATTGTGTGATTGAGGAATTGACTAGACCCATCCGCGAACATTTTTCCGAGATCTTCATTTCCGATTCATTTACATAAACCAATTTAATGAGAATTTCGAGGGTCACGAGATGTAATTCAAAGAGTGAATACTCTGAACACGAGCACTGAACTAAGACGATTTCACATTAAGATTGCAACATCAGCGTCATAGATTAGTCGCCTCACCACGCTTGTTTGAAGCCAAAGAACCCTGGCTACGGGTTTGCAGCAAATTAGTCAGATTATGCGAGTGTACTCTGTAACCCTCTTGAACCCCGGTGTTAGAGAGCAAACTATTTATCTGACGGATTCTTCTCAGCGGTAATCGCTTCTTTTTATGGGAATATTCACATGCTAGCAACTCGTAACTGTTTTTCGATGTCCAACTTTTGTTATGGTCAATGCCAACGATATAATTATTTATATGTATGTATGTGCTTGTTTTGTTTTCTTTGTCAGTGATACAATTATTCATCGCGGTGATCACGCAAAGGATTCGTGGTAATCACGTGACGTGTCTTTATCACGTGATGATGATTGCTGGTGACGACCTACATGCAAAAGCATCGATCGATCTAAAGATATTATTGCAATGGTGATTTTAAAAATACACCCAATCAGTGAAGATATTTCATGTTATTGGTATGTTATACAAATGAATTACCCGGTTCATACTTAAGGTAAAAATTGAACTGGACACCGATGATATACGATTGTTCAGCTGACCAATGAACTATATTTTTTTTATTCACTGCGTTACAATTTAGGTAAAACAATGCCCGTTGTGTTCCATATACATTAATATATGTTTTACAAATTATTTGGTTCATACGTGTCAACACAGTGTCAACTGGATGCAAGAATATATACCTCAACCCACGCAATATAATATTCATTGCCATATCAAAACGACATCCAAGTAATTGGTTCGCATTTGAACATGAGATCACTTTCCCCAAGCATTAGTATCTTGATTTTTGTTTAATTTAAGTGCTTAGGTTGGATACATATAATTAATATGTATAGTATATTACATTTATATATTCTCTTTTTGAGATATCTTATAACATAGAATACATCCCCACTACGATTCCCGTTAAAACCTGGCCAGTTCGTAGACCAACCGTGAACTATTCGAGTCATTGAACTAAATCTCGATAAGATCCAAATACTTCTGAACCGAAACAAAGTCAATAAACGAAAACTATGCACATTTACCTTGACTTTAACACGTAATGGACCAGCACTCTAACACGTAATGAACCCTCGCTCTAACACGTAATGAACCCTCACTCTAACACGTAATGAACCCTCACTCTAACACGTAATGAACCCTCACTCTAACACGTAATGAACCCTCACTCTAACACGTAATGAACCAGCATCCGAACACGTAACGAACCCTCACTCTAACACGTAATGAACCCTCACTCTAACACGTAATGAACCCTCACTCTAACACGTAATGAACCCTCACTCTAACACGTAATGAACCCTCACTCTAACACGTAATGCAGCAAACTACACTTTCATTAGTGAGCAGGTGGGTTATGTAATTAAGTTTGAGCTGCACACACTAGATTACCACATATGACAAAGGCGTTATCGACGCAGGAAACCGTGTCAAGAAAGCTGAACACATAGTCGCAACACTGCAACAGCATACGTATGATGCCATATTACATATTTACACTATGTGGCATGCAATATGCACAATCGCTACACACCTTATGCAGTCCACTACAAAGCCGCCACACACTAACCGACTCTAGTACTCACTGATCTACGTAAGCACACAAACTACGCCTGTTGAATTAAGATAATCCAGTCTTTACGACTGAAAATTCACGACTATTCACACATACTGGTACGACTGAACACATCTAACTTGCATTTAACTCGCTCTCCCTTTATTAAACATCTCAGCACGACGACACGAAACAAATGACGTTTAATTAAGTAAATATTTTTCGTTTGAAACATGATTACATGCCAAAGAATATACTTATAGTGACTAACAACAATCACTTAAAGAAAACGTTTCGTGTATTGAAAATTATCGCGTTTCTGTCATCGATTTTTAAATCCAAATTATATGATTAGTTTTAATTTATTTATTCAACATAGCTATGAATTAATATTAATATTAACAGCGTTAGATGGCAAGGCTGTCTGAATATATTTATCCAAGTACTCATAAACATGTCCATATGCCTTAATTTATTCACTGCTCAGACGTCAGGCTTGTCTGGTGTGTAATATTTATAATCACTTTTAGTTAACTACCGTATTTGAAAGACGCAGATTACGAGTAAACACATCGCGTCGATTGCTATAATTTATTACACTTCGCGTAGACATTTCTATACCACAATGCTTTGAAACTCCAATTTTATTACAAAATGCGTCGACATTATAACAAAACGCGTAATATTGAAATACAATGTACCTGTCGTCTGGGTGAAGCGGTGGTCTCGGAGAACGTTCTTAATGATTGAAATTTAAACTCCAACTTGGTTTTACTCAGTAGGTAATCGATTATATGCTTCAGCATATACCCAAAGACGTTTCGGCCTGCCTATTTTCTTTCTCGCCCGTTCAGAATTTTGCCATATTGAATAATAAGTCATGTGATTAAACCTCGTTATCTCATTGGATAAAAGTGTCAGGGTCAGTTGGCCGTAGTCGGTAACTATCACACACACACACACATACAAACACACACACACACAACACACACACACAACACACACACGCACACACACACACTCACACACACACACACACACACACATACAGGTGTCCCATGAATTGTGGAGCCACCATTGAATTAACTTTTAATATAGTTGAATTAACTTTTAATATAGTTGCGATATGAACTCGATTAAAACGCGTTCCTATATAGGGTTGCGTTTTAATTGGAGTTTAATTAAACTCAATTACAATGCAATACAATGGAGAATTGCACTTTAATTAAGTTTAATTAAACTAGAGTTGAATATCCCGTGACTGAACATAGAAATGTTTGCGAAGCTTAGGTTTAGTATCGGGGTAAGGTATGGTATAATTATATTAATAATAATATAACGTGAACCATACCTTCCCCGATACTAAACCTAAGCTTCGCAAACCTGACTTAAATTGGATTAAATATTAATATAAATTATGAAACATTGTGGAGCCACCAATTTGGGGCTCCACTTGTACAAAGGGCTCCACTTTGTTTGTGTATGTCTGGTCTACAGGCTCCACTTCTACGTCTACACCAACACACCAACACACACACACACACACACACACACACACACACACACACACACACACACACACACACACACACACACACACACACACACACACACACACACACACACACACACACACACACATACACACACACACACACACACACACACACACACACACACACACACACACACACACACACACACACACACACACACAAATAAAACTATCACCCACAGATCGAATACTAAAACACTAAAAGCTATAAAGAATATAAACATAATTGTAAACACACTGTAACTAGTTAATAGATTGCGGAACGCCTGGTGCATCGTTAGGGTTGGAGGGGTGTCTAAAGAAGGTAACTCCAATGAGCCACGCCATTCTGTCAATTCTGTCTCTTAGCAACAGTTACCTCACCGAATGCTTCATCAGCATATTCATCCTCGCCAAAAAGACTATTTCAAGAATGAGCATATTTATATTTTGCATTTTTCATATTTATTGTAATAAACCTATTTTATAAGACAATCACTAAAAAAAATATAACTTTCATATTTTTCTGTCACTTAGTATTTCATGTCACAAAACATCGAAAATCACTTAGTTATCAAAATAAGTTCCAACGGCAGAACAAGATGTTATACAAATACAGTGAAATAACAAATTAAAATTGAATGAAATTAACTTCAGAAATTATTCATCGACAGGCGATATAAGTAAATTATATACAGAATTTACAATCACAGTTACAGTACATTGACAACTCAGACTCTGATCCTTTATAGTTTTTTAAATAATAAATAATCAAGGTGCAATATTGCGCCAAGAAAATAATTATTTTATCAAAGACATGAAAAGCTGCATTATGAATACATTTATAGTATTCCCCGCAGATTACTCGTACCTATCATAATTGACAATTTCATGTAATGAACCATGTTCTACTTTCCCACGTGCCGGGTAACTTGATGGAAGTGTTTTCTTCAATTTATGAAACGGTCGAATATTGAAATATTACTTGTTATTGACATTAGACTGATTAGAGAGATTGGTAATTCAGTTTTCATAAATTAAATAAACATATGATTCATAAACATGCGAAGGCAATTGCGAAACCGTGGAATTAACGTCGTTACTTTAATTCACCACTTTGTGTGCGGTATCCTGGTTGGCTCTGATCGGCTGATTCAAAACAACGGACAAAACATATTGGCAAACTAGTCGTAGAGGTCTTACTGCATATATCAGTTCATGAACAGGATTGTACATTAGTTTAATTGATAAAAGGGTGCTGACGACTTTCATATAATTGCTACTGGTTTACATTGTGCTATTCAGAATAGTGGAACAACTCAAAGCTGATTTCTAATCATAAAGAATAAATTACGACTTTTGTTTAAAGATGTAAGGTTGAGTGTGTTATTCCCACTTGACACAACAACCACAAATCCATTCATTAACAAAACGGACACCTGTGTTTGCGAACAGGAAATGCTTAGCTCAATCTGTTCAATTTGAAAAAATAGAATGTTGATTGAGAGGGATGCAACAATTCTGGCAGTACGAGAATGAATTCGCTGCGCGTATGAGTTTTCTCGACTATGCCTCGCTATAATTGCAAATACAAACGAGCCTGGCTGCCTGTTCAGCTGCGGGAGATGATGAACACATATATCAAGCTTCACATTTGAATGTAATTAGTCTACTCGAAATGATAAAGTAAATTCGCTTAGGGAGACATTGTAATAATGTGGAGGAAAATATGATATATGGGACCTCCACTGTGAACACAATTTTCCTAAGCAATTGCGAAACACGTGGTAAACTAATCATCAGTTATGATCGGGTAATATGATAGCATGATTTAAACAAATTTAATAATACGTCCGCCAAATACTCGAACACGCTAAGCATTACATATCAGTGAATTAATCTAGTGCGACATTAGTTAGACAGCCATATATGATATTAAATGTCTGTACCCGCATTCAGTTGCTTGTGGAAAACAATTTCTAAATATTGTTAAACATTTAACTAAAATTTAAATTGTATGATTGATATTTTTTACTGGAAAGTATATACTTTGTGAATTATCACAAAAATGAGTAATTTATACTAAATTCTAAAAATAGTCTAATATTTAATATGGCTTAATTATTACAATCACTATAATCTTACCCACAAACAAACACAAACGACCCCGCGGTTTAAGCCTCGCGTTTCCGAACAAACATCATAACTAAATAAGATCAATCCGTTGCTCCGTTGCTGTGAAATAAGATTGTGTTATATAATAATATAATGTTCCTTCAATTATTATATGTGCATATGTCCATATTTACATTTATCAAACTATATAAACGAATCAAATCAGTATTGATGATACAATAATGTATTACACAACAAACACTGTTTTGTGATTATTCAATATCGATATATGTCCCACTGAAGTGGGTAGGTACAATATGTATTATTAATTTAACCCTATTTGTCACATATTTGATTTAGCTTTATGAAAGTTGTTCATTAGTTTTTAATGGAGAAAATTAAGTCACTTCAAGAATCAAATGTATGTGAAGAATGAAAGGTTGTGACAATTAATTAAAATTAAATTGCAATTATGTATTTTGACGTGGGTTTCGTGCAAAATTCTTATTATGATTGCACAATTAACAATAACATCGCCCCCAATCGTTACCTAAGTTTACAATCAGTGAATATAATTCATATTTCCAAGAAACAAATTGCTAAGTCATCTAGGTGTGGTTCACAACAAGTAACATTGTTAACCCTATTGATTATTTCTGTATCTCTGAGTTATTACAATTTCATAATATCGATCAACAAACCGTTTCAATGTTAAGGCAAGTCTTTGAAAAGAAAATGTATTGATTAAATATTCTGGAAGAGAAACTATTGCGCATACACTCCTTTGAATATGCACGCGAGAGTGGGGGGTGTGGGTGTGTGAAGCTGATCCTATGGGAAACTTCAGTTCAGTTAGATATATCATTGGAACATAATCACTAAATCCAGAGGTGCTGATGGAAAGCAGTATATCATCTACTATCTGAAATTGAAAGATTAGGATTTTATGTACCTTTAGTTTCTCATCTCTGAAGAAATAAATCAGTCAACAATGGATCAAGCCATCCGAAATTTAAATCACAGATTCTACTATTACTCATTAGGGTTACATTCGGGTTACAAGTGTTTTGCATCAGTCCTAAATGTAATTTTAAATTCATAATATATATATATATTTATATATAATTGTAACGATTTGTAGACTATAGAAAAGGTCCAAAACATCCTAAACACGCTAAATATTCTTTAAACTTTGTTTGACACTCTATGTTTTGTTATAATAATATAATAATATTAATAATAATACATAATTTATAAAGCGCCAGTATAAAACGTATAAAACACTGCTTTGACTCCAAGTAAGTTTACCTATTCCTCAACAGTTCAACGGAACTGGTTGTCTTGGATTCATAATCGGCACGTTAATAACAGCGACATAAAATATGTCACATGTTCTACCATCTGACATAACATTATATGAACAGGGGTAGTCTCAAATTATCAACTATTCAGGAAATCAGATACACTATCCATTCCAACATCCTGACGCCCCCAAACCGAGCTCACTTTTGGTCTATAATTTCTGTACTCTGGTGGCAGTTAATAACGAGAAGGCATCATAGTTCATATTACAGGATCCACACTGAATGAATGCAGAGATCCACTGAAAATAATTAATATATGAATAATTGAAAAGACCATTGTTGGTCAACTGTAATAATTGGATGCAAGGGATTTCCACTAAATTGGTCAAAGTCCATTGCATCCAATTTGGATCACTAAGATTATTGCAGTTGATTAACAACGGCCATTTTACATATACACATAAGACATGCAAGTCATTCACAATGAATTCTCAGTTTACCTTCTTAAAATAAAAAAAATTAGTCCCAAAATCTAATGATTTAACTCGACTAAATGGGATATGAATTGACATGAATTTATCATCTGCCTCTATGATATTCTGACCAATGTTACATTATTCGAATGGGGACAGACAAGAATCAAGTATGTTGCCCCTTATTGATAAGTCAAAATTATGCTGATATAATGCAAATGAGTTCAATACATTATGTGATTGACTGAATCAATCACCCAATAACACACTGTCTTTATCCAGTACCTGGGTATTCGACTTAAATTGCTCCAATTTCTTGATGATCTAAAAAAGCACTCATAAAGAAGCTCCTATTTGCAGAATAATTGCACTGAATCTGTCAGTGTCAAGTCCGTGGCCCAAATTCTTACATATTAATTTCAGCTTGGCGGCAATTAGAACTTCCATTTTGCAGGTACCTTCTCATCTAAATAAAATATGATGATTGTCAGGACTATTACCTCACTCCTGTCACATTTACGTCACATTTCGCTGTGTGATTTATCATCAAAAGCCACTTTCCCATCCCTCTACATGACACTTACCATCTCATAGATAATACCCAGATTTGAATGAAATATACATGTCTTTTTGAAATATCGTAACACAGGTATTTCAATTCATTATTAGGGGTATTGGTCGTCCGTGAATGAATACCCGAGGCGGTAAGTAGAAACACATGACAACACTGATTATATGGCAGGTCAATGTTATACAAATGAAATGGTAGAAGATACAAGGTATGATTCCTCAGGGCAGATTCCAACATAACCGATAAAAAAGAAAGGTAAGCCCATAAATGTCCGATGCCCGAGGCTGTCGATGAGCTCAAAGAAAAGTATTCGATATGACTATTAGCATGTTTTAATGGATATTTGATCAAAAACTTATAATACTCAACACATGTACCATGACAGACTAAACATGTAAAGTTATACATGGTAATACGTCCCATGACGTTCTCGGACACAATGCTAATTTGAGACCATGAAAAAAAACAAGCAGATAACATGTACAAATTGTATGTAGATGAACAAGATGCAATTATGTCTCATTACCTTGTCATGGATAAAACAATAGGCGGATTAAAGAAATCTACAGCAACGACAACAATACTACTACTGATTCTACTATTAATTATAATAAGTGAGTTCATTTCACAATAGGTAAACAATGCTACTTTGTCATCTTGTAAATAAAACCAGATTTGAAAGTGATTTAGACCTTGTTACTTTTAAAGTTACTTTTGCTTCATGGTTATTTCAGTACGACTCCAGGTTTGGAGAAGCTTCATACACACATGTCAAAGGTCATGATAAAGTGTATATTAGTACTACTACAACGTATATAGCATTGCGTTATAACTAGATTTTACAACATAGAATGTCTACTAAATTGGATAAAATAGATACTGTTAAATTTTAATTTCTGAACATAGTGCACGTGGTATTTTTGGCCGTGTTGCTCTTAAATATCAATAGTCTCAATTATTCTTAAAAGGTACTTCTCAGTGTAAAGCATTAAATGTCGCAGTTCAATTAATTATATTCGTTCTCTAAGCCTCCTTTGCAAAACGAGCTAAATATTCGACTGGTAACGACGTCTTCCCTTTTGACCTTACTTGACTTGATTCTCATCTAGGTTGACCTTTTAAAGTCAAATACAACTAATGACGGCGCCTACTCGCTGTTACTGTAATCAGAACATTTGTAAATTAGACTTAATTATGGTAATTTACATACACCAATTTAATACATAGCAAATGCGCTGAACAAGATTTATTTACCTATAAACGAAAAAACCAGCAAGACCCATCAACATAACTAACTGTCCAATCTAAACGCCTGAGGGGGAAGTCCGCCCCTGAGACACTCGTCGAGTTCATGCTCCCGTATCTAAATTTATATTTAGGGCTTACACCCACTGCACGGTCGACGTCACTTTCTTCTCTCATTCATCAGTATTAATATACTAAATAGTAGAGGAGGTAAATAGCCGTAATTTAGAGTACGAATTAAGAAATTTGTACCCAGTCTTTTTTCCATTATGAAAAGCAATACCGTGATTAGAAAGTCATTGCTGTATATCATTGCACTACAACGTAGGTAACTACGCAGCATGGTCGGTGAAAGGTAGCTTGTTCAGGAGGAGGGCATTGTTATATCCTTGCACCTTCGACCATTTTCATAACATTTAAAAATCTAAATCTTTTCAGTACAACGTATTGCTGGTACTTTTTAACATTTTTTACAAATACGGGAATTTGGGAAATATTCTTGGACTTTAGGTAAATTTACCTATACGACCTTTGCTATCAGATCTACGGCTGTGTATGATATTTCCACTTTGCAGTAATTGTAACAAACTATAACACAGTACGACATCGCGAAGTTAAGCGGTAGTCTGACACGTGCGATGCGATTTGACAGGACACAGCCAAGCGGCACTCCTCACCCCAGCTCGGGCGCCATGATGAACACGTGTTTGCCGGCCTAAAAATTAAAATAATGTATTTTTTATATTTTCATAATCAATAATTCATAGGCACACATCATTCATCCACGTTTAAAAAATATAAAGTCGAAATCTTCATCAACTAAATGATTGACATACCTAGCAGATCGATGTCTTCCAAGTCTGGTCTGAAGATCATAATACGTGGGTTACCGATGCATATCATTCAATTTTCTTAATCTACTTGATTTAAATTGCTATACTCACATTCATTTTGTTTAATTGCAAATTGAGAGAAACATGCTGAACTCAAATTGCTTATTAGGACTAGATGCCTAATTTAATTGAGCCACTCTTGCCTTCAATACAAAACAATTTCACTGTCTTCTGACGCACATACATCTACCCCCTGTGAGAGTCGAATGGTTGAATGTACTTCCAGTTATATTGTTGCATATATACATCAATACACAAGCAGATATGTACATTCATCAGAGCTGAATACATTGTTATTGATTGTTTTTCCAAGCTTGAGACATTTTCACAGAAAGATGACCCACATGAGCTAAGAAGCCACATAACCGCAACAATTAAGGACATCGCGTATAGTCAATATGCATTGTATTGAAAGGCGGTGTTTTGCGCAGGCTGGGAAAAAAATACTCCGAAGAGTATTGAGAAATCTGTATCATAGTATATATCTATAAATTGACGCCGATGACATTATTCGATGTCATGCATCATCGCATATTGCCTCGCTGATATGACATGCCATTCAACTTATGTTAGAAACCATAACCCCTCAAACAAACAAACAAACAAACAAACAAACAAACACGCTGAAAATACATACAAAATGTGAGTAAGATTTATCGAAAGCTCTTCCTGACCTTGAACTATGAAAATAATCATACCAAAACGCAGGGGAAATAAAACAGAAAACTAGCGATAACAGTCTCCAATTTGTTTTTATAGAACGAGGCTTTGGCCCAGTTTTAGGCATGGTAATTGTTGAGATGGGTATCTCTCTTTTAACATATAGCGAGGAATGGCAGTTTATAATGAATTTAAAGATTTAATTCACTCACATTGTCTCCTGCGAACTGCTTTGGTATTTGCCTGGAGGCCATGTGAGAATTTGTTTGACTATTGTGTATGTTATGGTCACATTAAAACCAATTTTTTATGTGAAAACAAACTTGTAAGTCTATGTATTGAATGAATGTGTCCGATGTGACTCTGGATCTATTGATATGTCACAGGCTTGGTTTTGTTATTATTTTTTATCACATACAAACAAACGTAATTAAGCGGGGTTCGAACCATCAAACATGAAAACTCTACAAAGATTCTCGTGCGTCATGCTATCTTTTATAATTATCAACTACCTACCCCTCCCCCACCGCACTAATTTAAGAACAACCACCATACCAATGCGGCGTGAAAACATTTTTTCATTATTTCCGCTGGATTTGGGATTGAACAATGTGATATTTTGAAACAAACGGTTTAAACGCTAAAATTGAATATTACTGTGCAAACCTTAAATGCAAATATATATCTGACAATCGGCAAGTTCATAAAGACAGAACAGCCAATATACGAAACTTACTCGTTTCACAGAGCAATAATAAACGCGCCTTGAATTTCCAACGTAGGTCATTCATTCCAACATTATATCTACATCTTTTTAACTTACTTTTTTTCGCACTGTATTGAGGTTTATTAATTTAAAAATAAATAACGCAATAAAAACTCTAGCTACTCTTGGGATGTTAATCACTCTCTTGAGACAGTGATATTGCAAGTATGTCCCATTTCGGATGAAATTTGTGTGGCCACACACATAAAAAATCACGTTTACATCAATCTAAATGGAAGGATTGTATCAACTAATTATATATGTACGAGCATATGCTAATGAACAGCATGTTGTGATTTGATTCCATATTTGTCGAAATAAGGTAGCTATTAGTCGAGGTAATATTTTCGAACAAATTCAAAAATATCTGTAAAAGTAAACTATTGTGAATTTAGTAGTGTTCACGCGAGTTATTAGCATGGAATTACTCACAGTCAGCTGACGTTCACGTTATAATAAAATAAATGCGAGCAGGTTTTTCAGATTCCTAAAAGTTGGTGGGGAGGGGAGAGATACCAAACTTTCACAGACAAACGATTCGTTTGGGAAACATTAAGCCAACCGTAAATAAAATTCGTCCGAATTCGCTTTTGTGTAGAAAGAATCTTTCATACGAACACCTAATTACAAGAAGAGCCTCGCACACTTTCCCTGGGTATTTGAATCCCATACCTCTTTTGTTTCAAGACGTATTCAAGATGTCTTCTCCCATATAATAAATAACGCGTTTATTTCATTTTCATCTGTATGTCAACTGACTGTGGAATTACTTTAAAACTGATACTATTTTTGGATCTAGTAAAATTATATGGTGACAGGGAGTTAAAACCCGAGGGAGTTGTGTATTTTTTAGTAGTGCGCCTATTGTGTATCCCACGTATGCATGAATAAATTGCTTCGTTCCACTCAAATATATTGTAATTTATAGGCCGTTACACTTGTCTCATTTTGAAAAAAAAAATGTTTTACGTGAAAGCATCGGAACCAAACTGGTGACAGACATATTATTGAAATGAGTATGCTTTAAAGAATATAGTACATGTTATAATGCCCTGGACAAGTAGGCGTTTTAGTTTGTTGACGATCTGAACTATATAGACTGGTGCTATTTTAAATAAAAAGAAATATTTTAAATATAGCCACTGAAAGTAATAAAACTACAAAAGAGCTTAACTAAAATATTTATATATTGCTTGTACAAGCACAGACTTAGTGAATATGTTTATTTTACTACATAAAGGTTCACTTGTATAGCATAAATGTGTTTCCCGTGTAACTAATATCACTGGGCGTTAAATTCATTTCCGTACAGTGTGTCTTTAAAATATGTTGAGAATACATTATTATTTATATACATCACAGTAAATAGAGGTTGTGCTAGGAATGATATATCGTTAAAATAAATGTCAAAAGAACTTGTCGATAATTTACATAATTAATTGCTTATTTATTTTCTGTAGTTGGTATATTGCTATTGGGTTAAATGAATAATATGTATACTAAACCACAGATGCGGAATGATAAACGATTATTATATTGTGAACATTTTTATGAGCTGAAAAAGCGGTTTTTAATATGTATACTTATTAAATAATACAAATAGTCTTCACATCCATGGAAGGCGTCGGACTTAAAAATATCATGGGAAAATGTTTTATGACGTATGCATCATCGTTTGATTCCCATGACCCGAACGACTTTTATCAGAATGCGGTTCAAGTTATCTAAACTGTTTTTTGATTTGCAAACTATAGTGCTTGTAGCGTATAGCAAATCATTGGCATATTGCATGCAATGTTTGTATTTGTTTTATGACCTCCCGACCCCGTCATTTGTGATTAATAATCATAAGAGGTGAACTCAAAAAGCTAAAAGTCAAACCCCAAGAGTTTTGATTAAATTTGTTAAAAGCCATGTACAGCTGTGCCAGAAATAAAAAAATCTTCAGAAATCTACAGTTTGCTGAAATTTTTTTAACAGAACATAATGATTACCCAATTATTATCATCTGTGTCACGCAACCAACGCCATAATCCAAGACTCGCGCAGTGACATACTCGGTTATGTATACACTTTGTTTATCTCATGTCTTCAAGCCCACGGAACCAAGCTTTAAGCAAATGTATAAAATCTTAGAAAAAATATGTTTGGTTACACGTTTAAGCAAGAACGTGCTCGTCACAGATTGACTAGTCATAGTAATGCGGCATGTTACATAGAAATGATCTATCTCTAATAAGACTTCTACCCCAAACCAAAGAATTTATTCAAATCGAAAGAGATAAATGTAGTACTTAACCGGGAGGCAATCACTCGATACGGAAACATTTTTACAACCCGGGGATGTGCACATAAAGTCACTCTACGTTCATATTATAGGGGAGTTATCAATGTTCGGGAAATAAACAGCTTTCTTTTTTTCTTCGGGGGGAAATTCTCCTGAATGTAAGATATTCAACCAACATGTCTACCAAATTTGTTCACATCTAGATCGGCAATCGGTGATTTGTCGAAAATAAAGCACTGTAACTAATCAGAGAGGGTGCTTTGCTGTTTGAGTCAGTTGACACATGCAGACGGTGTTGTCAGAGCGCTTGGTTTACCACAACTAAATAAATTTCACATACAAAAATAGATAACAAAATTGTTTTTTTTTTCATGTGTCAATAGGCGGCCTCAATTGGCATGGCTTCACCTGAAAGGAATATGCCTAAAACAAACTGATACCATTCGTAAACATACAGTCGAATGTACTGGCCTGATGAAAATACTCGACATGTCTAAATTCAAATAACGCTTATTTATCACAGCGCCATCGTTATCAATACCCATACTAAAAGCATACTATAGACCCCAGTGGTTTTGAGCATATACACAATTAAAGTACGTTAAAAGTGGTTAAATAAAGAATATTATTCACTCAAAGTGCGACTCATAGAGGCAAAGTCTTCAAAGACGTAATAATCCTACAATACGACGGTTTCACTGGTACAATGCTAATAGTAGAGTCCCAATTTAATAAGGTAACGTTACAAAAAGAGCCCTAAATCATGTGAACACTCCCAGTGGAGAAGCAACATCCCACACAATGTGTTGCTATACATCACTGGAAGGGAGTATTAATAGTTTAGCGGATGTCACCAGGAGTCGATGCTCGGGTGAGCATTCAGGCTGTCACACAGCTGGTTTCCTAATATAATTGTGCTGCATGTCCTGGACTGCAAACGATTAAAATCATTTCGTTGTGAAGCACGTATGAATCAGGAAGACATGTTATGCGACATAGTAACACGAGTCAGATTATTTGGCTTTAGACAATAATACATAGATGTTTTCAGGCCATATTCCGATCACCACAGGAAACGCATGTGTCGGTTCTTTGGATGGTGTAACGCTTATTAATTCTCGTTTCCCATACTAATGTGCTTCACAAACGATATACAGAAATATAGTATCATCGCATTCTATCTATTGTCACAATTTTAGTATGTCTTGACTACTGACAGAGTTCAAGATTCTTACTTTAATTAGAGTGTCAACCGTAGCAGTTCGCATGATTAACTACAAGAAGAGACGACAAGTTCACATTACATGCATATCGCTCGAAGCGACAATCGATCTTCTAGTACACCGTGGCTCCAGTATCTTACCCATTAATCATGGATGAACGTATGCGATCGAGTATTGACGAGGGAATGTCTGGAGGTCTATTATTTATTTACATACAAACAGAAATGGTATATACTAGTATAAGGTTAACTAATGGTGACCTGTACTGCGACAACAATAAAAGCAGCCATACTGTGTTTCGTAACGCCGGACGTGCACTGTAAATTGTATTTTCTTTTTAGAGGATGAGGGAAGCTGTCATTGTACGTAAGTGCAAGCCACGTTAGATTATATCTTTGTTGTATGTCTTATAAAAATATTATAACACGTGTCCTGCAGTGCAGATTTCTATAATGCCTTAGCATCTGATCTTTCCGGACGATTGGCTTTGACATCAAATCAAACATAACTAATAGAGCATTTGACAGGCATAGCTTAGGTGGGTTCATTCGATCGTCACGAGAACATAAAACAACTTTTAACCAATCATTAGAGGAATTCGATTTAATTAACCGTCAACTTTGCTGAAACCGAATACCCCATCTTCTCACGTCACTGCAATTTCTACCTACGAATTCGCGAACAATTTGATTTATTGAGAACGCAGACGCGCGTGCAATTTATTTTCAGCAGTTGTTTTCGACCTGGAACTTGTATAAAGACACCGACGCCGCTCAAGCGTTAATACAATCTGATGTGAATCAGATGGTGGCTTCGGTAGAAATTCCACATTCGCTGCATTGACAAGATTCAATCAGTTTCGAGTCGATGTTGAATCGTTAATAGCTATAATTGTTAACGCCTGTCATAGAATCGGACGGAAAACACACTAATATACATAATCTTCTTAGCTTGCATAAATAGTAAACAACTATATATATATTTGTCTACTGATTACTTTGAATAATTGTGTTACGACAGTTCATCGAGAGTTCAATTCGTACATGTCTGAATGGTGCAGTCAATGTGGAGTTATTTTATTCAGTCTTAATGCTCATGTTGTGTTTAGTATACCACTTGTTGGATGTTTCAATTAATTATTAAAATCAATACATCGATGTGATTATTTAATGATACCATTTAACATCATTAAATGTTAACTTTCTCATTATCAATTTACATTATATTTGCCAATCATAATGAACCAAATATGACCTTTACGTTGGTCAAAGGGTTAATTAACATAACAAAAGTAGCACTTGGATAAAGAAAATAAATTGTATCAAACACAATGTTTTGGTAACCTATATTTAATTAATTGCAGCATATCATACAATAACTAACGCACCCAACTATGAAATCCGGAAATAATTAAAAACGTATAACAGCAAACATACGAGTACACAGAAGGCATAATATACACGCTACCAATACAAAAGACAACGCATGTTCTTAAAACTGGAATATGTATAGTCAATGGCAAACACATATTGTTCCATAATTTGAATTATAAACAATGTTGACGCTTATTTAAAATGAGTTATGAATTAAACTTTCTATATTGCAACTCCCTGGTATGATGTTTTAAGGAGAAAATCAAACAAAATATTAATGGTATTTCGATTATCGACTCGGAATGATACTGCGGTAGAATCACATTAGTCCCAACTAATTCCCTTATTTATGGTTGACTGAAATCCCAACGGCATTAGTGTAACTCTGTCATTAGTCATTACGTCAATGTAACCCAATCAACGAACACGACATCTAACTTTCATGGTGAAAAAAACATGTCAAAGTCTGTGCGACTTTCTGATAGACGCAGGGCACGCCCTATTACTCTATATGTCGCTCCATTTCCCAGACTAACTATGCAAGTTAAAAAAGACTGGCGTATGTTTGACTCCCATATAACATATGCACTATTCAAAGACAGTATACGTCTTCTGGCAATGGCATATTGCGTACGAGGATCAAAGTGTAATTACGAACTGACTCAGACTGTGTTTTTATTAGCAATTGGGGTCAGGTGGATAGTAATATATTGATATACGATAAAACGCAAGGATGGGCATCTACAAGAATCGGTATTAACACTAGAAAACACTTCTAGTTTTTTTTTTAGATGTCATTAAGCATGCGGCTTTGTGGGCATCAGATAAAAAGCGAGACTATCTTTTTAAAATCGTGACATATTCTTTTGAATTTGATAATGAAATTAGTGAACGAGCTAGCTTTTTATTCCACGTTTTAGTTACATTGTATCTCTAGCTTTGTTAGATTTTCAAAACAAAACGTGACATATGAATATATACGTGCTAGTCGGCGTTTATGCTAATCAGCAGTCACACAGTGCACGCATCACAAATATATTCTTGTTCTCCGCGATCGTAATCTGCAACAGAATTTCTGGGACGTGGCTCGTTTTATTATACATGCCATAACAAATGTCCACCCATATCGTGGTAGATACCCACCTAAGCAAACTCATTCTTTCCTTTAAGACTTCAAAGTAATCACTCTGCCACATCACACAGGATATTAGATGCATATCCGGCATGAAAAGAATATGCTAGCCGATGAAAAACTGATATAATAACACATTCGAGATATGACATTTAATCAGCCAGGAATTAGAATTCAATTAAGGGATTACTGTCGATTTCGTTGATAGATTATTTATGAAAAAACACGGTTGCTATGAATAAGGTAAATCATTTTATGATAGCATATTATTTCAGTAACTACTGACCTTAGAAGCCAGGGTTTCTCATTTACATACCAACTATACACATGTACGATTTCGCAGGTAAATAATTACTTTGTCGCCCATTATGTAAATTCTATACTGATCATGATTAGAAAACATCCACATTATACATTGAATAAAGAACTACCGTTACTTCATTGAAAACGACCGCATTTAGATTGTATACGTATGTTTCTGTCCCAAAAAACACCGTTTTTATATCATCTTTACCACATTGTTTATTATTATATTGGCATGGTGATCCAACCTGTTCCATAACAACAATTCATAGTCCACATTTCCCGTGGGACACTCTGAATGGCTGTGTCATTGACTTATTTATTGCTGGATACACATTTCTGTGACTTCTAAGTCAGAAATAATTGCTGTATGTTGACGAACCATAAATAGATGTCTGCGGAGCGTCTTGCAATCTCGTAAAACAGCACGGCGGATATTAAAAATGAGTAATTTTCATTTTTTGTTAATACCGGTACTAAAATGGATGAGAAAGTTCCACTTGATCAGATACCATCAAATGACAGCTGTGGCTCATTGTCGTTATTATTATTAGAAATATTTTAGAACTGAGATTCAGCGTGGAAGAAGTATAAGAAAATATACACCCTTAATCCTCACTCTAGAAAGCAGTATGATGCGTACATGTAAACCACTAGGTAATGGCTGATCTCTGGCCACGGAAACTGTCAAATCTGACATAAAATATCTACTAATCCTACACCTGCGAAGACGATGTCACAGCTGACTTTACATAGTAGTTGAATAATTTGAAACAACACCACATTTCCTATATTATCAAATCCGGATGCTGGTACTAATAACTACAGGCGTCTGGTTACTTTCAATGTGAAGTGAGCCACCGTATGTACCTCTGAAAAGTTCTGAAGGCAACAACATTGCCGAACACATCAAAACAGAGTACTCATGTCAATATTAATACGAGATCGTAGCAGGTGATGGCAACCTAATTTGTTCACCAGCTCCCAAATGACGCATTGGCGTGAATGTACACAATATCGGAACTCCGATGAATTATTTGAACACAAATTAACGACCCATAAGGGATAGAAAACACACTTTATAATGCAAAAATCAGCAATTTGATTGGTCCCTATCGGAACAACTCAAACATAATTTACGCACTATATTAAAATCATAAGAAAAGCAAAAGACAAATCTAATAGTGACAGAAAAACAAAAACAATGACGTTCAATGATCTTCTAAAGCTTTTCTTTAATAAGGCTTGGGTACATACTCAAATAATGTTGGCGTTGAAAAAGTTGCATAAATGGCACATAGGATGGTTACTTTATGTCCGATTTAAGTCGGTGTCGTCGATTACACAGACGATTAAGGATATGTCTATTTTGTTTCATCAGTATGTTACTGAGAGTTAAAAATCTTAGGTTTCATGTAGAATAATCTATATCTGAATAATCTATATCAGGTATTCTTGCATATATTCCAATATAATACAATATTTGATATTAAATGTTCTATATGCATGTCAGCAGTGTGTTTTATGGCAAAGAAAACATAGTCAAATCATAAAAACATTAATGTTTGATAATTAGTTTTACACCTAATGATACAATCTAGACATATGTTTTGCGTGTATAATTTCTGGACTGATAACATGCTTTTGGACATGGCTGGCTTGAATGGTTACTACCCCGTTCCCTAAAACTGCAAATGGCAAATCACACTATTTTATGGATAGTACAACAACTAATTAAACTCAAATACGATACAAAGCATATTTAAAGAGAATACAGTTCTTCTTTTTGTACTGGGTGATCTAACAAAACAGATTCGCTGATTTAAAGAGTATACAGAGTATAATGGTTATGATGCATCTTATTGCTACACCGATAGTGCTTTCCAAGATTTATGTGGCACGCCTCCTTGGAGGAGCTCAGAATGAAAATCCATTAAAACTAAAGGTAGGAACATAACTAGTGAAACCCAATGGGTCGACTGTAGATGACACAACAGCCCGGGCCAGGATATTAGCTGGTGAGGCCTGTGGTTGGCTTTTTTGTTTTGTAAGAAATTACCATAAAAATCCTATAGGGCTATTCGACAAATGGTAGCAAAACTACGTTTGCCTTTCCCAGCTTAGTGTTGAAACAGAGAGTGGTAAACCTTCAATATACTCTAAACATTTATATAAATTCAAAATTGCAGGTTTGAAGATTCCAATGGGCTTTCTGGACACAGAATAAGTCACTTGGCCTGACAGGCATTTAATCCGAAGCAAGAAGTTGGATGAGGCTTGGATATTGCTGTGACTCTTAGAATGATGTTTCAGCCATGGCAACAAGACGATGTTTTATAAAGGAACTTTGAAAGCGTTCAGTGCTACTCAAAACACATGACGGCGGTTACTTGGCAACAAAACTCCATGGCTAATAGATTAAACCAGGTCGCAATTCATGTCACAAGGGTAATAACCGATCTATAACTTACGCATTATATAACTGTCTAGGTCATGTGTTCTTTCGCTGTCGTCTAGGAGAAAGCAGTAGAGATGAAGGTATTCAGCAGTGATTAAATAGACTATGAAGAGCCCTCAACATCATGCCAATGGATCTTGTACCATGGCCCACCTAACATTGCAAAGCCACAGGAAAGAAAATGGGTTTCTCGAGCCTGTTTCTCGTGCAAAGTAGGATTACCTTTGTGGGTATGGAGGTAACATTATAATTTTAAGCTCTGTCAGTTTATGTCACTATGAAGACAGCCAGAGTTGTAGTCATGTGAGCTAACAATAAGTTTGGTGTGTTCAAAATTTTTCTACCCATGATTGTCAATGAGCAACACCACATGTTACGCCATTGTCGGATTCTCAAAATGTACTAGAGATTCGATTCATAGAAAATACATGTGAAAATGAACTAGCTGCTATTATAATAGTGGGCTCGGACGCATTCGTGTGGATCTGGAGAAGTCTCCTGGTGGCCAGCCACCATTCTATTTTGATCAGATCAGACATTTCTGGCAAAATATAATCTTTTTATAAACTTACTAAACTGTACAGATTGTATAACTTGAAATATATGAACAAGGTGATTTTCTGAATGACCAGTGTTGTAAAAGTTTTGTAAAACGAATTAGGCTAGTTACTGCATATATGATTTTCTAAAATTAGCAACGTTATATACATTGTTGAAAGTAGGAATACAAATTCAGCGTATTAATCAAACAAATCGCTTATATAATCGGCAATTTTGGGTAATCCTTTCAAAAGTTAGTAAATTAGCATCTGGTGAGATTCGCATAGGGTCCTCCGTGCACGTGATTTTCGCAATTCTTGTTACATTCCGAGAATTGAAGCAAATTGAAACATACATCGTCTTGTTCATGTATAAAATATAAGTGCGTTGAAATTAATATGCAAACATATTTTGATAGGAGACAATAAACATAATCTATTACAACGTTGAATAATTAACAATACAATTCATCTGGATGATCCAAATTTCAACAAAAAATACATCTTTTTAGACACTTTTTAATAAAGTAAGGAAGATGATGTTGAAATGAAGACAGCTTAAGAAGACTTTTCACCTAAAACAGCATTTTCGGTCAAAAATTACGAAAATGAAATTACCATTTAATTGATATTGTGTTAACTGGTGTCAATTGAAACACGTTTGGACGATGATAAAAACGAGTCAAAAAATAGTGTGTATTGTATTACAAATCTGATGTTCTGATGTGTTTCATTTATTACATTGTCATGTGGATTTTACCTTCGTTCTTACATATTTTCACTCGCATTGGCGAGTACTCTTCAAGAAGACCGAAAAATGAGATTTATTCGCAACGTGCCTAAAAAGGAGAATCTCATTCCCATTGCGTAAATATTTCATTGCATTATAGTAACTGAAATACTCGACTGTTGCTTTAAACTCGTAAAGGCCCTCCTACAGCTAAAATGCTTGACAATAGTTGCCGCCAACGGCGTCACACCTGTGCTTTTGGGCGAAACTATTTTTCAGACAATTTTTTGTATTGATTTACCTGTATAATAAACAGCCAAAAGAGGAATAACATCACATCCCACAGCAATCTAAGCCGATGTTTTCGAAAGGTTTATATATAAAAACAAAGAGACAAACACGACACAATGTCTTTTTCGTGTTCTCTGTGCTTCGACATTTGTATTGTGGTTTATATTTTCTGCCCACTGTTGGTTTTTGTTCCGCTGTAAGTAAATATGACCACTACCACCGCACACGCAAGGTCAGCAAGGCCTACAGTTGACCGAACTTGAAATTACGCCATACAGTTTGAACACCTCAGTTCTAGTTGGCGATAGAGCTATTGTTCCGATTTTCATATGAACCGGACAGTCCTGATTTATTTGTAGTAATCGAGATTGGAGTTCAGCATGTCACCTGTTCAATTAAAAAGTCCTTTTTCAAAAGTTATGCCAAATTAGGCTCGTGAATGCGATTCATTCATTACGCCGGGACGTAAAAGACTTAACCTATTCATGGCTAGTAATATCAGTATAAATATATCGATAATTTTGAAGTGACTTCGAGTATACTGCAAAGTACGTAAGAAGGCATTCATGGCGTTTTACGGAGCGGTAAATTCCATTGTTTTCATCATCGGATGTGTAATATATTAGAGCTGCATTTTAATTTCCTGAATACGCCATTCTGATTGCACGAGGGTGTGTTTTTAATTATATAAACCGTGCTAAACTGGACGATATACATCGTGTGATTGAGATAAGAAGTAGTTGCCGAACGTGAATTACACCAAGCAGAGGGAACCCTAATGTGAATTTAAATCAGCGAAGACAATATTTTACCTACAGACTCATAATAAGTTATGAGTTCAAAAGTGATGCATATTAAAATGCTTTTTTTTCAGAATTATGCTGAAAATAATTGCTGTCAAATGTTGTCAACTCGCAAAAAGTAATCAGATGAACGGCGCTAATTTATGTTTCGTTTTATTCTTTATTTTTTTTAAATTATGTTAATCGTAAAAAGTTTAGTTAACCACGGTTGCAAGCAGAACATTTCGGTTGCTATGTAACAATTGTACACGGTGCCTAAATGTGTGTGTGTCCGAATCACATTTTAAAATAAAACGGGGCTCATTGACAAATTGACACTTTATGGTTCTTGGTATATATGAATCTTTTGTAGCCCTCATTATACTCATTGACACCCGAACACCCACTCATAACCTACTCACACACCCACAAACCGCTCGACCGGATAAGGAAACAATCCTCCAAACGTGTGAGTCTACATGATCTCAGATCTCTCCCACAATCTGATCGATTGCTTCTTGTCTTACGAGCTAACTCTCCTGATATAATCATGAATATTCGTCAGTAACGTATTGAGTTACCTGGCAAAGGTGATGAGTGCGTCACAAAATTCTTGTCTCTATGGAAACGGGATCTGGCGATATCACAAAAGGTAATCGATTGGTTATATTCTCAAGGGCAACATCTCATAAAAAGTTCATGAAACTGAAAAATTCTCCCTTAAAATTCGTGTGTTCATGACATTTAGATACACATCTCTCCTGAATATAATCTATCAAACCTTGCTTGATGGGCAAGGCTTGCACACAATTTCATGGAATTTGTCTTTAACTATTTGAGTTACCCTTCGGACAGACAGACAGACGGACGGACGAACGAACGGACAGACAGACAGACAGGCCGGTAGGCTGGTTGGCGATCCGCTCCGCTCAAAAATCAAACATGTTTTTGGCTGTTGTCGTGAAAGGACATGAACGTGAAGCTAACGTCGGTTTATAAACCGGGCCCGTAGACGAAGTTCGCAAAAACCATTAAGTCTTCAGAAGTCACTTCACTTTATCACTAGCATGTGTTCTGCTGTTATAATGATTATTTCCGACAGTTTAGCGATTGTATTTTCTAGATTCTCTGATTGGACGCAGCATTACAGTTCATTCAAAGTTCAAAGTTGCGTTGCGATTACGTGGATACAGTGTAACAATGACGGCGCCGGTGATCTCTTGTCTGTGCGCAAGTTAGCCAAAATAAAAAGCACGATCATGTGAACACTGCTATTACAAGACTGGGGTGGTAGGGTTCAAAAATCCGTTTTGGGGATGTTGCCATGGCAGCGGTGGGACAGTTTATTTTTTTCATTTAGTTACGGTATGACCTGCCTGCCAAGTATGTACAAAATCGGCCAAGCCAAACAAATCACAGAAGACTTAAAAAGCCGTTACTGGTGAAAAGTTACCCCGTCTTTAAGGTCAAATTTCTCTGTAATAAAAAAACGATATCAACAAAAATAGTAGGTTTGTGTACACACCCCAGCTGAGTAGAATGAGCTTTGTCAGTGTTTTTAGTGCCAGCATTGCAATATGATATACATTTTGCGCGAAGGTATTCAATAAATCAGTTTGGGGCTGTTGCCATGGCAATAGTGGCCTATAATAATATTTTTTTTTCTCCAGATTTTATCACCTAAATAGAGTGAAGGTGTGACCTGCATGGCAGACATACAGTAAAAGAGTATGTCAGGTGTATGTCAGATCTACCATGTTTCTTCTAGAACACATGGGCTTAATAATACATTCGATATCAGGCAGATAATAGAGATACGAGGCGTCCACATACGCAACACAACATTAATTTTACTCATATGGTAAAATACCTCTAATTGGTTTTTCAATAGGCGATAGACTGTTAACGCGCTGTCCACTATTACTTATTTTAAAAGCTACCCCAAATGACTGTCTGTCACATGTATTTCAGTCATCAATTAATTAAGATGTATCCCATACATCCGTGTACGTGAGGTACACACGGAATGGTACAAAGCTGTGTTTTTTGCCAACACTAAATATGACGTCAATAACAATTTGGTCACAAGATGTCAGACCACAAGTGGTATTTGCTTCAACACAATTAGGAAAATAAAAGTAACTGTATCTGACACAAATTGAAATAATTAGACTTTAAATTAAACTTGTTCAATTAACCGGAACTATTTATAGAGGCAATGTGTAATCAGAAGTTGATTAATCGACTTGTTCAATATATTAGCAAAAGAATCAGCTGATTAATGCGGTAATGTTTGATATAGGGGATAAATAGCTAACAGCAGGTATTTTATTATAAGTCATAACAATGCATGGCGGATGCCGCAGATGTAGGCAGGCTTTGCTAATTAATTTCCAATCGTTTTACCGTTGTATCGCTGTATTTTCATTTTTGTCTTCATTACTTGTCCGCTGCCCGTCCATCCGTTCAATGTCATATCTCTGACATTCTCATTTGGATTGTTGGTTTAAATCCCTACGTTGTCCCTGTAGTGTATGACTTGCATTGACAGGTTTGATTTGAACTTATAGACAAAGTCATGAATACCACTACACGCACACCATCATGATATCATTTCATTATGCTTTTGGCACAAACATATCTCGGATATACCTAGGTATGTCTGTATGCCTCCATATGATGTTTTAACACTATTATTTTGTACAACATAACATAATTCGGCTGACTGACAAAGTCCTGCAATTAACATATATTGATGTCTCAGACTTTGTGTCTGAAATTGTGAGCCGTTATTTTGTAACATAATTCACCCATGGTTTAGCAACAAACACTATATGTTTGTAAATATCAAAACTGCTGACTTTGGATGTGACCTTATTTTTACTTCCAATATATTGGATAGGAGTACATTAAACGGAAGGCATTTTACCAATTGAACCTAACTATCAAGCATTGATTGGGTATTTTGTTGGAAGCTATCCTCTACATCTGTGATTATTATTCGTTCAAGAATATTACACCATTGCTAATTAGATTCCAGCAAATATCACTTTCTATAAACTTTCTCCCCACTGTGTCACCAGTAGAGGGTGTTATAAATGATAACCACCTGCTACAATGCCCACATGATACCCCATTAAATGGAAATATATATCAAAATTAATACTCGTTGCCAATCACTAAATCATACTACGCATTGTATGTTAATACTTTTCTTTTTAATTGAAGGATACGCTTCATTAACGATTAATAGTGTAACATTTCATAATAACTCATAACCGAAATGTTAACTAATGAGAAGTCTGTTTGTTCGATGTTTATTGTAATGATTTCCTGGAACCGGTTCTAATCTGTCCCTTCCGTCTTGCATAATGGCAAATAAGTTAGAATGGGTTTAATTATGGGAAATTGTTAAATAGCCCCTTCGTATATAATCTTTAGAGGCTCATCTGTGATGCCAATTTATATCATGCTCACGTGAGCGATACAGTGGCATATAATATCCTGTTACTTTCCTGTGCGGGGCGTGTTTTGTAGCGAATATTTCATACCGTGTAAGTTTTAATTACAGAGTGAAGTAACAAGGGTTTCTATCGCGTGGTCTTGGCTAGCCACTTATAATGCACTAGAAGCTAGACTACGTACTATTTCCACTTTAAATTCCTCTCATACTATAACTTACGTAAGGGAAGTGACTATGTGGTCCAATAATATAGTCACGTGTACTTCAAATTAGAACTGGTAATAGTCGCCAATTTGCGTAAGAGCTTTAAAACGACAGTACTCTACACATTGAAACTCAGTATTGCGCCTAATCACGAAACATGAAGAGTAATTGTCTGATTGAATCCCCAGTGCACGCTACGATGCGCTTCCAACTTGATAATTGGCGATGCAGCGCGTATCGTAAGATTACGTTAGTGTTTCCACGGTAACGTCAACACACCAGAATTTTGGTTTTCATTCGTGATTTCCTCCTCGATAAAGCTCTCAAAGTCTCGTGATGGTTTATCGCTAGCGGTCTTTATAATTGGATGTGACGATGTCCTTGTAGGGTTCTCCAATTTGCGTTATATATTGGATTTCGAGTTAATCGGTGCTATTCGGATATAACAACTCAGAATAAGAAAAAAAAATCACTAGCAATGCAAGCTAGCCAGTAGTGACAATTACACTTGATGGAAGATGAATAAGTGTAACTCTCATTTATAACGCTGCATTTGTATGGACAATCTGCTTCATTTGTAAAACTCAAACGTTTAAAAGATTAAAACGCATCACCAATTGCAATGGGATACAGATGCGATATGTGTCACATGTTAAGCCCCATTCTCATATCTCAGATGACAGAAATTGATACAGAGGAAATGCCTCGGTCCGTAAATTCAGTCTAACAAATTTAAGGTCACTTCGATGCAGTGAACTACATAAGCACATTTATGAAATGTAAAATAATAATAATAATATAAAATCTGAGCTTGTTGGTTCAATGTGAGCGATACTACTATATTACCCCAGTTTGTACATATGTAGAATTTGTTTAACTGCTAGTTTCCATGGAAACTAGAAATGATATTTAAAATGAGGATCATGAAGTTGCATAAACTTAGTAATGTAACCGATGACAAAACCCTGCAGGCTGTGCGCCCTCTTACGATATATCTTTTTTACACTTGGTTTGTTCAGTCACAGTGGCTTCTTCACAGATCTGAATTACGTTAGCACGTAATTCACTTCTTCGCTGCCCGCGACTTCTAAACCTTATTTCATTGCGATGATATTTCTCACCTGCACGTATGGCTGGCGTCACGGTGACATAGTTATCCGACCGTACTATCAATACCTTTCCTGCTTCACCCCCACTGCTATATCACACAAGACACTGAAACGTGATCAGCACAATGGTATATTGCTGCAAGAAAAATACATTTCCACGTGCATTTTAATTGATGGAAACATCCGATTGAGTGCAACTCTTAGGACATACGAAACAAGTGTACGTTAATATATATTGACATTCACGTTTGTAACCTGCATGGCGTGCTTAATTGATTCTTTCGCAAAGTGTATACCATATTGTATGTGAGGCAATTTGAATAAGCAGAGTTCAACATTTAAAAACAAGAAACAATTTCTATAATTCATATTTTTTTTTCAACTTCAAATATATAGTTTATTTCGACAGTCCACATTATCTGTGTGCGTGGGCGTGTATGTCGCCAGGGATACCAACTCACAATTTATATACTTTCAAATACATATATATATAATTATATATAGTAGCACTATGAATACATACATGTACAAACAGACACCGATTAAAGCCAGGAAGACTATATGATATATATATATATATTACCAACTCTGGTAATATTAAAGCGTACTGTAAACACAATCTACGATTTATTCCGAAATAATAATAAATCAAATTATTTATTTTAGGTATTACGAAAATATTGCTCATAATGTGCACAGAGTGTTGTTAAATTTTTACCGCACATACAGCTTATACATCTTTCAACCTTCATGACGATCAGTATTCTCAGCATACACGGTGTATATTTCCAGTTCAGTACATTATCCGTAGATCAAATTGTGGGCGGATTTGACTATGTTTTCTTTGAAATAATCTCCATTAAGTGAATTGAAGCTTCAGTGCTTGGTTTAATTTAGAACCATATTGAACTTGAAACCAATATGCTCACTTATATTGAATGCAGCTTAGCAACGTTCTGGTTCCGTAGTTAAGTCCGCAATGCTTCATGTAGTTTGTAGACACGGTTTAAATTCGCGTGTGAAGGTAGCTGTAAGTCAGTTCATTCATTCATTCATTCATTCATTCATTCATTCATTCATTCATTCACTCACACACTCACCCACTCACCCACTCACATAACATCGTCAAAAACTTACATTTGTCCTTTTTACAACTACTGGTAATATAAGTTCCATCACACTGAAATATCTCCCGACATGCATTTCATCTGAAAGGTACACATGTTTCCATGTTCGATCTCTGTTCTCACTTGGAATTTGATGGCCCACTGAGTTAGGAATTTGCTCGGCTTTTGACTCACTCACTCACTCACTCACTCACTCACTCACTCGCTCGCTCGCTCGCACACTCACTGTAATGAAAATATACTCACTCGTTGTGTAGTGCAGATTCATCATAATTTAACGTACAATACTACTCATATGTCCATATCTTAGCGCATGAAGCATCTATCATATCACAATTTATAATCTGTTTAAATTTAATTATTGTAATATTAGTCAAGGACATATATTATTATATATACGTAATAAAACACGTTAAATATAATTATATTATTACTTTATTATTGGCGCATTGTATGACAAATATAATTTGCTTCCCAATTCCACTGATCATTTTATTTCATCATGCAATCAAATTCGCGCAATTGGCGGTCGGTATATTTGCATATTGACTTCTCAGCAGTCACAGACGTTATATATGGTTTCTGCGCTTGCGCAGACGTTATGGTAGATCTAAAATATGCCGATTCACCGTTGAGGTTTGTCGGCGTTTTCTCGGAGAATCAGCTTAATTGTAACATTATCTGCTCAACAAGTTATCGTGCATTGACGAGTTATGTGAATACTTGTAACTGGGAGATAATCATCGAACGACACGACTATACTTCGCCTCGGTCAACAGTACATGCTTCGGGTCGACAAATCTGATATCGGGTCAATATTTCTATGATATATTCTTGCCATAGGAAAATTGATAACATACATGTGAACTATTTTCTCCGAACTTTATGTTTTTATTTCTTTTTATTCATATATTTAATATTTATTACTATGTGGATGCTTCATAGAAATTATTATAATGTAGTAATAGTTATTTTAGTATACGATTCATATATTTAATTCACGTAAACAATTAAAAACGATTTATATTCATATTTACCCGTTAATAAAACGATGTAAAGGAATTGAATAACAAGTACCAACACTCACAACTCAATTATAAAACGAAAATTAACTGTTGAGAATTAATTTTCAAATTAATACACAAATATGTAAATATATTTAGACTAAGTTATTTGTGCTAAGGTTTAATGAGATTTCACATCATGTATACCTTTATATGATAAATGAGCTGATCCTTAAAAAAGGTATTATTTGATGATACCTTATTGAATGCACAAAAGTTAGTTGTATGTATAATACCATGAGTATAATATAAGTGAATTTCAGATTATATAAACAAATAAGTGGTAACAGATTGGTTGGTTATTTTGCGTCGAATGAGGGGTCTCGTGTTAAAGGTGCTCAAACAATATTGAAACATTAACGGGAGGACACATATATTTACGAGCACATGTAATGGAACGAACCCAGATTTTAGAGCAATTACGAATTGTTTACCTCATTGACAATCAGTCAACATATCGCATTCATAGAGAATACATTTAAAATTCATAGAGATTACATTAGAAACGTTCGATAAAAATGCTTTTTGTATAAATAGACAAACCGCCTACAGAGTGTGGAGGTTTCACATTGAAACAAACAAATAGTTAGAGCTATTTGAGATTGAACCTCCCTGTCAAACTTTTAAAACTCAAGTACCATATTTGTTTGCCATTTGATATCAGTCAATATTACCAGACGGAGACCATAACTACAGGAAGTCCAGGAACTATAATACACTTTACGTCTGTATAGGGAGGGGGTATCGGCTGGTATTTAGTGTATAAAAATAAAAAAGGGGTGAAGGCTGCAGCGATCCTATATTTTTCAAACCGACACAATTGCAAGACTGGTTCCAAACCATAACGCAAAGCTAAAAAACGTACACACCGCTCAGAATTCGTATGCAGAGTCAATATGTCTGTTGTCCTTATTTTTTGACGAAATTAAAAACAAAATATCTCCAAACTGGTATTTTTTTTCATAAATTAAATATGTCTTTCTGTTTTTTTTCCAGTTGTTGTATCGCTGGAGCTTTCATCTCTTATCTATTTTTACACATTAGATACCAGCCGATACAGCTAGGCATACAGGTTAATATAGTTCCTGGGTTTCATGGGCTTCATTTCACACACAAGTGCATGTAGATTGTATTACGGAACTCAGTGATTTTACTGACATTTCCCGGGTTTCAGCGACCGTGAACTGACCTGTGTATAGACAGCAGTGTACATATATGTATGTATCCTACTCTAAGAGGCTTGTTGTTGTCGTGCTCAAATTGTCATTATAATCGGAAAGTACATGGTACTTTGAAAAGTGTCACAGCGATTATGTTAGAATTTCTATTTGGACCAGACAATGGATCGTGTCTACACTGGAAATCTCGGTCAGTAGATGTTCATTTGTGGGGAATCACACTGCGTTGGCACTCGTAGTTACTGACTGACGACATGACTGTACAAATGATGGCCTCGCGTTAACAATGTGTTGTAAACACAGTACAGTGCAGTTCGGCGTTATACCAGTTACGATACAACGACCATTTCCCACCAAGTCATCTTTTCTAAATATAGACGGTCTTGAAAAAGTAACGTGAAACATCGTCTGAGCATGCGTAGTAGATTCGAATGTCTTGCGTTTTGTGTTTGGAAGGGGAGGGACGTTTCTCAGCACTTCTCTTGAAACATATACATACCATGCACATTTGTCCGTGATATATATTCACTGAATATTACCATAGACCCTCCAGTAGTGGAGGGTCTATGATATTACACAGACAGTAATTATTATTATGTTTACGTAATCTCAGACATTTCCCCATGCAGTTTATTTTTGAAGCATTGACGCGTATTATCCGTGTAGTATCGCCTGTCACTTTAATCTGATTGAAATAAGATCCTGGTTGGCTTAATTTTTTTTATATAATTAGCTTAATTATTATTTATTTTAATTATTTTTTGACGTTACAATTAATTTGCCGCAAGGATGGGTTTGTTCGTGAAAGCCGCCGAGATCTGAAAAACCCGCATAGGAACTCTCGTTCCAGCAATGTTTGAACCAGGCAATTTACCCAGTCAATCACAGAACGTCTTACGTGAAGTTTGAGGCAGGTTTATGCCTGTTTCGATGAATTTCGTAACTGTGACAAACAATCGTTGTTTCTTTGCATACTTCGCATATTGTCTTGTTTGTAGCTGTTGTCCTGCAGCGTAACTTTGCGTTCGATGGCCGACTGGATATTAGCTTCTCGAACTACCATATGGAACTAGCCCTGGACCCATGTCCTTGTGTCGAGCGGACGATATTTACATCGGTCGCTTGACTGTCCGCTCTACCGACGCCATGGATCCTTCCATAGCATTTTGACATACATTTACTAGGAGCAGAAGTGTACCTCTTTCTAGACTAAAACATGTCTATACGAATGTATTGATTATTAGCAATAAAGTGTGACACTACAAATCCCCATTCATACGACTTTAGAGCAATTTTGTGCGAGACTACTGTACGACAACAAAAAGCCGCAAAACGAGAAAGCAGTTTGGTAGCCGAACGTTGTGCTCATTTGCAAACTGCAAACAATCACCTGTCAGGTCATGTGATCGGGCAATTCCCCTTTATTTGCGCATGTGCAAAGTGTTCAGTTTTTGTAACACCGAACGTTTTACGGCTGGTCGCTGTCGCACAGCAAACTAATGCAAAATTACTCGGAGTTGGGTATTTTATATCAAATGAAGGATCATAGTGAATAACATGATGAAAATTCCAAGAGCTGTTGTACAAAAAATAATAGACAACTCTGAATGTAACGCTTTCGTAATTTCTTTTAATTGAGATTCTTGTACCACATCTGTTTCACTGTGATACATCGCAATGTAAGAAATTGAGGCAGGATATTCCCCTTCAAAGTAATCATATAATCTAGATGTATAATCAAGTGATGGTGAGTAGACAAGTGTACGTGGAAACTGGTCAGTTTCCTCTCTTAACTTATCAACCATCCAGTTAAAAGTTGAGGGGGTATCACATACAATTTTCAAAACACCATATCTAACATTAGCCTTATTGGGACACACATTTATATTTTTACAGTCTGAAATGGAGAGACTGTTCTTGATCTGTGACTGTAACAATTGGCCATAGCGTGTCATTGTTTACAAATAAGCATCTATCCACGAGTCTTCGCATTTTTAACATGTTGTATATCATGTGCACAGGTGACAATCCCCCCGCTTTAATTTGTAGCATATTTGATGCCGCCTATTTTTTGATCTCGTATTCGATGGTTATGGCTTTAAACAACAGAAATTCTAAAACGCTATGTGCTATGCGCTATGTACAATGTGTTGTTAATGAGCGATACACTTACCACTTTGAAATTGTATGAACTTCATCAATCATTAATAATATGATCTTGTTACCATGTTTTCCCTTTAATATTTCAATATTTTGTGTATTTTTTAAGTAAAACTCTGGTGATCCAAAATATATTTTGGCAGGTCAGTATCAAGATTTAATTCTGTTATTGCTGCTGCTGACAAACCACAATTTCTGATGAAAGATATCTAAAGAAAAAAAGTAGCACATTAACATTAGTTTATTTTCATCATTTGATACAAACTTCTGTAATTACAATACAAACATTATTAATCAACTGAATTATTTTTTGAGGGGGGAGTAAAGTAGAATGAATTCTATTAAAATCATTTTTTATTAAACACATACCTGGTCTTTTATCAGGGACACCAAAGGTTATATACTTATGATTGCTCCATCAGTTGGTGATAACATTGAAAACATTTGATAAATGAGGGATTTCTCATATCCAGTTGGTAGAATTGCAAGTACATCATCTTTACCTAAAAGATACTTTATAGCCAATTTTTGTTCTCCTTTCAACTGTGTGGGATTGACACTGAACTTCTCACAGACCTTAACATTAAATAGTAAAAAAAATAACACAGGTCACAGTCATGTATAAGTAGTACCACTCGAGCGGTGTATTACCAGGTAATAACATGGATCGAAAGATAACTCGGACTACTATAGAACAGATGAGCATTGGTTAGATGCATGTCACGTTTGTTTGGGGGCTTAACTTTTTAATCAAATAATTTTATGTGACTATAGCATAATGGGAAACGAGGATAGAGGGAATGTGACAGGGAGTAGTATTAGTTGGATCCTAGTTTATTTTCTTTTTTTCTTGGTTAAAGATTGACAGTACTGGTAAACACTAACTATTGTTAGATACAACAATACAAAATACTAGTAAGTGACGACTTGTGTATATTGAAGCGAAAACTGGGTGGAGAGGTGTAAGACCTTGAGGTTGTTTTTATATTTGGTCTTAATGTAGCTTGTAATCAAACAAACCAGGGTTTAGTCTAACCTGGATTTTACCCATCAAGCTTTGCACAATTTTATTTTTTGTCTTGTAATTCAGGGTAGATAAAATCAAATATACATAATTTTTTTTCCTTTTAAATATATATGAAAATACCCGTTTGGTTATAGGTATGCTAATTGTTGTGTTTGTTTAAGGCAAGGGTTGTGTGAGGGTTAAAGTGGCTGGACAACGAGAAGTGCTCTGCCAGCTGCCAAGCTTCAAATAATGACATAACATATTTAAACAATGCTTTATCAGTACTGTCTTCAAATAATCTCCACAATTGGGACAAAACACGTGTAAGTTATTTCTATGTCTATTCTTCATGTTTTACAATTGTACAAAAAAAGAATAGAGATAATTAAAATTTATGCTCCATTAAAATATCAGCTTCTTGTTGAATATTAAATGACTTCAATGGTTAGTTGCGTGAGCATATCAGGTTTTCAAACGCATTGTCCACAAAAACTATGAAACGTCCACACAAAGTAACACCGTCAATGCCAACACCACCATTTTACCTTTATAGACACAAATTCAAAATAAAAAAATAAAAATAATGACAAATACAGCTATAAATTTTCTCACTATGTATTCATAAATATCGTAGACGAAAGTAGGAGATATTAAAAATGCTGTAACTCAACCGAAAATTGGCCGATTTGAGCAGAAACAACAACGATTGTAGGTTCGGCACAAGAATGACATTACGAAAACACATGAAACAGATAAATGCGAGTGCGTTCTGAAATCTTCGGGTTAACGTCTGTCAATAAACTAACAGCAAGTTCTGCCAAGGCACGCATTTTACGGGCGTAATCTTCAAGTTTCATGTCTGTTCCATAGTAACTCTGGATCCATGACGTTGTTAGTGGGCTTATTATATTCGGTCGCTTGACTGCCCACTCAACACCGCCATGGATCCTCCTGTACAACTTTCAGGGGAATGCGCAGTTGTGGGCTAACAAATGCGCTTGCTGCAAGTTAATAATGATTATTAATAAAGCACAACTCAAGAAATTAAATATAAATACCCAACTCCGAGTAATTTTGCATTAGTTTGCTGTGCGACAGTGACAAGCCGTAAAACGTTCGGTGTTACAAAAACTGAACACTGAAGGGGAATTACCCGATCACATGACCTGTCAGGTGATTGTTTGCAGTTTGCAAATGAGCACAACGTTCGGCTACCAAACTGGTTTTTCGTTTTGCGGCTTTTTGTTGTCGTACAGTAGTCTCGCGCAAAGTTGCTCTAAAGTCGTATGAATAGGGATTTGTAGTGTCACACTTTATTGCTAATAATCAATACATTCGTATAGACATGTTTTAGTCTAGAAAGAGGTACACTTCTGCTACTAGTAAATGTATGTCAAAACGCTATGGAAGGATCAATTGCGTCGGTAGAGCAGACAGACAAGCGACCGATGTAAATATCGTCCGTTCGTTAATACGCGTCAATGCTTCAAAAATAAACTGCATGGGGAAATGTCTGAGATTACGTAAACATAATAATAATTACTGTCTGTGTAATATTCAGTGAATATATATCACGGACAAATGTGCATTGTATGTATATGTTTCAAGAGAAGTGCTGAGAAACGTCCCTCCCCTTCCAAACACTCCTACAAAACGCAAGACATTCGAATCTACTACGCATGCTCAGACGATGTTTCACGTTACTTTTTCAAGACCGTCTATATTTAGAAAAGATGACTTGGTGGGAAATGGTCGCTGTATCGTAACTGGTATCACGCCGAACTGTACTGTACTGTGTGTACAACACATTGTTAACGCGAGGCCATCATTTGTACAGTCATGTCGCCAGTCAGTAATTACGAGTGCCAACGCAGTGTGATTCCCCACAAATGAACATCTACTGACCGAGATTTCCAGTGTAGACACGATCCATTGTCTGGTCCAAATAGAAATTCTAACATAATCGCTGTGACATTTTTCAAAGTACCATGTACTTGCCGATTATAATGACATTTTGAGCACGACAACAACAAGCCTCTTAGAGTAGGATACATACATATATGTACACTGCTGTCTATACACAGGTCAGTTCACGGTCGCCGAAACCCTGGAAATGTCAGTAAAATCACTGAGTTCCGTAATACAATCTACATGCACTTGTGTGAAAAATGTAGCCCATGAAACCCAGGAACTATATTAACCTGTATGCCTAGCTGTATCGGCTGGTATCTAATGTGTAAAAATAGACAAGAGATGAAAGCTCCAGCAATACAACAACTGGAAAAAAAACAATAAGACATATTTAATTTTAAAAAAAAAATACCAGTTTGGAGATATTTGGAGATATATAAAGACAACAAACATATTGACTCTACTTACGAATTCTGAGCGGTGTGGCGTTTTTTAGCTTCGAGTTATGGTTTGGAACCAGTCTTGCAATTGTGTCGGTTTGAAAAATATGGGATCGCTGCAGCCTTCACCCCTTTTCTATTTTTATACACTAAATACCAGCCGATACCCCCTCCCTATACAGACGTAAAGTGTATTATAGTTCCTGGACTTCCTGTAGTTATGGTCTCCGTCTGGTAATATTGACTGATATCAAATGGCAAACAAATATGGTACTTGAGTTTTAAAAGTTTGACAGGGAGGTTCAATCTCAAATAGCTCTAACTGTTTGTTTCAATATGAAACCTCCACATTTTGTAGGCGGTTTGTCTATTTACACAAAAAGCATTTTGTGAAACAAGTATCGAACGTTTCTAATATAATCTCTATGAATTTTAAATGTATTCTCTATGAATGCGATATGTTGACTGTTTGTCAATGAGGTAAACAATTCGTAATTGCTCTAAAATCTGGGTTCGTTCCATTACATGTGCTCGTAAATATATGTGTCCGCCCGTTAATGTTTCAATATTGTTTGAGCACCTTTAACGCGACACCCCTCACCCAACGCAAAATAACCAACCAATCTGTTACCACTTATTTGTTTATATAATTTGAAATTCACTTATATTCTGCTCATGGTATTATACATACAGCTAACTTTCATACATTTAATAAGGTATCATCAAATAATATCTTTTTGAAGGATCAGATCATTTATCATATAAAAGTATACATGATAGGAAATCTCATTAAATCATTGTTAACCTTAGCACAAATACCTTAGTCTAAATGTATTTCCATATTTGTGCATTAATTAAGTCGACCAAAGCATGTACGGTTGACCGAGGCGAAGTATAGTCATGTCGTTCGATGATTATCTCCCAGTTACAAGTATTCACATAACTCGTCAATGCACGATACCTTGTTGAGCAGATAATGTTATAGTTGCTCGACCAATTAAGATGATTCTCCGAGAAAACGCCGACAAACTTCAACGGTGAATCGGCATATTTTAGATCTATCATAACGTCTGAGCAAGCGCAGAAACCATATATTACGTCTTTGACTGCTGAGAAGTCAATATGCAAATATACCGACCGCCAATTGCGCGAATTTGATTGCATGATGAAATAAAATTATATTTCTCATACAATACGCCAATAATAAAGTAATAATATAATTATATTTAACGTGTTTTATTACGTATATATGATAATAGCTGTTCTTGACTAATATTACAATAATTAAATTTAAACAGATTATAAATTGTGATATGAGATATGCTTCATTCGCTAAGATATGGACATATGAGTAGTATTGTACGTTAAATTATGATGAATCTGCGCTACACAACGAGTGAGTATATTTTCATTACAGTGAGTGAGTGTGTGAGTGAGTGAGTGAGTGAGTGATATACAGGATTTATGTACAGGAATCTGGGAGAGATGACAAACAATCTCATTCCGTTATTTTGTATCATGGTGGGATGCTGCGAGATGCATGCCCAAAATTAAGTAAATACTTAAAAAAACAAACAAATGTTTGCAGACGGGTGAAACTTTATGAAGACTTTGCTTCAAGTCTGGAAATAAATCAATTGAAAGACAAAGTATTATATCACAGTTGTTGTGATATTTGTGCATCTAAGTGTTCATGTGGACATTGCAAAGATGAGAGTAGTTATATTGAAAGACATCTTATTCATTACTTTACTGATACAGATAGTGATAGTGTTAGCAGTGATAGTATAGAGTCTGATGCAATAATTGAGAATAGCTCATCAAGTACTGGTACAGAGGACTGAATGTGCCATTTGATGATAGCCACGTGAAGTTGGTATAATCAAATTGGCATTGTATTTGTATTTTATTGTCATAAGATTAAAAACATTTGAAGAATAAGCATTTTCATAATGTTATTCAGTGGTAAACGAGAATTTATCACATTGTCATAATTTACAAGTGTGACATAGGGATCTGTATTTGTTATCCAAAAGATTCAAACAAATACTTTGGAATATGTGAAAATTCTTATTTTTTGGAAATTTTTAATTCAATGTTGATACGATGCCAAGTAGATTTTTAAAAAATTCGATAATAAATAACTAATTAAATTTGTAAAATCTTTTTTTTTATGAGCCAGACATGTTATTTGTGATTGGCTACCAGTTTACACATTTTTGTTAAAGTTACACAGAATTCGTAGTTAAAAGCTCTATCTTGCATATGAATATTACATGTAGTGCCAAATTTCCTTTATTGGATCTGTGCCCATGCTGGTAAAACATGTACAGAAACATCAGTTATATGTTTTAAATAAATTATTAAAAATTGCCAATGTGTCTTAATTACTGTGAAAACAGTTTTATATTTTATCCCCCATACACATTTATAACTATGCAACCATTAGTTGGATTGATTTCATATCATGTAGGATGATCCTTGTAGACAGTACTGCATTTTATTTTTTGACCAAACAATTGATTCTAACAGGCTAAAAACAATCATATCATATCGGTTCTGCTGGGCACAGCCAACCATTTTCAATCCAATAATTTCATCTGTATTCCGGACAATCTTCTTTCTGGTGTATCCACTGGCAAGGTTTCGAGCTTTATTCAAAAATTCCTTTTTAAAATCAAAACTACATACAACGCATTTGTCAGACGACATAGTACCTAACAATCTGGAAAAAAAACAAACAAATTAATAATTAGTTCACTTGTATTTATTTGTGCGATTTGCCGTAAAATACCCATACCTTTTTTATTTGCGGGACAGCAAGTATGGCGTCATGCTGTGACAGAAAGTACACTAACGAATGCATAATCTACTTGTAAATCTAACCCAAGTAAATGTAATAAACGAAATAAAATAAATGAATTATATCCTCGTAAATATCGTAGATAAAATGTTACCTCCGACGCAAAATAACAAAAAGTAATTGATTGAGATCCATCATTACGAATGAATACAAGCACAATTATTTACATACTTACATACACATACTTACCAATAACAAGTCCGAAATCTTCACGCTGACGAAAAACAAAATGGCGACCATAATCTTGCACATGTTACAACAAATTTGATTGGCTGCTGTTTTTCTCGTAAATATCCCGGTGGCTTTTACGAACAAACCCATTTTTGCGGCAAATTAATTGTAACGTCAAAAAATAATTAAAATAAAGAATAATTAATACTAATTGTATATAATTAAATAATCCAACCAGGATCTTATTTTAATCAGATTGCGGTTACCTTGGTCAAACACGTTTTCTAGCATTCGTAAATTATATATTGGGAAAAATAAGATAGTAAATCTAAATAAAATAAAATTGTTGATTTGTTGATACTAGTTTGAACTTTTTTGAATACTATATTTTGGCAGTCCCACTCACCAAACTGTGCCTTCTATATGCTAACTGTATTAAAATAACAAACACGTCGGGTTGTTCGTCTTCTGGATATAAATAGCAATTGTTGACCCTAAACAATTATTTTACAGTTTTATCGACTGTTTCTGTACCATGACCGCCAACAAAATCGTTGTGCGTGTGTTTATAATCGTTGTTTGACAACAGGGACGCTCCTTCATATATGTGCTTTTGTGCGCAATATCGCGTGGCACACCGTGCTGAGTGGTTGTTAGGGGGAACGGTGTAATTACACAGCCACGATAGTGTATTCAAATACAATTAAATAAATTCAGTTCGCTTTATTACAATTAATATACTAGTATATCGCGTGTAAGTTCGATCGCCGATGGTCGTTATGCCCATGCGATTAAAATCACCATCTGTCGTTGAAATTACTGTATGAGGGTTTACACGTTCACCCGAAATGGGGATAACGTTTAGCAAATATAGTCTCTGTAGTCAGAGAAGTTCACGAACGAAATTCTCAAGGAAAATCAAAACATTGAGGTCAAGTGCGTAAAGAAAGACCACACTAGCGCCCTCTTGTGTAAACGTACAGTGAGTAAAATAAACACAATGACCCAATGACAACTGTCTCATCTAATATCGCACATATAACACATAATTACGTAACACTACTACAATAATTGTACTTTTATTGATTACATTATTGTTTTAGTCATAACAATCATATTATAACATATTTTATACAAACTGTATGTGATATTTACGATATTAGCAATTTGATTGGTTCCTGTATCTCCAAGAGCGCCAAAGCATATATCTTAAAGTGGTTTTTTTTAAATAGTTGGTTCAAACATGGCAAACCCGAATGTTTCTAATTCATGTCGGTAGTTTCCGAAATCCTCGTTTTTGTTTTAATGTCGCTCGTACTAACTTCACTGTTTCTGATTCTCCAAGACGTAACTTAGTAGCAAACTTACTTCCCTTATCTGATGTACAGCGAGTACACGAATTACGATTCCAATGTTAGTTTTGCCTAGAAGCCATTTTGTATCGCTCATTACTCGCGTTTTTTTCAGTCAACTTTCTGCCATTGCAGTGTACCGTTTCAGACTGTCCTCTCAAAAATCATCTCACTGGCTCGTGAATCTAAATAATTTAAAATTTCCTTCTGGAAATTGTTTGCACATTCTCATACGGAAAACTAAGAAGGAAACTAATTTTAACACATCAAATATTATTGTTTTTAAAACATTTACATTGCAAGTGAACGAGTGACTGATGTGTGGTGTGGAATAGCGTTGTAGTGATCGCCGGGGGCGGGGGCGGTACTGGCCTTTCAGTTTTCATCTCAAAACCCATTACCCCACTATAGAACACACAGATAATGATACTGCATATCCCATCAGAGACTAAATTTTCACTAATCTTGTTTAGTTATAGGTTGAATCTTCTCATCCCCCGGACTCATCAATAAAAGTACTAAAACTCAGGTAAATACATTGAAATAAAAAAACAGACCCCATCCCCCGGCCGCCATCCCAAACAGGCAAAAAATTACTACCCCAAAGGACGGCACGTCCCCATAATGTGATTTGCATTAAGTGACCCCCGGGAGTGATCGCCCGAGCGAACAGCACACCGTGACTGGTACTCCGTTTTGGTGTACGCCGCGGCCTAACAGTCCCTGGATCGACTGTGATTAAAGATGCGTACCCAGGGTACATGTACGTAGTCGCATAGTTAACCCATCCCAAACCATCAAGGTAGATGCTATTGGCGGCCGTAATAGTTATTTTCAAATTCTGCGGGAAGCCGGTGATTTGACGAATGCTTACAAGCGTAGCGAGCACACGAACATGGCCGGACAGCTAGTGGGTGTTAGCCATTTTAGAAGGAGGACCAACAGTGGTTTTAATTTGACTGTATAAATAAAATAACACATCTAAGAACACGGATACCTTCATTTGTTTATGCAAATTGTACCCGGTCTGTGACATTTACACGTAGACATGCTACCATTTCGTTTTTCGCATTTGCTTGGATAAATCAGCTCGGTTAACCCTACTTCACCGACACGATAGGGCGATCTAAGTCAGGAGGCATCAGGACAGTGGTATCAGTCGCGGAATCTAGAAGAGCGCGTACTAGATGGAACGCTTCGACCGAACGCTTTAGCGTACTGGGCAGACGACGACGAGGATTTCTGATTTCGATATTGAAATCCGCTGTTATTGGCAATGAACCATTTTATTTGCTGCCGATTTTAATATCAAATACTTGATATCTAACAATACTCTTCATTTTAAATAGTTTCTCCTTTATTCGTTTTCGAAAACAACATTGTATCCATGGCACGAAGCTCAATAATGGGATACAATTATCGCGAATAATTTGCTGCAATGACGTCATAAAATCTACCGGTATTGATAATGGTATAATATTATACTGATTTAAGAATATACCAAATACCGCGCACAGAAATTTGTTTCACCCATTTCTAGCGGTGATTTTTCACAGATTGTGAAACGACCGCTGTTTGAATCTACTACAAAATTAGTAATTATGTTACAATTGCATCCTCGAATCCGTAAATATAGTGATGGCTCCAAAAATAACTATATTTTTTAACGGTAATAAGTGAATAGCAATAATTTGATGGCAAATTAGCCAGGACACTCTACGATGTTTTTTTAATCTGGGCTCACAATTTACGATCACTGCGTTATATTTTAACCGTCATTTTATCAAAAGCTCGAAACAAATGAAAATTACTACACTCGTTTAATAAATCTTATAATGAGGGTCATTCATGATATCCTCTATGTATATATAAAACAAATTCGTGACGTCATGAATCGCATAGTAATATATGTAAAGTAGCAAGTACCGAGTTATAAATTTGAAATATAAATAATTTTTTTTATTCAGATTATTCTGGCTCTCCATGGAAACAAATATAAATAAGTTAACGGCATCATGTCAGGAAAGCACCAGCACCACTAAAATTCCCGATTATTTTTACCGGCTTTAGGTTGTTTTAAATATACACGATTAAATATCCTGCATCAAAGAATAGGGGCATAGCTCGTCTACATGTTTTGTTGGGAACACGTGGACCTTTAAAATGTGTTCGTAAACTTGTTTGATGCAAACAGACTGACTTAGGAGTCACGTCTAATTCAATTATTGGGAATATTTTTACACAAATTTCTTGTCGGGGACACCGTGTGCCAAAAAGTAAATGTATTTTATAATAAGTGGTGACTAATAGTTCAATAATGCTGGTCAGGTCATATCAAAATGCGTCGCCATATTCACTTTTCAATTCTCGTACAGAGAACTTCACCAAGCTGATTGGAAGAGAACCGGTCATGTTGGTATAAATAAATAACAATAAACCACTCAGTTTATGCAAATTACACCATTCCATTCTATTTATTTATTTGCACTTTGTTGGCAGGCGATTTTGGACATCGAAATATAATATTTCGAAAGTACAACGGGTGCGAATCGAATTCGATTGCTACGACAATCAGAAAACTATATTTCACTTGTGCTGTGCCAGTCAGTCATTTTGAATCCGATTTGAAAAAAATGAGGTACCCTAGGGACTCATATTTTCTAATGTATTTACCAAGTTTGAACGAAATTCACCCATGAATGACCGAGATCCTGTTCCGGAATGCAAGAAATGCTGGATTTTTTGATTATTTTTTATCATGAATATAGCCATCATTCGGCCATTTTGAATCGAATCGTCAAACCAATACAGCTGTATATATATGACATGATGTATAATGAATATCTAAATTTGAACATAATCAGTCAAAGAATCTCAGAGATTTTGCTCTAGAACCACATTAATTAAAAAAAATGGCCGCCAGTCAGTCATATTGAATCCGGTCTGGAAAACAAAATTACGTGCATCAGGGACACATAATGTCTTATGTATGTACCAAGTTTCAACAAAATCCATCTGTAAACAGCCGAGATTAGGAATGCAGTATCCCGATTTCGTTGATTTTTCAGCACAAAAATGGCCTCCATTCGGCCATCATGAACCAGATCGGGAAACAAATTGATGTTCATATGTATAATATTATTATGATGTATGTGTGAAATATGATTGTAAACGGTCCAGGCATGTCTAAGATATATGTCTAGACGCAGGCAAACACGGACGCACGCACGCATAGAGGTCAATCCATAAGTCTCCGTTTTCGGATGGGCAATAAAAATGAGATGTCGTCAATTCTATCACAAAACTCTTAAATAACCATGCAAAACAACCATCAGTGATGTTTTTTCAGCGGATCGTACACATTACAACGTGTATTGCTGATGATATTGTAGGTATTTTAGGACTGGTATCAGAAGTTGTATATAACACAAGGCTGAAGCCAGATATAGTAGGACAGGTTCAATCTAATCGATTTCCTTTTGTCGTAATGCAATCCAATTAAGCAATGACCTAGATTTGCAACATCTGGTTGATGGAAACCTCATTCGTGTAGAGATTTTTTTTCAAATAGTTTAACGATCGTAGATCGATATTACCGTAATTAATTTATAATATATGAATAAGTTACGTATATAATGTATTATTTCCAGACCCCCACTTCCGTCACGTACATATACTAGATGATACGCAACTGTAAATTCCACCGGGAAACAACATTGGAAAGCATTTTTGCAGTTATTTGGATTTTGGTAAACTGTTGTTGTCCGTGCACCTTCGCATTCGGGAACTTCTTGGATAGTATATTTGTTTTCTTTGTTTTATAATAAATAAGGTAATAAAGCTTCATGTGTGACACGTTAGATATCATTTGGTGAATGATTATTTTAGTCGTCGGGGCTTTCATAAAACTAATGTCATAAGTATAGAATATACTACTGTAAAATACTTTTACAAATAACATAATTTTCGCTTAAAAAAGACTTTTCGGGTGTTTTGTATGAAATGTATTTTCACTGATTTTTGACAAGTTGAATGTAAACTATAGAAAAAAGGTATTTCACTGGATTTTATTTTCACTGAATCATTTCTTCAGTGAAAATAGCGAAAATTAATTCCAAGCGAAAATAAAGTATTTAACAGTACCGGTAACACAATATTATTTTCACACTCATTCTATTACAAAAAGGTACAAGGCAAACTCTTTTACTGTCCGAAAGTAATCACGACAATATTACTGTTTGTAATTCGTGTTACATTGTATAGGAATCAATTCATCCCATAGGAATGCCAACGTATAATACTATGGTATGTGATTTTTTTCCAGTAAGTATTCAAAACTCTTGATAGTATATTTCAAAGCGTTTTTCTCAAATTATAATATTATATATTTATATATAATTCCATATTTTTACTAGCGAAACATTAAAAAATTAATCATTATTTGTTTTCCAATCAAGTCAGATAACGAGGACTTTTAGATTCCCCTCTGTGCGTTCGTCCATCTGCCCGTTCATACCTCAAACATAGTACCTTGACTGATCACGCTAAAACTTCATACATAAATCATGCTATACATACGTACGTACGCGCATTCGATTTGCGATCGTATGCAATGTGGTCGAGTGACTGGCATTACAGTCCTAAAAAAAACATCAACATCAATCATAACTGTCATTCCAGATCGATCACTTGAAACAGAACATCAAACATGTTTGAGAAACGAACAGACATGTTTTTGTTTAACAATCCAATCTGATATGTCTGACGGATAGCCATACAGATAGAGCGTTTCTGTCATTTCGGGGCCGTATCTCTGACATACATGTTGGTTGTCGTTCAAACCTTCAAACTGCTTGCATCAAGAGATGTGAATCTACACTAATAGAAACGTACAAAAACTTGTCTTGACTTGTTTTTCTGTTCGGTTGTAATTGTTTTTTTAAATGGTGTATGAGTGATTATAGCCAGCTGCATATGTTCATTTTCAACAAGACGTACTGCGATTGGGACAGGTGACCATCAATGAAACAGAAAATACGGCATCGGGTATCACCCGTCGAATTCAAGTTCTTAACTAGCTGCAAAACGCTAACTCGCCATTCTGTTCAATGTCAATTTGGACGATTTACTATTATATTCGTAACATATTTCATCTCGGTATGCCATTACCGACATGACAGTCAACGCAAGCTTATCTAGGAATATTGTTATTGATGAAAAAAATGAACTGACGATGAGACTCGGTCATATTATTCTGCAATCTGCATTTTCCGAATTTTATAAGCGTAGAACTAACATCTATACCTTTTGCTGTATTGAGTAATCATAGTTAAAAAGACTGAAAATTTGTATAGTCAATAAGTTATAAAAAAAAAGTTTGGACGTTCGTTAGCCTGTGCCAATCGCCGTTCCCGTGAACACGACTATTATATTTAGCCGCAATTACAGTGATTCAGTTTTCGGTTTAGAAATTTAAAGTATGTATTATCACAGATTATTTCTTTGACTACTATTAGGTGTCCATGTGAACTGTGCGGCTGTACACACGCCCAATAAAAACTATCTATGTTTAAATACAACAAATAATCATTTATCTGCAATGCGCGGCAAATAAATGACATAAGAGAACAACGTGTTCACTACCCGAAGCAAATGACGGTCGCTATTCGTATAGCAGACGGACATCTTCAGTGTGATTAATGTACAATTCAATTGATGTACAATTCAAGATATTAGTAACAACAGAAAAAATTTGTATTTCTTTGAAATATATTACTATATTTGAATGCACCGGAAATTTCATGGTTGGAGAGAATTACTCGTTTTCTGTTACATCAGAACGAAAACGCCGTGGGCCATGATGTAACTACATATACCAGTACGATATTTTCTAATTGCATTGCCCCAATCCATTTTTAATGATAAGTCATTTGTTTTACCTGACACGGACATACGATCTTTATTTATTATTAAGAAAAAAGGTATATATCATGTTGATAAAGACTACGACTATTCAATTATTACATTATATTGCATAACATTGGAATATGGATAACACTATTCTTGGCGATTTTTTTTAAACAACGTCCACTTTACCTTGACAAGGGTAATGTATTATGCCGTTGAAAACCTTTCCATAAACATTAAAGGGCGGTGATCGTCGCGCCGCGCATGTGCGACATTAAACTTTGATTTTCCCACATTTCAATGCGCTCTTCTAATGGGAATCACAAGTCCGATTTCACTAAATGTCGTTGATGTCTCCTTTGACACCTTCCAACCACCAACGAAATTACCAAGTTAAAGCTTGGTAACGTCTCGGTTGTTGTTCAAAGTCGCCATCTTTGTTCATATGAGACCAAAGTATCGCGCATGCGTGGCGCGACGATCACCGTCCTTTAAAAATGTTTAATACCTTGTGCTTGTACTAAATTGTATATAAAGTCGCAGCCATTTTATCGCGACAGGAGTACAGTGGTTTGCCTATTAGCCCCCGAAACTCATGTTCAGTCCGTCCGTCCGTCCGATCGTTCGTTCGTTCGATACTTCTCAGTAATGTTTGTTAACAATTGTTACAAATCGCCATGGTCTACATAAGCACGTCGATTTGTTTCTCGTTTCGTTGAACTTTGACCGACTGGCAACATTGTTAATATTTGAAAAAAAAAACATACCAAAAATCATCATGTCATCAAGCGTTTCACAGGCACTCCTTGGACGATTGTATTCGAACTTGATATTTACATCCCTCAAGTTACTGATGCACGGATGTGGGCATGTTGGTTATATTTTCATTTGCCTACAACCATTTCTCTTAAGTAACTTGACTGGATTTAATTAAATTAGGTACAAAGACAAGTCATAATGATATGCATGTTGGTTTTTTTTTCATTTCGATACCCAACCGGAACGAAGTGACATAGTCCCAAATCGCGTGATGCTATTTGTGTAGCAGACGGGCATCTTCAGTATGCTTGATATCCAATTTAAACGAATTTGCATGTTATTAACAACAACAAATAATTGTATTGGTGGGAAACGACAAAATGATATGGCAATGTGTATGGTTAACATGTTACCATATACTACCCCAGTCAGCCGATTCCATTCATTTACAATATTTGCATTAATTTGGATGGGTTATACAATTTTATTACATGTGCGTTTGAACTTATCACATACAATTGCGACATATCTAATACATTGTATACTTTCACAATGCAAGTAGCTACACGCATATTCCAAAATTTGATCGCCCCGGAAATTTCATGGATGAAGTGAGTTACTCGCTTTTTGTTACATCAGAACAAAAGCGCCAGAGGCCATGGTGTGACTATACATCAGTACATTCTCTTTTTAATTACATTGCCCCAAACCATTCTTTAACAAATTGTCATATGTTTCAAGTAACGCAGGCATATAATATTTATGTGGCATCAACAATAACAAATTTGTATTAATAAAGACTACAACTATCATGCCTGCTTTCAATTTTGACGCTATATTGTAAATATTGGTATATGCGTAACCAAGCACTTGACGCGGCGAATATTTCTAAACAACGTTCATAATCACCTTGACAAAGGAAATGTATTATGCCGGCCGAAAGCATAAACAAGTATCACATCAATGCTACCCACGTTATGTTCTAACATGTTTTTTGTCCTTCAACTAGTGATCCACTATCTCCAGTCATCGTGTCTACTGTTTCTCTTATCCATGTAACCATGCTAGTTGAAAATGTGAACATGACGACAGGAAATAAATGGTTCTCATCAAGATCGCGGCGACCATTTGCGACTAATTGGGTATATTGGACATTTATTTTGACACAAACAAACACTATTGTGTCAACGACGTCCATGGTCCAAGTTTGAATAGCTAGTTTATCAGATCAATCAGGGTCTATTTTGATACATGTTTATTAATCCATCGGGAGAATCGGGATACACGTTGATTAAATTAATTTCTCGCCTGATTTACAGTCATTGTCATTAACATCTGTTCACAGTAAACGATATTAAAGGATATATTCATTCGTGAAAAATATCACTTCCAACATGTTACGATGAAAGCGTGGTTTATAGCTGTTTTATCATATTTTCAACAAACAACACAGCGGCCTTGTTAATACGTGTTTACGTCCATCTGACGTCAATGACCATAACTTTCCAGATGATTGCTATGTTTAATCACTAATTATACAATGAATGAAAACAGTTCATAGACGAGGAAAACCAGAAACGTTGCATCACTGGACCAGACAACATCAACGATACAAACTGGTGTGGTACTGTATATTCAGTGCTCCACGATTGATTATAACGTTTCTGACAAAACAATAATTGAAAAAAAAAAGACTTATTAGAATGTGTATATTGTGTGTACAAATTGCCTCGCCTGGGGTAACTCATAGACCGATAGCCGATTCATAATTCAGATATTTCCGCTGTTCAATCGACCCAAACCTGGCGGGCGATTGTGCGCCCAAGAAAAAACACACATCTTTTTTTCATTATTCACGGTTCATTGACGAGAGCATGTTAACATTGCTTATAACAATTACAAGATGAATTACTTATATCAGTTATGATAAATATCAGTTTACATTGTTCCCAGATAATTGGCATAACTTGTATTTATTATTTATCACCACCGAAACCTGCGTGGGTTATGTGGTGCGACGCATTCCGCTCCATCGCGCTGTGCAGTGCTGCCTTATATAGGTGTATTTTAAGTGCTCATTAAACAGAGTTAAATTGGGGTGGGGAGGGGGTTGGGACTGCGTCAGCGACAATGTTAAGTGATGTGCTTAGCTCACGACTCTCAATATATATATTAATATATTAAACATTGGTATGTATACCCGAAGGTATCCCTAGTTTAATAAAGTAAGCAAAATAAACGTCATTGTGTATGGTAAAGTGAATAATCGCAGAATTGTCTCTGCTTAAATGGGAGCGATTGTTTAAGCTTATTAATAATATTGAACAGGAAGAATTGTAGATTCATAATTGTATAGCATCTCATTGCAGAGTTATAGAGTTATTAGCATAGTTGCATTCCAGTATAATAGGTACCACATGGTTGTCCCCATCCAAATTCAATTTTACCAACACACGTCGAATCAATCTAACAGACATATGCAAGAAACTATTCCCACCTACATAATATATATAACATACATTACTACAACATAGGAATATATACATCTCTACAATATACTCAGTATATATCTCTACAATGTACTCAGTATACATATCTACAATGTACTCAGTATACATCTCTACAATGTACTCAGTATACATCTCTACAATGTACTCAGTATACATCTCTATAATATACTCACTATATATCTCTATAATATACTCAGTATAAATCTCTACAATGTACTCAGTATACATCTCTACAATGTACTCAGTATACATCTCTACAATGTACTCAGTATACATCTCTACAATGTACTCAGTATACATCTCTACAATGTACACAGTATACATCTCTACAATGTACACAGTATACATCTCTATAATGTACTCAGTATATATCTCTATAATATACTCAGTATACATCTCTACAATGTACTCAGTATACATCTCTACAATGTACTCAGTATACATCTCTACAATGTACTCAGTATACATTTGCACAATGTACTCAGTATACATCTCTACAATATACTCAGTATACATTGTGGCTACAATATACTCAGTATACATTTCTACAATGTACTCAGTATATATCTCTACAATATACACAGTATATATCTCTACAGTATACTCAGTATACATCTCTACAATGTACTCAGTATACATCTCTACAATGTACTCAGTATACATCTCTACAATGTACTCAGTATATATCTCTACAATGTACTCAGTATATATCTCTATAAAATATACTCAGTATATATCTCTACAGTATACTCAGTATACATCTCTACAATGTACTCAGTATACATCTCTACAATGTACTCAGTATACATCTCTACAATGTACTCAGTATACATCTCTATAATATACTCAGTATATATCTCTATAATATACTCAGTATACATCTCTACAATGTACTCAGTATACATCTATACAATGTACACAGTATACATCTCTACAATGTACTCAGTATACATCTCTATAATGTACTCAGTATATATCTCTATAATATACTCAGTATACATCTCTACAATGTACTCAGTATACATCTCTACAATGTACTCAGTATACATGTCTACAATGTACTCAGTATACATTTGCACAATGTACTCAGTATACATCTCTACAATATACTCAGTATACATTGTGGCTACAATATACTCAGTATACATTTCTACAATGTACTCAGTATATATCTCTACAATATACACAGTATATATCTCTACAGTATACTCAGTATACATCTCTACAATGTACTCAGTATACATCTCTACAATGTACTCAGTATACATCTCTACAATGTACTCAGTATATATCTCTACAATGTACTCAGTATATATCTCTACAATATACTCAGTATATATCTCTACAGTATACTCAGTATACATCTCTACAATGTACTCAGTATACATCTCTACAAAGTACTCAGTATACATCTCTACAATGTACTCAGTATACATCTCTATAATATACTCAGTATATATCTCTATAATATACTCAGTATACATCTCTACAATGTACTCAGTATACATCTCTACAATGTACTCAGTATACATGTCTACAATGTACTCAGTATACATTTGCACAATGTACTCAGTATACATCTCTACAATATACTCAGTATACATTGTGGCTACAATATACTCAGTATACATTTCTACAATGTACTCAGTATATATCTCTACAATATACACAGTATATATCTCTACAGTATACTCAGTATACATCTCTACAATGTACTCAGTATACATCTCTACAATGTACTCAGTATATATCTCTACAATGTACTCAGTATATATCTCTACAATATACTCAGTATATATCTCTACAGTATACTCAGTATACATCTCTACAATGTACTCAGTATACATCTCTACAATGTACTCAGTATACATCTCTACAATGTACTCAGTATATATCTCTACAATATACTCAGTATATATCTCTACAGTGTACTCAGTATACATCTCTACAATGTACTCAGTATACATCTCTACAATGTACTCAGTATATATCTCTACAATGTACTCAGTATACATCTCTACAATGTACTCAGTATACATCTCTACAATGTACTCAGTATATATCTCTACAATATACTCAGTATATATCTCTACAGTATACTCAGTATACATCTCTACAATGCACTCAGTATACATCTCTACAATGTACTCAGTATACATCTCTACAATGTACTCAGTATACATCTCTACAATATACACAGTATATATCTCTACAGTATACTCAGTATACATCTCTACAATGTACTCAGTATACATCTCTACAATGTACTCAGTATACATCTCTACAATGTACTCAGTATATATCTCTACAATGTACTCAGTATATATCTCTACAATATACTCAGTATATATCTCTACAGTATACTCAGTATACATCTCTACAATGTACTCAGTATACATCTCTACAATGTACTCAGTATACATCTCTACAATGTACTCAGTATACATCTCTATAATATACTCAGTATATATCTCTATAATATACTCAGTATACATCTCTACAATGTACTCAGTATACATCTCTACAATGTACTCAGTATACATGTCTACAATGTACTCAGTATACATTTGCACAATGTACTCAGTATACATCTCTACAATATACTCAGTATACATTGTGGCTACAATATACTCAGTATACATTTCTACAATGTACTCAGTATATATCTCTACAATATACTCGTATATATCTCTACAGTATACTCAGTATACATTTCTACAATGTACTCAGTATACATCTCTACAATGTACTCAGTATACATCTCTACAATGTACTCAGTATACATCTCTACAATGTACTCAGTATATATCTCTACAATATACTCAGTATACATCTCTACAATGTACTCAGTATACATTTCCACAATGTACTCAGTATACATCTCTACAATGTACTCAGTATACATCTCTACAATATACTCAGTATACATCTCTACAATGTACTCAGTATAAATCTTCTTTATATTCAAATAACATATGGCCGAGTCGATTGAGATTGGTTATCTGTTCGGTCTTCCAAGCCGATTGATTTCAGAGTGGTATTAATTATACGTTCTGATTAGTCATCTTACATGCAGTGGCAGATTCGAAGGCGTTCTATCAGTCAGACGCTGTCGGTCCCTTGTGCTGTACCTATTTTCACGGTTCTTTAGCCCTGGACAAGCCATGCTGTTCTCAGTATACACCACACCGGTGTGTCACTCACCTCCCATCAATGTTCTGAAACCAACGCTTGGTTGCGGAAATTTTGTATTGATGAGGGCTCTGTTATTTTCGTCCACTGCTGGTCACTTATGTGAATATATTCATACTATTTACAAAAATTCCGTTAAATATTCACCCATACGAAATAGCGGATGTCACTAGGTAAACTGAACTAAGTTCCCTGCAAACTCAGGTTTCCAAGTTGTTTCATGACCGCGTAAAAGAATGCTATTTTGTGATGATAGATTTTATTTATTCTGATGAGTCCGCATAAATCATTTTAACTGCCCATACTCTGCAAAAATAACATGAAATAACTATTATTATCAAAAGAAACAGCAATGTTAATGAGCGACTATTTTGGTGGAAATTCTGCGCACATGTTCAAAATGAATTATTGCCTTCTTTTGTTTTATAAAGTATTTGTAGTCTTTCGGGGAAGAAAAAAAATACACTGTCCTGACAAATATTATCTGCTAAGATCGCTCACACAACTGGGGGAGATATATATGTCCACAACCATGCGCAATTTACAACGTTAATTTTACGGTATTGTTCCCTCAAGACGGGAGCAATGACGTCCCACAACTCACTCACTCACTCACGTCGCCTCGTGGTTCACGCACGATGATTTAACCAATTCAAAAAAAACCTTCTTGATTGCGTTGCCCGCAGGAGTTAAACAATAATCCGAAATTGTAATTATCCCGCGAGGTTTAATTATATACTTTTTATATGTGGTTGACAAGGTGCTGACACCAAGTTCGGCTAATCTAAAATACATTAAACTACGTGGCCCCGTAGTCTTTCTGGACACGTATTATAACGTAAGAAGTAATTTACTCGCATTCTTGGACTCGTACTCAGTTAAATCGTACAATTGTTGAAGTACGTCATTGTAATGGGCAGGTAAATGTCAACCATTCACGCCCCTACACAAGGTAATAATGTAATAGCATTTATTTTTCATTAAGAATATCTTAAATGTGTCATGAAGAGTTTATTGTGATATCGCTGTAATGGTTTAGGGCGAGAGCGATGAACTAGTAGATTTCCACAGAATTGTAAAGCACTATAAATTTTGCTGAGTGAAAGTGTCATCGAATAAATGAGAAAAGAAAAAGCAAATAAAAAAATAGTGGAACCACCCGAACTTGCTTCCATAGAAACAAATGCTTTGCGGAGCTCCCATAGCGATAAACCCCACTTGAGCGGCCATTTTTGAATTGTAAAATAGTCAAAGGTCATACAATACAAAGAGATTGAAATTTAAAACTGGTTTTGAAATTGCCGGTCACGTGAGATAATTCAAGATGTAAATTGCTAGGTCAAACGTCACAGTCGTCTTTAATATGGCCATCTTTATACAAACAAACTAAAATGTTCACAAAAAGTGTTGTACTGTTATGTGTATATACATCTCGATCAATGAACAAGAATTGTAATTATTCACACATGATATGCGCATGCCCATTCAATCCTTATCCTCGTGAATGTTTTAACTGATTTTCCCCGTATAATTGTAGAGTTTATAGCTATGACATATTGACTAGATTAAATGAAGGAACATCGTCTGAATCACGCAGAAAATTATATGGTGAACTAGGATGCGACTAGTATGAGTTTTTATTTCATCGAGGAACCACAATTTTGGGGACAAATTACGCTGTCGTTTCCTATTAAAACTCAAGAATGTTTAGGAAGGCAAAATTAATGGTATGATACATTCAACAGCATTAACACTGAATCAATAGATGTTAGGTTCATCCGATAAATCTGTAGATCGGACGACATGTCACATATTTCACACGTAACCCGGCACTCGTAAATCATGGCACTACGATCCGTGGCCACGTGTAATAGTAATATAACTCACATGGCACAAGTAGAAAATAGCATCTCATTAATTTCCCGCGTCTAAATCTACAATTCCAGTATGTTTGATGCCGGGCAAAGGTTAGGTCTTACTTAAAAAAATGTAACGATTGATTGAATGTTCGTGCAGTCTAAGCGATTGAACAGGGCAAAACATTTGTGTAAAATATCCCAGCGAATGTCTATGCGAACGATGTATCTAGATGTTTCATGTGGTACGCATCTATAGTGAAATATGATCAAGCATATGACACGATTGCTCACTCGCTTCGTATAACTCTTCATTTCTAAAAAAAATGGAAAATACAAAATCAATCGTGTCAGACCTTTCTTTTTGTCAATCATAATTCGGACCATTATTTCTGAAATCAAGAATTCATTACGCGCACACGCTTAGTGACGTACGCCGCTGTCTCCGACTTCGTCATAATTATCCAGTATTGATGCGATCCTTCATTGTGTATGTATGCTAGTAGTAGTGATCCATCGCTGGTATCATATTCAATCCACGTAGCGATTCCAAACATCAACTGTATTTCCGACATCACTATGACTAGCAGCAAGTTACACCGGCACAATTATACAATCTCCCCGGATTGAAACTAATTGAAACTAATAGCATTAATATTTAACAGTGACAAAAAAAGTAGGTTTCGAGGCTATCTACAACTCATCGTTTTTCATTAATCTACGCGGTGCCGGGTTTCCTCCATTTTGCATACAACTAATGACGTTTTTATTGCGTCATGTTCTTGCCACAAGAGTGTGATCGTACTTGTATTTAATGAGGTTAGTCTACTGTATACATCGATATAGTCTATTAATATACAGCAATTGTGGTAAGGTATTCCCATTTTGCTCTTCTCCGATATGTTCAAGGCAGTTACCACTTCAATTGGCGATAACAATTACCATCGTTTATAAATTCAATGCTGTGAAGGTTCTAACATATTTCTACTTGTTTAGACGACTTGTTCTATAATGATATGTATGGCAGAGTGTTGTCGGCAAATACCACGCATGTCATTTTTTATCTGAAATTAATAAATTAAATTGTACTTCCTTACAACACTTAAAACATAGATAGATACATACAGCAGTAGGATGAAATAATACAAAGGGATAGTTCTACTGATAGATGTTATTTGCAACAAATACTTGGAATTCATAAGAAATAATCTAGCTGACCACAGCCAAGAGATTGATAAACTGTCCCTGTTGAATAGAACGTTAACGTCTAAAATGCTCTCGGGGAAACAAGGTTATATTTCACTGTACCGTGGATTGCCATTATTCCCAGGTGCACATCCATGATTCATGGCCCATCTTTGAACTCAAGAGTACATGTGTGGGAAAGGAGAATCCTACAACCTGTGCTCAGTTTCAACTCTCACGTGGCCAAGATAATTACTTCTGAAGTGGAACTCGATGAGAGGCCATTCACTATCAGTGCCACACCGAAGCGTAAAAAGAGAGCTTTATTTCCTATAATATTAATTTACTTGCTGCATCTAAATCTAAGCTCTTTATGTTTTTATAATTTAATGTACAGTACGTTTGATGAGGATGGGTAGAATCTCGATCATTTACAGGAATACGCACGCATCCATCTCTCAACAATGTAAACCGTTATATATATATATATAGTCTCCAGTATAAAAAGGGTTCAAGGTCGGGTCATGTGTAAATGTGTGATAATACAAGACTACCTCGTACTGAAAGTAGAACGTGTTGATACTTTGCCGCAACAGTTTGAATACGGATATTATTAATGATTGACTGCAAAGACATACTAGTGACGTGACGACCACAAGTTCCAATAAAAAGGAAGGAACTCATTTAATTTATTGATTTGTTGATCAACACAAAATTTGTGCCGTACGAATCAGTGCCGTAGATTTAGTTAGCATCGACTCATCGCTTGTTCGTATGGTATCATTAACACGATCATCTTGTAGTAGTGTCTGTCTAACAAAATCTCGGAATAGACAGGAGGGAAACTAAAGGCCTCGTGTCTTGTTGGATGATGCTCTAAAGGTTCATCGTGCTTTAAATTATACCCGATGACGTGTAGCATACTGACAAGCACTATGGTTAACAAATTTACTAGTACTCATATTACATTATCTGCTGAGACGTTCAATGATTTTGTATTTGATTAATTTCAACTTTCATTTGTCGGTGATGAAAGACGTATTTTACCTTTTTAAGCGAAGTATGTGTTAGACTTGAATACAAATTGTTACTCCATACCATGCGGCATTTGCAGCGACGTTTTATGCAGACACATTATTCACCGTATGATTATGATTATCTATTAACGAGTTGTCACCTTGTTTCGTGGAATGTTAAACACGTGGAATATTACATGTCTGCTGTAACATTGAGACATATGATTGCTATATTCTGTCTTTTCTTTCTAAAACTTCGTGTGTTGTCTATTTCGATGAAGGGTCGCGCGTCTCTGGGGATATGCGTTCGCACATATTAATCTACGCGGGCATCAATTGATGGATACTCATTCATTACTAGGGGATTAAACGCCTTTCTAAAGGAATGGTATTTTGTAACATAATTGTAATCCCTTTATCGTGTGAAACGTTATCCTCAAAAGCTCTTCCATACAAGAAACATTGCAGATCCTACAGTTGTTACTAAGAGATGTACCAGCGACCGCTTAGTGACCGAGAACATCATTAACATTTGACAAATACGCATTACAAATTTGAGTCTATGCCATATTATGTATAAATAACAACACTCTTATATCGTTACTGTTATGAACAATGGTAATACAATTCAGCACTTTTCAAACTAAATCAAATACACTGCCGGTTTTCGGAATTGCCGGAAACATGCATCATCGATTTCACATAGTTTCCAAATACACGTGAACATGTGAGTAGATAAACTTTCGGCCAAATCATTATAATGTCAATCATTTTAATAGTGATCATTAAATCTCCCACAAATAAGATAGTAGTTTGTATTATGGCATAAATGAAACGCTACCCATGTCGGTGAATACAGTGTCCGTTGAGATATTCGATGTGACACAGTGACTATCACACCCACTAATAGTATATTTTAGATTGATGATAGACAGGCAACTAACCCCAACTTGAGAACATGGTATTTAAATAAATGACGTTATTCCGATGTACGAAATACAATATTTTACAAACAAATTAAAAATAGCAATTTACACCTTTTCACCACCAGGTTCTTCTTTTCCTCATCGCAAATTCGCATGCATGTTTCTTCAGAAGATTGGTACACAAATAGTCAAATTTGTGAAGTGAAAACTGACAATTGACTCAAATTTTGTCTGTTGGCTCCAAATATTAGAGTTCATTCTCAGAAACCTTGACGAATATAAGAATAAAGGGCAGGCAAATTTGAGCGAGAAATTCTGGTGGTGAAAGGGTTTAATAACACCGATAACTTGCAGAATACGCACCGCTTCACACAAACAATCATATTTCATATCATTCCGCGTGAAAAGTATTAAGACCCCAGTCGATATCAGTTCATATCTGCTCGATTGCGAACCATGACCCGATGCATAATTTATTTAACCAACCATTAATTGTGTTGCTATTTCATAGTCCCTGTAGTTCGTTGTTGAAATGTTAAAAGTCACCGATGTGGTGTAAGTAAGCCAAACAAAGCGTAGATACCCGGATGTAATTGTTTTAAATTTACAATCGATGCAAGGTAAAGAGTCACGGCCGTGCAACACGTTTTACGAACATGACACGTCGCGACGAATGAGACGCTTAAAAAGAAACGACTCTCGATGTATGAACAAAAATAAAAGCAGTGACGATTTTATTTAAATTATTTTTCAGTAATGAACTCTTGCAGTGACATTTCAAGGTAAATTAACTGGAACAATTTAATAAGCAAACGAAACAGAATGTTTGGAATAATAACACGTCTCCTCCGGGGAGTCATTAGGATAATGGTATCTATCAGAGGCGTATAATAGAAAATATAAGTGCAGTATTAAAGTCATTATTTACACAAGAATGCAAAGTCAATGGTTATCATGTCATACACCAAGTTCAAGTGTTATCGTTATGGATTATCGACAGCTGCCAGCTGACATGTACACGACGTATCACCAACAACATCAATTCCTCTGTCGATATTGTCTTGATTTATAATCCATAACAAATTCATTTCGTATTCAGGACCCAGCATGTAATACGACCGCCATCAAGACAATGTAATGTACACACAAAGTTTCTCGGTATATAAATGGACTCTAATTTCCTTCTAAAGCGGACAAGCCATGCGTTCAAATGCACACAGTTTTAAATTAATACTTTATACTATTCCTTCATACAAATCAGTAGAAATAGAATATGTGATAAATGTCGCAACATCTGGTCATAATTATAAGACTTACACACTAATCAAATATTGCTACAGTGTATCGATCCTCGATTCAAGCTCAACCGACACATTATCGCGTTATTCGAATGCAGAACGTGGCAGCTTTGCATCGATCATTAGTTCTACTGGCAGCTTATTCGCAACTTCATTCTATATTGGGCTTGACTTTCGGGGAATATACCTTTATGTGAATATGACATATTTGTTTAGGAATGTGATATATACACAGCGTATCAATTATAGCTAATTCCCATGGAAACGTCGCTCATAAATTCACGTCTTCCTGTAACAGTATTTGACTGAGTAGGCGGTCAACCTATTGTGATTGTTCACTTTTGGCTTCAGTATAATGGGAACAATCGTATCTGAGACATTTACAAAACGGAAAATATAATTATCCACCTCTAGCCAAAGTATACAAATGAAAAACATATATATTAAACGCATGAGTAATCTATTATGTTGAAGGAGGGATTCAATGTCAGGCATAAGGGAATTACATTTGCTTTTGGCATTCGTTGATCATGGTTGCCTTGACAACAGAACCGTAAGGCAGAATGCATTTAATGTTACATTTGAAACATCGACATTGGCGACAAGCGGCGTGCTGAGCGGCAGTCGTTATCGTTATCAGCAGTAGTAATGTTTATTTCGCTGTTGGTAAAAAAAAACGCGAAAGACGGTATCATTGTACATAATAACAGTAGTCAGCAGACGTGGCGGTGGTGCTTGAACAAAACCTTTTTAGTTATTTCAAAACCAGACACGTCACCGTTACACAACGTTTTATAATAGGATTACCTCTTGACTAATGTCTATGCAACTGTTCAATGTATTCTCTTAATCCAACTCGGTAGCCGGCCTGTCAATATCAATCGCGTAGATTTCAGTTCGCTTCTTCTTTTACATGTTATCAATTGATGTAAGCAAATTCACCGACAAAGGAAATCACTGAAAAGAAAACACTGTCAGTTTTTCATCGTAAGTAGATGGATACCGTGGACAGGTAAAACATACTATGCTCTTAAATACATTACTGACTTACATGAAATACCACGCACGGACCAAGGTGGGCATGGTTTCTAATCGGATGGATACACAAGAACGTAATTATGCCATAACCAATGATGCAATGTTTTAATTTTTATTAAACTTTACATGTTGCTTCATAGGGTTATTTGACATCTCCATAGATTATTGGTCAATGTCCACTGATATTTAAATTCAAAGAAACGCGACAGGAATGATTGACATTAATCTGTTTAAGGGACGTCGATCTATATATTTTTTTTTGATATGTAGTCTATAAAACCACTTCCTTAACATTTTCCTTATATTGGACTAAACATAACATTGAAGGTTATATTAACTACTTCTCTTGAACAAAATAATGATATTCATAAAAAATACAAAGTCAAACAGAATACACAGATTTTTAATCAGTTTTGAAATTGGCCTGATAAAATAAGATAACTGTTTAAAACGAAATGTAAACATGTAAACAAATACAGACATGTTCAGTATGAAGTTCCTACGAACAACTCCAACACCCAACACTATCTTCTACTTACAAGTGGTTCTGTTTATATTTTTCCGACGTACAACCAAATTTTTATTCAGCGTGGCCCTCGGATATGATGCACACCATGCAAAATCCCAGTAATTGAGTGGAATTAGTGAAGAAATGGAGATAGTTATTAATAACGTCGCTTGTATTCAAATACTCCATGTATCGGCTGATTTTCAACGAGGGACATATCGGAGACATTTCAAGTTATTATTATTGCTGTTTTTTACTCAAATAATTCCTGTCATTAATTATGATTATTTATAAAATGTCATTAAATCGCTTTATATTCGTAAGTATACCTGACGGGTGTTGAAAACCGTTTGTATGCGGTGACAATTTTAGTTTCACTACATGGCTGACACACATAAACCTGAAACAGTCGTGCAAGGACAGTTGGGGATTTCCATATAAATCAAATGCACGAGTTTAAATAAGTGTACTTTTCCGGTTCAATCTGCCACGATCACGTGACAGATTAGCATTTCTCCATGTGTTCATTAACAATTCGATATTGTATTTTATATGCGTGACCCCACAATGACTCGTATATGTTTTCCCTCATTAGCATGGGTTTTACTAATCGATTAACGTTTCCAGATCTTGTTAAGAAAATACGATCACGCTTCTACACCAATGTCAGTTTATCATGTCAGAGTTTGTTTTCATGTTATGCATACTCGATTTCTATACAGTGCAGGTATTCAATTATTATAATTTATATCCCATTTTTTTTTCAAATTATGTTTTATTCCCGCGACACACCTTGTATTGTAAGCAAACGTTGAATACAAACAGTGAATGTGTGTCTAATTAAAATTCGCGCTGTAATATCGCTATGAGAATTGAACTTATGATTCTCAATTAATACTGTCAGAAAACTACTTTGGCACTTTATTAAATGTGTAATAATGAATTCCTCTGCGATACTCACAATTACTTCCGCTCTTTAACCCACAACCATATGCGTTTCAAACGCGGTAACCCACTCATTGCTGTGAGTAGGCTTGACGTGTTAGACGTATGACTTTAAACGCAATTTCTTTTGAGACTCATTATAGCCATGAATTAGTGAAGGACAGAACATTGTGTATCATGGCGTGCAGTCTCAGCTGTAAAGTTAGTGCTCGTTTTCATCACAAACACATTCCATTGCTGCGTGATATTATTGAATTACCAGTTACCTAGGTGATAGCGTCACGGGGTTGTGAGCATTTGCTGACAATTCTTCCTTGCGTTGTTGATCATTCTTGCCACGTTCTAATATATGAGTGGATTTCCATGGTAATTCTAACAAATATTGGAGTAATGAAGTTGATGTGTCGGGATCCATCACATTAATCTTGTCATACGATAATTAATGACAGAATGAGCAAGTGAAAACTTACGTATTTTTTGCAATATTGTTCATGTATTGCTTCTGTCAAGCGCCCATGGGAAGTATCGCTCGAAATGCACAATTATCGCCGATAGGGAAAATGGAACAAAATAAAATGCACATGTTACTGAATATAAGTCCGGGTAACACATCTCACAACTGTTGCAAAATTAAAATATTCTGTAAAATATTCTAAATATGAAACATTATCATTATCCCAATCCAGTATTGACTGAAGAAGACCTTGCAGACAGCGACGAATCGTGTACTACATAATGAATGCTCAGTTAGATGAGTAAATTTCCACTTACTGACCTTATTTACATACAAACATTTGCACCGTGATTACACAGTAATGAGGGTGGAAACATAAGCCAAACGAACCTAGTATCTGATTGATCGAAGCTACGCTGTTGTATCGCCTTTCAAAGTGTGTCTTTGAATCTTACAATGGATCTTTCAATGTAATATTGTAATTAAACTGCGTCGAACCCGTATGCAAGTCACGCTTTCGCTGACATACAACATATAATATGACAGGGTTGGGATTGTGGAGAAGAACGTGAACAGTGGAACGCCGGTTATACTCATTAGGCAGCACTTTAACCTAGTATATAAGATTGGCCTGCATCACAAAACAAATCAGCTTCAGCTCCCGGGTTATGATTAAATTATACCGAATATTGTCTGAAATTACCCGACAGATTGAAATGATATCGCCCTTTTCTTCAAAGGTCCGAAGGGACTTACATGAGGTAATATGCAATACTGTCAGGGAATACAACTGTGGCAGCAATAGTACTACAATTTGCAAAAGTAATTCAGTATTTGTCCAATAGTTATCTGAACAAATTATGACAAGTTAACCTTATCTAGCATTTAAACCTTGTTGTCGGATTCGATTAAAATGAGAATAATGAACAATGACTTATAACATAGATAGGAAACTGGCACCAGATTATATCACCATAACAGAACAATCGGCAATTGAAATGATATTCAAAGCCGAGGATTGTGGTTTTTCCATTGGAAGGGTATATTAGATTGCACCAAATGCGGCAATGGAGGAAGCGAAACTAACAAAAAATGCTCTTCAAGCTCAAAGGGGCATATCATTTTTTGTCAATGTGTGCATATTTCTTAAGTTAATCCATAAAAACCCAATTCAAAGCGACCTTTGTGGTGCAAATTGGGCAAAATGTTCAAAGGATTTGCATTTTACATGAACAAACATATAGTATATATAGCCACATGACCATTTACTTACTCATGGCACGCATCTCATCTGTATATCGCAATATCTTCCACACCAAAATAATGACAACAAATATTATTGTTTATTATACTCTATTGGAGAACTTTGAAGTTTACAGTAAATAAAATCATACTGATATAAAACCGACTGACTATGACTAAATACAAATAAAACGCTGCAAATTTAAAGTTAAATTAAGACAAAAGAAGGTATCTATGTTCGGTATGGTTTTCACTAGCTCATTGCCATTAATAAGCAACCGAGTGAAGAAAGAATACAAATGGTTACATTTCAGCGTCATACATGTAAGCAAAGTGTTCTGAACAAACTTATTATGTGCACTACAGTCTCGCTTGACAACTATGAAAACACACACACACACACACTCTTGTGGATGATAGATGATATCATGGTCTGCAGCGAAAGATTTACATATATATACTAGTGACCCCGAATTGACATAATAAAACATATCATCCGCATACATAATATGATTGAACATAACCCCCACCAAATATCATAGGAGTTTAATTGAATACTAAGTTTGCCCATAAAAATATCAAAATGAGACAGCGATAAAAGTTTACCCTAGCAGACACCACTGTTAACTGTGAATGACCCAGACAAAAAACTCCCCCACCGATCACAAAACTGCTGTATGCGACACAGCATAATTAAAATACAGACAAAATATCCATTTTTTGTAAAGTGTTCAATAATTGGTACGATCAAATGCCTACAGGCGCCTAGAAGGACACATAAACAGCAATGTTATATGGACGATAGGTACCGAAATTACAGACACATATACGAACATATAAACATAAAACGCAAAATTCAAACTCGCTTCCCGTCACACCACATCGCATTGTTAATAGTTACTTTCAGGATAAATATGCAAAAAAAGACTATAAAATGAAATCGTTTAAAGCCAGACTGAGTATTAAATTTTTCTGTTACTAAATACATTATAACAATTTTCAACAAACGTGATTTAAAATCTTCGGTGCAGCTGTTGAACTGGCAAATCGTCTGTAGTTATTTTTACTGGTAAGATTATCCGTTTTATATTCAACTATCGGAATGAGAAGTGAACTCTAAACATATCAGAAATGAAACCATGTACCAACTCTGATGTTAGACTAAGAGCTAACATTACATGTAATTTATTGTTGGCGTACTTAAAATGCTTTGAAGTAAGACGATCCGGTTTCTGAGATTTACCAATGGTCAAATAAATGTCTATTCGCATCAGTAATATCGCTGAAATCTATTCCATGGATATCACGAATATTATTATAGTTCAAAAGCAGATCGTTAATAAACTCTATACAGTGACAAGTCTCGATCGACGCTAATAATTCATTGATGTGTTTACCCCCACAAGTTAGCAAGCTTCGCCCGAGCACCTACCAACTGTCTATGACAACGGAGTGTAATTATTGTTGACGGAAGAAACTTTGGAACAGAATTTAACTAAGTCGCGATGTTGAAAGAACACCTAAAAGTACGCACGAGCTTTATTCATAATAGTGTACGTCCCACGCAATATCATGCGACTCGTTTTACATATACATTCCATCCATGTACTATTGACCTATGAGCGACTCTTTTCGAACAAAGGGAACTTGAATATGCATCAATATTGTGATTATCTTATTTACGTACTCGTACAAGAATAATTGCATAAAACTGCTTTCATGGGTATTTCATGGGCAATGCACTGAGTGGTTAGTTGTGTTCATTTTACTTCAATTAATTCCAAGTGAATTATCGGAATGTCCATCATCGTCAATGCAAGATCAAACGCAGTAATCCAACCACGAGGTTGATCCATACGTATCGCTCATATATGTAATTGTGTTGTCCTCAATCGACACCTGATCGGAAAGAGTGTAGCCGAATTCTTTAAAAAAAAATTCAACAATTTATGGCCAAACAGCTTTCAAACGTAAATTGTTATCGCTATCTTCACATATACGTTTTTTGATCAATTTCGTGGAAGGGGTATCCTTTTTCTTAATTACCACTCGGCTTCGTGTTTTATGTAATAAAAGTCAGGCAGGTCCGATTACTGTGCGATTCAACAATATTATTAGTTCGCTAGTTGAGAAAATTGTAATCACTTTCAATTCAACATGTGCGAGTAAAAACTTCACATTTTGGCGTAGTGGGACTTCTTGATTTCCGCAATAGTTTATGTTAATATCCTGTTACAACACGAGAAATGCTACGCTAGAATGAAAACAACATAATTGTTTCAACACGACCAAATATGTTAGCTTACCGTCATTCACGTAAACTAACTGCCGAAAATTGCCAGACCATTATGTCAACCTTCCAGGAAATTTCAAATAAACCACACTAATTGCATTGACATTGCACATGTCTCCACTAACAAATATCGTATATATTGAAAGTATAGCTTTCCAGTGAAATTGTCATGTTTCTGTACTGAAATTAGCTGTGCCTGTTTTTTTACTGATGTACATAACATTTTTTTTTATATTCAAGGATGAAGTGCAGCAACAACATTTCTGACCAAAATTGATTAACAAAAATAAACCTTTTTATGTGATTTAATTCTTAGACATATGTTGTATTGTTTGTCGCGATAATACAACAGTCAAATTTATGATGCTCAGCTTAAACTAGAAACGCTCATTCATACTATTCTGCTCAGTATATTCAACGATTGGAAACGCGTACCTGGAAATTTCAAAATAATCTGAAAATGTGTTATAGTAATTGTAAAATGAATCTCTTATTGATTGAAAGACTAGAACAATGAATACATGCCTAGATATATAAGCTAATTAAATGTTTCGTACCATTGACAAATATATAAATTAGTAAAATCTAATATAAGTCGCTGTGTCAAGGTCTTGTCAAACGTTATGCATATAACAATGTATTCAGACATTTCTGATATAACAAAACACATTTTTAAGTATGCTATATTCATTATGTAAAACAATTTCAATTATGGAAATAAAGTACTACAAATTAACATTGTTATTGGTTTATTTCATTAATTTTATTAAATCGCTTTGCATGGCATATTTAACGAAAGAGAGAATCTAAATCAGTGCCAATTCAGCCATTACCTGTTAGTATATGTTATATTTTTTTAAATGTCACAACGCATTTTGTCATGTTGAGAAGTATTTCACGGTTGTATTCAAATTATAGAACTCTCCATGTGGCAAATAATGTTATATCGCATATGAATTTAAAAAAAAATTGTGCTAATGCTACATCTCATGTCTAGACCACCCTAATATAGTTTGTTTTCTTTAACATACGTACAACATATTTGCAATGCATATTATCCGGGAGACGGATTTAGTAACTTATAAAGGAATAAAGGATGAATCAATGTCAATTAGTCATAGGATATTAAATGAGTGAGAGTGCAATCATCCATATATTGAACGGCACGAGGACCACAGGCCCAAGTGAAGTTGAATATCTGAACGATTACACGAGGCACAGTGTGCTACAGAAAGAAAGAAATGAGAACGCGCCGTTGCAGCGTACGGAATTATGATATATATTAATATCAAAATCACTCAAACTCTAGGAACATCGCATTGCAACCATCAATAAATAATGAGAAATACTTTGAAAACATGACACACGCAATTATGTACATCGCAACTTATCATGTCGTACTGTGTTTTCATTACGCTAAATACGCCTGGAGTCACTAGAGTAACAGCGTGCACACGCAATTATATTGTACGTCACAGAACCCCACCTTAATTCAGAATCACTATTACTTTGAACAGATCGTCTGTGGTCAGTTTCACAATGATATATTTGTTCACCCCAAATGTACGACTGAACAGTTTGTACCACTGAACTGTCCAACAAAGATGCTATCGTATACCCACCATCTGTACACAGGTCTTTTCAATGTTTGATATTTTTGTCTGAAATAATATAACGAGTATTAAAATAACAGTTTACCACACGCAACCCTGATACATCCCACTTACAACAGCGAGCAGCTGTAGAAGTTTTTTTCTGTAAACAAATAACCACTGACGAGACTTATGGTATCCGTCAATTTTGATTACGTTATTTGTTAAGTGAGAAAGTAATTAACCTGCACTACGAAACGTGGAATTGACGATGGAATATTGACGGGAATATTTATTTTTTTATATTATTGTTTGATACTGTATGTTGGATATTATATTACATTCGCATTCATCATGGTTTGAAAAAGCTGTTTTCTTAGCACACATCTGTGAGTATTTGTTTGATCACAAAATGACATCTTACACATGGAGCACTGGTTCTTTTGCTACGTGCAATAATATCCACTGAATAAAGGATATTAGTGGTTCCGATTGTTTATTCTAATGAATTCCGTTGTGTGTCCTGCATTTTTAGAATACGACAAATCATATTCCGACAGAATGTAGTATCCAACAACAATATTGACAACAAAAATGTATGTTTTTGTCCTTGTTGCATCTTTAAACTACCTGTTTATCGTTTGCAAACTCGGCACAGACACGGTTTAGATACGGCATATTCTGTTGTTTTTTAAAACAAAATGGCCGCCGCTTTATCCGATCTGTGAAACAAATGACATACATAGCAAGAAAGTAGAAAGGTCATCCTTATGAACATTTATACCTTATCAGTCAGTTCCTAAATGGCATTCTAGTCGGATCAAATCATATTCAAAGAAAAAGAGAATCACACACGAACAATCACACAGTTGTACACTTTTAATCATACCTGAGACTACTAACCACACTGCCAACGATAAGCTAGCTCATTGGGTGAATGCGATTCCATAATATTGTGCTTTAGAATAAGCTTCTTTTCAAACTTTCATTAACTGGTATTTTGTCGGACTATATTACTTAGTATACCTGCTAGATAATCTTGGGTAGAACATGATTCTATCATCACCATTACAGAAATATAATATTCATAATCCGATACGTACAATTGATTGACATTTTACAGTAGGGTGACCATTCGCATTTAATTTTCTCCAAATCATTTGTGTCTAGACGCACATTTCCCTGGTGATATATATCACCATAGTTCTGTATAACTGAGTAATACAGGACAATCACTAAGTTAAAACACAAGGCAATTTTGTAACCGGATTATGTGACGTTTGTTTGATCCGCAAATCAATTTAAGAAAGAAAGCTTTCTCGTGTCTTATAATAGGTTCCAGGTTTCTAGGTTGCTTAATGCAGGAAATCGTTTTAGCAGGCACGCCTGGGTCGCGACATTAAATGTAGAGACAACGGTAAAGGGGTTCGTCGTACGACCACAGTGAATCAACTAGCGAGAGTGGTTGTGACATGACATGACGTGACATGCAGAGGTAGTCTGGGATTCAACATAAAAGTGATGCCGCAACTAAAGCTTTAGATCAGAACATACAGCTTTTACTGTGATCTCACCCTCAAAACTGATGCGAGTATATGGTATGATTGGATTCCGACAATGTTAACAGGTCACAAAATTGCATTACAACTTGTATACAGGGTTAAATGCGATGACGCACTCTAAAGTGCATGATCTTTTTAAAGTCACTCTGTATTTTATTTTGAAATTACGAGGATTCATTTATCACTTTCGTTTCTTTGCTGTGTCACTGTTACCCAAAGACTATTATTGGATTTCCACTAGATTGCGAATGCATCTCGCTCTTCAGGAATTGCCTAGGGGCGCAGTTTGTGATCCACACCTAATCAACTGATGACGAGTGTAGATAACTAAAATTAGACACAGTTGGATGACGCAAACAATCAGTCAGGCGTTAGAAGATCACAGCAGCCAATACGAAGTATGTGAATACAGGCTTCACACATGAAAACACGCATATCACTTTTAGAATGTGTATGTTATATGTTAAAGACTGTAGTTGATTCTGTTGACCATAGCACGGTGAACCTTTAGTGTTACTGAAAAACAAACAAAAAACACACAAAAAAACACACAATTATTTGCATGGAGCTGTCACAATATAAAGCATCTTTGGGGAGTAACAGTGTACAGTTTCAAATGCAATTAGGTTTTTTTAGAAGGGAAAAGCTGTAATCATCACGGCACTCTAGAAGGTTGCAACCTGTTTACAAGGAGGTTGTATATTTTAATCAGTTGGCCAGGAGGGATATTCTATCAACACTGACGTCAACTCCAAGAATACAACCACTGATGTTAGTTAATAACTTAATTACCTGATAACGATATCCCCCCGCGGCCCTATGAGTGTAACAAAATACACACTACAGTTCGTTAAATCTCTCAATTCTACAGTTAAATAACGTAACTTAACGGGAAGGTAATAAAAGACGATCCTCTGTCACCCGAGCTGCTGAATTCATTTTGGTACCTTAGGGCCATGATTGGAAAACTCGTATTTTACGGCCAATAATAACCTCGTTGATCGTGATAAAACGCCGTGATTGCTTTTCAATAGGAACTGCAGTTATTACTGGCTATAATTGGCGGGCTTACACGATATTATGTAATTCGAGATTGAACTCATTTAAGAACATTCAAGTCAAGTGATTCAGTCCCTGTGCTTCTAAGTATAATTATAACCAGTCCCCGGGCATTTTGTTTTTAACGAGTCGAGTTAACACTATGCCACGGACGGCGTTAGAATATTCATACTGTGAATGCATTTGAACGTAACAGTCACCATGTGTCCGGAGGCCGATAGTCATTTAATAATGCATCAGTCATCGTCATAGCAACTATCTGATTATTATAAACTTACCTTGAATGTTGTAACGAATCTTGTAGTGATATTATGAAAACACATATTCAACTAATTCCTAGTAACGGAATATGTCTTAAAGAACAGTGGAAACAACGGCGGCAAAGAATTGAACATTATTTCAAGGGCTTCTCAGTATAAATGAGATTTCGACTGCCAGTTCCTTCTAAGGTTTATTGAAGAAAAAAAAAGTTAGATTTCCTACACCAACAACATAGCATTATGTGTGTGCTATCTGAGAACTAAAACAAACACACATACACTCTAATAAATGTAAAAGTCTGACGATTTAAGCAAGAATTTACAGTCTGAAAATGAGAGTCTAATGAAAGCGAGGCTGCGTGAACTAATGTTAATAGGACGCATGTGCCGTGACATGCACAGTGTGTTTATTTAAAAGGTTGAAACAAATGTGAATATAACACCCATAACACTGTACTGTATTTTTTATTATTGAAGGTAGTTTTTCTGCAGTGTTATCAATTACTCTTCCAATAAATCAAGCGGCTTTGTAACACAAATCGTTGCTATCGTGAGACTAATTTTTTTAATCCTAGTAACAACAGGATTTTGTAAACTATGCATACCCAGTAACAACGTCGTTTCAACATTCATTGATTTCGTTTGAATATCAAAACAACCGCCCTACATTACCTACCTGCCTAACTAACTACCCTGTGCGGGATTTTCACTGAGGTTGTGTCACACATATCGTATTCTTTGAAAAGAAAAATATAACACAGTCCGCACGATCTGAACAAGAGATACATAATTTAGTCTTAGTTTTTTATCCGAGTTTTATTATTAATGTACTCATCAACAAATTGCATGGTTGAATCTGTTATAGTCCCAATGATATTCGCAATTTCATATCTGCATCACAGCCATAATTTTAGATGGAAATTCGCCAATGTGGTGGCTATTCAACATGGAATGAATTTTTCACAAGACCGCAAATTTACCGTACGTGCAACTGCAAAACAAAACAATAGAGAGTATATTTCTTCGAATAATACAAATAATATTAAAAAATTTTTGGCAACGAATTAGTGAAAAGTGTGATTTTTTTTCTATTTTCCCAAAAATGATGAATAAACTCGCGATTTTTATAACAAAGCGATAAATTGGCAAAACCTCACGAATCCATTTCTATAAACCTGAAATCTTCAAAATCGAAAGACCTTCAAACAATGTTTAAGACACCATGTAAAAATGGTAACAAGAATTTGTTTTCAATACTGAATTTGTCGTTACAATACAACACTTTAAGTTAAATTAGAACAAATATTGGATTAGGATAATCTGAAAAACTCAGAATTAGCAAAATAATCTAATTTCTGTTTTTTTTAAATACAAACCATATTGCTCGATCGATAATCAGATAAATTAGTTTTCAGTAATAATAATAAGGCACTCAGACACTACTAGACACTCAGCGAAATAAGAAAATGACAACATGCTTATATGCCCCTTCAACCCGATCAACACATTTTCATTAACCAACTACAGAAAATGTAATTTGGTGTACATATAACTGTTTCTGAATCATTGTACATGGATTTAGTGATTGATTATCTTGTATCGTGATTAATATTCCCTATCAGTGCTGGAGATACAGTGATCCTGCTTGTCATGGGACAATGCACGAGAAGATATGAACACATCATCGAAGACACACGCCAAATAATGCACACAACTTAACACTATCAAACTGTATTGTTAAGAATAGGTGTATTTTTTTCCGTATTGTTAAAATTCGAATTCCCAGTATGTTATGTTTGTATAAAAAAAACTGTTGTTAGATACAATACATTATTTTCTAGTCAGGAACAACTGAGGCTGACGCTTTACAGATTTGGGAATATCAGATATCAGATCATACTATATTTGTGTCAAGTGTCATTTGAACAACGTTTTTACCGACTGCTTGCACTTATTCAATAATGTACGATCACAATATTTTAGGTATAGTAGTACTTTCCGGGGACATTGTCGTCTAATAAAAGCATTACACGTTCATTTTTGCTATGATATGGCTTATTATTTTCTTAAGAAAGAAGATGTTGATCAATAATTAAACCCGGGAATAATGCGATATCTATATTCACACCTAACGCCCACTTTAAGCGTTTGCCACTGTTCTTCATGCACGGAAAGTGTAATGATGACCCCACTTATACTCAGTATGTTAATCATTAACAGTTTATATTACTTTGGCCTAATTATAAGCAGTGTACATCGTTTGTAACTATGTCCACTGGAAATACAATGCAAATAAACGCATGTCAGGAACGGCTGGTGTGTATGTAATTGGTGCTCGTGACCCTAAAATGTGCGAAGGCTAAGTCGACAGAGTCTGTTGCCGGTAATATAGTAAGTGCTGTTGAAAATGCATGCACACGTTCCAGTGACTAATGGACGCAAACCGCATCAAACACGCCATATATTTCAGAACATTGAAGCAATTGCTGTTCTATAAAATTAAAACCCCCTCGGTTGTGTACAGTTTTAGTTGATGATCCAATCTAATTCTGTTTTCAAATGCGCAGGATAGAGTGTAGCCTGATATGATACACCATTTCTTGATCATAATAATTTTATTTTCATTGTTTCATTGCATTTATGTGTAGTGTAATAAACATTCCTACTACAGGTAGGGGTCAGATTCGTGTCAGCGTTGTTTTCATCCTAGCTAGTGTATGCAGCGAAAGGTGATTATCACGGAAGCAGAGAGGGATTATGCTATATTGCTGCATGTAAGCTTAACAACGATCTACTCAAAAAACCTTATGTCCATAGTATGTTGAAAAGTTCATATCACGTTAGACGGACGCGATAGAGATGCAAACCTTCAAAATCGTACGGTATATAATGTGTGACCCTTTCGTCAAAAGTATTGTAAAATATGTTGTAACCATTCACCATGTGTGTATTGACGTGTTGTGAAGATTAAGTTAAATTAGTAAAAAGTACGGGTTGCATTATAAATGTGGTTAATCCGACAAAAAAACCCAAACTGGTGAAATACTGGTATCAACAGCTGTTTATAGCATTATCAATTGTTAATGCAAGCAGGACGATACGATTACCAGTCTTACTAATATACATTGTATACCCATTTTCCAACTATCTCCATGGTGGCAACCTCATTAGGATATCATACGGGAGGTCGCCCCTCGTCCATTCTGAGACCGCCACGAGGCTATAGGCACGATGGTATTTAGTACAGGTGATTATTTCGAAGTAATATATTATTATGGACAACTACGGGTCTAGTTACTCTGCGTCATTTTCTCAGCACATTGACTATTAGGCAAAGGACCAGCTGGCTTGCTTCAACATTTAGTTCTAAATCGCGGCACATTCATCTCTTGTTACACCGCATTGCAAATTAGTTACATTTATATATTTACCAAGCCTTATCCCTTTGATAATGAAGGCGACAACATTACAGTGTATACGTATTTTGTTCTCGTGGCACATACACTGTAATGTTGTTTCTTTTCACCTCGACGGCTGATGTACAATTGCATATTTGTCAAAATAAGCCAAAATCGTACTATTTATTTGTCAAAAATCTGGTAATTGTATTTGATATCAATATAAACCCGATTTTCATTTTTGATGGACATTTTTGTATCTGGAAATTGTGCACACTGGAATATACAAACGAATATTTCACATTTCTCTCTATATATTTACAGTCAAAATGGATATCATCCAATAGCGTATTGTTCATATCCTCGCTAATATACCCAGCAGATAGGAAATTGATTTTGGTTCAAACTCTCTTAAATACATTATTGATATTTTACTAAGAAATTAGGTGATTTATCCAGAAAGCGTTGCTTACAAATAAATAAAAAAATAACAGATTTTCCTGCCTTGTGCTTTGCACTTTGAATCTCTGTCAGATTGTATGACAAAAGGGAATGATTCCAATCATGCCATCGTTAATCACCATTCATTTCATGATCGTATCTGTATGTATCTGCAGATCAACATCCATATTACAGAGAAAGATACACATTATATAAGAGATGCAGTATAGATTCATGTAGTTGACACAGGAAATGCTGATTTAACGTGAGAAATATTCAATGACAAAGCGTGAAATATGCCCCATTTGTGTTTATGTAAATTAAGCGTAGTTCTACATTGTAGATTACAACAATGCACTGTTTTTTTGGTTTGCCTGCTTGCCAAAAATAAACTGGCTTAAATGTATGCAAACCTGGCTTATTGACTTACTGTCAAGCCGGTCAAGAGATTGTCATTTTTGTTTGCCATTTTAAACTGTAAATTACGCCAACGTACAAAAACTGCACATACGGTTATTTAGTTGGAAATCACTGAAATGGCTAGGAAAATGTAAATTAGGCAATCTTGTCTTCGAGAACACGGCACATCTGTTGATAAAATGAACGATATAATGAATTATAACGATGTGCATGAATATAGAAGTCATCTTACACCATTCCAGATTGTCAACAAGCCAAAAAAACAAATGAACAATTACACAAAACAAAAATGATGATGCGAAGGCTTGTCAACAAACTGTTTTTTTCTATTCCCCAAAGTATAAATCATGAAAGATAAACGCACGGTTATAACAAAGCGATATTTATTGCAGAGAGAAACGATTGCAGGGTAGTACTGTGGGATGCTGTTTTAGTAACTAACCCATGTGTCGTGGTTTTATCCCACAAAGCAACACGATGAATATGGCGCTTTAAGTCGGATATTATTCATCGTTTTCGCGTGTTGGTGCGTTTTATTATTATTATTCCACATACACACACGTGTACACCCCCCCCCCCACACACATGACTCAGCAGAGTGTCTTTTATTGAAAAATAACATTTCAATTACTAAATCATGCTTTTTCTAGTGCACGGCATGCCTCAACAGGAAAACGATTGTATTTGCACATGCTCTCAGTGCATGAGCAAGCGTGACAAAAAAATCCCAAAAGGCCTCAATATGACTTATATATCGTGTAACTTGCTATCAGGAACTGTTTGATTGTAGTAGAGACTGATAAATGGCGGCCACTGTATGACAAGCAGGATGTACTCTCTCTTATTGGGAAACCTAACATCACTTCTTGTTTGTATATCTGAAGGCCCATATATCATTCTCTCAACAATGTGGCCCAAGTGATGCGTTTTGAATATATATCGGTCTTCACTGTCTTTGTTTTTGTCTTCTTTGTTCAGTGCTTATGCTGTCACTCAGTAGTTCGACTTGTGTATGTGATGTTGTTTCTCTTGACTTCAACAGGTGCACAAATCTGGTTAAAAATGTCAGTTAGTTTTTTACGTTGTTGTATTTACGTGTAGTGTGTAATACTTCACACACGTATGCAGTGTACCATGCGTACCATTCAACAACAGAGCTTCTAGATTCCATAATGAAGGCAGCATTAGTCACTGTAGTAGAATTTGTCAGCCTCGCAATTACTCCAATCCGTGTTTTCGTACACTTTTATGCAATTTCATTGACTGTCACTATTGTGTAATTCGATCATGTTCACTTGGACCTAAATTCAAGCAATTTCCAGTGCAAGAATAAATTCGAATGTAATTTCACAAGTTAAAACAACAAAAGTCAACCCTGGTGAATAATTAAACTTTACAGTATAAAAATAGTTGTGATCCTATTGTTTTGGAAGAAATTGATAATATTTATCTTTATTTTTGTTTAATGACTAATGAAAAACTGTATTTTGTTTAATAAAAATGATTAGCATGTCTAGTATTCAACATGGAAGGTACAGACGAGTTTTCAAACTCATGCGCTCTTCCCCAAGAAAATACACTCCACAAAAAAAAATGTTGAATCTGATATACGCGTGTTGCAATACTTATGATCACGTGACAAACATAACCAACCAGGGCATGGATTGGCACCATATTCTCTACTCCCTAATTGCTTGGTAACTATATGGCTACTCATCAACGTGAGATATATCGACATTCATTCATTACGTAGCGTCCCATTTTGATCAAATATCGATCATCATAATTGAATCCGTTAGTAACTATAACATATTTTCTTTTCATTACATTCACTCTTTTTATTCTGTTTGGCAGCCATAATTAATATGTATTTTGCGTTCAACTCGGTAACCCCGGGGACGAGTTTACTGAATAGGAGATTTATGGTCGTTGTTTTCATCAGAAACGATTAGTAATAAGACAGCAGCATGTTGAAAGTACAATGCTATTATAATCGTGTGATAACTATATGCAAAAATACAGTAATTAGATTTTTGGATTACTGAAACCACCTCGCTGAAAGAAAACAGCAACACACTAATATATCATTCTGCATTTGATGTATTGAAAATCCGTTTACCGCAGTGACAGACGATACAGTAGGGATTTCATCATAAATTGCTCTCATGAAATATCAAATATAGTATGTCCTTGGGGCATATTCGACTACCTAAGTATGCCCATGTTTCATATTATAATAGCAGAGCACTCATATTTCTGAAATCAAGACGTATTTACCAAAGAAATACAAGAAATTGAGATGCAATGTCTGATAATATTAGATTCATTGTATATAGTTCACAGTATCTGGAAGGCAGGGTTAAATTCCGCTTTTTTTGCACATGACCGAATATATAATTCACAGCACTTAGTATATTTGTTTTTAATAACGAAATTAACACTCTAAATTTTAATCGCCTTGTGATTGAATGTAACAGGTGGCATCACCAGTATGCACATTGAGACAGAATAGTTAAACGCATTATATCGGTTGCGATAATTTTTTGCTCGTGCTAGGTAAATATACATGATATGTTATAACTAGCTATAGGCATCTCTCATAAATATATTTCGTTGAGATGTGATAATACCAATTGTTAGTTTTTAAGCTAGTTTTTGTTTATTCAACTCAAACACACGTATATATACGTTCAATATTTTAACAATTAGAGACACATTAAAATGAAACATTACTATAGAGAGACATTCACATAAATTCGTAATCTATATGCACGAATGTATGAGTACAGCGATGTTATGCGGAATCCGTGCTCGTACAACTAAGTTTACGTGAGTGAAATCAAATATGATATCATAGACCATCACCTCTTACGGTAATTAAAGCACCGCAGATGACCACATGCAAACATGTATGGCAGAACCGTTTGACCACAATAAACATTTCTTTGTGATAGAATCTGCATCGTCAACAATTTATTAGTTGATTTACAGAATTGATGTAACATATTAATCTTAAATTATGCTCTCTCTCGTCCAACGTTGGTTTATCAGTGTATGTCGCAAACAGAAAACCACACTGTGGCAAACAGACAACATAATGAACAGTTGCTGTAGCTTTACTGTTACGTGTAAACGACTACAGCAACCCATTATTTTGCCGGCACTGATGGTGATTTTACGTAGCAAATTCACAACACATTCTTCATATGGTTCACCACTCCGTCGTCATTGGGCTGTAATGCGATTAAAGCAGCCATATCGATTCTGGAATGGAGACAGAGATTGTGCAGATTGGATGAACTCCGAGACATAGTTTAGAGACATGGATGTGCAGGAGAGGAAATTGCGTCCAGCAGCGATTGTTGTCGACGCATATTTCAGAGTATTAAACAGGTAGGCAGTTGACACCGGAAATTAAACCCGTCATATTCATGAAGTACGCTGAGTGCATGTCGTTCGGTAAAACATATAGACATTGAAAAATGCAGAGGGATCAACAACAAAAAAAACACAACAACATTTAATGGGAAGGAAATTGTAGAAATACATGTTATCAACATTCTCCTCTCATTATTTGAATTGCACTTAACATGTCGAAGGAACCTGTTTTACCTCGTTCAGCATGTGTACATAATAACTGCTGTCACCACATGTCTTCTGATTGAACACGTTATTGTTATCAGTATATGATATTTGACGTATAATATGAGCGGACGTATACAGTTTGTTATCAGGTCGCCTTCCGCGAAAATATAACGACCCATACTGTTAATGGATCAAACAACTGACAATACACATAGAAGGGGGTAGAGAATTGTTATTCCGTTGCCATTTCGTCATTGCCATTTGTGTAGTGAAGCTTTTATTGATCTAAACTTGTTGCTGCAGCGTCAGCCTACGAATCGGTGTATAGATGTAATATACGATAACTAGAACATACATATCATATTTTGAATTCGGTGAATGAAGAAATAAAAGCATTTCTTTTCGTTACTTTACTGTTTCCCCACATGTAATTCCGGCTCATTCATTCTACCTAATCGGGTAGAACAACTCTCACTACAGCAAACAACTACAAAGAATAACAAAATACTGCTGTGTGCTGGAGCAGAGACATATAAAGAGCACAATTGTGTATGTGTACATGTTTCTATATTGTTCCCCTTGATATGATTGACACATTAAATTCAAAAACTTTTTGCAGTGTGAAACGATTATACTTTATATATTAAAATAATGACATGAATTATTATATACATATTTTTGATTACACTAGTGTGTCGCAAAATGCAATGGTTATACGGAGGTTTGTGCTAATGGAATACACTAGACCTAGTATGTTACTAGGAACATTCATGAATGTAAAATGCACATAGATATTGTAGCAATGTGATTTCAGTGGGTAGGAATGTGCAGCTATATGCACGTGCGACAGAAGAGATGAACTAAGGAACCACATTCAGTGTGTGTACGTGTGTGTGGAGAAAACACAAGGGGAGGCAATCAGAAGCTGACTGCTAACAACATTTAGCTAACAGTTGCCTATAATGTAACATTATAATGCGTGTGTTTGTTGCATAGATGATGTAGCCGACTTCATGTCATATTTGATGCGAGGTGAACTCCGTTTATCACGAATTTAGTGTTCGTGTCTGTCAAACTACACTAGCACTATGACCTCATATTATTATAAGGATACAACATATTTGGGAACTTTTGTGAATTGTCTTCCCTTTGTTTGTAAATATAGAAATATGAATGACATATTAGTTATTATATAATGCATTCAGTAACAGGACAAAAAAATTGACTTTATCAATGTTGTGCCACAATCCAATGTAGCAGACGTCTCGTATACCTGCCATTACATCTCTATCACTCAAGTCGCTGTGAAAGAACCAGACATCATCGATTCAATTTTGTACACAATATATATGGTTTCGATTTCTGCAGCTAAAAGGTGTTGAATAAAAAACTATATTGAAATCCATTAAAGCAACCTGTTTTTTAACATAACAGCATTTCAAAAGCAGTTCATTCTACAAATTATACTGAATAACAGTGAATAACATCAATTGATAATGATCCAGAGGGATGGAAGAAATACATAAATAGAACACGACCCGCCATTCAATAAAATAACTCCCAAATCACACACAAATCAGGATGCAAATTTGTGGGTTTAGTCTTTTATTGTGCTCTCCACTTTAACAATATATCAAAATATCCAGATAATCCATAAAAAAAACATTTTGCAGTGGTTTTAAATCTGTATATAAATCTAAACATTTTTTTTTGAAATTGTTTAATTTTTCAACAGACAAACAAATTTCTATGTTAGGAAAATGGGAGAAAGCTGATAGGACAGACACTTAATATAACAATAATAATAGTATGTATTCATAGTCACTAGCAATTATTAAATATTACCAGACATTTTAAGAATTGACCCTTTATCGATGATCACATACTAAGGATGAAGTGAAATTACCAAAAACGTCTGCTTGTATAATTACAAGGATTACGATAACCTACTAATATTTTAATTTATTGTATTACTATGTTTCCGGCTCAATCTAATTACTGTTTCCCTAGTGATTACATACCATATTGTGATTGAACACCAATGGCTACGACGTTCGGGTGGGCTGAACCAACACACACGGCAGTGGTGCAACAACAAGAACATCTGAAAAAGATCCAACGCTTTATCAAGGTGTTGCGTTCAGTATCGCTAGTAGATGTCTGTTAATGTAAATACCTCCAAATTAAGACAAATTGTTGATGCATATATACGATGCGTTTACGTTATTGGAAACTTGGACATGATCGCCTTGTGCTGTCAAAATTAAGTGTTCGAACATGGGTTAGTATTGAATTAAAGTCACTGTAAACTACTTACATGTGGTGGAAAATATTCTGAGATAAAAGCCTCGAGGTGTCGAATTTTTTTGGTAAATCTCATCGAGTTAATGTTAGTGCTCCTGGCAGTATTATCATCCAAATTAGTTTGGCGTGATGAGAAATGCATCCATTACAGAACATGGCACGATCCTGAATATGATAGTTATTGAAGAAGACACCCTCAATAATATCAATGTGATTGTACCATAATAGTAACATCATCACTGAATGGCACGAACAAACAGAACACTATTCGTTATTTAAATTATGTAAATATCCGACGGAGAACGCGCATATACACACTGAGAAGGTTCAACTGCGCCATTACAATGTATATATGCAATATTGATGGTAATTATAGAACAAAAAATGACATTGCATATTCAATGGTAAGCTTAAACGTTTTTTATTGACGGCAATGTGGTCAATATATAATTTCCACAAACAAGCTTATTCAAATAATACATTAAAAAGAAAGTTGCTGCCATTATTAAGAGCCTCACACACATATATTGGAATGTAATACGCCAATCAACAACAACCCGGTGTATCAACTGACTGTAGCAACACTACGTTTAGACAGTGCATTTGAATGTTGTAACTCGTTAGTTTCCTTTGATACGTGTTGTAGATTAATGTTTTTATTCTGTAAGCATTAATTTTTCAGTTAATAAGTGTATTATGAATTCAAAAATAAGCTTATGCAACATCGATGTATATGCACGGCAATTGCGGCCATGCGATCTCACGTCAATCGAACGTCGTTTGAACCAACAGCGTCACAGAACGCAGTGGGCGCTTGCAAAGGTTTGATTAGATAAACACACAGAAGCGCGATAATTTCCGTATGCAAACAAAATATTAATTTGATTTTCAACACATTTTCGTCAGTCCATTATTATTATAACGTAAATTATTTAACGTGAAATTTGTACCGAATTAGTACATTTGGGAGGTGGATGGTTATCTCGCAAGATCCCTGATATTAAAAGTTGTTTATTTGAATTGAATGGTTCCCATGTATGTTATTACCACTCGTTTACTGCGTTAAATACACTATTTATTATTCCACTCATGCTACAGTGAAATCGAGCATACAGAGAATGTTGCACTGCGAATGGCATCAGCTGCTTCTGTACGAGTCGATCGGGAATACATTATACACGGAACAAAGCTGCGGGTACTGCTGCGTTCTTCCCGTCAAAGTGATACTCATCTAGTGCGAAGGTCGAATATTAATTACAACCAACGTAGTGTTGAAGTTTTACAGAAAGTGAATTGCCATGGTGTGACAACTTTTCCCGTAGAGCATTCTGTACGAAAAGGAAACAAAGTGGTATTTATAATAACGTATCCAGTCAACGTGGGAGGTGTAAGTTGTTTCCCATACACTGAGCACGTTTAGTGGAAAACTGATTCGCATGCTAATTTCCAATTAGCTACTTCCACTATTGTAAATCCATACAGTCAAAGAGTTTGTTGTTCAATCGAATATCTCACAGGTTGTCTCATACTGGCGAGCGCCATCACTAACAATGTACCTAGCGTTGATAAATGACTATAAGAAAAAAAAAACCCAGAAAACTGCAAAACGCCTCGCAACAATTATTATTGTACGTCACGATTTATTTGTCTCACAAAGACAGAAATGAATACGGTAAACCGACTAACTATTATTATGCTGCTCGTTGTAATTCCAATCGTATCATATGCATCTCACCTTTCCTTGGTAACATTTAAATATAATGTGGCACATCGTCTTTATATCATTTAAACAATAATTCCTTCACAGATGATTTGACTAACACGTCTTCAGTTAATCAAACATAATACAACATTTTTAAGAGTTGCAGTATAATTGTCAGTGTGTGAACAAGGTTTCTGTGTATCGTCAAGCTAGAATATGTCATAAAGAAATATATGTTGGTTATAATGATTTGTTGAGTATACGTGTAGCGTTTCCCATGAAAGAGATTATTTCAATATTTCCCTATTGCCTGTGTATGAACAATGACGATTAGTGAGATTTTGATATGCATTGCACCGATGTCACTTTCCATATGTGCGGTTCGTAAATGAAGTGCATGCTGTTGCTTATAAATCCTCAAACGGTTGACATTGTATAGTTGAAAAAAAAATATAATATTATAGCAGTTGACATATTTACACCAATTAATGACAGTGACAGTTACCTCGCACCATTATTTTTATTTTCTACAGACAATATTCTGTCATCTGTTTCATTTTGTTTTGTTTAAAGCGCGGTGGTCGTCGCGCAGCGCGTGTTCGAATTACAAGTAAACAAACAATGTATTTAACACTCGTTTTGTGTACATGAGTTCCATATCGAACATAACGCGGCGCGACGACCACCGCCCTTTAACTCTTTCTATATATGTCAAGGGTCGCTTGCACAACTCAATTTCTACTTTTGAGTTATTTTTATCATCTGAAATTATATCACATAATGACCATAGTATTTTTCACATGTCGTATATGATATTTATAGTTCTGAATGTTTGCTCTCTTAGGGTCAAGCATACCGGCAAGGTCACACTAATTTGCGATTCATAATTATTTCGTATTACAATGTATTATTATACATCTGTCACCGTAACGTCACAAGTTACAGCGTGCCGTAATTTTGTGGTATTTTACGGGGTATTCTCATGCTACCATATTAGGAAATGCGAATTCCAAATATGGAATGATTAAGTGCGAAAGCAAACATGGCTGCCATCGGGGTTTCACCGAACTCCACACAAAGACGTTCGCTGATTCTATTCTAAACTTTTTGGATTTCGGCATTCCCATGATGTATCCTTGGAAGGAAAAGATGTATAATAATAAGATTACTCAGACGGTACGCCGTCGCATCTACCCCCGGTGCGCATCAGTCTACACTCCTGCTGTACTGTCTTCGTGCATACTTTGAGGTATCCTCGTAATAATCTCATATTATCAATATACACGACTGGAACTAATTGTAAATTGTTACAAACTCTGTTACCGCAGTCACACACTATGTAACGTATACTGTACGTTTATTCTACTGATTTAATGACGCTCTGTCATTCAAACTCGTTTTGCACTATGTGTGTTGCACTCTACGTGTAGCAGTAAACGGGGGGGGGGGTATAATAATTGACATGTGCGTGATTCTATTATACGTTACGTCACTAAATATCTAGTGATCTAGAACACGGTGCCGTTTTAATGACCAGTAACTCTGAAAGCAAATTTCGAACTGTCAGCATTATTGATGTTGTAAAGAACTGAATTCGAATTGGATTAAACACAAATCAGGGAAGTGATGGTGATTATGTAATTAAACATTTCCTATTAAGCCGATTCGAATCGATTGTGTCTAGGCTTATTGGTGATACGCGTCAGACGTTTGATTACAGAAAAAACATTGACGTGTTGATTGTCTATCTGTCAGACTCCCGTAGGCGCGATATGATGAACTTGATAGAACTGCAACATTCATCATGTATGTGTGGCAGTCAATGTGTTATTGATTGTCGACGTCGTAATGAAAAGAAATTTGACTTAGTCTGATTAACATCATGGATTGGTCGTGCTCATTAGAGATTAGAGCTCGTTCAGTTTAATAACGCACTAAAGGACTGTGCCATTTAATCTGCTCAAGGTGAGAGTGACAATCCTGAAATTGGATTTACAGATTATGATTTGTTTTGTGTTGTTGACCTTATAACCCCGCGATTCACATTATTGAAGCCGACTGATGAGCTTTTGGTGACAGATTCGGTACTGATAACATTTTTTCTAACATAGCAACCTCGGACCGTGCAATCCCATTCGATTTTTTACTTATACCCAAAACCAATGAGAAGATCGACTAACTGCTTACGTTAACGTGTAGCGCTATGCAACAAAGTCACGAATATTACATACTTCTATCCGCCGTATAGAATTCTCTATTTACTCTACCTACTCGACTAACATGGCTAGGCATGTTACTTATATATATATATATATATATATATATATATATATATATATATATATATATAGTCAACATGGTATTAAAACAACGCAATATGAAATAACAAATGTCCCACCCCATGCTCAGCTCCAGTGTGAGTGTTGATTGCACTATGTAACTACTTGCCTCATATACGATATTCAACTATTCACTCTAATAATTCTGTTGATAAGTGCATTTTTAGGTTATTATTATCGCTAGCTGTAGGCAATGCAAAGTGTCCATTTAGCCTGAGACGACGTCCTGTTAATTGCCGCTAATGTAGGAATATACAGAGATCAAGTTACATTCTACACTGAGTATATGCTCGAATGGGATCGCGATAGCGTGCGATCATCGAACAAATGTGTGTTATTTTAAACGTCGAAACATTCCATCCAGCTGGGTAACAAGAGTTCTTGGCGCTAAATACCATGATGATAATTGCCCAATTTCGGACACGAACTATACTGCCAATATAAGTGACAGGCTGATTCCAAGTTCTTCAAACTGTGATGACAAAAAAGAGAGACTTTAGGTCGTTGTGAGATGGTATTGTACGAAAGTAAATTTTTCTTTTATGACATGTGACACGTTTCAAATATGTTTCTGAAATTGGTAGTTTCGTCCTTCGAATTAAGGCATCTTAGGTTACAAAAAAACTATGTGTGTGACTGTGAATGCCCTTAGCACATTCTGCGTTAATTCGAGAATTTACGCCTGAAATAATATGGAACACAATTCGACTCAGTAGGTGTTGCTAGGGGCAAAGTGCCGAGTAACACCTACTACGTCGCATAATATTTAGAACGGGTAGTAAAAATACTTGTAAAGGTACAGCCAGTATTATAAGCCATACGGTACTAATATCCCTGGCAAAGATTGAAACGTTATTTGGAATGTCAGGGGCTTGAGTTTCCATAGTAACATACGATGATTAAGTGCCAATGTTTCACACCCATTAATGGGTTGTAACGAACATTTAACCAAATTGACTGACCACATAATTGTACGAGTTTGACTTAAAACCTCTAATATGCTCTGAAGAAGAAGAAAAGAGCATAACTAAATTAACATAACATGAATGGCAACTCTAATGTAAAATAAGAAAATATTTGGTAACGCAGATTGAGAAACAAAATATCGAGTTCTCCTGCATGGACTGTGTGTAGCCATTCCACACATTCATAGACGAAATAAATACAACAGTGGAACGCTGCCATAAAGGTTTTAGATGTCCCGAGAACTCCGCTAAACTGATCAAACAGTCTATTAACACATAAATTGGATTCTATTTAATTATTTTAGCTGACAACACGATTGCAAGAACTTTCCGCCCATGCATATGCACTGGTGCCATGTATGTTGTAATAGTTTAATCTGATAATCGATTAATGCAAGGTACAGTTGATTAAGACAAAATACTGTTATCTACAACATTCCTAGAAAGCGACACTCAATCTTTGTATTCCAGCTTGTTTTATGATTACATATATCGCATATGAACGTAAATTAGGACGCGTTACTAACAATTGCATATCAATGTGTATACGGCTCATATACGGTTGCCGACTCTTTACAATATCACACAATCTGCACCTGTCTTTCGAATTTGAAAAAAACCTTCATACAGCGATTCATGTTAATGATACACAGATCAACCGTACGCGCTGGTTGAAATGATTTTTATACAATTAAATGGAATTTGTGGGTATTCCCGAATTTCCCGAATATTTAGAAAACTAGTAATTCACCGCATTTCTAATTTCTAATTTTAGTTTAAACGCTGTTCCATTCAACTGCTAATAATCGTTATACTACCGCGAAAGGCGAATAATTTAGGTATGTGTGTACACGAATTCTTGTCTTGTTCGAATTTTTCGCTCACGTTTCCGCTATGACGATGCAAATACACATCACATTTTATACTAAAAGTATTGCATGTCGGATAGTCTCCGATGACAAGAAAATTACGCACAACCGACGACGATTGAAACAAGATGAAGATCTGCAAGTGTTGACAAATTACTAATTCAAATTTTTCATTAAAAATGACAGTACAACGGCTCATTGTGTAGTGGGAGTTTAGAGTGGAGACATCAGCTACATCCGCTTAAATCGCAGTATTCATTCATGGCATTTTTAATTGAAACAACGCAGCGATATTCACATAACACATGGTCCACATAGATAATAAGTCACAAGGTTGCAACGGAAATGTCACCTCCATACAAGAATTAAGTACATTAGGAAATGCGCCAATTATACATATATGTATTGAACACGTTACAAAGACTCCATTAAATAAAATACAGTGTTGGAAAGAAGAAATCAGAGATTTAACGCCCACATTAAACGGCGCGTAGAACAAATATACATATATGTAACATACAGTGTATAAACAATCCGGACTTCATGGCAAGACAGGAAGACGTAGTAAATATCAATCTGGCAACGTACGACATCTACGATCGATGAATTCCAGAGGCAGAAGTGAGAGAAACGACATTACAGGCGTACCATCATTTGCACGGTGAATCTACGCTAGCCTCATATAGCGTGAATACCCAATTTAGAAGTCGTTCAAACGGTAATAATGGCGAAAAAAATGCGTATTATAGCTCAATTTCTCATCGCTCATGTATACACATGTGCACAGCAACTTGAATCCTACTACCTACATACATTATTTGCAGTGTATCTTACAGAATAATTATTTTGAAATGAAGAAATCGTAAATATTGAGCTCTCGGTGAACCAAGCAATTGCATTCAGCTGATATCTCTTGAACTATAACATACAAACTGCAGTATTCACCGTGTGCAATTCTATATCATTGTCGAAACCTGACAAAGATGGGCTCAGCACGCCGTCTCTGGTTATTGTATTATTTTATAACATGTAAGCTGAATGTGAACTTGATAAGGCGACCCAATTTTAGACCAGTGCGCTCTCCGCGACATAATATTGACAACACGTAGTAATTTAGAGACATGTTCAAATGTGTCATTTTATTAGATTAGCAGAGGTGATAATAAGTGACATAACATTTGCCAAAACCGTATCTACACCGCTTATACGGAGGTATTTGATTTGCTGACCCGGTTGCTAGGCGACAGGTTTTTCTGTTAATTTTCCCTACTACATCGCAATGTATATTTAATATATCTATCTATCTACCTATCTACCTATCTACACACACTGTGAGTGGATGTGCAATTACTATTATAATAAGTAAACCTCGCCTGTAACGTACGTATACATATAATAAATACATGCAGTAAAAGAGAAAATACTAATTAAGGAAGCAATGACCAATATCACCTAATTGCAGAGCATTGTCAGAATAGCGATTTCTAAATACATCGAATGGAAATAAGTCAAATGACGAAGATTTAAAACGCACAACGCTCTTTAGTTCCCGTAATCTATACTTATAAATGAAATATTAAAGGTCGTTTGAGTTTCCAATTGTCCTCTCGCATTTATCGTGAGTATAAAGTGTGGCGTTTCGTTTGTTGTCGGTGATTTTGTAACTCGGCTTTGAGCTGAAAAGTGTTCGCGTTAGGTCCTGACGAAAGTTCTTGCGTGAAAACGTGTACACGACAGGGTTCAGGCTACTGTTGGCGTAACTCATACACAGACTGGTGTAGTAGGCGATGGCCAGCGAGCGGGATGGCCTTTTTTCATTGAGCGTAAGCATAACCAGCTGCACAGTCCAAAAAGGTAACCAACATACAATGAATAATGCTACAGCTAACAATACCATCACCCCGACTCTACCTAACTTAGATTTTCGTCTTTTCTTTTGTCCCATTGAGCCCTTGGCAAGAGACGTCATAATGCCTATGTAACACGCCGAAATAATAATTAGTGGTAAGAGAAAACTGACTACAAAGCTGTAGAGAATAAACAGGTTTTCCATTATATTGCCATCCGGCCAGGACACGTCGCACAGTACTCTGCCATTGTCTTCGATTGTCTTAGAGTATATCCACAGAGGAATTGTCACGACTGTTGATAGAAGCCATAATATTAAACATATAGCTCGTGCTGTGTTGAGTGTACGGTGTCGCATTGACCAAACTGCATGCACGATGGCCAAATAGCGATCTACGCTCATGGCGGTAAGCGTGAAAATGCCGGTGTACATATTCATTCCGTCGATAGCAAATATGATTTTACACATCAATTCCCCGAATATCCATTGTTGAGCAGCGTACTGGTACGTCAGGAATGGGATACCAAACATAAACAAGAGATCAGCTGATGCCAGGTTCAAAATGTATACATTAGGTACTTTTTTTGTATTGGAAAATCGGAGAAATACAATGAGAGCCAAACCGTTGCCGATGAGTCCCGACACGCACACGACTCCGAAGAAAGCGGGCAGCACAACGCTCGTTACCCAGATTGGGAGTAAAGCTGGAGGACTACTGATGTTGGCCGTCGTATTAGACACGATTTGGTCATCAAAGAATAACAACAATGTTGTATTCAGTGTCATGGTGATGGGTATGTATATGTGATTACAACGACTTAGCAATCGTGGACAAGCGCAGCTACTAACACAGTCTGTTACAGTATGCCGGTGTTTTTTTCTATCCAGTCCACAGATACTTATATACCAATAAAATAATCAACTCCTCCCTCCGCACTGACAGCTAACAGATTAAAGATGGTAATTCGTGTGTATATATACAGACCAAAATAAGCATTCATTTAACATACGTGCTGCAGTGGACGGGCATTAACTGGATCTCCATATCACTATCGCAACGAGTCAGTCGTCCGTGTACGCTGTGACTTCTACCATGCACGGCTCTCTGTTTAGTTCTTCTGTAGTTGACGATTTTCAGCGCTCATACAAGTCGTCTCACTGTGTACTGACAAAACTAATTAGTCCGAGCTACGGGTTTGGCTGTCCGCCTCGAAGCCAGCGCTGTGACTGACTGAACACCGGTGATGCTCAACACATGGCCTATTCACTCAACGTGGCATGATGGGATAGATCGACTCTCTCTGGAAAGTCCATAGTCGGCGTACTAAAAACACAGCACTACAGCACTCGTTTAGCCTGCAAGATTCAAGGCAAATAACGTTGTTCATTTGTCACCTTTCATTGCAAGGCGCATTCCATTAATTTAATATTCAATCAACTCGGAAGATGCTCAGATGCGTGGGCTCAAAATTTGCTTTGAACATTTCGTGTGCACAGTTACTTCCAGACTCCGATATGACGTTATTTATATGGATGTTACTACAAGTAGCACCGTTTCCAACTTTGACGCGGAATAAATGAATTGATATCTGACTAACCGTCGTTCTGTTTTATTATATCCAATATTTTAAATCTACGTTAGAACGTTGTACTGGTGAATAAAGCAATTTGAATTGTTCGCGGAATTGCAGATGTGTATTCAGAAAGCATTCCTCCATATATATTAGGTGAAACGATTACGATCTGCATTACGCAAATAGCCTGAAGACATGAAATTGAAGTCGTCTTCGTATTATATCTGCTGTTGAGTAGGATTAATGAGACAATTTAATACACTGGTGGGCGCAATCGCATAATGCATGAGAAAATTCGAAATAAATTACACAATTGTGATTTTGAGAGAATTCCCCTTTAATTTGCAATACAATATACTAGAAAGATAATCAGTGGGATGTACATTTACACAAAATGTAGTGAATTTGAATTACTAACTATCGGAATTTAAAATAAAATTGATTATTGAGTATTGATTGATTTTAAAGTAATGAAAATATGGGTTTTTAGTATCAAAACTGGGTTGAGATAATTTTTGCAGGTTTATCAGTCGTTAGTACCATCTGGCGCTTTTCATAATGTTTTGTTCTTTTTACGTATGCTTTGAAAATTTATCATATTGTCTAATCTACTGACGGAATCCAGGCTATGCTTCCCCTAACTCCACGTGCCATGCCATAGATTTACACTATACGCGGCATACTGAAAAAAATAAAAATAATATAATACTATCGTGAACAAAATAACTTTAATTCTGTTAACGTACTTAAACATGATTAATCTTTGCTCGTTGGGAAACAGTGAATATCTAAGAGTACAGCATAGCCATAATGTACTTATTCACACATTACACATACGGTGCGAGTCAAGAAATTGGGTCTAACGAGAGAAAGTGCTCTAACTAGCAATAAAATAGCAATGACGCCTGGAACTTTGACACGTCTGTGCGTTAATTCTTTCACAATTCGGAAATTGGGAAATTCATATTTACGACTATCTTGCCAAATGGGCGACAGTCTGACTGTGAATTCGGTAAAACATGGATGTACGTTTATTTGATTATTTCGAGGACTTTTATAGAGCTAAATGCGTCTATGATACGTCATGGGAAGTTACAGACACATCTACATAGCTGCCCTTCTCTTCACTGTTAGTATATATTATCGCGGGCGCCGGTAGCGACAGCGTTGTGGTTTATACATAATGACGTGAGTTATTTTCAAGGACATATGCAATACACAAACACGCTGCCGTCTGGTAACGATGTGTGCAAACGTAAACAAATATCTAGGCGCTGAACTACAATAATATATCTATAACTGTGTCTTCGAATAGTTCCCGACATCGAAATGCAAGTCAATCTAAATGATGAGGGTCGGTGCCTGCCATGTGGTCACCCAGAACAATTAAAAAAGAAAAAGACAACAAACTGTAAAAACTACAAATAATAAAATACCCAAAACACATAACATATAAATAAAAATGAAATAGAACATGTACATTAAACATGTAAAAACATTTAAAAAACACATAAAAAAATATAGAATAGAATACAAATAAAAAAGAATAACAATTAAATTAGAGCTTGAACATATAACTAGGAGGCCAAGATTGCATAAATTAGCCTGTCTTGCAATGACATTATATATTATATTATATTATATTATATTATATTATATTATATTATATTATATTATATTATATTATATTATATTATATTATATATGTGTTGTGCATGGGTGAGTGGCATTATAGGAACATTTATTTTATATATCCGTATGAAGTTATATATTGACAGATTGACGAGGAAATCATTTAAATGATCATTGTCTGTTTGTAGACATATTCACCGACTTCACGATGTTGCCTGTCATGCCTGTTACGAAACACTCGAAACAGTCACGTAATCGACAGTGTTAAAACTACGCTACATTTACCTCCTAATTGACAGTGTGATGTGAGGTTGATTCTAATGGGAGTACTTAGAAAAGGATAGTGCATTAAATAGGTATACTCCGTATGGAGTATAGTATCTTATTGTAAACTAGAACATATCAGCCAATACTGCCAGGGAAACTAAAAAATGTCGAGTAACTCAATTTTGTGAACATTTATACGATTTATACATACTAATTGTCAATTCATATATGCAACTAAATATAATACTTTCTGCTAAAATTCTATTTTTTTATATATAAACTATTGATGACATTTCTGTACATTTGTTGCGTACCTGAGTTGTAAAAGGCCCCATGCAGATTTAAAAATGAATGCGAATTGTGTATGTATGGTACGGGCAAAACATTGATGGGCTAACTTGCTTCCGAACAGACTTGTCAATTTCCGTCCTTATTTTTCATCCATCGGCTTTCTTCAAGCATACTATATCCCGAATCAAAATCAATAAGCTAAATACACAGAAGAAGAAAAATAGTTCAGTTTTTTTTTTCGGATTTGTGTGGAAATTGATGAGAATGATTTCATATATAAGTTGTATAAGATGCGTTCATTGAATATGTAGCGTTGTAGTAAAACATAGCAAAGAACGGGAGTATATACTATATATTTACATTTATTAATAAAAAGCTGTTTCTTCAAATTACAGTTGTTTTATATGTACGACTCAAACATATTTGCTTTATTTGTCTGAGCAGTTTCATTTCCTAAAAACGTAATTTTTTCAGCGATTATCAACGAGATAAATCGTCATTTTTCCGGAGCAGAATTATTGACATCTTTTATGTTCAGAGCGCAAACAAATGTCATATAGTACCTCGAGCTTTATCTTTCGTTATCTCCGTTTTAGTCGCGAATGACCTCTTTATCAGCTGCTCAACTCTATCAACAAAAAATAACATGAAATTGGTACATATAGTGCACGGGTAAACAGATAAGTGAAACGAGATCACTAGCCAAGTTCATATAGGGAGGTTTGCGTTGTTTGCTGTAGGTTACCGAGGCCTATTTGATGATGAGATATTGAAATAACCCTTTCTATATGATTTCTATCACATGATAAATATAACAGGTTTTTAAAAGAACTGAATATGTCATTGAACGCTCTTATTGGACCCCATACTCGTCTCAAACTAAAGTTCACGCTAAATGGGATTGCGCTGAATGATACTGTACTGTGTTTACAAATATATTAAGCTAGCATCATAATACACTTGGTTTTTTCAACAGAATGATACGAAAATATAACGAGTATTATTGATCCCAAGATAGTTCTCATCGACGAGCGAATTATATTTGATGTTGCGATGGAACTTCTCATTTTTCTGGTCATTGTACGGAAGATATAACTGTGGGTCATAATATTAGGGTAAAACAATACGATGTTCGATAATATCAAATATTATTTGTGTATAATAAGAGTCTATTCTGTCCTTGATATGAAATAATAAAATGTTTCACTTATTTATTACACTACGTATATGCCTTTATATACACAAAAAATGAAGTTGTCATGGAGGTGTAAGGTAGTTCAAAACTGACACAAACGCACGTGAAATAACCGTTCATACATCTCTGTCAATTGGCTCGTATTGCTATACAGTCACCATGGCAACTGCTGTTTTACGTCACCAATTTACCATTATTTGCATTGGTGATGCTGTATTATTTTATAAGTTATAATAACGTAATATAAACAATACACTGTTCTCGTGATGACGTCATAAATAAGACGGTTTGTTTTATTGGTTACTTACACCATACAGACACATAATCCGCCGTTCGATGTGAATCTGTTTGAGACACACAGTGGTAAACTACTTTCCCACACTCTGGGAAATTAGTGGTAAATTCCTCATCATATATGTAAGTAAACCAATGTGCGATTTTGCTACCAAGCTCACATGTCTCCGTGTTTTGTTTTAATTCATTCGTCCACGCTGCTGTGGGAAATCAAGAAAAAATATTTGGAATTAGTATATATCTCATACATTCCTGACGAAAACAAGATTAATGCTTTCTTCTTTATCGCTACATGTATACAGAGCCATAAGATCTTCATTTACAACAACAGTTATAATGTTATCAATTTGAGTTTCATTCATTTCTGGAAATTCACGAGGACCTGCTTGACACACAGAACATGGAAATGTAACAATATGTATAAATATAACTAATGCCCGGTAATACTATCTGTTTTGATACCACCTGTATCAATTCTCAGTCATCCTACTCCAGTTTCACCCAAAGTAGACCGGACTGCCCGGCCACGCAACGTTAATTACCTGAGTGTATATTTACATAACATAAAATACATTCCAAATATAGATTTAAAATGAACGACGTCGTGTCGACGTGGTGCTGTTTTAGTGTATTTTATCGACGGCATGCTGCGAAAACAATTACGACTAGTCTGGCTAAGCTATTGTGTTACGTCACTTTATATTTGATGCTATTCAAAAGTTATTCCAGCTTGGATTCCTCTGAATGGCCTAAAACCCCACCGCAAATAAACACTCTACTTTTAAATACCACCATAGCAACGTCAACTTTTTATCAAGTTTACTGGCAGCGAATTCAATTTCATTGTTCAGTCATATATAATCCCGAGGTTTGTGAACCATGAGGAATCTATATCATATGGTATATATTACGTACAGTAAACAGAACAGTCCATTTAGCTCATTTCTGTCGCAGCATGAGAGGTCACTTACAAAGCTGCCCACATAACATAACACGTAAATCATATTGTAACATATAAGTGTTGCTACTCCGTTATGACCCACACGATAAATATATATATTGCTACCGTATTATGAGTGCCCAGTCTATTATTCTCGTTGAACCTAATTTTAAAACGCCAACTGGGCGACGACATACTTTAGGCTGGCAAACTGTACGTTCCTGTAAAAAATGCACAACTATATATAACGCATACGACGCCATATTTATTTCAATACTGAATTAAATACCTAGTATGCCGATTTATTTTGAATAGAGCCTAATTTTTCTAAATCTTAACAGTACAAAAGGTAAAACACGTAAAGCTGAACAGATAATTATTATAATTTAAATGCATATTGAGCTATTGCACATCGTTTTTGTGATTCTGTGACACATATCGGTAGTTCGAAGTGAATATCGCGTTGCTATGAAAAACACATTACCTACAAAATCATGTTACTTGTATCACTTCGGGGAGACTACTGACCACTGTGTCCCTATGCTATTTTTAGACCCGGTGAAAAAATTAAATTACATTCACTGAAAGAAAAAAAATTACTTGAATAAAACATAAGGCTTCGTACTGTGTAACACGAAGACATCCTGGCGCGTTAAAAGACAAATTTCTATACTAATTTTGAAATACAAGGATAACAAGACTCTCGAACCTCATGTCAGGGCAGTCAAAGTGCGCAGCTGCAAGAATAATATTCTTTCCGCTGTGATAATCATAAACTGACACTTGTCCAACTCATATTGTAGAAACCATCTATGTTAATGAATGCCACCTAACGAAAACATTTCAACTGGATCATATGCCCACGGGTAAAAATTAAATACGGCCATTGTATCTTTTGTTCATTGCGTGACGGCTTATGTCTTACGTCGTGTACGGACGTTGAAAACAAGTATTGGAGTACAGCGTGAAATTTACTAATTCATAGTTCCCATTGTAACCAGTGTGGAATATATGAATATAAAACTGGAAATCATTAATTTCAAATAAATTAATTTAAATTTAATTTATTGAGAAATATGTAAATTTGTTACATTACTTTTCGAACTTCCTCTCTGCACGTGTAGGTATATTGGGTAAGCTTATTAACTGGTAAAATGTGTATGCTTTTCGTTGTTTGACATCTGGCTAATAAAATATCTTACTCATTTTTCCAATATTTTTACGAATAGTTTTTTTCTATTGTATTTTCAGGTCCTGTGTTAAAATTGAAGAGCGAAGCCAGATATTAGTTTGAACTTTTACAAAAAGAATTCACGGGATGTATACGATATGAAATTCATATAATTAAATCTGAAACTATGGTATAAGCACAAAGCAATCAGCAATCCCCAGTTGATCTCAAGCCACGTGTAAGCCTAAACAAATATACATTCAAGAAAAACATTATAATACTATAGCTATATTACCAGAATGCCGAAAAAGTATTAACGGTGTAAGTATGGGACTTGAGCATAATTCATTTACCGATGCGTTTGTTATTCGCTTTGTTATTGTTAGTGGTGCTCGTCGAACTGCGCGGATTTAGGTCCACACAGTGATTGCCAGAAGCGATATATATTGTGTCAGTGTATAGATATATCTATATTATAGGTGTTATCAAAATAGATGAATAATGTGATTGCGGTGCCATCCGAATAATAGTATCACTGGATCTCTATATTCACCGCACACTTATATATACGTAAATTCAGTATCAGTATTTGCATGCCACGGATAATATTTGCTTTAAAATTTATTATATTTATTTTAAAATGATCTATATCAGATTTAATATTGACAATCTTTTCCTATTTCTATTTGGAACAAATCAGAGTTTTTTTTAAAAATAATGCTGCTAATATCTAATCTGTCGTTTTTTAGAGTCTAATCTGAATATTTTGCATAACGGTAATGTGCAGTATTCTGAACAATCTCATCATGTTCAAAAGTAACGGATGACAACAAATTATTATTTTCTGTCGACGTTCTGCAAACCAATACATCTAATTTTGTAGTGTTGTGCGACAGAGGGAACAGCTGCTCAACTCAGCTGGAGTACAGAGTAAAACAAGAATAATATGGAAAGGTAGTACACTCAAAAAACGTCCTCCAGCAATATATAACTGTAGACATTTCCTCATTAGTATGACAGAAAAAAGGCTCATTGAAACAGAAAGAAGAAAATGTCATGGGTTAAGGGCTACGGAAATCCAAAGCAGACATTTTACTTTGTTGTTGAATAGCAAAGGCATAACTCCTGCTGTTGAAAGCACATTCAAACGAAGGAATATTCCTCCTGGCTGTTATATGATGTATTTTGCCTGTGTTAAATATATGTGGTACACTACTTCAAATATGAATGCAAAATTGAGTATTATAATCTAGGCTAAAATATATTGTCGCTTATGACAAAACTAATAAACACAAAACGTGCCACAACACAATAATATTGTTTTTAAAACCGGGATGCGGGGTTTGGTGTATTAAACAAATACAGGGATACCCATTACTGCTTACGTGGAACCAGCGAAACTGAGTCAGTGCATTTTTATAATTACTGTGATGCCGCCGCCAAATGTGACGTGTGTGTTTCTGTTAGCATCAGTCATGCGCTTTGTCGACGACATTTCAAGTAATGAATAATATCCAGCCATTAAAGTGATTTGTGTTGACCCGTTTGACCATTTTAGACGTGTTAAGAGAAAATTGAAATCCCACACAAATCCAACTCATATAATGCGCGCACACCGCTGTGGCACAGTTGAGTGAGCAGACGAATGAGTTTTACACAACTAGAAAAGAGCACAGTGTAGCTGTTTGTTATGCATATCAAATTTGGGCATTGTCAAGTATGAACACATTACATTTCATGAAAAGCATTGGTAAATATTGTTTGTAGAAATAATCTTGCGGGGATTTGCAACGATCAACAGGGCTTAGGACACCACACAATGGATGGAAACAATGTTTGAATCACCCACAACACGAGTAACATATGTTCAATTGATGTTGGAATACCGTGTCCTCACATGCATTACTGTACTTCAAATAAACGTTTCGTAAATACATAGGCACCCAAATGTTACCGTAAATTTCATTTATTCCACACTCTAACATTTAAATAATAGTTGCACGTGTACAGTATAAACATGACCATCAATATTCGTACCCTTCCATTTCTCACTTGATCCGACCAACGGTAGTCGCTGTTCATCATATTAACATCATCACTCATATCAATCTAATTTCACTGTGCAAATATTCGAAGAAATTAAGTTCCATAGAATTTACCACGCTAGTTTAGGCTAGGGCACTAAGCTTATGACAAATAACAACCAAAACGTTTATTCGAAATGCCAGCTATGTTTCGTGATAATTCAGTGTACCGAAAATCATGCAACGGGTCGGAGTTTTAGCGAGTTTTCATAATTTTCAATGTCGTTTTTAGATTACTTCTTGTTTTTTTCAACCCTCGAAAAAATAAGGTTGCGAAAGTTTGCGAAACATGGGGTTTGGTATGCTGTTTGTTGTCGAGATATCCCGACTTATTCCGTGTTTCCCTTCGATCGCCAGAAGTGGCAATGTGTTTTTTTCCCCCGTTGAATGTCGCTCATTTATCAGTGTTTTTGTCTTGCGCCATTGTTTTTTTATGCTGTAACCGAAACAACTCGATCACGTGATCTCCCGAAGTCGCTCAATTGACTCCGAAAATGACCGATAATCGGAGATAAACGTTCATTTGCGTAAATCGGCTTATTTTTTAATGCGACGAAATAAACAGTCAAAATAAACATTCGACATCGCGGCAACTATCATAGTTCAAAGGAAACAAAGTGGTTGTTCTTCCTGGGGTTTATAGTTCCATGGTTGTACTCACAAGGTATATTGCAATGAAAAATCGCCGAACTGCCATTGTAGAATTTTTTTTTAATTATTGATTTATTAATTTCAACATATTTCGATATCTTGCCGACTTTATATATTTAACCAAAAAATGTTTTCCCCGACGTTTATATGAACCGACAGTGACATGGGCACTAAAACTTATACGCAATGATGAACCAGTTACATCCATGGATAACAGTATATTCACTGACTGGCTATAACACAAGTTTTTCAATTTTTTTTTTCCTTTTTATGATGTTCCATTTCAAACTTTATTTGACTTGATACAAAAACAAAAAATACAATGCAGTAAAATGATATAAAATTTATCAGATATAAAAATATCTTGTCTTTAATTAATTGTAGATTGACAATATTTGTTGGGAAAAACTGATTATTATGCAAATAAAAATTATGCAAATAAGATGCATTGTTATGCAAATTGGCCGTGATGCTTGACATGAAGTCTGGGGAGAACACTGAATATAATATTTTACTGTTTCATACTAATGTGTTCATATAGCTCACAGTACATGAAGTAAATGAATGGTAATCGCAAAACCAGCAAAACAATAATATCTAAAATATCATATTTACAATCACCTTTACACACCCGATTTAAATCAGGGGGTCGTAACATGCGCATGCACGCGAATTGAGTCCCAGGCGACGACAACAACACACGCTACAGCTGCAAAGGCTCATGGGTAGGCGCTTGTTTTTAAACAATGGCACTCTATGACCACCTGACGCATGCGCATGACGACTCCCCCCCCCCCCGCTTCAAAGTTCTGCCCTTTAAACTCTAATATCAAGTGGTAGAACATTTACCTTTGGGAGTTAATAGTCATGCATATTAATCTGTTAATGAGCAGCATCAATGAGCTTTGATTGTTGGAAATGACCACTAATTATATATAACGCTATGGTGAATATAAAAACATTGAATCCCAAAATCATCGAATCGAAAAATTCCGAATATTGTCTAAATCGTCCAAAATGAGAAAAAAGTTTAAAAATTGTGGTACACAGATAGATTAAAAAAATATATATCATTAAAATGAAAGCGGGACACATGCCCAGCGGATAAACGGAGTATGATTATCTAATCCGGCGTTTGAAATCGTAGTCTGAAAATTCTGTAGTCAAACTGGGAAGGAAGCATGGTGCTACGGTTGCAAAGGCTCTACTCATTAATTCATCCCTTATATATTAACACATTTGTCTCAAACAAGCAAAAATAATTCTGCCCTCTCGTCGATATCAGGTTTGAATTGACAAAACCTCAGTGATTGAGTTGTTAAAGCGAGTAGTAAAAAATAGTTCAGACAGCACAATAATAATCTGTCGAATACGATATCAGATTTCACAGTATGTATGGTATTCAATGGTTATTCGCGGCGACTAATAGGATGACATGTGATATTTCAAGAAGCAGTGCTGAAATGTGTTGTTCTGAGTGTGTATCTCAAGAAAAAATATCCGTACTGCCTCTGCAATTATCACCGGTATTCGTCAAGAATGACATAAATATCACATGTGCAACTGCGCCAGCACGATAACATGAAACAGACCACGAGAGTCGAACGAGCGTGAAAACGTAGAGCAGAGATCAACGAGCTCTGCAGCAGCGGCGGGGAAAATTGAGAGTTACTGAGTCAAAATGTGTATAAACTAGCAAATATTAGCCGTAGTTTTAGCAATTATGGTTTTAGCTGAATGGGATATCGCGAGTTGGGTATTTATCTTTGTTTTCAATAATGATTACTACGTACGGCTGCAGAAATAGAAAGCCTTCTCAGAAGTGGTAATGTTTGACCCGCATAAAAAAATAACACCTGTGACGTGTGAATGTCGTATGATAAATCTCCCGCTCAAAAAGATAACGGTGAATATCACAGTTGTTCATATGATAATAGGATTAATTATACATCTGAAATCGAAAACATTAGATTTCATCCGTCGGTGAAACGCTATACAAACGTGTTCGAAAGTGTTATGTGCGTGTTAGAATATTTTATTTTGGAAATGTGCGTCACGTTTACGTCATAGCCCGTCACAGAATAGAATCTGGTCACTGAAAGCAAAAAATTCCCACAACACAGAACATTTTTATTTTGCCATTTCGAGTTATTTCTCATCAAATTATTGCTTCGAGCAGGAAAGGAAAATTTGTAATGATAAGCCTGTCACGGGAATACCACAAAGTATGTACGAAATAGTCACGGCGATCGTATCGACCGACGCGAAACGTAGCGTTCCCGTACCGCCTGAGAGCATACTTTGTGTTATTCTCGTGATAACCTTATCATTAAACATGTTCTTTTCCTACCTGGAGCAATAATTTGATGAAGAATAATGGCCCGAAATAGCAACATAAAAACATCCTGAACAAACATATATTTTGATATATGAGTTATATACACCATGTTTATGAAATACGTATTGTACTGCATCGATGGTTGCAATGGTAATCTCTAGACCAAGGTTTCCCCCGCAAACAAGGCAGTTATTTTTCAAATGTCACTCCCTCACTTACAGATAAAATTTTAACTGGTTTTTCACCACGTGTGTGTTATGATAGGCTTTGAATTTTGAATTCTATAGATGGAATTACTAATGTAGTCAGCAGAGAATGTCATGCTCGAGTTTCCAATGTCCCGTCTGTTATTAATCCGTCTGTTGAGGTTTATGAGCACTTAACCATTTCATCAAATTCTGTGCCGAGGGTGAAACATCTGTTAGATGACATATAGTTCACCATGGATGAAACCATTACATTTACTTTATTGTCAGCCACTTCAAATGAAACGCAAACACTGACTTGGGTGCGTGAGCACATATGTTTGTATACCCCAGGAAATGAAACATGAACAATTGAAACATGTATACATGCCACGTTAAAGTGTTATTTAAATAAAGCTATCCTACTGGTATCGCTGCTATCATGGTGCATCAGGCTCTTCCAGTGAACATCCTAATGTGAAGATTATGTAATTCGATACTGTTTATTACTCAGCTCCCAAGATCAAAATATTATATAATTTGTGCATTACTTGGTATATATATATATATATGGTGCATTCAGTAATCCATACACAAAACTCTTGCACTATTTTGCATTATTATAAATCTCGCATCGAAAACAATAATCACTCTTCAGTAAAACGCCACATCTGAATTTGTTTCCAAACGTATCCCCGCTCCTGTTACTATACATGTGTCACGGTATCCACATAAGTTACAATCTATCGCAATTATGCGGTTACGTACGGGATGACTGCTTTAGAAAATGCGAATTTTATTTTTATTTTATTTTATTGGATAGTGTTATTTTTAGTGAAATCTCGTAATCGCGACAAACAATATTATGTTTACTACGAAGGTACCGCAAACTATGCACTCAGACATATTTCTCAACAACAACATGATACTCGAAAAGAGTATCAACCTAATGCAAATAACGATGTTCAACCCTCGATCTCTGTATTTCCAATACATGGCGATGATATAGACTATACTAACAGTTCAATATGCATCCTCGCATGTTCAACGCATGTTATACGTGAAAACCAGGGTTAGGCAAATTCAACATGTAACATAAGTCAAAACAGCCTTTCACTGTTCTTAGCGAAAGGTCACGCTGAAATGTACTGAAATGTAATTTAAGCGAATCCATATGTATACGAGTTTCCGAAAAACCACGAGTTTTCGAAAAATATATCCATTCAATTCTACCTTACAGCGACTGTACCAATAAATCTACTCAGTCGAGTTAGCAATATGATTCGTGATTCTGGGTTTTTGTTGTTTCTGACTGAATCGACTCTGCCCAAGGCGATACATGCCTTTTTTGACAGCAATTTATTAGCGCTAGAAATCCGTGCGAATTAAGATGGAGTTAGAAAAGGATAGAATAGAATATCCATAAATAAATGTATTCATTCCATAAATTAATATCAATAAAAGTCTCAAGAAATATCAGTTTAAGTGATGACGAGAGTTTTAAAAAATAGAACACACCCTGCTTCATATATGATATAGGCCGCATTCAACGACAAATCGCAATTAAATTGTCTACACCAGGCAGTGATGACCTCAGAGATAATTGTTTGAAATATATTCATAGAAGCACACTACATTTATCATTATTTTTCATTATTTATAACTTTTCAAGGTTTTATTGAAATCGTTCTCTAGAATACCTTTGAATAATTTTTAGTAAGACAGAAAACAGCGCACAATGCTGTATAGGTACTACATTGTCTAGCATAAGGTAACATATATATACCACATGTTAGTAATATTACTGCCACAGTAAAGAAAATTGAGGATGGTAAAGTTGAAACCATATTCATTTGCCATTCAGTCTGTACGAAGCCGAATTTAAGATTAATTATTACAAGCCCGTTGTTTCTTTCGGTCCTCGAAACATTGGTACAATCCACAGTTTGTATTTATGATGCAGTATATGCAAAGATAGTGGAGAAATCAACAAATTCACCACTACACTTTTTTCTAAAACGTTCTTTGAAATTTAGCAACGTTCACATTGTATTTATAACACTTCTAAAAACATAACAGCGAATCTGTCGCCCCTATTTGTCAGTAGACAACACAGATATTATTAACAGGAATAATGTCTGACTTACTGTGGTCTATTAAAAGCTCATTTCTATCTTCCTTGGTGGGAACCGTTACATATGGTATGAATGACTAGTGAATCGCAAAAAAATTCCAACCTGCCCGGAAGTTGATCGTTTGTAAGTAGCACGATTACATTCCTCAAAAATGTTGCACGCCATGCAGTATAATCAATTAACGTAGATTGATCAGGTTCCATGTATGCCATATACATTACATGTGGTAGCCAAAAGCCATCACATTTCGATAGTTTTAACCACAATAAATATGCGATACACACAGTAGCTATAGTTTCGCTTAACGGCTGTGCACAGAAATAAAGCACCCATGTGCCCGTCCGATCTCTGCGATATACATACGTTTTTATTCCCACCGACAAGGCTTCTAACGTCTTTATTAAGAAATATTATTATGAGTTGCATATCAAAGAACTTGGGCTTACCGAAAATATTTACAAACAAGCCATTCATGGCATACGTATATAAATGTTTCCATCGAGGAAGAAATGTTTCAGCAATATCTCCCATACATTTCATAATGTAATACGTTATATAGAGTCTTTAAAGAGCCATTGCTTCTTTCGTCCAAACTAGTAAACCTAGGTTTGTATAAGAAACAAATAGTATTTAAAGGGTCTATTGGTGATTATAATGAAATTGATTTTTAAATACACAGATAACCTTAATGCAATTTGCCTGAGGTGCATCTCGGGTTTGTTACGAAACCCATTACATTTTTATATATGCTCATTCTTCAAAAAATATGACATCATCACATACCCTGATACCATTCACCATTCTTACGCTAGTTTGACCATGTTATGTACTATATTGTTGATGTATTTTAGTTATAATTTTCCTCATGCGACTTGAGTTTATTGGTCTACGGTTATTCATATATAATTACGAATTATTAATCCAATATACACAGGTATATTTGTTCTCGTCAAAATAAATAAAATGTTACTAAAAGACGCAAATTCCCGTTTTGTATAATCGTAAAATACATCACTGAATTCCTTTACAATGCTATAAATTCGACAGAAAGGCATTTACGATGCACTTCATGTAACAGTTATTTTAATGTAACACCATTTTACGAGATTCCCCTTTGCGTGCGGTCAATGTAATATATCATATAAGTTTATACAACTATTAACTGGTAACCTTATGACCTCAGTACAATAAGACATTTTGATAAGACACTATTAGTATGGCTGTAAATGAATGGAATGAATATTACATGAAATCAGTCTCTGTTGTAACTCATTGATTGGAATTCCGATTACTTATACTAGCACTATTAGCACACATTAGGCAAAACACTCGTGAAGCATTGATAATTTGCTCTATGGTTGCATACTGACCAGAAAAATAACATATATTGAACATATCCATTTTATCTAGCTTCATTCCAACACATATGCTTCTATAGAACGCATACGTAACAGTGACGCCACACTTATAAAAGGCATGCATATATAAGTGTGTCATAGTTTATAAGTTTTATCAGTGTTTTTTTAAATTGTCAAATGGCATTCAGATTCACTATTTATGCCACCTTCAATATATGATGAACAGAAAGGACCTTTTATATGAACAAAAAAATCTGCCACCTTGTGATTGAAAAGCAACTGCCTCAATTGGCAGGCTAAATCTGTCATCGTGAACTGTATTGAAATAAGATTCTTACCCCGATTTCAAGGAGATGCTGGAGGATGAATACATTTAATTTGTGCACGTGATTAAGGTAAGTCATACAATGTATGGTCTCACCATGTCACATATGGTTGATTTTTCCGATTTAAATATTTGTTTCTGTGCATTCTAACACACCACTCAATGAATCGATGATGGGTTTATACATTTGCAGAATACATTTATGGTTTGCAGGCCTATTCTGTAAAATCAAAATTGATCTGTTAATTTTGCATAATTGTGATAAACCGAGTAGCCTAACAAGATGTTAGTTTGCTTGCTTATTTGATATATTTCAAAAGGCATAGTTGCCGCCAATCTTAAATATTCCATTGGGATTTATATATTGCTTGAGGGACGAAATCACATGTTGTGCTTTATATATGGAGCACAAAATGTGCTTGAGTCCATTATGGGTTGATGGGGAGTTTATTGTTTTTAATTATATTGTATCGTTGTCGATAACACTGTAGAGCGAAATAAAACCTTCTACATTGAACCAAACAGTTATACTGTCTCTTTCCCGGGGAATGCATATGTTTAAATTAAAACATATTTGTTGAAATTCATTTACAACAAAGCATTCACATCCTATAAAAAACGAATCATTGCAAGTAGACGGAGTAACATGTATGTGGTGTTCAGTCGCATTGAAATAAACTGTATTACGCGTCCAAGGTCGTGCGTACGCCATCCCATTGCCCGGTCCCTGATCATCGCACCCACCAGTCTCATTCTGATCGCCATTGCGGAATGGATGTCAGTGCATGCGTAACCGGGGTACATAGTTTTATCGTTACCCTGTTTCATTAACGATGTACATATATTAACTATCAGTTGATATATAACTTTCACCCATACATTGTTCTGGAGTGCGTTTGCGTTGCCGCATTCGGTGCCACGAGGTGTATCGAGCTGCCTAGTTAACGTTACCTCCAGTCACCATGCAGGGCGAAAACCGTAGAAGATAGCTAAAACGATATCGTTATGTGAAAAGTTACATGGGTAATTTTCTCAAACTCAAAATAAAGCTGTTTCTAGATTAAATCTTTCTTGCTTAGCAACGGATCAGTTCAGTCACGTGACATACCTTCTCTGGATTAAGTTCTCGTACACGACTTCCTCGGGAAAACGCTTATATTGCTACGGGTCACTACTGTCACGTACACTAACCCTCTCCAGGGAATTAACATACTTCAGATTAGGAGTGTGATATATGTATCAACCAATCAACATCACAGTTACTCATTGACCGCACGATCAAAATCGATGGGTTTCAGAACAAAAATGGGGGCGGGGCGAATAAGCCACAACATAATTAAAGGTAACCGGGCTATTGTAAACTGTACTGTCTGCGCAATTGTTTTTTTTTTCAATGCTACGGGAGGCCAGTAATTTGAGAATTATTCTAAGAGCAATCAAACGATCAGGGCAATCTAACATGGCAGGAAACATGTAGGTTTAAATTATTCTGAAAAAAAGGCAAAAACAAAAACAGCATTGATTTATAAATAAAAAACACACGTGAGAATAGGAATAATTTCATTTTGTTTAAACAGTGACATTAACCGCCAAGTCACGTCATCATCAGTATCGTTTTGATACTCACTAATAATATGATACTCACTACCAAAGGCAGAAAAAAATGTCCTTACTACTATTTAGACGAACTTCCATTTTGTTTCCCACATTTGATTGTATAATCAACTCCTAGGTTAACCTTGATTCTTCGACCCCGATTAGACGAGAAGGCAACCTAGTCGAGTGGTCACCATGTCAGCAATCAAGTAGTGTGCGTACTGGATAAAATGTGCTTTGTTGTTTCAATATTACCCATTGTTATTGACAATCGATTGCGCCATTTGATGCCGATTTTATTAATTAGTATTTCAATTCCCCCCTGTTTAAATAATTACTTCCTTCTTTGTTTCCAGATAGAATATTATGATAGAACATTGACGTCATAAAAGTGACTGGTAAGTGATTACGAGGATACCTCAAAGTATGCAAAGACAATACAGCTGGAGTATCGACTGACGCGCAGCGGAGGCCGATGCGCAGCGTACTGTCTGAGTGCATACTTTGAGGTATTCTCGTAATAACCTTATTATTCTGCATCTTATAAACATCATATACATCGGGTCAATCTCTGGTCGCAGCCATCTTTGTTGTTATTATAAGAGGACGCTTACGCGAGTAAACATTCCATATTTGGAATTCGCATTTCCTAATATTGTAGAATGAAAATACCCCGTGAAATACCGCAACATTTCGGCGCACTGCACCTTACGGTGGCGTTACGGTGGCAGATGTATATTAATATTTAATATATGGGGAATGACCAATGAGTAACGTGATATCAGATTTTTAATATTTGGTGATAAACGTATAGCAATTACAACCCTAGTTTTGGAAATCACGGTCACGAATTTTTTCATATGTATTTTAGAAACTAGCATCACCATGCGCATTTGATTCATTTGCATACAGGAACACTGTTCCTACGATTAAACAACTAATTTATTTCTTGGAACCAATGTGGTTACGGTTATGTCACATTGGCAACTTGTTTTCACTAAATTGTGGGCTCCATGATAGTCTGAAGCCTCTGAAACAAATTACATCATACTCTTTTCCAACATGTCGTTTAATCCTGCTTTTAAGTCTAATAGATAACTAAATAGATAACATACAAAAATAACATTTAGGAATCTACAAAGTTCTTACTTCAAACAGAACTACCTAAATTGAAATGTACACGCCAGATTGTCGAATGTATTGAAACAACATTAACAAAACATAGTCAAGATGTCGTATCTATAGAGAGTTCAAAGTTAGCAATATCCTGCTTTTCAATTCATCTATATGTGTATGTGTACAACGTGACAGCCAGCACTGTGTTTGCCACCGCGCGTCCTTGTCAGCCATTATTACACTGATTGTACCGGTATGTAATATATGCAGTGTCGTTTACATGTAGTGGAATAGAAAATAGTCACGTGACGTTTATATCGAAGACGGTTTTCTTTTATGTAACAATCATCATACATATTTAGCTACACATAATTCATGAAGACCTGGCACATACGTACCATTATTGGCCATACAGGCACATCCATTCATGTTTGCAATGGAAACCCAATCTAACTGAGTCCCCAATAGCTCCTACCCTAAAGCAAGTTCATTACTCACTGTTGGAAACCAGACCTCATTACAGACACAACGTGGTCTTTACATTGGCAATGCTTGTTTTAATGACAGTATTCTTCATAGGAGTTAGGTTGATTGCCCAGTACATGACATGTTTCGACATAAGGCAGAAATGATATTGCTTGAAGACATGACGAATGTCATGTCTACGTGTACTGGTACACATAAAAAAACAGTCGGCTGAACTTTCAATTTTAACTTCATTGATTGTAAAACTGAGTGTTTAAAAAGTAGTTATAAGTTATTATCGTACTTTAAAACACTTTAAAAGTGTTTAATCTGCATAATTATGAAAAGTGTATAGGATGAAAACACTTGTAGTCACCATGCAAAGCGTTTCACCAGAAACACGTAATGAAAATGTGCTTAATATCACAACACTTTTAAAAGTGCTTTCACTGAACACACACATTTTGAAAAGTGTCTCCACAAGGAACACGTAATGAATAGTGCCTTTACTAGACATAGTAGGGTGTTTTGATTCAAACATTACGTGTGTGTTTGTTACTCTCATGAACACAAATGTGTCTTATATATTAGCACTTTGTGAATCATTTGAACTCTGGTGTTTTGAATAGAAACATCGTTGGTGCTTTTGCTTTCTGAATTCTTCAAAATAAACAGTGTCCGAGAACAAATATTTGAATCGCACGTTAGAATGCTTTGGTGTCATTCTTACCATCATCACCGCCGTTTATCATATGTGGAGTATCATACTTTACTTGACCACAAGTTACTTCGCCACGTGTTTTTATTACCGGATGTACTTATAGGCGAAACCATGAAAAAGAGTACATACAATTAATACTTCCACAACCTGGTGTCTGGCATGGATATGTTAGTAACAGATGTTGGTTGCATTAATCCATAAATGTATTATCAATAAACACTTTAATTACACATTGACCTCCCTCTAAACACGATGTTATATAATATAATACACGTGTTTTTGTGTAATTTAAACAATGTGTTTTCTATAAAAACAGTGTGTTTTATTGTTAAAAAAGACATGAAACTGCTTTTAAGATTTAGAATGTAGCACTAACAATAGGTAATATTGATCTGGAAATAGTGAACAAACTCACTCACCAACCTTCAGACAAAATTAGTCATCTGAATTGAATACTTACATAACAATGTGGTAAATGATTGGTTTGTTCTACTACATTAAAAGTATAGAAATTCATTTCAAAAAAAAGCTCACATTCCATTACAGCAGGAGATTGCAGTCATCATAATGTATATTGTGTTGATAGCGTCAATTTGATTAGCCAGCACTACAATACTTCCAACAAAGAACTTACGAAATTGTGTGGCTGTAGCTATTTGTTATACGTGTAATAACAACACATTCAACTATTTTGGTTATATACTGTTTTATAACTTCTAAAGAAAGAATGTGTTGGAATAATCGCAAACTCGAGATTGTGGTTCTAGGAAATCTGGTACACAAATGTAAATTGCATGCCCAGACACAGTGTCAAGTAGAGGATACATTCAAATAAATAATTTGTAGTGTACTTCAAGCGACCCAGTATTCACCACCATTGAATTTAATCATTATGCAAAGCTCAATTGACTGAACAAAGCACAAATGAACGCAATATTATACATTCATGCTGTGCTTAAATTGGCGAGCAGCAATACTTTATATTCATAGACGTGTGATCTATTCGATTGAGAATTCGAATATTTTGAGAGATCCATTCGAGACATAGTTACAGAATGACCTGCGTATATATATATATATATATATACAGAGTATCACTTGGCAATAACGTTATAATTTCTCGTTGTCGAATTAGCTGCGTCAATAGCTGGGTTGTAACCCTATGCTAAACATTCGACTTACGCATAGTCCATGAGGACGAGGGACTTATGGTATAATAATGCCTCGACGGTAACTAATACAAATCGACGCTCAGGTACGTGAATGATTGTGCACAGGCAATACATTTCTTTTTTTAAAATTGCTGGCGCCAGACACGTACAGAAATATTACTTTTGCCATTGGCACCGGAAACGAATTATTATTTTCATGCATGACGGCCATGTGGCTTACTTATATGCAACAGCTTGCCGATATTCAACATAAACGTTGATAAAAAATGATCTGTGTCTTATCGAACGTGACTAAGTCTGTTAGGACAAGCCATGTTTAATATTGCCAGAACATGCTTTATTGCCGCCACTGTAGCTTCGATCTGTGTGCCTGCTGAAAGATTATATTACAAATGAATATACAAGAGGGGATAATTTCAATCATGTTCCTGAAGCATTACAATTCAGACATTCTTTTAAAGCAAATATTGTGAGTTTTTTTTATTGTGAGGTATCAAAATAGTAGAGCTCAGTGTGTGTTGCTGATAATTGGTGAAATCCGTTCTTCAGTAAATCTGCCTCGTCAAAACAAAATATTTCAATCTCAATATATAGGTTACGTATGAAGGATTAAAATTACCAACCAACTAAGATAAATACATAGTTAGATGTTAGTTACCAAAATACAAACCGGTATAACACATCGATGAATAGATGCACGTTTGTAGCAGTCGACAATTATTTATTAAATTAGTTTTAGTGCGGCCCACGTGAACTTTCACACAATGTTGGAAGTTTGTTTATCTAATAACTGATGTATGCTGTACATGGCGTTGGTCTGACGTAGATAAACCATCTGGATGCTCCGTACATTTTTAATTTAGAGCTCCCAGGATAGAACTCTGGTGTGTAATAGTCAGGAGAATGGTACTCATTAAAACATACATTTCGCGAATAGAAATATAGCGCATTAAAATAGAAGAATTTATATATTAAGTATGTGGGTGATAATTGAAGCGACTCATTCAGTGGAGTAGATGTAGCCTACTCCAATGGTTCAGGATATGATTCCATATTTTTTTTTATTTGAACATCGTTCATAATTTCAGTCACAAAGCGACATTTTGTTTATCAGACAAAGAGTTTGTTCTTTTATATACTAGTTTTTTTACGGTGTCATTGCTCCCAACACTCATGGGCATTAAGTCTTTACTTTAGTTTTCTCACGCACGTACAATAACCGACAAATGCACAAAACATGATGAAAATATTCTCCGACAAAGCACCTTCTGGTGCTGTTTTAATTAGTGTGAACTAGACTAATGGGTTTTAATAAAATGGACATGATGAGACGTGTAAAGTAAGGTCATACCGGAGGCGTGAAATAGCCTTTACCATGGTCGGTAAGTATAACAAGCATACGTATTCATCAGTCAGTACATGTATCCGTCCACTCAAATCCTAATTGTAGGCAATGTTATCATGGTTACGACAGTTGATGTGACATTTATTTTTACAACAATAATGTCCAAGATAATATTTAAAACAACAAATTATACATATGCAATATGATTAATTGAGAAGATTACTGTATTTAAATCACATTTACTTCACTGTATTTTTACAGATAAACTTACGATAATGTACAATGAAAGTGAGACTGTTGACAATTCAAGGACATGTGGATCAACTATCTTTTTTCATCCGCATAAAAGGGGTTACGGCCCAGTTCATTATACACGGAATATTTTCACACATCAGCCACAAAATTTGTATTGTGTTTAGTCTGCAATTTAATGATATTTTTTTCACAATGTAATAAAAATTTACTGACTTACTTGTGTTTTAACTGTTTCCCAGAATTCTCTTAGTTACCAATCAAGCAATCCATTGAATTGAATGAGAATTAATCAACCCCTTCCACGTTCAATGCAATGATTACAAGCGTTTCAAAGAAGAAGGTCACGCTCACCATCATCAACAGAAAGCAAAATCTTAGTCCCTGAACGATCTGTCTATCAAATACAATACCTCACGATTCAATGCTTTTCGTCGAGATTCCTAATATGCCCTAATAAGTATTTATTTAACTATTTCTTAATACATATTCTTTTAATAAAAAACATGATTCTGAAACATGCGTCATGGTTATGAACAAACCAATAAATTAATCCGTTAATTAGATCACCCGAATCGATTAGAGTCAAATTAATAAAAAATGAGATAAGAATGATTACCACCAGAGTAAATAACGATCAAGCAACCTGAATCGTATGTAAAGAACATCAATCCGATCGTTTTTTCATTCTAGTGAGTGTTCAAAATTGCACATCACATACCTAACCAATGTCATCTCATTTAATCCATACATGTTTTCAAATATAAATATATTCAACAACAGACAGAGTATAGACACGTCTACTGGAAGCATTCCGTCAATGAGATAATGTGGTAGCAGTGTTTGAGGCATACATTCTGTGTTACAGTTACATTGGGTACAGTCGGAGACCTTTATTTTAATCAGACGATTTGATATATTGACCATTTTGTGTTTTGTGCCGCTTGATAACAATCTCGTCTCACAGATCTAATAATTGATTGTTGTTTTGTGTTGACTCGATGCCGCTATATACATTCCCACATTGTCTATATTATTTATTGATTTACAAGTACACAAATCTGTAATGGTCAATGATTCCAATCTCAAACCAGAAAGGAGAGTGCTATAACAATAGCCGTGTTTCCATTTCATTTTCACAGCAGTATAGCTTGGACAGTAAAACATTTATTATTTCCTATCAAATCAACATTAATTAAATGATTGCAATTTAATGAAATAGCGACTAATCCATGATTTTATCTTTTATTTGTTTTCAAGGTGAACTAAAAGGTTTGAGGTCAACGCTGACATTGCGTAGATGTATGTCTTTAAATGCAAGTTCAAGTCTGTGTTTATCACTATGTGGTCTAGTTAAATAGAAAAGTCATGTGGTGAAACTTTTCCACCGATGAATTACACAGTTTGCGGTTCTCTGTGGGACATTCAACGTTTTTTCATTATACATCTCAAATTAAAAGCATTATCAACCATGGCCATTAGACAAATCTAATTTAGCTAAAGTTACAATAGGAAACATAGTATTCGAACACAAATATCAAGATAACAAATACAATTTAATAATTTAACGATTCTTTGTGATACACGAATTAGTTTTAATAAGCTACAGAACTATATTGTAGTTTTAGATTTATTGTTCTAAAGCTACAATAAGAAACTAATGAAATATATAGTACATTAAAAATATGAATAATACAATTTTAAGAAAATCCTAAATTTACCGAAACTAATAATGCAAATATTGATTCAGTAAACGATATGGATAGTGTTCGTCCAACGCCAATATTAATTGTGTTTTTTAAAGCTTTCCCATGCTTCCACTATGTTCTGTGACGTCATTTGTTCTACATCGTCGTACATGCATACCTGATGAAATTAAAAATATAAAACAAACAATTCTGAAATCTGCATTCACGCATTCACGTTATAAGAGACATGTTATGGCCTATTGCTGAACTATAAACGTTCAAACTCAATCTTTTATTCATACAGCATTAGTTCCCAAGGGCGGAAACGACACTTATATCGGGTTCTCTTGATGTGCTTCCCTCAAGAATAACTTTGATATTTACCAATATTGGTTTAGTCTCATGGTATTCAATATGACGCCCGTCCGAACTGTTTATCCAAGGGCGGTCGGCAGTGAACCAGTTGTGCGCACTCCATAGAAATCAATTCCCCCACCAATGCCTTATAAAGATACAACGCTCTAGTTCATATGACATAGTTCTAGAGTGCACAGGGAATCATACTAATGCACATGAACTTAGCGCATGCCACTCTTCATTGAACATGCATATACTCTTGTTCATAATAGATTAGTGATCTGATGAGAAATACAAAATTAAACGTGTCACTGGCGTTAGTCTTCTGGGACAATATTGGCGATTACCGTCACATCAGTAAATTCATTGGACAACATCATGTTTAGAGGTGAATGAAGGTCACCACACAGTTGAGTAATTTTCTGAGTTGTGACGCTAATGAAGGTTGGTTCGTAATTCTTTACACTAATATCGTTAAAGAAAAAGTTGGATTTAGTTTAATTTCAACGATAATTATTTCATAACTACATTGAATTTTAATATGCGGTTTCGTTGGCATTGTCTGTAAGAAAGTGGTCTTGGAGATTGATTTCAGTAGTTTGAGTATGCAAATTTTATAACAACTCTGGTACATTAGCATAATGTACATTTCAAAACATCTACGATTGCTTGGTGGTTAACCAGTTGGTCAATGGTTAATTGAGTCAATACCTCATTTGTCTAAACCAATCAGACAACAAAAACTACAAAATAACATACACGGGAACAATTACTAAAACTAAGAATTACTAAAACACACCAGAATACTCAAGGTAAATCATATGAAAATGATTTTTAAGTGTAATATCGAATTCATTATACATCATCAAATAGTTCGCCTTAATTAATGGTATTTCAATTTATTTACGGTTTCAGATACATATCTTGTGTAACTATTGAAATATTATAAGAATTACTAATCAGTAACCTCAATTCAGTAACTTACACACAGGGAAATGGATAACATTAGTTGCTTAGTTAATGTCAGTAGAGTTTTCTATACACAAGTTCATTTAATGCCTCAAACTATCATTAATTTAACAAACTACCAAAAAAACTATTACCAATGGTTTCAAATTCCACGCTAAGATTAATTAAATTGTCGATAGGGCTTTGTGAGATATCGAACATACCCAATACGCGATAGATATCACAATTTCTATTTTTCTATATGACAAGCAACTAAATTATACTTGTCACTACATTCATCACAGTCAAAACAGTTCAATAGAAAAACTAAGTTAACTGAATTTTCGTTAAGCTGCATTAATCAGTTTCATAAGAATTATTAACACATATAATGCAGACGTAGAAATGGCATCAGTTCTAGTATAAATGCGTTTTAAACGTAAGTGTAAAAATTGCGACACGAGTTTGATGTTGTAGATATCATGAGCATGAATTGTCATATTCCATTTATCAGATGTATCTGTTTCGCAGCTAATTTGTCAATACAGAGACATCAAAATTGTAATTTGAATGCGCGTCCAAAGCTTCTTAGCGTCACATAAAATACAGACATACCGTTCCTTAAATGGCAAGCAGTATAGGGAAGAACACATTATATGCGTTGTCGGGATAAGGTTGGAAGATTCATAAAATAATATACCTGTTGGTGAGGGCAATATCGCGATTCGTTGCTGCTCCAGGGGACGGTGGCCATGGCCAACAGCCCGAGGGCGGACACGAAATTTCGTGATATTGGTCTAATGATAGTTTGTTATTTATTTTATCACATCGATATCCATCATGCACAACTACACTTTAAGTTAATATACATCTATAACATCCGTTCTCCCACAAAATAACACTTATATTTGAAGTATGCAGTATTTTGTTTTATGTATTATATCACGTGACACATTACTCAATATGCTAAAATGTTACAATCAATGCGAAATACACACAGTAAATGTTCAGCAACAGTTACTCTTTTTTAATAATCATGTTTTATCAGTATGAATCATTCCATCTGTCGAATATAAACTATGAAATGAAATATATGAATATGGAATGAAATTATTACACCATTCGCCAGATAAAAATGCGCCGTTGAAGTGACTGCAATTACTTTCTCACGAACGTACCATACTATTATGTTCTAATCACAAACCACTCAGCATAGAGCGTTTTCGGTTAGCATCGGCGTGACACGCGTGGGAACGTGCCGCAGCTATCCCGGATGTGACGTTTCACCAGTGTAGCGAACGACAATTTGTTATGCGCAGTATCTTCGCGCAGCTGTCTCAGTGGTGTTAATATACCATACAAGTGATATACCATGTAATACCCACTTTGCGGGCAATATTATATGAGGTACGCCGGTCAGTACGTCGGTCAGTACTCAGATAGTACGCCGGGAGCATCGACCTCCGCTGCGCTTCGGGCGATACTTCCGCTGTACTTTCTTCATGCATACTTTACGGTATCCTCGTAATAAACTTATTATACATATTTTTCTTTGCCGAAATCCAAAAAGTTTAGAACAGAGTCAGCGAACTTCTTTGTGTGGAGTCCGGTCAAACTCTGGTGGCAGCCATGTTTTTTTGTATTATTAGAGGACGTTTACGCGCGTAATCATTCCATATTTGGAATTCGCATTTCCTAATATGGTAGGATGAAAATGCCCCGTAAAATACGTCAAAATTACAGCACCCTGTAATCTATAGAGTTACGGTGACAGATGTATATTTGTATGTAATATCTATTTTTATTCAATGTCATGTGACTGAGTTTCAACCAATCACAGCATGCGTAGCCGGCAACAGTGAGATGTGATAATTCGAAATGGCGAAGTCCGCATATGCGACTACGGTCTTCGACGAATCTCTGAAATTATTGAAATTTTGTTAAATATGTATTTCATAAATTCAGTTTAATTAAAGGGAAAGTATCCGATCAGGTTAAGTTTGACTGAATTTGTTTTTCATTACAAGCATTAAAATTCACATTAATGACCTTTATCGGGGTATCATTTTCCCCATTGGAGAACCCAGACAATTCAGTGTTCAGGTAAAACATCGTGTATTTCGGCACAGTTTTGAGATCACACCTTAGTAATTATACTCCGACCTCTTGGAATTTACTACACTGAAATCCCCCCAAAACGTGACTGTATAATGAATCAGCCGAACTAAGGCCATGTTAGAAAAAAGACCAAGCAACCTGCATGCGACGATAGCATTTCAACTCACAGCTACTGCAGCAACAGTAGATGATCATTATCAGGACTGATTTCCTTCTCAATATCGCACGGAATGCTCGTTTTTTGTCGGCACAATATCTCATTCCAACACAAACTCATGCGTGAGGCTACGTCATGGTGAACGAGCATTTAATTCCAGAATATAATTACCCATATGCACAATCCACGAAGTTCAGCCAAACCAATATATTTTTGGACTATGCATACACTGTAATGCCACTAAGTTGTCTCTTGTCTCACTTTTAATTGACTCAATTAATTTAATTTTGAAATTAAATACAGATTATAGCACCACGATAAACCGTTTATACCTAGTGTCACTTACAAAATTCTAACCCAAACAACAAGGTCTAACTTGAAACCAACCGTACAAACTTCCAAAAAAGGTGCAAGTTGTTTGTGTACCTTCATTACTTCACTTACTGTCGAGATAGATTTTCTAACAACAACAACCGAATAATCTACTATCTAAATCCATCATCCTTGATCAATCTCTGTGTGATTACATTCCGGAACAACCTAAAAACCTTAGTAAGTTCATTATTGAAGCCGTTGTCGAGAATTTAGTTATATGTTACGGCAACTGTTGTTGAATTTTGCAAGTTAACAAGCTACACAACAACGTCTTGCATTTCAGCTTCAATATTAGTTAATTATAAACGTATCGAAGATATTGACAACCGATTAATAATCTATTATGTGTGGACTTTCCCCTTGTCTCTTTCTTAACATATACAACGACGGCAACTTCAATGATTACGGTTCTCAAGAATGAATTGCTGTTGAAAGCCGAAAAAGCCTATTACAGATATTCAATTCTTGATATAATTTGAAAAGTGTAATCATGTTTTGTTTGTTAGATTTGTGATTCTTTATTGTTTGTACGAACAACGGCGTACGATGATGATAATAAATAAGGCTTTATTTATGTTGTCATTGGAACATTATAACGAGGTATTTACACAGTGTTTCTGCATAGCGTTCATTTCCACTCATTATGTTGGTTCAGTGTCTTCGTATATGTACCTGTGCACTTGTTTCCGCTAAAAGCAGTTTCACCGCATTCAGTTTTCAATACGTCAATATCGGTCGGCCGGCCGGACGAATGGACACTCCGTCAATTTTGATTAAAGTCTTGGCGCCATGTTAGCAGAAGACCCTGTGCATCTTAATGAGATTGGAACGAAATATTATAAAATTCACAAACCGAAAAACCAGAAAGGATCGGCCAGATAGTCACAGTTGATGTTACAAATTAAATCATATGTTACCCCTGAAATAGGTAAGATGGGCGTACAGTTACCAAATGGGAAATTTACACATGTATTACATAAGTATTAATTAATCATATTAAAAGGTGCATACATTTCTCTTTATCTTGCATTTTTCATCTACTTTAATGTATCTTACCCACTAAGTATGCGATACGTGTTTCGATAATTTGTACTATTTTTAGTAAAGAACATTACAACAACGCAAAGGCAGGAATGTACTTTTAGTTCATCCACTTTGTGTTACACTGCACAAACACGCAGTGTGTCAACATTGTTCGCTGTAGATGATCATACAAGCAGTCTTCTGTCTTTCTACAACTTCATGCAAATACGACTGTCAGTGACAGTGGCATCAGCGGCGATATTAGTCATGTGCAAACTGCATACCAAGCCAGAAGACACGTATACAGTCCACTGCATTCATTAATTTAGTCACGATTTTCGCGTATAAATCATTGACGTGTAAATACAAAGTCGCGCCTAAATCTGTGAAGTGTTTGCAACAATAACTATTCAGTATTTGCATGAGATGAACACGTCGGTGTACGTGTAACATAATTAGGCAAATCCGATGACAACGAATCACATAAAACACAAAAGGTAACGTGCCGTGTATGAATGAGTAACTCGCATGAATTTTAATGAATTCGAAAGACATCAATTAATTTACGGGTCACGCCCACAGCATCAGTGGCTGGTTTTTGTGCAGCCAAGCGGTGTTCAATTATTTGCCATTTTTATTGCAACAATCGATTGAAATGCTTCGTGACATTACACTCTTCAATTCAGGTGGTATTCTTCCTATCTATTATTACCTATTCTAATAACACATGTTGATGGCCAATCCCTTATAAACCTTAATGAAAAAAAACTCTACGTCACTAATGCTAGTCATTAACGCTATATCGCTTTACTTGGCGCATTCGACGATTGTATGCAAAATCTGGATTCATATTGGATTTGTTGTAATTTAAAACTAAATTATTTGTATGGACAGCTGCCAAAGAGTAAATGTCGCCTTGTGATTGGTGGGTAAAAGTGAATTAAAAACCAATTAGATGATGGTCCTATCCGCGCTAAATTAAAATTTGTTTTTATACATGTTTGATTAGCTGAGAATGATGTCACTTTAGACGGCAACAAAATCCAACTATTTAATCGAAAAAACCTCTTCATCATACACATTTAGCTGGACGCATTTGTGTAACAATTATATAAACAATAAGTGCCACATAAATAGTTGCAATTAACTGATTGTTTTGCTCGATACATTGTTCACAATGTTATAAAAAATATTGTTTACAAGACAATACATATAGCAGTTTACACGTAATGGCTGGAATGTATATAGTGGTTGGCACTGACTGATGGCATGGCCATTCTACTTAATTTGCGCTATCACAAGGGCAATCTTTTCTGGGAAACTCTGCGATAATGTGCTGGCCACAGCTGTTGAGTTGATGAAATAATGGTATGCCTGTCATTCTGTATACAACAACATGATATAATGGTCGTTGCAAATGAAAGGCTGTGTCATTAGATTAGCCTTATCTGGATTGACACTCTTTATTTTTAACACTAATTGCATATACATTGCTAAAAAGATTTATTTTTTCGTTTTTACATTTCGTTTTTCTTTGTAAACATGATAATGTTGGTTTTGACTGTGTTCTATCTATCCCACGTTATAAGTGACATTTGTTGATGCCGTTTTTACTTGTTGCCATGACACCACCATCAACGGTGCACAATTTAGCTAATGAACTCACTGTTTCATGAGTATAACTTCAGTCTTGATGCAAACACTATATTTCCAATTGACACATATAGATTGGTTAATGTCTATAAAAGGAACCACAGCAAATATGTATTTTAAAAAGAGACTTGAACATACATCAGCGTCCACATTTATCTACAAGCATACTGCTAGTTATAAAAAAATAAATGTTTATGAAATTCAGGATTTTGTGTTTGCGTAGGTTGATTTATATTCTAAATTATTTACGACAAAAAATAGTCAATACGTATATCTACATTCGATATTTCTTATTTGTTGAACGACTCCCAAAATACACTAAATCCATAAAAATGTATATTAAAAAATTAATTACTTTCTAGACTAAAGCAGTGTCAAATTTGGCATGTTCTAACATAGGACAAAACGCGAACGCGTGTGAAATGAAACATATGCGTGGTTCGTTTTGCCACGTGCTACTGGCGTAGTGTACCATGCCACTGGGTAGATCTTAAATTTACCATATGATGCACTTCACTCCGGGTTTTGCTGCTCATCTTTAGAAGCGTCACATGTATGTGAATAGAGACAAATCAGACAGATTAAAGTTCACTCTGAGGGCAATATGTCAAACATTTCTGGATGGATGTTCAGACGTTTGCTACATTATAAGTACATACATATCGAGGTCATTCATTAGTCGTGCCGAGGGTCAATATTTTCATGTGCACATATTGTTATACAAAAATATGCTGACATCTGTGTTGACATGCGAACTATGTGTTGCTGAATTTATTTTGTTCATACTTTAATTTAAATTTATTAAAAATAGCTGGTTGTATGCACACACAGAATAATTCGACTGTTTAGCGTTGTATAAAGATTTGCAAATAGGAAAGGATGTATTGTGTGGTGCAGTTTAAATATATTTTAATTTTTTTTTAAATGTGGCAATTGATGAGCTTAAGATTCATCTCATACGTGTTACAGATATCAAATATTTCACCGAGATATGTAATCGTAACGTTACCCTACTTTGTCATTCATTTCAGCTATAAGTGGTGTCAGTGCAGACATAGTCACTTAAAATAAATATAATAAAATCGATAATAATATACCGTTTACCTTCACGCAATTTAAAAACAAAACAAAAAACTGTGCCACTAAGATGTATGATATTATTTAAAAGCCTTGTGAGAAATCGCAATAAAGTCAACACCACGGCAAACCCACACAACTATGCTTGGAGTTCAAGCCAATATATGTCATCTGGTAAAACAACCTGACCTTTGTGGCAAATGACAAAGGGGAATATAATCTAAGGATTTTTTTTTATAAAATGACACTATAAATCAACCGAGGGCGGACACAGTGTACATTTCTTAATTTCACCCACGGATTGTTAGGGGGAAAAACGGTAAATTTTAATTCCAGATCTAGGCGCGCGTGTTATGTGAGTATAAAAATGTCTGTTACATTCAATTTTTAAAAGACTTTTCACGATTTATATACGGTTGACAATTGTGGCCAGAAAATCGACACCTTTTTAGTGTAGTCAACCTTTGACTTAAGTGCTCTACAACACCCACACTATCTACTGTATCTCTTACTTGTTCACAAATTGACATGCCTAATCTCTTTAATTTGTTCCTTAATGTAAATTGTCTCGACGATTAACATATACCTTTTAAGCGAGGTCTAGTCACTGTCGTCTTTATATAATACTACAGTTATATATTTGAACTCGTAGACAACATAGGCGTTTGTGATTAATTTGTCTGGACTTTCATCTATTCATTTTACGCAGTCTAACATGATGTCGAGTAGAGAGAACCGTAACCAGATCTTCTATATGCGTGAATCTTTTTAATAGAGCTGTCAGCCTGTTCACGTCTTGCTTCCTGTTGAAGCAGAAAAGAAGGGTGCACTCAACTTCCTTTTGAATACTCCATGGACAGAATGAAATCATTAGTCCGTATATATTTGCTTAAATATATATCACTAGAGTTCCTTCCAACATATCGTGTTCAATTTATAGTTATAGTGTTTTCCTTTATACTGGAAGGAAGCCACTCTTGGATTTAGTATTTCTCATAATACAATACCTCTTGGGATAGTTTCCCGTATTACTTACGTTTCGGATGACCTATCTATTCAATTTTGCATCAAACAGATGCGACGTAAAGTCATGTACTGGGAATACTCACGGCTCGTGTGTACTGTTACATACCTTACATACAGAATACATATTAACACCGGCAAAGCTATTGACCCGCTTCCTGTATCAGCTCTGCTAAAATTAGACGTATTTCCGTAGCTTAAGTTACTAGAAATTGGAAAAAGAAAGCGTATTATTTATTTAGTTGGATACCGATCTTAATCTTAGCTGCTGAATGTGAGTTTTACTTAATTGATAACAATTGAAGTTAATTTGAATTTATATTGAGGCAATTTTAATAACATTTAATCACATTGAATAACATCCGTCGTGTGATACAGATTTCTGAATAAATCATTCTGGTTGTTGATGAAACAATTAATACACTCAATCAACACACAATTAAAGATAACAATGACTTATTTGAATATATATTTCACATACCTTATTGAATTTTTCGAAGGAAAGCTCCTGTACACAAAGGCCATATACCGAATTAAATATCAAAATACATATTTCTAATTGCAAGTACATCTTATAAACTATATTCGATGATGGGGTACAAGGGCATTAAAATTAACAGTCTATGTAACATATACATGAGATACTTTTATGTGTTTGGATAAACTAAAATAATTCAGTTTTGACAGTTTCACAGTCGATAGCTTGCTCATGAGTTGTGTTTTTGTGCAAACAATTATGTAGAATATCTATTTGATTCTATTTTTAAAACTACTTATTTTTAATTTATTAAATGAAACATTTCATAATAAACAAATGTATTGTCCATCGTTATTAAATGTACATAAAGTACGTTGACAGGTTGGAGGTTGGAAGTCTTCAGAGACTTAAAACACCTGAATAATGTTTGCACAGGGTAGATATTAAGACAATGTGCTAATTTTACTCAGGCACTGAGATTCCCAGACCTGTATATTCATTTGTTTACATCACTGTTTTTACAGGTAGTTTAGCCCTATATTTTTGTAGTGCTGTCCTTGGAAGGTTTTAAAATACTTTGACATTTATTATTAAGCGCCATATCCCATTATAAATATGTGCTTTGACTATTAAGTGCGTGATTATGCATCCGGATATCCTGAGTCAATTTTCAGTGAATATGATAGGTGTTTAGAAGGTGTACTGCTACGAGGAATGCAAAGTATTGTGTATCGCGTTTAATGAAGATAATGTGTGAGAATACGTCACGGCATGAGGTCTATACTCTCCGGGAGAAGAAATATGCAACAGTTCAGAAAGAATTGGTTGTAACACGGTGTTTTTCAGTTTCTTCATTTGAAACGTAGCCAATTTGATATCTGATGCTGATTGATTACGCCATATACAGAAACATTACTTTCCATATTGCTGTTCCTTTCTTGATCTTTTTATTTGGATTAAAACAACTTCAGTAACTTTTGTTCAATAAGTATCCACCCATTTTGAATTTCCAAGGTACATTATTCCAGCTAACTGTCTCTACATATATTACCGTGAAAGATATTATAAAAAAGTAGCTTATGTTATTTCCGCCGTTTTAGTTGAAACAAATATAACTGTTAACCCAATCATTTTTTTTCTTTCTGTCTTATAAAAAGCGTTTATATTATATTTCGCTGTCTTGGGAACAAATTACAAAGTACTGTATAAAATTACACAACCAGTGCATGACAAGTTATCAATTTGTGTTGTCTTTCTTATCGACGTTAAATATGAATGCGGATATATGGTTTCTGTCATAAAATTGCAACGTTGACTTTCTTGTCGCGTTGTACGTGCAAGGTCCAGGATTGATCGTTATCTATGGTTTGTAATAAAATTAGGGTTAATCGTTATTTAGGGTTGGTATTACAATTAGAGTTTATCCTTATTACATTTAGGACTGCTATTAAAAATAGGGTGGAATTTATTACATTTAAGTGTAAGTTTATATAACAAAAAAAAAACAAAACAATTTCTCCAACTACTATCGTTTGATTATTTTCGGAATGACACAAAAACAGCAGTGATTGGATTATTGCTATATGCTAAAAAGTCCGAATAATATGTACATGTCGACGCAGACACTGTATAATACGCCTCTTGGTTATCGGATCTAGTATTTCTGGCGATTTATACTATGCAGCTTTATTTTGTACACAACAGTCATAATTCAACATTTTATCTCAGACACTCAAAGACATACCTCGCGGCAGACACTATAAAGCAGCATGATATAATGGGGTCATATCTATATAACGCCACAGGCACTGTATACCTTATTAGAGGGAGGACATACCTGGATGTCGCAGCATGCAATGTACATCATGGTGGAATATAACATGCCTAAATGTCACTGTATATGTACTGCATATGGTTTAAGGGAGACATACCTATATCATATGATGTGTGTATATATGTTCGCAATTCCATTTGTAAAATCTAGTCTGGCACATTCACACTTTACATACATGTGCCCTGCAAAACCTAGTTGCATGAAAAGTGGAACTCAAAGAAAATAAATATAACTACCACCATCGAACTTTACATGTTACATGGCCCTCAAGAATTGGTTGTATTTAAGCACATAGATCAATCAATTACCAAAACTTCGACCAGTTCTGTCCAGCATAACAGTGATGACAATCGAACGTCGTACTTGTCTTTGATCATATATTTGTTGAACTTTTTGGAAAACAAATTTCGGTTTTCATTTATTGAGCCATCGTGTTATGGTTCAGTGGTAAATAACTGGATTACATGACGCTGACCCATCTATGCGTTGGGTGAGTAATAATAAACGTCTACAGGAAATCACTATGTAGGATGTAATCCATGAAACTGGACGCTTCATTTGTAGTTGTATTCTTATATGTAAAGCTGGCATATCCATATATAATGCTCCCCATCTAAATCCTTATTAGTAATCGTATAGGCTTTTGTACCGACAAGAAACCTAGACACTCGTTCCTCTCATAGAAAAAGTCAAAATCGATTGTTGTGTATTTTTTTCTTCAGATCTTATTATGAAGTTATTATGAATTACAGGAGCAATGCGAACATATAAACACGTAACGCAAGACCCAAACTTCTCTCGCTAATGTAAGCAGGCGCACGCATAACTACGCTAGTTCAACTTCCTCAAAAAAGACACGTTTCGAAATTGCATGTAATGGACCACACTGATTAGATGAACACGTCACAATCAACAATGTAACCATCACGACGTGGTTGCAAAACTAGTTAACCACGGCCAAACTTTGCGACATTCTATAAAGACAATTTAGTGAGGTTTAGCTAACGTATAATGACACAGGTACTGACATTTACATCAGACTATAATTATTACCCCCCCACTACATGGTTGATAGGATAAAAAATGTAGTCAGTTCAAAGACCATGTTACGTAATATGTAAACATAAAATTATGTCATTTAACAATTATATATATATATATATATATTATGTATGTGTGTAGTATTTTGTTATTTGAAATGCAACAAACATATCCATAATGCGATGCGTTGAAAGCATCAGCGAATATAGAAGTGAAACTTCAGAAATAACACGAAAGAACGCGCCACTTTTTATTTCTACACTTATTATAAGCCTATTGTAATCACGTGAATTGTGGTACGAACTTATCATATACATTTTATATTGAGTTACGTTCCGTTTAGTTATATACAGTCTCCATTGATACATTTCCAAATTAATATCTGCAACCGGTGAATTCAAACCATCTTTTGAAATACCAATTCTTTAGTTACTGTTCGTGAGCTCATTAGTTTTGTGAATTCAAGCAGGTGCGATCCGAAAAATAAAATAGAAAGCTCTTTCTGATGACGTCACCAGATGGAATTCTTGGAATAGGTCTTATTTTAAATGTTAGCACTATATTAAATTTGTTTGTATGTGTCACTGTTCTTTTGTTATCTTTGTACATGTATTGGCGCCGTTCAGTTACCATTTCAGTAACGTTAAATTAAACGCCATCGCATAAAAAAGGTTGTGTATGTTACCATGGGTTACGGTGACCGCAGAAATAATGAAAACTTCAATTAAGCGGCGTACATATTTAATCTATATTTATATTAATACGAAGCTTTCCCTGCTGCTAGAAACTGACAAGTATTTCAAATGGCCATCGATATAGTAATGGTACCATACATAGAATTCTGAATTTTTAAAGAGGTTGCCTAACATTTCTACTAGTTTTATTCAACTAAAACAGTTTATTCAACTATAACTGTATTATGTTTTTTTGTAACAAATATAGTTTGTCCCTAAGTAATGTGAATTAAAATATTAGTTCATAATTACCCATATTCAGTCCAATCACCGCTTGTATTGTTTCTGTGACACAAGGACGCAGTACAATGAGATACAAATGCATATAAACTTTGTCTCTAATAATTATTTATATTTTGAAACGAACTATGATACTTTGTTACACATGTATAATAAACATATTCATATATACGAGTTTACCTCACCGCTGAGCGATCTAGGCGTTACGGCTACACAATCCAGTTGTTCAGTTGTCAGTAACAAACATAGTAAAAAAAGAGGTCTATTTTTTCTCAGCCATGCCTTAATTGTGACCCATATACAAATAGAAGTTACCGATGAATAGTACCCCCTCCCACAACATACGCGTTGAGTTGGTAGTCAGGTGCACCCTAGGCCCAATGTTGCAGCAACCATACCTAATAGAATTAAAGAACAACAGCTACAATAATATGTGTTAATTTTATTCAGGTCAAAGTATCAAATTATTAATGTAGGCTGACTTTTCGTATGGGTTTGCTTGTGCTAATTTACTAAACGTGTGTATTCGCGTGTCAACACTAAAAAACTATTCAGTTTTGTCACTATGTAAAACAAACTCGGGGCTGCCATCAAATTGTAATTTTTAGTGGGTGATGCTAATCAATGAACACTTGAGCTTGACTTCGTGATCTTATCTTGATTGTTTTTTTTGAGGTTAATTTGCAAATATTCCCTGTAGCCACGACCTCTTATCTGTCAATGGCAATTTAACTGACGCTTACAGTCGTTCACAGTTAAAGATATTCCTTGTACTCACAGCGAATGAAAGTTTTCTAAATATCAGGCGTTCCCGACGGAACCCTCATCTTACGACACCGGAATGTAGAAAACAGATACAACAACAATTGCGCCTGACATGTGTATTTTGTGCGATTTGTGGTTATTACGAAGACACTGAATATAATTCAGAAATGGTGCATAAAGCATCCTGTCTGAGTAAACTGATTATTAAACATCTTTACGATCCAACGACCAGAAATATAGAGCCTAGAGCTACACAGGGTTGCGAAAATTAATAGGAACTTTCGAACATACACTCCTTATTTAAAGTATTTCGTTAGTATTTCTTTATTTGAAATGTGCATTTCCTAATCAAGTTGTACAGATGAAGTTACACAAAATAATAAATACTATTATTATACATCTGTCACCGTAACGCCACAATTACAGCGTGTTTTAATTGTGCGGTATTTACGGGGTATTTTCATCCTACCATATTAGAAAATTCAAATTTCAAATATGGGATGATTACGCGCGACCTCTAATAATAAAAACAAACATGGCTAGCAAAGAAGTTCGCAGACAATGAAGTTCGCTGATTCTGTTCTAAACTGTTTGGGTTGTGGCATTCCTATGGTGTGTCCTTGTAATAAAAAGATGTATGATAATAAGGTTATTACGAGAATACCTCACTCAGACAGAACGCCGTAGCATCGAACTTCGCTGCGAATCGGTCGATACTCTTTACTGTCGTCGTGCATACTTTGAGGTATTCCCGTATTAACCTCATATTATATGTGCACATTCACAATAAATAATATAACATAATTAATTGTATATTCATTTTCTGTACTAAGGCATGGTAGTATATATATATATGATGGTGGGTTGAAATTACACGTCATACTACTGTGGATCAATAATGTACAGTGAGAGTGGATGTGACGTGCAGTTATGATGCATATATATTTGTATGTGGTATAGAATTTTTATTTAAAATACTTTGTACACAAATGGCCGTTAAGATCTCGTTGATAGCGAGACAACAAACAAGATTTGTATTACACTTAATTATTTACAAACGTCGAGCAAACACTGGCACAGGCTTCAGCAAAACAAATAAATGACGTGTATATATTGACAAGATAGACAAACTAACATACTTCGGCTGGTAAATTCGTGTCAAGCTAAATTTCAAATCATCGGTTATCAACAATATTTTGACTTTTTCTCAATTTTGCCTTTTGGTAAGTTTGGTTAGTGAACGGGATAACCAGGACAGTATGTAATATTCGCTGGTTCGCATCCCAATCTAATACGTAGTGGATATTCAGAGCTATTTGTTACCTAGAATGAAATTGATATTAACACAGTTGGTGATTCCCACGTTCAAATAGATATAGTGTATTGTGTTATATAGAGCCCTGTCTCAACACAACTGTGTCTACATCATGCAGTCGCCGACTTACCATTGTTCGCTTTGATATCAGCACGAAGTAGTACATCCTTATATTGAAAATATTCACTGTAAACTCTTGTAGTTACAAGTGATGAGTTCGGCGTTTAATATATAGTGTGAGAACATGAAATTCATGTCGAAATGCGAGAGATAAAGATATTAAAGAGGTGTGTGTTTCACAACGTATGTGCGGAGCATGCTAACTAGCTGTATACTTCTTGCTAAGCTCTTCTTGCGAAACATGCGCTACTCTTTTGCATCGTTGAGAAGTAATTATCATATCACCTCATTGACGATTCCACAAACGAATTGATAGCGCAATGCATCATCGAACAAATTACACTTACAGTGTCAGTTACATTACGAACAATGTTTAGTCTTCTTGAGAGACGGCGAGTTTGATATATATCACGCAAACGTGTTTGATTTCACCCATAGGTTTTTCCTATGTCTTTGCCCGGAATTGAATGATGTAGTGTGTAGGACTTACTTTCGAGTAGACTAAAAGCCAAGATTATACCAATGCCCCGTTTATCACTCTATTAGGAAATTATTTGACAAATGTACGTAAATATACACAGCCAACCAACCGACGCCGATTTAATTTTACTCCCAGTGTTATTTATTCGCCACACAACACGACTCCCATTCTAGAGATTGTACATGTTCGTCTGCAACTATGACAGTGTTTACAGTATAAATTCATGTAATCAGTATCGATATTTACAACAAAACTATACCGACTCACGATATTGTACTCCTTTTTGATTTAAAAAACGCTAACAGCAAAGCAAATTGTGTAATGCTTGATAGTAATGCCTACATATTAATTACTATGGTTACTTGAAGCCTCCGTAAAACAAACACACCAATAATTTAGTTACTACTTTTGACATATGTTCGTAGCTCAACCTGGTCGAGAATATTGGGTCGGTTTTAAAAACAGCGCGTATGAATAGGTACTTTACACTGTTAGGTTTCGCATTTATTGCCAACGTTACAACAATCAACATAAGGAAACGTTGAAACTACTACACCTCGCAGATTGCAAAACATTCTTCAAATTCAATTGCACCCTGGAGCAATGAATGTTGTGGAGGTAATTCTCATTTCTTGTAAAAATCAACCCATGCATAACTAGAGTGCTCTCACTGACCTTTCTCAGTGGCGTAAAACCAGTATTGTCAAGACCAATAAAATAATCTTGCGAAGCATGGCTTATATACATCACGAGTGTAATTAAAAATACTGTTTCTATTATTTTTTTTTAATAAGATAATAACGTAATACGATTATTCGCTCCACAAAATCCGTCATATTAACCCAAACGTTGATTGCACATTTATAGAATTATTACATCGAGTAATTGGGAAACATAATAATTGTTTCCTACACGAAGTTTCAAACGAAGTTGTGTTTAAATCCATCTGCTCAGCAACGTTATCACCTAAATATATTATCTTCTAGCATCCCCGTAAACCTAAATGTGTTAATTTTTTAGTGAATTCAAACAGATGTGAAAAACGTAGTAGCAAGCACGGAACGACAGTAATCAACCGAGCGACAGCAATTTTCTCAAAAATTAATATGAAACATCTTAAAAATACGATTATCCGAATTGATTGAATTATAGGGTGTGATACGGACATACGCAGGTTGTATTGTGAACGTAATACAATCTTATTTATCGATAATAATATCAGAGACTAACTCGTGTTTGTGTGTGTTTTTAAAAGACGGAGTCGGATTAATTTCTTGAGAAACCTTGGAAAATATTGCTCGTTTTTTTGTGTACGTGACACAATAATATCTCGTGTACTTTAAAAAGAAACGTGTAAGACCTTACGTATCTTAAATTAAAGCGGGTTGCTTCGTTATTACACGCCAACCGTAAGCTTAATTTCCTAAATCTGCCAAGTGATGTAAGATGCAAAGAATGCCATTAAATCGCCAATCTTACCGGTTTCCCGTTACCTGAGCAAAATCAATTACATTTTTTTCTTCAGGTTTTATTATTTTTAAAGTTACACTCAAAAACTATGATTATATTGATTTGTCATTTACAGCGCGAAACTAAAAACGTTTCAGTTAACTATTAATGTGTCTGAATTGAGAATGAAATATATTTCTACCACACATTATAGTGACGTAGTTATCCCAAGCACGCACGCGATGATACACAGGTGAATCCGACTCTCATAAACGTACATACATTCTTCTCTGAGTGACATCAACTTTTAAGTACGAGGCTGCAAACGTTATATTTAAAAAATATTTTCTGCATTATAAGAGATAATATGGAAGTGACAGAATAAATTCAGATAGGCGTTCAACGGATGGCTTTTTTAAATAAATAGATTAGGAGATTAGGTGACTGCTTGATGGTCAGAATAAATCTTCTCAAATATCCTAATGGCTAAACACAAAGAAAATAAAGCATTATCACTGTCAATCATAACTTAGAAAAATGTAGAAGGAATTAACAATGTATGACTATGACTGCCATTCTCAAGTTTACATATAAATCTCATTTGAACCAGTTCATTGGTTTCACGTATCTTAAGGGATCAAGGATTTAAGGATTATACCATTGTTAATAAAGACATGACTTTCCTAAGAGGACGCGCTATGTTTAATTCCCAGAAGAAATTACCTATGAAGGATGTTATATTAAATCAGGTCATAGATCATAATATATATATATATATATATATATATCAGTTCTTTTTATTTAGATCATGGCAATTTTTTGGTCAGAGCGCCCTCTAGTTTTGTGGAGAATCATGTTCATTTGGAATGCTCTGATTGGATGGAAGTTCAAGCCTAGCAAGGTGTGATAGAATTGGCCTGTTATGTTCAGATTCAAATAAGCATGAACCACTAATTTGACAGGGAAGTGATACTTATAATGCAGCAAGCTGTTCTAATTGCTGTTGTGGTAGAGTTTTTCTATTTTCCTGCCAAATGCATTTATTGGTCCACTGAAAAATGAAAATAATGTTCCCTGTAACTCAGACTCTTATTGATCAAGGCATTTTAAAAATCATGGGTGTTAACTCCCCTCAAGTTATGACCCGTTGTCCCCTACAGAATAATGGTTGCATCTAATATTAAAATAAAGATGGCGGAGTATAGCGTTGATTCATCTCGTTCTACTCTGGATTACTTGGAGTCAATAAAGATCCTAGAAAGTTAGTATTTATATGCCTGTGTGTTTTTTTTTTTGTTTTTTTTTTCACTGTCTTTGACTTTCCCAGTATGTTTGTTGCTGTTGACAACAATTCAGTCCTCTGCCAGGCTTCAGTCAATGTTTTTCTTCACTACCTACCCAACTCCTCGTCGGGCACTATGTAGCTGGTGTGGTATATTTATCACAGACAGTAGGGCAATTGTCACATTTAGTGCTCCAAGAAAATATTCTCTGTCCATGTGTATTTATATAAATAAATGCAGTTTCTTTGGCTTGAATAACGATCACTGGCTTCGTACATACAGGTATACTGGTTTACCTGTTTCTAGTTGAAATATAGCCAATCTTATTAACCAAGACAGTTGGACATTTGCCACATGTCACAACACTCATTTCCAAGTGCCATAGCTTGAAACAAGTAGTCAAATCTGATATTGGCTGGAGCTTTAGTTTATATGGACATGGTAAATGGCAAACTAGATGGTCAGAAAGTAATAAAAATAATCACAGCTTTACTCCACCCACCCCACTATGAAGTAAAAGGCTGTTTATAAGGCCATGTATGATGGTTTCATTTTTCTTATGGAAAACAATTTTAATTAAAAACTTCTATGCTCCTGTACCCAACCGTGGGGGTTCATCACACTAAACAACAGGTGTCACTATTACTAAGATAAATGTACTTTTTTTTCATTAAAATTACTGAATGCTTATACTTATGTACTAAAACGTTAGTTAACATTTAATATCAGGCAATGCATTGGTTCATTACCCTGGCTACGTGTTAAAATGGGTATGAATTCATTTTGGATAAGTACGTACATAACCGACCAATCTTGGACTTTATTTCAATGTGTTGGTCAGGGTTCTGACCCTGTGTATTTTTCGGTGGGTACCGTTTAATTTCATTACCCTGGCTACGTGTTAAAATGGGTATGAATTCATTTTGGATAAGTACGTACATAACCGACCAATCTTGGACTTTATTTCAATATGTTGGTCAGGGTTCTGACCCTGTGTATTTTTCGGTGGGTACCGTTTAATTTCATTACCCTGGCTACGTGTTAAAATGGGTATGAATTCATTTTGGATAAGTACGTACATAACCGACCAATCTTGGACTTTATTTCAATATGTTGGTCAGGGTTCTGACCCTGTGTATTTTTCGGTGGGTACCGTTTAATTTCACCACCCTGGCTACGTGTTAAAATGGGTATGAATTCATTTTGGATAAGTACGTACATAACCGACCAATCTTGGACTTTATTTCAATGTGTTGGTCAGGGTTCTGACCCTGTGTATTTTTCGGTGGGTACCGTTTAATTTCATTACCCTGGCTACGTGTTAAAATGGGTATGAATTCATTTTGGATAAGTACGTACATAACCGACCAATCTTGGACTTTATTTCAATGTGTTGGTCAGGGTTTTGACCCTGTGTATTTTTCGGTGGGTACCGTTTAATTTCACCACCCTGGCTACGTGTTAAAATGGGTATGAATTCATTTTGGATAAGTACGTACATAACCGACCAATCTTGGACTTTATTTCAATGTGTTGGTCAGGGTTTTGACCCTGTGTATTTTTCGGTGGGTACCGTTTAATTTCATTACCCTGGCTACGTGTTAAAATGGGTATGAATTCATTTTGGATAAGTACGTACATAACCGACCAATCTTGGACTTTATTTCAATGTGTTGGTCAGGGTTTTGACCCTGTGTATTTTTCGGTGGGTACCGTTTAATTTCACTACCCTGGCTACATGTTAAAATGGTTATGAATTCATTTTGGATAAGTACGTACATAACCGACCAATCTTGGACTTTATTTCAATATGTTGGTCAGGGTTCTGACCCTGTGTATTTTTCGGTGGGTACCGTTTAATTTCACCACCCTGGCTACGTGTTAAAATGGGTATGAATTCATTTTGGATAAGTACGTACATAACCGACCAATCTTGGACTTTATTTTGCATGCAGGTAAGGTACACCTACAGACATAACTGTAGACATAATATGCTTATACTTATGTACTAAAACGTTAGTTAACATTTAATATCAGGCAATGCATTGGTTCATTACCCTGGCTACGTGTTAAAATGGGTATGAATTCATTTTGGATAAGTACGTACATAACCGACCAATCTTGGACTTTATTTCAATATGTTGGTCAGGGTTCTGACCCTGTGTATTTTTCGGTGGGTACCGTTTAATTTCACCACCCTGGCTACGTGTTAAAATGGGTATGAATTCATTTTGGATAATACGTACATAACCGACCAATCTTGGACTTTATTTCAATGTGTTGGTCAGGGTTCTGACCCTGTGTATTTTTCGGTGGGTACCGTTTAATTTCACCACCCTGGCTACGTGTTAAAATGGGTATGAATTCATTTTGGATAAGTACGTACATAACCGACCAATCTTGGACTTTATTTCAATATGTTGGTCAGGGTTCTGACCCTGTGTATTTTTCGGTGGGTACCGTTTAATTTCACCACCCTGGCTACGTGTTAAAATGGGTATGAATTCATTTTGGATAAGTACGTACATAACCGACCAATCTTGGACTTTATTTCAATATGTTGGTCAGGGTTCTGACCCTGTGTATTTTTCGGTGGGTACCGTTTAATTTCACCACCCTGGCTACGTGTTAAAATGGGTATGAATTCATTTTGGATAAGTACGTACATAACCGACCAATCTTGGACTTTATTTCAATATGTTGGTCAGGGTTCTGACCCTGTGTATTTTTCGGTGGGTACCGTTTAATTTCACCACCCTGGCTACGTGTTAAAATGGGTATGAATTCATTTTGGATAAGTACGTACATAACCGACCAATCTTGGACTTTATTTTGCATGCAGGTAAGGTACACCTACAGACATAACTGTAGACATTCAGTTCTTTTTATTTAGATCATGGCAATTTTTTGGTCAGAGCGCCCTCTAGTTTTGTGGAGAATCATGTTCATTTGGAATGCTCTGATTGGATGGAAGTTCAAGCCTAGCAAGGTGTGATAGAATTGGCCTGTTATGTTCAGATTCAAATAAGCATGAACCACTAATTTGACAGGGAAGTGATACTTATAATGCAGCAAGCTGTTCTAATTGCTGTTGTGGTAGAGTTTTTCTATTTTCCTGCCAAATGCATTTATTGGTCCACTGAAAAATGAAAATAATGTTCCCTGTAACTCAGACTCTTATTGATCAAGGCATTTTAAAAATCATGGGTGTTAACTCCCCTCAAGTTATGACCCGTTGTCCCCTACAGAATAATGGTTGCATCTAATATTAAAATAAAGATGGCGGAGTATAGCGTTGATTCATCTCGTTCTACTCTGGATTACTTGGAGTCAATAAAGATCCTAGAAAGTTAGTATTTATATGCCTGTGTGTTTTTTTTTTTGTTTTTTTTTTCACTGTCTTTGACTTTCCCAGTATGTTTGTTGCTGTTGACAACAATTCAGTCCTCTGCCAGGCTTCAGTCAATGTTTTTCTTCACTACCTACCCAACTCCTCGTCGGGCACTATGTAGCTGGTGTGGTATATTTATCACAGACAGTAGGGCAATTGTCACATTTAGTGCTCCAAGAAAATATTCTCTGTCCATGTGTATTTATATAAATAAATGCAGTTTCTTTGGCTTGAATAACGATCACTGGCTTCGTACATACAGGTATACTGGTTTACCTGTTTCTAGTTGAAATATAGCCAATCTTATTAACCAAGACAGTTGGACATTTGCCACATGTCACAACACTCATTTCCAAGTGCCATAGCTTGAAACAAGTAGTCAAATCTGATATTGGCTGGAGCTTTAGTTTATATGGACATGGTAAATGGCAAACTAGATGGTCAGAAAGTAATAAAAATAATCACAGCTTTACTCCACCCACCCCACTATGAAGTAAAAGGCTGTTTATAAGGCCATGTATGATGGTTTCATTTTTCTTATGGAAAACAATTTTAATTAAAAACTTCTATGCTCCTGTACCCAACCGTGGGGGTTCATCACACTAAACAACAGGTGTCACTATTACTAAGATAAATGTACTTTTTTTTCATTAAAATTACTGAATGCTTATACTTATGTACTAAAACGTTAGTTAACATTTAATATCAGGCAATGCATTGGTTCATTACCCTGGCTACGTGTTAAAATGGGTATGAATTCATTTTGGATAAGTACGTACATAACCGACCAATCTTGGACTTTATTTCAATGTGTTGGTCAGGGTTCTGACCCTGTGTATTTTTCGGTGGGTACCGTTTAATTTCATTACCCTGGCTACGTGTTAAAATGGGTATGAATTCATTTTGGATAAGTACGTACATAACCGACCAATCTTGGACTTTATTTCAATATGTTGGTCAGGGTTCTGACCCTGTGTATTTTTCGGTGGGTACCGTTTAATTTCATTACCCTGGCTACGTGTTAAAATGGGTATGAATTCATTTTGGATAAGTACGTACATAACCGACCAATCTTGGACTTTATTTCAATATGTTGGTCAGGGTTCTGACCCTGTGTATTTTTCGGTGGGTACCGTTTAATTTCACCACCCTGGCTACGTGTTAAAATGGGTATGAATTCATTTTGGATAAGTACGTACATAACCGACCAATCTTGGACTTTATTTCAATGTGTTGGTCAGGGTTCTGACCCTGTGTATTTTTCGGTGGGTACCGTTTAATTTCATTACCCTGGCTACGTGTTAAAATGGGTATGAATTCATTTTGGATAAGTACGTACATAACCGACCAATCTTGGACTTTATTTCAATGTGTTGGTCAGGGTTTTGACCCTGTGTATTTTTCGGTGGGTACCGTTTAATTTCACCACCCTGGCTACGTGTTAAAATGGGTATGAATTCATTTTGGATAAGTACGTACATAACCGACCAATCTTGGACTTTATTTTGCATGCAGGTAAGGTACACCTACAGACATAACTGTAGACATAATATGCTTATACTTATGTACTAAAACGTTAGTTAACATTTAATATCAGGCAATGCATTGGTTCATTACCCTGGCTACGTGTTAAAATGGGTATGAATTCATTTTGGATAAGTACGTACATAACCGACCAATCTTGGACTTTATTTCAATATGTTGGTCAGGGTTCTGACCCTGTGTATTTTTCGGTGGGTACCGTTTAATTTCACCACCCTGGCTACGTGTTAAAATGGGTATGAATTCATTTTGGATAAGTACGTACATAACCGACCAATCTTGGACTTTATTTCAATATGTTGGTCAGGGTTCTGACCCTGTGTATTTTTCGGTGGGTACCGTTTAATTTCACCACCCTGGCTACGTGTTAAAATGGGTATGAATTCATTTTGGATAAGTACGTACATAACCGACCAATCTTGGACTTTATTTTGCATGCAGGTAAGGTACACCTACAGACATAACTGTAGACATTCAGTTCTTTTTATTTAGATCATGGCAATTTTTTGGTCAGAGCGCCCTCTAGTTTTGTGGAGAATCATGTTCATTTGGAATGCTCTGATTGGATGGAAGTTCAAGCCTAGCAAGGTGTGATAGAATTGGCCTGTTATGTTCAGATTCAAATAAGCATGAACCACTAATTTGACAGGGAAGTGATACTTATAATGCAGCAAGCTGTTCTAATTGCTGTTGTGGTAGAGTTTTTCTATTTTCCTGCCAAATGCATTTATTGGTCCACTGAAAAATGAAAATAATGTTCCCTGTAACTCAGACTCTTATTGATCAAGGCATTTTAAAAATCATGGGTGTTAACTCCCCTCAAGTTATGACCCGTTGTCCCCTACAGAATAATGGTTGCATCTAATATTAAAATAAAGATGGCGGAGTATAGCGTTGATTCATCTCGTTCTACTCTGGATTACTTGGAGTCAATAAAGATCCTAGAAAGTTAGTATTTATATGCCTGTGTGTTTTTTTTTTTGTTTTTTTTTTCACTGTCTTTGACTTTCCCAGTATGTTTGTTGCTGTTGACAACAATTCAGTCCTCTGCCAGGCTTCAGTCAATGTTTTTCTTCACTACCTACCCAACTCCTCGTCGGGCACTATGTAGCTGGTGTGGTATATTTATCACAGACAGTAGGGCAATTGTCACATTTAGTGCTCCAAGAAAATATTCTCTGTCCATGTGTATTTATATAAATAAATGCAGTTTCTTTGGCTTGAATAACGATCACTGGCTTCGTACATACAGGTATACTGGTTTACCTGTTTCTAGTTGAAATATAGCCAATCTTATTAACCAAGACAGTTGGACATTTGCCACATGTCACAACACTCATTTCCAAGTGCCATAGCTTGAAACAAGTAGTCAAATCTGATATTGGCTGGAGCTTTAGTTTATATGGACATGGTAAATGGCAAACTAGATGGTCAGAAAGTAATAAAAATAATCACAGCTTTACTCCACCCACCCCACTATGAAGTAAAAGGCTGTTTATAAGGCCATGTATGATGGTTTCATTTTTCTTATGGAAAACAATTTTAATTAAAAACTTCTATGCTCCTGTACCCAACCGTGGGGGTTCATCACACTAAACAACAGGTGTCACTATTACTAAGATAAATGTACTTTTTTTTCATTAAAATTACTGAATGCTTATACTTATGTACTAAAACGTTAGTTAACATTTAATATCAGGCAATGCATTGGTTCATTACCCTGGCTACGTGTTAAAATGGGTATGAATTCATTTTGGATAAGTACGTACATAACCGACCAATCTTGGACTTTATTTCAATGTGTTGGTCAGGGTTCTGACCCTGTGTATTTTTCGGTGGGTACCGTTTAATTTCATTACCCTGGCTACGTGTTAAAATGGGTATGAATTCATTTTGGATAAGTACGTACATAACCGACCAATCTTGGACTTTATTTCAATATGTTGGTCAGGGTTCTGACCCTGTGTATTTTTCGGTGGGTACCGTTTAATTTCATTACCCTGGCTACGTGTTAAAATGGGTATGAATTCATTTTGGATAAGTACGTACATAACCGACCAATCTTGGACTTTATTTCAATATGTTGGTCAGGGTTCTGACCCTGTGTATTTTTCGGTGGGTACCGTTTAATTTCACCACCCTGGCTACGTGTTAAAATGGGTATGAATTCATTTTGGATAAGTACGTACATAACCGACCAATCTTGGACTTTATTTCAATGTGTTGGTCAGGGTTCTGACCCTGTGTATTTTTCGGTGGGTACCGTTTAATTTCATTACCCTGGCTACGTGTTAAAATGGGTATGAATTCATTTTGGATAAGTACGTACATAACCGACCAATCTTGGACTTTATTTCAATGTGTTGGTCAGGGTTTTGACCCTGTGTATTTTTCGGTGGGTACCGTTTAATTTCACCACCCTGGCTACGTGTTAAAATGGGTATGAATTCATTTTGGATAAGTACGTACATAACCGACCAATCTTGGACTTTATTTCAATGTGTTGGTCAGGGTTTTGACCCTGTGTATTTTTCGGTGGGTACCGTTTAATTTCATTACCCTGGCTACGTGTTAAAATGGGTATGAATTCATTTTGGATAAGTACGTACATAACCGACCAATCTTGGACTTTATTTCAATGTGTTGGTCAGGGTTTTGACCCTGTGTATTTTTCGGTGGGTACCGTTTAATTTCACTACCCTGGCTACATGTTAAAATGGTTATGAATTCATTTTGGATAAGTACGTACATAACCGACCAATCTTGGACTTTATTTCAATATGTTGGTCAGGGTTCTGACCCTGTGTATTTTTCGGTGGGTACCGTTTAATTTCACCACCCTGGCTACGTGTTAAAATGGGTATGAATTCATTTTGGATAAGTACGTACATAACCGACCAATCTTGGACTTTATTTTGCATGCAGGTAAGGTACACCTACAGACATAACTGTAGACATAATATGCTTATACTTATGTACTAAAACGTTAGTTAACATTTAATATCAGGCAATGCATTGGTTCATTACCCTGGCTACGTGTTAAAATGGGTATGAATTCATTTTGGATAAGTACGTACATAACCGACCAATCTTGGACTTTATTTCAATATGTTGGTCAGGGTTCTGACCCTGTGTATTTTTCGGTGGGTACCGTTTAATTTCACCACCCTGGCTACGTGTTAAAATGGGTATGAATTCATTTTGGATAATACGTACATAACCGACCAATCTTGGACTTTATTTCAATGTGTTGGTCAGGGTTCTGACCCTGTGTATTTTTCGGTGGGTACCGTTTAATTTCACCACCCTGGCTACGTGTTAAAATGGGTATGAATTCATTTTGGATAAGTACGTACATAACCGACCAATCTTGGACTTTATTTCAATATGTTGGTCAGGGTTCTGACCCTGTGTATTTTTCGGTGGGTACCGTTTAATTTCACCACCCTGGCTACGTGTTAAAATGGGTATGAATTCATTTTGGATAAGTACGTACATAACCGACCAATCTTGGACTTTATTTCAATATGTTGGTCAGGGTTCTGACCCTGTGTATTTTTCGGTGGGTACCGTTTAATTTCACCACCCTGGCTACGTGTTAAAATGGGTATGAATTCATTTTGGATAAGTACGTACATAACCGACCAATCTTGGACTTTATTTCAATATGTTGGTCAGGGTTCTGACCCTGTGTATTTTTCGGTGGGTACCGTTTAATTTCACCACCCTGGCTACGTGTTAAAATGGGTATGAATTCATTTTGGATAAGTACGTACATAACCGACCAATCTTGGACTTTATTTTGCATGCAGGTAAGGTACACCTACAGACATAACTGTAGACATTCAGTTCTTTTTATTTAGATCATGGCAATTTTTTGGTCAGAGCGCCCTCTAGTTTTGTGGAGAATCATGTTCATTTGGAATGCTCTGATTGGATGGAAGTTCAAGCCTAGCAAGGTGTGATAGAATTGGCCTGTTATGTTCAGATTCAAATAAGCATGAACCACTAATTTGACAGGGAAGTGATACTTATAATGCAGCAAGCTGTTCTAATTGCTGTTGTGGTAGAGTTTTTCTATTTTCCTGCCAAATGCATTTATTGGTCCACTGAAAAATGAAAATAATGTTCCCTGTAACTCAGACTCTTATTGATCAAGGCATTTTAAAAATCATGGGTGTTAACTCCCCTCAAGTTATGACCCGTTGTCCCCTACAGAATAATGGTTGCATCTAATATTAAAATAAAGATGGCGGAGTATAGCGTTGATTCATCTCGTTCTACTCTGGATTACTTGGAGTCAATAAAGATCCTAGAAAGTTAGTATTTATATGCCTGTGTGTTTTTTTTTTTGTTTTTTTTTTTCACTGTCTTTGACTTTCCCAGTATGTTTGTTGCTGTTGACAACAATTCAGTCCTCTGCCAGGCTTCAGTCAATGTTTTTCTTCACTACCTACCCAACTCCTCGTCGGGCACTATGTAGCTGGTGTGGTATATTTATCACAGACAGTAGGGCAATTGTCACATTTAGTGCTCCAAGAAAATATTCTCTGTCCATGTGTATTTATATAAATAAATGCAGTTTCTTTGGCTTGAATAACGATCACTGGCTTCGTACATACAGGTATACTGGTTTACCTGTTTCTAGTTGAAATATAGCCAATCTTATTAACCAAGACAGTTGGACATTTGCCACATGTCACAACACTCATTTCCAAGTGCCATAGCTTGAAACAAGTAGTCAAATCTGATATTGGCTGGAGCTTTAGTTTATATGGACATGGTAAATGGCAAACTAGATGGTCAGAAAGTAATAAAAATAATCACAGCTTTACTCCACCCACCCCACTATGAAGTAAAAGGCTGTTTATAAGGCCATGTATGATGGTTTCATTTTTCTTATGGAAAACAATTTTAATTAAAAACTTCTATGCTCCTGTACCCAACCGTGGGGGTTCATCACACTAAACAACAGGTGTCACTATTACTAAGATAAATGTACTTTTTTTTCATTAAAATTACTGAATGCTTATACTTATGTACTAAAACGTTAGTTAACATTTAATATCAGGCAATGCATTGGTTCATTACCCTGGCTACGTGTTAAAATGGGTATGAATTCATTTTGGATAAGTACGTACATAACCGACCAATCTTGGACTTTATTTCAATGTGTTGGTCAGGGTTCTGACCCTGTGTATTTTTCGGTGGGTACCGTTTAATTTCATTACCCTGGCTACGTGTTAAAATGGGTATGAATTCATTTTGGATAAGTACGTACATAACCGACCAATCTTGGACTTTATTTCAATATGTTGGTCAGGGTTCTGACCCTGTGTATTTTTCGGTGGGTACTATTACTAAGATAAATGTACTTTTTTTTCATTAAAATTACTGATATATATATATATATATATATATATATATATATATATATATATATATATATATATATATATATATATATATATATATATATATATATATCTTTACGTTGGGGGCGCCTAGCTGCATTTCTATTGTCACAGTGCTTTGTTTAGAAATTTCGTAGTCGTAGAGTAGTGTAATGTAGTGTAGTGTAGTGTAGTGTAGTGTAGTGTAGTGTAGTGTAGTGTAGTGTAGTGTAGTGTGGTGTGGTGTAGTGTAGTGTAGTGTGGTGTAGTGTAGTGTAGTGTAGTGTAGTGTGCTGTGGTGTGGTGAAGTGTGGTGTGATGTAGTTTATAATATAATGCAGTATTCAGTGCAGTGAATCGTAGTGCACTACTAGATAGTCCTACTACATAAACCATTATAAAATTCAATCAGAAAATCAATTACTTCATTCTGAGACGATTAATTTGCCACACTGCTTTAAACTGCATTTAATTTGCCAGACACGCTAGTATCGAAGACATACATATTGCACAATTATTCTTCTAAGCAATGTATGTATATATACCGACACTAAGTTATAAACCTGTAATTGTTAAGACATCCGACATACACTAAGAATCTGAGATTGTGCCAAGTATTACATTAATACAGTCAGTCACGCATACTTAGTCACTTCGAGCGGTAATCACAACCAAGTGACGAAAACTGTGATTAAAAAATTCCACAGAATTAACAGTTATGCTACACGTCTGCTTGTCAACCTCCCATCGCTGACATTTTCGCTGGTGGAGAGGAACGCTTCATAAATACAATGTCGAACATACGAGACTATTATTCTCGTCGCCATTCACACTTAAGTGTTTTAAAACAGTATGTTGAACACATATTACAATGCTAAATCTTATAGTGGAAGTGCTAGCGTGCTGTTAAGCGCATCGTAATTCTGCATCACGCGAGCACTAGCATGTTAGAGATAAAACATGCATATGTTTTTTTTGATTGTTCGAACGACTAGAATTCCACTTCACAGCAGATGGCACACATTCTCCTTACTAATTACATAATATACCTAGAATAGCAGATCTCTTAAGCACATATGCTATGGGCCAACGCAAGTATGCCGTGATTGTAGCTGTCCACAAAGACAACAAATATAAAAACATGACGCAAGCATTCAACGGACAGCGACTCCAAAATATAGGGCCATTAGCACGTAATGAGTACAGACAAGCAATGATTCAAATGACGTCACACGCCACTTACAGCTCTTCGTCGCTATAAGCCTCGATGACCACATGTTCTGTCATATGGAGATTAAAAATAAAATCCTCTCCAATAAAAGTACATGTATGAAGATAAATAGACTTACATACTTGGCATGTTCAATATTAAAGTGTTTTCCGTATACACTCTAATCTAGGCAAAATCGTATTAGAGTAAATAGTATACTGCAATCGAAGGAAGCACGTGCTCCCCGAAGACAACAGCAACGTCCTTGTCAGTAAATCCGTAGACTACACGTCCGCCATAAATCAAAGTGTATTGACAATTGCGTAACTGCATTAGACGTACTATTCTAATATGGAATCAACGAATAAATGCTTTTTAACTGCGCAAATTAAACAAACTGATAAGAAGATCAGTTAGTGATGTAATTAATGAGATGCAATAACACGTTTTCATGAGATAAATTACGAACTAACACATATAGTGCAGTTGTTTTTCGCTCCTCGTCCTTGTCAAACACATTCTCATACGTAATGCTTATATATTTATTTTACCAGAAAAAAATGACAGACACTAAAACAAAAACAAAAAAAATCAAATATCGATAAATAAAAATAATTGTCATAATAATGATACGAAAGTACTTTTTTAATTTCCTGACATGTTGCTGTAACTCTATAAACTTCAATGTATTTTGTTCAATAACATTTTAATATTAATACGATTCGCATAATAGCACGTGGATTTCATTTCAAACAACCAATTAATATATATATATTTTGCAGGCAAAAATGATTAAGGTTATATTTATCGGAAAATACCATATTAATTACTCCTTTAAGTCGCGGGCACTTTGATGTGAACAAATAGTAGTCGGCCTAATTTTGAATTCACAATGCATTTGATACCATGCCACGTACTTTGTAGCAATAATTGGCTCGGATGGGACCACTGCAATGACTGTTTAAGCGTTATTAGCTACATAGCAATGTCAGAGTTGCCTTCATTATACGTTTTTGTCTATTCCAAAAAAATACTGGCGATGTAGGTGGCTCTGATAGACGGCGTAGATGCGTAGATAGAGCAATTCATTCTACCCCTCCCACTGGGATTCTCATGGAATGAATTTGATACCTCACTAGTTGTTAGTCATGCTCCATGTGAGGAAAAATGAATCCAATAATCAAGAACAAATTTGAATTGACAAATCTGATATAAAGTGAACTGCATATTGACAGTAAAATCATAACGTGTGTATTGAATGTAATTACTTGTGCGGGGCAATGTATTTTATGACTTTTTCCAGTAAATTCACCAAAACACACAGTCACAATTCAGCATGTGCAACATCAACTCATTCAACCTTTAATTCACCTAGTGAAATATATACATGCACAATGTAAATGATTCCGAGTAACCAAAATGAATACTATTACATTAAATATTGAAGCTAATTTCAGAACGGTAAAGCACGATACGACAGTTAAAATATATTATTATAATTGCGTACACATGACTCACGCATAAAAATCACGTCCCAAGCTGCAATTGTGCTTCTCGCGCTTGTCCTCGGCAACATTTCTTTCGATTTAAAGGATAATACTTCATCCGGATGATGTGAAATACGAGTAATGATACGCGTATTTAGTCCCGAAAACTTATAATTGAAACCTTGCCTCGCCGGAAATTCGATGAAACACTTGCCATATCATAAAACCTGACTTTTCATGTATCTACATGAAAGCATCATATTACCGTTGGCTGTTGAATTGTTTTAATGAGTGTTTCATACATACATATAACCTTTACAATTTTCCAGCTGATGCCCATGGGATTCATCTAGATATTGAGTTTTAATTGGGACATACAAGCCTTGTATCCCAATTATATGGCATGCGCTTCGATGATGTTTTTTTGAAAACCAAGTTCGATTCCGAGAAGCCTCCAAGGTAATTAATTACAAGAAAAAAATGCACTTGGATGAATGTTCCGTCTCAGATGGCAAGAGTGCCTAATTAATCATTAAGGGTATAGAGATGTCATTTCAGAGTTTCTGGGGTTGCTGACATCCAGACGCATCAAAGTAAGCACCAACTAAAATGCTTGAATACACATTGCATTAAGACGTCACGGTGAATGTTGTGAAACATAATGTTCATCTAACGTTGTACTGAGCGAACAGCAAATACAAAATGTTTTTCTAATTATATAAAGCACACCAGAACAAATATCAACTCTAATAGTTTGTTCACATCTGTCATGTGGGTGATTCGAGGGCTTGCACACTCATGTCCATAAATATGCTACACGGTATTGTAATTTCGAAAGTAAAACAAAAACGAAATATATATGGTAGGGTCGAATTTGGTGGCTCCAAGCTAAGACTAGTGCCCGCTAAAATCTCGGTTACTAATATACGTAAATTCAATAATGCATGTCACTACAAATAATGCGACCTTTAACTAGAAATGGAACATCTGTCCCTGACCAGGGATTAACACCTAACATATAATAATTGATGGCAAATGATAATAAATAAACATTGCTGCCATCTTCTACGCGTGTTAATATGACGCATGTGACTCGTACACTATTCTGCGTGGAACCGAGTTCTCATCAACAATAGTGAACGGAGTCCAGACGTTATTGTTGAAGTATTGTTTTCTACACGCCCGTATAACAAATGCATTACTCAGATCTTCATTTCAGTAACGTTACGGAAAATGCAAAACTTACAGAATGAATGTTTACTTCAGTAATATTAGTAGACAGTCGTATGATCGTGTACGTAATGACGCAATAGAATGTATACATATTATTAGAGAACTGCTTCTGTTGTCATGATTCCTGAAAAAGTCTCATCTCAGCAATTAAAAACAGGATATAACATGAATCAGAGGTTATTTCGAAAAGCTCATCAATTATTAAAGAATATTCAATTACAATCAAATTGTCAATTTCAAATGCTGTGATGATCTCAGTTTCATTCTTCAAATCGGATTGTCCAATTTATAGATGATATTAATTGACAGAATACAACAATCAAAGCCTCGATTATCTTGGTAAAATGCCGAGAAAACGTCACATTTCTTTAAAACGGTAGGTTATTTAATAAAATAACACGATGACTCCGATGCTGGCTGTTGAACTGTTATGCTGCTTTCCGTGTGACCTTAGCTTGACCCTAGAACCGTCGTTCTTTATCTTTGGCTTTCTAATTTGTTCGATGATAAACATTCATGCAACATGTTTAATCGACAATCTGACTCCACGTGGAGTTGGCAATTTTAATCAGAGTCCAAATGAAAATCTACAGACGAGAGATATATAATTATGACTGATTACAAAATTGGACAGAATTGAAAATGTGAGTGCACTGAATACACGATTCAGTGCTAATAGCTTCCATTATGTTCTAACAAAATGATCAAATATTCCAGGCAGTGGCGTGTACAGGTGAAATTCGGTCAGGTGGAGTTTGTTCTATATCGGCAAATGATTGACGTGTTTGAGACAAACAAACTCGTCGTGGACAAACCCAATTCCAATATGGTGCAAGAATTAGTTAACCCACACAATAAAGATGGCTGCGTGTTATCTACATCTGACCAAATCCAGCGACATATTGAATATATGTTTGTGTAATTTTCAATCCTATCTAAGGATAAAAAATATTATTGTTTATTGAATATTAACAATAATATTATAACATATGCATGCAAAATGACATATGTGCTGAATCTGTTTTATCCTAACCAGGTCACGCATGTCCCTTCAATGACCCGGCCTCGACGTATGCACGAATATACGAATATCCTATAACACGGACCATGTTTACTCAGTCATGTATTCTCAATACAGTGGTCGTATTCTTTATAAAATATGAACAGTTAGTCTTCGCATAAATGATGAACAGATAACTAGTTACATCCACAGGGGATATAAAACTTGTTGCTACCACAAACTCGTATATATATGTTTTGTTTATAGCCGCAGAAAAATTCTCAGTAGAGCTGTAAATGGTAACCACCAGAGGGCAGTAAAGAAGGTGATTGCACAATACCGAGTGATCACACCTGAAAATATAATATATAGTAGCTGAAAAGAATACAATTGTTATTTCGGTGTGGCTAATAGTAAACCTACCGCATTGGAGGCAATTTACGTATAAACATAGTTATATTGAATATGTACTTTTGTGCTGATTGTAACTTATCTTATCAGATCTATCATATCTAAGTATTCTTCTTGGATAATAGCTATACAAACGTCCTTGAACATAAATCGATGATATCGATCGGGCAAATCTACGTGTTATTTTTAGCCTGCGGATGATATATATGAAAACATAATATGTATCCTTTGTTTCTTTCTTTACACCTGTATATCAAAATGCTTTATTCGATGAACAGTTGCTGGAAAAGCGTCACTGTATCAATAATATACACTATATTGATCCTTATCACAGCTTATTACAACTCAGTCAAGAGTGCATGTGAACTACACATTGTCTTTGAGTAGTGTTTGTTTATGCAGTACCTTCACATTCTGCAAACATTCACAGCGACGATTGTTACGTCAGCTGTTTTTTTAGTAAGATCTCTGTATATTAACACATTAACCGGAATATTTGCATATTGAAATTAAGACATTGCTATAACACATATTAGCCTGTGACTACTCAAAAGCGATATGCGACATTGTTGTTATAAAGCTGCATACCCATAGAGTATGTTATGTTATCGCCGCGATATAATGGTTATTTATACTCTGTTGTGCAAGACAATTCACACATATATGTTACACGTTTAACTTAAAGTAATTTTCATATGTTTCAAGTTTTTTCCCGGTGAACATATACAAATACTACACGAGTTTAATTGATATTACCTAATCAATCATTTGATACCCTATTTTCACAGGTATATATTTCAAGCTGTTGAATTTTAACACGACTGGCCTGTTTGTACCAATCATATTACAGAATGCCCATCAACATGTAGATTGGAATGGATGCCATCGTTTGAAGCGAGCGTTGGGGCGCGTGGAACTGCACCTGGAACTTCACTGTATTGTTCGTTTCAGCTATAGTCAAGGAAACAACAGAAACTCAAACTTTAAGTCGTCCTGAGCAACCAAAGTGTTCACATGTAGGGGTAATCTTGTTACACTGTCCACGGGGTCTCAACAACTATCCTAAAGTAAAGTTTTTGGAGAGTTTTTGGTAGTTTCGTTTCAATGGAGATAACAAATCTCATGCGTTACCGCTGTATGGATGTGAGAATTAAAAAGTGCGATATATTCAAATACAATTTGAAACAAAAACTCACATTGGTGAATGCATGAAAATACCGGTATTTAGCAAGAACATATAAATTGATTATTTTTAAAAACAAGTGTTCACAAAAAAATTTACCTAGTTAATAAACGAGCTTAATCTTGACAATTTAAAAGGGAATTAGTTTATTTGTGATGTCACAATTTCAAAGTGCGTGCAAAGGCCAATCAGATTTGTCGCTAGATATAGAGTCAATACTACCAGCCTTTGTCCCCACTACTGCATACTACACGTGATAACGGTATTTAGTCTCCCACAGGAGGAGTTATTTTTTTGAAATAGCACAAACAAACACACACTCGTTTAAACGACTGTCGTTCTTGTGTTTCGGTCTGAGACTATTAGTGTAAGACCTCATATGCACATTTCTGCTATAACTATTCCAAGGGGGTATTTTAACTATAACACAATCTAAATTCTACATTAGGCAAATAAACTTTGATTTGTTGTTGTTGAGTTCTTTTTTAGGGTATTATATGTAATATTATGTTTTGAGTGTCCAAAAAGTCACAAAATGCGCCAAAAAGCATGCGTTTGAGACATGGCTATGCCGAATTTGGTTTGCCAGTATTTTTTGAAGACGTTGGATACTCTCCCAACACGGGATGTTCATTCTATTGATTTAGCTCTTGAGCTATCTTGGGCTAACCGCTAACACGTTCAAAACGTTCACAGAATGGCCAAAACACGCGCGTTTCATACGGATTAAAAATGTTCATATACTGGCGACCCGTGCAATGTCAATAATAATCTTTCTATAAAAACATAATTACACCTTACGTTAAGGTCGTGCGCGATGGATTGTAAATTACCACACCTGCATCCGTATGGAGATTGTAAATAACCACACTTGCATCCGTATGGAGATTGTAAATAACCACACTTGCATCCGTATGGAGATTGTAAATAACCACATTTGCATTTGTCTAAGGATTGTAAATAACAACATTTGTATCCGTATGGAGATTGTAAATAACCACTCTTGCATTCGTATGGAGATTGTAAATAACCACTCTTGCATTCGTATGGAGATTGTAAATAACCACACTTACATCCGTATGGAGATTGTAAATAATCACATTTGCATTTGTCTAAGGATTGTAAATAACCACATTTGTATCCGTATGGAGATTGTAAATAACCACCCTTGCATTCGTATGGAGATTGTAAAAAACCACACTTGCATCCATATAAAGATTGTAAATAACAATAACCACATTTGTATCCGTATGGAGACTGTAAATAACCACATTTGTGTCCGCATCGAGATTGTAAATAAACACATTTGTATTCGTATGGAGATTGTAAATAAGAACTCTCGCATTCGTATGGGGATTGTAAATAACTACATTTTCATTCCTACGGAGACTGTAAATAACCACATTTGTGTCCGAATAAACACTCTTGCATCCGTATGGAGATTGTAAATAACCACACTTGCATCCGTATGGAGATTGTAAATAACCACACTTGCATCCGTATGGAGATTGTAAATAACCACATTTGCATTTGTCTAAGGATTGTAAATAACAACATTTGTATCCGTATGGAGATTGTAAATAACCACTCTTGCATTCGTATGGAGATTGTAAATAACCACTCTTGCATTCGTATGGAGATTGTAAATAACCACACTTACATCCGTATGGAGATTGTAAATAATCACATTTGCATTTGTCTAAGGATTGTAAATAACCACATTTGTATCCGTATGGAGATTGTAAATAACCACCCTTGCATTCGTATGGAGATTGTAAAAAACCACACTTGCATCCATATAAAGATTGTAAATAACAATAACCACATTTGTATCCGTATGGAGACTGTAAATAACCACATTTGTGTCCGCATCGAGATTGTAAATAAACACATTTGTATTCGTATGGAGATTGTAAATAAGAACTCTCGCATTCGTATGGGGATTGTAAATAACTACATTTTCATTCCTACGGAGACTGTAAATAACCACATTTGTGTCCGAATAAACACTCTTGCATCCGTATGGAGATTGTATATAATCACATTTGCATTCGTATGGGGATTGTAAATAACCACACTTGCATCCGTATAGGGATTGTATATAATCACATTTGCATTCGTATGGAGATTGTAAATAACCACACTTGCATCCGTATGGAGATTGTATATAATCACATTTGCATTCGTATGGGGATTGTAAATAACCACTCGTGTATTGATATGGAGATTGTAAATAACCACTCTTGCATTCGTATGGACATTGTATATAACCACATTCGCATTCGTATGAAGATCGTAAATAACCACTCTTGCATTCGTATGGAGATTGTAAATAACCATATTTGCATTCGTATAAAGATTGTGAATAACCACACCTGCATCCGTATAAAGATTTAAATAACCCCACTTGCATTCGTATGGAGATTTTAAATAACCACACTTGCATCCGTACAGAGATTGTAAATAACCACTCTTGAATTCGTATAGAGATTGTGAATAACCACTCTTGCATCCGTATGGAGATTGTAAATAACCATATTTGCATTCGTATAAAGATTGTGAATAACCACACCTGCATCCGTATAAAGATTTAAATAACCCCACTTGCATTCGTATGGAGATTTTAAATAACCACACTTGCATCCGTACAGAAATTGTAAATAACCACTCTTGAATTCGTATAGAGATTGTAAATAACCACATTTGCATTCCTATGGAGATTGTAAATAACTACACTTGCATTCGTATGGAGATTGGATATAATCACATTTGCATTCGTATGGAGATTGTAAATAACCACACTTGCATCCGTATGGAGATTGTATATAATCACATTTGCATTCGTATGGAGATTGTAAATAACGACACTTGCATCCGTATGGAGATTGTCTATAATCACATTTGCATTCGTATGGGGATTGTAAATAACCACTCGTGCATTGATATGGAGATTGTAAATAACCACTCTTGCATTCGTATGGAGATTGTAAATAACCACATTTGCATTCGTATAAAGATTGTGAATAGCCACATTTGCATCCGTATGGAGATTGTAAATAACTACACTTGCATTCGTATGGAGATTGGATATAATCACATTTGCATTCGTATGGAGATTGTAAATAACCACACTTGCATCCGTATGGAGATTGTATATAATCACATTTGCATTCGTATGGAGATTGTAAATAACGACACTTGCATCCGTATGGAGATTGTCTATAATCACATTTGCATTCGTATGGGGATTGTAAATAACCACTCGTGCATTGATATGGAGATTGTAAATAACCACTCTTGCATTCGTATGGAGATTGTAAATAACCACATTTGCATTCGTATGGGAATTGTAAATAACTACTCTTGCATTGATATGGAGATTGTAAATAACCACATTTGCATTCGGATGGAGATTGTAAATAACCACATTTGCATTCGTATTTAGATTGTAAATAACCACATTTGCATTCGTATGGAGATTGTAAATAACCACACTTGCATTCGTATTTAAATTGTAAATAACCACACTTGCATTCGTATTTAGATTGTAAATAACCACATTTGCATTCGTATGGAGATTGTAAATAACCACATTTGCATTCGTATGGAGATCGTAAATAACCACACTTGCATTCGTATTTAGATTGTAAATAACCACATTTGCATTCGTACGGAGATTGTAAATAACCACATTTGCATTCGTATGGAGATCGTAAATAACCACACTTGCATTCGTATTTAAATTGTAAATAACCACATTTGCATTCGTATGGCGATTGTAAATAACCACATTTGCATTCGTATGGCGATTGTAAATAATCACACTTGCATCCATATGGAGATTTTAAATACCCACAATTGCATTCGTATTGAGATTATAAATAACCACATTTGCATTCGTATGGAGATTGTAAATAACCATATTTGCATTCGTATACAGATTCTGATTGTAAATAAGCACATTTGCATTCGTATGGAGATTGTAAATAACCATATTTGCATTCGTATAAAGATTGTAAATAACCACATTTGCATCCGTATAAAGATTGTAAATAACCACTCTTGCATTCGTATGGAGATTGTAAATAATCACACTTGCATATGTATGGCGATTTTAAATATCCACACTTGCATTCGTATGGAGATTTTAAATAACGACACTTGCATTCGTATGGAGATTGTAAATAATCATACTTGCATGCGTATAAAGATTGTAAATAACCACATTTGCATTCGTATGGAGATCGTAAATAACCACATTTGCATTCGTATGGAGATTGTGAATAACTACTCTAGCATTGATATGGAGATCGTAAATAACCACACTTGCATTCGTATTTAGATTGTAAATAACCACATTTGCATTTGTATGGAGATTGTAAATAACCACACTTGCATTCGTATGGAAATCGTAAATAACCACACTTGCATTCGTATTTAGATTGTAAATAACCACATTTGCATTCGTATGGAGATTGTAAATAACCACATTTGCATTCGTATGGAGATCGTAAATAACCACACTTGCATTCGTATTTAAATTGTAAATAACCACATTTGCATTCGTATGGCGATTGTAAATAGCCACATGGGCATTCGTATGGAGATTGTAAATAACCACATTTGCATTCGTATGGAGATCGTAAATAACCACACTTGCATTCGTATTTAAATTGTAAATAACCACATTTGCATTCGTATGGCGATTGTAAATAGCCACATGGGCATTTGTATGGAGATCGTAAATAACCACATTTGCATTCGTATGGCGATTGTAAATAGCCACACTTGCATCCGTATGGAGATTGTAAATAATCACACTTGCATCCATATGGAGATTTTAAATAACCACAATTGCATTCGTATTGAGATTATAAATAACCACATTTGCATTCGTATGGAGATTGTAAATAACCATATTTGCATTCGTATACAGATTGTAAATAAGCACATTTGCATTCGTATGGAGATTGTAAATAACCATATTTGCATTCGTATACAGATTGTAAATAAGCACATTTGCATTCGTATGGAGATTGTAAATAACCACATTTGCATCCGTATAAAGATTGTAAATAACCACTCTTGCATTCGTATGGAGATTGTAAATAATCACACTTGCATATGTATGGCGATTTTAAATATCCACACTTGCATTCGTATGGAGATTTTAAATAACGACACTTGCATTCGTATGGAGATTGTAAATAATCATACTTGCATTCGTATGGAGATTGTAAATAACCACTCTTGCATTTGTATGGAGATTGTAAATAACCACGCTTGCATTCGTATGGAGATTTTAAATAACAACTCTTGCATTCGTATGGAGATTGTAAATAATCACACTTGCATCCGTATGGAGATTTTAAACAACCACACTTGCATTCGTATGGAGATTGTAAATAATCACACTTGCATTCGTATGTAGATTTTAAATATCCACACTTGCATTCGTATGGAGATTGTAAATAACCACTCTTGCATTCATATGGAGATTGTAAATAAACACACTTGCATCCGTATGGAGATTTTAAATAACCACACTTGCATTCGAATGGTGATTGTAAATAATCACACTTGCATTCGTATGGAGATTTTAAATACCCACACTTGCATTCGTATGGAGATTGTAAATAATCACACTTGCATTCGTATGGAGATTGTAAATAATCACACTTGCATTCATATGGAGATTTTAAATAAACACTCTTGCATTCGTATGGAGATTGTAAATAATCGCACTTGCATCCGTATGGAGATTTTCAATAACCACACTTGCATTCGTATGGAGATTGTAAATAATCACACTTGCATTCGTATCGAGATTGTAAATAACCACACTTGCATTCGTATGGAGATTTTAAATAACCACACTTGCATTCGTATGGAGATTGTAAATAACCACTCTTGCATTCATATGGAGATTGTAAATAAACACACTTGCATCCGTATGGAGATATTAAATAACCACATTTGCATTTGTATGGAGATTGTAAATAATCACACTTGCATCCGTATGGAGATTGTAAATAAACTACACTTACATTCGTATGGAGATTGTATATAACCACTCTTGTATTGATATGGAGATTGTAAATAACCACATTTGCATTCGTATGGAGATTGTAAATAACCACATTTGCATTCGTATGGAGATTGTAAACAACCACATTTGCATTCGTATGGAGATTGTAAATAGCCATATTTGCATTCGTATTGCGGTTTTAAATAGCCACACTTGCATTGTATGAAAATTGTAAAAAGCCCTACATGCATTCGTACAGATATTCTTGATAAAACAACACGGGTAATTGTATGAAGATTTCTAATGGCAACACTAGTACTAATATTAATGGCCCCATTATACTCGTACGGAGGTTAAAAATCACATCATTTTATTCGCTGATGATAATCAGTACACCTCTGTTGAACAATCCATCACTTTTATAGATTTTCACTATTACGTAACTAGATTACAAAAGTATTGAAATAATGACATTTGACAGTGATGTAAATTAACCACTGTTTATGGCAAGTATTGGATTACATTTGTTGAAAGTAACTATTAATAGTAACTCGATCGTTGTGCAAACACGTTATATTGACAGAGTATTAACTATATTATCATAAACCATACGCATAACCGTAATTATAACGCGAGTATTTCGATGATATGAACATTTACGCTAAATGTTATATTTGTGTATTGTTAAAAACCAAATGCATACTAGAATCTAACAACTGACCTAAAATACAATATTTATGAATCTGTGTAGTGATTTTCTTATCTTCCAAGCCTTTATTTGATATTCCATTCAACACATGTACATATTTCAAGCTGTGTTTTTCAGCAGACACAAACAGCGCCAGTCATCGGCCGCGGATAAAGGAATAACTCGTGTTTTACGGTTAAAAGGACACGTTGAAAACATAGTTCTGCCTTTGGTCTTCACGCGTCTTAACAATAAATTGGCAAGCAGGAGTGGCGATTCAGTTGAGAAAATAATTGGAAACAGCCAAACCCAAATTCAAATAGTCTAAACATACAGCCTTTCAGTCATGTTATTGCCAGCAGTTATCACTAACAAGAGTAGCACTAAATCGCCTCGCACTCCGAAAACAGAATTGGAGTTCAGCTGAGCTTGATTATTCTTATAATTTCTCAACTCAACAGAGATGTTCAAAACCATTCTAGCTGACATAAAATGGTTTACGAATATAAATCCACTTCGATTTACTCTACTTACTGAGGAACAACCATACATAATAAACATCAACAGTTTAGTTATTTTGCCATACATTACATTTGAAAGAATTAAGTTTTAACAGCAGGCAAACAAGGATGCGCCACGTGTTCTGTTACTCGGTCGTTTCCACGACAAGTGATTCATGTATTCAATTCCTATCATATACTAGACCACTAGTTATCCGAAAAACTGTAATAGCTAAATTGTTTATACCTAATTTAGGTGGGTGTCTGCAAAAGCTTTCTCAACTCACTTTATTCATTCATTGATAAATGTTTATAGACCAATCAGCATGTAGCAACTTTCCGTGTTTTTCCACGGAAAACGATGAGCTTGAAGTGAACAGTATGCATTCGTACGAAGTCAAGTCATTCATTACTACAATGTGTGGGAAACTCGGATCTCTACAGATAAAATAATCTAGATTTTCTTTAAGGTTTTCATGAAAAAACATAAACAAAAACTGTTGACACGAGTGAGCCAAAATGAAAATAGAAGCAAAACAAAGCATAAGCCAGCAAGCAGACATGGTTTCAAAAGTACAATTTATTCGAAAGTACAATTTATTCGAATACTGTGGTATATATTTACTGGGTAGAAAAGTCAAAAGTTGGAAGTCATCTATCACTTCAATCCTTATGTTTTGAGATGAAATGACATCGTTCACATACGATCTCAGTCTGACATTGTGATTTTCTTCAAGTATACCGTACCCGTCACGTAGACAGTTACGCTGTCATTAGAGGTATATCGGATTCGATACCTTGTACACTGACAAGTTGAAGTACGAGTACTCAGGCTAAGCTCAAAGTAATCTCACTACCCCTTGAAATAAGGTTTTAAAGCCTAAAATATATGCTTGGGGTAGAAAGGCAATACATTTGTCAGTTAGTTGATGACACTGAGTGTACAATCTGCAATCTCCATGACACCAACTGCCTGGGGACCATGTTGCACTTAGCAATGACGTCTTTCTATGAACGTGTCATTTGTTGCTGACAATATATAACACTTTTGACTTGACAGGCTAATGACAATTCGAGGATAAAAACACGGACGCCATCTCTGTGAAGATTACACAGGTCGACTTGACGTTGAGTAATTACGCCAGTAATTGCCTACCCTTAAATGGTACACACGAATTGCTATTCTCAGTCAAAAGCAAGCAGGAATGTGCGTATTGATTACTTTAAAAGTAACAATGGATTACACTTACTGAATATATCTGGTGGCGTTAGCACGGATTGGTTGACTTTTATTTTAGTTACAGTATTTTAAATGAACTTTCAACACATCTAATTCCATCGACTGGCATGTTTGTCACACACAATCCCGGTCATTTGTATGCATAATGACGACGCCTAATGACATCTGGAATGGCCATCAAACGAATAGTTCACGGAAAAACAACGAGTTAGGAGTGAAACATTGAAATGTCAAAGTTAATATGTCAATTGAGATTTAACAGCGAATATATGAATTTCATTGTGTTCATAATGGTCTTGTCTATTAACAGTACAACGAATATTGTGACATTGAATTCTTAGAGCTAATTAAAAACGGGCAACTCGGAATATTATAAAATAACTATTTGCGCAGTTCCGCCAAATTAATCTTAATATTGTGCACAGATGTCTCATATTTTGGTTAGTTATGAAAACCATCTTCATTGAATATAAACGATATATAATAGCAATCTGTTGGTCACATATTCTAGAGGTTGTAAACTCGGTCATACGAATCAATGAAGCGAGTATTGTCATATCGATTACGATCTTTTAATCAACATACCCGTCGTTTCTTCATTTATCAAACAGCAAATGCAATGGGATATCTTAAATTGGAACATCGTCATGAGACAAAATGAAAATTCTGACGACGATAAAACAGATATATACATCAATTTACACATTATATGGAAACATGGTACGTGACAGGAGAAGAAATGAACATGTTTTTGTTGCCTTGTGGTTAGTACAAGGCGAGAAAGAAGTACGGTGATTGTATCCCCCGTCATGGGTTCCCGTACTACCTTGGTGCATATTTTGCGTCACTCTTTGTTTTAGCCTTATACGATTTTGATAACCTTATTATTATTATTATTATTATTATTATAATACATCTTTTTTCTGTGTCAACCAACCACAGCGGGGGTTGATGCTGATCCTTACTTCCTGAGTGCAGGGGATGGGGGAGCTGGATTTACGTTGAGAGTGCTCCGCAGTCAGATAAGAAAGAAAACCGAACCCCCAAAATACCGACGTTGGGGCTAAAATGACCAACAGTTTAAATTGGGGTCGACCGTAAAAATAGGGGTCAAAACATCAACGCATACCCATGTACCTGTAGTAATAATTTATTGAGATATTATAGCCTGTAATATCAACGAAAATCGTTTTGCGCTGTGCGAACGTTAGCGTTCAGTGACTGGGTTGTATTTCCGTCACGCGCTATTATAGCACTTCAGCGCCGAATCAAACAAACGAAAGTGTTCGAATGTGATGTCAATAGAACACAGAATGACTGACAGCACACATACAGGCAGGGTCAGAAATAATAAAAAAGTCTTTACAATACAAAGTATTGATATATCGCTATGGTATTCTTTTCGTTTATAATTCACATAAATATAGTACGGTGATTCCTGAAGGAGTAAAACATTAAGTCATAAAAAAACTAATTTTAAATTTGATACATTAGTATTGTTAAGATTGCTTTATTGCCACCATGTTATTATGGGATGCCGATCACAGAAAGCGAATATCAGTTGTAAAGAGCTTTTCAAAATTTATTATTTTGCGACAACTAATTCATATTAATGTTTCCATTTACTAAGCCGTATACGCCTCAAACATAATATAGCAACATTTGCTTTTAAATGCACCTTTACAAATTATTCTGTAATAAACCTAGTCACTTTTTATTGCCTAAATTTCCCATGGATATAATTTGTTGATATGTATATTTATATAGTTTAAAACTCTTAAAACTGTAACATAGCACCTCATAAAACTGGTAGGATCACTACGTGCGCTGCATGACAACACAGCCGTTTAGATTGAATGTGGAAGAACATATTTAAATAATAAAAATATATGCGAAAAGTGAATATCTGTGTACCATATCAAAAGCACCTGATCACCGCAAAACATTTAATAGATCACAATAAAACATAACGTGTGACACGTCATATCATTGGACAATATGAGGGTACATTTCACCATTCAGGTAAACGTGTGTTATCCCATTAAATGCGTGATTACATTGCATATGAAACCAATAAAACACCGGTTCCCCGTAAATGAAATTATTGCAAATGAACTAGTAGAAATGCGTGATTCTCACATTAAAAATCAGACGTGTTGTTCAATTACCAGTAAATCAAATGCCAGCTTCTCGGCCTATCTACCACAACATTGTACTAAACCCACTTTAAGACATTACCACCACCAAGGCGCATTTGTATGGACACCAGTTCGAGTATACTGATAGGTATATAATTAATGGAATGAAGGGCATATGAATGATAGAACAGCCAATCTGAACACAATAAACTTAGGTGCATATCCAGCCACTTTGCGTTGTTAATTATAAATTATTAATTTTTAAGACAGTCAGAGAATGTAATATTTATCAGTCTACTAGTCCACTCGATATATTTGAAACATCGTCAATTGAATTACTAATTAATTAATTAATGTAACCCCTTAGGTGAAACTGTTATGGCGGAAATCAAGCTGGCGCTAGAGTAGAGAAGATGAATTGAGGCGACTAAGTAAGAAAATACTGGAGGTCATGGTTTATGTATTGTCGCAGTCGACATTAACAAATTATCCGATTCCCATTCTCATTAGAACACAGATATAGCTGATATACCGTGGACGTTACTCAATATTATTCTGCCCGTTATATGAAGAGTATCAATCAATTATTTATAAATGAATATGAATACAAATTAGGATACATAAATTTTATTTAGTTGGTTGATATGTTTGACATTGCGTGGTTCAGTGGCGCCAGTATAACGTCCACAAAGAAAATGATAAACGATAAAAGCCACAAATCAAACTTCAAATGTACGTTATACGTTATTTGACCAGAATGAGTGACGTAAATTTAAAACAGCGACTAAGTGTTGTCGTTGCTGTAACACATCAACACAAGCTCGATATTTTAATACTCAACTTACTCTTGCAAAATACATCGATCAAGTGTCCGTTTATTAAACACATGATTCTGTAGACTTAAGGTAGTTGCTGCAATTAGAATAGAACGTCAGACTTTTTCAAAAAAGAGCTGTATAACTCTAAAACATTTTTCTCATTTCCTATCTTATTAAAATGTTATTCAATTTGCTAGCATATTGCGCATATGTATACTCAACATCAATAATCAGTAATTCTCTGAAATAGTGTGCGTGTCTGATTTCCATCCGTGTACAACTTTCTGGCCAACATAACCAGTCACTTTAGTAATCTAAAAACACAGCTTAAACATAAATTTGAGGTTTAAATCTCATAATACAACTGGCTTGCTATTAATAAATTAATAAAAAAAATTAACAGTAAATTTCCTGGACACGTGATATTTGTTCATATCATGTTCCGTTGTATGTTAATTTCTTGTTTTTACGAAAAAGTGGTTGCATAATAATTGACTTGTAGATAAAATAGCAGATAGTACATTTCTACAAGATCAATGATAATGACTGGTCGCCCGTTCAAACATATACCTCTCATGCTCCAAATAGTTCGTAGTTCCGTACTTTATAAAAGGAACAAACAGGAAGAAATCGATGATGGATACCACAATCTTTATAATTGAAATCTTCAAAATTGGTTTCACAGGAGGAGCAGAATGAATTCACTTTTGAAACACCTGACACCATTTCTCAGATTAATGCCTCGAGGTCTTCATATTTTTCTCTTGTATGATGAAGTACATTATAGAATGCGTGAATCGTATAAAGATTATCTACTGTGTCGCATTTTTTTCAGACATAATTTGGAAAAATCATTGGGTATTTCGGTATTTTTTACTTCGAATATAGAAAACATTGTAACACCCTAGTCTGTTGTACTGGTGTTGATTCACTTACTAGATAGTATACATCTCAAATTATGTTGACTGTTTACTACACATCTACTCATTTATCAAAAAAATCGCATCTCGTTGAAGAACTAGCTGTTCTCCGTGATTACCTGGTTCTGTGAAAAGCCTAGGCACTTCTCCAGGGTTCAAGAGACCTTGAAACAGTTTTAGAGAAAATGTCCGTAGGCGTTGTATAATATTATTACAAAATATTGATTGTGATATCTATTTTCTTATTATTCATTCATTTATTATTTGTTTATATTTAATAAATAACGAAATAATTCATCGACTAGACTATGTGCCATGCTGTCAAAACGACTTGTGTTAAATGAGCTCAAGTAATTTGACACGCCAGCATAGATCATATGTCTACCATTTTCGATTTCGAGAATATATGATAAAATACTTTCTCTAGGTTTGAATGGCGAGGGCGCTATTGCACTTTCAAAGTCGATGTATGCTATAATTTGAGTTCAATATGGAAATATAACAACGATGTAACAACGAGTTCTAACCTTAATGTGACGCAACTATTGGGTAATATGAATTGTTTTTAAAATGGCGATATTAAGCCGTACATGTGATAGATGGTGTCACGCCTCGGACTCAGCTGGGGTTACAAGACCTCTAGAGAGTTAGCTTATTCTCTATTACATTTGATGAGTCATTTGTGCAAAAACATTTCGTTACTTATTTCATTTCAAACACGCATTAAGTGGGTCGTAAATAATGATCGATGCTAGAGATTACATAGAAATAATCCCATCGAAAGACTACAGGTATTTTCGTAACGTGCGACAGCAATACCATTAATAGTATAGTTATATATATCAACTATGTGATATAGCAACTGTATATGTTAACATACACTAGGATTTTCTATTTCCACATTCAATCATTTTAAAGCATTTAATGACGCAGGAGCAATTTGCTCAGTTTAAATATTTTAGAACTCAATAATGCCAGGAATATCATAGGGGTTTTAGTGCGTCTTTAATAGCAGAATATGTACCCATTAAAACCGCTCTTGTCACCATGGTTACCATGCCAATGCTGTATTAAGGTGTTTCAGCATATACACGTACAACAATAACATTCAAATGTATTAACATACGGTGAATAGGAATGATATTTTAAAAAACATGACATTGAACCTGTTTACATTTAAAAAAAAAGTAGGAAGACAACTTCCAAGTTTAATATCTCCTACCACTTAGATCTCACACTAATCCCTTTGAACATAAACGTTTCAACCCAATAATATAATCTAAATCTGCACAAGTCTCATTTGTTAAAGTTACTGAGACAGATGGCTCGGATTTGGTGCATTTATTGTATCGAACGAACGTATCACGCTGCGGAAAGAGCGAATCATTATTGTTCCAATTCCAATTACAAGCACCACATAATAGCATTGCCATTAACATGAACAATTAATTGCACTACATTTGTATATAGACACCGGGATCTGGCACGAACAGTGAAACGGAAATGTCAGCCCTTAATCAGTAAACTAAGTCGTATAGCTACCATTCTTTGGAAAATTACTATTATGTATGGTCAGAAACCAAGTGAAACAATTACTCACTATTGAAATATTCTTTTATTTAGTGCACGTGTTGCCGTGATGCAAACAATATGAAACATATGTTACACACAAAAGAGGCACTTTTGGTGACATTCAACCCTCTAGCAAATGTGTCTCTAATAGCCACTTTACATTGCGAATCATATGTTTCAGATTATTAACAAATGCCTCAAAGCATTACTTCGGCCAGAAAACTATGCTCTATAATCACCGTCCCCGCAATCAGTTTTCAGTAATAAATGGATGTACTGTATGTGTATCACACACACACATATCCCGTACAAGAAAAGAAGTATTATATTATGAGTGTGTTGGCCAGTGCAAATGTAATTGTTATGATATATGCATACAATGCTCAAATCCCATGTCACTCAATGTGTTGACATCAACCCTAAATATATACGTCGTGAAACATGCACATACACTGTCGTTCAGTCGACAAGGGCTCTATACTGCCAAGTTTATATATACCGTGACTTTTTATAGTGTATACATACGACGTGACTGAATTATAACAGCCCCGAAATAAAAAATAAAAAAACGTATTAAAAAAAAAACGGATGCCACAAGTATTTTAGGCATTTATTAGAACTAGAGAACGGGCTAATTTTTCTAGTAGAGTGACATTTCTTAACAAACAACTTTTCCCAAACAGGCATAGCTATTATATTACTTGGTAAATACCGATAAATGTTATATCTTTCAATTAAGACGATAAAGAGACATTTCAGCGCAGAACTCAGTTGTGTAATGAATTCCTGTTGCAAAACTTGATGAGTAAAGTATCAGATGGTACATAATTGCACTATATATTGATTGCAATCCAACATAAGTGACATTTTGGGAAAAGCTCAGTATTTCACGTAATTGGGGCATTACCATTGTTTAACAACCCTTAATAGTTTCTGGAAGAAAAGGAAGAAAAAAAATATAATAATATTACTGTTTAAGGGCCGTTTTACAAACGAGGATTAATGAGACAGCATACCAAGCAAACTGTATATGTATATGCGACAACTACTGAGGCGTGTACGAGGCAACTGACTAAGGCTTGTAAAATTACGTTACAGATCTTCAAGCAATCTGGCCTCACTCATTTGGACGACGAGATTGTATCTTGTAAACGAAGCAAATCATGAGGCAACATGCGTTGATCGGTGCTTTGCCCCAAGAATCGTCTTGCGTAAAACGGCGTTTGGTGTGTTGTATCCATATTTACATGTGTATCAGATTACTAAATCTTAGAATAGAATAAACCATTAAAGGTTAATGAGGAACACTATTGAGCATTATGCTACAATAACACAGGGGGCGGTATTCCTTGAAATTCAGCGCTTTGACTAGCGGTTGTTTCACCGGGTGCGGTTACTACTAAAACTCGGGCACACAGAGTTATACAGTTTACTTATTAACTAGAGGTAAAATAGCCGAGAGGATTTCCCACCAGGAACCTCCAACGACCAAGTTACAATTAACAACGATACTGACCGCAATCCAGTAATATTCCAGGTGAGTTCCGCCATGAAGCGACAAAACAGTCTTTAAACAAGATATCATTTAAGGAAAATCACAATCAAATTGTCTTCTGACATCAATTGTGCAAAATGCTATTGATCAAATTCACGAATTATAAATTACAACTTCAGCCAACCAACGAACCCACCCAAAGACTGTCGACGGCCACCAAATACCTCAAAGCTAATAGAGCAGTTGACCCAACAGTGGCCACCAATAATCCATTCGTGTGTCTGGTCACGAGATACAAGCATTATGTCGAATAATAGTTAAATGGTCGAAAGTTGACTATCAAGTGCAGTGTGTATATTTAATGGAGCACTAGTATGGGGGTATATGTTTTGAGTACGGCAAATGTGCGCTTCTTCTGTCCGTGAACACTATTTTGGCCAATGATGAAGACATAATTGACACTAATTTGCCATGCTACACTATAGTCATTAGTTGTGGGGGGATGAAAATTGGCAATCTGTATGCTCGATCAGTATATTGTGACCGTGCTTCGACGAAAGACTGTCCACTCACCATGGCAGCGCAATTATTGTATATTACTTTCACCGTGATGGACTTTAACTTCGGTTTGTAAAGAATATACACCCCGGGTGGCTTTTTTTTTTACACTGACAGGTATGTCATCAGTGCTAAAAAAAATGCTATTGGCAATAACTTGTCAATCGCTTGCCCTGACATTTTATGATTTCGGTGCTGGTTTTAGCTAACGTTCTTATGCGTTTAGGATATTTATATACAGCGTATTGCGTTTCTGACTTGAGTGACGGACATATGTTATGCCGTTCAACCACGTAGCACCTTCTGTGAGCAGTCGACACGTGAGGGGAAGTTGAACATTTCATTCTGTCAGGATGTCTCAGATTTTGAAGCAAGGTTCCTTTTCTTGGACATCTCCCATCACTGTTTTTTTTATGACGTGTTAATCTGTCGTGCCCGCATGCAAATTATTACACCAGGGAATAAATGGGAGGACGCAATTGACAAGCGGCTGAGTATATGAATGCCCGGATGCTACTTGTTCAATTTGACGTAGAGGGCCCTGTTTAAGGTTACCGAGTAGGTGAACAGTACTATGCAGTGTACAATACAAATCAAGCTTAATAAAGACAGAAACAATTACAGAATAAAAATATCAATGAATAGTGTTCACAGCGTGTATTGTTTATGGACTGCGTATTTTGCCGTGGGTAAAGATTACCATGTGATTACCTGCTGATGAAAAATAATTGAGCTATATTTGCGTTTTATTTCTATAAAAAACCCAATTTGGTTGTTCCATTTCTCTCTTACTCATTGTATTGTGTAGAGCCAAAGCAGGAAGGAGTGAATCGGTGTGATGTAACATCAATGTGTCACGTGGTATCATTGATCCAACCGCTGAATTGTTTAAGTTTCAGTAGGAAATGTTGACTCTAGTTGATAAAAATATGGTACGAACACAGCTGTCTTAATGTGGTACGGAGAAGATCATACTACGTCTCAAATCAAGGATCGAACACTTTTTTTTTGTTCCCTTGTACTATAATTGGCGCCACCACCAGCTGTAATTTAGCGAGGACGCACGAATGTAGCGCCACCCAGTGCCGAAACGAGATAACATTTCGTTTCTGACTGTGCTTTACGTTGATATCGCCATTTGAAAGAAAACAAAACACTATATTGGACATTTTATTTACACTACAGCCAAACATGTAAGGTTACATATTCGTATGTGTTGTTTGAAAAAGAAAAAAACTACGTCGAAACATGCGATCTCGGACAATGTTTATTTGCCCAATAATCGTTCAGTGGGTGCTTGTTATCGGCAATTTTAGTGACAAATATTACAGATCACTGCTGCCAAAAAAAAGAAAAAAAAATCATACAGACAGCGCATGCGCTTTGGCTTACAGGTACGCATTACTAATTCAAAATACAGATGCACTTGCGTAGTTATTCCGTCAAATGAATACAATTTTATTACAATATGGTGGGTCTTATCGTCCGTTCATGTTTCATCTGTATTGCATTAACATATTTTTTGATGTGATAGACATATACTGTCCCTATTGGCTATTACTGGATTACGTGGGCGATTTTACACTAAACCTTATTACACATAAACCAGTGCACGTGGGTGGTGTTCATACGCACCAAACTTGACCACGATGTGTTTCATCTGGCACCTGAGGGCGCGTGTTCATAACATCCAACTCTAACACACAAAAGCAATTAATTCGTAAGAGAGTAGGACACGTTCAGTTTATTCACATGCAAAATAATTACAGTGCAAGCGTAGTGCCCCCGGCGTAATAACCTATACATATACACATTGATTTCGAGTGAATAAGCTGCTTACTAATAATAAGTTTGTTTATTTCCCATTCAATATATATATACGTTCTTAATATTTTTCGTTTCCATATAATCCATTCAGCTCGACCATTCAATATAGGCAGCGTAAAATATGTTCTGATGATACTGAAACAATAATTGGAAACTTATCAATGACGCGTCAGGTAAGATCGTGTCAACAAGGATCTGTCGTCAGACTGTTGGCTTGTTTATCAATAACGCTCGGCTGGCTACATATACATTGTTTCTGACTTACTTTGAGTCAGTGTGTCACTTACTGATTCATTTAATTGGACAAGCACACGATGCCACTATCCAATTGTTGAGCTGCATTAGTTTTGTACAGGGTATCGTGGAAAAGCCCAAGGTGTTCAATTATTCATCAACGTGCAAGGTTAGGCATGTAAATATATGATTATCTTGTTACGTACATTTGGATGGATGTGATGTAGATGCGAAAGTCATTGACCTAATTAATATAAAATTGCTTTGATTGAAGAGTTATTATTGAGAATATATATGACAAAAAATCACCTGTGTCTAAACATATCATATCGTAATTTTTCAAAATAATGATATATTGAAAGGGTTATGACTATGATAAGTACGTGACGTCCCTATGGCGACAACTATAGCAAGAGCCTCAATTATCTAATAAGCACGGTAATCTACAGGGAAATGTGCTGACCCACTATCACATTCATTTGTTTTATTTCACATCACCTACCCCAATATATAGAAATGACGATTCAATGTTTACCATTCAAGCACTAGAGAAGAAAATTCATTATACCAAATATCCGGAACAGACAGTGATTTTTTAAAAACAAAAACAAACAAAAAAAAAACAAAAAAAAAACGATAAATGCAATAATTGCAAAAAGAATTATGGATGATTGGCATAATGAGGAAAAATAATACAAGATTACCCTTTTGATGAAAACAAAATCTGATTAAATTCATCGACGCATTAAATAAGTGGTGTTTTTTTTTTGCCGACAGTCATACTCACATATGCATATCTCAGACTAAAAGAGCCGCCATGATCCTCGTTTGGAGCAAGAGAACCATGGGACCTACTTTTGCGCTCTACCGACCCCGGAGAAATTTTTCATTCCCTCTCGTAAATGCGCCCCTGTTCCCCTGGCTTATGCAACTATAGTATTTAGAACAGTGTGTGCGATAACCGGAGTGACTTGGATACTATGTAAGTTCCAAAATATGCCGTGTGGCTCATTGCACTCACCATCAATACTGAGGTCATTTGCATCCAAGGTCTATTTTATCTGGTTTATCAATACTCCATGGCAACATTTGATACAAATGTTCAAATACCTCCATTTATCATACAATTTGTCAGGCAGAATATTTGGATAATTCTATTTCGCGACACGGGAATACAATCATGTAATCTGAGTTAACAAACATGTTTTATTAACCTTGGACTTGGGAATATCAATAGACTACAACATGTACTGTACGCTTGTAATTCTGTCCTTAATTAGGTTATGTGTTCACCATTAACACGCTATTTATCACTGCCTACCTACTCCAGTCGCAAAGTACTTTTATCTTCGATGTTAACACTACTAATGGATCACGTTGCACGAGCTGTTGACCTCATTAATTTTAAATTAAACGTTCCGTTACTTAGACAACAATTACATACATGTAAGATTCGTTTTACAGTTTTTTGTTGTTGCAAATTCCTGTACGTCATTCTCTTTTCCACTGACAAACAAGACGTGTTTATGTATTCCATGCACGCAAACAACATAATATCGATGTTTGACACCGTTAGACGTCATTCTACAAAACAGAATAAATGCATTATGATATGATTGGAAAGACATTTTATCTTTGGAAATGAAAAGAAAAAAAAACAATTTTATGTATCCTGACATACCAATTCCCCTAAACAATGCATTGTGCCATTTTTATAAATCACGAGAAGTTGTCAACATAAGCTACACCATCATTAGCTTAGTGTATTATTCAGTCACCCAAGAGAATGTTTTGTTTCCACGATTTTAATTTACACTTACAACACGGTAGCAGCGGATTTGACAACGCAATTGGCAGATTCCTGAGTCGGATACAGGTCAATGAATACGTTGGGTCAATACTGAGTCGACGATCGCTCTAATATAACTATCTTGTGTGTAACTGTCATGTACAGTTGTTACTTCTAAGTACATCATCAGACACCTTAGTCAAGATTATGCTGACTTCACTGACGACAATACTATCTTTGCGATAATGTTGGTGTGGACTTACTCCTTCTTCTAGTGCGGATATGCACGACATTGGAATATCAAACAATATCCGCGGGGTCGTGTGTGAGCGAGGAAGTTATTAAGAGATTAGAGTTAGATCTTGAAATCTATAAAACCGTCATTAGTATCTTCCACGCTGAATGAGTAAATCAAAGGTCATATTGGTAAAGTGAATATGGCAGATAGATACAACATTCTGAATACCAAATGTGGATGTCACATTAGTTATAATCAATATATACATGCATATATTAGTCGTGAATGGAATATATGTTAGTAGATCAGTTGCACGTATTAAAATAAGTCAATTAACTAAAGTCAATTACTAAATATGTCACACACACATACATATATATATGTGATTAAAAATACTAAATTATAATCATGCTTAAAAGTGTTCGAATAGAAGCAATATTATGTTTGTTTTTTCTAGTGGTATAAAATGAACATGTTGACTGCAAAACACTACATTGTTTAGATACCTTTTTTGTTAAAAGTTTCATAAAAATAATAAAGATGTTGTACGCTTATTTTCAAGCATTTCTAATCATGTTCAACGAAAACAGGAATTCATAAAATAAGAAAATATAGATTTTATAGGTAGATAGGTACACTTACCTTATTGCAATTTCACATAAGCCTCTGGTTACATGTTCATATATGATTATATTCAACTTTGCACTATTATATCACCGGCTTTAAGATCAAGACTTTTTAGATTATACTAGCAGATAATTTTGTATATCTAATTTTGGACCATAATGCAGAATTATGTATGTAATTTGGCGTAACGTCACTCAGTATAGAATTCCATATTATATTGCTAGATTCAGCGTAATTCAGGAGTAATGTAACAGCGACACAACACGACACAAATATACAGCACAATCTAAAAATTTTAGTTTCTGTTATTAAAATAATATAAATAACATAAATACAAGGAACTTGTGGTCGAATTAATTATCACTGTTACAAAAATAATTTTAAACGGCATCAACGTAACTTTCCCCTTATGTAGACATCTTCTTATGACTCAGAATGATGCATGACGGGTGTTATGTGTGGAGAAGGATGTGCTGAACATGTTGAAACCCCTGGCAACACACGTATTTCTTTCTCTTACGGAGGTGGCTATGTAATGTTATGTACACGTAAGTTGTTATGTTCTTACATTTGCTTGTACGCCTTTTGTTAATAGACCAATGGTTGGATATGTTATTTCTACTATACCAGTCCATCTGCCACACATGTTAAACTGTAACTGTAGTAATACTGGAAACGTAAAAAAAATATGCAGCACATCCGTTTAAATCGAAGTCCGTGAAGTAAAGGTACACGAACAAAATAGAAAGTATGTGGTATGTTTTCTGTAAGACTTGGTCACACACAATGTTTTGAGAGTTTTGGGAGGTGTGCATGCGCAAATTATAGTAACTATGCTGCAGTAGTAATATGTTGAATGGTAAGATTATTTCAATGACAAAAATACTACCTTTTCACAATCTGGTGACACCTGCATAACATAGCGCTTAAAGGGCGGCAGTCGTCGCGCCGCGTCCTGTTTGATATGGGACTCATAGCGACGCATACAACGCGCGTGAAATACATTGTTTATTTACACGAAATTCGAACACGCGCTGCACGACGACCACCGTGTTTTAAATCTTGACAACTACAGCGAGACTGTTTCGACAAAAAGCAGGCAGTAGATGTATTGCCTAATTCTAACTCTTAGTAGTTATTACAGTCATAACATTCAACGTTAACATTTATTATATTTACTAATTTGGATTAGCGTATACATAATAATCACGTTGATGTTATATTCGAAAATGACAAGACATATAGAAAACATAGCTATACTTGTAATGTAATATAACTCAATATTTATCAATTAATGGACCAATAAACGTCAGCACAGCAAGTGTCCTGTTTTGTTTTTAAATTCGTGGCTATTGATATTTGAACATAAGCAGCAACAAAAATGGGGCAATATTAAGTTCCAAATTGAGTAGACCGTGTACTCTCAGACGAGTGACGTACAGATTGATTGACGAATATTTGATGACTCAATTGCCAGGAAATATACAAGGTCGAATATACTTTATTATATACAAGCATACATTTACAAATGACGTCTGTCGATCCAGAATTATCGTAAATACCACCAACTGATTACTGTCTATTCATATACATTTGTAACCCACATTCTCTTGTCAACACTGCCACTCAACTGGTTAGTCATTACTCAGCCCATGTACCGCAACGATATATAAAATCAGTGGCTATTTTGTCTGTGAAATACAAGAGTAATGTTTATTATTCAGAGAACAGGATTCGCATCCAGGTTTACATTTAGCATCGACATTTACTGATATCAATATGGAACCAACAATTCACGCTAGATAAAATCAGTAGAGAAACACATATATCTATTTCAATTTATTGTGTCAAGAAGTGATGTCGAGTGTTATAACAAGAAATCGTCATATGTTTATCTGTGACATATTTAGGAAGTAGTCCTTAATTGGAAGTCATAACACGACTGGAATTATAACATTCCTGACATATTTCTGTAACTACTGATTATACAAATTGTTGACAGTTTAATAGTATAAATATAAATAGTACTGTACTATATATTTTTGATAATAAAATATATGTCTGTTTATCGCAGTACACTGTTCTTAAGCATATTACCCGCCAAGTGGATATTACATGGTATATCACACTAGAACTACTGCGTGTATCAGATTGTCGCTCACTGCACTTTCAATGTCCCAATCGCTATCGCTTTCAATGTTTTAAATGAACTTTAGCTATTTGAAGTGAATAGCGAACGTATCAAAATGGCTATTAATTAAGATACGTTGATTTGAGGTTTGGGGGTGGTCATGACAACACTATACCATTAGTTCTGCCCCCACACACATGTGCTTATAATTAATTAATTAGAGCAAATTTGTTTCCATATCAATGTATTGTGAGAATATGTTTATTACATAAAATGAAAATAGTAGGAAATTTGGTTAATTTTGTGCATTTCATCTCAGCGTGGTATATCAGATGCTAATGTATATTACAGCACTATACGACAGTGAGAATTTTGCACTTCTACGTAGTTGAAAGCATGTCTTGGATTTCGTCCTGAGCAATAATCTTACTGCACAAAAATTGTGTAGTATTGCTGCTTAGTGCATATACTGTTACATTTGATTAGCTTCGGAAATGTGATATACGTCGGTGACTGAATATACATGATAATCGGAGATGATTTTTATGTTAACATATAGTATGAGTAAGGAAGAATAACGATCATTATATGTTAATATTAATGTAAATACAACATGGTTAGTCAGTCAAGTTTATATTGTACAAAATTTGTATAATTATACAGTGACTTCAATTTGCAGAGTGGTAAACGATTCCACGTTTCGCAGTTACACTGCTGCATGTTGTATTTCACTGTTTTATTGTAGTTCCCCCGCCATATAATAACCTGACAAGTTAACTAACTTTAATCCACAAGATTAGAGAGTGCGTATAGTGCAGTATAAGATTTAATTTCGATTCAAGCAAGATAGTGTGCGAACCGTAATACATTTGTTAGTATTGGTAACCACGCAGGTTCTCGTATGTTTATAATTGCCAAGACAACTGTTGTTATCTACATCTTATAACAAATACGGAATAACGAGTTGTGATTACAGACTTGTACAAAAAATGTAATTGTAATTGAAAAATTAAAAAAAATCAGCTATTTTTACAAGTACAAGGCGTGGAACTAAGAGGTTAGATGTTCTACCTGCTGTGACCAATTTTATTTTAAATGTTGAAGATAAACTTCTCTCTTCTCCTCCACTGCATATGACGTACACAGCTGTTTTCAGTGGTAACCGCCAAGCAAATCACACCCGTGCCAATATTGAGTCTGTGCTGTTACATGTTTACTGTATTTCACCAACTATTACACATACTGGTGCGATCCGAGAATTAACTGTGTGATCCAGGTGCTTGTGGCACTTTAAACAATGCTTCTATCCCATTCAGTCTGCTAAGAATACATGAATTGCACACATGCTCCCCGTGCGGTATATTATATATATATATATATACGATATGACAACTGCACTTTCCCTCTTCATACGTTGCATAGAGATAAAAGTGCTTCTGTCGTCAATGTTTACAATATTCCAAGTTTTTAAATGATGAATTCATTCAGCTGGCATGATCGATATTTACATCGAGTCACGAATCTTTTGAAAAACAATTATTGTCTGTACTCAGTGGATTCTCTTTATTCGAAATATCGATTTATCTGCTTTTACCATCACGTTCGCTTTTCATCAAAACATTTGACAAACTTAAGGTTGCATACATTAGGCACTCTTTCCATTATATATAATTCCATACAATATTCTTTCAAGACATGAAAAAAATACCGATTAGCGATAGGTAAGATGATTAGTATAGTTAATAGAGTCGAACTTGTGTTGTACTGTTAATATGATACGATCGATCCTTGTTTTTATGTCAATCTTACTCGTACTCAATATCATGATTTCTCTGTGGACTTGGTGTTAGCTTGTTCTGTGAGTGATGCATTTCATATGAAAAGTGATAATATAGCTAGAAATTGACATACACGCATGCAATCTGACCTATCTTAGCTTTCATGCGTACTTTTTGTTTTGTTTATTTCAATGTTGTTTGTCTCTTTATTGAATTGTAAAAACTGCATATTCATGTGACTGACTCCCATAGTAAGTCTCGTTCAAATGACACAATTGCAAACATCCAATCAGGACATTATCTGCAAGAAAAACAAAGCGTCTCGCTGTATTCCCGGAAAAGGTTGCAAGTACTTTCTTGAAGTAAATTGTACTCTGTCTGACTGAGCAATTTCCTCCGCTTTTTTGGAGTGTGTCAGATGTGGTGAACTGGTAACTTCGTATGTAAATTAGGTATATTGTATTGTATTGTAATTCTAAACAGAAATGAAGACATGGAAGTGGGCGATGCCTAAAGATATTAAAAATGAATACGGATATTGATATATAAATGATATATTTTTCTAATTTAATTGTGTGTATGAATGACGATATACTTCCATATTTTACAAACGCGATAAACTTTCAATGAGAGTTGGAATGCTTTCAATACACTAGCTCGGTACATAAGTGATTTTAATTACTATTATGTGTATGATGCTTAAAACTATCATTTTCTGATTAACCTTACAATACGTAAAGCCTGTGACATACGATTGAACAGAAAATATTTATTTCCGCAGACTATTCTGCGGTCTTGACATTAGTCTGTATTTGACAAACCGATTTCTATTTTTGAACCCAACTATACGTTTCCATTGGATAGTTCGTATGTGGATCATTCTTTTATTATTACATGAACAATATGTACTGATAACATATAAAGCTTATATTCAAATGTACAAGGTATCGCCTATCCGCTTGTATACTTTATTGTGCTAAAATAGGTCAATACACTGAGAATGAGAACTTTCAATGACATATATTATTGTGTATAACGAAGGTAATTTTGCGACGCAAAAAAGTGAAAACACGCGTTGGAAACATATGCTCATGAATAGGGACATATTTTCAAATGGGATAAACACATTGAAAGCTAGATAGAGTACGTTACGTAGACATTGGTACGATGTGAATGTTACCGCGAAAAGGATTTAATGATTCATACGTTTCGGTACGATTTCAGTTTGTATATGACATACATTAAACTCATGTGGTATTAATTTGTTCTGAACTCACTAATAATATAACAGGGTCACTAATATGATACCCTCTCCGCCGTCTCCCCTCCAATTTTACAAGGCAACTTAAACCGTTCTGAGGTCTTTCAAGAATTCAAAGGAATCATTCAATTAGTTATCAGTTATTAGTTATTAGTTCATGGCAATTCCTGCTTTACTGAAGTATTAGATCACTTTCAGCATCGTCGCACAGGAAATTGTACTGTGTGTTATCAGTTGCAGTGGGTGGATGAATGTTGTAGCATTCCTCTGTGTCTTCATCTTTCACTAATATTTAAAAAAAAAATAAGTTTATGTTTCTTCATCCGCATGAGATATGTTTCTTCTATAAACAGTTCTCAGCTATGACATTCAATACACTCTTCTAGTGTTGTTATGGTCCCTTTGAAACGATCAAAATAACTAAATATGAAATACGGCCGACTAGTGGCCAAAATGTTTAGCATTTTACTCATGTGTGAGAACAATATTATTGATTTATATGTAAGGCAAGATGCTATCGCTCTTTTTCAAAATACCATAAAAACACAAGTTATATATATAAAACCATTTCTCTTACTGATTTGACAACTATTGTATAGTTGTTCAGTGTTTTGTGTTAGTGACCTAAATTCTCAGCTAACGTGATTTTAATAATAACACAATTATTCAAATTTCTGTAAAATACTTTGTTTTTGTGTAAAGTATATTTACACTGATAGAATGTAAAACACAGCCAGAATTATTTTTACTGAAATTTTAATGATTCATTCCTCCAGGAGCTTAATACACTAGAAATACATAACTTGTGTTCGTTAACCAGAAGGATAGCTCATGTCTTATCATTTCCCTTGAAACGAAGGCAGATTATAGATGCGGCGTTTTATATTACAATTAATTTCTTTCTCGTCACTGCGCCACGCAGTGTTCGATAGGGTACCAATAGCGACATTTACAACAGACATTATTGTTTTTATTTACATGAAATGCACACATGCGCTGCGCGACGACTGTAGCGTTAACCTTGTACATTTCTCGAAATCATGGAAAAATTGTGTTCGAACACAAATGAGGTAACACTGTAAATCAAAATGTTTTTTTATTATTTTTTTGAAATTAGACACATTCCTTTTTTAATTGTAATATTAAAATACATTTCGTTGTATTTGAAATACGATAGAGTTTTGGATTGTCTTGAGCGTGTTATTTTCACGTTAGACATTTTGTGTGTATGATCGCACCAAACGAATACATGTTATAATAAAGGTTTACTATTACTAGTAACTGTTTTATCATACCCACCAGTGTTATACGTGTTTACTCTCTAAACACATTCTTTAGCCACGATTTGTTCCTCTGAAAAACACATATTGGGAGGAATGTATCATTGGAACACTTGTAAAGTATTTTCACGAAAAAAGTTTAAAAAAAAAGCTTCCACGCAAAAAACATGTCAAATCAAATGCATAACTGCACAATTATTACCATCTTTAAAATCTGATAACCATTCCTAATATTTTGCCCTGGTAGTAGCAATGAATAGACGTAGTGGTAGTGTTGTCGCGAATATCCGATTCCTCTGAACGGAATAACGGAAAGGTAGTAAATCATTTCCATAGAATTATTGTCACTAGATTTGGATTTACCCAATTGATATCAAATTCTTATCGAATCCATTATTCTTTATCAATCCTCGTCATCTATTTCATTCAATTCAAAAGCTTTACATTGCACTTTAACATTTATATCTGTCTAACGGGCCGATTGGTTATTATTATTATTATTATTATTGATGAGATCGAGATCAACGAACAACCATCAAATATTAGGAATAACGTCTCATCTTCAGTCTGTAAATAATAATAGCATGGTCATAAAAACCAACAAGATTACATTTTGTATCACTAATTGAGAATGATAAATTGCGTAATCGAATATCACCTAACTGAATTCCAAAATTGATATTCAATTTACTTGGTGACTGCTCATGCGCGCACCAATGCAAATCTTTATAAAATGGTTACGGCTGTTTATTGGCGACTAACGGCCTTGGAACATGTGTTTTAACAACAGAGCGTAATGAACTCGCTTGGACGTTTGTGGGACGCTTTCATTCCTAATGCGCTGTATCCATGCTGCATTTTCAAAGCTTTGCTCGGGAAATTACACCCGCAGGATATATATCACAGCATCAATCTTGAAAATAACTTCCATACCCTGCAAACACCGGAGAGACTTCACGGCCTTTAACTCTGCATTCTATGTAAATATTTAAAAGCAAAAGAACGTTCACATAACAACTTGCAACAGGAAATTCAAACTCGAGCATACGTCATAGCACCTAGCCATTTAAGGCGAACGTACTAACCATTCAATCATACTTCCTGAAAATGCCCCCACAGTGACCGGATGGAATTAGAAATTGTACTTCACTGGCAACAATGTATACGGGTGAATAAGGATACTATCGAGTACCTACTACAAAAGCGTAGGTCATATAACGAAGTCGAGTCAGCCAGCAAACTTCAAGTTCACTGCAGTGTTAATTGGACTGGGAGGACGGCGTCACACCAGAAAAACTTAGAGAAATGTACTCGCAGACATGTGTATAGCTTTCCATAAATCCCGAAGGATGTCAATATTCAATTATTAAAACCGAATAATTCGATAATCATGCGACTAAAAGTAATAACTAGTTATTAATCGTGTTCTGCACACCAATGTGTGCTTGAATCAATAACTTAAACGCATGGCGATTCGTATTATCTGGATTACGCATAGCTTCCCTGCGATTTACGCTCCGTATATCATTAAAATATATTTTGCTGGATCCGTCACTGTATTACCACAACTATTGTAGGTTTTTGCCCGTTGTAAATCTCGGCCATTTCAAGCAATTCAATATTAGCGCAAACCCAGTCAATCAAAGAATACTACTCGGTGGACACTTATAGCATTTCTTCACTCTTTTCAATGATTGTAGAGACAGTAGAAATGAACAGAAAGTCTTCAGCATTTTTTTATAAATTTACGCATCCGAGAGATTTTACTGCCCGAATGTATAAACTTTTATTTTTTATTGTTATATTCTACAACTTTAGATGAACCAAGCGACCGTAAATGCGTTGATTTTCATAAAATTTTATCTGATCACATAATTTCTGAAAAAAGTCTAGCACTCACGCTTTTCGGATAATGACGTAAATCTTATAAGCCAGCTCTATGAACAAGATGTATTGCTAATAATACGTCAGCTAATACAACACACAGAGAACCGAATAGCAGAAAAACATAAACATTACGCTACACCAATTGAGGATATACAAAAAGCAATTGTCTAATAAGATCTTTCAATTGTGCATAAAAGCTATAAAAGTAATTGACACAAAGGTGTTTGTGATATCGATCAAAGGTTAGAGTAGACCATTCGTATGTGTCTATGCCCTTTCAAACCATTATGATTGAAAAATGCGGTTGGGCGTCATTGACAATAACCAGATTATCAAAGGGACCGCGTTAACGTTGATATAATCGATCTATTGTATGGCGTGCTGCATTTGCAAATAATCCCAAGTATTTGTTTTTCAAGAGATCAGACCGAATAAGCGCGATTTTTTCTACAGTAAAACCAATCAATGTATATTAGTCACATATATCAAGTGACTGGAATGTCAAATTACCCCGTTATCACATATTCAAGTAATAATTACAGGCAAATATCAAAATATATATAAGAGAATCAAAACACAGAAACGATATACCAAAATGTGTACGTGAACATTCAGACACAGGCACACAATTATAAGTTGATGATAAATATAAAATTAGCATATTACATAATCGGTATCCGCATTATGTAGCTAATAATCATAAACGACAAACTATGTCACATCTTAACACACTGTAATTACATATTACACATTACACGTATAAATCACATAAATAAAACATAATGATACAGATAACGTGTTCACCACAGATTATTAAGTCGATATTGCGCTTGATAAATTGAGTAATTGCCTGAATCTTGAAAACCATATCTCTAAATCTACTAATGTAAATGTAATATGGGATTTTTTTTGCTTTATATTACATTAATCTGTCACGCGAATATGCCAAACAACATTATATATATCAAATATGCCATAATCCAATAATAAGATTGATTGTTTCCATGTTACTTGGTGCATAAGGCTCATAGTGCACGTGTTTTGTGAAAATACATATACTCATATATACATACATATTGTCCAGATTGTATCTGTATGTTTGTTACCACATTCGGTATGACATAACACAAAATTAAATTTCCAGAAATATAAATTTTTTTATAAATTATTTGCTTTTGCAAAACGAATAGTTGTCTGTTTTTTTTTATAAACTAAGACAGTTTCATGTAGACCTCAGATTTTACACAAAAATCGGTATGATTCATGTCATATGTAGAAAAGAATGTACTCACTTGTATTGAATTATCTGACATTTTTCCATGTATAACATGGGTTCCGTGTATTTTTCATTTATTCATTTCTCAATGTTGTGTCTTTGTTACTAGTATTGGTATTGTAGATACTTTTGTCGATTGTTGTCATTCGTTTGTTTTTTGAATTCCTTAATACAACATTTGTTAACAAATTTACAATTGGGTATTCCTACTTTTTATTTTAATACACACTCTGAAATATCATGTTGGTTTTGAGGAAATTGCGCAAATAAATATTCGATATGTAAGTTAGATGCTATGACAGAGTTTATATTCATATTGAAGAATACATATCATGTTTGGGTACTTCATTATAATCATATGCTTGAACATACACGATTTAAATAATTCAAGAACATTACAATAAATTGCTCATTGACTCATTGATTACTGAACATAATCAGACAGTTGACATATATATTTGTTCATCTGTTCATAAAATTGATTGAATACGAATTCTTTAACTTGAGGTCATTAATCATACATACAATGAACACTTCTTGGACAGTAAAACCAGAATACCCTGAAGTGCTGTCTGACAACTGCCCTTCCCTTTAAGTCATACAACCTCTGTCAATGTCTCACAACAAGGTAGTTTTTAGTGCATGTTGAAACATCTCACCTTTCTTGGTACAGAAAATAAGAGACTAATTCCCCATCCGTCTTAATCCTTGGTGGCTTTACATATTGACATTCTGTTTATTATTTTTTTATCATGTGTCGTAACTTTCCAATGAATGCACTGTATTGCTTAGATCAGATATTATAATTAAATAACAAAACATATTTATGAGGCATTGTCACGATTTGTTACCTGTCCAAGGGATAGCGGTCATGACCTTCGGCTCTGGTACAATCAATATTAGTATGGTCATGTCCAACAGCCCGAGGGCAGACAACAATTCGTGATATTGCACGAATGACCTTGTGTTATTTATTGTATCATATCGAACAGACATCCACCATGCTATCATACATATCTCACACCCACTCTCCCACAAAGTAACAACAGTATTAAGAAGTATACAATATTTTATTTTATGTATTAAACATTTCTCAACTTACATACATACATTGTTTGCTGAAAAAAACTGCGAAATACACAGTAACTGTTACTTTCAGCCACGGATACACTTTTTATAACCATGTTTCAGTAGTGTGAATCACTCTAAACATCAAACTAGGGTGTCATATTTAATATCCATTCTGACACGTTCCCTGTTTATACAATTTCTCCAAAACCTTGAAAGCAACAACGGCCGGGGTAGCACCAGTGAAATGAACGACGATTTGTTATACAAAGTATCCTTGCACAGTAGTTTCAGTGACGTCATCCATGTGATATACGATTTCTTATTTACTTTGCGAGCAATATACCATGCAATATGACTGAGATGTTTGTTACCTCCAGTTTTTGTGTTGCAGGGTTTGTGTTGCAGGGTCTAAGTGTCTTACTTGTTCACAATTATCTTAATGATTTGGTAGAGTTTCGTTGTAAAACAAAAAAGGTTAACAATTGTGCTATTCAGAAGCAGTAAACACATGTATATTGATGTCAACGTGAATTACATCACGTGGCTACCAAATAAACAACATCCATAGTGTTGTTTTGTTTTGTTTTAGCTCTGCTGAAAAAAGGAAATAGTAACAATTGTCACGTGAAAAAGATTATAATGTTATTATATTATACGTAAATTAAGTGTTCTTCATTAAGTGGTGTAGGGTAGTTCTATACAAAACTAGGGTGCTTTGTTTCACAGATCATTACTCTAGAAACCCCAATAATATCTATAAAATAAGCTTTATTATCAATTTCAATCTCTGAGAATCTGTGAAAAGAGACATGAAAGGTATTTGTGAGTTCACAACACTGTATTCAATTATTTTGTTGTTTTAGATATATGTCGCTCTAGTGTTTGATACATGGCCGATAAAGCCACTAACAAACCTATAATTTGCCAAAATCCACGTGAAAGCATAAGCGTCCCTAGGTAATCAGTGTATATAACCTCGTTAAAGTTCACTGTTCCTGACCCATCATGAAGAGAAGTACTGTCTACTCTCCACTCTACACGTATCAGTGGTTTCTACATTGCACCTGAACCAATCGAAGATACCGTTAGAGCAGAACAACATAATACGATTCGAGCACTTGGGTAATAATCTACAGCTATTATCTTAGCTAAATACCGACAACAAACAGTTTTTCCTTGAATGTTTATTAAAAAAAACTGCTTTGTAACTGTGATTTTTTTACGAAGTGTAACTGTAGATATTTCACTTCACTCTGCGTCATGGTTTTATCCGTTGATTTGTCTGACTGTGAAATATAGTTGTAGAGAAAATGACGTGTCAGTATTCCCTCGTGATCAAGGTTGCATTCTTTATTTGAAGCCGTTCTTTCTCTTTCATTTTCATAGTTTCAACTCAGATTATTATTTTTTTAAGAAGCAGATTAAGTAATCTTTAAAAAAACAAGGACATGTGGATGGCTATTCATCAACAAAAATAACTTGAGGTCAAATAAGAGCACTTAGAGCTTAATTCGATCAAATAGGCAGCTCGTCTACTAGAAGTAAACTGAGATTAACTAGAGGTGAAAAGGTCAGACAAGTCGCCCGACAGTAAACTAGATGTCAAATCCACGAAGACATGTCCAAAGGAATAGTCGAATCACAATTTGTTTTTGTCCATATGCATCAGAATTCTTAGTTATTTTTATTTGAGTAATCAATGATTTGAAACACTGTTTGGCTGGAGCACTGATGATGGACATATGATACCTGATAACATCTTCTGAGGTCGACATACACTGCAAGACACTCAATTTAACATTTTTCACAAAAATGAATGTTCACTGTATTTATAATGGGATTGGTTATTTTATTTGTTTGTGTCATAATTCACTCCCGCGAATAACACGTTTTGGTTGAACTGGAAATGATCGTGTCACAGGAAACTTAGGACAACAACAATGAATAGCGGGTAAGTAGAAAAAAACACATTGACTCGAATTTGCGTAAGTACATTGTACAGGCACGCGTTTCGTAGCCTACACTATACACAACGCACTGACTAGCGAAGTCACGTATATATATATATATATATATATATATATATATATATATATATATATATAGACAGATTGAGAGATTGAGAGAATTAAGGAACCTGAAAGCAAATAAATAATACGGATAGGTGAAGATACCATCGGGTACCTGGTACAAAAACGAAGTTGGTATTACGACAGACAGTTAACTTCATCGCAGCGTTGATATGACAATGTTGACAGCGGGGATGTCGACACACATGACACATTTAGCGTGACGGCTGAGATACCTTCCTTGCCGAGTTTGTTGTCATGACATTCTCCAGATTTGAACACAAAAATTGAAACTGGCATTATCGAGATTGGTGGATCTCGACACATGTAATACGGAGCTGTCAAAGCGAACTCTTTGGGCTCGGTAAGGGAGCGCTACACTATAGATACGGGAATCGTTGAGTCACGTATGGGGTCTTATTTCAAGCTCGTACTCGTACAGTCAATCACTGAATCGATAACTCTCCTCGAATTTCATCAACACTCTCGGTTCCAGGCCAGCTGACGGATGTAGAACGCTTGTACTTTCCTTCAAAGTGATCATTTGAAACAAACATATCTAGTGGGGATAATCCTTTATTACGGTTCAATGGGGCCAAACACTTGGAAAGCAGCTGCTGTGAGGATTGTATTTGGGCATGTCTTGACAAGAACTTTTTCTAACTGGATCAAGACATATTCATTTGTAGCATATACATAAGTCCACCAAATAATATTTGTAATTGGAAAGATTCTAATTATTTCAGCTTTTAGAAAAACAAAAAATATGCAAAGCATGGCTCAGTAATTCTCACGGGTTAACGCACGCACAAGACATGATCTAGATGTTGGTAATTGGAAATGAAAACCAAAAACAATTATGGCAATCACCTTTTAAATTTATGTAATTCTTCAGATCTTGTCATACTTAATTTCAGATGCATAGTGACAGTTCACTGCCATCAAAGTGCAGGTAGTAGTGTGTTTGACTACACTATTGTCAGCAATGTTTTATTCAAAAAATGCCAAATTCACGATCTGAATCTAAATCTGTCAGATGTCATTTCGCATTGAAACAAATAATTTTTTTGACATTGTTCGTAAAACAGAAAAGAACAGAACAGAAACCAAACAGGTTATTAACCACACACAGCCTTAATATTTCTTACAAATGGGACAAAAACTCCAGTTATCACTACTATGAGGCTTTACAGAGTAAAGAAATTGCTGGGTTGATAGAAAGGTTTTGTGGAGAGCAGTTTGATTGCTCAAAACAATCCAATGACACGACAAGCTCAATACTATCAAATATCTACATTAAGGCAGCTGGTGTTTATGAATATGAAAATATGAATTAAAAGTAACAACAAATCCAAATTAAAGTGATATACCAAATAACTTAATGGCTTAAAAAAGAAGTATACAAAATGGCAATAACCCTGTGTACTAACCCTTAGACAGGAAACATATAATATGAAGAAACACATATAACAATTTGGTTCAAAAGGAGAGAAGGAGTTTAAGAATGACATTTTAAATAAACTCCGAAAACTTGGTGAATCAAATCCCAACAAATATTGGGAGCTAAATGGAGAATTAAAAAATGATAACAAAGTTGATAGTTAAAATATCGATTAGAATGAACTATTCAATCATTTCAAAAACCTTAATAATAAATCAGACAATCAGGATATTGATACAAACAACAAACATGAGTCTAATAGTTTAAATAAATTATCAATGGATTCAAAAGAACCAATCTCACAACTTGAAATCCAAAAAGCTATTAATGACCTTAAAAATGGGAAATCCCCGGGCAAAGATAACATCTCAAAAGAGATGATTAAAGTAGGAAGGCACACTCTTATTAAACCAGCTCAGAAATCTTTTAATATGATTCATACGAGTGAATTTATCCCCACTAACTGGAATACAGGAATAATAACACCAAACCTTAAAAGGGGTGATAAAACTGACCCAAATAACTATAGAGGCATTATACTGTTAAACACCTCAAGCAAATTATTCACAGTTTTAAAACAATGACTTATTAAATATATGTAAATTACTTAATCGTTAAGATGCAGACTGGATTCATCCACAAATTCGGAACAAGTGAGAATACATTTGTTCTGCAACAAATTGTTTCAAAACACCTGGAACAAGGAAAACACATCTTTGCATGTTTCCTTGACTTTAAAAAAAGCTTTTATTCCAGTTTGGCATCAAGGCTTGTTTCACAAACTTGTACAAAACGGTATCACAGAAAAAATACTACACTAACATCAGGTCAATGTATTCAGTATCTCTGAGTTGTGTCAAAACCAAAAGTGGTCTCACCAATGCATTATGGGTAGAAAGAGCCATCAGACAGGGCGATAGACTAAGCCCTCTTCTGTAAACGATATTAAACAAAGTAGAGCAGTCCAATAATGCCGTCCCTCTCACAGTCAGCCAGCTATCCTGTATGGTATACGCAGATGACCTGCTTTTGTCGTCTGTTTCTGAATTCGGGCCGCAAAACGCTTCAATCTCACCAGGAACCTACTTCAAAAAGGGAAATTAGAAATCACAATCACAAAGAACAAAAATTTGGCATTGACAAACAAGAATTATAAATGGTCGCTACATATTTAATACTCAGGCATGAGTGCTTCAGGTAAATAATACAATACACAGGAAGATTTCACAAACAGAGCTATGAGCAAAGCATCTTTCAAGTTAAAACAACATCCCAATTAAAATATATCTCAAAATGTTTGACTCTGTACTTGAACCAGTGTTGCTGTACTGCTGTGAATTATGGTAAAATGAAAATATTAATATGCAATAACTTCAATTTACCAATGACAAATTAGGCAACATACTTTGAAATTTTCTGTTGAAAGTTAGCTGCAAAGCTTCAAATATAGCCTGCCTTCTGAAATTAGAAATGTATCCTCTTGCCTTCTCAAGCAGTGTACAGACAATAACATTTTGGCTCACAATTTATGAGAAAGAATGCAAAACGTTAATTTATGAGTCGTTCAGACTAGGTAAAGTTATGGACTCAAAGTGGATAAAAAACAATCTGGGTTCCCTCACAAGCTTGAAAATATTTGACTCCCTTGATTTGTTTGATTTGAGATTATCCATATAAGGTTTTTGTTACGGGCGACTTGCTAAATGAGCAGCATTTCGGCTTCATGGGGAGCTCTACAATTTGATGCTTAATATAAGTACCTGATGTGTGACAACATGTCAAACGTGTCCACCCGTAAATAGAGATTTTGTGTGTTCGACTCGTGTGATCAACTGCATATTCAGCAGTGCAACAGGACCGCGACTTATTTGGTAGAATTGTCTAATAGATCAAATTGTGTTATTTCGCAATTATAGCAGTCTCTTAATACATTTATAAATTTCGCATCTGTAATTTGTAATATGCATCTTCAATCTGGCAAAATAATATGGGTATCGTGATGAACGCAAAGTTTCTAGTCATTTTTTATTATCGGTTAATGTTGTCTTGGCTAAATGAATTAACTTGTCCTGACTGTTTTACTGTGTAAAATTGCCTACTTAGAAGCGTAACCAGCAACTTGTCTGTTTCTACATGTCATTGTTATTTTTGGGGGTGGTTGGTTGGTGGAATTGCACATTTTTGCACAATTATGCGTAAGTATTCCACGAGACTTTGATCATATTTTAATATTTGATGGCTTTTTGATGAATAACCGCTACATCCAGTTTCACCAACGTATTTCACGATCTGCATTTATTTGAAATCACTTTTCATGGTAAACATTTTGTAATGATAAAATGTTGTTAAAGACGACAATGTTTTTTACTGTTGATGCTTTAAATAACATCAGTTTTAGGAACTTGTAATGCGTTTAACAAGGCTTATACAATTTCATTTCAGCTTATGTAAAATATATTTCTGTACTACATCACCATATTATGGATATATTTTAAAATCTGTGTTTTTACTGATAATGTAATTTATTTGTAGCAATACTGTATAATTCAGTCGGTCTTGATTTTTGTTAATATTGTGTTTTGTAAGGCCATCTAATTATATGCAATTTAGTGTTGTTCGTTTTCACGGAAGTGACTGTGGCGTGATTGGGAGCTAGTCTATCCACAGCGACGAGACGCTTGCAATTAATCACGTGTTATAATCTCGTTTTTTAATGGATCTTTGTTTAAATCGAAGTACATTTCAGCTTTACATGTGCATCATGCAAAGAAACCGGAATATACTGTTTTGGAGTAGAGGGGTAACAATATTTGTAATATCCCTGTATTATATATACAATATATTCAATTGATTGAACATGCTTTAATTTTAACATATCTAAAATGTATCATCAAACTGTATATTACGATATTGAAATACGATCATGGTACATTGTGATGTTGCAGCTGTAATGTGTAGCGTTTTATTTTGATGATATCCGATTGGCGTCATATGCTGAGATTAAAATATATAAAACATCGGTCACATTACATACTAATTAGTTTTCGGTTACGGAATCACAAAGCGTCTTTTGGAGATTCTGCGCTGTAGTTCAACGCCTAAGGATTCCAACAAGTATAGTAGAAACTAGGTTATACATGACATATCCAATACGTAAATTATAATATCGTCCATTTTTTAGAGGATATTGGGAATTATATGTATTTGTAATTGACATCACCACAAAGTCATAAAACGGTAATATGGAAAGATATTATGTTTTCTATATTTCCCTGCTCTTATCAGTGTACTATGAGATATAGACCAATCCTTAAAACATGAATTATTCATGTGACTAAGAGCGATAAGACGAACCTAATTCACCGATGAATCTGTTTCTTATAGAAATCATCTTATTGAAAGTACACTGAGATAAAATCATTCTAATGGAATCACTGTTCCGGTTTTATTAGAAACAACATTTCAGATTGTGCTGATAATGCTATTATTGTAAGCCACATACCCGTACTATAAACCAATATCTGCTTCCAAATGATATTCACTTAATAATGCAAGCAAATAAGGTGAATTGTTTCTCGTTTATATTAAATGTTGTAAATGATGAATACACATGTAAACCGATAATAATTCCTCAAAATGTTTCTCGTATGTGTGTCACGGTGCAAGGCCTGCTTATTGCTACTGAGAAGGACACCCACAGAACTCACACTGGACAGGGGTTGTTTCACTGCTAGAATAGGGTAGACAAGACAATGGTACTGGAAATGAAATACACATGCGCCAACATATCAAATAAGTTAAAGCTCCTGGTTGTAATACCTCTCAAAATAGTGTTGAGAAACAGAGCACAGAAAAATACAATGAATAAATTCACTAAAATAGGGGATTGCTTAGGGAAGTGTGCATCGGTGATAACTCACAGTTCCAGGATGTGAAATTTGATGACAGCCAATGGCTTCTTGCTACACATCAACGAAGAGATACAGAAATCTTGCTTGCAGAGGAACGCTGTTATTCTGAGGGACACTGCTGATAGCAGAATATCGCAGAACGTTTCATACAAGTCTCAATATCGCAGCAGCAACACACAGAGTACTATGCAATGCCTAAATCACTGCCAAACACTCTTTTTCAACTACAGAATAATACTTTCCACAGGCTAGTAATTTACGACTGGCATATGCCACTGGCAATTTTCCTCCCTCATATTGTTGCAATAAGACTGCACCAAGCCCGCTTTCTGATGAATCGCATACCTATATTTGCAAAGTTTGAGGTAAAATAAAAAACAAATCATAGAATAAAGGATGCAGAAAATGTAAAACACTGTTTCCTGATTCCCGGTCCATACTTCTACTGAATTGTCGACTCTGTTGAACGCGGACACATATATCTTCTTTGTAGATTTCCCATTAGATAAAACGTGATAATATACAGTATAAATATGCACGCCTCGGGAAATTCAATTTAATTCAGAATTAATGGTTGAAAAGATACACTGTTACTTTACAATGTCATGACAACTTTTAGTATACCTCGTCTTATCAGCCAATCAGACTCGCGCATTTGACGGTCAATATATTTGCGTATTGACTTCTCAAAGGTCATTGACGTAATGCATCTTTGAAGCTTTTCGGCCGGGCGTTTTTTACCTTTAATTTGTCGGACAGGTCTAAAAAAAACACATTATCATGCCGCATTACTTGGGCCGAATTATGGTTTATGTGTAAACATCGAACAACACGGCCGGTCCAAACTGTCGGTCACTGTACCGTGTACGACCACAGATAGCGCTGACAACTTGAATGTCGCTAGGTATCTCTGAATTCGTTAACGCCGTATAACCTATAGTGCTTTTATTTTAACCATGAGGGAATATTATTACTCATTGGCTTTCATTGAATTGTTCATTTAACCAGGATGTGAGCGAGCGCTTCGCGTGTAAACGTCACAGCCTCTGAAATGTCAAATAGTCGCACATACACAAATCTTAAATGTAACAACAATTTTGGAGGTACTATGAAATATAAATGCATATGAGCCATTGGAAGTGTGAATGATGAAAACTCTGGATGTTGTCATAGAAAACTTGGGCGGGAGAGATTTTACAAATGCGCATTTTACAAAATGTTTTTTTTTTTCGGTATAAAAGTACAGATATCGGCCCAACCTATATCAATATACAATTTTTTTGACCCAAAGAGAGCATTGTTGATCGACCTTGGATCGGGTCAATATTTCAATAATGGTTAGGAGATGCCGTTTGAATGTCATGGTTGTTACTTTGCAATGAAGTACGCATGTAACACATGTTATTACTAACAGTACTATATGGCATAGGTTACTTCAGTGACACACGGTTTTAACAGCACCACTTTTTATGTACATTGCCAACAGGTGGCAGCTTTTTTATGAGTAGGACACCTGCTTCATATTGGTGACCAGTAGTATTGTATAACCCACACAGCTGCATAGAAAATGTTTCAAGATAATGTAGTATTTGTATGTCTTTAATACTGAATAATTTCTGAATATTTCCTTACTAATATTAAAATGAATCCTTCAATGCAATAAACTTATCGACTCTATACTGATTCACCGATATATATTTATATATACATAATCAAAATATTGTTTTCCCTCTAATTTTTCTCTATAACATACTCGTATTTATTAAGGCATTTTAAAATTATGGGTGTTAACTCCCCGCAAGTATTGACCCGTGGTCCCCATAAGATAATGGTTACATCCAATATTAAAGATGACGGACTATAGCATTGTTTGGTCTTGTTTTACTAGGAGCAAAGATTCTAGAAAATTAGTATTTATATGCCTGTATTTCTGTGTTGCATATTGAAGGGGGGGGTGTAACCATTAACATTCGCGCAGGGAGTGATGCAATTGTCGCATTTAGCGCTCCAAGAAAATGTTCTTTGTCCGTGTGTCTTTATATAGGTAGATGCAGTTTCTTTTTGCTTGAATCAAATTCCCTGGCTTCTTACATACAGGTATACAGGTTTACCTGTTTCTGGTGGAAATTTAGCTGATCTTATTAACCCAGAGCAGTTGGAAATTTGCAAACTTGGTGATCAACTGTAATAAAATTGAGCACCAGCCTGCTCCGCATTTTTTAATCTGACTGTCTTCGAACTTGCCAAATACATTAGTCAGTTACAACATATCACAAATAAATATTTAAGCGTATATTTTTATTATTCGTTCAAAACTGTTGAGATAATTATGCCAGAATATAGCACGTGTGATTAACTAATTATGAAAACTGAATGCTGAATGCATGGGAAGCGTATCCGATGGATCTATCTAATATATATCTAAAGATATTGTCTGAGGTGGGTACCTCGCTGAACTGCTGGAATTATTTCTATATGTTGACAATATTGTATAATGTACATCATTAACAGTGTATATGGTATAAGTGAGATGGTAATAAATATGGAGGAAAAATTACACAAACTACCGCAGCAGTATCTGAATGAAATGTGTTTTAAATAAAATGCACTAAAAGAAAATCGTTATCGTCATACAGAGTATGGATTGTTTATTACTATTAGGTATAACATTGATACGCGTTATAAATTCACTGTTTAACCTTCAAGAGCAACGTCTTAATTTGTTAGTTCACTCTCCAACATCACTGTTGTTGGTGTTCTGTAAATTCTTAGATAATGTAGCCATGTATTTGTACTGTTTTCCAGGTATGCGTTACTATCCCACCAATGATAGAAATATCAAATTTATTATACTGAAATGACTGCAATATATGGTTTAGTTGCAGTGTGAATTAGTATTGTTTTTTTTATTTTGACGATATCTTATTGACGTCATCGAGTGAGATTCGAATTTGTGATACATCCGATCACATTACATACTAATTAGTTTTTAGTTACAAAAATACAGTGAGGTTGGTAACCAAATCGTATTTTGTAAATTGCCCTTTTCAGTATCTTGCCAATTTTTTTTCAACCAAGCTAGGACTACGCACAATAATACGTTAATATAAATATATATAAATATTGGTAAGTCTTTGCAATGGCAATTGAAATGAATACTCACAAAAGTATACAATAAAACAGTACTGAGAAAAGATACTATGTGACTCTGGTACTAACATTAGACCTTAACTGTTTCACTTGTATTGAACTCTATACCATAAAACATGAATTATTCATGCAACTAACAGTGATAAGGCAGACCTAATTCACCGATGAATATGTGGCTTACGTGAAATCACCTGTAAAATTGAAGAACTCATTGAAGGACTTTGAGATCAGTGTAATGAAACCAGTTTCAATTTTATTAACAACAACGTTTCAGATGTTTATTTGAAAACAACCATACCAGTATAAATTAGCTGGTGAATACTTGCAAATGATTTTTATTCATTTGATAGCCCACAATTCGATGTTTCATGAATTTTATGTTTCAACCGATGAATACACCGAATATTATGTATGTTAATAAATGATTGATTATGAAAATAATCTTATTGGCAAGAACAGACCGTTCACACCGTATAACGGAGTTGTTCGCTGCTCCTGTTATTAATTATACGTCTATGGGTTTCTGTTGATAAAATAACTTATCCCATGGGAGGGCATATTGTGGGTATATATCGCTGTTTTCCCTAATTTATTTACGGTCGAACAGATCCGTTTTACCCCTTTTTGGCGAACAGACAACAATACTTACACTACAGTACACGCACAATACAATACACTATCCGGTTGACCCCTTCAAAAACACAAATTTAGGTAGGTACCACGTCTGCCTGCAGAAGCGAGACGATTGTCATGATCGTGGATTTGAATCATTTGTATCATATTGTAATATTCGTCTATTGGTTTGCATGTTAAATTTATTTATCAATGTCAAGTCTTGGCTATAGACTGTTAACATTCTGTAGAATTGCGAATAGTGGAACATACTCAAAAAACGATTTTAAAATATAGATAACATGTGCAAACATTTTCTCTTTTGAATGCTTAGCAAGATTTAGCAAGGCTGTACATAAATAATAAAAAAACATGGTGAAAAAACGAAATGACGGGATCACCATATTATGCACTATATTTAACTTTTAACAAAACGATAATACATTTGAATTTGGAACTGTTACAGCCATTTTAATTATAAGCATTAGCAAACTTCTTACTGAGTGAATTGTTATGCAAATTAGCAATTATCTCAGCTTCTTTTTAGTGTACATCCCATAACTTTAAAAAATGTAGCTCCCAGATGCTTTGACCTTATATTTTGAAATTTTCACAAATGATTGACAATGTGTTTATCTTCAAAATGCCGTCGGGCATTGGTTTTGGTTTAACAGTGTTACAACTAGCCTGGGTGATAATTTATGCATAAACTTGAAGTAGTGAAATTTGGGCTGCTGCCCTGCAAAATTGAAAACTGGTAGACAGTTTTCAAGACGGCACTTTCTTCATAGTAAACAGATGTACCCATAAACCAATTTTTACAGGAAACAGAAGCATGGTTTAGGAGCTAATTTTTTTTAAATCACTTTTGACCAAGAAAGCACATTTTTGTGCATATTTCAAACTACAGTGTCCATAAAAAAAATACTAACAAAACTTTAAAATTAATACAATAAGCTTTCCGAAAATATATAGTTTTGTGGACAAGAGAGGTCATCTTGGGTTTAACACGATTGGAACTATTTCGGAATAATTGGATTCGCTTAAAATGTGCTACTGTAGGGTAGTATTGTTCTTAATTTCCTTATTTTTGATATCAATACAAGAAATTATCAGAAAAAATCTAAAACGAACAAATAAAATATTTTTGTGAAAACAAACGATTACAGTAGCACATTTTAAGCGAATCCAATTATCCCGAAATAGTTCCAATTGTGTTGTTTCCTAATTAACTAATTAAAATACCTGTCAGGTAAACTGCATCTCTACCTTAATTTTTGAGCCCAAACCGATCTGTGAAGAAGGCATTGGTGGAAAGGGGTTTCTCCGAATTGTGAATTAAGTACTAACTACTTATAATTCAAAAAAAATATATCTTAAATGTCATTGTGATATGTTTCCCACTAATGGGATTGTTAAAAACGGAAACCATTGAGACCAACAGACTGAGGATAATTAAAGTTAATTGATAAACTTTCAAAAAGGTGTTTAAAACCTTATATACGAGGGGCGATCAATAAGTAATTTCCCTGACCCATTTCCTATACCAAGAGAGTAATGAAACTTGGCGCAGTTATTAGTCTTTCTCTACATAGGAGCCACCCAGAGTTATGGATTTCTCCCATCGTTTGATGCAGCTCTGGACACCGTTTTTGTAGAACACCCCAGGCTGTTCCTCCAACCACGTCGTAACTTCATAAATCAAGGCTGCATTATCTGGGAAACGCTTTCTTTTCAAAAATAACTTCATGACTGGGAAGAGATGAAAGTCAGAGGATGCAAGATCAGGAGAGTAAGGGGGATGGGGGAGGATTTCATAGCAACACGCGACATGCTAATTGTGGACCGGAGCGTTGTCCTGCAGGAGGAGGATACTTTTGCTGATCTTGCCCCGCCTCTTGATTTTGATAGCTTCTACTAATATCATCATAAGTGAAGCGGTACCCTTGGCCAGGAAATCTGTCATCACTACTCCGTTCTGGTTCCAGAAGAATGAGCATTACATTGCCAGCGGAGGACTGCGCCCTTGCTTTCTTTGGAGGAGTGAGTCCAAGTGCTTTCACTGCATTGACTGGGCTTTGGTTTCTTGGTCACAGTGATGGACCCAAGTTTCATCCTGCGTAATCAATCTTTTGAAAAACTTTGACTCATCTTCTTGGCATATCTCCAAATTCATCCTCGAGCACTTGACATGTTTAGCTGTCCGGTGTGAGCAACCTGGGAATCTATCTGGCAGACACCTTATGCATATGCAAATGGTCATGAATGATAGTTTCCACAGACCCTGTACTAATCTTGCCCTCTTGGTCCATTTGGCGAACAGTAATGCGGCGATCTTCCAAAATAGCTATCTCAACTTGACGAACAGATGCCTTATAAATGGCAGGAGAGAGACGACCAGGTCTGGGAGCTGTTTCCACAACTTCCATTCATGTTCTAATTCACGATGCCATCTTTTTACAAGGTCATGTGATGGGGCATCACCACCATAAGCTGCTTTCATTTCATCAAAAGGTGTTGTCCTTTCAAATACAAAAAACGGATCACTGCGCGACACTCAACTGGCTTCATTTCACATCTGACTCAGTTCAAACACTTGTAAATCAGAAACCACAATTAGTTCAGAGTTGTTTTTTGCAACATAATCCATAGAGATGCAAATAATTACACATCCGAAATATCATCTAGATCACACAACTGGAATGTGGTCAGGGGCATTACTTATTGAACGCCCCTTGTATAAAAACATAAATCTAGAGGCGTTTCATTTAGGGCTACATAAACTGGGTTGAAAATACACCTATGTATTTTTTTTTAAATATCTATAAAATATACAGTACTTTTTATAATACAAAATAACAAACGTGGGCTAAAGTTTCGCTCATTGAGAATCTAGGTTAAATAACATAGATGGATGCAAACTGATGATGCACAATATATTCTTGTATAGCAAACGTGAGTATGAAAGTAATTTTTCACTAAAAATACTATGACTTAGGTATAAAATTAAAATTTATGTTCTTTAGATAACACTATATGTACTGTATGCCCCCTAAAGAATAATAACATGAGTTATTGTGACCACGAGAAGAAGGTTTACTATGATAAAGGCAAGGTAAGAAGTCAAAGAAGATACAACGGAACCGTTTAACTTTATATGGCAGTTCGTACAGTACTTAACAATTATGATATAAATTTAATGACCATGCTCATTCAGAAGGTCAATTCTTTATAGTTGTACATAGTTGTATCTACTAGATACATAAAGCATACTATACAGAATAGTAATCTTATTATCCTAATTGAATCCACAATACTACTCATTGTATTGGCTAATGTACTAGCTAATGTTTTTCTCTTTTCTCATTTTTGTTAAAACCATAATGTACACGCATTGACGAATGTTAAAATGCATAAAGTGGTGTGAATAAACGAGCCTTTGTGCTCATTGAAATGATCACTAGTTTATTGTAATGAGCCGGATTGAGAATCTTACTAATGGAATAAATCTAACACTCTTTTCAATTGGCCTAAAGAAGGGATTATTTTTGGAATTTCTTGTACTAAATCAACCATACCAAATACTAAAAAAAAATAAAAATAAATGATAATAATACTAATAATAACAGACAATTATAAATATAACTAACGAGCACATATACATAATTTATGCTCTGAATATAATCGGTTATACTGCGTTGAATCAAAGGTTGTGAAAACAAGTCAATTGATAGCTTGTTAGAAAATGTTCCCAAAGAAATTGTTCACATTTTGCTTGCTTTCATATGAGAAAATAATTGCTGTCAAATTATCGGGCAAAAACACAGTCTTGTAGGAGAGAGTCACTTCAAGGCAGACATGTTGCCGGGGGGTGTTGGTAATGTTGAGACTAGTCATTCTGTATTTTTTCTACATTTTACTGATTATTAAGCTAATAGCATAACTAATCTGGCCTATAAAAATATAACCACTTTTAATGATGGAAGATGAAAAGAACAAGCCATGTATAATTTGAAATTTAATAATGTCAAAAAAGATAACCTATATACAACAATACTACTGTAGTGCAAACACAAATAATGAATAGAGACCGCCGCAATAATGAGAAAACTAGGTTATATCTATATTGAACTTATGATTGCTTGAGAAAATAAAACAAGAATTATTTCAATCTTTGTTTTATTTTTAATGAAACAATTTGAAAATCTGAAACACAGTTTTGTAACAAAGCAGCACAGAAACACTGGCTCATCTTTCTGACAGATCGCCTTGTCATGACTGGATGTGGGAATAGACGTCACCGTAAAGTACTATCAAAGTTTCAGGTTCTTACCTAATCTTTTGGTAACAATAATTTATTTTATAAGTGCCGCAGATTATTACTTGTACTGGAATGCGGGCATAACAAAAGTATTTGCATAGTATGCAATAGGTGATTTTCCGTACAATTGCGAGATCTCGCGAAATGCATGAAAGACGCGCGTCGAACGTCTGCCGCAAAAATCGAACGATTTGATTTTGAACTCGAATTTCCTTATTTCGTAGCTCACACCGACCGGCCGATCTTCGACAGAGGAATATTGCTTCCGAATACCCTTACTTAATCGAAATTGCCTATCATCAAATGTGGACAGCACATTATTAAGCATGGAAATGTCCCGAAATACTTTTGCGTTTGTCGAATCCCACGCGATGTTTGACGCGACTCCGACGCTATGACCTTTGTTTGTCCTGTTTTTACGTTCGATTTCACGCATAACGCGTGATTCTCGCAGTGTACGGACAATGGTCTATTGTACTAGTATCACATAGTATGCAAATTTGTTTGTTTTTCTAAATTCTAATATATCAGCGCTTTGTAAATGTTGATAAGCCAATTGGAATTAGACTTATACTGAATACTGTATTACACAGAGAACTCGTGTACCATTCAGCCTCTATTTGTAGTTTTAAAGTACAAACATGTGTTATACAGCCAAAACAAAATGAGCTTCGACATTCAGTTGTGAGAAATGACAAAATAAACGGTGCCAGTGATAGATTTCGAGAATGAAAGAAGAAAATAAACACAATCAAAGGCGCCGACCACGCGCTTTTGAAATAACTGGAACGCGTTGCAACGCGAAATCTCGCCGGCATTTTTCACTCACGCAAACGCACACACACATGCTATTTCCGTATATTGAATACGTTGGCAACGGAAGGGACAAGTTTAAATAATCTTTGTATTAACACAACTTGAACAGTCTCACACTGAATATATGTTTATCAATTATCAAACTAAACATTCAATGAAGCGGACTACGACGGTTAAGACGAAAAGACATGGCTAAAAACATGTGACAGTACGATTATGCTCGTCTACTACACGCCCGGGGACTTCCCAATACAAAACATGATTAGTATCAGTAATATTTTCTAGTACTGCCTGGATAATTGCGTATTATTAGTTGATATCAGACATATCCCTGTACAGGATTTTTTGAACAATGTCTCAAATTTCCGAAAGAATATTCAAATAAGTTGGAATGAATTTGAATTGAATATCCATCTTTTGAAAAGTCAGCTAAACAGTTCACGAGCTGGCTGGTTCGAATTTATCCACTTCTACAGTGATGAATATTGCGTTCGAGTTGAGTTACTAGTAATTACAAGCCTGATTTACATTTTTCTTGTGGTGTTTTTCGTCAATGTATTAAATATACGTGCGTTGGGAAATAGCATAATTATATTGCGTGAGTGAACGAGGCTGGTGAGACTGTGTCACAACGCGTTCTATTTATTTCCAACGCGTGTAGTCGGCGCCTCTGATTGCGTTTATTTTGTATTTTTATTTTGCGGTTTTTTTTTGTTATGTCTCGCAACTAAAGTCCAAGCTGACCTTGGTTTGGTTGTAATAACAGCACTTTGTGACTCGCATAATTGCATCAAATAGGCAATATTTGCTCTCGTGTTACTGGATATTCCTCTTCTGTTGATTGTAAGAGTACTGCCACAAAATATACAGTAACACTCATGCGAACATTACCGATATAGCGCCCCGTTGCGAATTTGTGGTAGGTACCTGTGATGTTGTGTTAGATTACGTCTCGATGCAAATGAATTGTTCGGTTAAAGCGACTTATGTTTAGATTCTCTGCATATTTTAATGTATTTCCTTTTGTGTAAAGCCTGAAAAAAGTCACAGATTGTTGTATATACTTGTACAGACAGACAATAGACAGTAATTGTCCCAAATTTTCCCCTGGCGTTTTTTAGAATTACTTCCTGAATGCGTGAAATGTGGGTTCTTCAGAAATAACATTTACTCAGCATGACTGGAGATACCAATGTTTCACAAAACGATCTCTTTCTAATCACCACAAATCTGTTGATGGTAAAAGAGTTACATTTCTGAAATGAGTGAATATTCTCACAAAATTCAATTCTAAACAAGAAGTTATTTTCTTCCATTGTTCAGAAGTATCTTTTTTATTTCGAAATTTTTGACCAGAAATACAATTAAAGAGCCATCTAGTGAGACGGAACAGGGTAGGGCATCTCAAAAACAAACTGTAATGAGGCGGTGCTGAGAAACACATATATCCCGTTTGTGTAAACAAAATGCTGTAAATATAGGAATGATATGTGTAAATTGGAGTCTTCCATAACATTTGTGTTCGTCTTTCATTCGAGCTATATGAATATACGAGTATGCTACTGACAATAATGGTTGCTGTAGGAAAATTGGCGTGGTTCATCAGTGTGTAGAGATAGTAAATCCAGGACAGAGATCATGTTGCTGTCTTTCAAATTTACAAAATATGAACACTTGATTGTGCTCTTACTATTAAGTTAAGCCTATTATATTTACATTCCACAGATTCCAATCCACTGGCAACAGATTTATTTTTGATGTACAGTAGAAATATTTTCTTTCCGGCAACGAAAATATTTTCCTGGGCGAACTTTTCATATTTATCTTGTTTCAGCATTGGTTTTAACTTCACGAAAGACCTCCCACATAGAAAAAGTGTTCTGCGACGTGGTGTTGAGTACAAACGAGGTATAAATCAACACAGTCACCAGGATGTTGTATTCAGTGTCAATTTGTGGATAAGTCTTGAAAGCTTCGATTAAAAACTATATTTTTCAGGTTGATTTTAGCTTCATTTTCTTGCCAACATAGGTTTGTTTGTTTATATTTGGTCAATAGTATCAAAACTTTAACCGAAATTGTATTAAAAAGTGAACAAATTTCGATTTAATTGTATACAATACTAAAAAAAACATAACACAAATGGTTTAACTAAATCGTTTTCAATAGGATCTACTCAAATAGTGATGAAAGTGTTTATATATGATATGAATCTTTTATCGTATAATTTCAAAGGTACTTATTTTGCAACCATCATCGGATTGGTCAAATATTTTTGTTCAGGATAATGGGATTCTCCTTCATTGCCGTTCCATAAATATATATAGTAATTTATTTTATTTTCCCACCGTAAATCGTAGAATACAATATATAATTTACTTATTGTTTGTGTTTGACTGTATCCAACCCCATATACATTATTTAAATGTGTACATTTTATTGTATATTTATGTTTTTTTCAATATGACGAGCAGTTTTGTGCACGTCGATTCGAAATGAGATAATCATACAAGAACATACGCCCGCGTGATCAATGTATATAAAAAGCAGTGATGCACACTAATGGTTGCATGCATGGCAGGCACTTCCGATGAAGCGATTACATATCACACGGCAATATCTAAAGTGGATACATAGCTGAACTTCTCACCGAAATGTTTGATTAGACTTACTATGGACTTCGACTGGTAGCGTTCTTTCTATGTAATTGTGTGCAATAACATAATATTCGTATATATAAGTACCTATACTGATAATTGATGATGATGTCATGGAATATTGAAAATGACGGACTACCTGATGCAAACTATCTACTTATGTGTCTCACGTCACTTTGATTTGTACAACAATTAAAATACTATTACAAAAATACATCCAGTGAGTTAACATGTAATGTGGAGCTGAACAGTTACCGTCGCAACAGCACTTCATTTGACCATTACGCTCGTTGTTCGAACTTTGCTAGACGGAAGCTATTCCGGCTGTCCTCTGGCGATCTGTGCTAGAGTGCAAACGATAAGCATGATATAAAATGTTGGTTCGAAGGTTATACAGCTACATAGAAACATACTTCACCAATGTAATTATCTTGTCTATATACTAATTACTAACTAGGTGAACATACCTAATTGTAAGCTTGAAAAAGACTTATCACAAGTGTAAGATGGAGTTATCTGTTAAAATTGATTAGCATTCGTTTCAATCAACTTTCCTATTGTGTGATTTTTATTCTAGCTTTGTCTAAATAAACACCTTACATCGATAAGTGTCTATATTGACACTAATTGACGTTAATGCCAAACAATGTAATGTGATAATGTGCCTCGATTTCAATGGCATTAGACTAATTAAATGAATCTACCTATACTGTCATAGCATGTGCGGCATTGTTAACGTGTCAGTGTAATGGATACGATATAATAAATGGAAAATAATTCTCTGATTGTGGTTTGCGGAAAACAAGTGTAATTCAAAATATTGTATTTTTACCATTTTGTTTAAATGCATTATAATATGAAATACATTAAAACATAATATAATTATCTTTAAAGGTCCATTCCTGCCAAATTCCATGCTAATTTAGAGCTAATACTTAATGCAAAACATGTCTATAGAATTGTCCAGTGCTGCCCGAATCCTAACAAATCACTTAATCGAGTTTATAATTAGATACACTACAGACACATTTATACGTCACCCATACTTTGTACATATTGTATAACGAAATGAATGTCATTAAGTACTCTAATTTTAAGGAATTAAATATTGCAAGCTAACATATGATTACAAATCATTTTAATACGATTTGAGGTTATTACTGGAATACCTTAAAGTATGAACAAAGGTTGTACGGCGACCGAGGGGTTGTTGTACTTCACGGAAGTTCACGTTGAATGACAGGATATTTCTGTTACGCGCTATTGCTCTTCTTAGTACACAAAGGGGCCAATTAGGAGAATTCGAATGTTCGAACAAAAGCAAATACGTCTTACAGCGTTACAAAACAGCTTTTTACATAAAAATTATTTCTATTTTTTTCGGTGCTAGATGTAAATTGATGGCATGTATTATGGGGTTATTACGAGGATACAGCAAAGTATGCACAAAGACAGTTCGCGATCAATTGACCTCCGCTGCGCGTCGGTCGATACTCGCACTGTACTGTCTTCGTGCATGCTTTGCCCCTTTTCCTCCCAGGAATACATCATAGGAGTGCCGAAATCCAAAACGTTTAGAACATATTTAGCGAACGTCTTTGTGTGATGTCAAACCCTGGCTGCAGCAATGTTTTCTTTTTATTATTAGTGGACGGTTACGCGCGTAATCGTTCAATATTTGGAATTACCGTTTTCTAATATGGTAGGATGAAAATACTCAGTGCAATGCCGCTGTGACTTATGGCGTTACGTGACAGATATATAATAGTCACTAATAATATTATGGTATAATCGTGTGTTAGTGAGATATGAAGCATATGTAATATTTCACCAAATTCACGTGTGTATGTCTTTTGTAAGCTAAATAGAACGGTCATTCGTTTGTCAGTTCTCGTGCACATGGCATAAACTATAAAATAATGATGTACATGCGATGTGCATAATAACAACATTATTTTCTCACATATGCTAGTTAGATCTGCATCCTCAATGCGCCTAATTTACCAAATCTATTTAAACAAATTCAGTTTTGAATAATCGGATAAATGTCTTGATTCAATTTCAATGCAAATTTTACATAACTGCCAATATCATTGCCCTTTATTGAGACTATTTTAATTGCGAAATAAACACATTACAGGTTTGTCTGGACAAATGTGTTATTAGTCCTTCGTACACGAGTTTGAATGTATATATGAAGTTGTTATTGCACGGATGTAATGCACAGATAATATCGAAATAAATTAACATACTTAATTAACTTTTTATTTGTGGTACAACTATATATTGAACCAAGTTCTCAATGACTGTAAAATGCATACAATTATTGTTAATTGGTCTATAATAATAACGCACACGTGCGGCAAAGTTCTCTACAACATCATGTGATCGCCGGGTAGGATATGTAGCAATTGAAGGAACACCGCTAATAACTATGAGTGTATTTCATTGTTTACACTTGCTCTAAGATAATGTTGCATGATTTAAATCAAGTTTCGTTTAGTGATATTACAATATGTTCCACTTATAATGTACACATATCTTCGAGTTTTTTGTAATTACCAAGGAGACACAGCAATAAGTAAGTCGACTTCATTGCTGTACGATTCAATCAATCTAAATGTTTTATATCATATTTTATCAACCCAGACAGTTTGATGTAAATGTGACTGTAATTGGATATGACGTTGTTTTACATTTAGATGTTCAATCATTTTGTGTTCAATTAGCTGCTTACAACACAATCTATGTATGTACTTTCTTGGTCGCATTTCTCCAAGGCACACAGGTTAATGGCGTCATCTAGTCATTTGTGTATTCAAACATTCCAATCTAAGAGGTGAATAACGTGTTCTTTAACCCAGAATATAATTAGTTATCAATGCGTGTTATCGTATTTTGTACTAGCTTAAAATAGATGACTTCGAGTATATTTTAATAATAATTGATGATGATGATTTATGTTGAAAAAAAAACACACACTCGGGTTATGTGTTTTATGAAGTATTAATCATTCTGCTATTTATTATGTCAATAATTCTGTAATTTATGTTTTGCGCACTGCGACGGAAAAATACGCTCCAACATGACACTAACTAGGAATTCCAGTAGCATAACAAGTATGCATAATGTATATCTTTACCGTCGAGTAGAAGCCAACTAAGCGAATCGACCCACCCCAACCACATCTAGATGTGTCTACCAATAAACTCTTAAGAATTATTTGATGAAGAAAAAAACATTCCTAAACTTTGGAATTATTGGCAGCCACTGAAAAATACACATTCTTGTGAGTATTATCAATTCCCAAGCTAATCAAGTTGTATTCAGCGTACATAATACTATGGTGTTTCGTTGTATATTGTATGAGTTAGGTGACTAACAGTGTCGTGCGCGCCTGAATGTTTCTTACATAATTCAATGGTTATGAATATTTGACGAACACCACTAAATCCATCTATTTAGAGACATACATATGAATGAATAATAACATCTCATTTTTATTCAGCAGTACAAAATACGATCCACATGAACAATATAACATGAAAACCTGTTACTTTTAAAGCAATATGCTCCATATGTGTATACATTCACTTTTATAACTAACCGTAAACTAGTCTGTAACGCGTATTGTGCAATTTACAATGAGTGTCAACGCAGAAAAGCTATAGTTCGGAGTCAATAACTTGTCAATTGTGTTCATGTCCATTGTTACAGCTACATCGATATTAATAGTTTTTTGTATTCTCATTGAAGTCAACATTTATTTATACAGTTACAATGCCCCAAAGAGAGAGGTCGTGATATAATTAATAAATTAACGAATGAATGAATAAATAAATAAGTAAATGAATAAATAAATAATGTTCAGCTAGGTTGCGTACAAAACAACCGGTCAAAATGTACTTGCTATCGGATAAAAACTTAAGGAGCCTTGATTTTACGGTTACCTGATGCTTAGAATTGGCGTAAAATTCTGCTGTCAACTTTCTTTTCTTCCAATTAATGCTTGTTTTGTCTCGGGTATTAAAGTCATTCTACCCCGAGAAAATAATGAACTCTATAATGTCAACATGTGATGGAGGCTACAGTTTTCCAGGCGCAACACTGAATAACGAAAAACCAGTGACTTTCCAACCAGATAAAAGTGACGCAGCTTAGATACAATATTTTATATTGGGAAGTTTGTAATATGAATCGGCTACTTCATATATTATTCTAATGTTATTTCTTTTTTTAAAGAAAAAACAACTTAGTCTTGAATATTTTATTCACACAAAGAATCAGACAACGATCACATCTGCCAATTGTGATGCATCACCATAGTAACTGGATGAAGACACCTGCTAAAGTCTAATTGATTGTTTTACAGCCCTTTAAGACATTTAGGTCATTTGTGTTCCCATGACAAAATTACAACTGATTCATGTGTTTACCTGACAATTTCCTCAGAATTCGTTAGAAACTAATTCTTGCAAATGTTGTTTCCATAGAAACCGAATCAACATCGCTACCAAAATCAATTGATCCTCGAAAATTCAATTTCATCAAAAGAATATATCAAGTTATCAACCACCATTACCATTACCATTAGCAAGAAATAATAATAACAAGTCATTGAAAATGACACAGTCGCCGTTAAGTTCTCTTTGTGCTCGTCATATTAAAGCGGAGGGGTTGTCGCGAGCATGTCCTTGAAACTTGAGTTCAAAGTGGCGTATACAACAGATTGTTTATTTACATCAAAACACGTGTTTCGTGTCATAGTAATATGGCCAAAATAAAAACAGTTGTTATTCAGCCATCTTTGATCTGATTATGAAACACACTGATATGTATGATGTATGTGCCAAATACGAATGAAAATGGTACATAAATTGTGGAAATATAGTAGTAAGGCCAAAAAGTCAGATGGCTGTCAATCGGCCATCCGTGACCAGATTTTGAAACGAATTGTCATGGACATGCATCTTAACATGTATAAAGTACATGTATGTGCCCAATTTGAATGAAAACTGACAGAGCACGTCCAAGATACTGCATAAAAAAACAAAAACAAGATACCTGCCAGTCGACCATCTTTGATCCAATTGCAAAATAAATCGTCATGGACATATATCCTAACATGTATAATCTATGTACCAAGTTTGAATGACAACTGACAAAGCATGTCCAAAATACAACATTTTCAAAAAACAAGATGGCTGCCAGTCGGTCATTTTGAATTGAATCGCTAAACCACTGCATGTGCATATGTCCAACATAAGGTACTTGGCACATGCAAAGAATGAACGGAATCGGCCCACAGGATTCTGAAATATGACTTTGGATAGACTGACACACGGACAGACGGACACACAGACGGTCGGACAGACAAACTCAGGAACTCGCGGACGGTCGGGGACATGTATCCTAACATGTATGATCTATGTACTAAATTTGAATGAAAACTGACAAAGCATGTCCAAAATACGACATTTTCAAAAAAACAAGATGGCTACCAGTTGGCCATCTTTGAACCAATCGTGAAATAAATCATCATGGACATGTATCCTAACATGTATAATCTATGTACCAAGTTTGAATGAACATGTAGGCTTGTTTTGCAGCATCTTCACCAACACATACTGCATGTGCTGTTTATGCTGAAACCAATGGGAGTGTGTGATGATAGCATATTATTTTCAGCATTGGAAAATATAAATATTGATCTAGTCTGTGTGTATTTCAACGCGAGTATGATGATTTGCTCTCCCATGAATACTACTGCAATGCAATTATAATTAAAATGGGATTATCCAGGCATCGCGACTCTCTCGACATTTACCCAATTACCAGTAACATGCCAGAGTAATCTGGCCTGTGTATGCATAATCCACTGATCTTTATGCGGCTGGTAATTAACTAAAAGTACATCTTACTATCGAAATGTATATTGAAGCTACACAGGCTGAGTATAACAATGTATGAGCATAGAAAACTGGATGCACTAAAAAGTGTTATTAGATACCATGCGTTCATTATTTCACTGATTGCAATCTGGCTGATCATATAAAAATTTGCATGACAACTCGCAATATATTGTAATCATACTTCAATTGCGGAACGTGCTACAACGAGCATGTGAGTAACACAGGTATATTTCACGTTTAGGGGATATATTCATTAAAGCATCATAATATATAGCATCTAATTTGTCAAATCACTCGGCTAACGTGACGGTAATCTCTTGAAAAATGCGAAGCCCCAACGGCATTGTGGTGGAATAGTGATTATTACTTGGGCATTCACGACGTTTACAATAAATACCAGCGGGTATATGATTTATTTGTCACATAATTATTCACCATGCCATTTGTTATATAATATAATTTGGCAAATTTGTTCAACCTATACTGTCTTCAATGCTGACAGCCCGAAATACATTTATATATATATATCTTTTGAGAAATATAGTAAATACATTCATTGTATTTCTCCGGCATTGTACTATACAATTCGCTCGTTATAGCTGCTTCGAGAGACCTGATTTAAAGTGAATGATGCTTCGCGTTAGAGCCTCAGTTTGGATCTGGCAAATGCAGCTAAAATGAGTTATCTATCGGTTTTAATTGCTTCTCTTGCTTTTGCCCTTTCCATTAAAGCAATATCGTTCTAAAAATAATCATACACAACTTTACGTTAGGTCTCATTTCACGCCATGGCGTCTAGTATTTCGTGTATTCGGGATTTATTTGCATGGTAATAATAAAATAAAATGGTAATAAAATATATTATCTATATGATGAAATAGCCCAATATATATGTATAATGTATGCCCACATATTGCCTCACTAAGTTTTATTAAGATAAGCCAAATGACACCATTCTACCTTGGTATATATATATATATATATATATCAATTAGACGAAGTGGATCCGATTTTATTGAATTGGACCGCTCGGATTAAAAAAGGTAAAACATTGCAATACCAGCAAATATTTGGACCTCATTGATATGTGTCAAGGACAAATACAAAGCGATAACTAACTAGTTTCATCTCATCCAATTCCCAAAACACTTATAATTGCTTGACATATAGATCCAGCGTAATCATTCGAGTTTACAGTATCCACCATATTATCGAAATATGGATATTTGAATTATAAATGCAACTTATTTTCTGAATTTTATAATTTAGTGTGATCAATGGATTAGTAAGTGTTGTATTATTATGTTCTTTGGAATGCAGACATCACACATAAATTTGACTCACCATGACTTTTACAATTTAAATGAATCTATCAACGTTTCATCTCTTTGAACGGCATGGTCAGTACTTGTATAATATAGACTACGATTGACAGTTAGGATAAAAGCTACTCAAATGTGTAGCTGACAGTTTTTTGCATATAATCCATTAACGTCAAGCCTTATCGATATTTTCCCCGGGTCTCAACAAAATAATTGAAATACGAAACAAGATACATAGAAGCAGTATACCCATGTTTGAGTTGTTCACCTTGACATACATGCTTTCATTGTTGCATACGCCATTGCAAATGTCATGTAATGCCAAAACGTATTCTAACCAGTATAAGCTTTTGGAAATGAAATGACATCACATATACTAATGGATTAATAAAGAGTGATGACACTCAAAAACGCGGCAATACTAAGGTTATGGTAGTTATTATTAACTACCAGTTGAATATGTCTTATAATTCTATGGACAAAGTCGAACAACAGAAAATTAGCTGGAAACGAACGTCAATGAATCGTTGCCAGGTGACGAGGTCGCTCATAATCAATGTTTTTTTTTTAAATCACGCATGGTAACGCATGAAAGGTAAACCACGAACTGAACTGAGTGGATTGTTTTCGATGTCAATCCTTTACTGCCTATCATTGATTCTATATAACTTACTTTGATAGCAATCATACTTTATCGAACAAATATGTTAAATATCTACACCAAATAAACTAAAATACAGATGTACACACAAATAAAATAAGAAACTTGTGTTTGAAAACTCAAATTGACCATGAACTACTGCAAAAGTGTTTTTAAAATATTCGCACCTAATAATTATTACACAAAGTCACATTAAATAGTTAAAAAAGTGTATCATATATTGTGATATGAAAATCTAAAAAAATATTTTTTGGATTCTGTTAATAGACACATGCTAGAATTGCTTGAACTATTTCGATCAACATCATATACTATAGTTTAATTCCAGCATATATAATGTTATCGATCGAAAAAAAAAATTATACAATGTGCAAGCGTTTAGAGATTTTAAAAGGATATGTATTTGCATTTACAACTATTATTTGTAATACAATTATTTTACACTAGAATCGTTATTTAATGATGAGTAATAAGGGATCATGGTGAATCATACACAGAATATTAAAAACATCTTTTCGTTGCGTTCAATCCTCCGATAGTCGTTACAATACATGCTAATATACGGGGTTATTACTCAGTCAATTCCAATAACGTCGGTGAAACTATCGAAGTGGCAGGCGGGGGTTTCAGTGAAAGCAGACGTATAAGAAAACCAACTTGCGATGCATTTTGTAAATTGCAGTATATATCTGTTTCAAATGCTCATACACCGTCGCCATGGTGATAGCTAACGCGTATTTGTTACTTGCTTTAGATATCCAGAAAGATTCAATAATAAATAGACTGTTAATGACCTAAAATCGAGATATGGTTGAACAACCATGGCAATTTGAAATTCTCTATATATGCAAATAGTAAACATGATAGCGTAACATTAAAACAATTTAAGTATGTTAACTTATTTAATCGACGGATATGTATGCCTGGTTTGTGAAATTGATTGTGTCTTCGAGGACGAGACAAACGCAAATTCGTTGTAATGGGTTGGTACTTAAGTGTGTTATATCAAGTGGGAATGGGAAAATGTATCGGAAAAAAAAAAACTCTGATTCTGGGGTGAAATTTACGTACATGAAATCGTACATGAATGTATGCAGATTGGGATGAAGGAAATTTACAGATTTACACATTGAGTTTCTATGTCAAATGGTACGACATTACGATACAAACTGAAAGGCCACACTATTATTTGTGTATTGCCAATATTATAACTGTGCATTACGAAAAAGACGCTATTTATTAAGTTAATATGTGATTGGGTTACAGGATTTTTTGTCAGCGTTTATGGAGGTAGATTGCAAATAAACCATACTTGAGGACACACTTGATTCACTTGTATGCAGTTCGTATTTGACCGACTGACAAGAAGGGAATGCTCTTCCTGACACAAAAATAACACTTTTTAAAACATAAAATTTTTGATAGCAACATTGAATGGTTATTTGTCCTTACGGTTATGAGTTGTGGCAAGCACGAATTCATTGATATTTTTTTTACACTTTATAACAATTTTGAATTTTCCAACTTAAATGAGAATATGCCATTAATTAGTGATCTCAATTTACATGTATTATACATAATCACCCTGTCATGTAAACAAAGCTATAGCTAGAAAGCTTTGAATAAAGAAGTGGAAATACGTGACGACAATGAATCATTATGTTGCATGACAGTGCAGGAAATATTTTATTCGAAAACTCTTTTATCAATGCCATTTATTTGGTCCATTGCTCAGTGGAGATTACACATTGTTTTCGCATCATCGACGCCAAACCATTGTGCATTGCTATATACCATTCGATATGTGTTGATGTATTGAGCGTCCTAGGCAACAATTGATGTTATGTTAATCAATTGAAAAAAAAGATAAAGGCACCACTGATGACAAACCATACAAAACTAAACCCTAATGTATAAAAAAAAAAACATACCTACGATTGTCTCCAACGACACATCGTTCCTGGTATGACGGCGTTGTTATTTGGTACAACGGCTTTTCACGGTCTTTAAAGAAACCATATTATAATTTGCGGAGTGTAATTTAAATCACCTCGTCAATCATACTATACATCTTAATAGTGTCTGGAATTCTAATTTTAAATCACAGGATGAAATACATCGATCAATGTTAATCTTTACTAGTCAGAAACAACTATATATTGTCACGACGACTTCTAAATTTTACACTGGAACGACAAGACTAGAAAATAGCCAATACAGTGGAAATTATTGTAATTGATACGAACACTTGCGGTCGGGCGTTATCGGGACCGGGGAGGAAATGTTATTAATTACTTTACGCAACACTAACTCGACGCAGAATCTTTGTTCTATGTCAGATATTACCGTGCACTCCTTTTCTTTTGCTGAAATGATTAAGTCAGTACATGTCATACATAACCCAAAGGTCATGTGTCCCTATTGTTATCCCGAATAACGCCAATTAGACAGTTTGTAATACAAATCACTGTGAACGGAACGTCAGGCTTTTTATGGACTTAATCCATCTCATCTTGTAGACATACAAATGCCACCTCATCGGTACCCTTCAAACGAGACTTTCAGGGAAAGAATAACAATTCAAATTGCATTTAGCCTCTGGGTTTAGACACAGTATAATCTGTTCATTACATGTCCCGGATATTATGATACAGGAAGTCAATAACACAAACTCGCAAGCCAGTATCAACTTTGTCAGTCAATATTGTCATTTATCGACGATCACGTCGACATGTATTGATCAAAACGACACTGTTATGGTGAATTATAAAGTACAATAAAACCCAACGAATTGTATAGTAAATAAGCGATACATCATTTCCCAACGTATTCTTCGGAAACTATTGGTGGATCTCCCTTATGGCCTCCCCTGTCTAAGAAATATCAAAAGATCGACTAAAGTATAAGACGATTCAACAATCGATAGTGTGACTCGTATCCTAGCAACACAATATTATAGATTCACATTATTATTACTAATTCTAATAACGTGATCTGACAAAAAAAAAAAAGATACAATAAATTGAAAGCGAACAACAAACAAGAAAGGAATAACAAATAAATGTTTTTCAGAAAATAAAAATAAAATGTGTCAATTTCATCTTGCCAAATCCTTTAAAAATTAATATTACATGTAGTATTTTTTCACGTATTGTGTTTGTTTATAACATAAACAATAATCGGAGTTGTCTATGTATGTTAGTCTATTTAGCACATGTTATTATATCTTTCGGTTACAATGAAAAATAGATTGGTGCTAATATTTAGTTTCTTTAGTACTTCTAGAAGGGGTGTGTGAATACGCATGTTAACTTCAGATCTTGTGTATGTGATGAATTAAAACCCCGTGTTGCGGGTTTATATATTCACTGTCGTTTTTAATGAACGTCCACTGAGTAACGTAAATCATTGGGTGACTGTTTTGTTTAATAAACAACATTATCAGCCTAGTTACATTACAAATAGACACAGTCCAATTACCACTTGCTGTCTTTTGCAGCATGACTTGTTCCAGCCTTGTCCTTAAGCAAGTTGATCTCTTCCATGAAGGCCAATCACAAAGATAACATCGACACATTATATACTCCGCGGGGACTGTTGCTTTCCTGGGCATATTACCAGTAATCCTTCGCAGTATTTATTGTATCTCACTGCCACTCTATGTATATTTAGGTATAATTAATACGTGTTTATTCATCAAAAAAAGTAATACAAAGCGTAAATTTACAATACGTTCAAATATCATGATGCGTCAATTAATTTTAAATCAGTAAATCATCCCACTCAGTTTATTAGGATGTCATGCACACAGTGTAGTCATTGTAAAATAAAAACACAAAAATAATCGCATATATTTGATATACGTATCAATCAATACTTGATGAAAACTGATTTTAATAACGACGGAACGTTTTTCAATAACACTGTGTTATAATAACAAGTGGTTTAATAGATTCGTTTATCTCGCACCTTTTAACTGCTAACCTGTTTACGTATTCACATATTGCATATGCACCATAAGCTGAATTGTTCACTGACCTGACTTAAAAAAGCACATTTTACATTTATTATTAAAAACTAAAGGCAGAGAATAATATCCATCGCAGAGAAATGAATATATTGCGTGATAAAACAGGCTACGCAGAACGATACACAATCCGATTAATAACAATTCCCAAGGCAGCTCAGAAGATCTGAAAATGCTATAATACTGTCACAAAAATACTGCGCGAATAAACATACCGTTGCTTTGTGTTGGCACATATTTAAAATTGCGGAGATTTATGCGTTTTAATTCTAATCTTTCTACCTCATTTGAGTTGTATTTCACCTATTTTATCAAAGTGTTTTTGTTTTATTCGAATCGTACTTTATCTGCATCGAAAGATGTAATTTGACGTGATACCGAATACGTAATCACGTCTTTGGATATACATAATTGAGTAGCTGCATGCAATATTATATTATTCAAAACTAGAATAATACATGACATCATAGATGGAATAGCAACAACATCGATGAAAGTCGTCCACATGTGACAATGACGTGCATATCGTTCATTACTGGCGCTGCAGGTGTTTCTGACATGAGCGATCACGTTTCATTCAGCAGGCGTGACACGTGTAACCAATATGCGATGGTAAACATCACTGCGTGCTGCTGTAGTATAATTCAAGTGTTTCCTTGCAGGCAATACGTGTTGTTACCGCAACAATTCCTAGTTACATACCTCAGTTGTAATGTAATGTAAATAACATTAAACCATGTTCATAACGTGTCTAGAAACGACTTATTACAACCGGTCAATGTGAGGATCTTGATTAAAAACCGTTACTGTCACAGAAGGCTTGTCTGTTGTAAATTTGGATAGCTGCATATTCATATTACTTGTGCTACCATTGACGCTTCTCCCATTTATTTCAAGTTTAGGGGGTTTTCTCTGATCTTGTCCAAACAATTTTGCAACGCTGCGACGAAAGTCACTTCTTACATACGTGTAAACGATAGGGTTAAGGCAACTGTTGGTGTAACTTAAGAAGGGACTGCAAAAATATGCAATCTTAAGCGCTCTCGGTCTCGATACATGACCATGTGTTGCTACAACCATCAGTTGTGATACCCAGAAAGGTAGCCAGCATAACACGAATAGAAGAATTGCTAGAAGAATCATCACACCTACTCTACCTAATTTAAACTGGCGACGGTTACGCCTATTTCCAATTTTCAAAAAATGGATAATATTGGTGTATGCGACCAACACGACCATGAGAGGCAATGCAAAACCGAGACAAAACGAGCAAATGATAAATATACGTTTGGAAAGATTCGGACAGATGATATTGCAAACCGTCACTCCAAAAAACGACTGCGTTTTTGCATACAGCCAAAGAGGAATCGTTATAATCGCCGACAACGTCCATGTTAATAAGCAGATGAATCTTGCCTTTGTCACTGTTCTATGAGTCTTGGACCACACTGGATGGACTATTGCCAAGTATCGATCAACACTCATCGCAGTCAAGGTGAAGATGCCCGTCAACATGTTCATGCCATCTATACCCATAATCAGTCGACACAGACTGTCACCGAACACCCACTTCCTTGTAATATTAAAGTAACCAAGGAAAGGTAATCCAAGCAGAAACAAGAAATCAGTCGAGGCCAGGTTCAATATATAAGCGCCCGGTACAGTATGCATAATTTTGTACTTCACAAGTACGTATATAACGACGCCGTTACCAACGATTCCACTGATGCAGACAACTCCGTAGAAAGCAGGCATAAACAGCGTGAACATCCACGGTGGAAAGGCTCCTGAGCCCTCATTGTCAAACGTCGTGTTATCGATTACGTCAAACTCACGGAAGCTTATGTTCCACTGCATTATGGCGATTCATCTGATCCAGGTGCTGTGATCATCTACCTAGCTCTACTATGACCCTGGTAATTAGAAACAGATTATCAATTTAGCGTTTTTTTTACGTACTACACCTTCATGCGTAACATATACAGTTATTGAACATGTCATAGTAAACAATGTTCTTACCTGACCCGCTAAGGTAAATGTTTGCTAAAGTCTCGGAGTACTGTGGATCGGGTAGTTCGTTGTATGTTTGGCTGCATATATGCTGACGAAGACGGGAATGATAATCACCAATGTAGAACTACTTCATCCATTCACCCAAACATGAAAAAGATAAGTGAAGGACAAAAAAAGCTTTCGTGGAATTTAAGACGCTAGCATGGATGCAATTTCGGCGTTTCTATTTTGAGCTGTTAACAAAGACTGCAAAACACACCATGCACCTCAGTATTGGCACACGGTTAGTAAGCTATTGTCATCCGTCGACAGGTGATGTTGTAGTCGCTGGAAGCTTGTTCTTCATAGTCACAAAGTAGTACACTTAGAAAAATTAAGGACGCAGTAATTCATATAACTCGCACACAACGAGATGCAACACGAAGCAATGATTAGGATAGAGCAGTTAATATACACACAGGGTGTCGGATCACATGGTGTAGTTTATACCAATATAGGTGGATCTCTGCCGAGCACGTAAACATCTGGCATAAACCTGACAGCGATGTGTTGATGCATGAATGAAGCTGATGCTGTGCTATGCTAATGCACTGTCCTCATTATGCATATTATAATCATCCATCGTGTTTGTTATCGATCACTATTGGGGAAGCACGTGATAAAACGTCAAAATAAGTGAAATTCTTGTGTCGATCAGATCAGATTTGTTTCAATATTGTACCATATCTAATTTTTCTGATAGTACCGGCGAATACAGATAAAAGAGCGCTTTTATTCGTTATCCACAGTAACATTTTCTTGTGTGTAGTACAAAATAATGCAATTCTCGTCCAAGTTAGACTTGAAGAGACCTTGCATGAATAATCGAGAATTTATAATTAAAAATCGTGATTTTAAGACTACAGTATGGCCATTTTTATATTGAAATACTGATTAATGAAGGCCATTACTATATTAGTTATTTGAATAAATAATCAATAGTGAGTGAATATAACATTTTTCTGTAATGTATTTAAGATGGAATATTATTTTTTTATCGTCACTAATAATTTAGAATAATCTTTTCCATACTGGTACCTATATGGCAACAATACTGATATTATTTTGTAATACAGTAATCGGATTAGTCATCGTAAACAAATTTCATTTTCTCCTACCCGGTTATTCAATTTTTTACATGCACCGAAAAGAATAATATCAAAACATAACAGCTCGAATATTATGGTGTGCATCTGTTATTGCGTCTTGTGACTTGCATTAGGACAACTCATCTTTTTAACGCGCAACTAGAATCGTGAATTAATAATGTCGAAGGCAATTGTAACATGCGTTACAATATCGACATTGTGAAATTTAAATTACATATATTTCTGCGCACGCTCGGCATTAAAATCAATCACTTGTGGATATCAGACACAACCTTCCGGCTTTCCGAGTGTTTGGCAATATATTATATTATTCAGTGGCTGAGTAATGTGTGTTTGTAATCACATTAGACACACATGTGTCCGCCCGCCCCATCTTTATTTTTCACTTTTATTAAACTTTATTCGCATGAGTGTAGTGCATAGCACATTGGAATGTATCATGCATGTATGTACCTTTAGTGGAGCTTGTGATATCTTAAATCCTTTAAATATGGTCCTGACAAGATGTTAGTCAAGTAGTTCAATCTGTTGTTTGGTCTGTTATTTCAAATCACCATCTGTCTTAATATTGAAGACAGGACCGTCCAGGAGTTCAACGAAACAGCTGTAGTATGGGAGAGGTGCTAGTTGTTTAAAAAAAGTAATCACATCTTGTAGAGTAACCGAAGGGCTGAGTTTTGCAGTACGTCGAAATTGCAATTTATATGGACCTTTTTATCTGAAGAAACTATACGATCGTTCTACATCGTAACCTCGAACATAAGTGTGCGTCAAATATGTGTTTTCATTACGATCGAAATAAATGTGCCCATTAGACTCATTTAAACGTTATTTAAAGATGGTTTGCGTCAACACACAATCACCCTAAATGTATAAATAATGTATCCGATGGACATGTAATATAGCAAGTTGTCATGGTTATATTTTTCTGCATTAAATAAATATCTTCAAATTTAATTTACTAGGATGGTTGCCGCTGGAAGGGAACGGCGATAGGATTTTATTTCTAAACCACCCTGAATTAATCACAACGGCAAAGCATGGGTCTCGAAATAAAGTAGATTTATTCATGAATACTGGAAACGTGCCGGTAAATATAAATTATGTAATTACAGTAATAAAATGTTCTGTCACATTTATTCATAATCCGGCGGCATTTTTTGCTCGTTGGATGCTACCCACACTTTTTTTTACCGCCACTGTATGTATAAATCCGACGTAAACACGGTTAAGACGAGTGTGACCTATATATGTGAAAATATATTTATCACATGAATTTTTGATTCAAGATAATTTGATGAGCTTTTTCTTGATTCCAGCAGCTTAGATATTTATGCAAAACATTCATGTTAGATATCAGTACGCCGTGTAAGCAAATATGTATATTCATACGTGACCCAACATACGGACAATCAGTTCGAAGTTATCAGTTGTGGACTTATTTATGCACAACATTCAGATATCAATACGCCGTGTAAGCAAATACGTCTATTCATGCGTGACCCAACATACGGACAATCAGAGTCGAAGATATCAAGTGATCAGTTGTGGACATATTTCAACGATGATTGGTAATAGTTGCATACGATTATATCCACGGCAATCAACTTGCTATATTTGGTACGTGCACGTAATTATTGATGGTCGTTGATTCCTGATTGAAGATTGATATGTGCTGTCACGTCCCACGTCTATTTGGGATAAGCCTGACGAATGCATAACTAACTAAACCATTTTTTTTTCAGTAATACAGCATCAATTATTTTGATCAACCATATACACTTGTTTTGGTAAATAAATAGTTTGAAATATAAAGTAGTAGGTGATATATACAACACCACTGTCGTGTATATTTACCGTACTTATATTCTACGAATCTAAGAAACCAAGGCAACAAGATAAACAATAGGCAAGTTTAAAGGGCATATTCCTAATTTCATATGAATTCAATAACAAGACCGCATCACTTTTGTTCGAGCATCGTGTTGACGCTGGAAAAGTAGTTTAGTCAGTGACGTATAACGGGGCGAATGCAAACAGAACTCATATACTGTTATTATATTACACTGTTATCATATTGCTATGCTCGTAAGAGGAATGTTATATTGATGTATAATCGCGGGACTAGGAATTCATCAATTTTGTGAAAAGCATCAGCTATATTCATGCATCAACTACTCTCTGTCAGGTTTATGCTAAAAATGCAAATGATCGCTAAGATCTCGCTTAAAGAGAGGGCCGCGAGACTTGTTTTTGCCTCCAAAATACTTTTTTTTCGTCACCACCTGTTATCGCGTTCGATGTTCCAAATAGCATGATTACACAAGCAGGATTACAGTGAACGCAATGACAAGAAGAATGAAACAGTATTGGAGAGAGGTAATACGATTCTCGTGAATCTCGTTTTTAACGAGACCTCAGTGGCCATTATAGTCTAATAAGCTATATTGGAGCTATTGTAAGCATTTCATTTCTATCAATATGAATATATTATAGTACGTTTCTGGATAGTCTCGAACTTAAATTTATTAGCTGTACATTTTTTTAAATTTCATTTTAATGTTGCAAATACAGTATTGGTATATTTTATTTTATACTTCCTTTCAGTGATCGGTGCGTGGGACTACATTTTATTCGTTAAATGACACACACAGTCATGTATCATATTAACATATAACATGTGGAGTGACAGTTATAATTAAAAATGGAGAAGCAGTCGGTTATTCCTATCACATGTATCGTGTCTTATTATCACAATCACTTTCGTGGTAAGCTACATAATGAATGCCAATTCCTGAAGATGCATTATAAAATAGGTAATGTTTTTTAATGAAATAACATGCTTGTATACGATACAATATATCATAATTGTGTATTAACATTGTTCTATGGAATTTTCCTGAATATTCAAAAAAAAAAATCAAAATTACATAGATAAATATGAGTCTGTTCACTCTATGGCGATTTCCTCAATGTGCTGATTAGAAAATACTGATTTGCATCAGTTTATTCATAATACTACTGTAAGTAAGTAGATGTCAGGTTGTCTAGATTACTTTAACCCCCTTGAACATAGAGTCAACCTTTGTCAACATGCTGTAATAAATAAAATATGATGTGTATGTCCATTATTGTCATCATTATTATTACAAGTTCAAGGGTCAATAATTTATCAATAAAGCACAAATACCTGTGCACATGAGATTTAGTGCTAGTAATGACATGTGGCAACAAAACGACTCCCAGGTGACGTCGAATGGCGTAAATCCGGGTATTTAGTGTCACGTGATTGTATTAGTTAGTTTTAATGTAAGTAAAACATTTTTTTTAGCACTTCGTCGCATCTTTGAGAAAGTTAGTTAATAAGAAAGTTTACAATTTATGTTTTCCAAGCTTTCCCTACAACTGCAAGAACACTTAAATTTAAAAACAAAACACAAAGACATTTTACAATATCACCATCAGGATATAATCTAATTTTATGCAAATTAGGCACTATTATTATTATGCTTGAATTGAAATTAATAATCAATTGAAGTCTGCACGGGTTTCAATAAAGTCTTTTGAGTGATTTTTTTGAGATACTCGTGCAAAAAATGACGAATCATAATTTAAATTATACAATCACTGGTTTCAACAAATAAATAAATTCGATGTACCAAGTTTGAATGTTGACACTTTCACTGACAATGTGATTTTCTATTTGCAAAAATTTTGAAAGTATAGAATTGGTTCATGTCATGCAACTAAACTTTCTTGGCTGGAATTTTTTTTTCCAAATTCAAGACAAATTTATATCGTTTCGAAGTTTATTCCGAATTACGGACGCGTACAATCTCTCCAAGGCTTTTTTATTAAAATGCTAGTAGATATCTAGACATACTAATTGGCCTCTACTGATGATTGCTCAGCTTAATATGCCACTACATAATGAATGCACTCCCAAACGCCCACATTTGCTCAACAATAGTCTGCAAATTACTACTCCCTTCCTTCAATAATCAAAAATAGAAATTGCCGTCCACGCTACTCCCATAACTACATACACGATTATTTTCAATGAATGCTGCTATGAAGTAATATTTCTTGCGTTAATTTTGAACTTAAAATCATCAAAATCGAGCATTTCCTTCAATTCCGGAAACCGGATTTAGGTCGTTCGTAGAATAATTAATGTTATTTGAACTTAGTACATACGTTACTTATAATGGTACGTTTGTGAATGTTTATTTGTTATCAGATTTAAAATTGTCAATTGTCAACATTGTGCTTCAGAAATACCTCAAGGTCAGGACTATAAATATAAATTGTTACTATAATTATAACTTAGTTTCATTTAACAGTAACAAACAACTACAACTGTCGGTACACCGTTGTTGCCGTATCGAAGTGACTGAACTAGCAGAACTAAAATAATTACAGTTGCATGCATTTCATGCGAACGTTAGGATTTTATATTTCACATCGAACAAGTGAAAATGTTCGATGTGATGAAATTTAGATAATAAATGGTTGTTCGGGTAATACATATTTTAAATAACTAATAGCTCACATTGTGGTGGCGTTTGTATTCGCTGAGAGTGGGTGCATGTGTATGTATGTTATAAACATGGCTAAAAAGGAGCCACTGGCTGGTAATATAACAAATCCTGTGTCTTGCTTCAGGTAAAGAGCCTGTCAAGCTCATGCTAAGATCGTGTAGATGGTGCCAATATTGATGTCAGTATACTTCGAAACTCTATCATAGTATCCTTTGAAATATATGGGTTTGTCACTGATTTACCCTTCTGCGAATTTACTGTATTTTTCAGAACTGCGTTTTGCCATAAAACTAATGTTGCACTGAAGATAAACTAATACAAACAGGAATATTACTAACTCTACTGGAATATTACTGGAATATAAATAATAGAATAGAAATAACATTGTCTGAATTAACATCAGCACACAATGAGTTTAACAAAAATGTTATGTTACGAATATATAAATACAGCTGCACCTAATGATTGGTTTATTGTTTGGCTCACATTGGTTTTATGAAAGTTGGCCAAAAAGATTTGTCATATAACATTCATAAAACCAATGTGAGACAAACAATGGACCAATCATTAGGTGCAGCTGTATTTAAATATTCGGAAAATTGAGTCAAGATAAAGAAAGCTTTTTGATTAAAGTGCAGAGAGTAAAATAAAAAAAAAAAAGAATTAATAAAGCCTGTCCCAAGGTGACATCAGTACAAGCATATGGAGCTCACCACCTAGGGGCGAGATTTTTCTAAGACAAATACAATACCAGCAAAGCACAATGCAGAAGCAAATCCCTCCGCTTTTCTAATGGACTAATAATGGGTACCAACTAATCATACAGACGAAAGTACCTATAGAAATTACAAAAATAAAATAATCCAGAATATATATGAACTGTACATGGTGACCCTTTATTCAGTTAACATTTTGCAGAATAATACACAAGTGCGTTAATAAACATTAATCATAATAGAAGAGTTCTCATTTTTATTCCAGCAAACTATAACCAGATAATGTCATTCGAGTAATCCTGAATATAGAGTGAATATTTTTTTGGCAAAATTGCAACTGCATGATTTCCGGGCTACATCAATCAACCATGCATATTGAACAGTAGTTAGCTCAAGTGAAATGCTGCTATTATGTAGCTAACATGTGACCACAACAAATGGTGAATTAGTCTCAATTCACCTGGGTACATTCTTAGGTACAATATTCTAAACCTGAAATATGAAAATCAGATTACTTTCGACCATATCATCTATGATCGTGACTTTGTTTTGTTTTTATATAGTTGTTAAGGGGTATCATCACATTACATTGACAGATTAGCATCAGATACGTTGACATCGTAGCCATAAGTCATAGCAGTACAAAGTTGACAAACCTAGAAATTGTCTTTCTTTGTATGGAAAGCTTAACTGAGTACGGAACTGTCGATGGGTGGTTGATTGCAGACAGGTACGAGTAAAGAAAAAGATGAAAAGTCATTATTTTTTTTGATTACTACATTATTTGAGAAAGGCTTTTATGTCAGAGAATTTCTCGTGTATCACATTATATGATTACGCTGAGTAGATGAATACACGATGGCGGCTTTTAGCCTACAAGTTCTGCTCATAGAAAAACATTAGACACAAATTATCTTGGTGTGTACAGTTATGGGAGTGACAACAAAATCCCCGAGGTTTTGGCAATAGATAATCCGAACCCGTATGGCCTAGATTACAAAACACAATTATATCATCACAAATAATAAAAGTATTTTTTGTTTATTTTGTTTTCTTGTTTCTAATTCCCCAAGGATAATCATTACCTGCAGAATGTATCCAATATATGGCGTTGTTTCAGGCTGTGTCACAATATATTCCTCCTGTGTTGTGTGTGGCAGTTAGTCTATCATTCCAAGAATCTGAATTTGTTTTTAATTTTAATATAACTACTAATTTGACTTCGATATATATATATATATATATATATATATATATATATATATATATATATATATATATATATATATATATATATATACGGGATGTGAACACGGCATCAGACACAGATAAAACACGGAAAAAGCAATAAAATGACGTAAGCATTATTTGGCACGTGTAATGTCATGTTAGACTAGCACTGTCAGTACCGAACTAACTAATATCAGAAAGCTATACAAAGATATAACAGATGTACAATATGCAACAAACAAAAAACATTATTCAGTGTCCGTCACTTGTACGTCAACGCAATTTATTGAAATCTTACCGGCTTAATTACCGTTTTCAATAAAGAAAATGTATTGTGCATATTTATTGGACCAATATTTCGTACTTAATCGCAATTTCGCAAAGAGGATTAAAATGTGGACTAAATGTCAGCGAATGAGTCATCTTACTATTATTATATATACTATCACGTATCACGTGGGTGCATTTATCTGTTTCTTTTCAGGGACGGAGCGTGTTCTCAACGCACTGATGAGTCAATAGACACGATGACTACACGTTCACTAACATGATGGCGTTAAACTCTGCCTTGTAGTTTCATTTAATTTATTATTCACGATCCATACGGGTAGAAATCTAAATATTGTCCAATCAGGTCAGGCGTTTTATGTTGCATGATTTATCTTATATAATAACTTGCATTTGGACAATGAAGACACAATATTCGTACTTGGCTTGAGTAGGCATATTGCTGTGTCTCGGCCCATTTTGAGCCGACACCCAGCGTGAAAGTGTGTATTATATGCCATGTACCCGTCATCTTCTGAATAAAGGTCGACAATACCAACTGTCGGCCGTGAGTGTCGATCTCCTATTCTGACATGTTTCTTAATTATGATAATAATGTAACAATGTTATTTTTTTGTATTGGAAGAACCAGGTGAATTCAATAAACAATGGAACCAACACTTACTCGAATTCATATCTATGCTATAATAATGATGGCGTTGTGTACTTTTGAATAGCATTGCCCCACTTTACAAGTATTAAGTAATATATATGCATTAGACGTACAAGACATCAAAATCCATGACCTCAATGTCATTCACTCATCGCAATATTATTAGTATATTGATTAACATTAAATTAACGTACAAAATGTAATTAAGCAAAGCTTAAACATGCACACGCGCTGCTGGAAATCTTCCGTGTCAGGAATAAATGGCTTTTCAATTATTATTAAACTGTTCTGATACTTAAATGCCTGACCACGAGGCGCATATTACCAGAGTGCCAGATTATTAAACGAGCGGGGTGTCTTTGATTTGATTTGGGTTAGTGAACTTAAAACCTAATAAAATTGCTAAAATTAAATGCCAGTGAAAATAAATGGTTTCACACTATACAGGCTATATTTTCTGTTCAACGGAGATGACTCCATCGACTTGTGAATTTGATAATAAATCCCAATGTCTAATCGCATGATTACCATAAATTAAAACCGGCAGTGAAAAGAGTGGTTTATCGCGGGTTACAAATGATACAATCGCTATTTTTGTTTTCAACTTTTCAAAAATAGTAAATGTTTTTTTTTATACTTTCCAGGGTATACGTAGGTATTAGGTAGCGGCCAGGAAACAGCTATAGTCTACATGTAGATGGAGCTAGCTCAATCTTTAAACAAGACAGGAACCAGTCAAACGTCTTGTTAACTTAAGACTACTTAAGACGTTTACCAAATACGAGCAGTATAACGAGCTCTACACGTCATACTATTGTCACATTTCTCGTTACTATCATATGATACCATGTGATAAAGGTCATGGTGAAAAGGTGCAATAATTGAAAGAGAAATTGCTAATCAAAAGATGTGGTCAAATTGCAAATCAAACAGCCAAGTAGAAACTGAAATGCAAAAGCAAACCGGAATTGCAAATGAAAAAGCAGAGTTGAAACGCAATTGTAAACTTGAATTGCAAATCGGTTTTGGAAAGCAAACTGAAATTACAAATCAAAAGCAGAATGAAATGCAATAAGTGAATTTAGAATGTAAATGAACATGAAGATGAATATGGAATTTTAATTATGAAATTAATTAGAGCATGTGCGACATTTGTGTTGATTTCCCACAGTCAAATGCGCCCTTCTAATGGAAATCACATGTACGAGTTTTGACCTGGGCACGACGTGCACTACCGTCGCTGACTCATTTAATACCTTCCAGTCACAAACAGAAATTATCTAGTTAAAACATGGTAAAGTTTCTGGATAACGTGACAATAATGAAAACACGAAGTCGTGGCCCTCGGTTGCCGTGCACGATCTTTCAAATTTGATATCAGTAAAGATATATTTATACGTATATTAATGACATGACATGGAGATTTCAAATCAGTAAGCATGTATGTTGCCGGCGCTTGTGTTGCTCACCTCCGGTAAAACATAATCTATTATTTACTCAAGAGTTGCTAATCTTCTTTAGTTCTTGCAAAGCTTATGTTTTTGTCTTCATAAACTCAAATTCTCGTTTATTATTCTATATCACTAGAGTTGTATTATCGAAGGTGGTGTGTGCAATATAAATAAATGAAACAATTACGGTATTCGACTGGGCAGTTTTTTCGCGAATAGCCGAATAATTATAATAATTCAATTTACACTAAGATACTGCAATGGAAGTATAACCAAATAGACACTATGAGTTATCACGAGAATAACGCAAAAAAAGCACAAAGGTAGTACGTTGATAGCATCGACCGACTTGCAGCTGAGGTAGATTCGATGCGTACTGCCTGAGTGCATATTTTTCTGTATTATCGTGATAATCCTATTATTATATATCTTTATCCAGCTTGTTGTAATTAGGAGATCTGACCTCATCCGCACTACGTAGCGCCTCGCCATTGAAGGCGAACACTTGAACCACTGCATCATATTTACTGACTTCCAAATGTCAGCTCGCAATGGTCTGTAGTCAAAACGCTCCGTGCACTTTTGTTCATTATTAAAATGTTACTGTCTTTCGGGGATCAGTTCGAATTGTTGGTTTGCATGCGATCACGTTGTATCACGAGAAAGAATAGACAATGCAAATATTGTTCTTAGACTAGTACAATTCCGATTATGTGTGCTCTGTTCTTCTAACTTTTACTATACAAGAGTTATTTATTTTTAAGTTATTTATTTGTATTATATACTTTACGTTTTAGCACTAGGGACATTACATTCAGTTGTCCTGTTGTGGCATTTTACTTTCCGAAATATGAATGTAATTTATAAAAGCGAAAGTTTAATTTACAAAACAAAATCTTAAATTTATTCAACACTACTTAATTCCTCGCATCACAACCAATTTAAGATTATAAAACAAAACTCAAATTGAAACGCCATTATGCTGTTATGGGAATTTATGGATTTTTCGCAACATAATTTCAATTTCGCACACCGGACAAATTTCATGAATTTCGTTTTGTTTGAGAGTCATTTTATTTGTAGTTATCGGCTGTCGATCCCAATGTAGCTCGAGAAACGGGTACTTTTTCACGACCTTGGCAACAGTATCGGAAATGTCTGTTTTAGGATTAAACATTTATCATAAAATACAACTACGCGCATCTTCTTCGCGGATGAAGCTCGTAAAATCACTTCGAGTCATTGAGAGGCATAACGTGATGTCGTTGAGTTCAGTTGAGTTATATAAGCAGTGATGCACGGCGAGGTGTCGCCATGGTGTCGCGGCATATTCGGGATAAATCACGAACACTTAAAATAATAATCCGAACGCCAAACTAGGATCCAGAAGCCACAAAACCGCGGGCAGGAATTTGTAGGTTAGAAACTCGTAATATTAGCAGTCGCTTACCAAATAGAAAACTCGCTCAAGGAACTCTGGGGTACATAGCCAAGTTTCGTTTTCAGAAGGTGTTGTTCTTCCAAATTACAAATTGTGTTTTGTGAAATCTAACTCGTGTTTTGCAAAGTTAGAGTTCTATTGTGAATGAATAAACTTTTATCACGAGAAATCGAGGTTGCTTTATGCGGGGAATCAAGTTTCTGCTGTGAATAGTATTGTTTTGCAAATTAAAGTTGAGAGATTTAGATCTGTAAATAGTGGTTTGTTGCGTGATTTAAAGTTTAGTTCTGTAAATTAAATAAATTTGACTTTTTTGGAAACTAAAGTTGTAAATAGGATTAACAATTGGGTTTGTGGTTTATAAATTTTTAAATAAATATTGTTTCAAATTGGTGAGTTAAGTTTTGCTGTGAAGGTTTTTTTTTAAATAAAAAAACACATTTTAACTGGTTTAACACTCAACTAAAACGACAGGTGTATCTAAATATGTGTTTTTGTGTTTCATCGAATGCATAGGAATTCAAATAATAATGTGAACAGTGCGTGTTGTCCATCAGCGTGGTATGTTGTGATGCGTTTACCACAGCATAGTGTGAATGGTGGTTAAATATGAAATAGCTAAGTAAGCTATGATAACAACGAGAAATAAATAGGCCCGTATGCATGACGCCAACATCAGCCAAACAACGAATTAGAAGTATAAAATACAATACTTGCTCAAGTGTATCAAGGCCAAGATGAATCTGTATGTGTTAAATTGTGTAGCTGAAATTAGAAAATTTCACAACAAATTGGTATTGCTCTAAGCATGCAATGTATAGTTAAGCAATGCCGTATGTGGGTGATCACTGTATGAATTTTCCACTCCTTGGCGCGATACATTGGCAAGTTATATACCTGTTGAAAATCAAATTGGGTATGTGTTCAGTTTAAAAAAAGGCGCTTCATGAGAGGGCGCTGCAGGTCCTAGATATTGTCTATAATAGTAATTGTTGACAAAGATAATTGAGATTTGGCATTTCTGACCCAATTTGCAGATTTGTTAGTTAATCTACACATTTTGAACAAATTTCCATTTCAACCAATAAGGAATCGTTCACACCTGAAATAAAAAAATAATCTTGGATTGCCCAAGACCTCCACATACTAAATATGAAAGCAATTTGTTTGATGGTTTTGGAGTCGGACACTTTTGGCTAAACATATCCAAACATGATAATGAAAAAACCCACTTAAAATACAAATTTGAAGAAAACGCTACCACATCATCAGGCCACACAATGTACCAGCCAAGGAACACGCTAAATAGCAAGTCAATCAGAAAAAAACATTTTTTAAGAAATTGACGGAAAGATTTTCTTTTGAACAAATTACCATTTTCAACCAATAAGGAATCTTCATACCAATAGAAATAAAGGTCCGGTGGTTTTTGAAAAGAAGTCGGACACTTCATGATCCCTATAATGAAGAAAACCTGCCAATCGACAAACAACTTCTTGCTATACGTCATAGACCGATGGAGGGCGCGATTGTGCATTGGACTACTCGGGCAATTTTTTGGCAGCCCATTATCATTACATGAACTAAATGTTAAATTTAAGGTAATGGATGTAACTGTTCAACCTTTCTTTTATCTGATAATTATTTCAAATTTAGGACGGCAAAGGTAGTTGTAATTGGTTACAATATTAGACCACCCCAAATCCATTAAAATCGTAATAATTGTTAGGGCTAAATCCCGGCATCATCGTCCGAATCGCACGGTCCCGTGTCTACGACCTATACACGATACCGTGTGGGATCGCATATGCTAATTGCGTATCTTAAGCAGTGAGATCTGATTGGGCGCGCCTCGATACAAGGCGCCCAATCAGCTTGGATGTATCAAATTTTAAAACAAAATTGCACTTCTTGCTTTGTACATAAAACTGCGTCGATTGCCTGTACCTAATGAGGCTTGAGGGCACCAACACCGACAACTTTCGCAATTTTATCATCACAAATCTCACAATTCATGGGCGCCGCTATTTTGTTTAGAATGAACCGCCAAAGAAGGATTTGTAACACGCAAACTGATTGGACAATGATTAGCCGCAACTGACTACTGGGGACGCTGTTAGAAAACGCATATTTGATGGTCGTTCTGCCAAGGTCTGTTTAGTGGCTTAGCCGAATATGGCCCCGCATACGTTTACACGCTATCGTAAGACCTTAATATAGTATCACACAGTGATGGGTATGCATCTCCTGCACAAATGGAATAATATATGCATATTAACATACCGTGACTGTGTGTGTTGGTACTGCACATTAACATCTCAAATGAATGAGCATGTATGTTGCCAACAGTTGCTCTGATTCCCAAGCTAGAAATTATTGACTATTTAATTAAATACGTTCTCGATATAAATGAAGGTATATATTTTAAGTGTATGTTGCGTGCTTGCATAACCTAACCCGCTGCTACATACGAGTCACTTCTTGTATACATTTATACATTTCGATTAAACATCTTTCAGACCTATTTTCTTCTTTAAAAAGGTAATTGAATTGTGACTCATGCTACATATACTCATCGACTTCTAATAAATCACGTGAGTTTAGTCCAAGTTTTAGTGCAATTCGTAAGACCAAAAACAAACTTTTGTTGCCCTCAAAATTGAAAAATTAAGTCGGTCGGTCTGATTTTTTTTAAACTCGTGAAAACTAATGGTATCGTAAATATCCGGTCCGGGATCGTTAATTATAAGAGGAAACACTTTTTTACTGCTTGAAATGGTGAGTTTTTAATATTTGGGCCTATTAAAAAAACAAAAAAAAAAAAAAAAAAAAACTAACAAACCGCGACCCGATATTTCATATTTTTCGGTCGGTCGCTGAAGGCAACAACATTTTTTTTGGCCTAATTAACGATCGCTTAATTGCATACATGTAATTGGTAATTACATGTTGATAATTACAGTTCATATTTTACTTCAAAATGCTAATGTGTCTGCATTAAATGTTGGTTGACAATAGAAATGAGTCGACTTAACAATTTAACGCCACCAACGTCCAGCGTACTAGCTTTTTATACAATATTTATAATGCGAAATTAATGTTTTATACAGCTTTTTTGTCTTTATTCTAGAGATCATATACGCGTTACATACTGTTTACCTGTGTTCGGTGTTTCGCAGGGAAACAATTTGTAAATGATGTGATAGAATAATGTTTATACATAATGTATACAAACACATGACAAGAATTTTTTTTTTGGGGGGGGGGGACAAATGACCATCTATTCTAAAGGTAATAGACATAAGTCCTTTATGTAACGCGCTCATATCATATCAAAATCAACACCGTAAAGTACGTTTAATGTTATGTTTTATTGGCATCAAATATATTTAAAAATACGTGAATCGTCAAATGTAAACATATATTCACGCCCTCAGCGCTGAACATGATTAGACAGTTCACTGATTCCGAGCATTTACCTATCATTCGATGTTTTATGTATGCTAATTAAATTAAATATCACCCACGAAGTAAAGTGTACACAATGTGTTCTGAACGTTGAATGCACGACAATCGTTGTGTATCTGGTTTCGTTTATAAACCCAAATCACGTAAACATAATGTACAGTGAAAGTAAGACAAGTATTGTTCATACTTTTGTAAACCTTGGGTAAATACTGTAAATCAATGTTTTGTATAGCATTCGTTCAAAATGGCGCAACTAATCAATACGTCATGTGTTGAATAATTCATAAAGTAGTACGATTTCAATACTAAATAAACAAAAATTGAAATACCTCAGACGCATTTTTTATAACTGCGGTGGCGTTGAATTGATTTCTAAAGGGATTTAGTAACGCAGTATACATCCTTTTGATCCACAGCAAGTCACTGAAAAGTCAGAACAAAATACCGCATTCAGGATTGGAAAATGTTGTTATTGTCTGCACACGTTTGCTTAACGCGCTATACAACGTTCTATGATTACGTGGGCTCTATTCTAGCAAGCTCTCGTCATAGCAACCGCTAGCTATTTGTGAATATTGGCAACAAAAAGTATTTTCATATTTCAGACGTTTTTTCAATATTATCCAGAATATAAAATAATTTGATATTGTCTATGTTGAGTAACTGAGAATACATATATTGTCAATATTGGTGATATAAAATAAAATCCTCAGTAGCAAAGTGAAGCTCCGTCGTATTAGTCCCGAATAAGTTGGTATTTTGCGACCAAACATTCACCAAGAAAGCACTTACGTGCAGCGTAAATACGATATGTAAGCTAAAGGCATTGATAACAACACTGTGACATTTAGAAATCGTTAAAGGCAATATCCCACACACCACTTGAATATGCAATTACATGTGTGTTGTCTGTTACAATTACTGCTCCTAACCACTCTAAAGCAGTTTCATGCAACTTATCTCCAAAATAAACAGAGCGGGGCTGGAAAAAAACCGCACGTCTTGAATGGATGTACGTAGTGAAAAATTCATAACTACATCATGATTATTTTCAAACACGCATATTGTAGATGCGTTATACAACACCTTAACCGAGGAGATTATAAATAAGATGGTTAGTATGATCGAGCGTTTCCTTAATGAATCGCTTAATCTTAATGAATTTGAACCCGCGCGACTTTGGGAAGCGCTCTCTGTGTTGAAATCGTTGCATAATGGGTAAACGTCTACATAACCGCGTGCATCGAACAAAAAACATCTTTGTCCGATCTGAACTTAGAGCGCGGTAGTCGTCGCGCAGCGCGTGTTCAAATTTCATGTAAATAAATAATATTTTACACGCGTTGTATACGTTGGTATGAGTCCCATATTCAACAGGACGCGACACGACGACTGCCGCCCTTCAAACAACTGACTTGGAATTGTAGAGCCGAGCTATTCATTTATAGATTCCATTGAGATTATTTTTGAATTGTCACCGTGAAAACTTTAATGAATCACTGTATAATGTATTATTTGTTCATGAATAATTATTGCTTTCGTTAAACTCTTACTCATGAGTGTTAAAAGATGTCAAAAGCTATCGAGTGTCGGATATTCAAACATTTGAAAAACTTGTAGGTTTATTATTAATCTGGATTATTTCATGACAGTACTTAGACGGATTTATTATCCAGATTCAGAGATGTTTGCCATCCAATACCTAGGAATAGTTGATAATTACGAGGCGTCTGAATTGTACTTATAACAAACGAATCACGTGTTGTACAGAAAATATGTGATTATGTACTTAATTATTATCACAGTATAAACTGATAACATCCTAAGTAGGATTTATATCGCATTTAACACAATATGTACAAATATCTTAAAATGGGTCATGCTACGTGCCCCAGATGTCGCCCCTGGACCAGGGGGAGTCCAATTAACGATTGACATAGCACACTATGTATGTAACGTCATATTTTAAGTTGGGCTGCTTGTTTCGACGTCGCTGCTGGCCAAGAGTTTTCTCAAATAAGTGGGTCTATATACTTTAGATGACCCTGAAATCTGGTGAGCGAATCCACATACTACCATCGTTGCACCCAGTGTTTAAATGGCGGTGGTCGTCGCGCCACGCATGCGTGAGATATGGTCTCATATAAACACAGATAGGGACCAGCGAGTACAAAATGAGACGTTAACAAGGTGTAACTAGGTATTTCCTTGGTGGTTGGAAGGAGTCACCGGTGATAATTAGTCTAAACTTGTGAGTTCCATTAAAAGAGCTCACTGAATTATGAGAAAATCAATGTCTATCATATCAACACAAATGTCGCACATGCGCGGCGCGACGACCACTATCCTTTAACATCAAGTCTAAAGTAAAACTCGTATGGAAACCGAGGGATAGAGTTTGATACTTCTATTCGTGAACTCAAGTAGCTGGCCACATGAAATTCACCTTGGTGACCAGCTCGACGTGGCGTTGCTACGACTTGACACTCGTAAGAAAATTTCAGGCACCGGACATTCTTACACTAGTTTCAGTTTTTATATTACGCTTGTTAGTTAATATAATTTATTTTTATCCTGACCATTTTTTTCAAGAGAAATTTTACAAATTCAACCTTCACCAATACTAACCTGGCATCCGATTTCCATTTGTCGACTTTTCACTTTGTTCGTACCTAAGACATATCTCGTAAATGGGAATCACTGGAGATGACCACAGTCATATCAAAATATATAAAAGTTTACATTGGTATAATTAAGACGTCTATTACATTATTTAAAAAAAGCTGCAAATGACCTTGAAAGAATCTACTTCCTGTCGCAAAATTTAAGCATGATTTCTGCCTGTTAGATCATATTAGTTAGTTTTGAACATTAAACGTTTTTGCTATATTACATTATAAAAGAATGAATATAAAAAAGTAAACTTTCAAGTGATAAATCTTTGTTGATTTGCTTGTTTCGAGGTTTATTACAGCACAATGTTCGATATTCTGTTTCAATATTCTGGGCGATAATAAAACGTAATCTATTTAGTTATTAACGTCGCTTCGACAATAGGGTGGCTCCAGGGCGAAATAGTCAATCGTGCATTGTACCGCCGTCTGTTTATTTACGGACAAGCATTTCTTCAATTATAAAAGTCGATTAATTGATGACAGACGATGGCAAATATATTCCATTTATATTACGAATTCAGTCTCAATCTCCAAATTCAAATTGTTTCTTATTATATTCCAAATTCGAAGCATAGAAAATAAATAATTTTTGAAAAATACCAGGTTTTGTGAATAAGTCAATATTTTGAAACAACCACTCCCAGTGAGCCAATATAAGAATTCTTGTATTATACCTAAATTTGTTTAGATGGTTGCTTACCATAATTTGTCTAATCGTTATTTTACACTTCCACCTCGATGCAAATATTTTTAATGAGTCCCGTTTCCATATAAAATGTTTGCCTAAATACCAATTCCATCTTAATCTACAAATCCGTGCTATGTCTGAATCGAATCGAATCAAGCAGAATTGGACCAATTTTTCCTCTGTTAAATATACGATCTACATTATGGAATATTTGCAACATTTGATTTGCGACTTTACCTTTAAAAATCCACTGTCACTCAGTTAGACAACATCCCCCGTTTTACCGTGAATTTAATTATTATACTGTATATGAGCCACAGAGAACCAGTGAAATGCAATCCACACGATGTTGTTACTTACATATTACATGACGATTATTTCGTGGGTGATATTTATTATGCTCTCGTACTGTGAGTGTCGCTTCTTCCAAAAGCAGTTATCACATGTACTAAATTCTAGCAAATGCCTTGAACAAGGAATATCTTTATATCGAAAATACTACCATATACGGAGTCACGTTGAAAGACAAAAAACTACTATTATTTCTCTTTATGTAGAAAACTGGAAATGTTCAAATTGTACATTTTAAGAAGCAAAAAAAGTCGCAAAAGTGTTATAGAGCGTGTTATGTTCGTACTCAATATTGTGTAGCCAGTTCTCTCGAAACGCTATTAAACCTTATTATATTTGAAAACAGGTGCTGTTTTTCAAACGCGTATGGTATATTGACTTTCAGGATGATATGTGCATAATTTTAATATTTTATGTAAAAAGACTTGATCCCTTTTTACGCATACTTGTTACCTACAGGATAGCGCCATCGGCGTGTTTGATAAATTGATGAGTAGGTGTAGGTTACGTGATGAAGATATCGCGAGAGGTGCATGTTATAGTAATCCTATTATACTCTTGATAAACTAGAAATAGTGAATTGCTTGCGACGCTATATTTTACACCGAGTTACATTTATAAATATAAATACTTTTGCGAAGTCAGCGTCTGAATTTGTAGGGATATGTTTTTAATCTTATTCTTTATAACATGTTTGATATCATGTTAAAGTGATAAGTTTCATGAATTGAAACATTGGTTGGTCGCTTTAAACTGCACTAATAAACATCTCCTCTGTAGCAGTCATAGGAGAAACAAAAACTAAATGTAATTTACTCCAAATACAGTCGACACAGACATGTTGAGCATGTGTGACGATACCGAAAAGAGGGAACATCAACACTTTTTTATTTTTTGATATAATCGCTGACAGTTGGCTTGTGAATTTTATAAAACTAAATAAGTCGATTCACAAATGTAATGAACTGTTTTGTTTATACTCATTTGACAGTGGACTACCACTGTTGTTGACTTCAAGGTTGGTTTGAGGGATATATCACGGGGAAATCTCTTCTCTCGGGTTCTCCACACGTGTCAGGGGGGAACTCGTCTCGTCTCTCTATCTCGTCCCCTTGAGGTACGGGATCGGGAAAGTCACTTTAACTTTACAGTCAAATAAGGCACGCACAACGAAATACGTTTCAGCTCTCGTCTTAGTCGGTCTGTCGAGCACTCTGTAAGACACAGCGCCCTGGGGAAAAAATCCCCAAGACTCTCGCAAGGCTGACCCAAGACTAGCCCAAGACTGGACTGCCTCAAGGCTCGCCCCTGGACTCTCTCGGACTCTCCAGGACTGGACTCGACTGCCCAAGGCTGCGTCTGTCGTGGAGTATTCGCCAAGACCAACTCAAACTCTCTTTATTCATTTTCAAAACTCTAACCAATTACAAAGCAGTAAAAAGACTCTAAGGCGTAAACTTCAATCATAAAGCCAATCAAACTAAGTACTGAATACGTCATATCTTTTGATTAATCGTTCACTACATTAATAACTACGGATGTCAGAATAGCGACGGTATCTGGTAATTAGTTCCAAATCACTGAGCCAAGTTCCGTCCAAAACTTCAAATAGACCTACACGATGACAGACATAACACAGCAATTCGGCTAATAATCAGTTAATTAAGTCGGTTAACAGATACGCGAAAACAAATTCATGACATATATATGAAGCATTGATTTTTATGAAGGGATTTGGCAATACCAGATTCAATTAGAACAGAACGAAAGAAAGTCTTTTCCATTGTGTAACTATTCATAGTGTTTATATTGGGGAGTTGCTCAACTGATCGACTCGACTGCACTACTAACAACATTAAACGAAAATAGATTCACATTTCGAAAATAAGTCATCTCGACAGAAGTACACATACTCGTGAATTGAGCGCAAATCAACTGAACGACAGTGAATTTTTACGGTGGACCGAGTCTACTTTAACTGAATGTTAGACGCATTTTGCGTAATGATATTATTGAATATCCTGAAATGGTCTATCAGAAAATAAGACACTCAAAGGCTACATGTAGTGAAATTGAATTGTGACTTAATAAAATGAAACTGAAAAACAATTAACTGTTTTTAATGTAAAAGCCACTTGGGTAGATGGGTATCAATGATAGCAACTTGTTTCAGATGTTTGTATTCAATGATGTAGTGGCTACTATTACCGCATTCATTTCCAGCCGTTTATTCTATTAACATGTTTCTCAATTTAAAGGCTAGTCATTCTCTATAATATATTTAGTTTAATAGTTTAGACGAAAAACGACGATGTCCTTCAAAATGTTGAATGTCAGCTGCACGCCCAGTTGTTATGCTATAATGTGTACAGGCCTTGAATGAATCAAATCATAAAATTGATTACACCATACAACACTTGAATGAAATTTGTAACCCTCAAGGTGTGATCTTTATTTACAATTTTTACTTGTCTATTTTAACGATGAGAGTTGGATTTATATTCAAAAGTGGTATGGAGCTGCACAATCAACAGTGACATAATATCATTAGTACGCATTCTCCTGTGGTGGACTGTGAAATGAGGTAACTGAATCATTCGGTGCAGAATAATTGAAAACCCATTTCAGGCTATTGAGAAATATTATATAGAGGAATTGAACAACTAATGCACACTCTGGTTACAAAACCAAACGAAAATAAACATTCAGAAATAAATCATTTCCTGAATAGAGCACATGGTGTTAGGCGGCTATATTACATGCTTGCGCACATCCGTTGTCACGTACGTTGTTTACACATTCTAAAGGTTAGTAAGCATTCAAGGAGAGACTGAGAGTGTATTTTAGCTGAATATTTAACGTAGTTTACCTAATGCATCTCACTAAATAGGATACTTAAAAAGGACATATAGCAAAATTGAATTGTGACATAAGGAAATGAAAATGAAAGAAAATTAAACTTTAGTTTGTTCAATGTAAGTCAAATCTACTTGAATGATAATTGAATTTAATATTACCGTTGGATGTCGCCTGACCGTGTCTTACTAACCCAGATACATATACGCAGGATATTATAATGATTATCACAATAAGATGGTAGTAAATATGATGCACCATTGCATCACAGAGAATGACGTGTAGAATGCCTATTCATGATTTGCATACATTTGTGTGTCATTAATTAATGTATACAAACGTATCCTATCATTATTTTGTTATTGCAGCAGTACTGGTAATACACCGATACAGGGATTATGAAGAGGACAATCACTTCAGCATTGCAATCTCCAGCCCTTGTCAACTAAGAAAAGCCAACTGAAGACGCGGAAAAGTCGATATTAATCTAAACTACAATTTGAACCTAAGTTAATGTCATATTCTTTTTGTTAAACAGGCATTAATTCCCTGTTTTCCAATTATTAGATTAAATGTCTTTACAGCTCTTATTTTATTGGCGGAGCCTCGGTGTTGAATTCCAATATGATGATTACCAAGCACCAGTGCGAATTTGTGTCTATAATAATACATAACCATTCAATTGTTATTTAGGAATGTAATCAATACAATAAATACATAATGAAAACAAATATTGAATAATAAATAAGTTTGCTACTTCTCTGCAACTATTTTGAGCTACATTTCGTAGACGATAGTGGACATTAATGTATGTTGCGTGTTCAAGTAACTGGTAACTTGTGTCGTGCGCACGCTCAATCATGATCGAATTATACTATTGGGAGTGTGTGGATAGGTGACATATTCGTTAAAGAAGCAATAACAACTTGAATCGAATGGTGTCTTTTTTTGAGGAAAGAAGAGAACCGGAAGTTATCCTAAACAAACCTGAAGGTATGATGATATTTTACTCCGTTACGAAGCGTGAGGAAAGTGTAATTGATAGAGCCAGCGTCGGCAATTGTGTACTACATTGATATTTGCAGCGGCCTTCATTCATTTCTTTATGTGTGGGATAACTGAATAACGTTTACAGGACCAGAGTATTCCATACCACATTACGTCCATGCCGACATGCCCAGAGACAAGATCTGAGTTACCAAATAAAATCATAGAAATGTTGCAGAATTAAACAGGAAATTACAGTTCAATTCAATATGTGGTCATATTGTTAGTTTAAAACAACAATAATATTTTACATCGTATATTTTTTTTATTCAAATATCGCAATGCTTGAAACAAGTGCTAATTATTTTAAACATTTCAAACATTTCAAACTCATTTTGATAATACTATACTTTTCAGATTTTAAAAGAAACGATGGGAGCTGAAAAGATGATATTGCTAATATTCAGAATTCATTTTGTCCTGTTAATATGGGTTATTGTTAATTTAGTGCCCTCGTCTTCTATGCGAGACAAACCCCAGTTTAATAGGTAAATACAGTTTCAAAATACCACACTATCCATTTTAGGGGTGATGAAAATGAGCAATCGACCCTTTAGAAGGATGAAAATAAAAAAAATAATGAATGAAATAGAATAGATAAAGTGCATATATTCAAAGTCGAGGATTGAGTGTGAATGTAATCGCAATAAATGAAATTAATGATTTTTTATGTCCCACTATTTCCTCGAGGAGTTTGATGTGCTCGGAGGGACTGCATTCGGGACAACAGTACCACATTGGAAGAGATTGAGCCTTTTCATTTATGTCAGTGAGGAAAGGGTTCAAAGATGTTATTGTTCGTTTCAGTTAATTACTCATCTGTTTTGAAGAGTCAAAGTTCACAAATATTAGGCATTGTATCTACAGTTTCACGAAAGGTTTGAATTTTTATAAACACACTTATTCAGCTGCACATAAGTCAAGGACACTTCTTCATGCGATTGATACTATCTTTTACAACATCTATATATATTTTTAGTTTCATGTTACGGAATTTATATTTAGGGATACATACTTACTTGATTATATGATTTGTTTATCGTTTGTTATGATTATTGTACAATAGTGAAAGGGTCTCATCATGAAACGCATCATTTGATATATTTTGTTCTTAAAAATGATAATATTAATGATTTTTTACCATGTTATCAGTAAAAATACATTTTAAAATGCGACTTTGTTACGAGCACTTGATAATATTCAGTTGATGTTTCACTTTTCAAAGTGATGATAAACACTTTTCCAATACATATGTCAGAGAGTTGTGAACACTTCATTAAAACATTTTATACGTGTCGTGATTATAAACACTTTACAAAATGTGTTTCTAGTAAAAGCACTATTAAAAGTGTTGTGGTAATAAGCATTTTTTATACATGTTCCTGGTGGTAACACCTTACAAATGTGTGTCTAGTAAAAAAAAACTTTTTAAAAGTGTTGTGATAATAAGCCCTTTTTATGTTCCTGGTAGAAACAAATGTGTTATTGGCAAAAACATCCCTGAAATGTTCCAATAAAAGTGTTTTCATAATATACACTTCTCGCAATTATGCAAATTATAGACACTACAAAATGGGGACAAGCTTATAAACACTTTAAATATTTTATCACAAAACAGTAAAAAAGTTTTATTTTAAGAAAAACACTTAATGTGTTTAATTATACATCACTTAACGTGACTTTAAAGTGGGGACAAAAATGTGTCATATTTTAAAACACCTATATTTACAATGTAGGATGTTCATAAAATCAAGTGATTTTTTTCTTCAAATTAGCAAATAAAGGACATATGCTAATATAATCATTGATTACTTTGATTACAAACAGTCGTAGCAACCATGGCAACACAAACGTCAATAAAATGTAATGTCGCTTATAACTACAAATATACAATCCTATCCCACCCCACACACATAATTATTATTCAAAAATCGTGAGGTCAGCACCATCGTTTTGCACGTAATTAGAATATATATTCACCAAATGCGCTTCTTTTTGCCTTGAACTTTGAGTCATCATAAGTACTAATGGGCGAATGGGGAAGTGCACTTTCGAGTACGGATGTGACATGAATTATTTAAGCAATAACCCCCGCCGAAGGCGGGTATACCACGAGATATTGCACAATTCACGACATATATGCACGAGCCGCAGTATATACCAGTATATTGACAATTCGATAAAACTTGTAAAAAAGAGTTTACTTTCATCTACTAAAAGATCATGATTATGGCCCTTGAACATGAATATTTATAAGAATAGTATGCTGAATGCATACAAAAATTACATGCGCAACACAGTTCAAATTGAATACAAACTAATTTTTATTCCACATGAAAAAAACATCCACGTTGAATAGAGCAGCGTAAACACACAAATTAGCATGACCTTTCTGACCTTTTACTGACGCACAACGCGATTTGAAATACAGTGTCGTGTACAGTTTGGATCATTTAAACAACGGATTTTCCACGTTTTCATTCCGTTTTTTGTACAATTTGGACTGTAATTTGCCCATTGAAAGTACAGTTGTGAAATAAACCGGTTTTGTGACTCATCATACTACTTGTAACTGTGTATATTTGACGTTCAGCGGTACGCGGCGGGACGCGGTGTATCATGTACGGCGACCGGCACAGCGACCTCAGTTCAAACATCTGACCTGGATACCTTTGGTATAACCAAAGTTTTGTGACAGTATGACTGACAAGTTTTGTCGTTGTTCTGGGGTAAGTTTGATGGTGTAAGATCGGATTTTCACATCGTTTTTGTGACACGTACATGATATGCCTTGTCTCAACTAAGGCCGAAAGACTTTGCACGCCGTCGCTCTAATACAGTGGTTGGTGTACACTCGGCACAAATCTGTAGCTTTCGAAATTACTTTCATCATCTCCTGTAATTTATTCACCCATAGTGAAGAATTGCAATACCATATATCGTCGTCGAATCCTGCGTTGTCCCGTGTTTTTTGAAACAGATGACAATTACCCGGGTGCACTGCAATTTTGTCAGCTGCCGCTACCGGACACCGGTTGTTATTAGTGGCAAACTGGCATACATTTTTGCCTGTGACTCATAGTTTTTTTGCATTTTTATGTCATTAAATCCCTCAATTATATCTTGTACTTAAAGATCATGTTTTCTTTGTTGGAAGTTCGCAATCCATCTCAAAGTAACAGCACTGAGAACATAGCGTTCTGGCGTTCGTGTCGGCACCTCACGGTGTTAAGGGACGGAGGTTTAGGTTTGTGTGGCGAACGACAATCACCCAACGACCGACGCTCACAACTTGGATCCCACCATTAACAAAAAGCAATATTATAGTTATATAACTTTTCAGATGTTTTTAATTCAGTTTTTTTTTCAATATTCTTCTAAAATTCAACCACTATATTTACCTAAAAATCAAATAATACCGGTTTTATGCATTTTCGTATTAAACCTGTAGTCAATTCATGTTCCAGGGCCACTTGGTTTAGCCGTGCATTATCAGCCAATATACCATGGATTGCATATGCAAATTTTGTGTTTGGACCAATCAAATCAATGGATTAACACCATCAATATACTGGTATAATATAATACAAGATATGGCTAATATATAGAATTCTGGTAAATCACTAGTATACTTTCAATAAAAAGCTACAGTGCAGACAATAATGTCCAAATTGGCAATTCAGAGTTGTATATTGGATTAACTTAGTTCATTATTTGAATTAATTAACATGGCGAAAAAAAAATATGATCCTAGGGCCTTGAAAAGACTAATGTGACAAATGTAATGAACATTCGCTGCACATTTCATGGATCTCTAAATTTGGCTGTTCACGCATTTGGGTAAGATCGTCAGATCACCATCCTCGAATATGTGGTTTACAAAATATATCAACATATACTACTATATGCGTCAAGAATATGATGATTTAACTGATCATGGTAATCCGAAATATTTGAGGCTATTTACGTACAAATATAACTTCCAAACCAAAATCCAGAGCATATGACTGGCCATAAAGACCCAAGTTGATATTAGGAACAAGTGTATTGCTGATTTTGATGTCTGCTGTTGGCTGCTCGATATTCTTATCCATATACTTTTATTATACACCGTAACGCCACAAGTTACAGCGTGTCGTAATTTTGTGTTATTTTAAGAGGTATTTTCATCCTACCATATTAGGAAATGCGAATTCAAAATATGGAATGATTACGTGCGTAAGCGTCCACTAATAACAAAAACAAACATGGCTGCCATCAGAGTTTGACCAGACTCCGCACAAAGAAGTTCGCTGATTCTCTTCTAAACATTTTGGATTTCGGCATTCCCATGATGTATCCTTGGAAGGAAGAGATGTATAATAATAAGGTTATACTTTAAAGGAGAATACTTTAAAGTATGCACTCAGACAGTGCGCCGCGCATCGACCTTACGCTGCGCGTCGGTCTTTACTTCAGCTGTACTGTCTTCGTGCATACTTTGAGGTATCCTCGTAATAACCTCATAGTATACAAATTCTTAGAACTTTACTCTCGAACCTACCGTGTATTATTACATATGTAGTGCAGTTTATTTTGATTCGTCCATGAATTCAAATTCGGTATTTCCACAACCCATATGCAAATGAGGTCTGAGAGCAAACAAAGTAGTCCCTTCAGGAGTACAGTTTTTCGAAATAAACAATAATTAGACGTATGATATTTTCCCCTTGGGATACATGAATATACTTGCCGAGTGCAATAAAATTTGAACAACAGTAATGGCACTTTTAGGCAGTCACTTATTTTGGCCCAAACTAATTTGCATATCACCCATGCAATAATGTTTTCGGTATTTTCACGGTTGATATGCAAATGAACATGGTATTTTCATCAGCTACCGAACTATTTTTATTTTGTAAACACGTTTTCGTCTGCTATTTGTATCCAGTTCAAATTGTTCAACAACATTTTTAGCATGTCAGGTGTACATCAACATGGAATACTACGATTGGGAGAGCTTGAAGGGCGGGGAGGAGTGCGCATGCGCGAGTAGGGCTATCATCGTAACCGATCGGCTCCACCAAATAGAATAAGAAATACAAGATTTAGCTCACAATATCAACCAAAAGTACGTCATGATGAGTAATAAAGGCAGTGTGAAAGGTAAAGAGAGGAAAGTCGACCAGATGCTGAATGGATCTACGAGATCAACGAGGAGGACGACACCGGACAGAAATGAAAACCAAAATGGCGCCGAGCACATGAACTAATCGCCCGAAATCAAAAAGCTAATGAATCTCCCGACCGATCAGAAAATATTGATTATTTTAAAGAAAATTCTCAAAGTACAGACGGAGGTAGTAAAGATTGCACCACTTGCAAGGAAAATAGAAGAAATGGAAGAAAGGGTGTGTGATATCGAAACCTTACTTGAAAATGCTCACGTGAAAATTGAAGAAGTCATGGCGGACACTACGACGAAAAGAGAAATGACAGAATTGAGACAGAAACTTGCAGATACCGAAACGGAAATGCAAAGGTTAAAATGGAAGCAAGATGATCAAGAAAACAGGGGAAGAAGAATCAATATAAATTTCAGGAATATTCCGGAGGGAGTAGAGAAAGAACATGGCAATTCAGAGAGCACACAGAGACCCGCCATTCTCAGATCCAAAGAGGGGAAAGTCAACACTTAGTAGACCAGTAAAGGTAGCATTTGTGAATGCTAGTGAAGCAAGAAATATCCTGATGGCAGCTCCTCGAAAGCTGAGAAACCACCCTTACAAGGGAAACCATATCTTCGTCACGGACGATGTGAGCAGTACAGTAAGAGAAGAACGAAGACGCCTGGTCGAATATAGAAAGAAATTGAAGAAAGACAATCCCGAGAAAAGGTGCTTTATAGCCTGGCGGATACCTGCAACTTTGATGGTAGAAGATGATACAGGAAAACTAAAACAGGTGAAAGTTAAGGACATATGAGGTATTTTCAGAATAGAATGGACGGTTAGTAAACAAATGCCATATGGCCATGTGGACAGGAGATGCGAACGAGTCATGTTACATATAATTGTACTTCGTTAACAACAGGACATTAGTTCTAAAAGATGGGTTAACTATTTCTTAAAGGATATAAAACAGGGTGGAAGCAGATCGGGTCTGCTTTCCTTATTTCATCCATGGTAAACCAATTTGGTATGCCCTTTTGTGCATTTTATGCTCTGGTTATTTCAATGAGATTATAATGTTTTTGTTGTGTTCTTTGTGTTTTGTTTTATTATTTATATGAAACAAAATGGGCAATTGTTTCAAAAAATGAAACCGAAAAGTATAGCAAAAATCAAACTACAAATGGATCTTAATGTTTTGACATTAAATGTCAGGGGTATGCGTGACTATAAGAAAAGAAAAAAAATTCAATCTGGCTAAGCAAGAAAAAAGCAAATTTGATATTTCGGCAGGAGACACATAGCACAGCTTCAGACGAAAGCTTTTGGTCTTCACAATTTAAAGGGAAATGTTGGTGTGCACATGAAACGAGTAAAGGAGTGATGATAATTGTAAAAAACCTAAATTTGTCCCTGAAAAAAATTAATATTGACAGTGAAGGAAGGTATGTTATGCTCCAGGGGGAAATTGATGATATGCCATATACTATTTTAAATACTTATGCTCCAAATGGGGAAAATGAGCATGTAGAGTTTTTATCACAAATTGAACAGGTGCTGCTGGACAATCCCTTTGGTCGGGAGTACGAGATTATATGGGGAGGGGATTTTAATTATGCTATGAATACTGTAATAGATAGAAGTGGATGGAACCACAAAACATGGAAAAAGTCAAAAAATTAAATCAATGAAATTATTGACCAGTTCAACATTGTGGACATTTGGCGTTTACTCAACCCTGAAGTAAAAAGATTTACATGGCGTAGGAGTAGACCAACAATTTTACAGAGTAGATTGGATTATTTTTTTGTCACTAATGGTCTCCAAAATAGTGTTAGCAAAGTCGAAATTATCCCGGGGATACAATCAGATCACTCAGCTGTCCAACTATTATTGAAGTTTTCTCAGGATAAACCGGGTCCATCTCACTGGAAATTTAATGCCAGCCTTGTTTGTGACAAAGTATATGTGACAGCGTTGTCAGAAAAAAAATAAGGAATGGGAAAAGGAGTCGGACAGGAAGGAAAGGGGGTTAGTATGGGACTACATTAAATTTAAAATAAGGGAATTTACTACTAAGTACTCTAAAGGTAAGGCAAAGGATCGCAGGGAGAAAATTAAAGAATATGAAACAAAAGTGAAACACATAGAAGTGCTATGCGCTGAGGAACCAAACAATATTAATATGGATAAATTAGAGAAAAGTAGACAAGAACTAGAGAAAGAATATGATTTCATAACAGAGGGACAAATTATAAGATCGAGAGCAAATTGATTTGAAAAGGGAGAAAAAAACAATAAGTATTTTCTTGGTCTGTTGAAATCAACGAAAAGCAGATCCTGTGATAAAAAGCTTAAAAAAATAACACTGTGATAGAAGACCAAAAACAAATACATCTCGAAATAAAATCATTTTATACAAATCTGTATAAAGCAGCAAATACAAATGACAAATTTTTGGAAAAATTCCTGAATGACAATGACACTAAACTGGAGGAAAATTCAAAAAAAAATATGCGAGGGTCTACCCTCAATTGGAGAAGTTTTTAATGTATTGAAAACACTTCCAAAAAATAAAAGTCCAGGCAACGATGGACTGACCTCAGAATTTTACATAACCCTTTGGCCTATAGTGGGTCAGATATTGGTAGATGCACTAAATGCAGGACACCAGAAAGGTGAATTAACTGTGTCACAGCGTCAGGGTATTATAACTCTAATCGAAAAACCAGGGAGAGACCAGCAGCACCTCAAAAATTGGCGACCTATTACACTACTAAATGTAGATATTAAACTCGCATCAAAGTGTCTAGCAAAACGTATCGAAAAAAGTATTACCTGATATTATTGGACCATCCCAAGTAGCGTTTGTGAAGGGGAGGGAAATTGGAGATTACATCCGTTTTATTGATGAAATATATAATTACACCCTGGAGCAGGACTTGCCGGCCATACTAGTGGCAGTGGATTTCGAAAAGGCATTTGATATGATAGACTGGAATTTTCTTCATAAAGTTCTAAACAAATTTGGATTTGGGGACGATTTTAGGAGATAGGTTGAAACAATGTATAGAAATATTGAAAGTAGTGTAATTAATAATGGATATGGTACAGGATATTTTAAAGTTGAAAGAGGGGTGCGACCGGGTTGCTTGCTGCAATAAGGGAAGACCACAATATTGAGGGTATAAACATTGCAGGTCAAAGTGTCAAGGAATGTGTTTTGCTGATGACATGACTTGTTGCATCACAAATTGTGAATCTATGGGATGTCTGTTGCAGTTACTTAATGATTTTCAGGCGTGTGCCGGTTTGAAAATCAATAGAGAAAAAACAGAAGCATCTAGCTAGGAAAATGGAAAAAACATTTTCGGGGTTAAATGGCCCACTTCGCCGATCAAATTAGTAGGAGTGTAATTCTCATATAATAAAACTGAAGTGAACAATCTAAACATTGACAAACCATTACAACAATTGAAAAGCGTTTTAAACCTATGGAAATCTAGACAACTCTCGCTATTCGGGAAGATACAAATTGTCAAAACGCTGGCACTGTTCCAGTTCACTTATATTTTGTCTAACACTAGTGTTCATTCCAATGTATTGAAAGATGTTCAAAAAAATATTTATAACTTTATTTGGGGTGGAATTGATCGTGAAGCAAGGAGAACCATGATCGGCGGGGTGGGCCAGGGAGAGATAGGCATGACTGACCTATTCATACAGAAGAAAATTCAGAGGAATACTATGACTTAAACGTGTTTTGAGTAACGAAACAGACCACATATGGAAACTTTTTGTTATAGATAAATTTAGCAGACTAGGGGGAAATATTTTATTGAAATGTAACTTTACAACTAAACTGCTTCCATTGAAGTTCACAGATTACATGCTTGAATGTCTAAATACATGGGAAGAAATCAATGTAAACATGCACAGTGATGTGAATCAGGTCCTGTGGAACAATAGGTTAATAACAATAGGTGGAAAATCAATATTTTATAAGCAATTTGATGAACTAAGAATACGGTATGTGTCAGACTTGTACTTCAATGGTAAATTTAGAACATGGGAAGAAATTGATCATAGTGATCTGTCAATGGTAGATAAACTGAAGTGGATTGGTTTGTGTGCTGCAGTTTCAGCAGTACTTAAACAAGATATCAAACTGAAAAAAAGGGAAATATCAATTGAAATTAGAAAGGAACAGATACCCCTGGAAGAGGTATCTAAAATACCCTGAAAAGAATGTTCATAAGTAAAATATTCATGAAACCTGCCAGTGAAAACACCATGGAAAATATTCTAGATTTGAGTATAAACTGGAATTGAATGTACAAAATGATCACAAAACTAACAATAGAAACAAAAAATAGAGAGTTTCAATTTAAATCATTACACAACATATTGTACACAAACTCCCACTTAAATAAGGTCAAGCCTGTGCGCTTCCCAGAAAATAAATGCACTTTCTGTAATCAACACCCAGAAACACTTGACCACCTTTTCATGTCATGTAAATTTGTAGAGAGCCTCTGGCAAGATGTGACACAGAATCTGGGGGAACCGCTTCAATTGGGTAAAGTACCAGGTAAGCTGTGTGCAGTTTTGGGAGATCCGGAATACAGTTGGCAAAATAACTTTATTAGTTTGATGGTGAGAAAACATATTTATTTCTCAAAATATAAAAGTACCAAGCCAACCAAAACCTAATGCATTTATTGCGGAAACATTTCCAAATTGAAGTTCAAATTGCTAAACAAAATGAAAAGGAAAATGCACACTACGAAAAGTGGTCTCCCCTGATTCACTACATCATGAAATGTATGTATATGACGAGTTTCATTTCTATGTTAGAAATGTATGCTATTATTGAACAGCCCAAATAAAATTGCTTAAATACAAAAAAAAAAAAACTTGAAGGCCTCTCAGAAGATCCACCAGCAGTAAAATCAGCGATTACTATGCAGCCGCAACCATCAGCATCGAGATACCAGGTTTTTGCTGGCGACGTTGCGGCGTTACTCAGTTCCAAATAAAAATTACCAACGCCAAAAGAGCAACATTTTAACCGGTAATCAAGACTCAGTCAATCCACGACCAGCAAGCAACATCACACACGAAGTTGTAGCGTGCAGCTCAGCGACAACCGCTGTCGACGAAAGTCATCCCGTCAGTGGAGTACCGCAGATGCAGGGCGTGTTTGCCAATGCACAATTCTGTGGCGGAACTTTTAACTTCATATCATAGTCGTCCAGTTCAAGTTCTGGTTCTGCCGTGGTCCCAACTAAACGTCAACGAGTTATTTATTCGGACAGTGACTCAGATTAGACGTCTGATTATTTTAATTTCAAACAAACAGTGACACGCGTTCTCCGGGCGCGTTCTACACTGACACGTGCTGCTAGGGCGCAACACTTATATTGGAACATATTAATGGGCAATGGGATTCCCCGACCTAAATTCCATCCCGGTTTGCACGTTCTTTCTTTAATACGAAATAATCAAGTATGGAACTTATGTAATAATAACAGAACCCCACCCCCCCTGGCTTTCGTTGCGTATGGAAGTTATTTTCACTCGAGATGCGGTGTATTCTGTTGTACTTTCACTAGTACGGCCGAAGGATACACCGCATCACTCGTGAAAATAACTTCCATACGCAACGAAAGCCACGGGGAGGGTGTGGGGTTCTGTCATAGTATGCCATTCACATAGTTTATTTTACTCTTGAATTTAAATCACCATTGTATAGATTTGTGTTGATTCATGCTGTAGTTTGTACTGCGAGCGGGTTGCAGATTAATTCTGCAAGCTTACGTGTATACGTTTGTATTTAAATTATGTGTCAAACGCAAGGAAGTAACTACTCGAGTTTGATATACTTTATGTGACAAATAAATTAATAACTTACACAACCCGGGTATGAATTTTACAAATTTAGAATTTTACACACTGTAAATTAAAATCACATTGCGTTTGTATTTGAAGGATTTGAAATTTGAAGGATTACTAAAACCAGTTTTTTTAAAGTTGAGTCATCAAATATCGACAGATGGAAAAATCAGAGGCTAATTTGAATTATAATGCCCTGAATCGAGTACACGTGAGATCGTAGTTGCATTGTCTCGTATGTTATTCCTCTTAACATTACACACCACTCACTTCGCATTTACACCTTCAGCGTAGCATGCATTGAATTATCTTATCTTGTGGGAAGCAATTATTTCATTTCACCTACACATTCTGACATTATTGTTACAAATTTTTACATTGATCTCTCGTTACAATTTGTTTATTTTGATTTGACATTCACTTGCACAGTCGGAGAAGTCGGTAATGGCAGTTCATCTCCAAATTTCACTAGTAGATCATAAACTCAAGGTAATGAGATATTTTAACACGTACTACATTATACCTTGGTCTCTGTTAATGCCTAAAAGTATATAACAATCAGCTAATAGGGGAAATATAATTCCCCAATATTTTGCAAGCAATCATCTATATTTTTCATGAAGTGCTAAGGTGAATTGCATTGCGACATCAGGGAGACAGCTATTATGCACATGTTTACTTCAACAATCTATAGTATAAAATAGAAAAGGTGCAAGAATGGCATATACAAACATCATAAAAGACAGTACGTTGACTGCACTTTAAATGTGAAATTTCCTTCTCAATGATGAGTATTTGAAGATCATCGTGATTTTGAAACAACAGTTGAGTTAAATTGTCTATTTTCAAAATATAGTTCACTGATTAGCGTGGTTTACAATGATTTCAGTAACAAATTACTTCAACATTTTAGATGCTGAAATGGTGCATGTGTGTAGTCAGGGCGGCGGTGAATGGCACAAAAATGGCATCGTAACCGATGACAAGCTAATGACCATGTGCAAACGAAATTCCATTGTTATAACTAACCTTTTTTTCAAATGTAATTCTAACATTTAAATTGCTAAATGTGCGTCAAAAAAATCTGAAAACTTTACGTTATATTCAAAACAAATATCAAGTTCAAAGCATCTTACAACAACTTACAGCAACAGCGAGGTAAACACTACTGAAACACTAAGTCATTTATTGAAGTGTGGTTACAAATGATGATACATCTGACATTAAATATTATTGAATACAGAATTATTGATTGTAGCCTTCAAACACTACATCGTTAAACAGAAATGTAAACAACTCTTCTTTACAGCACATCACTGAGTGCCGATAGGTCTCATGTATGATCTTAAAGCTTTTTGATATGGCTTTGTCCGGCTGCCTTACCTAAAAACAAATCAATTGAAGCTGGTGCGCAACCTTTAAAATGCAAAACATCATCAACAAGAGATAAACAACTGAACATGTTTGACAGTAGGCAAGTATATAGTACTCGAACCTTTTCCCAAATTATGATTTTGCTGTACTCTCTTGTCAACAATAGTGTTGACGATATATGTTTTATTTTTTTTAAAGATTGACCACAAGTGTAGGTATTGTAGATAAACGGTGTTTCCAGGGGACAATTCAAATACATTTCACATAATGAAAGGAGTATTCTATTTAATTAACATAAAAATGTGGTTAAAGTCATTAGTTTATATTCTAAAAAAATAACAACACACACATTTTGGAGAGAGTGTGCAGATTTAGTCCATTATAGAATAATCACAATTCTTCACTAGTACAACATTGTGTTTTAAACGGTAGAATTGTGTGATCAAGAAACAGAAAGTACAACAATTTTGATCTACAATGATTGCTTGCTTCAGAAATTCAGTGTTCATACCAGAGTAGAAGCTGTACTGCAATGTTCAGCAGATTTCCGACTGCTATACTTAGTTAAATTATTTATATCGCGCAAGTCTTTGTCTACAAATGTTAAGTCAATATCTACAAGTTAAGGCAATATAAGAAAAAGCAAACATTAAAAGGATTCATGATTGATCATGATTCACCATGCATGCGCAGTGAAATGCAATGTGTATTCTTGTCAGGATAATATGACTGCAGAAGCCATAACATCTCAGAAAAAGTAGATACTGCCTGTCAGAGTTATCATGACCCTGACTCGACTTATTTAGTAAATCGTCCCAATCTGTTCATATACAATGTGAAGCTCATAGACGTAAAATTCGACGCCAGACAAAATTATAGTTTACTTTTTACTAGTAAATCGTTGCGCTGAACTTGCCCCATCGCTGCAGATAATGAACAACATGAAACATGTCTGGTAGACAAACACGTTTTAGATACTCGGGAAAACGAATCGCCGTTAAATACGTTCATGTTAATTGCAACATCGCCAATATTGTTAACCCAACCTTGTCCACTGTAAATGAAGTCTCGAGAAACGTCAAACGTGTTTTAAAGGCGAAAGCAGCCATTACTTAGCAGAAGAGGAGTGTGTGAATTAGGTAGATGTGATAAAATATATCCAGCAAATTAAAATGATACATGTTTCTGGATTGCTAAAAATAACTACATATACTGTGGCAATGACTTGATGTACATAATTGTATAGTCACAATAACACATTTCTGAATTTACAACAAAATGTTGTCTCCAATGAAAACTATATGAAAGTAAAGTTATTGTGTATGCAGTAAAGATGTATTAGCTAATTAAACAGTAAGTGGATTTAAGAAAGTTAGCATATTAGTGGGTGACAATAACCGAGCGTAATCCATGTACATTTTGGGTTTTATTTGTTTTAACAAGCATTCTAATACAGCTTATGGCCTCGGAATTATCCCGAAGTGTAGTGCACGTTCTAGATTTTGTATTCAAAATGTACCCTGTAAAACAAAATAAATTAGGCTAAAATGCAATTTTTCATGTGTGATGTTTGCTTTTTTTGCATTTACAACGATTTACAAAACAGACGACAAAACCGGCAAGTGCCAACGGTGGACGCAAAATATATTAATGCGCATATATATGCGCAATATATTAATATTTTGGGCAATAATAATTTGTAAATATAGCTGCGTTGCAGAAATGTCGGGTTTCGAGCCCACGTGACTTATTAGCAGCGTTCCAAAATCAGCATCATTGACAAGAATATACTAAAGGAATTGCATGGCCTTCATACGAAACATGTTACATGTTCCTGTCTGTAACAGTGCTTAAGGTATAACAATTATGCATATTTAATGATGTCACATGACCATATATGGTCATCGGATATGTTAGTCACCTCTCTTGTGCAATATCTTCAATATTGCACTGGTTGCATGTTTCTATCTGTAACAGTGCTTGAGTTATTACATTAATGCATATTTAATGATGTCACATGATCTTATATGGTCATCGGATATGTTAGTCACCTCTGTTGATCAATAACTTCAATATTGCACTGGTTGCATGTTCCTATCTGTAACAGTGCTTGAGATATAACATTTATGCATATTTGATGAAGTCACATGACCATATATGGTCATCACATTAGTTAGTCACATCTCTTGTCTCATAGCTTCAATATTGCACAGGTTGCATGTTCCCGTCTGTAACAGTGCTTGACTTATTACATTTATGCATATTTGATGAAGTCACATGACCATATATGGTCATCACATTAGTCACATCTCTTGCCTCATAGCTTCGATATTGCACAGGTTGCATGTTAGTATCTCTAACAGTGCTTAATATATTATATTTATGCATATTTAATGAGGTCACATGACCATATATGGTCATCTCGTTTGTTAGTAAAATTTCTTGTACCATCACTTCAATATTGCACTAGTTGCATGTCCCTATCTGTAACAGTGCTTGAGATATTGCAATTATATCTATAAAATGAGGTCACGTGACCATATTAACAGAACAAAAACAAATATGAAAAAACATTCTAAAATCTTCTTCAAAAAAAACGGCTTATCGCCTGGACTTCATATTTTGGAATTAAATACTATGTCATATGATCTTTATTTCAAAGTTATGCAGGGTTAGTTGATCAGTCGAAAATTATGCAAATGAGATGCAAAACAAAATTTAAAAAAATCTTAAAAAAAAGTCACGTGACCGCTAAAGTTTTTTTTGATGAAATTTGTAGCCCTTGTCCTACTACTGCTATCATAAAAAAATTGGAGCACTCAGACCCTCAGAAAGGTGCGCAATTCGGCATTGAAAATTTCGCCTTTAATCCAAGATGGCGGCCTGGTCATGTGACCTATGTGTCTGAACTTAGGATATGCACCAGATCTCATCCAGCTTTACCATTGTGGCAAGTATGGAGCTGATCGGTCCAACGGTGTTGACATAAAGCGTGACCAAAAATTTAGGCGGAATCATAATAATAATGAACGGAACAATTACAATAGGGTTTCGACCGAATAGGCTCGAAACCCTAATAATTTGAATTAGTACTTTTACATGTTTCCCAATAACTACACACTGTAAATTTATGTTTTAAAATATGATACATTTTTGTCCCCACTTTAATATCACTTTTTAGTGATTTATAATTAAACACATTAAGTGTTTTTTTCTCAAAATCGCAAATGAGTTATTTTACAACACTACTGTTTTAAAATAAAACATTTTTACTGTTTTGTGATAAAACATTTAAGGTGTTTATAAGCTTGTCCCCACTTTAAAAACACTTAAAGCGTTTATAATCTGCATAATTGCGAGAAGTGTATAATATGAAAACACTTTTAGCAGAACATTTCAGGGATGTTTTTACCCATAACACATTAAACACACGTTTCTAAAAGTGTTTCCACCAGAAACATGTATATAAATGTGTTTTTACTGGTCACACATTTCTGAAGTGTTTCCACCAGGAACATATATAAAACGTGTTTATTATCACAACACTTTTTAAAAGTGTTTTACTAGACATACCAGGAACATGTATAAAAAGTGCTTATTATAACAACAATTTTAAAAGTGCTTTTACTGATCACACATTTGTAAAGTGTTCCCACCAAGAACATGTATAAAAAGTGCTTATTATAACAACACTTTTAGAAGTGCTTTTACCAGACACACATTTTGTGTTTATAGTCACGGCACATAGAAAAATGTCTCAACCGAAGACATGTTTTAATAAAGTGATTTCACTAGCCACACATTGAAAAGAGTTTCCACCAGAAATATTTATTGAAAAAGTGTTTATAGTCGCAACACTTTGAACAGTAAAACACAATATTGAGTGTTCGTAACAGAGACACATTTTAAGATGTATTTACACTGATAACATGATGAAAAAAATCATTAAAATTATTATTTCTGAAAACAAAATATATCAAATAATGCGTTTCATGAAGAGGCACTTTGCAGTATTGTACAGTAATCATAACAAAGGATAAACAAATCATATAATCAACATTAATAAAGTAAGTCCGAGTGTAACATTTAAGAAAAACAGACATGTATAATTGTTGTAAAAGATATTATCAATCGCGTGAGTAAGTGTGTTTACTAGTACTGAAATTCAAACCTTTCGTGAAACTGTAGATACAATACCCGATATTTGCAAAAATTTACACCTTGAAACAAACAGATGAGTAATTAACTGAAACGAACAACAACATCTTTGAACCCTTTCAGTAGTAACCCATATTAACAGGACAAAATTAATTCCCAACTTTAGCAGTTTCATTTTGTTCGGTCCGATCGCTTCTCTTAAAAGCTGAAAAGTATAATATTATCAAAATGCAGTGAGTAATGTTCAAATAATTATCATTATTGTTGCAAACAATGCGATATACGATGAAAATATTATTGTTGTTATAAACTAACGCGCATGTAATGAGAAGTCGAAAATATGACCACAAACGAATTGAACTGAAATTTCCTGTTAAATTCTGCAACATTTCTATGATTTTATTTGGTAACTCAGATCTTGATCTGCGGGTAATGTGGTATGAAATTCTCTGGCCCTGTAAATTCATGAACTTGAGTTTTAATCAGTTATGCCGAACATGAAGAAATGAATGGAGACCGCTGCAAATACCAATGTAGTACACAACTGCCGAAGCTGGCTCTATCAATTACACTTTCCACACGCTTCGTAACGGAGTAACAATATCATCATACCTTCAGGTTTGTTTAGGATAACTTCCGGTTCCCTTCTTTCCTCAGAAAATCAAAAAAGACTTCATTCGGTTCAAGTTGTTACTGCTTCTTCAAGGAATCCGCCACCTGCCCACGTATACATCCGATAGTATCATTCAATCACGTGCGCGCGACACAAGCTGCCATTACTTGAACACGCAAAATGCATTAATGTCAACCGTCGTTTACGAAAGGTATCTCAAAATATTTGCAAAGAAGGAGCAAACTTATTTATTGTTCAATATTTGTTTTCATGTTATATTTATTGTATTAATTACATTTATAAATAACAATTGAATGGTTATGTATTATTAGGGGCTTAGAGGAGCTCGTTTAAATTAGGCGACAATTTGCACCGAGGCTCCGCCAATACAATAAGAACTCGAACATTGATAACAACGCCGTGCATGTTTAATTCCATCGGCTATTAAACTTGTAACATGTACATGGTATGCACACTCGCAAAATACTAAAATCGGTACATTTATCGCTACATTCACAGTATGACTTGCTGCCAACTTTTCCCCCGATAAATATGCTGCATAAAGTCGATAATAAGTATTGTGTCTATTATAGATGCATACCGTAGGCGGCATACAAAAGTGCCCTGTATATAATCGGGTGTTTTAGGTTAAATCATTACATGTTTGTTTGTTTTCTGAAGTGCTTCAAAATAAAACAGTTTCAAAGAAAAGTGATTTAGTTACTCTTATGACCGTTTGTACATGTCATATATGTAAACACTTATAAAACATACATAGTCGTGTGTTTTACCTTGAAACATTACATGTGTGTTTGTTTTAAAAAGTGTTTCAAGACAAAACAATTTGTAAAAAGGTGTTTAATTACACTGATAAAATTGTGTACATGTCGTATACATAAACACTTATAAAACATGCATAGTCGAGTGTTTTACCTTGAAACATTACATGTGTGGTTGTTTTAGAAAGTGTTTCAAGACAAAACAATTTGTAAGAAAAGTGTTTTAGTTACACTGATGAAATTGTGTACATGTCGTATACATAAACACTTATAAAACATGCATAGTCGAGTGTTTTACCTTGAAACATTACATGTGTGGTTGTTTTAGAAAGTGTTTCAAGACAAAACAATTTGTAAGAAAAGTGTTTTAGTTACACTGATGAGATTGTGTACATGTCGTATACATAAACACATATAAAACATGCATAGTCGGGTGTTTTACCTTGAAACATTACATGTGTGTTTATTTTAGAAAGTGCTTCGTGATAAAACAATTTAACAATTTGGAAGAAAAGTGTTTTATTGTTTTACTCGCATGAACACAAATGTGTATTATACATTAACACTTTGCTCATGTGTCATTGTCACTACAACTACCGTTCACCAAATGCGGATTAATAAAATCCGTTAGGCCACGAGGTACTTAAGGTAGAGATGCAGTTTATTTGGCTTGCTTTTTAATTGAGTAATTAGACAATGAAGATGGTATTATATATCCAACATGTTATATATTTTCTGAAAGCTTATTATACAAACTTTGTAAAACTTGTCTTTATTTTAAATATCCAGAATGCGTTTTTGATTTTGGGTCAAAAATGATTTTGGACAAAAGTGGTTTAAAAAAAATTAGCTTAAAAACTTCAAGTCCGTTAGTGGGTAAAATTACATCACTGGATACCTTGGTATACTACTAATTCAAATGCGTCCACTCATCTCTCTAACGGCTTTCAAAGTCGCACAGCATGACCTCAAAGTTCACTCTTTTCTATTTTTGCATAATTTATATATCCACGTTAATTGCGGACTTGTTATTTTTGTTCCACTCGCCGTAATAAACTGTCCGGACGCATTTTGAAGGGGGAACACCTTGTCAATAATGTGTGAAATTTTCGAGGCAATTGGCCAAAGCGTCTATCAGCTATTTTAAATTAAAACCCGAGAATTCACCAAAAATAGAAGACGAGAAAAAGGCTAATTTGCATATTTGCGCGTTAAACCGGGAATTACTGCTTTGTCATACTTTGTCATACTTTCTAGACTATTGAAATTGAAAGTTAATGTATAGACATAGACATTTTATGTAAAATCGTTGGACCAGAACAACTGCTCTTGAATATATAAATCAGAAACACGTCATTCATACCAGTGTTTTGGTGGGGTCGGTAAAAACACGTGTCAATGCCCAGTAAACATTACGTCATCTCATGAATTATTAAACAGGGGGCGGTCCTAGGAAGGTGACCTTTTATCACGATCAAAACATCATGGCTTCTCTTCGATGTATTTTCAATAAAAAATCTACGAGTATTTCAGAGCCTGTGGTTTACCATGAAGAGTACAAAGTGGGATATTAAATTATTTATCCTCGATGATTTTTATGTAGTATTGAGAACCAACTCCAGGAAGCGAACGCGAGGCACAGAAGTTTTGTTCAGCGTTTCCAATCCCATTTTTCCAACTGCAACATATTTGTTAAAAGAAATATTTGAATTCTGTTCGTTTTTTAAGAAGGCAATTTTTTTATTTTTTCCATTTTGGTAACGCCTTATTCAGGGATTTTCTAAGACAGTCGCATACAATCAGCGCACGGATGTACGTACAAAACATGCTTTTGTACTACCGGCGACGGTCGCCTGCAAGAAGAGAGCTCCAGCTCCTAACGTAAAAGTTTTAAAATTTCGACCAGTTTTAAATAATTTGTGTTGGAAATTTGACATGTTTTAAGAGTGCAAAATTAAGGTGCATTTTCGAGCGGTCGAATTTTTCTGAATAGAAATCAGCAAATGAAAAAAATAGGAGTGCTAAACAGTGTGTTCGTTAGTTTAAAAAAAATGGAATGTCCGTCAAATTGACGTAAACTTCCCCATTTTTCACGGAAAAAGCAAAGGTCGTGGCCGAGTTGCAGGCTAAAAAACTCAAAAATCAAAACAAAATCATCAATCAGTAAGTATTATGACAAGGAAAACAAAACATCAGACGCGGAGAAGCGGTCAGCGCGTCAAAAGAGTTGTTAATGTATCAAGTTACCTCTCTCTGTGATTTATTTTTCATTGAAATTATTTGCTTGTTTTCAATTAATTTTAGCGTACCTCTGCAATTTAATTTAGCATTGTCAGTTGTTTGCTTCATTGAATTAAACGGAGTTCGTCCGGTTGCAGACAAAGCTGTCTCGCACCACCTAGCAAAACTTGCGAATGATCGGAAAGTTTGTATCTTCCCGACCCAGTGCAATATATCCGGTTAGAATCAAAGCTCACGTGTCCCTTATTTTAGGGACCAGATTCTGCCGTAAATTCGGGATGGGATTTAGAAAAAAATAAAATAGGACTTTTAAGGTGTATTTTGGCGTCATTTTCGGACATTTCAATCATTCCTGATGCCTAAAATAGAGTCTAAGTTTTACCGTAGTCATGATTGACGCCTATTCAAGAGTATGATGTTTATTGTGACTAGCGTGAATGGGTAAGCTTCGTTTCGACAATGAGCTGTTATCACTGTAAACAATGTTAAATTATTCTTCACATGCTCGGTTTATTTTTTGAGAACAATTATTTAAAAATAAAATCTCTCAGTCAATCAGAAACTCGGATTCACGCCTTCAGGGAAAGTCACGTTTGGACGCTCACATCGATTTTGTTTTTCGTTCGGCGGGCTGATGCCTTCAGTGTAGCTTTTGCCTCTTCCGACATAGAAATCATCTGAATCTTCTTTCTACCTCTCTTTCTTTTCACACCACGCATAATGTAATGATAAAAATTAGGAAAAAACGCTGAGGAAATATAATGTTTGTTTTGCTAGCGAGCGATAACTGATTTGAGAATAATTGCACATGCGCGTGAATTGAATGAACTATGACCCGTACAATCTCGATTTGCATATTGTCAATCAAAGGTCCTGTTATTTGATTACTCATGCAAATTAGGCAATTGGACATAAACATTGCCACGTGTGAGTGTTTTTTTATTTTTAATCAGAAAATAACCAGCAATTTTAACGGTGTTCTAATAAGAATTCATTGGTCGAATTTTCACAGAATGTTCTTTAGATAAAAATCTATATAAAAAACGAAAAAAAATATTTTTGATTGAAATTCACAAATAAACTGCATCTCTACCTTAATTATGTTTTATTTCGGAAAAGTGTATTTTTGTGTGCTTACAATGTGCTTAATTTTCATCAAAAAAGTGTGTTAATAACTCTCTAAAACACTTTTCTAAAAATACTAAAACACTACTTTTTTATAGAAAATACAAGTGTTTTATTATATAATACACATGTTTTTAATTACAACAGTGTGTTTGCAATTAAAACGGTGTGTTTTAATGAAAAACATGAAAGTGCTTCCGAGATTTATAGTGTTTGGAAATTGCTCACAGTCATACGATCACAATTCTATTAGATATTTAAGCCAGTTTATTCAGATTTAGGGCAGGATTGCAGGTCTTCTAGTGCCAGATATACCGTGCTCCAATCTATAAGATGGCAAGATTCAGACTTACCATGTTATAATTAGTGAATTGCAGTTTCATTCACTTCAACATTATCTATAAGGTATTAATGATTAGGTGGTATATTCGGTGGATATATTCCACTAAACTGTACCAACAAAGATATGCATGGAATAAAAACAACTGTGTGATGATTTATCTATTATTTCGCTTGAAGCTATCGCTTGAATTGTTTACATCGCCCACATAATGATTCAGTTACCGTTGACATCTTTTAAACTCGTCCACGATACTGAAATACGTGACACACTTAAGTGCAGAACTGCAAAGCTGCTACCACTTGTCAGGTAATTATCAAGCAATATTAAAACTATCTATCAATCGCTCAATGCACATACATCCATTAACCTTCAACACAGGTACACAACAGAAATTGATCTGTAGACCTTGTACAAAATAACATTACTTGTAGCTGTGGAAACCATGATCACATCTAGTAGATTAAACTCAACGAATCGTTCTATCACGTTCTATTAACAAACAATTGCAAGTGCAGTACAAAAATGTGAAATTCATTAACAGATCGATACTCATACATGATTAAATTTCACACTTATTCAGACAATTGTTGCCTTAATGTCTGGTAGACGAACATATTTAGTTACTCGGGAATCAGCATTTTTAAGCACCAATCATGTATTTTGTCCTTCTTGTTATAATCAGCCATGATAGTGTAATTGTGAGTTTATGAAAAAAAATCTTCATTGAAAAATATCTAAAGAAATATGTTCGTGTATTGTATAATTTTATTAGTTCATTATTTGTGTATTTTCATGTTTTCTACTTTATCCTTTATTTCACCCATATGTTATTCTTATGGTTCAAACGATTGAGATCTTTCACCATTTCCATTACTTGCATTAAGTCTACATTATATTTCCAGCATATTTACTTTACAATAATAGTGTAATATGTAGGCGAAGAAACACAACACTAACATTACCAATATGGTATTCCAGACATATTTTTGTTTAACAAATCTGTTCTTTATTACTCGTCGGTTAAGATTTCAGCATTGACGCCAAAAATATTAAGATTGTAGTATTTATATTCAAAACTGATATGCGACTAATTCTGCGCCAGTTCAAACTATATGACCTTCTGGGTATTTATTTAATGATGGAGTCATATCTCCTACTGTTGTATCGCAAACATATGCAGCAATTACAGAAATCAAATCTACCGCTTACTTCAGAGACGGTTGTATTTACAGAATAAGGTCAAACTGATTATTAGAGCAGGTATACTTTAAATTATCGGCATTATGAACCTCAATCACATTGATAATTTTATAGCATAGTCTATATTGGCCTTTATATTATTAACCTTAATAATAAATCTAGGTTACGGAAGGTAGATGTTTATAATCACAAAGCTTGTTAATAAGCAATACAAAAGAAGATTCTATTATTTTTAGCTTATTTAAGAAAATAGGTCAATTTCAATATAGTAAACAATCGCTTCCCAGGATAAGTAACATAATTATGCCAAACTATGTAAATAAACTTTACAAAGCCAAATTAAAGGATAGCTAAATTCCAAAATAACAAAAAGCTATGCTGAAATAAATACACTGAATAGGTACATTTTACTAGCTTGTACTACAAGGCAACGATAAAGATAATTTCGTGTAGCTAACTGATGATATCTTTAAAATATGACACATTATCACATCATATTTTAAAAGTGATTTTCCTAGACACACATATTTAAAAGAGCTAGAAACATATTTTGAAAGTGTTCATTATCAGAACACTTATAAAAGTGCTTTTACTAGACACACATATTTAAAAGAGTTTTCACTAGAAACATATTTTGAAAGTGTTCATTATCAATACACTTTTAAAAGTTCGTTTACTAGACACACATATTTGAAAGAGCTTTCATTAGAAACATGTATTGAAAATGTTTATTATCACAACACTTTCAAAAGTGATTTTCTTGGAAACACATATTTAAAAGAGCTTTCACTAGAAACATATTTTGAAAGTGTTTATTATCAGAACACTTTTAAAAGTGCTTTTACTAGACACACATATTTAAAAGAGCTTTCACAAGAAACATGTATTGACAATGTTCATTATCACAACAATTTTAAAAGTGCTTTTACTAGACACACATATTTAAAAGAGCTTTCACTAGAAACATGTTTAGAAGATATAATTATCACAACACTTTTAAAAGTGATTTTACCTGACACACATATTTAAAAGAGCTTTCACTAGAAACATGTAATGACAATGTTCATTATCACAATACTTTTGAAAGTGTTTTTACTGGACACACATATTTAAAAGTGTTCTAATAAGAAACACGTATTGAAAAAAAAGTCTATCATCGCAAAGCTTCTAAAAGTGCTTTCACGAAAAACATTACCTAAATATTAAAAAGTGCTTGCTTGTATGAGCGTTGCCGCTGAAAATTTGGTAACACAAATAATTATTAATATTTGCACTTGAAATATATTTTGAAAAGTGGTAATGTGGAAAAGCACATGACCAAGCACGATTGCACAATCATAACATACAATTAACAAATCACATAATGAAGTAATTATGTATTCCTAAATATAAGCATCAATAATATAAATTCGTGTATAACACGGGTACTTTAACACAGACGACAAACTGAAACAAACAATAATCTCTTTAAACTTGTCGCTCTTTGATATAAATTAACGTGGCAAATCTAATGTCCTGTAGTGTAGTATAGTTTTCCCGAATGCATTTTTGTTGAGCACATACAATATCTGGGAAGAAGAAAACACAAATAAAATAAATACAAAAAAATACTTATTTCAGAAAAAAATGCTCACTAGATATAAATTTGCTCTATTCCAAGATCATTCTCATTCACAAATCTTCACTTACATATTCTCCATTATATATTAACTTTTCACTTTTCTATCCATCTAATAGTTCAACCACCAACCCGCACATAAATACATCAATGAAGGCCATTGCAAATGCAGTACACAACTGTCGATGTTGACGCTATCAATTGCAATTTCCAATCGCGCAATACGTCCTGACATCTACACGACATCCGGCACGCAATCTACTAAGTACTTTAATCACCATTGACTGAGATCAAAATAACACAGTGATTACACAGTTTTGACTGTTTGTGCTGGTAAACATTTTAACAATTTGTTTTGCTCATGCAATGATACATCAATTTACATGGTGTCAAAAAGTTATATGTTTTGTTTCAGTATTGGATTACCAGAAATAATAGCACTCATGTATTGTTAATGCATAATAACCGTACAGCCAGTACTAGTTATCATCTAATATTGCCATTGAGTTATCATCTAATATTGCCATTGAGTTATCATCTAATATTGCCATTGAGTAATATATTGCTCCCGTGTAAGCATCACCAGGACAAATAAAACGATACAAATCAAATCATTCATACTGAAGCAATGTCAGAAAAACAAGAAAACATTTCCTGCAAATGGAAGAACGTTTAACGCGGGAAAGCGCAAAGAAGAAAATGAAGACTCAAGGCAGTTATGCTTGCCAATTGGCATACAGCTCGAATTGTTCGATCAAATAGTATTCCCGACCTTATTGTATGGTTGTGAAATATGGGGTTATTCCGACCTTACTCAATTAAAAACGTTTTATCTGGAATTTTGTAAGCGACTAATTAATTTACACAATAGTACTGAGATTGAGAAGGTTCGACTTGCTATGATTGTTAAAAACAGACTGCTACAATTTTGGGGTAGTATTATTCATAGTAAATCACATGAACTATCTCATAGATTCTATAATTTAATAATTTAAACAAAGCATGAAATTGCGGTTGTTGGATATTTACACGCAAAATTGGAATTCTGAAATGCACGAAAATGGCTTGTGTACAAATTACAGAATTATTAAAAATTCGTTATTCATTTCAAAATACCTCTTTTGGTAAATTACATGTATATGTCGTAATCATAGGTTACCTATTATGGCTGGTCGTTATTAAAATGTTGCTATTCATTATCGAATATGTATCTTATGCCCAGGCAATTATAATGGTGATGAATTTCACTATCTGTTTGAGCGCGTTGCTTTCCATACACTGAGGAAAACATTATTAAAAACCATATATTGTTTTATACCAAGTACATTAAAAATGGAATAGTTATTCAATTCATCAAATCAACTTGTATTATTGAATCTCTCTAAGTTTGGTAATTATATTATGACGCAGTTTTAATTGTTGTTATGGTATATTTATTTAATCACACACTATTGCGTGTGCTGTTGCCATGTATTCTTTCAAATTTAATGTGTAATGTACATTATTCAGTTCTCTCATATCTCTAAAAATAAACATGCAATTTGTGTTTTAGATTGTATAGGAATTCCCAGTTTCAAGGCATAGTCTTGTTTATACAATGACTCACCAACCCAGATTGTACTTCAGAGTATATATGTCGATCTCATGCTATCAGAGGTGCCCACCAGAATAACAGCGTCGCCAGTAAGCAAAACTTCTGTATATTTTCGTTGTTGTGTTGCAGAAGCCATTGACTGTCATCAAATCCCACATCCTGGAACCAATGCACACTTTCCTAGACAATCTCCTGTATTAGTGAATTTATTCATTGTATTATTCTGTGTTTTGGTTATTTATACTATTTTGAAAAAGTATTAAAGCCAAGGGCTTTAACTTGATATTTTAGTGTATGTATTTTATTACCAGTACTACTTTTGTCTTATCTACCCCATTCTAGCAGTGCAAGAAACCCCCTTACAAGTGTGAGTTCTGTGGGTGCCCCTCTCAATATAAATAAGCAGGCATTACACTGTGACAAAATTATTCGATAACAAATGAATCAAATGAACATATGTTCTTAATTTAACAATGTCTTCAAATAAAAGGTCTAACATTTCCATTCCTTCTTTCATGCCATACATGTACAAAAATGAATAAAAATTGCGCTGAAATAACCTGAACATATTTGAAATAAGTACAAAGTCAACTCATCTCACAACTGCAACAACTAAGTGAACAAAGCCAAGTTACTAAATGAATTACGTATAGTGTTGATGCAAATATTTGAACTGAACTTTAAAAAGCTAAGTTTTAGGAAATCACTATGGTCCTACAGTATTCACCCACGTATCATCGCAATACTTCAAAGCTACACTAACATGCGTCATCTGTAAAACTTAAACACTTGATCCAATCCACTGTGAGTGCCTTCTCCAGACACTTAATGTTAACAGAGTATATACCTTACTGCAATGTACAGCACAGTTCCTAATGTTATGATTTATATTATGCATATATGAGAGGCAAACATTAAACAGCGGTATGGTAGAAACTGATTTAACTGAGGCAGGGTTCAATATCGTTTGAAGCTATCAAATATATACAATGTCATGGATCTCAGCTAAATTACGTGAATCAGTTTAGCATATAACTTAACGCTGGTAGAAGGTGTCAAGTAATTATCAAGCAATATTGACAGGTGATATAAATATACTCTCCATCACCTCAGTTTCACAACTGAGTTGATCTGAGACGACACGATTTGTGAATGAATCGTGTGTTGTGATTAGAAGGTGATCTTTGACAAACAGAGTTTGAATTGACCTAACCTGGTGAATTATTGCCCTTGATTAAAATATACTATGGAAATCACAGTTACATAGATGATGGCACATCAATACCCAAACATAATTCTAATTCACTGTTATCTAGTTATCTGGCATAAATATGCCCATCGTGGCTTTGTTCCATAAATAACATACAACATGTAAGGTGGACCAGCACGTTTAGATACTGGAGAAAAAGATCATCGTTAATATCAAACTCAACAGCCCTAATATTTCAAAAGTTCCCACTGTATTTATTTACTGACATGCGAGTATTATGTTAGATTGAAATTAAAAATTGTGCTCATATATTACATTATATTGTATGCGACTACGTAACACTGTAGCGGCGGCACAGAGGGGGGGGGGCAGAGAGAATGGTCGCCCTCTCGGAAAAAAAACATGTCGCCCCTAAAATCAAGCCGAAAACCTTTGTGTCAGCAAACTATGCCCCTCAAAATGCAGGAAATAACGATTCAGAGGTTCTAGATTTCATGCCCTCGGACCCCCTAGTAAGGACCTTTCAAGGTTGTACTATATACATTCAAATATCTTCTGCGCCATTTAAAACTATATGGCCTTCTAGGAGTATCGTGAATGTCATGTGTCATGCTGTTTTATTGTGAAACTCTGTAGCAATTAGATAATACATGGTGACGATATTTATTGTATGACGTAGTTTGTCTACATCAACTAAACAGAAACGTTCAGGGAACGATTGTAAGTGAAACAGCAATTATGATCAAATTGGATAATAGAAATTATCAGTATGATTATTACTTACTAGATCTGACTAAACGGTTTTATTTGCCTGCCGGTTTATCTTTGTTCCGATCCTAGACCATATATGGTAGATATCGATGTTATCGCAACAGAATACATTAAAGTAAAATATTATTGTCTTATTCCTAGCTTACTCCAAACTATTACAAATTAATTTTAATTGTAGATTTGAACGTGATTTAACTGAACTTGGGTGAGGAAGGTTCTATAAATAGACGTTTACTATCTCATTTCGAGCATTTGGAGATTGTACCAAAACTATGAACAAAAGAATTGTTAAAAGCCGAAATAATATAAGGTTATACCGACTCAAATGCACTTAACTAGATTTACCATTCAAAATCTACTAAATTCTAGTACAAATTAATGATATGTGTAATGTTTTTATAACAAATTAATTAACAGATTTTTAAACGATAACTACAGTATAATCAATGTCACTTCTGTATTGAATACAGAATCCTGATGTGTCTAGGATTGATTGATGAATATTTAACATTCAGAACACACCATGTCATACACATTACCTAGGGTAACATACACTCAATTGGTTGGAAAGATGCATTCTTTGTTCCTGTTGATTTTATATTACATTGTAAAACATAAATCCGATGGGGATATTTGTTCTCTGTATGATGTTTCAGTTTATTCTTGGGGATTATATTCTCTCAGTCAACAGACATCGCCTCATGTCAAGAGGCATAGTATACCCGAAATATACTTTACAGTGCGCAGTCTTGGAGGCGCTATATTCTAGTCAGTCAGTATATTAATGAGAACTATACTTTGAAACGGGGAATACCTAGATGGACAGACATACAGAACATATATTGGTTACATTCTCAAATCTATTGCACCTAGTTGACAACCAATTTAATAACGCTAGATATATATGATTATGAATTGGAGGGCGACATGTCTGCCATGCTACGTGATTAAATTGACACTTGTATACTAATCAGTGGTGACAACCAGTTTGATGATACTTGCAAGCACGTGCGTGTGGCACGTGATCTGATTGAAATGCATATTGATGGTAATAATGTGGCATATATTATTGTCTAAGAGCTAGTGCCTATAAATAAAAACTATCGCGTGATGTTGCACGTGACTAATTATATATGGTGACACACGTGTTGAACAAGAGAAAGGTGTGTGATTTGTGCCTAGTGACATGACGTGACTCACACACATTCAAGGGTGTTTTGAAACGAGGAATATATTGTTGAGAATTCGTTATAATTTACTATTCCATTGTTTTGCAGTACATTATACTACAGATAGCATAGTGAACACGTATTTACGAAATGCATCCCATTTGTACAATATGAGTCATCCCTGAATATATTGATGTTTTGTTGTCGGCTTGGTAACACTAAATTACGTCTTGACGGCTTAATACTTGGATAACCCTGACACCTCACAATGTTTGATTACTTTCTCGACCCAAAATACGGTTTTCAGCCTGCCTGCTATCTAAGTACCTCATGTCGCCTATGTTCCCAAACTGCCAGCCAATGATCTAAAGAATAATCAACTCGGAAACATTCTGAATTAAGCACTAAATATGCCGTTGTACAATTGAACTATCAATGATGCAACAATCAAATCAGCTCTCAAATAAGTAAATCAAGATGAACAAATCGCATAATATTAAATTTACAATGAGTTGAAGAAACGCAAAAATTACCAATGGAACCAACTGACAGCACCTATCAGTCAATTGATATCTGTTTACAAAGACAACTCACATTCAGTGTCTAAATTTAGCTATGAGGGAGATCACTATTTCAATGTCACATGCGGCCAATTTGTATCTTAAATGTTCTAGCAAATTGTTTATGTAGAAACTTCAATTTCAATTTACGAAAAGTACAATACTTCAAAATTGTCTGTTAAGCAATTTAAATGAATTGCTAGTAATGCTTCTATTATACATTGGGAGAACACAAACAGTTAGAACCACTAGTACTTATTATCTAAGCATAGCATGATGACCTAAAGTTTCATCCCAAGGACAAACAAATAGCTGGTGCAACACACGGGAATAATATTAAAAAATAGTTATTCGGGAAGATTTATACGATGCCCATTGTTCATTAATGGAAGTCGAACAAGAAACCTGGAGAATGTAGATCGTTTGGATGACAACTGAATGGTGGCCTTAAGGATAAAAACTCTCCCAGAATGAGGCTCAAAAACACTTGTTAATTTTGTTTGGTAGTTAATACAGTATATTTCTTTGAAAATCAACGTATTTCAAATAGATTGCTTGGAATATAGTAGCAGCCATTTTATCTATCCGACAATCTTATTAATGTAATCACACAAGTGTTTCCGATTATTAATAATGAGTAATTTGAGAGCATAATGGTTCTCAAATTTTAAAACATTCGATTGATGTACTTTACCTGCTTCAACATGGTTTTCGATGGCTAGCCAACTATAATAATGTTCATATCAAATTACCTAGCTGTTCTGATGTTGTGACGGTGCACACAGAAAAAAAAGGCAAAGAAGGTTTGTGACTGAAGTTTTTACTTTTGAAAATATATTTAATTACAAGCAAATGACCATGTGTTTAGAAAATGCGTTGCGTGAACTTGTAATACTGTATTTATTAAACAAGTGTAGTGACTGTCATGTGGTCAGAGCCTTTTCGAACAACATATGAAACTTACCACCCGAATATAAATATTACAGAGTAACGAAGTTTGATATCTTATTGATCTAATGTTTTCGTCATACGTATTTCGCAAAAACTAAAGAAAACAGCGCCCAATTATTCTGTTTTGGTTTGCGGCAAATGTCAAACTGTGGTACGCAATGAAATACCGTTAAATCATATAAAACAGTTTTATTTAAATTTATCAAAATGTTATTAAAGATTCCAGAAGACGTTGCACACACTAAATACAAGTGTAACGCAATATTTAATAAGCAGGTTTTTCAAACTAACATTGTGTTGTAAGTTTCATCTAAACTGTTAAATCAAAGGTTGTTTGTTGAGGTAATCTCACATGGTATAAATTTCTTTAGTCTGATGTAAACCTATGGTTTCAAACATAAACATGTGAGTATGACTCGAAAAGTATATGACGGGGGTCTAAGATGGAGCAGGATGTGTATCATGTATATCATGGAGTCCACCTCTTTTTGAAAATGTAAATGATAGTTGTTTTTTGTTTATCTATGGTTGGGTAACATAACTATATATATAACATGACTTGCCTTCACTTTACACATCACCTGTGACCAGAAATTTACTTATAAGCATAGAGAAATCTTTTTCAAAGTAATTCCCTAAATAGCTCATGTTTTCTGCATCATAATAACATATAAAAGAGCATATTCCACTAGTAAGGCACGAAATGAATGACTGGAACTACACAGAACACGCCATAATGCTTAATAGTGGTCAATTAGATAGTCTTTGAATCTACATTCAACATTTTAAATTCCTTATCAACATAAGATGACCATGTTTTTATTTTACGTGGTCGATAATATATATGTTGAACGCATTTACCACAATATTTATCTATAAAATGTGACAATAATCATATTTTGACACAAGATGTCAAATTTGTCAAAAGGCCTTTCTAATAATTGCCAAATATATTTACAATAAATCACTTTTACAATGATAGCAATAAAAAGATATAAATTATTAAGAGGGAATTTGACAAGATGACAAGACTAGTTATTGTAGAAGCAAATATCGTATCCCGTGATTAGGAGGGATTGCTTTACAACAGAGTTATTATTTCATGAAATAATCTCACCTAGGAGTGACATTCAATTACAGTTTTGACGCCAGATAAATACCCGGACATAATTAGACATCAGACCTAACCAGTTAATACTTTGAAAACGTGTACGCTGATTTCAATATCACTACGACACTGAGCGTGGAATCCGTAGTAAGATCAAGAAGGATTAAAACCTGAAAATGAGTGACTCCATTACTCAATACAATTGTGTGTTGAGACTTTGATTTGCCAGTCAATTTTATGATCGTATTAGCCAGGTGTTATAATAAAACCAGTGCTTTATTTTCAAATACATTCAAGAAAATGTTGAATAGTATTGTGAATTAATTAAGCTGGTGTTTCTTTGAATAGAAGATTACTATCGGCATAAAGGATAAATAACAAGATTTTGCCATAAATATGTAAATAAAATAGTGACTAAAATTCAAATTTATATTGTTTTCTGAACAACTCACATCTGGTGCCTATGTTTTGACAAAAAACAATATTCATGCAATTTACCTAGCCTAACGAAAAGTCTTCATCCTTTGAGTAATGTATTTATAAGCACAACACCAGCTAATTAATTATGCGCCAACTTCCATAATTTAGTTTTTATCAGCTACAGCCAAGGCTTCATCGACCTTGCACACTCTCAGAGTACGCGATTGAGTGACAATCAATTAAAACTGGATCTAACCCAAGGCTTTTTCGCGTGAAAAGCTGAGTACCAATTTGACCCTTTGATCACAAAAGGCAAACATGATGTTGATGATGGCAAAATGCCCAAGGGGGGAGACTACAAATGTACATATTTCTGGAGCTGTTCATTTCGTTTAGATGGGCGTCTTGCAATACCAGAACACAATTTGATTGATGTTTAGAACTATTTACACAAGGTTTTCTTGAGAAAGGCTATGGTAATAACATGTGATACATTCTTTGCTTGTCAAGAATATGAAGGTACTTATTTATTTGAAATGACAGCTGGCAATAGCCAGTAGTGCAATTAATTAAACAATGTTCTGTTTATTAATTGCTAATTGGTGACGACAATAACGTTTTTAAAAGTTTAAAACAAGGGACTGTTGCAACTAACCAGGTTCCCAGTCGATTTTATGAAGTAGTAAGATCTTTTATATTTTTTGTGACAAATTACAGAACATTCTGCATTAAGTGTAATTAGTTTGAGAGTAGGTAAAATTGTGCAAAAAAAGAAAGTGATCACATGTTGCGGAAAATAAAATGTTATAACTCAACATAGTCTTCAGCTGTTGTTCTACCATTTGCAGCCACCTTTCATGGCGTGCATAAAGACAGTATGTAAATATACTGAAATAAGCTGTACTACGGCAACCGAGGTGGCTCACAACATGGCATTTTATAAAACCATTTTCACAATTAATTTTTATTTATAATTCCTTTTAATAACCCAATAACCATTTTCGGTTCTAAAATCGATTTTTAAAACCCACTTTCGCTTCTGATATATGTTTTCATTATAAAAAAAAAACAATTGTTTGAATCCATTTTTGTTTTTAAACTCCGTTTTCATTTTTAAAATCCATTTTCGTTTTCAAAATCCATTTTCATTTTCAAAATCCATTTTCGTTTTTAAAATCCATTTTTGTTTTTAAAATCCATTTTTGATTTCAAAATTCATTTTCGTTTTTAAAACCCATTTTTGATTTCAAAATTCATTTTCGTTTTTAAAACCCACTTTGTTTTCAAAATCCATTTTCATTTTTAAAATCTATTTTTTTAATCCGTTTTTGTTTTAACTAATCCGTTTTTATTTTTAAAATCCATTCTCACGTTTTTGTTGACATTTGAAGTATAGGTTTATACGTATTTTTCACGTTGACGCAAATTTTCCATCAGAATTTACATAAGAATCGCTGTTGTTTCCCGTCTATCACTTTAAGTTTAACTGTTTTTACTAAGATTCTCATTTCGATTCGATATTCGATTTGTGTTTAGTATACCATTTCACCTTGACCTGATATTTTTTTTTATTTCCACCAGTGATGTTTCCATGACAAGGCTTCTCTACGTAAGTTATTCTTCAGGCTATAACTTTAGCCGTGGTTCCGCGGCGATGTTGGTTCATAAAGGGCTCTTGGCTTCACCGGTTGGTCACAGTCAGCTGGCGCACACCTGATATAATAAAATAAACCTTGGAGCTCTCATTTTATCAGCTGTAACGTTGATACTCAGATTAGAACAAGTTATAGCTGTGGGTCTGCTGTGTTATCGTACCGGATAAGGTACTGTCGGTATACAAGGCAGCGCCATCGGTGTTTGTACAGGCATTCGACGCCACAGCGTAAGCCGACAGATGAAGCTAAGAACCCGCTATGGATCCAAAAACGCCGTGGAATCACGGCCAAATAGGTTATAGTCTTAAGAAGAAGAACTTACGTAAATAAGCCTTACCATTGACACGTCACCGGAATCCGAGTTACAATTCCTAGTCACGTGGTATGAGGTCAGAGGGCGAGGTCACAGGTTAAAAAGTGATTTTGAAAATGAAAATGAAATTTGTAAACGAAAATGGATTTTAAAAATAAAAATGGATTTTAAAAATGAAAATGGAATATGAAAACGAAAATGAATTTTGAAAATGAAAACGGATTTTAAAAACGAAAATGAATTTTGAAAATGAAAACGGATTTTAAAAACGAAAATGAATTTTGAAAATGAAAATGGAATTTGAAAACGAAAATGGATTTTGAAAATGAAAACTGATTTCAAAGATGAAAATGGATTTAAACAATTGGTTTTTAAAATAAAAACAGATTCCAGAACCGAAAATGGTGTTTAAAAAAGATTAACAAATAAAAATTAGTTTTCAAAATGTAAATGAATTGTAAAAATGGTTTTATAAAATGCCATGTTGTGAGCCACCTGGGTTGCCGTACTGTACAGCTTGAACATATTTCAAGTTAAACAAGTTCTTAACTGAAACAGCTAGGTTAAGAAACCTAAGTTAGTAAATGAATTCTTTGTAATGTTGATGCAAATACCAATACATCCATGGACCAGTGTAAACGCGATAAGATTTAGTATCAACATCTTGATTGATAGATTGCGACAACGTGGTGTATTATTATGGTGCAGGGAATGGGGATCACATAAACTATTGCGTGATTTTCAATGTTTTACATCGTGTTGAACCAAACTCTGGGGAATATATGAGTTTTGTGCTCAGCGACCTGTCCATGCCAGTAAGTCTGCGTGCAGCTGTGAAGACATTAGAGAAATTGCATTTCTTACAACATTACCCCAGGAGACGACCATACTAACTGTGCCTCCGCCAGTCTACGCCTACGTGAATCACAGTGGTGAATCATTGAAATATTGATTGAAGAACATTCGGTAATGTGACATTGTACATGTACACACACATACACACACATACTTGTATTGCAATATGTTCCGAGGACTTCATTGGATTAACTTTTAATATAGTTGAATTAACTTTTAATATAGTTGCGATATGAACTCGATTAAAATGCGTTCCTATATAGGGTTGCGTTTTAATTGGAGTTTAATTAAACTCAATTACAATGCAATACAATGGAGAATTGCATTTTAATTAAGTTTAATTAAACAAGAGTTGAATATCCGGTGACTGAACATAGAAATGTTTGCGAAGCTTAGGTTTAGTATCGGGGTAAGGTATGGTACAATTATATTAATATTAATATAACGTGAACCATACCTTCCCCCGATACTAAACCTAAGCTACGCAAAACGTATTAATAATCGAATTAACTATTAATATAAATTATGTTTTCCGAGGACTATGAAAAAGGTCCTCGGAAGGTGTGTATGTCCTCGGAAGTAGCTATATATCTGTATTTTTGTCCTCGCAACATATAACAATCCAAACACACACACACACACACACACATACCCACACACACACACACACACACATAGCACCGGATATTCCCAGTGGAAGTTTTTTATAACCATTTCTATTATTTTAACATAACTTTCTAATTTAGCTTGTCATTATTTCGATATTCATTCATTGCATTAGGGCCAGTATGACCATTATTTTGATTTTAAGTATGCATGTATTTGTGCATAATAAACTATTTTATAATTTAATTGAAAGTTTGCAATTGTGTTCGCCCTGGTTATAGCGCATAAAACAGACCAATGATTGAATGTATAACAAACAATGCTCTAACAATATTTTACAACAATATTTTAACTCGTCGACAGCACAGAGGTTCAAATGCGATTACATAATTATGATGAATCGTTCAAACACCCTATACGTGGTTTTACAGACGTGCACCTCGCACCATGAATTTGCTAAACACAGACAACATTACTACTCAAAATTGACTGGTTTTAAATTTGCAAAACTAATTTTACAGGGGCTGTGTACCCTATACATCTAGTTACATTTTATAGCAGAGTTTTCATTTAAGATTATGTATGCTGTATACATTCTGAATCATTTAAAAATCACTAGATCTGATACAAATGTGCAGCTTGATTTTTGGGGGATTACATTTATCACCTGTGAGTATTAGGTACACTTACTGCTCAAAGCAATATATCCCTAGCAGCGCAGAAGTCGTCTCGCCACGCATGCGCGACATATGGTTTCATATAAACAATGATGGCGACATTGACTCTTGTGCACACCAACAAGTGAGTGGTTATCAAGCTTTAATTAGGTAAATTTGTTGGTGATTGGGAGGTATTGAAGAAGTCGCAAGGGGTAATTAGTGCAAGTGATTCCAGGTTCAAAACTCGGACTTATTAGAAAAGCGTATTGGATTGTCAAAATCAATGTCAAAATCAATACAATTGTCGTACATGCGCGGCACAACGACCAAAACCCTTCAAACATCACCGACTTTGTCGACGAAGATGTGACTCTCTTGGACGTAACCAGATATGGAACGTCCACCGGTATTACAAGCCTAACCCTTATGAAATCGGGATCAGAGGCTGTACTATAGTATTCATTTTTTCGGCACATTATATGGTGTGAAGCATATCAGCAACAGTAATCTCCAAGTTATTGGTGGGTATTTCAGTGACGCCGTACAACATTTAAGGTATACCCAACTCAGGGACGGAATCCCAGGGACGGAAAACTGTTATATTAAACAGATACAGAGATGTTTGGGGAAATGATAATGACTGATTTTATTGTGGCATAAGTCAATAAAATCAGTGTTTCACACGATAGTGCGGTATGTTGTATACTCACTGTGCTCAGTTTTAGGTGGACCTTTTAATAAATTAAAGGATGGTGGGTATATCTCACGTGAATCGTTGGATAAATATTTGATTCAATTTTTGTTTCCTGAAAACTAATATAATATTTAAATTTATTCATTTATGCATTTATAACTTTAATGTATGTTTGAATTGATCGGAATAATTAGTTATTTGACTACAAAGATTGCCGTTTTCATTTGTTTAAATACTGAAAGCACAAGTTTTGATTACCCTTGCGTATACGTAATTAAAGTCCCACATTGTCGCTTTAATTAGTGTTTTGAATTATTTTACTATGAATATATTACAGGGTTTTTAAAGGATGATCTGTAGCTATATTTGAGACGTGTTGCTTTTATTTGTAATGTATTGTTTATATTATGCGCTGTTTCTTAGGTAACGTGTTTAGTCTACTGCTCGTGTGTTGAATTTATTGACATATTTGTTTGCACATTGAACATGCAATTTAGCTGACATCATTTTAATAAATAGCATTTTACTATAATACTCTGTGCTAATATTCGTTCATCAGAAACATTTTTCACCGTCATAATTGTGTGTATGCTTCTGCGTAGAATGAACTAAACGAGGCTGTAATTGAATGGAATCACCATCGAATAAGTCGAGCACAAAATTGCAAAATTTCTGCTCTACAGCACGACCGCAAATTATGTTCACTGTTCCAGAAATGTATGTAACACACAATTTTCACGTGGTGGCAACTGCAGAAGTAATTAACGCATGCCGGGAGGGAACATATACAAACAAGTCCTTATTCATGTGGCAAAGATTCCTTTGCGTTCTGCTTTCAGCACATCGAAGAAAACATTATACCCATACAATGATTGATACAAAGCTGTTGATTTATCTGTATATCTTACGAATGTTTGAGAGAGTGAACAATTTCCAGACTGAAACTAAACTTACCTTTTAATAACACGTTTCCCGATTTACAAAATATTGTAATTGCTTCTGTCAATGTTTGAATAGTTCTTTATATTTAACTATAAATTTCATTATTATTGCTTATTGAAGTAAAATTGTTTTTAGTGAATGCGGAATAATTTGACAACGAGTAGGCTTTGTTGATATGTATAACTACTCATTGTGACAAATTGTCACTATTTTGGGTGTTGTCTGGTCATTTGTGTATGAAGGTTATAGTAATGTAAAAGTCACTTAATTGAATAAACTCATCATATAATATACTCAATGGTGTATAGTTTGTTGCTTAGTAATTAGTGTTCAGGTGCACATGAATCAGGTCATAGTTAGCAGTGTGCTGGTATGCGATTGTGAATTGGAAGTTAGTGGTGTGCACTTACAGGTGGGTGTATGGAAGTTTACTAGAGTAGGCTTGAGTGATGGAACTGCTTTTGTGATGCAAAGTAGGTCAGTGTGCTTGGTAATTCTGCAGTGTGATGTTGACATCTCCTGCAATTTTACTCGTGGTGACTCGTAATTTTACTATCAACTGGCAAGGCGTTCAGGCTTTGGGAGTCAGTGGTAACTTCGCTGTAGTAGGTCATCCAAGAATATAGAGTAGAGGTCTGTCAAAGTGGTCATGCAGCTTGGGGATATTCCTCGAGACTTGGAGTTTCCACCCTTTGGTGAAGGAGATGGATAAGACGTTGTAACTGTAAGTTGAGGTTCCAGTTTAATCATTTCTTAGTAGTTGATTCAACTGTGCATGAATGGTAGCCCGGTTGAATATATCCATATATTGTTATTAGTTGTGTTTGAAACGGCAGGTATTATGGAATGTACTTGTCCCTTTTCCAGATGACCTATGAGTGCTGAGCCGTCGTAACGCATGGAGTATCAGGGGGGAATTCTTCTGACTCGGGGTTCTCCACACTTGTCAGGGGGAATCTCGTCTCGTCTCTATATCTCGTCCCCTCGAGGTGCGGGATCGGCGAAGTGTCACACGCAACGTAATATTACCGTAATTGGTATAGTATAGGTGTGATGGTTCAAATACCAAAATGGTAACAGTAACAGAAAGACTTCCCTGGCGGCGATGATAAAATACGAATACGGAGCCAACAGATGAGGTTTCAACTGGTACTGGTATTATTATACTCTGCAAACATCAAGTACAATAACGCGGTAAAACTCCACTACTCCAATAACTAGATACTTACGACAGGAAGTCACTTATACTTTACAGTCAAATAAGACACACACAACGAAATACGTTTCAGCTCTCGTCTTAGTCGGTCTGTGGAGCACTCTATAAGACACAGCGCCCTGGGGGAAAATCTCCAGGACTATCACAAGGCTGACCCAAGACTCGCCCAAGACTGCGTCAAGGCTCGCCCCAAGTCTCTACAGGACTGCGTCTCTCGACTGCGTCTATCGTGGAGTATTCGCCAAGACCAACCAAAACAACTTTATTCATTTTCAAAACTCTAACCAATTACAAAGCAGAAAAAAGACTCTAGGGTGTTACCTTCAATCATAAAGCCAATCACACTAAGTACTGAATACGTCATATCTTTTGATTAATCGTTCACTACATTAATAACTACGGATACCAACTGTCAGAAATAGTAGTCAGAATAGCTACGGTTATCTCGTAATTAGTTCCAAATCACTGAGTCGAGTTCCGTCCAAAACTTCAAATAGGCCTAAACGATGACAGATATAACACAGCAATTCACTAATAATTAGCTAATTAAGTCGATTAACAGATACGCAAAAACTAATTCATGACAGGAGCATGGAGAGCAGTCTGAGTGGGAGGCTGTGAAGTGGAATTCTGGATCGTTTGTAGTAAAGCAAAAGTGTCGAGCAAGTGAACGTTCGAACTTATCGGACATTAGAACAGTCTGAACTTGTTATTGTGTGATGTATTCATGAGGACTAACCGGTTGTATTACTAACTATTACTGCTAGTTCTTAATTTACTGCGTGTACTTATAACATGTATGATTCACGCATTATTGTAATTTTGATGAGCCTAGTTGGTCTTATAATTGTATGCAGTTTTATGGATTGTGTATGTATTAATGTAACTAGTAATATTTCCCTTAGCATCATCCCGTTGTATATATAAATCGCCACTAGCTTAATAAAGCGTATTAATTCTGTGCCGCACACTGGTGTGATTTCTGCTTTTATTGATATTGAGTGTGCGTCTTGCCAGACAATTCTGGCGAGAATTGGCCACACACATTAGATCAGAAATTGGCAGCATGTACATGTAGTGTTTGGCAGGCAGTAACTGTTCAGTGTGTAACTATATTTTGATGCGCTATATTTATTGTATTGTTACTGTTATTGTATTTGTCCAGCTCAAGTGATCTTGTATTGTATTTAAAATATTAAATTTTTGCAATCTTGTTTTATTACCCAGATGCTTGATGGCGCATCAACATCAACATCCCAACTCCGTTCAACAGATGTTGGAATCCAGGTGTCTCGGAAAAGCTGCTTTCTTATTATAGAATAGGGTGAGTAAGTTGCAGTGTTGCTCAGTATGGACAAGTGGATGGAACTTGGGCGTGAGATGGGATTGGGTGGTGAGGATCTGAAAAGTTTTGTGAGAGAGAGGGAACAATTTGCGCGGGGTGAAAGTGCACAGCTTATGAAGATGAGGAAACAAGAACAGGATATATTAGAATTACGGTTGCAAGCAAATAGAGAGCATTGGGAAATTAGTTGGTGAAAGAGACTCTGGGTATGCTAATGCACCAGAGTTACCAATATTCAATGAGGATATAAATGACTTGGATGCATGGATTCAAAGGTTTGAGAGGTATGCCATAGCAATAGGATGGAAGCGTAGAGACTGGACAATAAATGTGAGTACCCTTCTGACCGGTAAAGCACTAGCCACGTACTCCCGTTTGGCAGTACAGTCTGCAAGCGATTATGATGCACTAAAGTTGGCTTTGTTTAAGCAGTATAATTTAATCGAAGATAGTTATTGTAAAAAAATTCCGAGGTGTGCACAGAACCTGATGGAACTGAAACAGCAACTCAGTTTGCTGCACGAATAGAAAACTATTTTGACCGATGGATACACATGTCTGAAATTCGTAACTCTTTTTGAGAATTTGAAAAATCTGATTCTGAGGGAGCAGTTTATCGATAATTGTGGTCCAAGCTTGGCTACCTTTTTAAAAAAAATCCCTTCCAAATTAATTGCTGATATGGCCAAACTAGCTGAACAGTTTGTAGAGTCCCTGGGTACAAAGTTTGAGCAGATAAATAGACGTGTTAACTGTATTGAAAAGAAACCCTCTCAAGGCAAAGCTGTTAACCCCAGCTCCCCAACTCGTCAACGACAAGCCAGTCAAAGCAATGGTTGTTTTGTTTGTGATAGAAAGGGACATTTTGCACGGGACTGTCATCAACAAAATAACTAAAACAGTTAAGGCATCATGTCTCAATGTAAGGGAACCCAAGCAGCAGTGTCTACCAACACATCTGAGAATGATATGGTGACTTGCCGGGTTCCATAACGCTTGAATGAAATGAATGGATGACCTCTGCAATAGGATCATGTGGCATTGCATTGTGACCATCAACTCCCTGTTAAGAGCTCAGCGTGCTGGGTCCGAAAATGCCGGTAGCAGTGTGATGTGTTAGTGGTGTTGAAGTTTTAGTATAAGAGATAGTGATATAAGTTTTTATAAGAGATAGTGGATATAGTGGTATAGTGGTAAGACGAGCTCTTGTTTCTGATGACCAGCTAACTGGAGAGTCTAGGGTCTGTGTCCTTGTATATGGTACAGCAAGGAAGATTCCATTTGCTCGGATAGATGTGGATGTCCCGTTTATGACATTATCCTTGGATATGTCCCAGGAGTCCATGACTCATCTGACTCCGACTTAAATTGGACTGGAGACTCACATTCAGATGTGCAGTCTGAAGACTGTAGTGATCCAGCAGAAGATATTGTATTAGGGGTACAGATGAGAGCCCGGACGATGTTGGAGCATAAACCCGCACAAGGCTTAAAGGTACCGAATAGTCCCATAGAAATGGTAACAGTAGCCGAATTACAGAAAGAGCAGAACACTGATGTAACCTTGAAGTGTTGTTGGGAACTGCTGAATGAATGTAGAAAAATGCTTGTAACAAATGGTAATGAATCAGATTTTGTTTAACAAATGGAATTCTGTACCGTAATTTCAAGTCGCCACACATCAAGAATAAAGATGGTTTCTACAAGGTGGTCGTGCCATTGACATTGCGGCACCAAGTAATAAAGCTAGCACACGAGTCAATACTTGGGGGACCCAGAAGACGGTAAACAAGTTCATAACACAATTCTACTGGCCAGGTATTCAATCAGACATTCAGAGATTTGTCCGATCCTGCGATGCATGTCATCGAACGTCCTACAAAGGTAAATCCCTCAGAGTACCCTTAGGCAAATGCCATTGATTGGAACTCTCTTTCAGCGTGTAACAGTGGATCTGGTTGGGTCAATATTTCCAGCTATGGAGAGAGGTAATCGTTGCATTCTTACTCTTGTTGATTGCGTACCTCAATATCCTGAGGCAGTGGCGCTGAAGAACATTGAAACTGTTAGTGTAGCAGAGGTGAACATGTACAGTCATATAGGTGATCCACAAGAAGTATTATGTGATCGAGGTTCACAGTTTACATCAACACTTATGAAGGAAGTGAGTAGATTACTGTCTATGTGGAGAAAGGCCGAACAATTGGGACCAGTATCTAGCCGCCCTGTTATTTGCTTATAGGGAAGTGCCACAGGCAAGTACTGGATTTTCACTCTTTGAGCTGATTTATCGGATAACCGTGAGGGGACCAATGTCAATACTTAAAGAAATATGGACTAATCAGTGCGTACTGCATATCAATACGTAATTGATCTCAACGAGAGGCTGGAGAACACATGAAAACTTGCTCAAGAAAGTCTTGGAAGAGCCCAGGTGAAGCAAAAACACTACTATGACAAACGAAGTGGTAAGCGATATTTCGAGGCTGGGGATTTGGTTTTGTTATTACTTCCAACTGATAATAATAAACTCCTATTTCAGTGGAAAGGTCCTTTTCCAGAGTTGGAGCGATTGAATTATACTAATTACAAGATTGATCGTTCAGGCAAGAAGAAAACATTTTATGCCAACTTGCTAAAACTCTATGTTAAACGGGAAAAAGTCAAAGCGGGAAATGATGAAATGGTTGTTTGTGCTGCTTTCTTGGACACAGAATCTGATAATGGTAATGCGAATAATGATACCTTTGAAGAGTTGCTGATCCCATCCATCATACAGCCAACTCAAACTATACGTGATGTGGTTGTGAGCTCCAAATTGAACGAGGAACAGAAGGCTGAGGTGAAGAAACTATTGGGGAAATATTCTGATGTTCTGACAGATGTCCAGGAAGGGAATATCTTGGAGAGCACGAGATAAGGCTCACAACTGATGAGACAGTGAGGCAGAAACCTCTCCCTATACCCTATGTTATGAAAGATACCGTGGAGAAAAAGCTGTCTATGATTGAGCGACTTGGAGTAATAGAACGATCTGACTCTCATACTCCTCCCCAATTGTTCTGGTGAAGAAAAGGATGGTACGGTGACATTCTTCATTGATTTTTGCCGCTTGAACAGAATTACAGTCTTTGATGCTGAACCACTGCCCAACCCAGAACAGATATTTGCTTCTTTATCACAAGATACTTATTTCAGCAAACTTGACCTAACCAAAGGTTATTGGCAGGTATCCGTCAAGCCAGAGTCAAGAAAGGTGGCATTTAACACCCCACACGGTTTGTACCATTTTTGTATTATGCCCTTTGCCCTCGTACGTGCCACTTCATCATTTACAAAAATTATGCGTCGTATGCTCAGTGGAGCAACAGGCATAGACAACTTCATTGACGACATATTGGTGCATACCTCGTCATGGGAAGCCCTTCTGTATACACTGGAAGATGTATTTATACAGCTAATTTGACTGCTAAACCAAACAAGTGTGAAATCAGATTTAACTCCTAGATTTCTTGGGGTATGTCGTTGGCGGAGGGAAGCTCAAACCCCAACCCAATAAGCTGCAGCACCTCAAGGAGACAAAGCTCCCCTCAACAAATGCGATCTTTTCTTGGGCTGGCAGGGTATTACCGCCGCTTCATTCTTCATTTTGCTGCAATTGCAGCGCCTCTGAATAATCTGACTGAGAAGAATGAGCCTAATCACCGTACATGGGGTCCTAGCCAAGAAATAGCTTTTACATTCCTAAAAATCAAACTAACTTTATTCCCCATCTTGCGGCTACACAATTGTTCAAAGCAATTCCTGTTGTGTACAAGTGCATCTAATACTGATTGGGTGCAGTATTGCTTCAAGGGTACGAGGTTGAAGAGGAGGTATTCCCGGTTGCGTATGCAAGTCGAAAGTTTTTACTGAGAGAAAAAGCATATGCAACTTTGGGAAAGGAATGCTTAGTCATTTGTGTATGTAGGTTATAGTAATGTAATAGTAACCTAATTGAATAAACTCATCAAATAATATACTTAATGGTGCCTAGTCTGTTGCTTAGTAACCAGTGTACAGGTGTACATGAATCAGGTTGTAGTTTAATTAGCAGTGTGCTGGTATGCGTGTGTAAATTGGAAGTGTAAATTGGTATGCACTTACAAGTTACAGGTGGGTGTATGGAAGTTTACTAGAGTATGCTGGAGTGATGAATAAAAATGCTTTTGTGATGCAAAGTAGGTCAGTGTGCTTGGTAATTATGCTGTGTGATGTGGTTAGTTGTCCATCAGTTGTCCAGGAGTGAGCATCTTCTGCAATTCTACTCGTGGTGACTCGTAATTTTACTATCAACTGGCAAGGCGTTCAGGCTTTGAGTTGGTTGGAGTCAGTGGCAACATCGCTGTAGTAGGCCAGCCAAGAATATAGAGTAGAGGTCTGCCAAAGTTGCAGCTTGGCAATATTCCTCGAGACTTTCCACCCTTTGGTGAGGGAGATGGACACGACGCCAGCACTTAGAAACTGTAAGTTGAGGTTTCAGTTTAATCATTCCTTAGTAGTTCATTCAACTGTGCATGAACGGTAGCCCGGTTGAATACATCCATATATTGTTACTTTAGTTGTGTTTGAAACGGCAGGTAATATAAAATGTACTTGTCTCTTTTTCCAGATGACCTGTGAGTGGTGAGCCGTCGTAACACATAGATCATGGAGGGCAGTCTGAGTGGAAGGCTGTGAAGTGGAATTCTGGATTGTTTGGAGTGAAGCAAAAGTGTCGAGCAAGTGAACGTTTGAACTTACCGGACATTAATACAGTCTGAACTTGTTATTGTGTTACGTGTTCATGAGGTATTACCAACTTTTACTGCTAGTTGTTAATTTACTGTTTGTACCACAGGGAGCCCAGGAACTATAATCAACTGTAATACGGAGTCTCTATGAGCGGGGGGGGGGGGTATCGGCTGGTATCTCGTGTAAGAAATAGACAAGGGATGAAGACTCCAGCCAGCTCACATTTTTTAAACTCGAAAAGACGAAAAAAATGAAAAATAAAATATTTAAAAAATACCAGGTTGAAGAATATTAGTTGCTTCTTCAAATTTTGCCAAAGCCCTACCTACATTTTACCGATATCTGCAGAATAAATCAAGAAAACTACACAAATTTACTCCATTTAGGAATTCCTAACGGTTTGCCCGAACGCACGGCATATAGAAAGTGTATTTTACGTTGTATAAAATTAAATTTCTACTGATAAAAATAATCAGGTGATTGGCGCGGAATTGCAAGAAAGTGGTCCTTGATGATAAATGTACATGTGTGCATTAGGTGTCCTGTGAATGATAGTATTATCAATAATGTCATTATTTTACTGATTTTCAACAAAATGTTTTTTGACAAAATGTCGTAGATCCGATTTGCACATTCGGATCTTTTTTTTTGATCACCAGGCCATTAATTCTTACCAGCCATTTATTTAAAAAAACTTACTGAGAAAAGGTGTTGTAGTGTTAGCTTACGAGAACGCATTCATAAACTTAAATAGGTAAACTTCTGTTTAAAAGACACAGATTTTTTCAACATAAACGAATTATTATTTGTGTTTTTTTGTTTTTGTTTTTTTTTATAAAAAAACTTTTACAATTGTGCATATAATCTTGATATTGCTGACTCGTGTCTTGTCATTTCGTCCGTTCATTGGCCCCAATGTGTGCACGATTATCGTCCAATTACGGGAAAGCATGTGGTACCAAATTAAATTGATCGTCCAATGAGAACGTGAGATTTGATCCAATAATTCCCAGTTTGAATTGGTTTGCTAATGTCACAATTCTCGTTCCAGTGATTGTCTCAGCGACTGCTCCTCTATAGTTTGTTGTCTAGGACTGTACGTGAAAGGAATGTGGATGTTTGTGTTTGCAATGTAATCAGCTACAAGGTGATTTTCTCTTAGAGATGAAAATCAGACGAGAACATGTTATTTTAATATTGTTGTATTTTTGTGAATATTTCAGATTAGAAATTATCATGAAGAAAACCTGTAGGCACACCTATCGAATAACACGAGATCATGATATTAGTGTTGTGAATACTAGCCTTGTGTTCAGGGAACTGCGACTCGCTTGTCTGATAACACTTAATATTAGAAATACCAGATTCGACTCAAAGGAATACTTACAGATATTCCAGATTTATTCATCCAAATAGTCAGCGCATGTACATTACAAACTCTATTATAAATCTATAAGGCGCGGCAGAGTAAACATGCGATCAGCCAATCAGTGCAGCAATCGTTGGCACGATCACGTGATTACCAGGAATGTTTCTTTGCAAAGTCTCCTCAGGCAAATACAATTAGTAAACAAATTCTTGTATTATAAGTGTATAAAATGTTATTGATTCTAAACAATAGTGCAATGGCGTGTGAACCAAATGTGCGAACATGATGTCGCTATGGTAACATTATTACGAAATCTCATGATACTAAGACGCGTTATAAAATTACATTTTGGTGTTTGCAATATCTCCAATAGACTTTCCTAGTACTCACGTTATTTGTGTACAAGTGAATGAATAATTTTTTTTGGAGCACACAAGAGTAAAGGTAGGTCACTTTAACCAACAAAAGAGAAATCAACACCTCAAATAACATGTAATGTACAGCTTTTTTTATCCCAACCATATACGAGCCTTGTAGCCATCGTGCCACCCAACCATTACATTATTTATCTATAAAGATAGTTATAGCTCTAATAAAAGTGTGTTTTGCATCACAAAACGTGTCAGCAATGATATCGGACAAGTTTTATTTGGTGCTCATTGTGTGTTGATGAGTGCCTCAAAGGGGACGAGAAGCGCGTAGAGCATACAGGAACTGACAATTCCAAAATATTTTTTGGACAAGAGCGCGAAATGACCATTATTTTTCCTGTGAAGACGTATTTAGGGTGAAATTTCGGATTACAAAAATCCCATGGAGAGGCACAAGTACAATGTGGAAATTAGAAATATATATATGGTAGTTCTTTGTTTATTTCATCTGGTAACTGATAGTCTTCTTTCAAATGATGCAATCGGACGAGTATTTGTTGCCTGCTAACATCATGTGATTCAGAGCGAAAACACACTTGTCTTGTGTTCATGTTGTTGACACATTCGTCAGTGTGATAAAATCGACCCGTATTTCGAATATCCAAACAGATGGCCATTGATAAAATACACACGCTGAGGTGAATGACTATGACTAAACAAATTATGTATGAAGCTTAACTTTTTGCCTAATTACTGATTATAGCCCTGGGCTGTAAATCGATCCTAAGCTAGTATTCTCAATAGAGATTGAAATTATTTAAAATGTTCCTCAGGGCTGGCGACAATTTATATTACATAGTGTAAATTTATTCAATTTGAATAGCAGATTTAAGCCTGCTGTGGCTGTGGACAGAGCTCGTTCATTTCGTGTCAGTTCAATCAACGACGGAGATAGAAAGAAATCAATCCATCCATGTCGTTATTTTTAGTTAGGATCGATGATTACCAAACGAGAATTTACAGTTAAAAATATCATAAAAGAAAGACCTTTCAACACGCATTTTACCATTTAACATGTTGGTTCAAACATTGGCAGTGTCCACGGCATGTCTTAGAACAAAATTCCCCCGAGGTATTTCAAGTAAATCATGGCTATACTCAGGTGTCATCAGCCGTTAAAACTGAGTAGTCATTGCTGGAAATTATTTTAGAATACCTTCGTAACCGTATTGATTGCGTAATGAAGACTATCAATTTTTCCATATTGAAATTACTGTAATGTTGTGTAATAATGTAAAGTGAAATGTCAGTTAAATATTTTGCTTTTATTGTTTATCAGAAAATAACTAATAATAAATAGTATGCATAACAAATATTTTAGTATCGATTTTAATAGATCTTAATAAAAAAAAACACTTGGAATCTATGTAATTTTTCTGACAGATTGGACTTGTGTAGTATCTTTGTCATTTTTTGTCAGACATATTTCACTCATAAATCATAAATCGACCAACATCATTCATTTGTTTTATAAATGTCAACGCATTATCGAATCGGTGTCTCGAAATAAATAAATCAAATGAAATATAGCACTACAAATACCGTACCAACACGCCTCACTCAAGAACTGCATTTTTATCAATAAACATTATATTAGCATGTGTATTTCTTCTGTATTGTCTTTCTTCGAAAGTAAGACTTCTCAATATCATCATGGCTGACAGCGCCGTGATACAAAGCGTACTAAATATCTGATTTTTGAATAATTTAGTTTGTTGCAATATATAGGAAACAAATTGTATGCTGGATATGCTGTGCTCGGTCTGAGAAACGGTCATCAATGCCACATATACTTAATTTTTCATTTATCATTCACCCCATAATTCCACACAAATGATATAATAACGTATACAAAATACTGGAAATGAGATTGCCGAGGGGGGAATGAATATAAACAAATTGAGTCAATATTTTGTGAAAAATAATATTTGTCATTTTAAAATGTCACCTTCCCGCATTAAAAGCATGTGACCTTTTATTGTGTATGTTGTTCAAATTCTACCATTTATTATGACGTCATGGCCTTCAAAAATGTGTTATACTATATATATATATATAACAAATGTTTGTTAGAGTTATACAGTTTTTATTTTGGGGTTACAGTTTTAATTTTGGCCATCGTCAATTTTCAATATACATCCCATGGTGCACTTGAATTGATACGAAGTTTTCTGATTATTATCTTTAATATTATCGATGTCGATGTTCAGCAGTTCACATATGAATGTTTATAGATTCACTGTACATTATTGATATTTTGAGTGCTACATTACACTCGATTGTTTTTTTTCATTTATGAGAAGCAATAATGCATTGACATAAAAATTATTAAATTATATTAAAGATGTTTATAATTTATGTTGCTTGTGCTGTTCGTTGATTTATCCTAATGAACAAAATACATGCTTGTTGTTGTGGGATTCAACCAGAATGTTGTTGCCGCTGTTCTTGTTCTCGCCTCACCTGTAATTCACCTCGTTCTAAATCGACTGTATTTATTTGGGAAGTCATTTAGAAGATGAATGCAGACACACTGTCCAATATTGTATAATCGGCATTGATGTATGGCTTTTTCTCTAACAGATCAAATGCAAGAAACGCTAAAGTGTTTTTTTTTTATAATGCTGTCCAATAACCATGTCACAAACATACATAACTCGATTGCATTCAAAATAATAATACTCTTTCTTGGCGCCTTATTTGCAATTGAACGTGCGCAACATATCGAAAGATAACCATGCGGTGCATGTGCGTTATCTTCACAGTGCAGTAAAATGATACGAGGTTTTACTGTTCGACTGAAACAGGTATACATGTTTTAAGTGAACTATCTCTTTATATGGTTCATTATACGATTGATATGCACAGATGGCACAATTTCAGTACCAATAAAATCTATTTATTTTTATTATCCTTGATTAAACGTCTTGATCGTTAATATAAATAGCACAACGATTTTGTATGGTATAATTCATTTTATTTTTCGCGACATTGGAATTTACACGCTTGGTCAACGCTTAATAGCATGTTACCTTATGGAAGACTGCTTTTAGTTTAGTGCAGAGCGTTAAGACCTTCAAAAGCAGCGTGATGCCGTGTTGGACTTCACAGTGTTGAATTTTGAATAAATGTGTTCACTTCCCATTACTCGTATGACATCACTGTGACAATGCGATGTGAAAAAAATATCATTGAAAATAGTTTCGAATTAAGTGGAGGAAATGCAGTATGTAATGTACAAACTACTAAACCTCTACAATATCCAACAAATCACCACTAACTGATAAATCGTTTGGTTATGATTTGTCCTAGACAGACTATTAAAAATTCAAACTCGTTTTTCTTATTGAAAATAACTGACAGAAAACAAGGTTGCAATAACATTCAACAAAGGTGTCAAGTAATACACGCATTATGGCAGCACATAAAGAGCAAATGGCAATCTATGTGATCGCTGAACTCTAGCTAACTGTTGTAGTTGTAGTTAATAATATATCTGAATGCATTTCCAATACTACATATTTTATTAGTCAATTACGTGAATCGACAAGGAGATTTCAAACATAACTTAAAATATAGGGTATGAGTCTATTTTTTTTCCTGTACGGTCATCGTTATTGTGCTGAGAAAGTACAACGTTCATCTACATTATTAGGTAAACTATTTGTCATGATTTAGTGTCTGTGTGAGAGTGACTGGAATTATAATACAAATAACACGTATATTTCAAATACAAGCTAATTTAAAGGGCGGCAGTCGTCGTGCCGAGTCCTGTTCGATATGGGACTCATAGCGACGTATACAACGCGTGTAAAACACATTGTTTATTTACATGGAATTCGAACACGCGCTGCGCGACGACCACCGCCGCGCTTTAATTTGAGTGTACAGAGCCCTGCATGCATGGCAATTGACTACGTTACTGCTGGTGCCTTTCCATTTATGTGATCAATGGAAATATAAATACCATAAAAATGCCTTCATGGAAGCTTTAAAAAATTGGGTGGAACTGATGTCATCACGTTTAAATGTGTTTTAAAAAAAAAACTCTGGTGTCCTGTTGGGATGTCTAATGGCAGAACAAAGCATTCAGACACTTACACTATTAATGTTGGCATATATTATTATACATGAGTAAGTTTCTAGCAATTGCATACATACTGTCTGTAGATGATATAAGAGCACAATTCTTGAGTGTCGGGGATTGTGCAATGTAATGAACAACCATTAAATAATGACGCACCGCATCAAGGACAATACTAATGTCAAAACAGCCTGAAATTGTCCGACTTGAATTGTTCTTCAAACCCAACTACAATTTACATGCGGGAAGACTTCTTCTGATGATATTCAATTTGGTGCCTTATTACACGATTCTACTCATTGTATTTATGGCTGCTGAATGTTGCGCAGTGATCTATTTGTGTTTATTTATAATCAAACTTTGAAATTCATGACCGACACCGATTCGAAGTTAACATTGTATACATTGGTTCTCAGTAACACGTTTTGTTTTGTATTGTTTTAAATTAACCAAGCCTGACAGAACACAAATTCATATGAATGAACAAATGAATGGCTACTAATGCATTATATGGACAGAACAATGAGAAACATACATGGACATTTGTAACTTTCATATACACAAATAAATCATCGCACTGACCCTACTGTGTTAACGTTATCTACATAATATTTTTGACGACTGAATAGATCGTTGCATTCATACAGGTCATGTGTCGAAAACCAAATATTGTCAGTAAAAACAATGCTAGTAGTCGGCCACTGACCTCTATGAATTTTTTGATCAGGTTTGATATACATATGGCGTCTGTTCATCCTGCTATCATTTATATTAATTGAAAATATATAATGTATGTGATTTATAATCAAAAATTGGTGTACGTTCACGTTATTTTAAGCTACTCGTTTATCGTTTAAGTGTACATAGCATAACGCTGAACGTGTAACATTAAATTTGCCGTAGTTGTGAGTTTGAATCTCGCATTGTGTACTTGTTTGTATTACATTCTTGAAGCTGAAAACAGTTGCACGTTTTTTTTTTTCTGTTTCATTGCTATTTAAATAACTATTACGTCTCTCGTACTATTTCATTCCTAGAAGGGACAGTTGCAGTTGTTCACCTTGAACACGGAATTGTTATATTTTTAGTGCCACCCTTAATGATTTGCAGCCAATTTGCCTTCTTGAAGTTAAAACCGGAAAAAAATACTTTTATCTGATTGACTTCATCAGCAGGCATATCAAACGTGGCCTTCACATATTGCACATTGATCACTCAGCCCTGCTTCCTGTCTATTTTGGTTGTTGTAATGAGCATTGATTCGCCAATCACATTCATAACGAAGGTCTGGCTCATGTAAAGGACGGATATGCTAATAATCATTGCAAATAAATTGCTTGAAATACACTGATTACCTGCTGCGATGTTTCAATGTAGTTTTATGTGATTTGATTCTTCCTAATTTCTTTTATGCGTACGCGAAATGCAATGGTAAATATGAGAACTTGAAATATATATATATATATATATATCTAAATGTGCGTTCAACATTCGAAGTGGAATAATTGCATTTAATGTTTGAATAAACATAGGATTTCCATAAAATTCGTGTCAGATGGGTTAAAGTGTTTACAATAACATTGAATAATTCTAGCGATAAATACCTATTCCCCTCAACACTATAAAGCCAATTAAACAGTTGACAATGTGTACAAGTGTATAAGTAACACAATCACCATAACATTATGCAATCAACGACAGTCTAGAATTGGTGATAATGCATAGTACGCAGATGGTCTTACCACGTATGCCGTTAGCGTCACATACAGATCTATAGAGATACAACAGTAGGCACAATAATCAATACTCTGTTAGTACCATATGTCGATAGTAGATGGTTAATTGATCTGCATTGATTTAAATATATTTGTTTTTCGTCACTCTGCTGTAAACACTTAACTAAGATCATAGATAAGTTATTTGTATTTTTCAATTTGTTTTTGCGATTATTTCAGAATGATTTGAACACGAGAATGTTTCAATCACTATTCAAACAATTATTCAATTTAAAGCAGGTGTGGTGTCTTGAGGAGTAATTTCAATGTTGTTTGTTATGGGATCGACAAGGCGATGCGTAGCCTGTTCTCACATACTAAATTTATCATTTTAAAGTGAAAAATAACATGCAAATATTCAGAAAAGATAGGCAATAATATTAAATACAACAGTCCATGACACGACAGATCCCTGCATTTGAAGAAAAGAATGCTAACCAACAGCAATCAAGCGCGCCATTCACACAGCGTTCTGACAAACTAGCAAGACGACAGCATTATCTTAAAAGCTCCGCCAAGAAGTACTTTTATATGTGCTTCCTTGATAGAATATACTGCTGGTAAGAGCTGGACGTCATTTTATATCATTTGGCAAGTAGTGATACCATGTATAAATAACAAACAAAACCGTCACACATCAGCATACATATTTTATTACTGTTTTTTAAATAAAAATATACTATTGTAGAAAAGTTGATAAACATTACATTTCCTGCTATATAGCGAAAATTTAATTGTAGTTAATTTGTGTAACAATCGTTATTTGATTGTCGCATTTTTCATTTGCAATGAAAATTTCTTAGTTGCGAATCGTTATTCAAATATGACATAACTTAATATTTGTATGCTGTGAAAGACGCACATTTTCAAACCAACGAAATAATGTAGAGTTTAAACATGCATGCTGTGAAATGCAGCGTGATTATGGGTTCTCACGACGAATGTAGCTTCTGGCATTGAACTGTGTCGAGCGACGACTCCTCTAACACTTCAGTATACGAAATCGTTCGAAACCAAACACGAATACTTGATTTGTTTAGCGAGAAGTTCACGCACATGACGGCACAGTCAATATTGATGCGATGGAGCTTTGGCGACAGCAAGCAAACTGACTCCCAATACGTAGATTCACAAATTATTTTTTTAGAATAATTTAGTGCAATCAGAACGAAACTTAAAGCTTCCAGCCGGCAAAGAATACTACACAAACAAACATGGGGTCAAGGAGTTATCCAATCAACGACATGAATTGATGCTTAAGGTGAATCATGGCATCAAAATATGGTGCCACTGAAATCAAGGTTAACCATTCATCTTGGGGACTGAGTTATTTTCTGGTACGTTTTATGTTTTGAGGCAGCGTCTGGAGATAATTAGACATCTGAAGTAACGAATACAATCGCGGTTCTGCGTGGCGATTCAATCGTCCATTAATCAACCGGTCGTTTGGTCTTCACCCGGCTATATTCCAATCATGTTAGTTGTTGAAACCTCGTCCATTATTATTCAAAAGTGTTATCTCCCTTTAGAAATTGCACTGCAGTGCTTGAAATTGTTGAGTGATATAATATTGTGTAGCTGGCGTTGGATTATGCAATGTTTTTAGTCCCGTAATTTTGTTCACAGACATTCCTATTTACAATGAGGTCCACTTTAAAGTTATTAGCGGGTGTATAGCACGAGTATTACAGAATCATCGCACGCTTCTTTCAGAAATTCCACTATGCTTGGACATTGAGTGGCCAAACGACAGGTGATCTCGCCGCGTCAAATCCAGTGTTTGGCATGTTCGATTTTCTTTTCAATTATCTAGGCGACAAATCAGTTAGCGTGGGTTTAGCACTCAAATATGACGTCATATACGAAATGAGCTCATGTTAATAAAATATGAATATTAAAATGTGGGCGTAAACACATATCTTTTCATTATTGCAAAAATTTGTATTACGTGAAATGTTGATTATAACTTATAAACCAAATCATTTCATAAATTGGTTTAACATTATAATAATTAAAGGAATACCCCCATATGCGAGTATACAATGAGATTTTGATAAGTTTTGTGAAATATACACACGAACGAGAGCGGTGTTAAATGATCAAACACGTGTACTCTGTGATGGGTTTTCGTATTATATTTTACCTACTTATTTTATTTTAATGGTGAATCTGAATTAACTTTAAAGCACCACAAAAACAACGGTCATACGTTCATGCAGTGCCTGCAATGTTCTATATGCAACCATTGTTAAATAAAATATAGATACATCGAGCAGTGACGCAAATTCGACTTGCCTACATTCTACACAATCGTGCCTTTTTATGCGTGATACACTGGTGAAATATTATAGTTATACACGCCCGTGTTGCTCTCCCATACTATTTTGCTTGTCATGGAGTAGATTAAAACACATGTATTTGTGTACATCATTGTCATTTCTTAGATGATATCATACTGACCAGAAACTACCTGCATGCTAGTCTATACCACTTGATTGTGCTTTATTCGTTCACGGATTATTACAGTTACTTGGTGTTTTATAAATCAATCAAGTACACACCACGTTCACATATTACAAAAAGGCATATAAACGAATCTTATCGTACGTATCAATTTACGTTATTTATACATATTGTAACACTGTGGTAGTTTTCAGATTTGACAAGGTAATGTGTTATTGTGTCAACATTGACATTATCAGGCCATTGTTTTATACATGTCAGAACATAATAAACGTTACAACCCTAGTGATTCATATGTACCATTATAATATTTGTTGTTTTTTTATGGTGATACTAAACAGTACTAATCGACTGTTTAGTTCATGGCGTTGATCTTTTTAGGAAAATGGCTGTTAGGTGATGAGGAATGTGCCTGCAGTGGCGAGCGACTTGATCACGACCTCGAAACAAGTGTTATAATGCAACATCGCTTTCCAAGAAATTTAAAAAAATATCTAATGAACGAGACACTAATAAAACTATAAAACAGTGCGAAGTTTAAAAATGAACAATCACTGACTAAATTCATGCACATGGCCATCGTGTGTTATAATTGACAAAAGGTAGGACATTTAAATTGCCATCACCCAGTTCGATCAAGAAATCAAAATAATGAAAGTATATTCAATGATTTTTTTCCTCGTTTATTCTTTCAACGAGTAATCAAATATGTGTTGTGCCGTTATTGCAATCTCTGCAGCTGGCATGCTTAAATATTGAGTAAGGTATAACATGTTGTCGTGACGACACCACTGTGTCGTGGAGATATTTACCCAATTGTACGTGATAACACACACGCACATGATTGAACCCGTATACGCCATGATGTAATTTACGTAATTGCGCACAGACAAGGAAACTAAATCACGTTATTTATTATGTTACACTACCCACAATGCACATTGTACTTGAATGACTGACTGTGTATTCCAATCCCGCAACGACCTCGTATCCGTCATGCTTTGTTTTTGTATAAATTTGCCCCCCACCCCAATATTGACTGTTCTTATTTCTTCACTGTTCAGTACACCCTAAGACGTAATTCACTTATTCGTTTGCCCCTTTAAAATGTTCGTTATTTCTCATTTAAATGAAATGTAAAAAAAGTGTACAGTCATTAATATTTTGAGCGGTTTTATTCAGTTTGTAATTTATTTATTTTGGAATATTCATTTTATATTATATTTAATGGTAATATATTTTCGTGTTTCAGTGTATCTTCAGTCAGTTTTTCAATCTGCCGTGTTCTGCGTAGAATGAATGAATATTCCCATGTTAAATAGAAATACCATGGCAACCAATTCATCAAATAGCCAAAATACATTCTTGGCTATAATCTGCTCATGGAACCAGAAAGGTTTCTCTATGGAACATGAGTAACGCTGATGTCATTTTTCCTGTAATAGTGAAGTGAGGTATATCTGTGTAGTTTGGAGTAATTACTCTGATAACAAGACGAATATTATACATCAATGAAACATATCACGTACACCGAAACATTCTTCTGAGAGTATGCTGAACACCGCGATCTAATTAGTAATTATATTAACATTCCTAATTGTAAATCATGGTCTATAATTAGATATGCTAAAGTATCTGCCAATTTATTTTTGAATGTTTGCGTGAGTGCGCGTGCGTGCGTGTGCGCGCGCATTCGTTTGTGTGTGTCCGTGTGTGTTTGTGTGTCAGTGTCTATCTGTTTTTTTGTACTACAATCCCAAGGGGAAATAAGTGTATACTTCAAACGTGGCGCACATGTTCCATATATTACACGACACAGTAACTTGTAACAAGTGATAATCTTGGGAACAAGAGTATAAGTCGCAACATGTGGATACGTGTTTTTGGATTTTATACTAAAACTATATGAAAAAAATTGCATGTGCCTCAAAATTTTGAAAACATGACCCAAAAATAATTCACAAGAAATTGCAATATTTAGATCGAAATTACAATATGTAATTTTTATGTATGTTTGTTATACGTAAGTACGTGGTAAACGTGGTTTATTATTTATACTATTTTCGTAGTAGTATACTATCGGGGGAACATAGCCAGCTTGTTCAAACTTGAGACACATGTTGCCTACACAATTCACAAAACCTTGGGTGTATTTGTCATTCTAACCAACAAGATAGTAACGACTAAAACTCAATACTCGCAAGTTTCCTGTACGACATGCATGATCTAGTTAAAATATCGGGGGCATGTCAAGGTCGTAAAATAAGTTGACAAAAAAGCATGTTCGCTAACAACACATACACAGTCATGCGTTTTGTTCCTTTTCTCTACATCACAAAGCATAAGAAGGCGTAATTCCATGTATACTGAGAAAACGTACTTTCTATGGTTGTCAATACATCAGAAGGCACTCACAGTTGTTGTCCGAGGTATCCTGCTACGTCACAGATGATCGGCAAAACAACAAACATTCGAGTTATGCGCTGTAAAAATCAAGTAGTCACGAAATACCTCTAAGCACAATCACAATCTAAGCACAAAAAGATCTCCGTATTTCAGATGTTTGAATTTATGTGGCATGACATTATTTCCTTTGTTCCAAAAAACATTTATATTCCAAGTCAAGGATGTGCAGTTCAAGACGAGTCGTCAGTACAATTTCTTAACTTACTTAGTATAGTACGTAGAGAATAACAGATATTGCAGATAATGACCACTAGATTTTTTGTTCTTAGTGTCTGCATTCAGATATTACGATAGTATAAATAACACTTTTGATGATGTATTTTAATGGTCAGCATTCTTTATTCCATCCTTTTTGCCTTAGTACCTCAAACCATGCAAATAGAAGTGTGCATGTAATCATGGGAAATCACTCCGGTGATTATGCTAATTAAAAGTTGCTGACTAGCATTGACATATCTTATCTATGTTAATGTACGTGACCTTTCACTACTGAGGTCCCGGCGATTTTGAAAGCCTAATTACATACATTGGACATCGACATCGACATCGACTTAAATCGACTTGTTTTCAGTAAACATGGATGAAAGTATCGCCTTTGCACATAGAACAAAAGTATCCATCTCTATGATTGAATCGAATCAACTTTAAAAGCTCATGTTAACTTTCACACACCCACTCATGAATAATCAATGACATCATGAATAATTAATAGCAGTCAAATGCCCGCAGATGCGTCCAGTCGATTTCTTGAGCGGCCAGGTTAGTTTTCGCGATCACGCTAAAAGGCTAAAAGAACAATTAGTTACTTTTTTTGTAAAACAAAAAAGAAGTCCCGACTTTGCCAGTCTACTCTTGAAGGACAATTGAAATCTACCAGGTGTGCTTGTGATTTACATAACAAAAGATGTTTACGATCTATTGACTTGCCTATATGACAGAGCTGCTGGCAATACCACATTCTGATTGGCTCACGAGGAAACCCAGGTTCTACCATGGGTGTTGCTGCTGCGATATTGTGAGACAAGTGATATAGGCTTCAATCCTCATTCTGTGAGACTTGTATGAACTGCTCTGCCATCTCCTGCTATCAGCGGCGCCCTCAAAAATAACAGCCTTCTTCTGCAAGCAAGACTCCAATGCACACTTCACTAAGCAATCTCCCATTTTAGTGAATTTATTAATTATATTATTCTGTGCTTTGTTTCTTGTAATTATTTTGAGATGTATTAAAGCCAGTGGCTTTAACTTGATGTCTACCCCTCCTAGCAGTGAAAGAACCCCCTGTGCAGTGTGAGTTATGTGGGCGCCCCTCTAAAAAGTAATAATCAGGCCTTACAATGTGACATTAAAAAATGTTCGTCCCTAAATGATACAGTTCAATATTTTTACTGAGTTCTTGCAGTCTATATTGCATATATTCCATTGAATTCAGGTCAGTTATCTATTTTTCACTCAGACAAAAGATTTAATGTAATTTCTCTAATTTAACATAGCATCAAAAATTAGTTGTTATTGTTAAACCGTTGATATTGATAAACTGATTTATATTGAAAGGAAAATTCCAAGCTAATATATTATTCCCGCATGAAAGAGCTCCACAGATGAAGGGCAAGGCAATTTACAGCTTGTTTTCACTCTTCATTCTACAAATGTTCAACTTAAAGCGGGGGAGTCGTCACCTGCGCATACGTCAGATGGCCATAGCGTGTCAGTGTTTACAAACAAGTGTCTACCCATGAGTCTTTGCGTTTTAGCGTGCGTTGTTATCGTGCTTGGGACTAAATTTCCGCGCGTGCGCAGGTGAAGACCCTCACGCTTTAAGTATAAGTTGCCCATTATAAAACATCACAACATATTTTGCAAGAAACTAAGAAAGTGATTCCATTCAAAACAGAAAAAAAAATTGCAAATTAGTTCACATTTTCACTGTGAATATCACTCAAGTATATAAATATAATAATAACATGTTACAATGTTACAATAACGCAATAATCAAATATATTTCCAGAATCGTTAACAATTGAATTACACTTTTTGTCTCCTATTTTTGGTTAACAGTTTTTATATACTCTGTATAACCAACTCTCATCCATCGATAAATTGTAGAAAATATATGAGGAATTTGATAAGAAAAACAAACAAATGAATCATTTCAGTTGTTGTCATGACAACCATTTTATATGTATGCCTTGAACCGGTATTCTAATATGCTCCACACATACATTAGAAGTTGTTTCCTAATTGTCTTAACAGATGCTATGATGTCATACTTTACCCATAATTTTAACTTAAAAAATGAAAATGATAGTCTACATATTTTAATGAAATAATTGAGTATGTTGAGAATAAAATTAAGTGATATAAAATAGCCGTAAATTGATTTCTCTTCCATATGTGAAACTCATCTGGGAGCATTATTTTGTCTAGACTTGTACATTAAGTCAACTATTCTAATCTTATCATTCGCATTCGGTAACGGGCAATTATATTAATTACGGCATTACACGGAAGTAGTGATGTCTTGTAGCTCGGGGATTGTTTTTCCGACATCTGATCTAGGGTAATTGTTGAATGTTCTTGTTTCCCGTTGCTGATCTATACGTTAACGCATTGTGAATGATCAGTATAATTCACCAAACCACGATGATCATCATTTAACTTCGAATCCCCATCCCAACATACATCCCCTCATTAAAGGTACATTCCGTCAATCTATGCCAGTAAATTATATATAATCGGGACTCAGGACTGATAATATAAAATTGCATCTAAATTACGTTCACACGTGTTTTGAATTCAAAGTTACTCTACTATGAACCACTGAACCCGCTTTTTACGTGTACTTATAGTTTAAAAATACTTACAGTTTATAAATTTAAAACACGGTTTAAAAACAAAATGCTTGATAATGTTAAGATCATTTCATTTCACTCCTGTAGCTGTGAATTACAATTAACATGGAACGTATAACATGATCGTGTGAGAAAGAGTAACGAACATCACTGTGTAAATAAGCAGCTCTGAAGGTAAAAAAATATTTGTACACAAATATGGCAACAATTTTAGTATCCATATATCATATGGACATGTGTGATACAATGTGAGTGGATACACTTTTTTTAGTCTTTTACATTACTTAATTTTCAGTTAAAACATATATGAATAAATAAAGATAATACATGAACTTGAAAACATGATAACAACATCTTTATATTAGGTGGCTATAAATGAAATTAAACTGACGACGCTGGGACATGGTCTTTTTAATTGCAACGTGAAAACGTGTCACATACACCGCAATGCCCAGCGACTGCGCTGTGAGAATTACGTGTTGGTCAGACACATAGCGAATCAGTCTAAGAAACCCCGCTGCGCGCAACAAACGTAACCATATAGTTTAATAACCCATAACACTGTATAATTGTTCAGTTAACCTATTTTGGTCTATGTTTTAACTCTGCACACCATAACAGAACCAATATTGATGCAGGTGCATATTGTGAAGCTTATGAGATTGCGGTAAAAGATTGTTCATAATGCGTAATCTTATTCGCAGTCTAAATTCCCAGCGTTGAAATGAATAAAATAAAAGACAAAACTCGGAAATGCTATTTTTAACTCTTTTTGCATATTTTATTTTTTTTCAAATATTTGTGTGGTGACTCCTTTATTTTCAATTTCAGTAATGACATTATCATTAATTCATATTCCTGGGCCCTTATTATTGTAAACATGAAGTAGTTGTTATATACTCATAATTATCAAAAAATATCACGTACGTTCACTGCGCACGTGCAATTATTGTGTAAATTGCTCCATATGTACGTACGAGTATGGGAATATGATTAAGACTTACAGATTTTCCGATTTAAACATTGTTTGTTTTTTCATCGATGTTGTTCATACAATGTAAAAGATTGATGAATGATAACCGTGTTGGAAAATTAATTCACCCTTTTATTTTAAATTACAAATAACAAAATCATTTATAATGCAAGATTGAATAGGATATTCGCTTTCAGTTTGCCTTTTATAATCTATTTATTAATAATACCGAGCATAGTTTTTGCAAACCTACATTTAATAGAATTGTGGTTGAAATAATGAAATTCGAAATAATATAATTCTTTCAAGTAAATGTGAATATGCTAGTAATTTGAAACTTCCAGATATAATAACTTTTTGCAACGTATACGTAGATGGTTCACGTTTCTTCCAATTATAATTGCATGAAACGAAACAAAATATCGACAACCGTGTGTGATTGCATCATTCGATGGAACTGATCAAAAATGGGTGGATAAGACTGCGACCACAAAATTGACATTGTGTGTTCAGATTGTATATTATTTCGAAGGCACATCGCATGTCGCTGCGAATGATTATTTGATCTGCTTTAGGGTATTTTCATACAATCTATTCATCGTTCACCATGTCAGTGTAACTATTATGCGTGTACATTCAGCGAAGTGATACATCTAACCCTTAGGTCGTGTGCAGCGAATGATAGGGTGATTACCGTCTTGTCATATGGCAAAGATCGTATGTACAGAGTTGAAAAGTTGGATACGGTCAATGCCGCTCTCAACCTTTACGTTGTGAATAAGGTGAAGTTTTGATCCATAATATGTACAATTGAACAATTATTATTATTTATATACAATTACAATGATACAACTCGTGTCATAACGGTAATTTTTATTGACTTCAGAACGGTATCAATAAAACAAGAAATTAGTTAGCTGCATTTTAAAATCATTAACACCAATAAGCAATAATTTAGCCTAAGGCATAACAAACGGCATTACATTAAAACACGTTCTTCATTTTCATATCCCTCTTCTATAGCGTATATTTGGTAGAAACCACCTTAGTGATAAATTGAAACATTAACTTTTGTCCATGATATCTGGAACTAATCATGAAGGTGTGTCTGTAACGTCTTATATTGATGCAACCAATAGGAAAATGGTATTTGATTTATAATAACAATTGATTCAACAAAATCAGAGTAATGCACACAAGGACGCATATAATTGCATGAACATATGTATGATAATGGCGATCCAACCAATATCATTCAAATGTTCATAGATAGAAGGTAAATATGTAAATAGAAGGTTCGAGCATTAAGTTTTGCAGACTTGGGACGCCACTTCATGACAATTTGAACCCGCAATTTCCCATTTCTTCATTGATTTTATCCTGTAATATATAATGTTGCCATGATTTGGTATTTTCAGAGTTTGTAACTAATTACGACCAGTAGCTGGCTCGTATTCGATCCCGGAAATTAGACGTTGACAATGCCACCGTCAAAGGCAAACATGCCTTAGGTAGTTGTTAATTGTAGTAGGATATCCGAACTCATGATCACAACACTTTATTATCAATACAATATACTGATAGAAAGATGGTTCCTCATTCATAAAATAGTAATAATAAATTACAGTAGGGATCCTGACATTGTAGAAACAGTTTTGTTTGAATTGTAATATTGTACAAATTGAAATTTTGCTTCAAACACTCTTGTTGATGTCATTTTAAATTGCACGAGTGTTTCCCAATCAAGATGTTTTAGAAGTTTCCAATCATCTTGTTCTTCATTTACTGAGAAGTCTGTAAGGCATTGGTAACATTGGGTACTTTTAGCTTCGAGGTACGCAGCGATTGATGTGTCTTCAATCAAGCGTGCGACACTCATAATCAATTTAGACGTACATCTTTTCATCATGCCTCATACGTCGCCAGTGGAACATATTTTGTAGCTCGAGTTTCAGATCAACACAGACTACTTCTACAGTGGCTGATTATTTTGTCTTCAGCAACATTTTTGCACTGTTTATATAGATTAGAATTTACAATAAGTTATAAGATTAAATATAAAGCCGATAGTTAGATCCCCGGTAGCGCATATTGACATCTATAATGCTACGATGGAATATTATTTTTTTGTTCAATTCGAAAATGCGTTTTTTATATATTAAATATTCACATTTGTTCTACTGCGCTCGTTCAAATATATTTTCACGAGTTGTATACGTTTTAGTGTGATGTGAAATGCCGCTGTATAATAGTAAATGCGATTACTGTGCTGTCAGGAATGTTGTTCTGTAAATCATTGAATTGTTTGTAGAACTCAAAAAAGTCTGCCTAGCCGAATGATTCTTGCTTGACTTGAAACAATGATATTTTTCGCATAGTAATTTCCGAATAATACGATGCCTATACTTATCATAGTTGTATACCGCATATTATATGTACACTAACGTGATGAAATACTTGTTGTGTTAATGACAAATATTTGCGTTCTATTAAAAGCTAGTTACCTCATCAAATATTCAATAGAGTGTCTGAAAAAGGCAATTGAGCCTACACATACGTATCAGATATCTTTTCATGGTTAATCAACTATAAGATGATAAAATGCAGCACTAGAGACTGAAATGAAAGTAAGAATAAGATTGCCCGAGTTTATCATAGGGAATTCATCAATACAGGTAAAGAAGCTGAAAGCTTATACATATCAGTTCACATGTACTGCACAGCGACCGTTTCGATGTCGATAACACTGTTTGGAAGTATTCACGATGTACTTCCTAATGAATAAGTAATTCGCATGAGACGATGTCTTTATATTCTAGGACTAACCAGATAAAACCAAAACAAAATACATCTGCGTAATAAAAAAAATGCATTGTGGAGAAAGTTAATTAGGACGAAATGGCAATGTACTCTTGCTTGGTCTACTGCACTTACTCATGAATGAATTATAAAAAACAATTTATATTTTGATTAAAATATTAGGATAATAATTTTGGATGATCATCATAAATTAATATCATTAGGGTTGGTTCATATCTGCACGGTTCAGTTCATCAAATGATTAAGGATATCCACTTTAGCAGAATATAATGGGATCAACAGCTAATTGATGAAATGTGAAGTTCACAATTTAAAATGGAAAACATACAGAAAAATAAAATAAAATGAGCAAGAGCATCGGTTTTGTGAATTTCGACTAATTGCTTATTTTTCCTAAGTGGTCAAAACATTTTCAACAAAAACAAGCAGAATTTACTTATTCAGTCTGCTCAATTACAAATTAACGAGAGAGTCCTTGTAATGAACACTATACTGGATATTCATTTATTCTTGGTTCAATTAACAATTTGTTTAATATATAATATATGTCGTGCACCACATACTGCTACCCTTTCGTCACACCAAATCGATGGGGCCATGTGATATCAGACAGTTATTACACAGATATATGTGACCATTCGTATACGTTGCGCATATTTGGCATCATGATTGAGTAGGTGGTTTTATACAATATTGAATATATCGGATAGTTTTAGACTAAAACGTGTCTGTTATATAAAGCTGCAGATATATTTGCGACCTCGTTCCAAGCACAGAATTTCCGCCAAATGCCAAGAACAAATGAAAATTACTATACTCCTGTGAGGAACATATGGAAATTACTACACCACTATAATAAATCTAATATTAGAGGTCAATCTTTAGATATTATCAATATATCTTCAAAATATGCAATTAAAATCCCGGCGATCTGATTTGTTCATACAAACTGGTTGAATTGTTGACGTCATGTATCGTATAATACCCTTATGGTATCAGCATATTGGTGGGTTTCTGTTATTATAAATTATATTTGGTTTGAATATATCTGGTAGTGCTAAGCCACATATATTTGAAACTTCGAGTTCTCTCAACTTCAACTTCTCTGTGCTCGTCAAGTGTCGATTTGTGAAACATACACGTTTTGAATAATTACCATCCATGTATGTTACGAATGAATTCCCGAAACCGTGAGAATTCAGACCCCCAAAAATAATTAAATAAAAGTCTTCATTCCACAGAAGTAGCATTATTATTGTTGTGAAAATGTAATTGGCATTCCAGTTTGAGCAAGACGCTCTTTATTTATTTCTGATCTGATATGCATGTTTTCTCGTCTTTTATATAAAACAAATGAAGGATAAATGCTTCAAATTTAACCATCCAAAAATCCGATTTGGGTTTGTCTTGTTTCTCAATGGTATATCAGACTATACTTGAAGTATCAAATCGTAATGGTCATCATTCATGTTGATCTTTGATGATTGTATGATGTGTATTAGTGCCATAGACCCAATAATCATAACGGGCATGACCAGATGTTGAGACTAAAAGTAGGCTTTATACGAGGGGCATCCAATAAGTAATGCCCCTGACCCACTTCCATTTGTCTGATCTAGATGAAATTTTGCATGTGTAATGATTTACATCTCTATGGGTTATGTTGCAAAAACAGCTCTGAACTAATTGTGGTTTCTGATTTACAGGTGTTTGAACTGAGTCAGGTGTGAAATGGAGCCAGTTGAGTTTTTGTATTTGAAAGGACGCATACCAAAGCAGACTTTTGATGAAATGAAAGAAACTTGTGGTGATGATGCCCCATCATATGACCTTGTAAAACGCTGGCATCGTGAATTCAAACATGGCCGGAAGTCTGTGGAAACAGCTCCCACACCTGGCCGTCCCTCTTCTGCAATTGATGAGGCATCTGTCCATCAAGTTGAGGCAGCCATTTTGGAAGATCGACGCATTACTGTTCGACAAATAGCCCAAGAGGTCAAGATTAGTACAGAGTCTGTGGAAACTATAATTCATGATCATTTGCATATGCATAAGCTGTCTGCCAGATGGATTCCTAGGTTGCTCACACCTTTCTAGAAGCAAGAACGCGTCGAGTGCTCGAGGATGAATTTAGAGACATGCCAAGAAGATGAGTCAAATTTGGAACTTGGGTCCATCACTATCCAGAGACCAAAGCCCTGTCAATACAGTGGAAGCACTTGGACTCGCCACCTCCAAAGAAGGCAAGGGTGCAACCCTCCGCTGGCAAGGTCATGCTCACGCTTCTGGTACCAGGACTGAGTAGTGATGACGAATTTCCTGGCAACGGGTATTACAATTACAGGAACCTATTACACTTCACTTTTGATGAAATTAAGGACAGATATCAAAATCAAGAGGCGGGGCAAGATCAGCAAAGGTATCCTCCTCCTGCAGGAAAACGCTCCGGTCTACAACTCGCCCAGATCAGAAGCACGGGCGTGTGGCTAAGAAATCCTCCCCCATCCCCCTCACTCTCCTGACCTTGCCCCCACTGACTTTCATCTCTTCTTAGCCATAAAGTTGTTTTTGAAAGGAAAGCATAGCCCAGATGATGCAGCCTTGGTTTCTGAAGTTATGACGCTGTCTAGAACTGCATCAAACGATGAGAGAAATTCATAACTCTGGATGGTTCCTATGTAGAGAAAGACTAATAACTGTGTTAAGTTTCATTAATCTCCTGTCATGGGAAATGGGTCAGGGGCATTACTTATTGAACGCCCCTCGTATATCTGATTAAGTGCATTAATCAAAATATTAAGGATACAAGAACATTCCTTATTTTGTGTGGTTATGCATAGGTTGATTTTATATTACCATACATTTCTATGTTTATTAATGTGCATTATGTTGCTCGATTGATAAACCAAGTGTTGCTAAGTAAAAATGTATTTATTAATATGTGTGTGCTTTCATAAAACCGTTTTCCTCATGCAAAAAAAGTGTTGTGACTGATGACACAACCAGCGATGTTAAAAGTAGAAACTGCTATATGAAATGAGCGAGAAAATCCAGTAAACCACAAAATACAACCATGCAACTACCGATGAAAAACAAAATTGCCGATGCAAGTTAGATAGCAAGTGAGCCTACAGCGTGTTCTATTTCAAATTATTTTCTAAAAGCGCTAAGTTAGTATTTTTCCGAGTCTTAAATTTAAGCGGATAAAATGGGCTTCAAATCACACGATTGGACAAGATTAAATTTAAGCTCTGACAAAATCACTGTACAAACATATGTATGGTTCTCAAAAAAGGAATACATGTATCGTTGTGAAAGGATGAGTTAAATTAAAATATGTTTTACAGCTACAGCCTTTTTGTTCTTTTCATGTTGTAGATCAGTGTTTCAGGTTAGTATTATATACTAATAGGTGTTGTTATGGTTTCCACTTTTATTTACGTCACACATGCCCTTATGTCGGTCTCTTAACATACATTCAGAACACGGATGAGAGACGGAGTTAGTTAAAACACCTCAAGTGGGTATATGGGGAGTTATCGATTTCACGCTATTGACAAATCTCATTTCGTTTTATTGATTTATTTTTATCGCACTTCAGCATTCCTGGATATTTTAACCTTGGAATCGTTGATGTATATATAGACTTGGTATATCATACCAGCAAATATTCGGGCGATCCGCCAACTGTTCTAACGGTATTTTAGTGGCTCGAGTATTTGGATTTCGTAGTTAATGAACCAAACGTCAAACGTTATAGAAAATCGAAACAAATAAATATGTGTACTATTCTGTTACTGTGCAACTACTTTAAGCATGAAAGAAGTAAACACACATACACACACCTATCATCTAAATGTACATGTATGACTAAATGGCCGTGGTTATTTGAGCGACATCGAATACGTGAATGAAAACATATTGCTCATGTAAATCAACACTTGCTTCTGTGTGTTTGATTCGGCTCAATAATAACCACCACCATACTTGCATTCATATAGAGATTGTTAATTGTTCAACTGTTCTCACAAAAAGTAACAGATGATGAAAAATCTTACAGATGACACAAACAAATTCTGTAAACGATTGTGAATTTAGCATATTTATCCAAAGGACGATTGTGTCTCCCACCTACTGAAAATGATAAAAGATCAGGGTTAGGTTCGAATCCATCATTGGCAGATATATACTCTAGCCTACGGGCTACTGCGGATTCAGTTGGAGCAGGACATGGGGAACATGGTGGTGGGGGAACATTTAAACCATCATTTTTAGTTGTAGCAGAGTCTAGCCGCATATTTTGTTTATAAAAAACAAACATGTAAACCCTCTACAAAGCGCACAATCAAAATCTAATTTAATACATCGACCACGCTTAAAAGTCTATTGCTCAGGAAATGAAAGATAATAAGGCAAAGCACGGAGGAGTGCGCAATAATGGGCGAGACGCAGTCAATAAAATTATATCCCTATTATCGCGTAATAATGGGCCGTGCGGGATCCTTCACTTCATTGATAATACTCCCACACGTCGGAAAATTGAATTTACATTCGGTGGTACGCTTGGCAAAAAAGGCCGCGTGGTTGGCATGCATGAGCCCATTCATAGGTAATTTTGCGAGTGAAATATTGAGAATGGTGTGACTCAAAATCAAATTGCTGGTTTCAATGCGAATCTGTGTGTCATTTGGTTGGCAATATTGCAAAGTTACTAAAGAAATACAACCCCTTATCTCAATAATGTATTGCAAATAGTGCTGCCATAATTTCCTTAGATGCCAGATTGGATTTGGGTAGATGGCCAAGATAACCCCCCCCCCAAAAAAAAAACAATAGTATGCCCAGATAAGTATAGCTTTACAGTTCGTTTCACATATCAGCGCAGGTAACCGTTGTTTTACAATAATTTTAGACTACCAAGATTGCACTGTATTGTTACGATTATATTTTGTAATGAAGTCAAACAAATCTTGGAGTATTTGTAGTTCGTTTTTTTTTTTTTCTATTCAATCATTGACAAAAATAACAGAAAATGAAAAAAACAAACAAAAAAAACATCCAAGACGAGAAAATGGTTTGGTCCGAACGTAATATGTGCGTCAAATGAGGTCAATTTCAGGGCATTGACCTAGAGCATGCGCATAACCCAGGAAAGTAGTTTGCGCATGCGTATATTCCTCTTCATTATTACAACCAACTGCTATGCCATACTACTGTCCGATTATCACGAATTATAAAAGACTCGAGTTTAGCTACGTAACACATTCAACTTCTCGTCGCCATGCAAACAGTAGGTTATCAATATATGCCATGGGAAATTATGGTTGACAATGAATGAACCACTATTAAAACGTCAAAACAGATAACATACATTCAATCATCATTTATTTTGATTTTCTCATCAGTGCTTACAAATTATATATGTTGTTGCCCATTTCACTTGCCTTTCTTTGAGAAAATCTTGCTTCAGAAAAACAATATTGAAAATAACTCGAAATTTGAAAAGTGTTAACAAGCACGGAAAAATGGTGTCTTATGAATGGTGGCATTATTAATCTTTATTAATCTTCCCTATTTAGAAAGTTTGTAATCGCTTGCTTTAACTCTAGATGATTCGACTGTCAATTTCGCCTTACTTAAACTGAAGTTATTGTTACTTTTACGTCATAAGTAATCAAGTTCGATAGTCAAATTCAATCTCAAGGTAGTCGTTATCCCACTAAACGTACCCAAGCCCATTATTTAGGTTTAAATCCTAATCCGAGCCATGTTATCGCGTAATAATAGGCAGTTCCATGTATTACCTGCCAGTAAATGTGTGAAAATTGGAAGTCGACCGTGTGATTAGCGAGCCTTGCATGAGAATGCATGCGAAAAAGCGTGGTTTTGCAGCTAAAAGAAACAGGATTTCTAAACGTGAATGAAACATAATAGGTTTACAAAATGTAGACAAACATATTGGATATTGCTGATTCATAAAAGCTTTCACTGTGCTTTCGTGACTTGACCCCAACCATTGGCCAGTTATCGTCTGATAAATACTGAGCCTCATTAGGACTATCAATAAAAAAGTGTTACTTCTCCTAATGGGAAAAATCGAAAAACTACCACGTGATGAAGATATAATGACTCCTTTTATGAAAATAAAAACTACCTCGAATTAGCGAGATACTATCTTTCTAACTCGCAATAACGAGTTGTTCTTCTCGTGAAATAAATAAAACACAGTACGAGCTAATATATCGCAAAAAAACACTATTAGAATCGCAATCGTGGATAATAATAAGCGGCCTTAATTATTGTGAGAATAATTTAAAGATAACCGCATGACCAATATGGATTAGCGTGCAAGGTAATTATACGCGGTGTAATGGGATTGCAGTCTAATTGTATATCACATCTCACTGATGTTACGCATGCTGTGAATGGTTGAAACTCGGTCACATGATGGATATTACATGGTATATTGCCCGCCAAGTGGATATTACATGGGTATAATCTCAGGGTTGTATTAAACGTTCTTGTTATAGCTTTAATGCAAATATTTCTTTGTATCTTGTTTTTGTCAGATCTATTCTTCAATATGGCCTTATGGCCCTCATCAAAAAGGGCTTTCTAACAAAATTGAAAATTAGCAATTTATATTTGTTAAATATGGATGTAGAAAGTTACGTGTGCATTGCAGTATTTCATGTTATCCTATTTATTGCAAACTTTTTAACATTCGTCTTTTTCTAATAGGAGAACTATTCTTAATCTTCTATTTTTATATGAAATTGTTAATTTTTCTTATGACTGCCCTATTATTCTTGTCAATATTTACTTTGATGTTCCAAATAGGTGTTTGAGACGCAAACCATTTTTTAAACCTGCGGGAAACATTCGTCACTTTTAAGGTGTATGAAATTATTTAATGACATTTCATTTAAATGTAATATTGATATTTTTTCATCTAAATATATTTTTAAATCAGGCAGTACTGTACAATTATTTTTCATTTTATTTAGTTACTTTGTCATTTCGATGTATATCTGTTTATTCTTGTATTTGTATGTGTTTCTTAATGTATTGTTTATTTTTTTCAGTTTTGTTAATGGGTTGCCCGTTGAACTGTGTATTGAATAAATAAAATATCACATGGATGACGTCACTTAAACTACTGCGCAACGATACTGCGCTAACAAATTGTCGTCCGCTACACTGGTGCTGCCCCTACCACTGTTTCTTTCGAGGATGCTTACAAGGTTTTGAAGGAGCTTTAGCCATTCGAAATAGACAGTGAACGTGCCATAATGAATATTAAGTAAGATACTCCGTTTTAATGTTTAAGGTAAATGAACGGCAAAGACGCCACTGAAACGTCGCCGATGCTAACCGAAAACGCTCTAAGCTGTGTGACTTGTGAAGAGGTGTAGTACGTTCGTTAAAAAGTTCCGCCACTTCCACGGCATTTGTATCTGACGAGTGGTTAAATAACTTGCGTTTGAAAATTTCTCAATTCATTTAAAAAATGTTATACTCGATAAATTGAGCGGTTCACGCTGTTAAAACATGGTTACTAAAAAAAAGTATCCGTGGCTGAAAATAGCAGTAAACTTGTAATATTGAGTAATGTTAAATACATAAAATAATATTGCATACTTCAAATATAAGTGTTATTGTGGGAGAGTGAGTGTGAGTGATGTATGATAGATGTATTTGTGCATAGTGGATGTCTGCTCGATGTGATAAAATAAATGGTCATTCAATATCACGATTTGTTGCCTGCCCAAAGGGTGGTGGTCATGACCATAATACTGATGATACCAGAGCCTAAGGCCTTACAAATATGTGTAATTATTTAAATATCACACTGTTGTGGATTTTGTAATACATCTGGATCCTTACTTGTGCTAAAACTGTATTCCTCCTATGAATCTAAGCAACGATAATTAGACAGTTGTATGATTGTCTCGTAAGAGCAGGAATAGTACTAGTAAATCATAACAATGCCCTTCTCACTTGATCACGGTGACGTGTAAAACTTCAACATTACTGTATTTAGTCGATGACGCTAGAAAATACAGGGACAGGCAACTGAAGTAAACATTAAGTGGGGGGATGATGTTCGGACCAACGCATACGGATGCATCGCGTTACATTACATGAGCATCCGGCTGCGTGCAACAAGTTCTTAGCAACCTCATTGAGTTATCTCTCATATACAAACATATACACGTAGTGTAGTATTTCGCTGTTTGATAATGTCGGGATCATCGTTTTCTAAAGTAGAAGTCATAAATGTGCCCGTTTGCAAATAATACATTTGCTACCAGACAAAACGTTATAACGAAACAGACATAACATGATTGTATTATTATGTACGCTGTTTTTTAATGAAGGTCGCTAATTTAGAGCGGCATTACACTATTAAATATTTTTTAAATCACGTCATCTAAAAACAGGTTAAATGATTATGAGGTTATTGCGATGGTGTCCCAAATATGCAAGTCAGTACAGCGGCAGTGTCTACCGAATGATGCATGAACTTATTATATATTTTACCGATCTAATTGCTTCGTTTATTGGTTTAAAGTGTCAAGAATTGATTGGAATGTGATGAAATTCGTCGGAAAGCTCTCGCCATGAACATTGCCAAGTAATCGTTCCACATTTGAAATTAGCGTAGGTAAGATGTTGATACTTTGCGCAATACCGCACAATAACTCCACGCTGTAACTTACTGCGATAGGGTGATATTTGTTTGCTTAAAAAAATATTAAGTACTTTGTGTGTCACCGTGACTTGTGAGCAGCATCTTAGCAATATTGTAATAACAAACAGATTGGCAAAACGCGAGGTTATGGTTAATCTGCAATCATAGCGAAAATCAGTCGAGCGAAGTCGAAGCTGATAGTGAGTTTTAGTTGATCAACTGCATACACAGAGGAATTCGCACTGAACTATTTTTCTCAATTAAATATATTAGGTCATTAATGAGGAATAATCTGTATGAATATTCATCACTAAAGTAATTAGTATTATACTGATGGTGTACATGGCGTCTTCGCTATCCATGGAGAAATCGTTGAACGCGCTAGGCAGAGTTCGCTAAGATTCTCATCATACAAATTTGATGCAACATAATTGATACTATTCTCATAGAAGGATTGTTTTAATCTTTATCAAATCGTAATATTTCTGGTAGTTTTATATGTCAGTCGAATCAACGTACTCAACTGTTGCTAACGTTTCTGACGACTATACGCAGCACACCCGCTTAACATATCGATTTCTCCCGATTAGAATACAAACCACAAATGGTGCTTTGTTAATACAATACAGAAATGAGGTACCTAATGAGAAAAACCTCATTATTATTTGATGTCAGCGTGTTACCCATCGTAAATTGCAACAGTGGAATGAGAGATCGCATCGAAGCAAGAAACACTTCAATACGATATTGTGACCGTTTTAAAACATCATGTAGGTTTTGAGCGAAACTATGGACAACTACATTTTCACATTCTAAGGCCTCACTTTTTACATCTTCACTCGCATTCATAAGTGTCTATATGATGTGGAAATGTTTTGCACAATACACGCAATCAAGAAAAAATAGCACACCGGAAATGAGATTCAATGGTAATGGGTGCAAGATGGAATTTATTCTAATATAATGACATCACATGTTACATACAACAATATACAGTAAATAAAGAGTGCTCAAATAATACAAATATAACACATTTTATGCAGAATTTTCCGTAATCACAAAAACGACAACTGCTTCTGTTTCAAAAACAAAATAAGTTACCCGTGCGTCGATCAGTGCGAACCACATCAATGTAGTTCGCATCGTTTGAGGGTATATGTGAAAATAACGTCATGTTGTGTTCTACGATTTCCATCTGCAAACTAACTGTGCTTATAATAAAATCATAAACTACAAGAAAATACTTGTTCTCCTCAAAAATAAGGAGTTACATAAATGAGCATCCAGAATATTCGATTTTGCTTAGCCATGCCCTAGAAAATTGTATTTATTACACTTATTACACTGTGATTATTGTTCTGATCGATCGCTTTCGAGTTCTGGGAACGCTTATAAATAATTATCCATGTAGCTACACGCCCTTGGGGTAATTTATCAACAAATCACAGTGGTGTGAATTATGGATAAAGATACTGGCAAGTAATTTTATTTCCGAAAGGCTTCCGTATATCGAGTTTTCAAATTAGGTCAAGCGTTGTCTATATTTTAGTTTTAAACCACAATTCTGACATGTCAAATTTATTGTTATAATAAAAAAGAAATTATGCCAAACCTATGTCAAATCATTGAAAGTTTCTGAATATACCATTGTATTGATAGATTCACCCAACGAGGTCAATGATGCATTACATTGATGGCATTGATCATTATATTGATGCCAAAAAAACAATGCGTATAGATAACGATTGTTCACTGGATATCCGTTTCCACTCAGTCAAACCGCGAATACAACTAGCGTTTGACCCGTTCTGTTGTTATATGAAATATCAATTAGTGTATTTTTTTTATCGAAAATATTGGCTGGTAAACGTCATAAAAATAAAAAATAAATTTGTTTTGATTAAGTGTCGTGATTGGATAAGTCTCCATAGCAACGTTAACATTCAACCGAAGTTATATTAATTATAAACACTGTTATGAATAATAAATACGTATCTGGCATATACACATGCGACGTGGGCAGTATAGATTAGATTAAGAGATGTGTGAGATGTCTAAAAATACGTCAACAGGTCACAATTACAAAGAGATTAGACTTTTGTATTTCTTGTCTGCGCTGTTTCTGTTATTTCCTTGCTCGCACTAGCCGCTGAGTTGTTTTCTCTGCGAATCAAACATTTTTGAAAAAAAATTATTTTTTTCAGATGTTGCCGAAAGTCTTGACGAACGTAGATGTAGACCAGTGGATTAAGGCAACAATTAGCATACGTAAGGCTGTGACCGACATAGTAGACAATTCTAACGGCGAAAGTGTTTCTCCCGGCGAAGACCATTATTTGTCCTAGCCAGAACGGGAACCAGCATACTATGAACAAGACAACGGCTAATAGGACGAGAATTCCTACTTTTCCAAGTTTTGAGTGACGATTACCATGGCTGTTTTTTCTTCTACAATTTGCTAAGAAAATTAAAATTCGTAAATAGCAAAGCAGTATAATCATAAGCGGTGTGCAGAATCCGAGAACAAATGAATAAATTGAGAATATTCTTTCCACCTCTTCCGGACAGAGAACGTTACACATAGTATCGACACCAAAGGTCTGTGTCTGGGCATACATCCATAACGGAAGCGTTATAGCGATAGAAGCACACCACATAAATAAACAGATCAGTCTAGCCTGTGTCACTGATCTGTGATTTTTAGACCATACGGCATGGACTATTGCTAGGTAACGGTCTACACTCATCACTGCCAAAGTGAAAATACCTGTAAATACGTTTAGCCCGTCGATTCCCATCACAATACGACACATCACATCCCCAAACACCCAACGCCTGGTCGTATTAAAATACGTCAGGAACGGTAGCTCAAGCATAATGATCAAATCAGTCGATGCTAAATTAAGGATATACACATTCGGCACGATATTTGATGGCATGTACTTCAGAAACACAAATATCACGAGACTGTTCCCAATTATCCCAGTTGCGCACACTACACTGAAAAGCGAAGGCATGAAGAAGTGAAAGATCCATTCGGGCAGGTGGTGATGATCCCAATCCTCGGTGACATTGTACGATATATTAGTGAATCTGACTGCTAAAGGACTGTACATGCTGCTCCCCGTCATGGTAGAAACGTTCGGAGTGGACACAGATATAATACCAGTGTATCTCTTGTATTTAGCAGTTATGTTGAGCAATACGTTCTGTTCAGGTTACTACGCACATACACCGTTTATAAATACAAATAAGGCCACACTGATTAAATTTTCCGTTTCACAAGCGGAGAATGCAAATTCAATTCCCGAGAATTAGACGTTCTTAAATGGAAACTGAAATACTCATTGTACACAAAGCCTTGCAGCGTCTTTAATGCAGAGTGAATATAACTCTCAAAATGAACAATTAATAACGATTCCATTTGAATATATACATATGGGTTACTGGCAATGAACTACTGTTGCTCATCGCCTTCCCCCTTCCTCTAGTGGCCGCCTTTCGTTTTAGGTCTCCACTTTAGCTGTTATGATAGAGGGCAGTGTAATTCACATTTCCACAATAATATTACCTTTTGTCTTGGCATTTAAAATGCTTGTCAACAAAAGCTTAACGATGTTTTCAGTTTTGAACACGTTTCATGCACTGGTCTTACTTATCTGATGAAAATGTAAAAAGACTATGTTTTGTTTTTTTTTGTATTTTTTCTATTGAGTGAGCGACCTCTGTATAAACCAGGAAGCCACAGAACACTGTTATTATGTTTTTATTCAACTCGTCATTTTTTTAAGACAACCATCTTGGTACGTATGTATTTTGAATTTCGTAAATTAAAGCTCACATAGTTCTTAAATTCAAGCGTTCGTATTCTTCAACACAGTACATATATTGTTCACTTGAATATCCTGCCAAAATACGTAGCACAGGTAGACTGTCACCAAAAGTATTGCTAATTAAATAAGAGGATTTAACACGATGACTGATTAGTCATAACGTTTATTATTTGCAATTTTACAATTTAATTAGGTAATTATACATGTTTTTTTTTCGTTTGTTCCTGATAGTGCAAAAATGGTTGTTTTATTAGCTCAATGGATGCCGAACGAGTGATAATGGATATAGCGCCATCCAGTGTTAAAAGTAAATGATATACGGCCTGCATAAATTTGGCTGGACCTCAAGTGTCATGGTGCACCAAGCCACAAGAAGCCGGTAAGTAGTATTGATTACAGCATTCTGATTGGTCCATCATGTTCTCGTTATTCGTTCTATTTCCCTTGGTAACCTGACGTCAGCGCTCACCCTCGTGGTCGTTCCTTGTATAAAGCAGGTTTTTTTTAGAACCATCTCAGATAAGAAGTCTAAACAGACGGAATGAATGGACTAGGCGTTATTGTAGTATTACAGAAACGTTTACGTAGAACGGAACTCAAGTCACGTGCATTTGGGCCGAAATCCTGGCCCAGTTGAACAATGTGGCGATTACTAGCTACCTGCCTCCTCTTTGCCATTCGTAAAGGACGCCGGGAACCAACGAATGGATAAATGAGCTTGTGTTAGTCAGGCGCAAAGATCTATGCATTGGTGAATCACAGCGCCAGCTATCAGAAAACTGTTTTAGAAGCACTTCGAATGTTATCACATCATTACATACATACAAGCAATTGTTAAAATAGTTAATAATATCATTTCAGCTAGTTCCTTATCATCCAATGCCAAGTCATCGGTCATATCACACCCAAGTACCTCACGCTTTTATATGCTTCTCAAAATAGTTAGCGCGATTATTTCTGGTTGTTCTTGTCCCGGTGAATTTCACGTTAAAATGGCAAAGTAATGTTCATTATCAACCGTTCTTTACCATGTGCATAACAGATTTTACTAATACAAGTGAAATAATTGATTCATTAAAGTTTCTTGCACCAAACGTCAAGCGAGGAGTTGAAAACAATATTCTTTATGAATGTCAAGTGCTCTAATTAGCTACACGCGTTCTTCTACGCTTAGCCGAGTTTGTCCTTACTCTTAATTTGCTTTCGTCTTCAATAACAAGTATTATACCGATATACGTGGCATTGCTACAAGGACTCTTATGGGTCTCATAGATGTCTTTACGTCGGTTTTGTTTTGTTTATTTAATCCGTCCGTGCAGCGTCATGCTCACACCAGAAACCTAATGATTGAGACGCTCATCTGTAAACTTATCATCTTACACTTCAGTTTACGACTGACGTCTGAGTAGTACGAACAAAAAAAGGCTGCAAAATGAGTGCAAGTTCAGAAAGGCAGGACTAATATAATGTACTGCTTTTTTTTTCTTTTTGTAATGGTGAATCATCAATGATTCATGACACCATTATTAAGTAGTGACAGCAAAATTTGCAATTTTCTACTTCTCTTCTGTTGACATTGAGTATTTATCATTTTGTATTCAGCTACATCTATTATTTATTGATGAAAATGAATCAAAAATCACAGTACGATTTTTACAATGCATTAAGCCATGTTATGTTCACCAGCTTTTTTAGAACATATTTTCCGTTAGATGAAATTTGTGGGCTTGAAAAAATAGCTTTATATAATGTTCAGACGGCTTGTACATTGCAATAATCTACTTGTGTATTGTAAAATTGTATAGTGTTGATATACATTAAACAGCCACGTGCACCATGCAGTCTACTTATGAATATTATTAACTTGAAACTAAAAGACTCATATCAATGTTTTAAATCGAAAACAAAAATCAAAGAATGAGAGTATGACATGCGGTTTTCGACAACAAGACATCAATACAACAAGGTCAGCATATTTAATTGTATAAGTGTGCCCCAAGTTTCATGCTTTTAATACAAAGTCAACGATCAGAACAAATATAAACCCGACTAAATATAACGCACACCAACAAACAAACTTAAACAGTTGTTGACACAATAGTACTTTATTGCATTATCTGGAAATCTATTATATATTTGATATACATTAGTAAAATGGAAACGGAAATATGACCAATTTACTGACCTTATTGATATGCAAATGAATATTGACGCATGTATATTGTGTCCTCGATAACGTCATATTACACATTTGGTTAACACACTAGTCATTATTCGATTGTATTACTGTAACATTAGTCTTATAATATGCATATAGTAATGTCGATTTTGATCAGTTATATGCAAGACATCTAACTCTGCTTCAAAAACAAAATAATTTTACTGAACATAATTTTCTATGTTAGTTTTTGATCCCATTAGCATTAAATTATATGTAACTTTGAGAAATTAACACATACACATATTGAGGTAAACCAGAGCGCTACTTCAGAAATTAACACGAACACTTGAATCATGTAAATTAATTTAACTATCAAACCAAGGATCTTGTAAAATGGTTAATTCAGTGAATTTTCCGAATTATTTTTTTTTATATGGGGGAATGTAGATTTTAGAGTGGGCTTCAAATTGATTGTTGTATTATAACAACACAATATTAACTTTCGAATTATTATCAATTGGATAACAGTTGTTGTTGTATTTATTATAAAAATACGATTATTTTGTATTATGTATTATACACCATTATCTTTAGACAAAAGCAATTATCATCGGGTTACATGTGCGAGTTCCAGAGATTGACAATACTGCCGAACATTTTCCTTGGACGATAATTAAGGGAAGGGCAACATTGACCGTTCCACAATTAATCTGGACTTTCCTAATATTTTTTAATATTGGGCGCCAAATAATAAAGCATTTTTCTGGAAGAGTTGTGCTAGTTAAATTTTAGTATCATTCGTCGCCGGAATTTCTGGGTCCCTAGTTTTAACAATAGTCTACCAGTAATGCGTAATTATTTCATTTAAGGCGGTGCGAAGACTTCCGTGAGATTTAAAGTTCGCCTCGAGATAACATTTTTAGACAATGGTAAAATATTGTTTCAGGTATATCATTGCCTGCTTTGAGAAAATTGCTAACTAATCAGCAGGAACGTCTTTCGACTCCTCTTCTTAACATACCATGTGATTCATTAAGTTAGTGCTACAATATATCATCGTAAAATTTTGAAACGCGGACATTAACTGAACTTCTAAACTAGTACTCAAAACCGTGCATAAGAGCATCCCTTCTTTTACGATTCGATATTTTTTTAGATATAGTTGTATACTTTCTTACATTGTTATACATAATTCGAATCTATAGCTACTATGCCATACTGTATTCCGTAGACGAACAAGACACTAACTAACTAAGTCTGAAAGTTTAAAAAAAAAATTAAAACTAAATATAGTGCAGTTCAGATTGTGTAGATATTTAAAATAATTTTATCGAAAATTACATGTAAATCCAGGCATCGATAATTGAAATAAAAAAGTTTTGAGTGTTTTAGTTTTCGTATAAATGAAATTCGCCGTAGTTGCATTGAGGTTATTGTCTATGTAGTAGAAAACAATAAGTTCTTGAAAATATGTTTCAAAATTGAACAATACAGAAATGCTACTTTATGAGGAATTCAATGTCAGAAATGCTAAAGAAGGGTCGTATAATTATTGACAAAGTAACGTACATCTCAATTCTTCTTGATTAGACAGACTGCGTCAATAACTTCACAGAATAAAACGTGAAAGTTAAACGCCTGGGTCAATAACGTTAAATTGAAAACATTAGACAACACTTTATATTCTGATTGATTCTACCGATATTCAGATAATGAACGGCATTTATACGTAGAGAAAACAAATCAGGATGAAATTGCTGTTGACAGTGGCCAAATATGGTCTAGGATCAGTATGTATAAGAAGAATGATGAACCTCAAATTGAATGAGAGATTGGGATCACACTATTAGATATATTGTTGTACTAATTTAAACAAAATAGATAAATGTGCTGAGGGTGCTTTATTTGATTGATGATGTTTTTGGACAGATTTTCGCCGAGAATATTTAGCGTAATACGCAATAACTGAAATTTACTTATACAAAAAATAAAAAGAAAGTGTATTGTATTCTCGTGGAGTTTGCTAAAGCATTCAACACGAGTACATCGCGAGTGTCTGTTTCTGAAACTTCAGAGTTTCAGTATATCTTGAAAAATGAAAAATGTTGTAAGATTCAAGTGTGAGGTTTATAATGTGTTAAAATAGACAAAAGTATTCCTGACTATTTTGATTATAATATTATTGTGAAACAGTTGTATATAGAACAGGAATAACATTAAATTATGATGTATATTTAAGTCATTTGATCGCCGATTATATTCTAGAAGATAGACATCTGAGATTATAGACAATATGTTTAAGTGTAAAGTAAAATAAATCAACTAAAGCAGTTTATTGGGATTGTGGCAGAACATCCACTTTTGTTAACAAGTTTGTCTAGATGTACTATAAATATTGAATGCACTTCTGGAAACGATCTGCGAAACATGCACATAGCAATAGTTACACACAGATGTAACGTTGGCAACAAACATAAAATATCCTATTGGTTCATTATGGTATTCCAAGGGAGTTGGAAATAAATAGTGCATGACTGAACGGTTTATTTCACCTATTTAACAAAAAAATCAAAAATTACAATCGATAACGCAAGAGTAGATATATATATCTGTTCTCTTTTTATAGAAAAACCTTTCCAAATAAATGAAATTCTAATATTTAAAAACATAAGAGGTAGTCACTAAACCATGTACTTTCACGCTCAAGCAAGAGAAGAGACATGTTGGTGAACTAGTCTTGCACTGTGAGTGTTTTATTGTTTGCAGTCTGTGAAATACCAGTTTTTACACAAATGAAAAAATATAAAAACAAAGAACAGCAGACCTCACATCTTTATATTTTGAGTGGGCCAGCCAAGTTTCCACATACGAAAATACACATAATATTTATATTTAATTTATTTTATTTTATAATATTTTCACTGAATTCTTTAAAATAAATTTACCATATACAAATTAATTTCTTAGACACCATTTCATCTTAATATTTTACAATCCACATCCTTATATTTACATCTGTTTCAAGACATTTAAAAAAATATTTTAGAAGCATAACAATACAACTACCAGATTTGGTGTCACAGTTTGCTCCCAATTCATATTTGAATATTGCCAGCAATAATTAATAAAGCTTGTTTAGAAGACCATTTATTCCCGACATCATATTCAGTGGCTAGTTTACAGGATCTACAACAGTAATAAATAAACATAAATAATTGTGATGCAATGTTTTTAGAAGACACCACCATAACTTGATTTGAACCATACCATTTCAAGCTGCAGGGTGTCTAAACAATGACTCAACAACGAATAAACACATCTTCCACCCACCACAAATAATTGAACAACCAAGAAAGCAACTAATATCAAGCTACATCCTGAAAACTACGAGATAGCACATTACAACTAGTCATTACAAACATGAAATCCTCCACCCCTCTCAGTACACCCTACAGCATGAATGGTTCCTATACTCATTTGCATATATAGATAGATGCACCTGACTCATCAAACTTTTCACCAACCACTCATTCTAATTCTTGTGAGGGTGCTATTTACTAATGAGAGGAATATTTTAAAAGAATTAAATAGATATACGACTGCTTAAGTGTGTGGATATTCAGCACAAGGAATAATGACATTATAATGTACGTACTCCTACATTATATTCAGTGGTATTCAATATAGAAACAACACATGGACTTTTAATTCCGAACCCTAGCTACGGTGAATGGAATGCTCGTTCATTCAGTTTTTCTATTCATGATCATGCTGTGGAGAATATACTTACATAATACACAAACAGAAATGCACAAATATGACACACTGCCTTTAACATAATACATGCTCAATTCAGGTAATGAAGATAAGTGAAATAACACTTCCATAAAATATCATTACTTTTTATTCTAATTCTGATTGTTAATCATTTGTGGCTATTCACAAGATACAAATTAATATTTAAACATGCATAAACTAAATGAGGAAGTATTTAATAGACGTCCTACTTCTGATTTTGGGGCCCTGTAAGACAAAAGATCTTATACGACTTAACTTTCTTCATCAATTCACAAATAGTTTCAAAATTTTAGAGCGACATTGAGCGTGAGCTCAGACATGTTGTACTATACAAGATAAAATGACACTGAAAAGCTGACACTTATGTGACAATGCAACTGAGAAACCGATTTGCTGTGTATATTCTGGTAATATTAGCATGCAATGAGTAGAGTAGAATCCATGAAGCCAGAACAACGTCTGCATCTCCTATACTTGCATACACCATGCTTAATGTCTGATAACTGTTTTGCGTCCCCTTCTAACGATCATCGTTCAATCACATACAGTGATAATGTGCAAGGGAGAAATTGCAATAACTTTATAGCTAAACCAGTAAAAAATATTCAAGGTAAAATACAACATTACAAACTACCTGTGCATATAATAGCACAACAATTGAAATGATTGAGCAGCAATATGTGAAAATCACCGATTTTTTGCAGTCAAATGTCTCTTCGAAGTAGTCTACTCGGCTCGGCTTCGTCTTGCATATTATTTGCTAGTGTGTTAAAGGTACGGTGTCAATGACTTTCGTAAACGCAAGAGTCAATGACTTCGCCTTCGGTAACACAAGAGTCAGTGACTTCGTCTTCGGTAACTCAAAGAGATGGCAGGTAGCATTGACTGTGGGCTCAGATTAGGGTTGATAATAAGCAGTAGCTGGAATACCTCTCTGTAGGTAGCGCAATTTACCCATTATATTTTCATTATAATAACGCCAACAAGGCCTGTCACTCATCCAAAACCAGTTGCCGTCTGTGACAGCTTTTAACTATACGTTTTGTTAAGTTTTTGTTTTTCTATCTTCACAGGCATTCATTGCGGTATCTTTCATATCATACCGCTATTAGCGCCGATTTATACATCTTGCATAAAACTTGAGTTAGACATGACTTTTAAAATATATAATATGCCAATAGTATTCACAATGCTCTTCTCGGTAAGAGATTTGAGTTAATCAATCTATTCAATGATTAACCAATACCAAGATGATAGGAGAAATACACCCCCAGTTACATTAATGGCAAGAATAAATTAGTAAAAACGTATATTGGAATTACACAACACGTGTGGCATATATGTCACCTCTGCACTGATGTTCTTACAACGGTATTTTATTATTACAATTGTATTACAATGTAAAAACTAAATTTCCTTGAGCCATTAATAGAGAAGTACATGTGGGCTCTTTTTTAGTCTGCTGGTATAATTTATTTGTTATATTTCAAAAGATTCATTGTAATGTATATACCTGAGATTTTGAACAAAAAGACCATGTGATACATTTTTATACTAAACTTAAATATTTGTTAGGTTACTGTTATGGAGCCAGTGACATATTTGAAGATGTAAACACTGCTGTCACAAGATCTTTGTATTGTTTGTCAGAACGGTTTACTGTTTTACTGCCTTAATACCGTAACTACTGATGTCTCCATATCCTACTGCGTGTTTAACACTAGACAAAGCATTTTTCAATTTTTAGACACTGGATTAAATATATTTGTAAATATCATCCAGGTGTTTAAATTGTGTTGTATAGTATATTTATGTTATTAGTTCCTGTTCATTTCAGACAAGCCAGGGTGGATTTCTCATCTTACACCATAACTTTGAGCATAATTCTTTTAAACTGTGCACATCCATTTGATATGTATGTCCAAAAATAAGGAATATGTCATCTAAACTTTCTGCTTCCATCTTCGCTTAAAATTTATTATCTACTTAACTATATTTACAAGTATACTGCAAATCAAACATTATTAACTTGTGTCCGTTATCCTTTCTGTAGTAATGTAAAATTCCCGCTCGGAATTATTTCCTAAAACGGTTTTTCAGCCGATGTTTCTATTGTTATTGTTTTGTGAAACACAATTTCGACAGGTGAGAGCAAGGGATCAGTTGTTTTGGAATTAAAATAATAAGAAAAAGTTGTTCTTTATTTTATTTTTTGTGCGCGAGAGTTTAATTCAAATATTATTTTCGTTCGTCACTGTGTGGTTGGTTTATGTTGCCAGCAAATATGTCAGCATATGCAGTATCAGCGCACATTTTGAAGCAAATATTGTTGAGGGAGACACACACATATATACTATGGCGAAAATGCACTATAAAGTAAAACCGGTAAATGCCAGACAATATCAATTTCATTTTTTAAGATAATTATTCTCAGTGCATTGGATGTTTATGCACTGTAATTTGAAATTGACAATCCCTTTTCTATTGAGTGAGTGACCCATGTCTAAAAAAGGAAGGTGCAAATCACTGTTAACATTTTCTTAAAGGCCCATGTCTTGATTATCACAAGATAATCCTCGTTTATTGGGGAGTGGCTATGCATAATGTCTAGTGTTAATTAGTTTCTCGTTATCAGCACAGTGTGTTTACAGAACATCGTAATCCTCTGGGTACATTTACAAACAGATTATTCAATATAGCGAACTCAGATCCATTACATCACGGTTGAGTCACTGTGGTTACATTGTAGACGTTATAGTTTCGACACGGTCTTTTTTAGTGACCGTGGTTCCGGGTTATATTCGCTTGTTACAGAATTCGCCCGGAGCAATCAAGTCATAAATTGAGTGACATTGTAGTGTACGATATCGATGAAATATCATGCGTTACTCAGGCCGGAAAGCAGATTAAACTGTATTTAAATTCGTATTTCGACGAGTCCTCAAGTCCGAACGCACGCTTCCGTCGTTGTTTATTTTCTGGCATAGACGAAAACAAAAAAAAATGACCGAAATAGAACATAAACTCCCTCAAAAATAATCGACTTACTTGCCGGTGAAAAGGAGGAAAATTCGCATCATACTCAATTTACATGTCGGCATGATAACAACTGTGTTCGTGGTTGGTTGGTGTTCACATGGTGTGATTTCTGTGGGGATGACACGCATATAAATTCACAATCAGTGCGGACAAGAGACGTAAACGCAGCTGAATAAGCTACTCGCTTACATTGTATCGTTGTTTTTCACCACGGAAGACGCAGTACACATTCAAATATTTAAAAAATGGAGCATGGAGATTTGTATTCAGGCATATTTATTACATGAACTGCGTAAAAACTACAAGTTGAAAACCCTTTGTGAGGGAATTCGCAATAAATCATCACTCTCATTGCGATATTGACATGAATAAACTGCTTTCAAACAATACATGGTAAATTGACAAACAGGCGAAATGACGGTTAGAACCAAAGGGGAAATGGCCAATATCGAAAAAAACAAATATCTACGATCATATATAGTCCGGATCTGGGTAACGGTAGTCAGTAAAAATATAAATGGTAATAAATCGATCACCACGATAAAGACGAATAATGTCCTTGCCAACATCTTGTGCATCTAAAGTTCACGGAACCGCAAATTTCAGCCAATAGAAATATTCATAATATATCTCATATGATGGCAAGAGTTGGCAAAATCGATAGCGGACGTCATTTTCAAAGTTTGGCAGAATATCGGTACTTGTAATTTGTTCACAAATAAAATAGCGATCGATATAAGAATATTATGACTTCCGTTTATAGTACAACGGAGTCCCGGGAAATGAAAATTGGATAATTTGTGACATGCCTGTAGTATGTCGAAGTCGGTACCTTTCTTATTTTCTTTATTTTGTATACTGAGTGTAATAGCACAGTCACGCGTATCCCAAATTGTTTGGGGTTATATAGTCACTTGATGATATTTACGTACGCCCAACAAGTAACTAATATTTTTTCTAGGGCGTACGTAAATATCATCAAGTGATCCCCGAACAACTCGGGATACGCGCGACTGTGGGACCCATACATCACCCATTTATTATTTCGACTGTCTGTGGATAGGTTATAAATTGTGTGCAAGCTTTTTCTCGGCTGCACGACTCATTTTAGCAGTATAAAAGAACCAATATAGCGTACTTGTATAAACGAGTTATAATAAAAATCATGTATGAGTGATGAAATTTTTGTGATTATAAAGCAAACCTAAGTGCAGTTTGCAGTAAACAGTGCCACGCCGTTATTATTTTCTATTTTTTTTTCTAACACGTTTATTATTTTCTTTCAAAACATCCTCACCGATGTCAAATATATCCATGTTCTGACATGTATTTGAGAAAAAAATGCATTCAAGGGGAAGTCGTAAGTAACTGCCAACTCAATCGATTTGACTTTTGCTGGATTTATTTTTTGTCCGAATGTCACTTCGTCAGATTTTTTTTTTCAACATGGGTGTCACAATGCCTCATTTGGGTATGCACGCAACTTGACATGGAAACGCATTTCAATGCAATCACAAGTATGTCAGACACGAAGTCAACGAGACGAAAAGTGGCTTGCCCCGGGAGAAACAAAACCACAGGTAATGCGCCAAAATAAAACGTTGAAACGTATATTCCCACTACATGTTATGATATCCACGGTAAAGAGTCATACAGTTGAAACATTTGTTTTTACACCAGAATGCTATAGGCAAAGGTTTATGCAGACACTCTCATGAATAAAACACAATGTTAAAATGCTATTTTCAAATAATCCACGACTCCGAAGAGGGATTCTCCAGAGGATTTTATCATATCGCATAAAATCGTGGTACTCGCGACCTTTTATCGAATTGTTTTCCAGCTAGGTGACCAGCATCTCGTTCGAAATATTATTAGCTAGTCAATAAACATGAAAATATATCGAACCATATACCAGCACCACCACCGATTCCATGGCTAGTATATTCATAGTCACAAATATTACAATACGGTGTAGACTAATATCAAATAAATAATAAGATTCATGATAATTTATTATGGATTCAAATAACTGAACTCGTCAAAATATCTCACCACCATTTTGTCTGACACATCAAACATACAGACAGACTTATATGACGAGTAATAGAAAACAAAATCATGTCGTTCATATTCGAATTCAATGAGCATATGACAGTGATACTGACGCAGCGCAGACCCGCCGTCAATCTACCCAAAAGTACATTTACTGTAACGTTACACTAGGGGGACACTAGCCGGTTGTCGATCGGCCGGAACCCAGTATTCACCACTGTAAACTAGCCTTCATTTTGGTTCACAACAGATTTTAATCGAACATAAAATAAATACATGCTCATTTATGAAACGGAAAACTCTTGTTTTTATTTTCAACGCAAATAAAAGTTACACTGAATGGAAAAGCAAAATGACCGCAGAAAAGAACGGTCGATATTCCGGACACGTGAATATTTCTAGTGTTTTACAAGCTGTGGAAATAAATGTATTTTCTTGCTCTCAGAGTCTTGTCCTGACTGAGACTCCTTTGTTTTCACTGAATCCACTACATGGATAAGCAGATTTGGATTATAAACTAACTAAATGTTTGGACAAGTTAGCCAACTCATCATGAGGTACACGCTATTTGGGACCACAATCGTAACGTCACATCAAGGCTAGTATATTCATAGTCACACCTATGCATTTTTGGTTCGACATATTGGCCGAAAGTACACCGAAAAAATCAATTTACTGAACAATTACCGGAGCTGTGTACAGCAGCAGGACGCGTAACGAACTAATCCCTATTGTTTAGGGTTCCATTTATAGTCCATTTATAGTTATAATGTCGGTTTAAATTAAAGCAGATATAATGATTTCGATTCGATACAATCTTAACAAACCGCTTAAATTCAAACGTCCGATAAAACATCATACATACGTCTATAGTGTTTCAAACTACATTAAAACAAGTATTTACTTCAAAATCTCTTCAATAAAACTATGCGCACATTTATTGTCTCCAAAGTTATTGCTTAATAAAAAAGGAATTCAGTTAGTTGAGGTTAAGGAGTCGTGTTACTCGTTTGCAGCCGTTTTACTAGCTCAACGGATTTCGAAAGAGTAGTATTGGGTATAGCGCCATCCAGTGTTTACGGAAAAAAAAAACATGAAGTATGACCTTTAGAAATTAGGTTCAACAACCTGTATAACTGTATATTGTACACAGTACCATAAACAATATGTGACAGTATATAAATATATTAAAAAGACAATAATGGATGTATGTATGCCAAAGAATTTATCTTTTTGTTTGGACGTATTAAGATGTATATCTAATATAATATAATATACTAGTATTAGCCACAATCAATATTTGTTGCATTCCATATGATCTAATATTTATTATATTTTATTTCAATCAGAGGTATAAACTAACTTTCATCAGCAAAAGATAAGATGTGTGATGAGATGTCATAGTGTCCGTTTCCCTGGGGGGAGTCATCGTCTTTCAAAAGAGACGTGTTGCCATGAGAGTGGTGAATACTATGAAATGGATTGACAAGGCAATAGATAAAGAAGCAAGATACATTCTGCCATCACATGTTTTAAGCCTAATCTACATGCTAGTTTGTAATAGATGGATGGATACTATCTAGTTCACATCAAGTAAGTTGAAATAACAAGTACTAGATTTTAAAAATGCCTTGCCTTGTTATAGTAGTAATAAGATGGATAGTTAGATAGCCACAAAACGATGTCTCATGTTATGCATCTAATTCCCGATCGACCTCGTTGACTGAAAAGAATAACTATTTAAACTAAAATATTGTGATTGGCTCCGTTTAAAACCTTCCTATCATGGTTTGTAAATATATGACACCGTTGGTTTTACATGGACTACCTCTACCTCTCGCGTATTAAAATTGATCTCACGTATCAAATAAACACCTGCTCTCTTGACTGTAAAGTCATGTTGCTAATTAGTGTTGTATATTTCTTGGTCTTGTGTATTTCTAGGGAGTTGTGTTTTATTTGTTATATTTGTCCGTATCATTTGTCAGCGACGGTTATGGGTGTGTCGGGGTGATGGTTTCGAGTCGGATTGGGTTGGTGTGAGTTCTGTTTCGGACCAGGAGTGAGAAAGAAACGGTTTAATTCTGCAGTTTAGCTTGAGCGACCGGGTCGTAATGCTTGCTACTCTCTGCCTCCGCTTCCTTGCCCTCAGTATGCTGCCCGAAGCCCAGTTCCACTCGTTGTGTGTACTCTTTTAAGGGTTAACTTCTATCATGCGCCAGCTGCACTTTAGCCAGTGTTTGTAATTAAAAACAATACACTTCGAATATTAATTACAATATTTGATTAGCGCTAATTAATGAAAAGGAAACCACTGTTACAATAATTGGCAATTAAGATAAATGAAGACAATACAACTCGGATGTTGGTTACCATGTTTGGTTGGCATTAATTATGAAATAAAAAACCGCTGTTACTATCCTTGGCGATTGAGATCAATTAAGCTATATCAGTTTCCCAAGTTCAAAGCCGGTGGAAATGATTAGACGACCACCTGCTGTGACTAATTAATGTGCTCATTGTCTCAGCTACTAATGTTATATAATGATACGGGTAACGTAGTCAATGAGAGCTGGTACTGAACAATCGATTCGCTAAACATATACCATGACAAAGGAAACTAATTCAGCTGGCGACATATCACGAACTTTCACATTGGAGATGCGACAGTGAATATCGCTGGAAATGTAAATATGCATAAAAAAACTCCTAACAACTTCCTAACAGGTGTCTAATTTAGTAGTTTTAATTAAACATTAATATGATACAAATTAGTGAGTAATTATCTCATTTAAGGCGGTGCATCAAAGAACTAATTTGGAAGACACTTATTTCATGAAGTGAACCAAAATGCCCATAAAAGTGTTTTAATTGTATTCATCGAATGAGTATTATGGTGCTTCAGGGTATATTATCGAGTTCGAAAACCTGCCAGTTGAGCTTGAACATCATTTAAATCTCTATGTTCCTTGGTAGATTTGCTGCGTTAACATTTAACAAACCAGGAATGATTCTATTGGGTTATTTCCTCAACAGATCATCAAATGTAGTGAATAACTGAACCATATACTGTGACATGTCGTATATAAGCCCAGTACGTTTAGTACTTTCTTACATAGATAGATATAAATATACATTTATCAGATATAGTAACTTCTATATCCGGGTATTTTCCCTAAAAAGTTTGTGTTTCTTTGATGTGTATTTTGAAAAGGAATTCCAGGTGTTATATACCACGTGTTTTGTTCTCAGAGAGTGATAGCAGAAGTGTTAAATGCATGGGTAGGCTTAATTGTTCAAATACACTGACAACAATACTAGATCGTATTGTGGGAATTAGCAAGACACTAACTAAGTGTTAAAGGTTTGCAGGAAACTGAACGAAACTAAAATACTGACCCAAATACTGTTTTGTCATAAATTACATGGGAATTCTGATGTCGGTTTTTTTTAAAGTAAATACCTGAAAAAAAAACTAATACAAATTTGTAAAATTTGAGCAATCATTTGGATCCACGCTAGAACAATAATAATAAGATACTCGTACATTCAATTGTGCCACTGTTGGCTATGCTGTCGATAATATACTGAAATATTGTACAGACAGAATAAATATGTTTTTGTCTCGGTGGACACACTGTGTTTTGAGGAATTCAGATTAAATTGCATTATTTCATAATATATACACACTGCTTTTTAACGTAATACATATGTTGAAAATCTTTAATATAGAGAAGAAAATAACCATTCCATAAAACTTCATTTTAATTTAAACAAACGTCACTGTGTATTCTAATTCTGATTATTATTTGTGTCGTATCGTAGGTACAATTATATATTGATTGCAACGTTGATTGCTGCGCGTCGGTCAATACTCCAGCTGTACTTTCTTCGTGCATATTTTGAGGTATCTTTGTAATAACCTTATATTCATTCATATTCAAACTTGACTGCGTATTCGCCATTGCATGTACTTCAAATATATCAATTGTTAACATACTTTATATGATGTTTTTTGCAGAATTAAACAATGCATTAAAGGCACTTCTTGATGCTGATGTGACCCATAGTATCAGCGGAAGAGTTAAAAGGTAAACCCAATCACCAATAAAATAAATATTATGTATATCTGTTTAATTTATTTAAAAGATTCCTCTCATTAGTAAATAGCGCCCTCACTCAACAATATTTAGAATGAGTGGTTGGTCAAAAGTTTGATGAGTCAGGTGCATCTATTGGCTAAGCTTGTTGTACATAGATGCAAATGAGTATAGGAACCATTAATGCTGTAGGGTGTACTGGGGGGGTGGAGCATGTCATGTTTGTAATGACTGGCTGTAATGCGGTATCTCGTTGTTTTCAAGATGCAGCATGATATTTGTTGCTTTCTTGTTTGTTCAATTGTGGCTAAAATGTGTGTGGTGGGTGGAAGATGTGTTTATTGTTTGTTGAGTCATTGTTTAGACACCCTGCAGCTTGAAATGGTATGGCCAAATCCAAATTGGATATGGTGGTGTTGAATATCTGTGCGATATGGCAGTGTCGTCTAAAAACCACGCATCAAAATGATTTCTGTTTATTTATTTACTGTTGTAGATCCTGAGAACTAGCCATTGAATATGATGTCGGGAATAAATGTTTTTCTGAACAAGCTTTATTAATTATTGCTGGCAATATTCCAGTATGAATTGGGAGCAAATTGTGACACCAAATCTAGTCGTTGTATTGTTATGCCTCTAAAATATTTTTTTTTTAAATAAAATAAATTAAATAGAAATATATTATGTGTATTTTTGTATGTGGAAACATGGCTTGCCCATTAATAAATATAAAGAAGTGTGGTCTGCAGTTCTTTTTTTTTATTTGTGAAAAAAACTTTAGTGTAAACAATAAAACACTCACAGTGCAAGGCTAGTTCACCAACATGTCTATTCTCTTGCTTGAGTGTGAAAGTACATGGTTTAGTGACTACCTCTTATATTTTTAAATTATAGAATTTTTTTTTTTATTTGGAAAGGTTCTTCTATAAAAATAGAACAGATATATTACCACTTACTTATAACAATTATTGACTTGAGAGTAACCAAACTAATTTAACAAAATTTTCATATAATTTATTTTGGAAAATAATATCATTGTCAAAATTCATATTAATGTTCAGCATCTGTCTCTAATATTTATTTCATACGCTTTTACTTAACTAAATATTATTATTTTACTACATTTTGAAACTAGATGCCAGCGACCGGGAAAATTGCCTCTTTTCTTAGTAAACTACAATAGCTATTAATAATGTTTACGAGAATTGCTATTCAATTGATTTTGTTTTATGCTAAACATGTTTTTAACAATGACTGCGGGCAAAGGGTACTTAAAACACAGACATAAATTAGAATTTGATGGAATGTTACCTCATTTGATTATGATATTAATGAACAATAATTGACAGAATGAGTCAACAACAAAGTTGGATGGTTTTAAGCCGGTTAAAATCAAACCTATATTTGACTTTTTATTACCGACTTTGAAATGTGGAAGTCTGTACTGGAAAATATGCGAAAGAATACACGTCTTTCCAGAGAAGGTGTAATTGGAGAAGGTATAAACGTAGTCTAGAGACCAATATTATAGAGAGGCGGCAAATGCAGTGCAAAATTCATCAGTACAGTTTAAAAGCTGATTGACACACAAAACAGCCGATAAAGTGTGTTAATCAAGCACATCGATATTTGAGAAATGTAGTCTCGAGAAGATGAAATTGTGAAGTACATTCATACATGGCTTCGCGCAACAGTATGACAGACTTAGAAGAGAAATGAATGGTATTTAGTGGGACAAGTTAGCTCGTAATAAGAACTTCTGCAGACTACAACTTGTCAGCCTGGAGCAATGCAAAGCAAACAACACAGATAATAGGTATGCACAGACCACATGTTGTCCTGTTCACTATAAAAGAACACGAAAAGCCGACATGACAAGACAACTGTGAAGCTGATTGGTTATGTCAATCTTGGTGATCACAATCAGGAATCTAATGAATTTGGGGAAGCTTGCAGCTTAGAGTAGAATCCATACCTCGCATGTTGGATGATACGATTCGAACGACAAAACGTCTTGATATGTGAGATATAGAAGATAATATTTGGTAATCGTAGTCCTAAATAACTATTAAACATAGCTGAGGAGTGATGTCACTCGACGGTTGTTAATTTGTTGCTTTACTAGCTCAACTCATGTCGGAGGAGTGATAATATGTATAGCGCCATACAGTGTTAACAAAACAAACAAACATGATGTACAACCTTGCGGAATAATGTTCAACAAAATGAAATATATATATTTAAAAAAAATAATGGATTTTTGTACACAGACATAGTTTTTTGTTCAAGATGTATGTCTAATATAATGTATCATCTATCAATCAAATATTTTTGCATTCTACGATTTGTAGCAGAGGATAAGATGTGATGTGATGATGGTCATAGGGACCGTCTCTCTGTGAGGACTCACCGTCTTTCAAAAGAGAATTCTGTTGCCATGAGAGAAGTGAATACTTTGAAATGGATTGAGCAATGCAATAGATATAATTAAAACTTAGTTGATTAGTTCAGTATGATACACGCTGCTATCACATGATTTAAGCCTAATCTATATTCTGGTTTGCAATATATGGATGGGCAATATCAAGTTTACATCACGTAAGTGGAAATAGTATTAGATGTTATCAATGCCTTGTTATATTAGTAATAATATGGATACACACACATGACATATTCAGTTAACGGAAGAACAACAAAACATATAGCATGTCAAATATTTTGAAAAGAGTGAGTGTATCTTACACATGTGGCAATACGCCATATATCAGTCAAAATCACAAAAGGTGGTAGAAACATACGGTTCATAGTCGACGACTGAAGCAATTTGACAAAATGCGATTACACAATTGTATGAAATGTTTTTGTCAAAATTGTAACATTGTACAGTACTTCGTACAATAAAACACTGTTTGTACTGTGTCTGGCTCATTGAAATGTAATCCAAATATGTTTCATTTTGAATTTCATAGTTATGCCTTCCCTGCTATTCTAACTACAGTCTTTCAGCTCTCGTTCGTATTTTTTGTGTCTTTTGTTTATACAAATTGTATGAATATATCAATACGTTATGATGCAATATTTACCCTAGCACCGTATCAATCGAATGTCTAGGCTCGTAATATATTCTATATATTCTAGAGTTAGCAGATAACCGCAGAACATCAATCCCAAAGACTGAATAAATACTTACAGTGTGATGTTCCTTTCGGGATGCTATAAAACACAAAAGACTGCTGTGCACGAGTGACGTACACTGGATTCAAAAAGCTGTTCCTAAACTTGCATGAATACTTCGCATTTGGTCAATACTAATCACAAGGGTCCCCTATAAACGATTTATCATTTCATGCATTCACTGAGTGGAATTATTAATTTTTTTATTTAAAGCACATCTGTAATAAAATTTGTTCTCAAATAAACAATTGCTTTAACTGATGTATCGTTAAAATATTATGATTGGCTCTGTTTCAACTCTTTTTATAATGGTTTGTAAATGCATGACACCGTTGGTTGAATGCTGGTATGGTATAATATCTTTTACGTAATAAAATTTCACCTGTTGTCATGATTCTTGGTTGATTTCTTTGTTAGGTGCTATTCATAAAATTTGTTTCTAGGGGAGTTTGTTATATGTTTAGCATCTTTTGTCGGCGGTGGCGTTTATGGGTGTTTAGTTCAGTACTTTTAATTGAACAATAATATGATATAAAGTAGTGAGTAATTATCTCATTTAAGACGGTGCATCAAAGAATGTAATTGAATGAAATTACTAAATTAACCAATTTGTAACACACTTATAACAAAAAGGCCAATACAAGATAATATTTAAGAATATATCTTTGTCTGGCTTGAAAACCCCTAGCTGAGCTGCTGGAACGCTTTTTAAACCTTCCTTTTGCATGGTATATTCGCTATATACGATGCCCAGGTTTGTCGAATCATGAGTACACTTAACAAAACTGGAATGATTCTATTAGGTTATTTATATCATCAAATGCGGTCACTTCTGACTCGAATATTGTGACACAAAATGTTAAAGAAATTCCCTTTTTCCAGGAGTCAATAAATTTGTTTAATTTTGTTTTACTTTCTCACATATAACAGTGCCAGTTACATATATTATATCTGTTTACCTTGTTATTTACCAGAAGTTGATTTCTGCACGCTATATATATACAAGGTGTGTGTATCTGTAGAAGATCGTCCAGATGTTGTTGATGTTGCATTTTTTCGCCTTAGGGCATGATTGCGGAAATGTTAAACGTATGGTTAGGCTTAATTGTGTAGCCAACATAATGTATAATATATTGTTATAATCGAACAAATACACTAGCAACAATACCCGATTTCGTAGTCTTTTTTTGATAAGCAAGACATCAACCTAGTGTAAACGTTTCATAAGAAACTGAACGACACGAAAGGAGCTTTCAAGTTTGAACTTCTCTGACTAACTAAAACTCAAGGTATACAGTGCAGATTGCGTGAATATTTATATTATATGATCATAACCCTAAATTACATGGAAATTCTGGTATCGATCTTTTAAATAAATTTATATTTTTCAATATGTATTTTGAGTGCATTTTAGCGTCAAAGACGGAACAACTGTAATTGTGTTGAGTTCGTAGACATTTGTATATTTTAACAACTTAGATTATACTGTAAATCCGGAAATCGTTGAGACACGATGGTGAACGCATTCCAAATTCGAGTGTTCAGAATGCAGTTACACACAGATGATAATTTGGCATCAAAATACATCGGTAGACGTACGTGAAAAATTAGCTAAAGTTATCTCCGTTTAATTGGCGTCTTCGTACACTGGGAACCATTCGACAGTCACGTATTCAATTACACGAGTACGGCTTCCCTGAAACTGAATGCATCTAATACAAATTGGCGAGATTACTAACGAATGAAAACTGAAAATGCTTCTTCGAGCGATCATTTGGTTTTACGCTCGAAATTATTCTGTCACTATAAATAAATATGTAGTTATGTTTAAAATTCTATGTATACGGTAAAGCCTACGAGGACTTCAATGGGATCTAAAGTTTAAATCGAGATAAATAAGGTCGAGACCCCAGTAATATATTGCTTTCGGTATATCATTGTCTGCTTAGAAAAACCGCAAGCTGATCTGTAGTAATGTCCCTCGAATTTGTTTCTAGCTTGAAAGATTCGTTGGATCGTTCTCGGCTGTATAGGTTTATCATATCATAAGTGCACTTAACAAAATAGGAATGATTCAATTAGGTTATTGCTACAATATATCATCCCAATATTTTGCAACGCGGTTATTGACTGAACTTTGATAATGTTACACAAAACCATGCGTAAGAGTATACCTTTATTTATGTTTATATTTTCGTAGCAGTTTCTTTCATTAAATAATTTATGGTTATAGTAATGTTTATTATTATTATTATTATTGTTGTTTTTGGAGATGACATGGGCACGTTTTTGAATGCCAGAATTGTCAAAGAACCAGATCATATAATAATTTACAACGCAACGTATCTTAGTTATAAATGAGATAGAGTATGTATTGTGAACTATATTAACACAATAATAAGACGTCAACGTTAAACGCTGGAGTAAAGTATCAGACATAGTTTTACTATCTATGAGTCTGTTGATATTCATAGTATAAACGGCTAATGTACACTTAATTTAAACAGTCTGTATAAATAGACTGAGTGTACTAGTGTACTATATGATTGACGTACGTCCAAGGAGGTTTCTGGAGGAAACGTGAACATTTTAGTGTTTTACACAATAATTCATTCTTACTTGCCAAAGAAAGGTGCATTGGAATTTTTTAAACTGTGCTAAAGCTTTCGACACGGTGAACTTCATGGTGTCAGTATTTCTGGAAATATTAAAAATGTTGTAAGATCTATGTACACGGATGTGTTAAACTAAAGAAAGGTATTTCTGAATATTTTCAGTATAATATTGGTGTGACAGAGTACACTGTTCAAAATCCTGTTTTTGGCCTTTTTAGTTTGTGTTTTGGTTTTGAAAGAGTGCTGTTAACCCAAGAACTTTATTCTGTTATATGTGGACAAATATAAAAATATTTGCTGACTCTGTTGTTCTAATTGAAGTACGATTCTGTAATGAGTGGAAACTCAGAATTAACGCTGAGAAAATGAAAGTTGTATAGAAGAGGAGTCACAACGCTAAAAAGGTGGCGATTAAATTATAATGTTTTTTTTAAAGTTATTTGAATGCCTAATTTTGATGCCTATATGGTGCAGGTTAGACATCTGAGATTATGGACAATATATATGTTCAAGTGGAATAGCAGTTTATTAAGAATGTGTAAGAAGATTCACTTTTGTTCATATGTTGTCCAGATGTATTAACTATTGATTGTACTGAACTACTTGACAACAGAGGCACAAAAAAGGCACATGAAAATATGTACACGCTTCATGAAGATGTAACGTTTACAACAACAAAATAAAGTATGTTCATGTGGGTTTGATATTGTGCGGGATTCTCATGGAGATAACAATAAACAATCAATTTAAGGACTGGTATATTCAAATTTGTTGAGATGAATTAAGAATCTGTAATAATTTAACAAACAAATACATTTTCGAACATTTCTGCAAATGCTGTTTAGTTACGCTTTTAAACTGTAACACTAATCTTTCGTCACTAATATCTGTGGGATATAGCAGTTTGATATAACTGTCTATATTGAGGCTGCTTGGATTTTTTCCTGAATGCACGAGGCGTACTTATCCGTGAATAGACATGTTGTGTGGAGACTAAATCAGAAAGTGATTGGTTTATTTCGATTCCGGTTATTTAACAACAGCATTTGAAAGCTACAATTGATTTGGTAGATATAAATGATTTCCGTTGTTTATACATTATATCGGCACTCAATAACGCCAACCACATTCCCATGGCATAAATTGCCCAGTAGTATGTGTAAATTTAGTATACCTAGCATAAGAAATAATGACATTGTTATGTACTAGGACGTATTCATATACAACAATATTCAGCGGTTGTTATTATAGACATTCTAATTCCGAACCCTATCAATGATGAATAAAATACTCGATTGTGCCACTGTTGGTTATGCTGTCGTGAATAGTCTTAAATGATGCAGAAACACAATAAATGTTATTTTATCTCGGTAGACACATTGTGTTTTGAGAATATATATTTCCAATTATGTACACACTGCTTTTAACGTAATACATGTTTAATATTGTTAATACAGAGAAGCCGAATAACCATTCAAGAAACAGGATTACTTTATATTCTAATTCTAACTGATAAATATTTGTGGCTAGTTTCAGATACAATTATCATTTACATGTCAGTAATTCAACATGCATGTAAATGTAAAAGTGCTTAAGATAACTACTGTCACAGACGTGGTACGAATACGCATCAAATACTGGAATAATTCTCCGCATTGCAGATGCTCATTATTGAGAATCCCATCAGCCACTGCAGTTGTAGATGAACTGCATCTATTTGTCTAGAATAATAGATTGTGCTTATTGCCAAAACCTATTGTTATCTGAATTTAAAATTGTAGTTATTACTTCATTCAAATTGCATCAACGAGAATTCATGTATATTCTAACTTGACTGCCTTAATCGTTATTGCAAAAACTTTAATACTTTCGCTTAAAATTATATGATGTTTTAGCAGAACAAAACAATGCATTGAATACATTTCTTAACGCCAAGTAACCTAAAGTTTCAGCGGAAAATAATATTTATATATATTACCATATATATATTTATATATATTTATATACATTACCACTGACTTATCAGAAAAGTCATGACTTCACACAGCAGTAAAGTGACCCATCTGAATAGTACTCTACTCACTGAATGAACTCCAACAAATACAGACTCTGAAACCGAAGAAGAGTTCTGTTCTGGTATGTAAGTATGTATGTTAGGAAAAGAAATGATACGTGTGATAAATTGTCAGCAAGGAAAATAACTACATCGTAAATTTTGGTACACTTTCGTGTTTTTCATCCAACATTGTTTAAATTGAAGTTTATGTGGAAGTGATAAGTTTATATATTAATATATTTTGCCTGTGTGTCTACCATGTACTTTTGAACACTTTTTAATACGTGTTACTGGTGGGGGCACTTTACACAACGTGTGTTCAGTAAAAGCACTTTTAAAGGTCTTGTAGTATTGCACATTTTTAATAATGGTGTTTTCATTAGAAAACTATTTTTCATAATTATGCATATTATTAACAATACAAGTGTTTTTTTAAAGTGCGAACACGCTTATAAATACTTTAATAAATATGTTACCCCAAAACAGTGAAAATGTTTAATTTGAAAAAAGTAGTGTTGTAATATAATCCATTTCCGAAAAAACACTTAATGTGTTTAATGTCTTCGTGAGTTTTGTTTTTCTTTAAAATTACACAATTTCGAATAGTGCTGAAAGTGTGAGGTGGCTTCATTATTCTGTATTTCGACTAGTGGGCACAATAATCATAGTCCTCAGCCTGACACTGGAATCGGAACAGTATAAATGTCTAACCGTGGCCGATCACAAGTTAACACAAAAATATTTACATAATGATTACAATGTAAATAAAATATTTGTTTCATCCATTATATATAACCATAAACGCTCAATTGTCATTTATACGGCTCAGATTTGGAGCAGATTCAAAAGACCATGTGACACTAAATAATACTAAACTTAAATAGTTCGCACCAGCCATCTGGCTTCATAACCAGAGATATATGTCTACAGATGTGGAGTATGTCACCTAATCTTCTTAATCGTCGCTTAACATGTATTGTCTAAATACTATGTTCACAAACATACTGCAAATCAAACATAAGCTAGTGTTCGCAATCCCTTATGTAGCGATATAATGACAGGTGTGAGCAAGAGACGAAGTTGTTGTTTATTTTAACTCACTTGAGTGTCGGGAAAGTTAGGTTTGTTATGTTGCCTACAAATGTGCAGTGTCAGCAGAAATGCAATACAATATAAATTACAATTGTCGAATAATATAAATACGCGTTACAAAGAGACTTTATTGGCGTAACTAAGCAAGTTCACTGTTAACTACCATTATTAGACAATTATGCAAATCGCATTACACAAAATACTCAACAAATGATAATCAGTTGATATAAGCAGAACTTTATAACTATGTTTTAACAACTTCTAACAAAGGCATACTATTGTCTAGAAGTTGCAATTAGTGATATTAAATGATCTGTGTTAGCGTCTATAAATAATACGGGTTAATTAGTTATAGTAATTGGTACATGGCTTTTATCTATTATTGCTCAACTAGGTAAACATATTTTAAGCATATACTGTGGATGACCTAAATGTTGATACGTTTCTTTCGGCATGTAGTGTTATTGAGAAGAAAAACGCGTTTTTACACAATAAATTGTTATAGGATTTACGAACTTTATTAGCTAGTCTATCTGTGATTATTTGTTCAATTGTTCTGTGTTACACATCTGCCTCCTTAGCTTAATCCTACAAAACATACATTCACAAACGAAAGGAAATTATCGTAAATTACATGGAAATTCTGGTATCGATTTTTAAAGTAAATTTATGCTTTCTATTATATACGTACAGCCACCTCTTGAGTGATTTAGTATGTTCTACTTGTTTTTTAACATGATAAAAGGAATACACCTTTATTGCGTTGAGGTCGTGGAGGTTTGTTTATTTCAACAGTTTATAATGCAAATATTTTAAAGCGGTATCTGTGTAGACAAAATGGGAATACTATACTGTAGATTTAGCAATCGCTGAAAAACGACGGGGATCGCATTTTGACTTAGAATTATATTAGAATACATTAACACATACTCAACAATTTGCCATTCCACATAAAACTAAAATCGGTATCTGCTAGGCAGTCGCCAAAGATTTTTAGTTTAATTACCGTCCTCGTACCCGGGGTCCTATTAATCAATCACGTATTCAATGACGCGGATAGCACTGTCCAATAACAGAAAGAATACAATACAAATTGGCGAGATAAAAAATGAAAAAAAAAAAGTGTTCAATTGGTTTTACACTTGAAATAAATCCGTCACTATACATAATTATATTTCTTTTTTATTTTATGTATTACAAGGACTTTCCTTGGATTTAAAGTTCGACTCGAGATAAAATGACGTATTAATTCATTTAATACATCTCTCGTATTAATTCATCATTGTCTGGTTTTAAAAATCGCTTGGTTAGACAAATTGCGTAACGATAATGCTGTCTGTAGACCAACAGGCCTTGTAGATTGAATACACATCTAGGGGGTTTACATTTTACATTACATTTACAGGCATTTTGCATACATTAGCCGCCATTTTAAACTCATGATTGTTACTTGTCGCGGGACGTTTCGCCATGGTGTGAGCGGCTTGGCTCGGATTAGCATACTAATTGCGGTGGCCATCTTGGCCCCATTTATAGTATCAGTTCCCCATTAATAAAACTGAAAAGTTTCCATTATAGTATCGATTCAATATATCATTCAACTTTGTGCAAATGCGGTTATTGGCTGAACGTTTATATATATTCCAAAACCATGCATAAAACATCCCTCCTTTTCAGGATTAAATATACTACTGGATACTGCTGTTGTTGTAGTACTTTCTTACATTACATTGCTATACATAATTTGCATCTCTAGTATATATTTATGCTTACCATTATATTATTATAACTGGGTAGACTCGTTTTGTGTGGCCAAAAGTTTTGTTCTACATAGTATCTAGGAGATGTATTATCTAGAAAGAGCGTCCAGGTGTTTTTACATCAATTATTTTTCTTAAACTCGGGGAATGCTGACCGAAGATTATACTTACAGGGATAGGCTTGATCGTATGATTGTAGTACATAGTTAAACACGACACTAATATAATAGTGTAAGAGTTTGAAATGAAGCAAAAAATTTAGAAACTTTTTAGAGAACTTATATGGCAAACTGTAACACTCAAGTTGTGGACGGCAGATCGATCTTGTAGAAACTTATATTGAAATGACGATTACCCCCACCATAAACATCACAATTAGGCATAAATATTTGAACTAAAATTTACTTTCCATTGTTTACGTACAGCCACTTTTGAGTACTCCAGTATGTCCCACTTGTATGTTTAGAATATCTCAATATATAAAATCAATCTACTGTAATTGCATTGAAGTAGCGAAGATTTGAAGAAGTTAACTGCTTAGATTGCGATTGATTTTATAACGTTCCCCGTGTAGGCAAAATGAAAATACTATGCTGTAAATTCATAACACTGAGACACGATGGAGATTGAATTTCAACTTCAAGTGTTCAGCGTGCAGTGACAAGGTGTCGCCAATTTGGCATTGCCTGTCAACAAAAAATCGGAATTTGTTAGGCGTACGCGAACGATTTGCTGAAGTTATATCGGTTTAATTACAGTTTTCGTAGACTGGAAACTAACTGGGGAAAATGAATGCATAAAATACAAATTCGTGAGATATCCAACGAAGAAACACTGAAAATGGTTCTTCGAGCGATTATTTGGTTTCTCGCTTGAAATAAGTCTGTCATTATGAATAAATATATAGTGTAAATTAACATTGTATGTATACGGTAAAGCCCCACTACAAGGACTTCTATAGAATGTTAACATCCATTCGAGATAACATGTCAAGACTGCAATAATATATTGCTATAGGTAAACCATTGTCTGCTTTGAAAAACCGCCAGCTGATCCGCTGGAACATCTTTTAACTTTTTCACTTGTAGACAGGATCATTTGCATCGTTTCCGGCTGTACATACTTGAGTGCTTTTAATATGACAGGAATGATTCCATTAGCTTATTGCTACAATATACCATCTTAATATTTCGCAACACGGTCATAGACTGAACTTTTATAGTGTAACATAAATCTTGTGTAAGAACATTCTTCCTTACATGGCCCAATGCACTGGATATAGTTTTTTTTTAGTTCTTTCTTATATTACTGTAATTATGTAATTATAATTCGGTACTATAATAACGTATATATATAACCATGCTTATCTTTATACTTTTATTATAAATCTATAGTTACAGAGTGCTTTGTTATGTGACAAAAAGTTTTCATTCAATTTCATTGCACTATGTAGCGTCCCGGTGGTTTTATATCTCGGAGAATAGTGACAGAAGTTGTACATACATGGGAATGCGTGGCTGTGTGGCGAACACATTGTTTAGAACAGTGTTACAAGAGGATAGGCACACTTGTAACAATACCAGATTGTATTCTGTAGATAAGCAAGACGCTAACATAGTGTGCAAGTTTTATAAAAGGAACAAAACAAACCTTTAGGAGCCTTTAATCTCAAACTTCCCCGACCAACTGTAAACTCAAGTTGTGCAGTGATTTTGTAGACAAATATAATAAAATAAATATATCTATATCACTTGAAATTCCGACATTTTAATAAAATGATACCTTTTATTATTTACATACAGCCACGTTTTGAGTTATTTAGTTAGTATGTTTCAGCTTATAAATGAAATGTGCTGTAATTAAATTAAGCTCTTGCAAATTTGTAAATTTCAAACTTCAATTTTTCAGAATGCAATTATGGAGCAACAGACAGACAGGACTTGAAAGTTAGTGTAGGTAATTATAATGAAATTATAGCAGGTGCTAATATAGCCATGCATGATACATTTTTTTGTTATGCAGTAGAAAACAATAAGATCTCAGTTCTTGAAAATATATTAGCTGATTTTACTGCTGAAATTAACGATTAAACAGAAATTTTGCTTGATGGGGAATTCAATGCCTGAATTTCCAAAGAACCATGTCATATAATTATTGACAACGCAATGTACATACTAATACCTCGTGAGAGTTAAAAATCAGATATCGTACATAACATTTGCGTCAATAATATCAACGTTAAATCCTGGAGCGAATAACACGGAAATTATTATTTTTTATTCTGTTGGTATTCAGACGGCTAAGAATTTCGAAAAAACAAATCAGGATGAATCACCACTACCATGTAGACATTCTCGAATTGTATTTAAAGGTATATAATGTCAATCAAATTATCCATGCCAACACGTTGTTATGTATGTATAAAAACAGTTGATCAAATGTGTTCTATGATCAGTTTAGGTATAGGAAAAGTGATAACATCTCATTCAGAGATTGGGTCGATTTTGTAATAAATAATGTAATCGATTTATTAAGGGCGTTGTTCAACTATATATTCAGCTGATTGGTCACGATGTAGCATCGTACCATTTCATAAAAAAAGTGATAAATCCGATTCTTACATAGAGATTTGTATCGAGAACGTTTTAGTGTAGTACACAGTAACACAAGTTTGATAAAGTTCAAATCAGTGAACTTCATGGTGTGTCATTGTACACAGATTTAAAGTCATGTGTTATACTAGAAAGGGATATTTCTAACTATTTTTTACTATAATATTGGTGTGAAATAGTACACTGTTCGAAAGCTTGTTTATTTATCAAAGGTTGTTTTATAGGGAGTACAGTTAACCCAAGAAATGTACGACGTTTCTAATCTGTTATATGTTGACGATATAATTATGTTTACCGACTCTGTGGTTCTTTCACAGCGTCTAATTGATGTAGGATTCTGTAATGAGTGGAAATTCATAATTAACGCTGAGAAAACGAAGGTCGTTATATTTAAAAAGGAGCCACAACGCTGTCAATTTAAGGTGTTACATTATTGTTCATTAAATTATTATAAATATTTTATATTTATTATTTGATTACCTAGTTGTGCCGATTATATTGTACATATTAGACATATAAAAGCATAACATCCACTTTCTTAAAAGGTTGTTCGGATGTATTAAATATTGTTGTGCTTTACTGAACGACTTGCAAAACAGGTACATAAAAATAAATATTCGAAAATGAATATGTAACATTTACAACAAAAATATGGTATGTTCATATTGGTTTTGGTATTGTACGAGACTCTCTGGGAGTTGGAAATAACCACCTGTTTCAGGCAAATTCAGTCAACAGGATTGGTATAGTATAGTACACATTCTTGACTAGGTATGTTGTGTTGTGACTTGATTATATAAGGAAGTGAATTAATGAAAGGTTCATTACGATTGCGGTTATTTAACAACAACAATTGGTAAGTAGATAAACAGTCCATATTTAAATTTTGAAATCTATTTATAGTTTCTAGTAGTATGTGGCTATTCAGTATGCCTAGCACATGGAACAACGACATTGTGATGTACTGGGACTTTTTTTCTGTTCAATGATATTCAGTGGATGCTTATATGGAGACAAAACGCGATCTTGAAATTTCAAAACCTGGCAATGTTGAATGGGATACTCGTTCATTCAATATTGTTAATTTTGAGGCAAATAACCCTTCCAAAAACAGAATCATTTTGTATTCTAATTCAGACTGTTGCTAATTATTTGTGTCTAATCACAGATACAATCACATGATACAAGTTAGTAATTCAACATGTGTGTAAATGTAAAAGTACATGAAATAACTAATGTCACAGACGTGGTATGAATACTGGAATTATTCCCCGCATTGTAGACGTTCATTCTTGGGAATCATATCACCAACTGCATTTGTAGATGAAATACATATGTTTGTTTAGATTGTGCTTATTCTCACTACACAATGTCATCTAAAGTTAAAATTGTATTTATTTCAAGTCCGTTCCATTCAAATTTAATTAAAGCGAATCCTTGCATATTCAAGCTAATACTGTCTCATCCATAAATTTACTTGTATAGTTCACTTGCTATATGTGATGTTCTGGGAAGAAAACAAATGTATTGAAGGCTTTTCTTGTTGCTAATGAACTCACAGTTTCAGCGGAAGGTCGGTCCAATAAATTACACAAACCATTTATTTTAATATGGGCTTCCATGAGTTATACAAATCGAATTGATATCGATAATATGTATTTATGACAACCCTTTTCCATAAAACAATATATCCGACTTGGAGATGATCAAACTAATAAATCTTTTATATAATTTATTAGGAAAATAATATCAGTGTCAAAATTAGTATTATTGTTCATTTGGGTCATGTGTCTCTAATATTTATTTCATTCACTTTTATTGTAACAACTAGCAGACATCGACCAGCAAATTGCTTCTTTTGTTTATAAACTACAATGGTTTTTAATAATGCTATAGGGGAGACAGGCACTGAAAACACAGAAATAGAATAGAACTAATCATATCATTAACATTGATCCTAATCAACATTTTGCACTCATTTGCATACCTCATCAAATCATTTGATATTATTAAACTTAAAATGGCAGAGTTGATCAACACCAAAGACATAGAACAGGACAATGGCGTCACTATATATGATATTGACAAACAGTTTTTGACATTTTTTATGTTTTCGTTATGACAATTTAACCTGGGCTATCATATTTCACAGAATGCTGCTGTCAGAGGAATAGCAAGAACTAGTCTGCTACTCGTCATATATACAGGATCTCTTGTATATGACTTGTTTTTACTGACTTTGCTATGTGGACGTCTGTGTTGGGAGTTTAATTGGAGCAGACATAAGCGCAGTATAGAGGCCAGGGGTGGCAAATACGGTGTAAAATACAGCACTACAATTTGAGTGATGGTTGACATATTTTAACAAATACAAATAGTTGCAGCTGTCCTAGAACATCAAAAGATTTCTTATAACCATATTTATGCCTGCTTAATTGTTAATCGTCTCTCATATACCTAGAGTTTTAGGACACATTAAAAGAAACTAACATCAAAAATAAAGAATATGAATTACAAATATATGTTATGTGACATAAAACCAGAGATACGTATGTCAACAAATAAGGAATATGTCATCTAAACTTCATGGCCCAATCTTCACTTAACATTTATTATTATACATCTGTCACAGTAACGCCATAAGTCACAGCGTGCCGGGATTTTGCTTTATTTTACGGAATATTTTCATGCTACCATATTAGGAAATGCGAATTCCAAATATGGAATGATTACGCACGTAAACATCCTCTAATAATAAAAACAAACATGGCTGCCACCAGGGTTTGACCCGACGCCACACAAAGAAAAGACATTTGCTGATTCTGTTCTAAATTTTCCGTATTTTGGCATTACCATCATGTATCTTTGGGAAGAAAAGATGTAAACATTACACTATGTTTGCAAACGTACTGCAAATTAAAATAAGCTGGTGTCCGTGGTCCTTTCTGGAGTGATGTAAAGTTCTCGCTGGGAAATAAAGATTTGTTAAAGAATTTTTAGAATTGAAAAAATAAGACAAAGTTGTTGTTTATTTTAACTCACTTAAAGTGCTTGAGAGAATTTAATTTAATTTAATTTAATTATTCCCGTTAGAAAATCGTGTGGTTGGTTTATGTTGCCTACGTCAGATGTTCAGTGTCAGCACACATGTACAAGCAAATACCGTTGAGGGCGACACGAAAATACCGTATATAGTAAAACTGGCGAATGAATATGAATATGAATAAACGTTGCAAGGTAGCGCTATTGAATATAATCGTATGAAGCGTCACTAAGAAAAATAAATGTAACTTAATCACATCACAATTATTCAAATGGACATGGTCACAAACTACTCTACATCGGATAAATAATTAACACTTTATAACTATCTTATAAACAACAGCTACCAAAAACACTATTATCTAAAAATTGTAATTAACTATATTAAAAAATATTAAACAATATATTTCTGCATCTATAAATAGTTTGAAATATTTAAATGTAGAGATGCAGATGATTTAAGTGTGGATACACAGTGTATACGTTTTGGTCGACGTATATATGTTTTAAAAAGTAAAACGCCACACAATAAATTGTTATGGCTTTTACAAATTGTATTAGCTAGTATACCTTAGTTTATTTAATGTGTGTTTATAAATAACGAATCCTTTTTTTCATCTATCTATCTTTGTCCTACAAAAAGACAATCACAAATAGTTTTTTAAAGGGAAATTCTAATACAAATCTACTATTCGTCTGGGTTCACGGAAAATAGTGGTATTATATCTGAGTAACGAATTCAATTAGAAAGTGAAATTGTTATCTAAAATCAGCACATCTGAAAGTATAGTGTTTAATGGCACGGTCGACGGAGCTTAAGGCGGTATTTCATTAATGTGAAAATCAGACACATTAAATTCACCTTATCGGTCGTATAATGTATAATACTCACAAAATACAGCATCGCTTATATTTTCAATTTCAGTCTGAGTATTAAATTACTGAGGCACGATGGACAGGATTACTGGCACTCTTATTTTGCTGTTGTAGATTCACTGATATATACGAGAGAATGTCGGGAGTGGTTACCAACGAGTTCCGTCAAAGCGGCAGAATCACGGCCGCTATTCGTCAAAGTTGAACGCATCTTCTGGTCGTAACTACTTGTTATAATACTTTCTGAAGATATCCGTAACGCTACTGCACAAATTTGCTAGACATGTTTTATGAATGCAAAAGAATGCAGTTCAATTGTGCAGATTTTGAATGCATCACTGACAGCGCTTGATGACAAACTAGTTCTGATAGCGACATTTATAGTTTCTCGTCCTATTCATTCCGGCGTCTTATTAACAAAATTAAGGTTTTTTTACGTAGGCTTCGGCTTTTTTTCTTTGCAATTATTTTCTTTGTGTTTTCATTGATAAGGTCAAGAGTCAAACAAAGTGCAATATCAAGAATACAATAACAAAATCATTACAGATCTAGGCGAATAATAATTTGTAACATGTGGGCGGGTTTTGCAAAATCAGGTCACAAAATTGTCATTCATGTTAACCCGTCCAAATGCCATTCTAATGTAATCGGGTTGATGGTATAACGGTCGGTTCTAACAGTGACTTACTACATCTTAAATAATGAGGGGTATTCTACCTAAATGAGCGGTTGCCATGACACTGGTGAACTAGTTTTTCTATATGTACTGAAGTGCTACCATATCAATGTGTCATCTGCTCTGTTTTCTGCATACCAACATTGTGTCCCTGCGAATGCATCTAGTTGTATGAATATATAGTTCTGTTTACTAAATCAAATAAGTATTCTCTTTAAACAGTCATTCTCTTGGCATATAATATTGGTGTCAGTAAGGCAAAACCGGACACTGTGTATATATATAAAGGTTTACTGGCGTCGGAACGCTTCATTTCCCAAACTAATGTATATTAGTTGTATCCACAATACGCCATATTCTTTCTACAGAGAGTGGAGCAGTGCTAAATAACATTCAATCAATAATCAAACATAATGCAAAATAATCTTGTAGAAAGGAAACATTATACCTTCTTTTCTAGTGTACAATAAATGCATATGTGCATTATTTATTAAAGGAAATATATTATTCACCCTTCACATTTTGTATATTGTTTCATGAGACCTCCGGACATGTTGCCAGTAATGTCAGAATGATAGCGTATATGTTTCTCTTTCGAAAAAAAACGTCTAATACCGTTCATCAACAATTCACAATCTTCGTGTAGAAATTGTCATGGAGTTTACCTTATTTCCAAGTCGAGTCTAAGGAGCTAGTTTTGTTTTGAATGAACTAGATTAAAAAGCAGTTTGTCTACGAACAACGATTATATCTTCAGCGTTCACAAGACTGGAAATATTGATAATTCGTCTTCATAACATTTAATGGCTCAAATCTCAAAACTTAACAGCAATTAAGGCCCCTTTTTGGCTTCGATACATGTAATAAATCGCTGAGGAAAAATGATGATTGGGATGTTTAATGGCTTTTACGTCATTATCCCCAGAGAAATATGCATGATAGAACCAATAAATTATCCAAGGTGATACAGTGAAGATTATTGTATGGAGCGTTTGTTTAATTGTAATGTGTTTCCGCTATATTCAAAACGAAACGAATAATTGTTATGGTACATTTGTTTATAACTATACATGCAGACATTACATTTAGTTATCACATATGATGTACTGACGTCCTTCAAGAAATATATAATATACACAAATACATAAATCGAAGATTTAATTGGTAATACGTGATGTATATTATATCTAGTTTCAAATCGACAGTTTTTATTACGTGTACTTAAGTCATTGAGTCAACCGTTTTCCGGGTTGTACATTTGGACCAGTGATTAGGCTTAAGTTCACGTCAATAACGTCATTTTATAATAAATATGATGAGTTATGAAGTTTTTCAACCTCTGCTTTACAGTTTATGTTCGAAAAAAGTGAGATTTAATATGCTGGGTCACGTTAATTAGTGGAATAAAATTCTGCACTTGGTGATTTAAATATTTAATGCAAAATAAACCGAACAGCAGATTAATCGATGATAATAACCGGTGTTACCCTAAAACATGCTTATGTCTATGCTGACCTTCGTGGCACCCAGATAAGGTGAATGATTTGTGTTTTTAATAACTGAATACACCCATTTAGGAATGACAAACCATACACAATCTTTGCTCTTCAAAATATTTTTCGTGATATTGACAAATCACACCAAACAAGTGAATTTAATGGCTCAAATCGCAAAGATTTACATCTGTTCGCGGTACCCGTGATGGGTTGCTAAGGGAAAAATAGATGTTCTCAACAACACGCATACGATATGTCATAACTTGGCAGGTACCATACGAATTAGCATGCACCATTGGAATAACGTGTTACCAGTCTCTTCAGGAAATACATCAATAGCATGCCTCAATATTTATGCCTTTCAGTGTAAATTCGGACATGTATGTATTTACTTCTATACAGCCCGGCAATTGCTCAAGTTCTGCTTTCCACCAAGTGCAGTTTCATGTCCCACCCCGAATAATGGCTTCACTTTGTGCTATACACATTGGTACTATATTTTTTATGATTATCTACTTTATGTAGCTACATGTACCAAGTGGAAAGCTGTCTCTGTCTTCTGATAATTTATAAAAGTTATTGTAATTCTGTCTATTAAATTTAGCAAACTTTCAGCACTGCTTCCCTAAGAAGACAGCGACAGATAAACACATACTTATATTTCGGAACACACTGCCAATTCTTGAAAATCATTACATGTCGCTGTGATATATCATATTTCAAACTTAAATCAGTAATAGCACACGAAAATAGCTTCAACATTACATTGGAAGCCAATTTGCCCTTATTCTAGCTTGATGTTCTTTTCTCACTCACAAAGATCAAACTACACGGCCAGGTCAATCGAGGCAAGTGCCTGTTACAGTAAATTACAAATGCAACAAAATATTCAATACGTCCCGAATTATCAAGTTACATTACCAAAGTTGTCATTTGGTTAAGCTTTGATCGTCATATTATAATAAATGTTGGCACTATTATCAACGGAATCACATATGAAAATTTGTATATAACACATAATCAGGAAATGTCATATGCTAAACTTCACTATGGGTATTTGACAATTATTCTCTCCATACTTGTTATTTGGCATGTCACTATGTCATTATATCTATATTCCATTATTAGATTGATCACATTGTGTAGTATTGCATAGTACAATTATCGATGTCGATGCAATTCTTGCTTTATTTCTTTCTATTCAATATATATTAACGATTGCGATACGGCTAGTTCAATTGAGGCAACCAGTATATACTAAAGTGTATAGTGCTACTATATTCACACGTATTCAACGTGTAACTTTGTTATGTAAGGTCAACGCACCAAAAATAGCGCTACAAAACACTGTGCAAAGATTAATTGGTGTCACACAAACAATTCATCATGTACAATACGAAAGTCGCTCTATTGGCAGCGTGTCACGTAATTCTTATATCCACGTTAATCGACTTTAAAACAATTATTCAGTAAGTGTAATAATGTTGATATTAAAAAATTCCCGGGCGTTCAGTTACCATGACAACGTGATACACTAGTAACTCGTATTTAGATTATGAAATGATGACATAAAATTTGATTTCACTTCGAGTGATAGGTAAATATCACGTTTTCCGATCGATTGAGTTGAACTAATATTTGTAATTTGGACAATGACGCAGCGGTAAATATGTAATGAATTACTCAACGCTCTGAAACTGCTCTAAAAATGCGTCGATAGTTTAATCTTTATAAACTCCAAGTTCATAAATGTCATTGCAAATGAGCATTGTGAATATTATAAATCTGATTCAAGCCTTATACATTTCAGGTATCTTGAAGCATAAAAATATGTAACACAGGATTCGAATCCATAACCACGGCAGATTGTCCCACGGTGTCACACTAGTGAGTGAAAAAGGTCACAATAAAAATTGAAATGATGCATAATATACGCCATGTAGCGGTATATCATAGCTACATCTTGTAAAGTGGCTTGTGTCATAGGTATTATATTTTTAGCATTACATTCTTATATACATTTCCGTATGTCTTCCACCGAAGTTTATATTAACTAATCTGTTATCGGATCGCAGTTACACTTGAATTCTTTAGTATACGATTTTTTTTAGGATTCTGATATTCTTTCTGGGTTGACAAAAAATGTTCGTGACTTTATGGAACTGCTATTGACAGGTGTTACACAAATTCGTTCAGGAATCGAAGATTGTTATAAAAAGTGAAAAGTTTGACACCATTTCAACCAAGAACAAAATAGATAGAACCGCAATAATATACATTTGAAGGACATGCAAATATATGTGATTGTTGTTTAAATGGGAAACACGTTGATAGTGTATTGATTTTGTAATTAAATACTTTGTTTGTGACATTAGATATTTTCGAAAATGTGGCGACCAATCGTATTCAATCGTTAAATGATGCCTGTAATATATACGGCGAGACGTCTATCCAGTATCGAATTACCAATTATAAAGACACTCGCTCTTTGTGTGTAACATTTTTCATGCCTACTGGAAATATTGTGTTGGTGAAACCATACACATCCGGTATCTATTTCAACTACAATCAATCGATAAAACAAAGTCCGGAAGCCAAGATAAGTATTTTTTTGGTTTCCCGTTCGATCAGACATGTATGCACCATGTATTGCCTTTTCTGAATCTGTCTCGACAGCTCCAGTCAATCTAGTACGATAACCTTTGCGGCGCGTGCATTGACAATGCATAACACTTACTATGTATTAAGCTGACAGATGTACACCATTTGTCTGGAGAATCAAGATGAAATTGTTGACACGCTTAGTAAAAATTCAGTATCAGCAATAAATATGATCTATAAAAATAGATTCTAATTAAAACACCAATCCATGAGGAAACTATACAACATTTGCACCGATTGCACCAAGAAATGATGTCTGACATCAACAATGTTGAAACATACGATCAACATCAGCCAAAGAACGGCCACCTAAATAAATGATCTAAATTTCAAGTTGTTTTTTTTCTATTTTCAATACTTACTTGGTATTTTGTTGTAACGAAAGTGAATTCATACCACTTCACAGTATTTTTTGAAATCTTTCCATGATATTAGACATACATTTATTATATAGAAAACCCTTAGAATTTACATTCTATCTCAATGTGAAAATTAAAAAATATGGTAATTGAAAAACAATTTTAATTAGTTGAATCTCGATATCACAACACGTGTCTCTTATACATCCATGTACCATCTGATCACCTTGGTGAATTCTGGTAGCAATGATGTCATTATTATTAGTTGTATTATTAGTATTAAGCCACTTTGACCAACATTTGTTTAGTTCGCATGTCTTCATCACTTGTTGTCACTTCATTTAATGTCATATTTAATTCAATTTAATATTGATAAACCAACCTAAACATGGCCAAGGCGCGCTCACATACCGGAGGAACAGCTCTTCCGCATTGTCATCCTCCATCATTTCTTATCTTTCAATGTCCTTCAATTGCTCAGGTTAATCGGTGTCAACCGTGATTACATTTTTTTCTCTAAGAGTAGGGAATTCGAATCTTGTGTTTATATGTTTGTATACGTGCCTGTAATTTCGAATATGGTTTATGCCTCGGTCCATAACGGCACTCGTACTGCGTGGTCTGCCAACAAAATAATCGATTAGTTTTGGACTATTTTTGTCGAGGTATTCTAACATATTTCCGTATAGGCCGCATATATAATGGTTATCTTTCTCAAGTGTGTGTGTGTCAAAATAATATTGACTTTACATGTATACATATCAACATACTGCACGATATCCACATAACACGACGAAACAATACCCAATGTTTTACAAACAAAAAAACAGACGTGGTTAAATTAGCGGAACAAGAATATAAGGCGTTTTGAAAAGATCGAGTGAGAACATCATACTACTCGTTTCCGTCACACAGCAATTCATTCTGAAGCAATCAGTTTGCCCAATGTCATTTGCATGTGAATTCTGCCAAACAAAGTACAGTACTGAACTCGCAGTTCAATGTAAAATAATGAATATCATCTAAATTGTCTGATTGTTTTGAATTTGTTAAAATTGACTGTAAGGAGAATATCAAAAACATTCAAATTTACAATTATATTTTCTAAATAGTGTCCTAATCAGACAATTATATACGTAATATCTGTACTGCATGATTGCGAACATTGATAACTGATTATATAATGAAATAGTCGTAAAGGGCTAATTTCAGAATTGTCTTGGAAATTACCAAAGTTTCCAAAGAGTAAGAATTCAAATATGTGAAAATCCAATCCAACAATGTTTTATTACAAGTTTCTTGAAACGTGATCACGCCAGCAGCAATCAATTATATGTAAGACTGTTTAGTTGATTTAGAATTAGTGTTTGCGGCAGGGTCGACCACTTATATATATATATATATATATATATATATATATATATTTGTGTGATGTCATTCTTGTCATCATACTGAACCATTCGCCTTTCACCACTAATATATATCTTAGATACACACTTTCTATAAAATTTTGCTTAAATCAACTGTGTATCGATAGGTATGCTATTTAATGTGTTTCAGATATACAACTCCTATATTGATATGCAGTGATGGTGTCACGACTTTCGCTTGTAGATGATATATATATAAATGAATTTTTAATTTTCAAATTCTGAAAACCAAAAAAAAAAAAACATATATCCTGAAAATACAAAAATAGATATATTTAAAATATTTGTAATTCGTCACATAAATGTTATTAATTTAGCACTCTCGAGACCACATGAAGATAGCATCTAACGAAACATCTATTTTTAATAATATGAACTTTCATAAATATATATGATATGATTTTAAATAATTCCATGACAATTTGTGTGAACTTACCTACTGTGAACCTCTACTGCACTCACAACAGCTGGTCTTATTTTACTTAATCAGCGTAGTTCTAAGGAACATTGCTGATACAGGTAGGGCATATATCCGTCACTGCGCAAAAAGTGGAATATTAGGTAGGCAAAGTACTGGATGTAGAACATCAAAGGAACATGTTTGACCATGTTTACCCAACTATGCCACTTGTATGATGAGTGCAGATCCCCTACCTTTACGCATTGTACAGAATGACAAAACAAAAACTCTTGTTTAAAACAACTCGGATAAACACCGGGACGATATTATATATTCTCTGTTCAATCGTCTCATGCGTGATGAGTATTTAAAAGTTAAAAGTTAAAAGTACTGTCACTGCATGTGTTTGTTTACTGTTACTAAACAAAGTAATCCACACAATTTTATACCAATTGCTGTGAGAACTTTCCCGTAACCACAGTCAATCGACGGGAGCTGTCTCATGGACAGACAGGATAGACAGACGCACATGATGCCCAACACGAAATATGAACGATATGCAATATGTGTATAATAAAGCATATGGGATGATATAGAATAAATCAACAACTGATGTATTTATTTTCAATAACATCGGAAAGATCAATAAAGAATAAAATGAAAACAATGTTAAATACGGTAAGCGGCATTATAATAAATTTTGAATATTTTGAAAGTTACTAGACTAGTGATGTGGTAGAGCTACATGGCTGACTCATGTTTGTGTATGCACATTGCCGGCGTTTTGAGGGCTTCCAGATGAGGGGTCGATACATTGTCACATACGACTTATTTACCACTTCCGTGTCACTGAGAATGTTCTAGAACCGAACTGTGTCTGGGTGGAATATTCTAGATTTGTTTTAAGAAACTGGTTGAATAGGTAATAGAACACTGTAGGAGGCAATAGAAGGTAATGGAACATTCTAGAAATTTATAGTAAAGTCCAGACTCATTATTTATGCTGATGTAATGGTCTATTTATAGACAGTGTGGGTATATATAGGGGAGTTGTTCAGATCGGAGATCTCGTTGAATTGTATTGGAGTTTAAGTATATAGTTATTGGAGTAGTGGAGTTTTACCGCGATATTATACTTGATGTTTGCAGAGTATAATAATACCAGTACCAGTTGAAACCTCATTTGTTGGCTCCGTGTTCGCATGTTATCATCACCGCCAGGGAAGTCTTTCTGTTGCTGTTGCCATTTTGGTATTCGAACCATCACACCTGTACTATATCAATGAAGGTAATATTACGTTGCGTGTGACATCTGGGGGCTTGTCCGGGATCAGTGAAGACATAGAGAAAACAACATGGCCAGCGAGATAAAAGATATGTCGAAACAAGAGTTGATGGAATGGGCGGATGAACTGGGAATGACTGGAGAGGACAAAAGGAAATTTATTTTGGAGATCTCAGCGGGCTGACAGACAAGCGGCGAGGGAAGAAAGAAAGGCAAAAATGGAAGCAGAACAGCGAGAAAAGGAAAGGGAAGCAGAGGTGAATAAAATGGAGATAGAGGAAAGAAAGGAAAAGTTACGGCTGGAAGCAGAAGCAGGCGAAAAAGAATTTGAGTTGCGGAAATTAGAGCTGCAAGCAGCAATGCCAGGGTTCCAACAGGCTGATTTTGGTGGTCAACGAAATGTGGTCAGTGATGCGCAGTCACCAAAGTTGCCTGCATTTGTTGATGGTAAGGATGAACTTGATAGTTATTTATTGCGGTTTGAGAGGTTTGCAACGAATGGGTTGAGTTGTCAGGCACTGCAGCAACATATGATGGTGTTACCGACTTGATGGTGAAGAAGCAGTTTATTGGTGTTTGTACAAGAGATCTTGCAGTTTATCTTAAAGAAAGAGCACCCAAAGATTTAGAAGAGTTGGCAGTAATAGCAAAGCAGTGCCTAGTGGCACATGATCAACAGATATCCACGAAGGACCAGGTGAGGCGTAATGATAATAAGACTGCCATTAGAAATACTGATGTCGGACAAGGTAGTAGTATCCGGTGTTTTGTATGTCAGGGTGTTGGTCATCGAGCAGCACAATGTCCATCCTGCGTTACTGATGTCAACCATGACAAAGGTGAACAGTGCCTTCAGTGTGGTGCCTTAGGACATGTGGCTAAGGTCTGCCGTAGTGGACAAAACAAGGGTCAAGTAAGAAAGAGTGTCAAACCCAGCACTACTACTGGTGCAGCTGCAGTGGTTAAAGAGGAGTCTAATATCAGTGCTAGCTGTGCTGTTCAAATTAACAGTGATGTGCCTAAAATGATTGAGAAGGACCATTTGTTGTTAGCATCGGGGGAGCAGTTAAAGGTTGTGAATGGTGCATGTATGGAACGGAGTGGCGTTGTGGAGGACAGGACTTTGCCTGTGGGTCAAGTGAAGGTTGGTGACACAGCTGTGACCATGTTGAGAGACACTGGGTGTAATGGCATTATAGTCAAGAAGAGCTTGGTACCAGATGACCAGTATACAAAAAAGATGGGTCATATATTGATGGTTGTTCGTACTGTAAGAAGGGTTCCAGTCGCCATGGTGGAAATTGATACGGCATATTTGAGAGGCATGGTTGAAGCATTATGTGTGCAGGACCCAATCTATGAGTTAATTGTTGGGAATGTGCCCGGAGCAAGACCACCATATGACCCGGATCCAGTGTGGAATGTGAGTGGAACAGTAACAACCACAAATCTGGTAAGGTGAAGCCGCTCAAAGTGTGTGATGTAAAGACTGGAGCACATGTAACAAAAGACAAATTAATCGAGATGCAGCAAGCAGACACATCGTTGAAGAAATATTATAATAAGAGAGAACCAGAAGTGAGAGGGCACCATACAACCGAGTTCCAGGTATATGGAGGCTTGCTATATTGTGTGTATCGAGATCGTTCAGTTCCAGGAGGCAAGACGGTACGACAAGTGGTTGTGCCGAAACTATTGAGGACTCGTGTGATGGAGATTGCCCATGATTCAATATTTGGTGGACACATGTGGATAAAGAAGACAGAAGACCGGATTGTGACTAACTTTTATTGGCCTGAGCTACATCAAGATGTTACCAGTTTTTGTAGGTCGTGTGATGTGTGCCAGAAGACTGTTTCAAAGGGATCAGTTGTGAAGGCCCCATTAGATAAGATGCCTTTAATTGATATGCCATTCAAGAGTGTGGCTATAGATTTGGTTGGACCAATTACGCCAGCCAGTGACGGGGATCATCAATACATCTTAACTATGGTGGACTATGCTACACGGTATCCAAAGGCGGTTCCATTTAAAAGTATTGATACCGAGACTGTAGCCGAGGCGTTGATTGACTTTTATAGCCGATTGGGGGTTCCAAAAGAAGTACTAAGTGACATGGGGACTCAGTTTGTGTCAGAATGCATGCAAGAAGTATCACGATTGCTCAGCATTAAGAGACTGATATCTACGCCCTATCACCCCATTTGTAATGGACTGGTGGAAAAGTTTAATGGTACTTTGAAGAAGATGTTAAAGCGGTTGTGCCATGAACAATCAAGGCAATGGCATCAGTATATTAGTGCTTTACTCTTCACATATAGAGAGGTACCACAGGAGTCAACTGGTTTTTCCCCATTTGAGCTGTTATGTGGTCGAACGGTTAGAGGCCCAATGAAGATCCTTAAAGAGTTATGGACCCAAGAGAGCGATACTCCTGAGATAGTTAATAGTTACCAGTATGTGTTTGAGTTGAGAGATCGGTCAGAACAGACTTTAGAGATTGCTCGAGAGGAATTACAGAAGGCACAGAACCGATACAAGTGTTACTATGATCGTAAAACGAAGAAGCGAGTGCTTAAGGAAGGAGATAAGGTGTTAATTTTGCTGTCAACTGACAACAACAAGCTGTTGATGCAGTGGAAGGGTCCTTATGTGGTGGAGCAGGTAATAGGCGAAAACGATTATCGAGTGAGGGTAGGTGAAAAATTGAAGACATATCATGTAAATATGTTAAAGTTGTATGTTGAGCGGGAGATCTCACCTCAACCAGATGTAAGTGAGACAAGTTACTCACCAAATACGGCCATAGACCTAATGAATGCTGTGCGCGCAGCTACAGCGGGGTGCAACAAGTCAGATGAAGAGAATGCTGTAGACGAAGATGATCTTCTAGAGTTAGGAACTTGTAAACCCAAGGAGTCAGGTAAAGATGTTCAAATTGGTACAGACCTGACAGAACACCAGAGAAAAGAACTGGTGGGTTTAGTCAATACTTATGATAAGGTGTTTACTGACTTGCCAGGAAAGACCAAGATAATCAGTCATAAGATTGACTTGACAAATGATACACCAATACGATCTAAGCCATACTCACTACCATATGCAGTAAGGGAGAACCTTAGGCAAGATATTGAACATATGTTAAAAATGGGAGTAATCAGGAAGTACACATCACCCTATGTGGTGATTGTAAAGAAGAAGGATGGATCGAATCGCATATGTGTAGACTATAGGAAATTAAATAAGGTCACTGTAACCGAGCCTGAGCCAATGGTAACAACAGGGGACATATTTCAGAGGCGACATAATAGTAAGTTCCTGTCAAAAATTTATTTAAGTAAGGGTTATTGGCAGATACCAGTAGCTGAAGAAGATATACCAAAGACAGCATTTGTTACTCCCGATGGAACTTATGAATTTTTAAGGATGCCATTTGGAATGAAGAATTCGGGAGCTACTCCGGTGCGGGGAATCAGGAAATTATTGTCAGGTATGGAGGGGGTTGGAAGCTATATAGATGACCTGTTTCAAGCTGCTGGGATGAGCATGTTCAAGTATTATCTGAGTTGTTACGAAGACTGAGGGAAGCGGACATAACATCTAGACCATCCAAGTGTGTTCTGGGTGCAACATCAGTAGAATTCCTGGGTCATGAACTTGGACACAATTGGGTGAGTCCAAGTCACGACAACATGAAAAAAAATTCGAGAAGCGCAAAGCCCAGCGACCAAGAAAGGTGTCCGATCATTCTTTGGGCTGGTCAATTACTACAGAGACCACATCCCCTTATTCGTAACTATTGCAGCACCCCCTGAGTGACTTACTGAGGAAAGGACAACCCAACAAAGTTGTATGGGGAGAGGCCCAGGAGAAAGCATACAACACTTTGCGGGAATACTTATTGGGCAAACGAATTTTGGAGTTGCCAGACCCACAGAAAACATTTGTGTTGCGGACGGACGCGTCTCAGGTAGGAATTGGAGCAGTACTTATGCAGAATCATGGTGAGAAGCTTCATCCAGTTGCTTATGTAAGTAAGAAGTTATCCGATGCAGAAAAGAAATATTCAACTGTAGAATAGGAATGTTTAGCCATTGTATGGGGCGTGAATAAATTTCGCCTATATTTAGCCGGTGTGGAGTTCATTTTGCAGACGGATCATAAACCATTGTCTTACCTGGATAAAGCCAAGTTTGCAAATGACCGAGTGATGAGATGGACGATGACTCTGCAAGGATATAATTATCGTGTTGAGGATATTCCTGGACGGGACAATGTGGTAGCGGACTACCTGAGTAGATTGATGGACTGAGGAACTTTTGAACAGTATAGTAGAATGTTATTCGTTTATGACTGTATTTCATATTTTATTATATTCTACTGTATGTGATTTTCGAATTTATGTACTCAGAGCTTCATTCAGTTCGATTTGATATATTGTATTGTTGTTTTATTTGAAATTGTTATCGTATTCGTATTATTGACGTTGTTGCTAGTCATGTAATATTATATGTTATAATATTATTGAGAGGGAAGGCATGTCGCATACGACTTATTTACCACTTTCGTGTCACTGAGAATGTTCTAGAACCGTACTGTGTCTGGGTGGAATATTCTAGATTTTTTTTAAGAAACTGGTTGAATAGGTAATAGAACACTGTAGGAGGCAATAGAAGGTAATGTAACATTCTAGAAATTTATAGTAAATTCCAGACTCATTATGTATGCTGATTCAATGGTTTATTTATAGACAGTGTGTTTATATATAGGGGTGTTGTTCAGCACTGAGTGCAGATCGGAGATCTCGTTGAATTGTATTGGAGTTTAAGTATCTAGTTATTAGAGTAGTGGAGTTTTACCGCGTTATTGTACTTGATGTTTGCAGAGTATAATAATACCAGTACCAGTTGAAACCTCATTTGTTTACTCCGTGTTCGCATGTTATCATCGCCGCCAGGGAAGTCTTTCTGTTGCTGTTGCCATTTTGGTATTTGAACCATCACACCTGTAGTATACCAATTACGGTAATATTACGTTGCGTGATACATACATAGATGAAAGGTAATCACATGGTATGGCAGATGTGATAGCAGCATAATTTTACGGTCTTGGACCACAATTTTTTGGACAAATTAACCAAACAAACAAGATCCTCAGGTGACTTGGCCAGAATCACAGAGACGTCAGTCAGTCGGGTAGAGGTTTGGTTGAAACTGAGACTTTAATTTTTATCGATGTGATTACAGTCACTTTATATTAGGAAATAACGCATTCATTAATTGTCATCCAATCACGTCGGGCATAATTAAATAAATAGTTGCAGTGTTGTGGAATAAATTGTTGGATAATGCAAACATGAGCTGCCTCATTCAGACACCTAAATCTGCACTAAATCAAAACTTGTATTTTCTTGTATTGTATAACAGGTTATGAGCGAGCGTTGAAATATCTCACCCAGCCCTTCCCCTGGAAACCAATTATCAAGTCGTATCAGTGAATTTCGTCGTAATTGCCAAAAAAGCAGACCGATATCTAACACATGAGAATATAATCATGATGGTTCCATGAGGAAAATGTTCTAGCATGTATCCGGTTGTCACAGTCAGGGGACGATTTAGTATTGCCGTTAGTATGCCGTTTTCAAGAGATTCGAAATGTTCCAAACTACTGTGTAATGAGAGTAATCACTTTCTCCATGGTATGCGTGCAGGATATTAATTTATTTAGCTGTAATTAAATATGAAGTATTCAAAAGCTAGCTTAGGATCTGTACTATCGCGTTACGCTACCAGCCAAATGCCACCACTGTCTGATTTAACTGATTGAACATAAATATCTGTTATGTTAGAAATATCTTTATTTATTAGTTTATAAAGAAGTTTATAAAGAAGGTATGTAGAATGCGTTGTTGAGTCACTAAAAAGCAATAGTAATTGAATACTGGTAACGATGGATTCTTAATTACCATTGTTTCATAGTGTTTTAACAATTTTATATCATTTCTTCAGGAGGTGTATGTATTAATGTAAACAGTGCTTGCTAATTAATTTAGTTTAATAGCATACTGTACTGTTCCAGGCAAACTTACTCTGAAAGATGATTCATATATATATATATATATACATATATACATTATGATTCGTACACTTTGTACCAACTAAACCACGGCACTCTCACGCATGTGTTGTGGAATACATAAGAATGACCTTGAGCATGCGCACTGCGCGCTGAATATGCTTATAATTTTAATGAAGTTATGACGTAGACATATCCAATGAGTATCATTTTAAGATGCAATTAATAATAGAAATCATTTATTAATTAATGCCTCGCGAACATATTTTCGACCTTGACCTCTACACCGTCCATTGTGGTTCTCAGAAGACTGTAAACGCTTTGTATTCTGATACTAAACTGATCACCATATTTAACAAGTGCTTCTTCGTCTACAAGTCTACCTTTGCACGCTAATAAAGATTTCAAAGCTATACAGATGGCTTCATGTGAAACATTAAAAAAATATATGTGCTAATTCCTGTTTTTATTCCGAGCAGTTTCAATTATTAGTTATTTGGGTCACATTCGAAGCTAACTTAACTAAGTAGTCTTTCGAGAATCTATCTTCGCCTATTTGTGAGAATTGGAAATACTCAACATTGGAGGATATTCAAAATTCAGACGCAGTGTTGTCAAAGAACACAGGTACGGCTCGCATCATTTTTACCTGCAGCGTTAAAATTACATAGTTTTCTGCATAAAACATTCTCTGCATGATTGACTTAACATTTACATAATTCGACGTTTTGGTATAGCACGTAATATGTTCATATTGAGTCACAGAGCGGCGGAGTCACCTGACATTTATCAACTGACTGGAACTTCACTTAGCATAATCACATGTAACTGTGTATGAACTTGATTTAGCCTTACCCGTTTACCCAAGTTCATTTTGTGGCTAAGTGTATAAGGCACATATGAAGGGACTTGGACACTATGCCCTTTTCATTTAAACAGTGATGGTACTGTTGTTGAGAAGTATTAAACGTGTAAGTTATGTGTTTACCAAAACAAAAGATATATATATATATATGTGTGTGTGTGTGTGTTAGTACGTTTCAAAACAGTTTTAATATGAGGATTAAATACTTAACTGGGCCTAATTGTGTGGCTAAAACCAGGTTTCTTACATTTTTGCGATAACACTAAACATTACCAATAAACCGCGAGAAAAAATTCTTTGAGATATTTAGGTTTGATCATCAAGTTGGGAGTATGACTTAGAAATTAGAGATAATTATAATCAAGTGGTCATAACTATCACATAAACAGAATAATTGCTGGCTTGTAAAACGTTATTATATGAAGCTCAACAGTCAAATTGAACTTTCAATATTTCTCTACAGTCTTGAAAATTATATGCAAAGCATCCCAGGTATGTTCCATTTATACTGGAGCTTCGACATTTTAACAGTTTGAAGTAAAAATTTTGCATATAAAACATTTTGAGGTGCCCATGAACCTTTAGCTGCATTTAAACAGTAAATATTACATATGCGACGACATTATTTTTTAGTAGAATTGTGTTTATAATATATTCCTTAGATATACACAAATGTATGTTATTTATAGCGTGTCTGTTCAAAACAATGATTTTCCAAACGACGATTCAATGAGTTGACTGCAGTATCGTACTGATCAAAAACACTTACTTACTTTGATCACAAACACCATCGACAAATTTGTCATTTAACAACTCCCCAAATAATTTCAAATGATCCGTATTCCACTCAGCCATGGAAAATTAGGACACGTTCAGAAGTTAACCTTCACTTATGCACTGTATCTCATTTTTGATAGAAACGAGCAAAATCAATCTAATTAGATTTAAGTATTGCTTTCAGATATATTACGTCCACTATGTTGTAATGAGGAGTGTATTCATCACTTATCCCCAGAGGGTTTCTCTGTGTTTTCATTCAATCATTTCTCCCAAAATAAATGCCAGATTTGCCGTGCCAGTTTTGACACCGTATGTAGCCGCTTTGGTTGCAGATATGTATCATCAGTCAATGTGAAAGTGTTGTTCACATACGTATTACAGTATATATTGCATGCCATGCACCGCGATGACTAAAGTTATTCACAACGAACATATTGGCAGTTTGAATTGACTATACCTTTTAAGTCGTGGCGTGGCGTCTGTATTTATTCATGGAGATTGGAGACTGGATTGTAGACTTAATATTCAATTCCGGGTTCAAAGTCCTTTTCTATGCATTCATCTGAACCTCAATGGAAACAACTAAAGATAATAAAACTGAATTACATTAGTATTCCTGTCATCACAATAGTACGCAGTCTGTTATCTGCATGTATATACAATGATCATGTCATATGAGAAATGTAAAAATGAATATGTTTAAATTGCCTTTGTTTCACAATACAACACTTTAGCTGTGCCACAAGTTCATATAAGCGTTGTCATGTTATTGGAAATTAGTTGAGCTATTTTGCTAGTCGTCAGATAAATCAATAAAACAATCTTGAATTTAGTTATTATATTTCCATGGTATATCCAGCTGAATTTAGGAGACTCCATACTCCTTAAGAAGACTCCATACTCTGCTTCGACTGCTTCAAACCCGGATCTGTGCCGAGAATAATGCCAAACATTCTACCAGCCTGTATAATAAATAAGCTGATGTTGCCTTTATTATGCATCGACTAAAATGTGATTAAAATGTGATTAAACTATCACATGGCATCAACGCCGTTTTAATTTTTAATAGCTATAGATTGTCAGAAAAGCATCGTCAGATGTTATTATAATGGCATGCTCACCTGTCCACACAGTAATGATACAATACAATAATACACACTATCAAACCAGATGCTCGTTTTAAGAAAAAAATTATTATTATAATAATACAATGGCTATAAGACTAACATAACAATGACTGGTTTATAAAATGTTATTATGCAGATGTTGACATTGGTTTTTAAAAACTCGAATTACACTTTTATTTGATTACGTTTTTTTCAAATTATGCAGAGCGTCCGAAAAAAAGTCATTTTTACAATAAATTAGCAATTTAAGTGTTTCTTACACTCCACTCACTCCGAAATGTTAAATACAATGTGTTCTGAAAAATAATTATATTGATACTGATCAATAAAAAAAATAAACGATTAAATATTTCGTTTTCTTCATTAATACTACAACCATTGTATAATAATATGAGGTTATTACGAGAATACCTCAAAGTATGCACGAAGACAGTACAGCTGGAGTATCGACCAACGCGCGCAACGCGAATTTCAAATATGGAGCGATTAGGCGCGTAAGCGTTCTCTAAAAGTAAAAACAAACATGGCTGCAACCAGGGTTTGATTGGACTCCACATAAAGAAGTTCGCTGATTTGGATCTAAACATTTTGGATTTCGGCATTCCTATGATGTATCCTTGGAAGGAAAAGATGTATAATATTGCGCGTCTGTCGATGCATCCGCTGTACTGTACTGTATTTATATTAAGGCACTATTTTTCATTTCTTCGAAGATGTTTTTAATTTTTTTATCTAGAATTTATTTATTTTCATTTGTTTTGTTATGTAATTGCAAAAGCATATAACATAAAATACGATAATTATAGAACAAAAATAGCAAAATTATTATAAAATAAAAAAAGAAACAGAAAACTCGTACATCCCACATATTCCGAGAAAAAATATAATATGGCTACCTTAATACGCCCACATCAAAACGTCAATTTAAAGGTTAGTATGGTTTCCTCGACGGAGAACGTCGGAACTAGATTTCTATGGCAACATGATTATAATACCGTAGCACCGTGAAACCCGGATTTCAGAAATTTTCCCTAGGCATACACCTGAGCTTACAACATTAATGCCATTCAGAGCCTTGAGTAATTATTTGTATAACTCGTTAAGGGTTTATCCCCCCAACACGAACTTTTGCGAGACAACTTTTGAACCGCTGTCGAGATTAAACGAAATACATGTATGCGTAATTTGCTTCTCCAAATGCAACCTATACAATAGCATTGTCAGATTCAAGTCTTCGAAACTTGCACACATCGATAGTGACAGATTAAGTCTGATTACGAAAATATCCCCATATACAGGTATTGACAGTAAAATTAAAAAAAAACCAAGATGTTGACATACTTTGATAAATTGATAAAAATTAAGTTATGAAGAGGTTAATCCTAACAGGACTTGGTTTATACATAGATATTGGCATTGGTCTTTGCAGTAACCGTTTCATGTCTAGACATGGACATTAACTTAAGAAAGATTACGTCATAATTAGATTTAACGGTCTGTTAGAGCGCCTCGCGTTCAATAATTGTTTGGCCAAAAATCATCTAAGGAGGGTAAACAATTTACGAATAACATAAAATATCTCATAGGGCTTTGAATGCACTCTGATGTAAACCTAGAGAAAATGACTGAATTGCGGTTTACCGGTGCTGTCATGGTGCTATCATCCTGTTTTCATAGAACATGCATCTCGTAGCTACGCTCTCCGTTGTAATTACGTTTTTTAGAAAACTATAATAACATTTAAATTGGCATGATGCGAGTGTATTGAGGTGAGTAGATTATATTTTTCAAATTCAGAATGTTTTCGTTGATGCATTGTACAGGTTGTATTTATATTTTGTTAATATCTTTATTCTACATCTATCGTATTTCATGTTATTTAATTTCCCGATTACAAAGCTTTTCAAACTTCGGCAGGATAATAATTTATTAAAATAAATTCTAGAAAAAAATATAACATATATTAAAAAATACAGACACATGAACAAAAGGGAATGATGTTGTCGCTGATAACTAATATTGGATACAATATTGCGTCATTTGGAACATTTTTGGTATCTTTATACGTCTGTTGCTGCCTAGGCGCCGATTCATAATATTGTTTTAATATTTAACAAACAAAGATATTTTACTTTGTAAATATGTGCATTGACATAAATGATGCATTTTACATGGAGATATCCAAGTTGCTGTCGTGGGAAACAATTATACATAGAATACAGAACACGTTTTAATAATTGATTTCTTTGTGATTAATATTGTAGCGATATATGTTTTACATATACTTCGTATGACAATATATTGCTGTCTGATGTCAAATGTGATAATAATATTTACGATAATAACCCCAAATGGAATATGGAAAATCATCCCCGCTGCTGGTTTGTAACGTAACACGCTGTAACCATTAACATTCAGAAAATAATAATATCCAAAGTGCATTTGCAATTCCTGACAAGGGTAGGAAACTTTTATCATTTTTCAGATCATGAGTGTTAACATGTGTATTTGCAAATTGGCATTGAATACACAACACAGCAGCATTCGCGAGATATGCGGTCGATATCTGTGTATTAAAGAGTGCAAAATGTCATATAATTTCACGATTTCAGCAATTTCTCGATTTATTTGTTATTCCGACTGCGTAACACTCAATATATATGAATATATGTATTTGATAAAAATATACATATAGCAAGGTTGAAATCAGACAAAACATAATGTAATAGTATTTTTATTGAATTATGTTATGGACAACAATCTAGTGAACAATGATACATTCACAAAAAATGTGTTGCGTCAATAATCTATTTGAATTGTCATTGAGGTTCTGTAAGACGGTGAACTAAACAAAGTACGTTTCATAATCATTCACTACACTCGTTTTTAAATCGGGAATGTATTTTAAACTGTTTCTAATTTTAAGAATTATGGGTTGGGTTTTTTATACTGAATTATATTGAATTTTTAATGTCGTCATACTTCGATGACAACCTAGCGAATTACTAACAACGCTTTACAATTGGATAAGTTCCGTAAAACAAGATAAAAAATATAACAGAACTTGTTTTATCGAATACCAATCAGCACACATCATTCCAAGCAACACATCAAGCATACCCTAAATAATTACGTGTATTGCAGCAGTGATATTTACAGTAATCCGGGGTAGTGATTAAAAGCCACGGGCGATTAACCATTATACTCCTACGACATAATGTGTACAGTTTTCAACATTATGCAACAGCGGTTATTCGTCATAAAGACAATAGTATAGCACCCATTATTTAATAATATACGAATATTTCTGTTTTTGCTGTCTTGTCCTTCTCTTAATTATCCATTCCATCATTCAACGTAGTCCCCTAAGTGTCACTATATCTGACCAATTTTAAGTGCATGTCCAAATATACGTCAAGCGCAGATGGAATTACTGTGAAGCGTACATAGTACAATACATATGGATGTATCACGATTCAGATATTGTCATATTTGTCATCTTAATTATGGTCATGCATAATGTTGATCTGACCCCATATGAAAGCATTCTTAATGTCCACACTCTTACATAATTTAACTATTCCTCTTTTTGTGTTTCCTTGTTTCTCGTCGTTTGTTTCTCTGGTGTAATTTATTTAGGTAATTATGCATTCTCTTTAGCGTTATTTGAAGGCGTTAGCAAAGATATATGCTATTACATTTAACTTTGGACCCTAATAGTAACCAAGTTTGGAGTTACATAATAATTATTCATATACCCATATTGTTACCTTGATCCATTTATGTAACAAGGTGTTGTGAATCGCATAAAAATTGTGCTCGTTTTGAAGGCTCTGGCTATTTTTCCCACGCAATTTTTTTCATTTTTATTTATACGAGTTTTACAATTATAAAACATTTCAAATATTTACAAGTATATAATCACGAAATAATAAATGTATATCAACCAAATGATAGTATTTCAGTCGTCCGTGTAAGCATTGCATGATAAACAAATTTCAAAGAGTTCGGTTCACTTTGTGAGGATTGTCCATCCATGATACGCATCAGCGGGTTCCTGGTGGGCGAAGTTAAATGCATTTTTTTTTGTATTTGTTATTCTGATTCGAACGTCATACGCTGTTTTTATTTCAATATTTTATTTGCGCTAGTGGACATAGCATGGTAGCATGCTCAATATGAATCGTCTAGAAATAACATAAGGGACTCATCTAATAGAAACATTTCTTTTTCCTTAGGCACAACCTCTTGTATTATTTAGGGTATGTTGGATACGTCAGATAATCTAGACTCAACATCGTTTTCATCTCCAAATGAATCAGTAGATATATTCGTTTCTAAATAAATACCTCCCCGGAGAAAGCTACACAAGAACAACCTAGCAGGCAATAAAAGATACGAGTTGGTGTTATCATCTTATTCAGAGGCGGCGACACGAAATGTTGCGGGGGGGATCGAGATCTGATCACCAACCTTGCGCCAAGGACGCGACCTTACTAGGGATCCACATCATGCTCCCACTTAAGAATTTTGAAATATACACCCTCTGAAACGTCATTTCTGCATTTTTAGGGGCAAATTGTGCTGACTTAAAGGGTTTCAGCTTGATTTTGATTGTCCACTGCCATTAACACGTTTAAGGTAGATTGCCGTTATTCAATCAAATAATAAATGCAAGCAAAAAAATATCTGTTTCAAAAGTAACACATAATTATTGATTTTAACACATCATCAACATTTTAGTTTTTTGGTGAAGAACTGCCTTATGAGATGCAAAAATGTTTGCTACAATTTTCTTAGTTCGCCATGTTGAAAAAATGTTACGTAATCATTAGATATTTTTCACCGTATGTAGCCAAACACATTTTTTCATTTGGTACAAAATTATTACTGTAGGAAGCAATGATAAATAGCTCTTCACCATATTTTTCGTGCAAAGGTATTTTTGTAACCATATATTTTTATCGGGATTTTGTGATAATAGCATATACTAAAACCATAACTTAAAAGAAGCCATTCACTGTAAGTAATGTTGTGCTTGATGTAAGTATCCCCTCTGTTCGATTCCTCTGCGAAGAATGTCACATCAATCGTGGTTTCAGTTAGCATCCTCACAGATTCAGCAGTGTCTTCTATCTCAGAAGTCAGTTCATCTGTTTGAATTGATGCTGAAGTGGTTGCATTGTTTGCAGGAGTGGAGTTGTTTTAAGTGCAAATTAACTTCATTTGCGCTGTGGCAGTTAACTACAGACAATGCAGACACAGGCATATTAATAGCTGGCAGCATTTTATAATATGTTATGTCATTAGTAGTCAAGGAAATGCGGTACACTTGCTCCTCGTATGTCATGTTCTTATACATCATAGCCTTATCAGCCAATCAGATTCGCACATTTGGCGTCGATATACTAGTATTTGCGTATTGATTTCGCATCGGTCAAATACGTCGTATAATGTTTTTTGCGCATGCGTAGATGTTATGCGTAGATGTTCTAAATAGGATGAATCACCATTGATGTTTGTCGGCGTTTTCTCTAAGAATCACCTTAATTTGGGAACAGGTTGAACAGCTGTAATATTTTCTGCTGAATAACACGATTATGTCGCTCGGTTCGACTGTAGTCGTCGCACCGGCTACGTAGCTAGCGCAGTTTACTTGAATTTCGCACGCCATTCCACGATTTGTTGACGCATATGCCGACGTTTAGTTCTTCTATTTATTTCATCAAGTTAATTTTATTATTCGTTGTGTATCGTACATCCTTGTGGGTTTCATTAAATTGCTCATTTTATCGGGAATATGTTATATATTGCGTTTGTAAGTGTGATGGAACATCAACTTGTGAATGGAGAACATTCTGGATGTTGTCTTTGAAAACTTGGACAGAAGGAATTTGTCGATATGTACTTTTACTGAATGTTTGTCTTAGTGTAAGGCCTGTTTATTTGTACTCACACTGGACAGGGGGTTCTTTCACTGCTAGAATGGGGTAGACAAAACAATAGTACTTGAAATGAAATATACACACACTGAATTAGCAGGTTAAACTCCTGGCTTTAATAATTCTCAAAAATAATTACAAGAAACAAACCACAGAATAATACAATGAATAAATTCCCTAAAATAAGGGATTATCGATGGGAGGGTGCATTGGTGAACTCACAGTTCCGGGATGTAGAAACTAATGAAAGTCAATGACTTCTGCAACACAACAATGAAGAGATATAGAAGCCTTGCATGCAGAGAAACGCTGTTATTCTGGAGGGCATCGCTGATAGCAGGAGATCGCAGAGCAGCTTCACAAGTCTCACAGAACGATGATTGAAGCCTGTCTCACAATATTGCAGCAGCAACACGCAAAGTACTCAATTGAAATAGTGGTCCACAAATTTCCTCAATCTAGCCTATTTATAGAGCATAAATGGCCCAGTTTTAGGTACACCATCTGGGTTTCCACAGGAGCCAATCAGAATGTGGTCTAGCAGCTGTTTCACAATGACGTGCAGGCCCTCACGTAAGCATTGAAGTCAGGTATGACCTGTCAATCACCTTTATGAAAGTTATCACATGATAATGCACACATTTTCTTTCCATGATTCCATACATACTTCTATTTACAAGGTTTAAGGTAATAAAAAACATAGAATAAATGATGCTGACAATGTTTGTTTGGTATAATACAAATATTGACCTCAACCTCGGTCAACAATGCTCTCTTCGAGTCGACAAATTTGTATATCGTCCTTGGTTCAAACCAATATTTCTATATTTCTATCATGGCAGACCATTAACACATGTCGGCGACGATATTCTATATGTTTTAGCTCTGTTTGTCTGGACCTTGATGACTACGTCCATCACGTTCGAATTCAATGAGATATTTGAGAATAAACAGTAGTACTTTAGTAACCTTTATTGCTGGTTTAACTAAAGATGTTCTCAAATTATGTTGTACTTGTCTGTGTGATTTATGGAAATGTGCAAATTTATTCATTAAAATTTTCATTTTTTATTAGATATACTTATAGATTATATAAAATATGAAAATGTGACAAAAAAACTGCAGCCTTAAACTGTTATTGAATTGCGTTCCTGTTTTGGAATGTAATTTAATTGAGTAAAATTCTATCGCACTATTACATTATATTGCATTGAGTTCAATTAAATTGTAATTCTATTCTTTTAAAGTAAAAAATAAATTGCTATATAAGATAATAATTTCGAGTTAACTGAAATTGGAATTCCTATATAGGATTGTAATTCGATTGAGGTAAATCAATTGCATTGCTATGTAGAATTACAATTTAATATTGTAACGCAAATCATTAATCGCAAATTGCAAATATCGGTTAATGTATAATGTTGTGGGCTTCTTCAGTCTTAATCAAGTGTTGGGAAACTATTACATTTCCACTCACTCACGAGGCCGCAATAATATTACTTTGTCCTCAGGATATTTGCGATGGAATAAACAAACTCTTTAATGTTTTCACAGGGTAAGTGATTTACATTAAATTCCGCGATTGCGTGTCTGTCTTGAACAGTGGGCTGTAATGTGCAGGCCTCAACACGAAAGCCGGCATATTGTATTTATGTAGTCGTAGGTCTCACATTTCATGTCAATTACATAATCAAACATAAATAAACAATTAAAATATAATATAGCAAAAGTAATAATTAAGTGCATTAATTAGAAAAGCCCATTGCATTTGACCAGATTGCATTTGTCAACTGGAAAAAGAAATACACAAAATACATAGAAAGTTAAAATCAATGTGAATCCTAGTGACTATTTTGCTAATACAGGCCAGGTCGTCTGGGTTTAAGACTAGAAATAGTTTAGATCAAAATTAAGAACAGTTACAATCGGATGAATACAAAACCTAATATTATATAAATGAAACGTACAGTTTGAGTTTTTGGGAATTTAGGTTACGCTCATCAACTCTTAATAAAACGGGGTTTCGATATTAACCTTTCTCTCATAAATTGTTCAGACCTGTATTTCTATTATATATAGTAGATAATTTCCAAATTACTATCCTCTAATGCTTTTGATAAATAGCCATTGCTCGAAACGTCTAGCTAATTTTAATAGTTACTTAGAACATATGTATCGGCCGAGCACCATTTATTTGTTTACTACCGTATATGTTTTGGGATTACGTAACACATTAACATTCACGAGATCTTAAATTTACCTCAGTGTAATAGAGAGAGAGTTTAATACCAATGTAATATGCTACTTAGTTACGGAAATCAGAGCTTTCTCATTCGATGTCAAACGAATGAAATAACGCTGGTACTTTTATCATTTGATTTACTGTTGAAATATAGCGTAATATTTTATGGTCCAGTGTTTACAGCAAAAAAAATGTTTCTTTTTTCCCTATCAAATCTATATATCGTTGTCTGTACTGTGTACAATTTGTAATAGCCCTTCATATTAAATAAGAAACATGGCATGTATGTAAATATAGCTATCATGTTTGTATGAAACACTAGAAAACTCACAGAGTAGGAAATATATTGTTATTTTGATAACATAATTTATGCATTTATCCACAGTTAGCGTGATTATGAGGCCGTTCAGCAAGTTTACACATATTGTGTGGTATACACTGTACCAGTCGCTACATATATTTTTTACAGAACAATGATTATTTTCGTTTGAAAACACAATATATTAGAAATGATATAAATAGATGAGATATTCATGTCTTCATTTTCAACCTACAAAAATCAGTAATTCATTCAGAATTCCAAAATCGATAAGGAGACACACATAAATATTCTTAATTCACCTACGTGTTGATAATGCACACTTCATAAAGTGAAACAAACAAATCAACACATATTTTACACATACTTTGTGACCTAACGGCGAACAACAACGCTCTTTTAATAAATACTTTAAAACGAGGTGATATGATCAACAGCTTGAAGACAAGTTAGACATTTTTGTTTTATTGAATACTACTGGTCTAGCAGTTGAATATGTCTTCACATACGATGGCATGTCAATTTTATGGCTACTCATCACTTAAGCAACACATCATGCAAAACTTAAATAATTCCTTATAATGTTGATTAAGAAAGTATTCATGTGTAATGTGTACCCTCTCCAACGTAATGCCACTTTGGTATTATTCGTCATAATCACAATAATAAATCACCTTTTATACATTAATAATCTAAAATTCAATTGTATTTAAAAAGTATCCCGAGGTGGTTTTCTCGACATTTCTTTCTCTTAATTCTATCATTGTACGTTGTTCCCCAAAGGGCATATTACCTGGTCAATTTTACATGTTTATGTCAAACACAGAAACATGTGAATTATTACGAAGCGTGGATGGAACAAGGGGGTTGGATGTATCTCAATTCATATATTGCCATCTTTGTCACCATCATGATGGTCATGCAAAATATTGATTATACGCCACAACAACGCCTGCCGCCGACACCTGCTTCACAGATTCGTTATTTTTTGTGTTATAATTATAGTATTTTTATGAATGATAAACGCCAGGGAACCTTGAATAGGCCTCACGATAGTAATACACATGTTACTGCTGGTTGAATGTCAAAACTTGCCGTAGGCTTATAAAGTCGATGTATCATAGTTAAAGAGTATAATATCCCCAATCTAAGTACTAGTACTCTCACATCAGGATTTGATAGCTTGTTATCTCCCCCTCAATAACTCGTAAGTTGTACGCCTTTCTAGTGGCGCCATTGTCATGGAAACTGTAAACATGTTTGCCTGTGTTTGCTGTTTGTCATGAGACATAAGACAAATGTTCATATGGTATTCAGTATTGTAATCTTTCTGTGTTGACACCATATTAATATCTAGTTTCTTCCTTGACAATCGCGTATTCTGTGGCTGTTTTTTTTTTTTGCAGTTAGTTCTGACAAAGACTACCATTGTCGACTTCATTGGCAATTGCATGCTCATCTAGTATTTGGGGACTTCCGATTGTATTAGTGTGTTCAACATTTTTAGCTTACTGGTCTATCCACAGGTTTGTACAGAATATTCTGAATCGCAGTCAGGTCAGCTGGCGCACACGTGATACTAAAATAAATACGATATTTACTATATGGGGGGCGCCATCTTGATTGCAGCATAAAACTGAATAAGAGAATAAGTTTGTTATCGGTTGGCTTAATATAAGATCAACGGATCGCATTTCTGTGAAAGATTGGTATTTTTGTCCGGATTTGTAGGAATCTGAAAAACGCGTTTCACAACTTGTCTCATATTTAGTTTTATGCTGCATTCAAGATGGCGGCCCTCATATAGTAAATTTCCTATTTATTTTATCATCACGTGTGCGCCAGCTGACTGTGTCTGCAAAATAATGAAATATTACATACCGTGCCAATAATTACACTACTGAGTACATGTGGAGAAGTGGTTAATCCTGAAAATTAGAAGAAACAACAGGAACATTCGATTCCGGAACTGTCGCCTGGTACAAAACAATGCTTAAATTATAAAAGAACGATTTTAATCGTAACTGCAAAGCTTTACACATATGTTAGACTCAACGATTATGTATTCACCGCACCTTATCGAAACGAAGACCAGCGCCATGTTATTAAACTATTGAATGACAAATACGTATCATTTAGACTAGTAGTTTTTGTCGCGTGTGTAAATGTCTAATCACATCATTCGTTATTTATTAAAAAGCATACTGTTTATTGATCGTAAATGAATCACTCTGAAATATTATTAGAAATATGTGTAGAGCACCTCGTATTCAAGAGTTATCTCATCAAAAGTCATGTTAGATTGATATACACGTGACGAGTAGCATAAATGATCATACTACTGTTTGAATGGCAATCATGCAGTATGCATGTACGTTGTAATATGCCTAAAGAAAAGTACAAGTTTTTATGGTGTTATTATCCTGTTTCCATGACAAATGCACGCCATGGCCATGTCACAATTTTCACAAAATATCAGAAAGCAATAATAATATTTCAATCGATGGTATCTTGTGATGTGAGTGTATTGTAGTGGGTACATCATTTTCGTAATCTGATGGGTTTTATTTTATTATTTAATTTTTCATTATTTTGTTATTTTTTGCATTACATGTATCGCATTTTATTTTATTTATTTCCCAAATTAAAACAAATAAAAAAATACATACTAAGAGTTTGGGAATTTTGGAAATTTCGTGGAAGTCCATGTTGCCGATTCCAAATGTGTTATTTTACAGTTCGTCAGCAACACTGTTAGTTTTATCTTATAAAGCTGAACACGAATATTTTAAAAATTACCAAATACTCGCATAGCTGTTGTGATTTAAGGTAGAAGCTGAAAACAAAGGAATGAATAAATGATGCATATGATGATTTATATTGTAGTGAAACATTTCCATGTCTATCATTAATAGCAGTATGTGTCAGTTTATTGCCATATGTAATCTGATAATATACACGAAATGTGGCAACTATCGTCACTGCTTCCCAATAACATAAAATAATTACTTTCAGTGCCTCCCGGGGGTACTCTGAAAATGCATCCGAGTACGGATTTTGCTGCAGAGTTTAAGTCTGAAATTGTTTAGGTAAAAGTTTTTTTTTTAAAATACATTTTCGTACTTTTGCTTGTAAGTTTAATGTGTATTGTGTAACATAGTAAGTGCCGAAATATTTATGTTGCCTGTAAAGCCACGATCTGTAACTCCAGTGACCAGAATTAACACGCAATGTGTTGTTACAGTAACTTGCTGGAATTGTTAAAATAGGTTCGCAAGATGAACTAAAAAAAGTATGTAATTTATTACTAAATGTAATATATCAGCATGGCAAATAAAAGTTTATAAAATATAGGTTTATTTCGAACACAGAATCTTTTATGTGAAATATTGTAAAGCGTGTATGGTGATTGGGTATAGATATCGCCATCTTAACATAGTAAACGTTGATCTGACGCCAGCACAACACCCTTTGTCATTTTTATGGCGAACCAATCAACCAATGACGAACGTCAAGAAAACCTTTATGGACTTCACGCTGAAAATAATATACATGACATTACTAGTTGAATGTCGGGATTTGCAGCAGGTTGAAATAACCAATGTAATATAGTTAGTGAGGGTAATATGTACATAAAGTACTGCCACAAAAAGGTTTTAAAACGCTTTATCTATTCTTCAGTAACATGATTATTGTTGACCTGGTGCCGTTGTCATAGAAATGACGTATTGGTCATCCAATGTGTTTGTGCTGACCATTGACATTTCGTTTTGGTGTCATATTTCAGTTGACTAACCAGAATGAATTGAAATAAAATTTCGCTTCTGTTTTTGGTTTCTTTAAATCACTTCAATTTATAACGCTCAGCATGCTGTCTGAATGTATGGAGAACAATATACACATACTACATATAATACAGAGTCTGTAACCATCGAACGTAGACGCTGAATATTTGGGCACACTAGTCGATATTCTGGAATATTTGAGAAAAACAGCGTATAATTTCAAGTAATAATGACTTTAACATATTGTAATTATGATATATAACGTCGATACCAATCCGTATATTTAAATATTTAAGTTTTACTTGATTTTTTTTTTTATTTTGTCCTAATTCGAACGACAGCATGTCAACTTTGGTGTTTACATCACTGCGCGGTGGCCTTACTCGTATTTTTTGCAAAATTTAAACTTATATTGATTGATTATTGACGAGAAGGCATGTTTTTTAGCAGCCATGCGAGTAAAATTTACAGTTAACGTGCAGAAGAAGCTGGCTATGATTGGCCGAGGAAAAGGAATTGATTGGGTGAAAAAGAAGAAAGCTGACTGGTAGGAATAAACTTGCTGTAATTATCTGAGATAAAGCATACTAAAGTGGATAATGTTTAAAAAATACGCCACGGAGTAAATAGGTGAATGAAATAAACATTTTTTTTACAAACTAAACAGCACTCCAACCTGCAGTAGATCTAATTTTTTTTCGAAATTGTTACCAGTTCATACGAATCGTACAAGAAACTTATGTGTCAATATTGAATCTTAGTTGGTCACCTCCTGCGGTGTGTATTGAACAAACACATACCTTGTCATTTGTCTCGAAAATATGTCAAGTTTTGTGTGCCTCATGGGGAGGGAACAGGTGTGTCAAGTTTGAAGGCTTTGGCTATTTTTTCCCAGTAGTTGGTCTTTCATTAACCCATATTTTAACCTCAGCCATTGACCCCCCCAAATGTAGCTGGATCTTGTGAATCGCTTGAGGAACATGTGTATCAGCTATTAAATGTACTGGTTATTCGCAAATTTGGCTAGATTGTGTATAACAATATAAATACATAATAAACACATAATGTGGCCTTGAACCTTTACCTTCAGCCTTTTGTTTCTAAAAAAAATCATATTATGTTGGTTACATGAGAAATGTGTGCAGACAACCAGTGTCATTGCTTTTTCTTCTGATTACTAACTTTACTAAATGTATTTATTTATTACGATAGCGTAGAGACCATACGGCTGCGTACTTGCTGCATTATTTAGTGCAGTGTCAATAAATAAATAAGTTTATTTTGAGTTCCAAGTATGGCATTCCCAGCTATGCTCCTTTAGCTGAACATACATAAATACGTAATGTGACCTTGATTTGGGGAAAATAATTTCTAAGGCGAACAAAATTATGTTGGCTACAGCAGGTTACACGAGTTATTTTGACAAAAGTAAATAGTAATTGGTGCAGGTTACATGATAAATTATCTAAACAATATTTGATTGTGGTTTAGTGAGCGTATACGTATGTATTAAATCATAGTAGATCCAGTGACATTAATACCATTTATAATGCAAATCATGTAAGTAAACAGATGCCAGGTTGACGGCTGTTTGCAGTGTGTGTTTTTTCGGTGACTGGTTATCAGGATTTACCTGGGTTTTCTTGATTTCGTCAATCACTACAGACTACAGGCGAATAACGTGTGTACACAGACACATGTACTCACTATAATGTTAGGTTGTTGAATTGTGAATATGAATAATTTACAGTTTGGGACTTGTGCAGAAACAATCATATTCAGGAAGCTCGATTGTTGTTGATTAATGTCTGTATATGCAGTTGAATATCTGAACAAGTTTAGGCTATACTTTGGACAACGACATATGTTTTTAAAATTAAAATGTTTCTTTTCGAATTTTACATTTTTTGAAAAATGCGAGGATGGAGTATATTGCGTTTGTCGTGGCTGACGTAATTCAAAATGGCGACGGTTTAAAATTATGGCACGTTAAGAGATTACATATTCATAATCAATATTTCCATTTTAGTGTATGAAACCTGTTATTTTTTTCAAATATTATTTCTGTGATAAATTATTTGATTTATATTTCTTTCTCTTTTTTTGCTATGCAGCATTTGAACACGACCTATTGATTACATATTTAAACATTATTTTACATCTCATTTGTAAAATTTTGATTGTTCAATGAAGTCTTTTTAAATAGCTGCTCCCTACATGATATTGGTAACTCAAATACAGTTTTACAATCATTTCAACATGAAGAAAGATGTGGATCCAAGAATACGGTTCTATTTACCTCATATAGAAGATAATTTCATTTTGCTCAGTTTGCTCATGTCGACCATATTAAAATACATTTTTCAAATTGCATGTAAAATAAAGATTTGAAATCATTATGAAAATAGTTGATATCACCATAGCTAGGTAGCTGGTATTATCATGAGATATTATTTGAAATCATTGCGAAGATAGCTGGTATTATCATCGAGATATTAATTAAAATCATGATGAAGATAACGGGCTATTATTGTGATATTATTTGAAATCATGGTGAAGATAACAACTATTATTGTTGGTATGACCATGAAATGTTATTTGAAATCGTGGTGAAGAGATCTAAGTTTACCATTGAGATGTTATTTGAAATCATGGTGAAGATAGCAGCTATTATTGAGATATTATATTATAGCATTATCAAGAGGTCTTTCACTGACGTCATTGTTCCCTTGACAATGAGACGCGCCGCCATCTTGGAGGCCTTCATTCGTATTGTTGTTATTGCGTAACCACAAGGTCGATCGTCTTCTCAAAAATGGTTTTGAAATGTGTAGTGTTTGGATGTACAAATCGAAAAGATCGGGACAAACATTTGCAATTTTATCGATTACCAGCAGTAGTGGTAAATCAAGGCGAAGATTGCGAAAATCTGAGTAGTGAAAGGCGACGAGAATGGCTGGCTAGCCTCGGACAGAAATTTGAAAACCGAAACATGGATAACATCAGAATATGCTCGGCACATTTTATTGGTGGTAGGTTTCTCGCTGTTTACAATTTCAATTTTATTTATCACCAGGCATTGAAATTTGATAAAACCCAGTGGAATTGGTGGTAGAGAAAATCGATAATATGATAATCAAGTGTATTTTATTGTGTCTCCCGCAGGTGAAAAGGTCCGGCTCTATGACAAAGGTAACCCAAACTGGGTGCCAACAGTCAATGTCGGACACGGGGAGAATGTTCTGAAGCAAACAATGGCAGTAAACAGGTACAATAGGCTCCACAATAGACAGAAAAGAAAAGCAGAGGAAAAGATCGTCATTGTGGAAGAGGGGTTGGCGTTGGAAAACAAGGAAAACGCTACAAGTACAACTGAGTTTGGCACTCAAACAGACCTAACTACCTCTATGTTAAAATCAATGGAGAATGAACTCCAAGCTCTAAGAACAGAAAACCAATCATTGAAAGAACAACTTTCTAAATATACAAATAAAATGTCACAGGTAGACTTAGAGGGAGACAATGAAAAAGTAAAGTTTTTTACTGGCATCTCTTCATTTGCCATTTTAATTTCATTGTACAATTTCATAGCACAACACTTACCTCCTCGTACGTCTTTAGACAAATTTAGAATGTTTATGTTAACATTAATGAGACTTCGATTGAATTTGTCAGTACAATTTTTAGCCTATGAGTTTTCCATTTCACCTGCTTCAGTGTCAAGTATTATAACTTCTGTTATTAATGTTATGTACATTCGCACAAAACCATTCGTTTTTTTGGCCAGATAGGGAGACTTTGAAGATGACTATGCCAATGCAGCTTAAACAACATTGTGGTTTTAGATGTGCAGTAATTATTGACTGTTTTGAAGTGTTTATAGAAAGACCATCAAATCTGAAAGCACGTGCTGAAACTTGGTCTTCCTATAAACACCACAATACAGCTAAATTTTTGCTGGGCATTACACCACAGGGTACTGTGTCATTTTTGTCTAGAGCTTGGGGTGGTAGAGTGAGGTGACAAACACATTACAGAAAATAGTGGCATTCTTGACAATTTATTACCAGGAGATTTGATACTGGCTGATCGTGGTTTTAATATCCAGGAGAGTGTTGGTTCTGTTTGTGCAGAACTCAAGATTCCTGCATTTACCCGGGGAAAAAGCCAATTGTCTGCAGTCGATGTTGAAACAAACAGAAAAATAGAAAAAATAAATATTGACTGCATCATATTTAGTAATGAAATATAAATAAATATTGGATATATAAAAGTATGATACTGGGTGAAAAAATGCAAATAAATATTGACTGCATCATATTTTGTAATGAAATATAAATAAATATTGGATATATAAAAAAATGATACTGGGCGAAAAAATGCAAATAAATATTGACTACATAACATTGAGAGATGTACTGTTTCATAATGTCAATATGGCTGCATCACACAATCTTTTCTTCCTCCTGTATTCTGGTAGTTTCCTACAGTCAGGACAAAACCATTTTCCCTTTGGTATATTTCTAATTCCAACACATTTGAAATGAAACCAGACAAGAGCACATTCTGTGTTGTCACAGGCAACCATGTTGCCTTGTTCTTCTTGGTTACAATAACAATACAGATTATCATCATTGCTATTGGACGTAGAGGCTGCACCATCATTGCTGACTTCTTGCTGCTGTGATTGCTGGTGTAAAATTTTCCCAGAAGTTCTGGCATTATTGCGGTGTAAAATATATGTTTTGAACGTTCACAGATTGTTACCCAAAGCTCTTCGTCAAACATTATACTTTCAATGTGCATGTCATTCTCAGTCCAAACTACAAAATACCCCTGCTGTAAATTACATACACCCAACTGAGTCTGGACTTGGTAATAGTTACTGTGATCTTTCACAAGTGTTGCTACGCCATTCTCCTTCTTCAGGTAATCACAGCCATCAAGATTTTCATTTCGTAGATTGAAGGGGCATTTGATTTCTATACAAGATGTACTGCAGCAGTCACAAATGAAAACACCATCTGGGGAAGTTGCAATAAACGGCTGGTCTTGGTAAATTACAAGTCCCCTTCTTTCTATATGCCCATTTTCATGGTGTTGAGACATCACTTCAAAAAATTCACGCAAGGCAGTGTCTTCATGCTCACATCCCCCATCTAGTGGCCTCAGTTGAAAACTTGGAAAGCATGGGATAGCAGATGGATGATATTAGGCTTATCGAAGGGCTGTCTTGGTTGGTTCTGCATACTATTTTGGACGTTGATGAAGTTACTCTGCCTGCTTTAAACTGGAACCATCTATTTGATTTAGCCTGTTCTCTAGTATGTGACTCAACATTTTTTATTTGTTGTTCCGTCACTGTTATTTGAACTGTTGAACACTTCTCTAGTAACTCTTTATAATTTAAGTTCCTATAGTTGACATCATATAATGTTGTTAAAGCTGGTGGGTAACTTTCATCTGCAGTGATGGAATCATTGGAATGTGGCACAAACCCGGAAGCAAATGGCTGAACCAACGAGAGCAGTGAAGGCTTTGACCCAGTTAGATGAAACTCATTGAAAAGTGACTGTAGTTCTTGAGCTGTTGGTTGTGGTATGTTTTGTTAAGTGTAGCCAGTGGTGTTTTTGGAGCCAGGGGGAGTTTGCGTCTGTAATGCCAAGTCCAACTGTTTCTTTTTTGTTTTGGCTGATGTAAAGTCTGTATCATTCATTTTCTTGTATGTCACAGATTTCAAAGATGATGGTAGAAGCCAATATACCTTTTCATCAGTCACTGATTTGGAATCTCGAATCCTAACAGTAGCCTCCACTGCAAACAGAACTGCAGCCACATGGGTGCAGGTTTCCCCAAGACCAGCCATGCAGTTACAATGAGCACACAGAACACTACCATTTTGTTTTGCTATCATCCAGGGCTGTAGGGGCTTCTCACACATTCTCTAAGAATGCATGACCTGTGTAAAAAAATAAATATGAGGTAATTGAAGCCCCAAAGCACAAGATGTACAACAATTGTAATGTATCGTTATAGTTAATAGAAAACACACCAGACTGAGACCGAGATTTTCAACAGACATATATCTCTTATTAACAAAAGGACATCCACGACTGAGAAAACAGTGGACTATTAAAAATACTGACAATGCCATATATTAGTGCTCACCTTAGCAGATACTACAATGTTTTCGTTGCACACAAATGTTTTCATTTCTCTCACCCAACCGGAAACAAATTGGTTGTAGGCTTCAAGACCTTTGTAACACTTTAAGTCATCCAGTGTGTAAGGGCTAGGATTGAAAACCAGGTAATTCACAATATCTGGATATGTCACGGACGGTAACAAGGCGACGTCTGCAGACCATTTAGTAGCATCCACGTAAGGGTCACAGCCCCCAATAGTAGACAGTTTTGCTTCATAGCGTAGCTGTTCTGCACCAGAAAGTGTTTCACGATACAGACAGAGAGCATTTTTACGTTTCGATTTAGAGCCAGACATGTTTGCAATGAAAGAAGTAAATGGAAATGACTGAAGGAAATGAACAGATACACTAGCAAACAATCAACCTATTTACGCGTACTATTGTTATGATCGCAGACGACGCAGACGACGCAATTGTAGGACCTCCAAAATGGCCGACTTCCGGGTTAATGACGTCACGTGAAAGACCTCTATACCAGTGGATTTTATGACGTCATTGCAGCAGATTATTCGCGATAATGTATTACATTATTGAGGATCAAGGCCCTGTCCCATGGATATGAATACAATGTTATTTTCGAGAACGAATAAAGAAGAAACTATTAAAAAGGAAGAGAAATTGTTAGATAACAAGTATTTAATACCAAAATTGGCATTAAATAAAACGGTACATAACCAATAACAGCGGATTTCAATATCGAAATCAGACAATATTGTGAGGGCATCGTCATCTGCTCTGTACGCTAACGCGCGTTCGGTCGAAGCGTTCCATCTAGTACGCGCGCTTCTAGATTCCGCGACTGATGCCACTGTCCTTGTGGCCTCCTGATTAGTTTGCCCTATCGTGTTGATGAAGCGAGGTTAACCGAGGATAATGTATTCAAGCAAATGCGATGAACGGAATGGGGGTACAATGTACGTCTACGAGTACAGAGAGATGAATTTGTTCTGTTTTTGTAGTGAGTAGTACTACAAAATTTGCGAAACGAGATTGACGAAAGACCGACGTGACTTTCTTCGGCGTCGACTCCCGGTAAATGTAACAGTCCGGGCACAGTTTGCATAAATAAATGAAAGTATCCGTGTCCCCAGGTGTGTATATGTTTATTTATACGGTGAGATTAAAATCAGAGTTGGTTCTCCTTCTACTAGCTTTGTTTGTTCAAATCCCCGCCCTGTCGTGGAATTTAAAATAAATATTACACAGAAAGGACAGTTGCCAATAATATCTACCTTGATGGTTTGAAAACACTAGTGGGATGGGGTAACGTGCATGTACCCTTATATGGAAAGCCATAACTGTCTTATCCTACTCATTTACATTACATGATAGGCATACACCATTACATGATAGGCATTCACCATTACATGGTAGGCATTCACCATTACATGAGAGGCATTCACCATTACATGACAGGCATTCACTATTACATGATAGGCATTCGCCACAACGTGATAGGCATTTACCACAACGTGATAGGCATTTACCACAACGTGATAGACATTTACCACAACGTGATAGGCATTTACCACAACGTGATAGGCATTTACCACAACGTAATAGGCATTTACCACAGCGTGATAAGCATTCACCACAACGTGATAGGCATTCGCCACAACGTGATAGGCATTTACCACAACGTGATAGGCATTCGCCACAACGTGATAGGCATTTACCACAACGTGATGGCATTCACCACAACGTGATAGGCATTTACCACAACGTGGTCTATCGCGGAGTTGAAAGCGCGCCTGGGATCACAGGCCAAACTCTATTTGCGACCAATCCAACAAAATCTAAGCATCAGCCCCATTGTAACCAGTCAAACTTCAGACTTGAAAGAAATATGCAACAGTTGTAAAGAAGAATTTCCAATGTTAGAATTGCGTGAGCATGTAAGCATTTGCCCTGCTGTCATGACCATGCCAAGTTCTGACTCGTCCGACAACATTCCAAGTCTGGTAGCCGATTCGGACAGCATGCCAGTTGTTTATGAAGAGCCGACGTCACCAACAGAAGGGATAGGTGATCTGTCATAGGAACCTGAACAGCCTGAAGTCAACGAGGTAAAAAAAAGAACATTTTATTTATTGAATATTACTTTTGTAGTACATCTAGTAGTAATAGTAATAAATGCTGTACATGTGTGCCTATGGGACGCTATAACTTTCTTACGTTGTATTTATTCTTTATACAATGCCCACTTGTTATTATACAACACAACGCACACTTGTTATTATACAATGCATGCTTGTTAATATACAATGCTCAATATGCCCATGTAATGTCACAGTAGTCTCACTATGTTTTTTGTAAATATTTGATTTTTGCACAAAATGTACATTAATGATTGTATGTTTTTTTAATCTGTATAATTTCCAGTTAGATGCTTATGAAGGGAAACCCGAACAGTCAGTGGATGAGATAGTGTTGGAGACTGTTCAATACTGTGAGCAGCAAGACATATCTAATCCAGTGGAAATACTTCGATTTTTCCAGACGAAAATAGTAAAAGGACGACCCCTTGATGTTGAAAGTGTAGGACAGAGTAATGAAGGGGATACTGAAATGATAATTTTAGATTGAAGTAATCTATTGAAGACTGCCTTTGGTGAGATACAGGCTATTGAATTGAACGACTTAAGAAAAACTCTAGTGACGGACTTTTATGATGAGGTAAGATTTAAACAATCTTGAAACTCCAGACATGTTATTTCATGTGAGCCATAGTTTGAACCCCTGGCCCCCTCTGCAGATTAGACTTGCACCTGTGGGATTTATAAATTTCATGAATTGTTCAGAGCAGTATGTCATCAGCATTCAGCAAGTCAGCAGTGCTTTGACAAATTCTCTAAGGCTAATAAAACATAATTGCAGACGCTACTTGGAATCTATTCATTGTCTGATTGGAATGACATCAAGGAGACACTTGAACAAACCGTGTTGCACTATTTGAATGTATGTGCCATGTGTCCACCAACCCAGGGTAAACCAGCATCCTTCATAACATAGCCCTGTGCTTCCCTCACCTTCTAACAGACGCAATTTAATTTGTTCACTGTTTGAATTGATAAAGTGATCTAATTATGTGTCAACAATGAATGGGAATACCTAAAACTATGTATTACAGCTTATTTATAACATTACATAGCAATTGTTATATTTTTACTTATTTACTGCTAATTTATCTAGGTATCAGTGATTGTGAAAACAGTAATGTCCAATTAAACTGATGCATTAGTAACTATTTTAAAGTTTGTATTTAGGAGGCTCGTGACTATGGTGGTCCAAGAAAAGAATTTGTTGCTATGATTATGAGAGAGATTAAAGAGAAGTATTTTGAGAGAGGGTTAAGAGATCACCTTGCTGACTACTATACAGTTGGCATTGTGTTTGGTCAGTGCAATACTGCTATCTACTTAGCTATCAGGTTTTATGTTTATAGATGCCTTAATTTTAGTAGAACTTAATCAGTGTATTATACAAAGATTATTTTTGCCCACTTTTAGTCACAACATTTTTGAATGTAACTGGATAAAATTCATTGCAAAATTACCTAAAGTAGCCAAATATGCTGCTGTGTTGTTTTCTAGAAAGAACCTAGAAAAGTTATGTTAGCTTTTTATGTCCAAAATGCATTAGTTTGAGAGTATTAATGGAAAATTGTAATGCAGGTTCTCTCACTCATTTTTCCACATCCACTTTCTTCATGTACAGTGAACTGCCCCATGTTCCAAAATGGGGACTCGTGGTTTGTGCTCTCTAATTTTCTTCAAACTTAGTGAAAGTTTATTGGAAGTTGATGGAAGTCACTTTCCGCTCCAAATATGACCTGAGTTGGCCCACTGGTGGCCATTTTGTTTTTGACAAATTTGATTCCATACATACATCTTGGACATGCCTCGAGCAATTTATACATGGATATAATGGTAATAAATACACGACAATAATTTTGTCATCTGGTCAAAGATGACTCACTGTCGGCTATTTTGATTTACTTGCTCATCACTTTTAATTACACATCTGGCCATTTTGTCTTGAAATTTGATTTCAGACATATCTTGGAAATGCCTGCAGCAATTTACTTTCTACACATGTACAATATAATATATTTATTGGACGAGTACAATATCAAGAATTACTGTACACAAGTGGCTTTATTGGTCGTAGGCAGAGGCCAATAACAGCCACTTGAATATTTTAATTCTTGATATCGTACAAAGTCAAGTCCAATAACTGTTTTATTATCCTGAATAAAGACGACTAGATCTGTAGAAATGTAATTAACTGTGTTTTGACTTTTATTGATTTTTCATAACAGCTCTAAGTATGTTGCAGAATGGTAAAATACCACAGTTTCTGGGGGAGGATGTTCTAAATAAACTGTTCTCAACAAGTGCTGAAACATCTCCATGTGTTTCTAAACTTCGTGATGGTTTGCGCACACTAGGAATATATCAGGTATGTCTGAATATGTTGCCATGCCATGTGGTTTGTTTTTAAATTCAAAACTTTATTCCATTCATTGTAGTCAGTCTCTTTTAAACATACTTTCCTCAATATTCAGTGTGATTCATACACAAGACGCAAATCAGTAGTAGCATAACACATATTAAAAAACATAATACAAGAAAAAAATAAAAGCAAGTAGAAAGCATGAATAAAGTATCAAAACTTTGCTAATTCTAAAATAATCAACAAATTAGTTGATCAGATTCATAACCTATCTGCAATACAATATCATCAGTGCAAGTGTTTTCACACTGATAGATAATTTACGTTCCTTTTTACCAACATCTGTAGATTGCAGTAATAATGTCTGGTACTAACAGAAATATTTAATGTTTATTCTTGATAAGTATTGGAAATTCTCCATTCTGTAGTTGTCAGAGTAGAAACCCCTGCTTGAGTATAAGCCCCCCCTCTAAATTTGTGTGGTCCCCCTTCGAAGTAATCACTCGGTAGAACTTTTTTGAAGGGATGAGGTGCCCTGAAAAGTGACAATTGGCTGGCACTTGTAAATAAAATACAAACATAGTTAACTTAACATGTTCACAATTTAACGATAACAATGACAACAAAGGCAGGCAATGGCTGGATGATACATGATACATTCATCAAATACATGAGAGAAGTTTCAAGTAAGTTAGCATCAGTTGTAGTTGTATCCGTGTATGAATTAAACAATCTGCTGATTGTCAGTCTCATTTGGTCAGTGCACAGCTTTTGTTCACTATGGCTAAAATTTAATTTTGAGGACAATTACGTTATTGTTTATGATTGATAATCTTGTATCGTACTGTATGTATATAAACATGTACCGTTTTTGACCGATATCTCAAGAATCGAATGTTGGTTTTTAATGAAACTTGGTACTCAGAATTTTCGACCAGGACAAAAAGTTGGCGGCCAGTACTATTCTATGTCTGGAACCAGATATTTGTGTAATCTTATTTTCAAGCATATTAATGTTCTGAAATTTTAACAACTCAGAGATTTTGCCATACAAGGCTTGTTGACTCCCGTGTGCAAAGCACACAATGGGAGTCTTTGTAGTTACTAGTAGTGTGTATGTACCTGTGTGTGTGTGGGGGGGGGGGGGGGTGTCTGTCCGTTCCACTGATATCTCAAGAACCATATGTTGCATTTTGATGTTACTTGGTGCAAAGATACTTTAGGCTAATGCACAGATTTGATTAGGTTTTGGTCCAGATTCATTAGCCAATTTTTAGCTGTTCCAATCATATCCCATTTCAATGAAACTTGGTACATAGATGCTCTAACGGATTGCTCAGATTTGATTAGATTTTGGTTCAAATCAGTACTTATTAATTGATTTTTTTAAATAATTTTTGTGCAAGGCGACAGTGTCGTACATTGAATGTCACTGTTGTCTCACCTGATTTTGTTGTTGTATGTGGAAATTGCAAGTGCTAGTGCTGACATATAGTGCATTTTGTGCCACAGAAGTCATATTCATGTTTGGGACTACATGCCAGTGCTGTGTGGCCATCTCTCTATCAAATGGCAATTTTAATGCGCTATCCTGGCGTCAACCAGGCTCGGTCAAACACAAGCACCTGCAGACCTTAACTGAGATTCCCTCAAAGTCACACTAGGCTACCAGTGACCGATCACTTATTAATTGATTAATTTGCATAATAATTAGCCAATTTTCAGCTGTTCCATGACTGTTTCGCTGATATCTCCTAGTTGGATTTTATTGAAACGTTATGCTCTGGGGTGAATGCACAGATTGGCATTGTTTTGATCTGAATCCATGCATATTAATTGCCTAATTTGCACAATTATCAAGTTTCAGTTTTTCTAATTATTTCACAGGAACCACTCATTGGATGTTGATGAAAGTTGTTTTGTGAATGTTATGAGAATGTGTATAAATAATGTTGATGAGGCTTGCATTAAATTACCTAATTTGCATAATTAGCATTTTTAGCTGTTCTAATGATGTCAGGAGTCTCATTTGATTTTTTATGACACTTCTTAGATACAATGGGATGATATGTAGAGTTGATTAGCTTGACATCTGTGCGTATATATTACCTTATTTGCATAATTCAAATTTTTAGATATCTCGGGAACCACTCATTGTATTTTGATGAAATGTGGTGAATATACTATAGTTGCAAGTTCTGTAATAATCCTAAGACCTCATTTCTTTACATCTCCAAATGCCCTTGGCACACAGGAGTTCTTTCTAAGCTTTCTTTAATTTTTCACTAAATTAGGATTATCTCCTGAACAGCTACTGGATTTGAATCGAATTTGCCTGGGGTACATGTATGCCATGACGTGATATTCATGCAATATTACTAGTGGTGATAATTTGCATATGTAAATTAGCTTATTGTTTTCACTAAATTGTTTTTATCTTGTGAACAACACAATAGATTTACACCAAGTTTGTAGGGATGTTTATAACTATTGTGGATAATATTCCTTGACCAATTTTAACTGTTCAACCTTTTGTCCAAATACACAGAAGCCCTTTCTAAGCTTTCTGTGATTATTTTTTTCAGACTTTCAGGGAATCTTAATTTATCCGATATTCTCAAATTTGTCACTGGTGCAGAGGAAGAGCCTGTCCTGGGGTTTAATATCCACCCATCTATAGAGTTCATTGAGGTTGAGGATGGTTTCACCCCAACAGCCAATACTTGTACTAACTGCTTGACTCTACCAAAACCATCTATCAACAAGTCTTTACCAGATGAGACTAGATTGTTTAATGTTTATGATTTTGCTTTTTGTAATACATTCTTTGGTAGAGATTAATAATTAAAAACGTACATATATTGGACCTGTTTAGTTTTTAGCTCCGCTGTCGAGCGGAGCTTATCATATGAATGATTGTGTTCCGTCGTCTGCCGTCCTGTGTTCATGTCAACTTTTTACTGTGAGACCAGTAAGATCACCTAACTTCGTTATTTAGAACCATTTTAGCACCCCCGGTAGAAGCATATTTCTAGCGCTCGCGGTAATGATTTCATCGCGCCCGGTAGAAATTTTAGCGGCCTCAGTCGTGGTTTTATCGCGCCTGGTAATAATTTTAGCGGCCCCATTAGTGATGTTTTGCGCGCCCGGTAGTTATTTTAGCGGCCCCGGTAGTGATTGTATCGCCCGCGGTAGAGAATTAGCAGCCCCGTAGTGATTTAGTGCCCCCGGTAAAGGTGCCCCATTTTTGAAACACTTGGACGACCATATGTGCCTACTTAATCCACATGGGGAAATTGATAAAAATATTGCAACATTGATAGACAGTTTCCCAGGGAAGTTGCAAGTTACCTGTACAAATCTTGTTTACACTCGCTGTAAATGTGATGTGTATGCTCTGTTGGTCATCAGTCTGTGGTGTCATATGGGCTAGTATCCTGACAGCATGTTTATACATACTACACATAGTATACAGACTCATTACAAATTTCTGAATCATAATACCATAAAATTCCTTGCCAATTAATCAAAAGGTTCATAAAAAGATGAAGTACATTCAACTCTCTTCAAAAAACAAGTTGTTCAGGTTATGTATGAGTGTTCAAATGTTTATGATGTATTTGAATCACAAACAGATGGAAACAACAGTACAGGTATCCACTATTCAACTATCTTGATCAGATGTATGGCGATTGATTATTTCTTTAGCCACTAAATACATGTCAATTCCATGATTTACCGAAGTCCATCGTTCAGGTATTCTTGCAGCAAGTTCCTGTAAACACTGCTCATTCAGTTCATTCGTGGGTGAGCTTAGTATTGGTCTGGGATCATCATCATTGGTATTACCAGCGTTTATGCCTTCCATGCCATAATCTTCTATAGCCTCTATTGACAATTCAATACCCATTGGATTCTGAAATTGTCCAGCTACCCATAGACGAAGAGGAGAGGTTCTTGTGGTCCGCATCCTATGCATTGACCATGAATTCCGCCATGTTTCTAATCGTTCATTTATTCTTGACAGAAATACATAATGTAGTGCAACAATGTCAAGCTCGTTCAAGGGGTCCAATATACTTTCATTATCCATGAAATAAAAGAGTTGGTAAAACAAACTCAGGACACCTTCAAACACGTCACGCCACAATCTCTCTACCCTTTGATTATGGACACTTATCATACTCCCTCGATTTATCATACTGTTATCATACTCCCTCGATTTGTTCCCCTCTCAGATAACATAAAGTCAGCTATCAAAACATCTTCACCACCCTTATCACTTCGAACTCTACTTGGGATGCCATAAACATTGACCGCTGCTTTGAAACATTGTAAGATGGTTTCTGACTTGTTGTTGTCTGTGCACTTCAACATAACGGGGAGCCGACTGAATCCGTCAATTCCACCAACAATTATAAAGTGCCAACGTATAAGCTTGTGGTTTGTATCCACATGCCAGAGGTGATTTGGTCATTGAACATTATACACTCTCCTCTGAAGTCTTTCTCGTCGTCTTTCGTCCACCCCAGCTTGGTCTACTCTGTGGATACTGTCACGTAGTCGCACTCCGTTCCTTTCCATTAAAATACACTTCAGCATGTTTTCACCGCAGTTGGGAAACTCTGAAGATAGATTCATAACCTTGAAATTCAGGTCATGATCAGAGATGTCAGTAAAGTCCAACTTGGAAAATCCATATTGTCGCATTCTCCTATATATGGTGCTTTGTGACACAGCTAACATGGAAGAAATTTCTCGGATCAAGAAACCCTCATCAAGAAGATTCTGCAAAACAGTTCTTGGAATATCAAATTGCAAAACACCAAAGTCATCTTGATCCTTGTTCGGTTGCTGCCTGCCAAATGTTGAACATGTTGTCCGCAAAAGCATCATGTCTGTACGACTTCCAACTCCCAGATATTCCATAGCAGACACAGACACTTTACAAACTAGATCAGGCGTAATATTTTCGCTTTCGAATATATGAACCAAATATTCCAACTTTACCCTGGTTAGAACGCTCGCCATGGATGCCATGATGAAAACAGTAATATTCCAGTATGGTCAGCTGAACATATACAGGAAGTGGAATCATGAGAAATATTTAAATGAACTAACCACTGTGCGTATCATGTAATGATGAATGCCTATCATATTATGATGAATGCCTACCATGTTATGGTGAATGCCTACCATGTAATGGTGAATGCCTATCACGTTGTGGTAAATGCCTATCATGTAATGTAAATGAGTATGGCTTTCCATACCCTTGGTACGCACCCCTACGCACAGTCGATCCATCTGGACCACGGCGGCGATTTAGCGTGGCGTAGGGCAAGGCATGGAGGTAATTGCATGGGCAAGGCCATGATATGGCGTACCAGTCACGGCGTGCCGTTCGCTCGGGCGATCACTGCAATGCTACTCCACACCACACATCAGTCACTCATTCACTCGCAATGTAAATGAGTTCAATACAATAATATTTGATGGATTTAAACTAGTTTCTTTCTAAGTTTGCCGTATGAGATTGTGGATTGTGGAAACAATTTCCAGAAAGACATTTTAAATTATTCAGATTCACGGGCCAGTGACTGTGAAACTACTCCGTTCACTGTAGGTTTTTCTCCAAATTTTCCCGCTTTTTAGAGGCAGCAAATCAACTGGTAATGACAACGCTACAAAATAATAACAATAATGAACTTCCTGACAACCCATAATGGACTCAAGCACACTTTGTGCTCCATTTATGTACTCGTCTCACGCCTCGTACATATATGTCGCACAAAGTGAGCTTTCGCCTATTATGGGTTGGTGGGTCGTTCATTATTGTTTAATTATTTGAAATCATGAAATCGTGAAGATAGCAACTATTATTGTTGGTATTACCATGAAATGTTATTTGAAATCATGGTGAAGAGATCTGGTATTACCATTGAAATATTATTTGAAATAATAGTGGAGATGGCAGCTATTATTGAGATATTATTTGAAATCATGGTGAAGATAGCTGGTATCATCATGGGATGTTATTTAAACTCAGGGTAAAGAGATCGGGTATTATCATTAATTTAGGGATTAAAATCTTGATCTCTTTAATATTTTCTGAATTTCTTTTACTATTTTACCCTCCTATAAACAAATAATGTTTATAAATATTATTAATTTATATATGAAAATATAATTTTGGAGAAGTTACAGGCATTTGAATGGCACATTGTCCGCTTTAGTCATTTTCCATGTTTATGTTTCTGATATCTGAAGATTATACACACTACACAGACAATCGAATTATGTGAAAGACATAACACATTCTAAACAACAGACAAGGGGTTTGGGAGTACGGCAGAAGAGATTCAGTAGCTTGGAAATACGAGGCAGTGATAAGGTTTCATACACAAGACTTCGACCATACGATAACTGGTTTATTCAGTAAAGCTTAAGACTATAAATACACTAACATCAGATGGTTGGATTACACACGACAATATATGCAAATTACTATTAAATCTGGAATCTATCACTGAACTTGGTCTTGTTTATTAGTGTAATTTAAAATCCCCAACAATAAATCAACAATGTTCAAAAGTCAATATTCGTCATAAATATCCTATGTAAAGTCATTTCAGTAACATTCTGTGGTTACAAGGGGTGACGGATCATTTTAACATTACTGGTGCAGATCAGTTACACCCAAAAGATTTCAGGTATGTCTTGAGATCAAAACTGCACTTGTCAAGTTTGTAGTGTATTAGGCAAAGAATGGGTTCACATTAATTAATTAATTAACATCATTAAGCTAAAGTGTCTTGTCATGTGTTAACCCGGCATTAATTGAAGTCATTCTTCCAAAATGGCAGTCTAGAGCTGAGTTCATCTGTTCAATTGGCGACAAAAATTGTTGATTGTCTAACCCTTGATCAACTTGGTAATTATGGCAGTGAATATTGAAATGGGCGGAATTCCTGCATTTGCTTGCAAGACTGAGCCAGCCAAAATTGTTATGAGATGGAGGTGGTGATTAAAGTCATTGATGTTGGGAAAGGTGTTATAAGGCAGAAGAATTATTTTATGCTCCGATGTGCAGGGGATGATGTTTGAAACACTGAGAGACGACTGTTTCAAGTGAATTACGAGAAGGTCAGTAAGATAGCATAGGGCAGTATGATAAGACTGTACAGATGTTAATGCTTATTTTACAACAAGAATAAATATGAAAGAGACATTTTTCGTCAGTTAAACAAAAATTGTAAATTTGCATTTTCTGATGAGCAAATACGTGATCGGTTGATCGGTAATGTAGATCTTTAGGGCTCTGCCATACATTATTGAAGAACGGAGCTACACTTAGTTTAATATATGTGAAAGAAATTGTTAGTGCAATGGAAGCAGTTAATTTTCAAGTAAAACAGATAAAGGGGCTTACAAGTGCTACACCAATTCAGGAGGAAGTGAATCGCTTACAGCATATACTGGTGAGCAAGTATGTAATCAGTTGAGCGATAAATATAACTGCAGGGCTACGTCATCAATTATTGGAGAAAAGAACTACACTTTGGTAGTCTAAGATGTTAATGAAATCGTCATTGCAATGGAAGGAAGACATATAAAGGGGCTTACAAGTAATACACACATTTGCCAGGAAGTGAATCATATACAGCATATTCTGATGAGCAATTATGTAATCAGTTGAGCGATAAATATAACTTCAGGGCGCCGTCATAAATTACTGGAGAAAGGAACTACACTTAGTTTAATAAATGCTAATGAAATCGCTATTGCAATGGAAGCAGTTGAATTTCAAGTAAAACAGATAGAGGCTTATAAGAGGTGAATAACATACAGCAACATATAGTTGGACAAGAGGTGAATAATATCGCTTTAGTAATGCCAAAGGTAAAAACTTTCCAGGCAATTTTTAATAAATATCACAAAGAAGGACATTTTGCGACTGTGTGTAGAACAGAACTTAAACGCAATACAGTTTACACCATGCTAAAAGCGACATTGAATGTGACTATTTTTACTGTTGATTTTAATAAAAAAAAAAAAAACTGGCAAGGTAGCCGATGTTAAAGATGTTAAAATTATACATGAAATGCATATAGATTAAGGTGCTACATGTAATCTTATAGGTGAATCGTAATGGTTAGCACTGAAAGCACAAGGTATTAGGTGCAAAACGGAACTTATATAAAAGAAGCTGTACTCCTATTATACGAGGAGCGTTCAATAAGTAATGCCCCTGACCCACTTTCAGTTGTCTGATCTAGATGACATTTTGCATTTGTAACTGAACTAATTGTGGTTTCTGATTTACAGGTGTAAAATGCAGCCGGTTGAGTGTCACGCAGTAATCCGGTTTTTGTATCTGAAAGGACACACATCAAAGGACTTTTGATGAAACTTATGGTGATGATGCCCCATCATATGACCTTGTAAAACGCTGGTATCGTGAATTCAAACCGGAAGTCTGTGGAAACAACTCCCAGACCTGGTCGTCCCTCTTCTGCCAATAAAGAGGCATCTGTCCGTCAAGTTGAGGCAGCTATTTTGGAAGATCGACTGTTCGTCAAATAGCCCAAGAGGTCAAGATTGGTACATGGTCTGTGGAAACTGTCATTCATGACCATTTGCATATAAGGTGTCTGCTAGATGGATTCCCACGTTGCCCACACCTTTCCAGAAGCAAAAACGCGTCGAGTGCTCGAGGATGAATTCGGAGTGTTGAAAATATTTTTTGAAAAGACTGATTACACAGGATGAAACTAGGGTCCATCACTATGATCCAGAGACCAAAGCAAGGAACCAGGACAGAGTAGTGATGACAGATTTCCTGGCAAAGGGTACCGCAATTACAGGAGCCTATTGCGCTCCACTTTTGATGAAATTAGGAGAAGCTATCAAAATCAAGAAGCAGGGCAAGATCAGCATAGGTATCCTCCTCCTGCAGGACAACACTCCGGTCCACAAATCGCATGTTGCCAGATCAGAAGCACGTGGCTATGAAATCCTCCTCCATCCCCCTTAATCTCCCGACCTTGCCACCTCTGACTTTCATCTCTTCCTAGCCATGAAGTTGTTTTTGAAAGGAAAGCGTTCCCCCAGATGATGCAGCCTTGATTTCTGAAGTTGTTACACAGTTGGAGGACCAACCTGGGGTGTTCTACAAAAACTATGTCCAGAGCTGCACCAAACGATGGAAGAAATTCATAACGCTGGTTGTTCCCTATGTAGAGAATAACTAATAACTGTGTCAAGTTTTATTAATCTCCTGCTATGGGAAATGGGTCAGGGGCATTACTTATTGAACGCCTCTTGTAATTCTGAAGTTGAGTTATAAGTAATTAGAGATAGCCATATATTGTTATTGGGCTGTTTAGCAGTTGAGAAGCTAGAGGTTTTGAAAGTAGGATTACATTCTCATACAATTAAATACTGGGTATATTTTGATAGGTTCCCAAAGTGGTTTGATGGTATAGGTAGCTTAAATTCTAGACGTGTACCATTCAGTATGAGATCAAAGCTGGACATTATAGAGAAAGCATTGGCCAAACTACATAGGTCAGCCCAGTGGTGATAATTCCAAAAGCATGTGGTAACATAAGGTTATATGTTAACATGAGGACAGGGAAATAAAGCAGTTATCAGGGAACACAATCCTATACCAACAGTAACAGTGAACGAGCTACTGCATAATATTATTCAAAGCATAGAGTACAGCAATTAAGACTTTAAATAGGGAATTCATCAAATAAAGTTGCCAGAAGTGTCCAGAGATATCACTACGTTTGTGACACACATACGACTTTTTTTGTTACAAGAGGTTAATGTGCGATATTAGCTCTGCTCCTGAACTCTACCAGTACAATGTACAGCAAGTAATAGCTATATCTAATGGAGAACAGTACATAGCACATGATATGATAGTGCATGACCGTGAAAAAAAATAGCATGATCAAAGATCAGTTGAAGTGTTAAAACATCTCAAAGAAACAGAACTAAAACTAAACAAAGATAAGTGTTACGGAATGGACCAATGTGCTGTCTAAGGTAGCCGTAGGAGAGAGCCGTAGGAAGCTAAGGAGGTCAGAAGTTTTCCAGGTTTAGCTAACTTTTCAGCATGGTATATCCATGACTTGCTAGAACAATAGCAGAACCGCTGAGAAAGCTAACTTGCAGTAAGCAAAAGTTTGTCTGAGGAGCTATGTCGGTAGAAGTTTGACTAGTGTGGAGCAATGTTACTCCCAGACAGAAAAGGAGGTATTGGCATTGGTCTTGGTCTTGGCATGTGAGCGGTTCCATGAATACCTGTATGGGATCAAGTTTAAATTACTGACAGGCCATAAACCACTGATCTACATTCACTCATAAAGGTCATGTGTCAAAAGGGGTTTCTTTGCAACCATATTCCTTTACTGTGATTATATATTACTGGTCCAGGCAACATAGCTGATGCCTAATCTCGACTGGTGAGTAAACAAACAAAGCACAATACAGAGAGGAGAAACTGAAGAGTACATTATATATGTTGCTGAAATTGAAGCATCTACAGCTATACCAATACAAAGAATAGAGAAAATATTGTATACACTGAGAAGATGTGTTGAATCAGACAGAAAAGACTGTTCACCAAGTTATAATGCCGTGAGAATTGAATTAGACTCAATAGGTTATGTGTTACTAAGATATACAACTATAATTGAGCTAGCAAAACTGTAGCACAAGTGATTGATCTGGCTCATGGGGGCCGTCAGAGAATATTACAGACTAAACAGAGACTACTTACCAACGTCTGGTGGCCAATTATCCAGCCATCAATTCCAGAGCTGAAATAGTCTACAGTTCTACCAATCCATCCATGGGTAGATATTCTTTCAGACCTGCTTGGCCCTCTCCCCTCTGGTGGGTATCGATTGGTTATAATGAATTATTGTAGCTGATACTTTGAATTTGAAATACGGAATACTATGACAAGTGACAAAATAATAGTAGCCATGTAAAGGTGTTTTGCAAATCATGTTTATTCAGTTTTAATGAAAGCTGATAACGGTCCACATGTTATACATCGGAAGTGTCTGAAAGCTTCATAATAGAGACTGGTATGCAGCATAGATGCACCACTCCAATTTGGCCATCAGCCTATGACAATATGTGAATGCGACTGGATTTTCTGCAGAAATACAAAACCAACCAATTCATATAACCCATTGGAGGAAATAAAAGGAATCAATGTACCGTGAAATGATGTTCTGGTACAAAAATCGGCACAGCACAACATTGCATATTTATGAAAACATGCCCATTTAGGAGATAGATGATAGATGATATCCAAGCTACAGATCATGGATGGAAGTAGTTTCATGGAATAAGTATGGTTCACTGGAACTCGGATGCCAACTATATTTTCTGATACTATAGAGCCAGAAGATGTCACAAATTATGACAACGACAATGCCGGTATTACTGTTGTTGATTCAGATGCTGATGATAACAGTTATGATGAAAATGGAAATATAACTGAAATTATCAAAGAGTAGTAATTTTGAAATATCAATATTGTATGTGCATCATCAAAATTCAAAGTATGTTGGCCAACATTTTTGGGGAGGAAAAACACAAATGATAAAAACGTACCATGCACTAAAATGTCTTAAATCTGATTTCACATTTGCAATTTCCATAATGAAAATTTATATAAAAAATAGCTTCTGAATACTTAAATAATACTATATCGAAAAACCATCCACTACGAAATCAGAATAAAATTATATTTGTCCGAAAATAAATGTTGACCAATTACAGATAACATTGGGTCACAAATTTTGAAGGTTTTGAAGGACAATATTTACAATACAATATGAGCAGCATATTTAATGGCCAATTACGGTCAGGGGAAATCACTAAATCTGCGTAACTATTGCTGTTTTATTGAAATGGATAACATATTTGATAGCCATATATGGTCATGGTATCTCATTATTATGAATATCTAAAAAACTATTGTTACTAGCGACGTGCAACCAATGTTATTCTGAAGGTATTCGGCAAAAGATTAGCCCAACATATATTAAATTATCATTTATGGTCATGGGACCATTAAAAATACATGTCTCTAATATGGTCATACGAGCTCATTTAATATGCATGACCCTACTTTAATATATGAACAGTAATAGACATGTGTTATGGGTAACATATATGATAATGGAACCTCATTAAATGAGCATGAACGATATGACTAGAGCGATATTGCGGATATGGAAATCCGAATAATGATATTTTTAACTGACTGGACGACAGATGAACATATCATATTACCATCTACAGATATTCGTTGCATGTGACTTGGTCATATGTCAATCCCGCGGTTAGCAAAACTGAACTGAAAAACAAATAAATATTCAAATACTTAAAAGAAAAGCAAAGAATTAAAAAAAACATAGATTTAATTTCAATCCCGTTTGGTTTGTCATTGATAAATAATAGTACATACACTTTGGCGTCATTGAGCTAATTTCAAACTGCCTATGTACATCTGTATAATAAAAAGAAGCTACAGCCAATCAAATCGAGACACTCCGGTTGGTTAAAACATCAATAATAAAATAGGTACGGTCTCCGTCACGATCGGCTGAAGGTAACAATATATGTTAATGTGAAGATCCTCAGGTTTACAATAAATATGATCATTATTTGCCATTTTCCATGAAATAAAAGTGGCCTTTTCATGAAACGTTTTTCCATTCGAGTGCGTTGCCATGACATTACAATATATCAAAATTCACGATATCCAAGATCGATGTATATGTCTGTGTAATAAGAAATCCAAATTGTCATATAATTTAACGTAGTCACGTAAATCATAGCTGTTATGGTTAATGGTCATGATATGGCCTCAAAGAGAAATTTTACCCACGCGATCACTGTAAAAATAAAATAATACTATGCAGTGTGAACTCAGTGTGACAAAATAATGTATATTACAAATGCAACACAACAGATTTACACTATAAATCATTACAGAAAACATTCCTACAGTTCCTACTAGACATACAATTGTTTTGAAACAGATTAACAGTCTTTTACCTAGATAATTTCTAGTTTCGCTGGGAGACTCACTACTGCAAATTTAAATTGAGCACGATGATGTGTTTGTATATCATGAATATCTATCAGTTATGTTATGTTAGTTCTATACTGTTAATTTTGATAATCTAGTTTTCTGCCATGGGTACCACACCACAGGACTCATCCTGGGTTCTAAGTATCACTCACATGCGTCAGATGGCCATAGCCACTCTCCTTTGCAGAGTCTTCGTAACCTAGGGAGCCACAGAGAGCCGCACTATACGTTCCCTAGCGAATACCTAGATTAGTGATAAAAGACCCATAGTCTCTGCGACGGCGAATAAGCCACAGCGCGTCATTGAGCCTTTGCGTTTTTAGCGTGTGTGGTTATCGCTAGGACTCAATTTCCGCGCGAGCGCAGGTGACGACCCTCCCACTTTAAGCGACTTGTCACTGAGGGCAACCTCCGAATAATTTTTCGCCCTGGCGACTTAAAACAATTTAATATTCACTGACAAAAAATTCGATTATAGTGAAAATAGTGATTCGTGTTCCTTTAGTATGACCGGACAAACAGTTCAATATATTATCATGTATCATTGAGATATTATTCTGGTGTGGAGATCAATAGCCATGAGCGATCACACTCACATCGTTTGTATTATTCGTCATAAACCCAATAATAGATCACCCTTTGTAAATTAATAATCGAAAATTCAATTGTATTTAATTGATTTAACAATATACAAAGTATCCCGGAGTAATTTTCCTGACATTTCCTCTCCTAATTGCCCATTCCATCATTCTTGCATTCATTCCCCAAGGGTCATTTTATATGATCAAATTTCGAAGTTCATACACCTCAAAAGCAGAAACCTAATACGAGAAATATTATGAGGCGTGCATGGTGCAAAAGGATTCAATGTGTCAGGAACCAGATATTGTCATCTTTGTATCATATTGATGGTTATGCATAATGTTGATCTGATGTCACAAGAACAACATTCGCAATTTTGAAACTTTTACAAATTTGTTATATTTATGTTATAATTAATATTTTCCACCAATGGGAAGTTCAATAAAACTTTAATAGCCCTTACAAGTGAAATAATGTATATATATATTATTGCTGATTGAGTGTCGATAATTGCCACAGGCATATAAAGACAAGGTGTCATGGTTAAAATGTTTAATATTTACTATATAATAAGTACTCCTACATCCTAATGTGGTATTTTTGGCATAGACATTCATGCTAACCACAAGTTATTCATGACATATACAGCTGCGTGTTTATCAGTTAGAAAATTAACTCCTAGTGTACTTTAAAATAAACGTAGTAAAACAACTTTACATTGGTACATATATAGTGGACTGCTGGATATGATTGTGTACAAGTTTTTGGGATATGTCCTCACTATATGTAGTTCTGAATGTATTTTCTGTACTTTGCTCACTGAAGTTAAATTCCACTGTTTATATCAGTTAATCTTAGTCCTAAAGTAGGGCAAGTGATAAAACAATTCATCATTTTCAAAAGCCTACTGATTATGACTCAGATAAATGCGTGCACTCATTCGTACATTCATCGAAACATCTAACATCACTTCTTGTATATATGCATGTTGCATTTGGTTCATAAATGTCTTTTCCACACTATTTAACCATTTAAGTATAGACTAAAGGTTTGACAAGCTGGTTGGCGATCCGCTCCGGTCAAAAAACGAACAAAATGACTTTGGCTTTTGCCATAGCAGGAGATGAACATGAAGCTAACGTCGGTTTATAACTAGAACGGGGGCCCATATACGAAGTTCGCAAAGAACATTCAGTCTTCAGAGATCACTTAAATTTATAACTATCGCGTATTTTGCTGTTATAATTACAAATATTATTTCCGACCGTTTTGCAATTGTGTTTTCTAGATTCTTTGTGTGAACGCAGCATTTACAGTTCATTCAAAATTCAAAACTGCGTTGGGACTTACGTTGATACAGTGTAAGAATGTCGGCGCTGGTGATCTCCCGTCGGTGTGCAACTTTGCCAAAATAAAAAACAAGAGCATTTGAACACTGACATTGAGGAGGTGATATATTTGAGACGAAAATATTTAAAAAATCGGTTTTTAGATTGCCATGGCAACGGTAGGCCAGATTTTGTGGTTTTTCATATGGGGGCTTCTGCGCATGCGCCAACCAAGCGCCGGTTTAGTAAATAAGTTATGGTCAGCAGTCCCTGACTCCCCAACATTATACTCTGTTTATCATTTCTTTGATTTAGGCTAGTTTTGACAGTTCATGTAACCTTGAGTGGCAGATTAGGCAATGTAATCCTTCTCCTCACTACCAGCTGTATAGCAACCGACTTGTTTATTATTATAGACAATTTTAAGCCAATGCCAAGGCAGCGAAAAGATTACCGGCACCAATGCTTGATTGTTTTTATGCTCAAAGTGTGATTACACCTTGACATTATATATTTTGTGGCATCACAGATTGAGGGTATATACTAGCTGGCTCGACTCGCGCGACAGGCGTTGTTTCCCCTTTTGTTCATTTTTTTCTAAGACAAAAAAAGGAAACTTGTCTGAATAATCTAAATACGCTGTGCTTTTCCAATCATCCATCACACGAAACACTTCTCCTGCAATCCCATTGCATAAGGCCCATGTAACCCCTCCTCTGCGAAAAATATGCAGTGAGTACTCACTAAGGGGAAGCCCTGGAGAACAGAGGTATGCATATAGTCTGGGAAGGGGTGTGGCTCGGGGTTTGCAAAACACAGGCCCAGCGGCACTTACTTCGTGGGTAGAAGCTAGGGTTGCAGAAAGTGCTGTGGTAGAACAGAGTGGGTGGGGTGCGATATAGGTAACGAAAGCTGACGTTGCTGAAATCATCTCTAGTACGTCCGTGCTGAAATTGAATGGTTTTAAGTCATCATACTTGGAGAATTAAACCCAGGGGATGGAGCAGGATGTTATCTTGTTATAAGTGCTTGCCATGAGTGAATTTACCAGAGACACGGAGGTTGGATAGCCTAAAGTGTACCGTCGACTTCTCTGCGTGTGATATCTGCCCCATTTCTTGATATTAATCTGTCAGACGCGACGCCATGTTGCAAATAGTTCGATGAACCGGAAGTACTTGGCAGCGTGTCATGATGTAATGTAAAATGGCTGCCCCCAATAATTTGCGTTGCCCGAATGATAACTTGAATTGCGATTCTGTTTCTTCGGCAGAAAGAAGTTGAAGTACTTGAAGGCTGTCGCAATGAACCTCTAGTGTTTCTTGCTGAATGCTAGTAATTACCAACTCTCCAGTCAGTACAATGAAGTTAAACAAACCTTCACAGCTTTGGAATGAAATAATATAACATGTACATCACCAAAAAAATGAAAGTATGAAAAGTATATTAATTACGAATAATAATAATATAAGGTTATTACGAGGATATACGAAGACAGTACAGCGTAAGTATCGAACGACGCGCAGCAGACTCGTAATAACCTCATATTATGCAGAGGGACTTCATTTTAAGTCAGTAGGTTCAATTTGTTATAAAAAGCACTAAATAAAAGATCTTCAATAGAAGGGCATATAAACCAAAAACCTGTATACTGTGGCTGTCATTAAAATATTACTTATTTTCACAAAAGAAAACCTTTCTGTAATTTACGTAAACATATGGGCTACTGCTGCCCTGCATGCCACTAATAGAGCAAACTAGCCATGAGTGAATTTACCAGAGACAAGGAGGTTGGATAGCCTAAAGTGTACCGTCGACTTCTCTGCGTGTGGTATCTGCCCCATTTATTGATGTGAATCTGTCGGACGCGACGCCATGTTACAAATAGTTCGATGAACCGGAAGTACTTGGCAGCGTGTCATGATATAATGTAAAATGGCTGCCACCAATAATTTGCGTTGCCAGAGTGATAACTTGAATTGCGATTCTGTTTCTTCGGCAGAAAGAAGTTGAAGTACTTGAAGGCTATCGCAATGTTTCTTCCGTAGAACCTCTAGTGTTTCGTGCCGAATGTTATGTTGAAGAGCACAGATTTCGAACGTTGCTGACTCTGACATTTCGGTTTCAGGCTGCGTTTGTTCAGATTCCATCGTTTTGCTTGACTTCTTAGCACTGCAGTATATTTTGACTATGTGTACGTCTTAGCCGAGTTTTAGTCTAACGGGAGAAAAACTGCAATAAAACAATGCCTGTCGCGCTTGTCGAGCCAGCTAGCCAACACCCTCAATCTGTGATGCCACACAATATATAGTGTCCAGGTGTTAGCCACGCTAGCTAAGATAATCACACGTTGAGCTTAAAAACAATCAAGCATTGGTGCCGGTAATCTTTTTCTTGCCTTGGCATTGACTTGAAATTGTCTATACCAATAAACAGCCTGGTTGCTATACAGCCGGTAGTGAGGAGAAAGATTACATCGCTTAATCTACCACTCAAAGTTACATATAAAAGATGACACATTTAAAACTGTATTAAACATAAATACTTAATACGTTAAATAACAGAAATCACTCACACACAGTGATTTTAATGACAATCCTGGCGGAGCGGGTCAGCAACAATTCGGCGTAATATTTGTGAGTAACACTTGCGTTGGAATCAAAATATACATCTAATAATTCGACAACTCAACGGGTTTTTTTTTTCGTTTGTCTTCAAATAGTTCATCTACTACTAAGATGATTAATTTGTCATGGTTTCGTGACGACGTTGATCACCTGCGTTTGGGTGTTTTGCGTTTTCCTGTCTTTTCACGTAAACACTGTGTGTAATCAGACTCGGATTACAAACATTTTATTGGTTCATCTCCGCTTATGTTTGGTTCACAGATTAGTCATTTGCTACGGCTACAGTTTTTTTGTTGAGTGATACTAATGAAAGACGCACCAATTCAACGACTGCGGAATTTGTGTTTTAGTAATTGTTGTATCTGATTACGTGTCCTTTCTTCCCCGCACTTTTGTATGAAGATTGTTCGTCGAATGCCAGTTAGCAAAGCGATTAGTGTTTAACTGTATGTCGTTACAGAGTGTACTCTCGTAGAAAATCCCTCGCTTGGTTGAACCCGAACTTTTGCAAATATTGGAAACACACGTATTCACCAGGTTGTAGATTTCCGCTCTGATCATGTTACTACTATATAGTCGTTTCAGGCGATTCCATATCACATGACTAGTTGTTTTTTTACAAATGTACTGCGCATTTGTAAAGGATGTAAAATATAATTGAGGATTGATACATAACATTGTCACATAGGACAAATTTCTATAGGATTTCTATGATATTTTGACATATATATATATTCTTGCAGGATTATAGGAATGCTTTGCGCGTCAAGCTCTTTTTGGTGAAAAGTTTATCAATCATATACATTGCATTAGAAACTGATTAGTATTACAAGAGTACTTTATTGCTTACGATATACTAGACATGGTTGATATTCAATTGAAAGAAAAATATGAAAAAAACAAGTAAAACTATTACCATGAATATGTAGCGCACCATTATTTGAAATGCAATAAAAAAACAAGTTGATAATAATTTGAAAACAAGTAATTTCTATAGACTTGATTTGAGAAAAAATATTTTATATTAATTCAAAAAAGCAACGTACACGATCTCTGCTAGTAATTACCAACTCTCCAGTCAGTACAATTAAGTTAAACAAAAGTTCACAGCTTTGGAATGAAATAATATAACATGTACATCACCAACAAAAATGAATGTATGAAAAGTATATTAATTACGAATAAAAATATAAGGTTATTACGAACGACGCGCAGCAGACTCGTAATAACCTCATATTATGCAGAGAAACTTCATTTTAAGTGAGTAGGTTCGATTTGTTATAAAAAACACTAAATAAAAGATCTTCAATAGAAGGGCATATAAACCAAAAACCTGTATACTGTGGCTGTCATTAAAATATTACTTATTTTCACAAAAGAAAACCTTTCTGTAATTTACGTAAGCATATGGGCTACTGTTGCCCTGCATGCCACTAATAGAGCAAACATGATAAAAATATGTAACTTCTTTCAATCAAATTTTGTTAAATAGCAACAACAGTCCAATAGTTACTACCCGTATTTCGTTGATGCTATTATATACATACCTCAAAAATTGGCTTTCACAAATTGAATAAAATAATTTAGTACACATTACTTGAAATAAATTTGAATTTTTCAATTCTGAGCGATTCAAATCAGGCAAATCAAGGTAAATATTGAGATAACATTTCTTGCCGTTATAGGAGAAAGTGCCATAACGATTGAACTTTGGGGGCATACATAATTATTATTTAAACTAATATCACAATGCTATGTACTACGTTATATTCTGTTGATATTTTTCCATTACACAGGTTGTTGGATTAAAATAATATAGTACATCATATGGCGATCTATTGGATCCAGATTTTGTCCCAAACTACAGTTCACATTATGTATAAACAACCTGGCAAAAGTATTCAAAATATTCAATGAAGAGTTTCTGGAAAAATCTCAATTGCATTAGTGTAAATAAAGCATATAATTATCTCTACGTGTGGACGAACTTATTCCTTAAAATATACCTTAACAATCCACGTCTAGAGATACTCATTTTAATGAATGTTAAGCTTTACATAATATTTTCAAGAAAAGTTGTAAAATATATTGTACATTCTGTTTCAATTTACATATGTTTTATATATTATGGAGACAAGGGACAGGAATATATTTGTATGACATAATTCACGAGTTGTATATTGCGAGTGATTTGCATAATGAATAAGACGTACTATCAAGTACACAATAGGAAAGTATCCAAACATCACGGTCGACACAACACATTGATATTCCAATATTTTACCAATAATATGAAATCGAAATCTTTTTTTTTCGTTATTTATAAAGAATATGGATTTTAAAATACATGTGCCTTTTCCCGAAACCGATATGATCACACAAAGATTTGTAACTTTAAATAAAATTTACCGACTTTGCTCAAAAACACGCAATATTTTTAGACGTCCACTGAACGGATGTGCTTCGAACGAGCTCCAAGTTAATGCTATGACGTCACCGCTCTCTCCCCACAAGCGAAACAGGCACTGTACATGGGACTCGGGCGATTCACACCTTAGAACAATAGCGTTTCCTAACCGGGTGTCGAGGGACTGTGCTGCAACCATGGAAGGTACTAACGGAAGGAGCCACGACGCTCGTTTGTAAATGTTTGTTCACAAACATTGGTTCTTGTTAGTTCTTGGCACCTTCTTACAATTGGTTACGCTAATCTCGAGCATTCGGTAATATTCGGAGCATGTTCGGTAGCAATAGACGAACTGCGCATGCACAAGATTGAAAATGACGTCTGTTTCCGGAGATCTTGGCGAGATTTATTGAAAAATTGGCAGATATAACATCGATTGAAGAAGAACTGTTTAACTATCGTGAATCTTTTTGTATTTGTAATGGTGATGAGACGTAATCAATGATTGCCTGTGACAATAACGATTGCATTATTCAATGGTACCATCATCAGTGCGTGGGCTTGACGCTCAAAATTTTCGACCACCGGGCATCGGCGAACACCACCAGAGAAGATAGTATCGAAAGAAGGGCATGCCTAGACACTTTCTCTGCGGTAATATTTTAGGAGTTCTTAGAAATTGTTGTTGTAGACGATCGAAATCTTGTTTTAGTTACAATTGCTAATAATGAAAACATGTGAAGTCAAACGTTCATCTGTTGAGTTTCTGGTTGTGAAATACGTATTTTGACCATTAACACCTCACAAACCGAGTGCGCATGTGTGATGACCGTAATTTCATAATGCGCATATATTTTATGGTCACGTTAAAAATCGGCGAGGTTATATCATTTTCCGCTAACTCGTAACTTGTGTAAATAATCGCAAACTATCATGAGATGAGCTAGACAATGTTTGTATCAACTTTGTTTGTATTAACTTGGGTTGAAACAAAAGGAAATAAGGCAGTTAAGAGGCTTAAGTGACAACTTGAGAGGCGTCGTGGCTCCTTCCGTTAGTACCTTCCATGCTGTAACAATATATAATGAGTTCGATATAATATTCATCTAAAAGTAAATTTCATATAACTTAATGAGACAATTTTACTATCAAATAAATAAAACAGTGCAAATCAAATTTTTTATAAGATATCCCATCACGTTAAGCCATAATGTGCTGTTTTTTTTATGGAAATTTGCTCGAAAAACATACAATAAAAAAACGTTTGATTTTTCAGTCGGACTTTCAAACTAGCCGCGTCAAACTCCTTCATTTGTTTTTTGTCGAAATTAAGCGTTGTTTGAAAAAAGAACAACCTATGATATAACACATGTTAACTGCTTTTCTCTAAAGTTACTGGCCATACATATAGTCTATTAGTCGAACGAATGTATTGTATTATTCAAGTTGGCTGAAATATAAAGTATACTACACCAATGAGGTGTATTATCATAAATGTAAACAACCCTTCTATAAATTCATGTATATATTTGAAATTATTTCGTTTAATGTCATTGAAATAAATAAAATGTCACTTTTATATGCTCAATCTCCCCCGTTTCTATAGCAACGTATATATTTTATAAATAATGTATGCAGAGTGGCGACATTAAATCTGTCAAGTATCTATTGAGTAATCATTGCCGCTGCAATTATCTTAATCTCAAAACTGATCCCTGGTATCACAATGGTACTGATATTAATCATCATGTCTATTTCCCAATATATGACACTCTAAATAAATTCGCAGATAATCACAGCTAAACACAGGAAGAATGCATGTCTGTGCTTGTGTAATTTTGTTTATAAAGGTATGGTGATGCTATATATTTCTGAAATATACCTTACGAGTTGAATTTGAATCTTTCGAACGTTGATGAGAGTTTTTCACATTTAAAATAAAAATATGTTGCTGTGGCAAATTCAATACTCGTTGTGAACTGTAACACGTGCCATAAGTATGTATCATATATCACGATTTTGCTTCATCATATCTAACTTGAATCTAGGATCGATACAGCAAATATGGATGTCAACTACATTCGTTATTATAACGATAACTGTACCGTGCATACCTAATTTATGATTTGTTTGGAAACAAATTATGCTAATACCTTATAAGATGCACGAAAATTTATGATAGAAATTGGAAGGGTCGGATAATCTAAAATGATTGAAAAAGACCCCTGTGTACAGTTCGGGTCACATTTGAAGACACGCTGTTGTCACTTGGTTTCGTGTAGTTTTGCCGATATATAATGCTGTTATCACTTCTTCCCGGGAGATCAGTGAAGCTAACATAATTTTTAAACAGATAGCTGAATGTGTTCAACAAACCCATTATAAAACTAGTCTATTGATTGTTGTTTGACTGACAATCGATTTTGATTCAGACTTAATTAAAACTTTATTACATTTTTTCGTAAAGCCGAATAATCAGTACAAATACAAATATATAAAATTGCGAAAAAAACGTTTACAGATAATGCAGTTCTAAGGTTGTCTTATGTTTATTATTCATTGTTGTTTTCTTTTCGGCGCATTTCACTGTTAATGTTGGAAACTTATTGGCGAAATCATGTTTGAAATAGGCATAAACTAGTGGGTTTAATGCACTATTTATATAATTCAAAAATGAGGTGAAGTAATAAGCAAATTGGAATTGTTTTTGTTTGTATAGTAGTGGGTGTTTCAGTGACACAATGCGAGTAATCCAAAAAGGTAGCCAGCACACGGAGAACAACAGGACAGCCATCACGACCATTATACTGACCTTTTCAATTTTAGTTTTTCGTCTTGTACAAACTGTTTTTATGATTCTCTGTAGATAAACGGTTATTCGCAGGTAGCAGATGAATATGATGATCAAAGGTATGCCAAATCCGATAATAAACGTGTAGATGAGAAACACATACTGCACAGTCAATGGCATCATCACATTGCACACGATATGTCCATTAAATTGTTGTAACGTGGAATAAAGCCATAAAGGTGTCGTTGACACGAACGAGACCGCCCAAAGAACTACACACACGAGTTGCGTATGTTGTACAGTGCGTTTTGACTTGGACCATGCCGTGTGTACAACGGCTACATATCGATCTACTGCCATAGCTGTTAAGGTGAATATACCTGTCATCATGTTCATTACGTCCAAGCTTAACACTATTTTACACAAACAGGTTCCAAACACCCAGTTTTTGGAGAAGTTGAAATAAATAAGAAAAGGCAGGCCGAGTAGAAATAATGCGTCTGCCACGGCCAAATTAAGGATGTAGTAATTGGGGATGGATCGCATTCCTGGATATCTAAGAATGATAAAAATCACAATACCGTTCATGACTAAACCGGAAATGCATATGATAGTGCAGAAGTAAGGTATAAACGAGTTGAAAATCCAATCAGGAATATATACATAATATGTATCTTCGATTAGTTGCGATGATGAATGGTTAGTCGTTACATTACTCACATTGGTCCAGAGTAACTGCATTGTGTACTAATCAAGTGTTCAGTCTATTGCAAACTATATCACAGCTATGGCACGGTTAGCTGAACAGTGCTGATAGATGGCTGTAATATGCGAATATACGTTGAGGCTGTAGCACGTTTTGTTGTTGTTGTTGTTGTTTTTTCTGTACATATGCGATCGACGAGAAAACTCAATAGCACGTTAATAACGATTACTTCGAAGAGAATCGCACGACTGAATACTGTGGCACAAATACTGGCGGTGACTACACACGATACGACCATGCGCGATTATTGGAGATAGGTTATTCACAGGCGCTATCCATATGAAATTCGTTGCCGTTGTGGTAGAATTCCGAACGCTTAGTTCTGAGTGCTCACAGCCGAATCATAAATTGATTAACAAGACACGATCATCTATTGGGAGATGCACATTACCGATGTTTTACAAGGAACAAAAAAGGCTTTAGATTTGTAAATGGAGAAGTATGGACTCGTCGACTCGTTCACGGGTATGAATCACATTGTGCTAGTGAGCAATGATATGAGGTTGGGTGATGATTTTTCGAGGGGTGACATGGCGTTAGGGTGGATAATGTTTCTAAGTCCCAGGCTAGGGAAATTATTGTCGATAGCGACGGTTCGAAACCAAACCTATCAAAACAATAATTTGGTGCGGGCCCCGTGCATACTATTTTGAATATAACACAATGGATAATAATACTTTTCAACGAGTGGTGGTCAGCCGAGTACCATTTATAAAATTCCAGTAAACAGTCAGAATTTCTTATTTATACTTGACAAAGTTTGATACACATTAACAGTTTACAAAGTATGTAGCTATTATAATTCTCAGAACGTTAGGACACATGACCAAAACTGGTCAGAGTATATTTCAACTAAATTATGGCATGTTTCACTCATATCCTATTTAAATACGACTATGACAACCGTTAGAATAGAGTCATGGAAGGAAGTAAATTAATACCATTTATAATTGCAATGTTGAACCTGCAAACAGCAAAAAATTAATAAAGAATGTGTGTTCAACTGTATATGAGGATAGATATACCTGATACCATAATAATCGCAGTTGTAAGTGATTAGGAGTTATAAGGGGTTTATTCAAAACTAGGTAAGATAACAAAATTGACCCCATTCTTTAAAATTGGACTCGTAGTTATTTGGGGGATACATCGAGTCTTAACAAAATGACAATTCAAGCTCACAATACACGTTGGTAATCATGTCGAACTATCAGTAATGTCTATTGCTCAAAAAATGTCCATAGATTCACAACGCTGGGTCAAATCCTTTAAATTACTGCAACAATCGCGTAATGACTATCGTTTAGTTTTTAGGTCTGGGTAATCTGGATAATTGTTGGTCCGAGTAAAAGCAAAAATAATGATGATGATGATGATGATGATGATGATAGTATCATTTTCTGGAATATACTATTTCATGGAAACTAATATTCGTGAAAATTAGACAGTGTGATTAAATGTATTCTGTAAAGTCATTACTCGCGGATACTACTCATCATAGAAACTACCATTGATGAACAATAATATTTCATTGGAAAATACTATTTATGGAAATTAATATTCATAGACTCCACTCTAAATAGAAACTATGATTATGCTGAGACTAATATACATACTAACAATAGGTCAGCACCAAGAATTTGAATTATTGCTGCCCGTGGCGATACGCGGAGACCTTTAAATTTCGTTACTGTGAATAAACAAATCTGTCGAGTTGTAAGCAGCGCAGAGAAAGAGTTAATAACAAAACAGAAAATAACATTAAATGTTATTACATTCGTCAAACCTAAACGCACGCATATGCGTTTATAACATGTGCTGTACTATTAAGACTATCATTAATGGGGGAAGATAATGACATGTTTTTGATTTGACTATCTTTCCCCTTCCAGGTTAGCGTGGTGGAACACATGTGCTTCATTGTTCGAGCCCTGATGCTATGAAAAATGTTCTAAGTATCATTGCACACCGTATTCACTCAGAGTATATGAATCAATTGATATGTATTCCAGTCAAGGGTAGAATCAAACATTCAGCTCACAGGTCGACTTATTAAATTACATTTTCATTGATTGATTGAATATTTTTATATATCACAGTTCTCCTATATCCTTTTAGTTGTTCAACCGATGTAATAATTGGTTTATTTTGCATCAAAGAAATGCATTAAAGGTCGGTTGTCGTTGCGCCGCGTTCTGTTCGATATGAGGCTAATAGCGACGTACAAAACACGTGTAAAATACACTGTTTGTTAACATGAAACTCGAACACGCGCTGCACGACGACCACGAGCTTTTAACATTATAGTTGTGACCTTTAATACTTTTAAAAGCGCATCATAAAATTCAAGCTACTCGTAGTGTTTCCTGATATCTGCGGATGGTGCTTGTTGAGTTGGAAGTAATTCATTAACACGTAAGTGGATAAACCTCATTGGCGTGATATACAATTTCGATTTCACCGGTGCAGAAAATTCAGCAGAGCAACCGAAAGAGAACTCACTAACTATCTCGTGAGATGAATATGCGATTTTGCCAACTGTATTTCAAAGTATAGATAAGTAAGTTGGTTGGTCAATAAGTTGGTTGTTGGGGTAGTTGGTGGATTATTCATTCAATCATTGTTGGTGTGTTGGCTGGTTGGTTGGTTGGACGCGTGGTTCACTTCATTACAATACCACATAAGGCATATGATACATATTATAGACTAGGATTTGATCACAGTCAGCTAGTGCACGCGTGATAATAAAATAAATGCGATATATACTATACTATATATACTACCATCTTGAATGTTACATAACAGTTGGGATATTGGAGATGGGTCCCCCCCCGGTTGAAAAATTTATTCAATTTGTTTTTGTATAATATAAAAAAAATCATTAACTTAGTCTAGAGATTTTAAAGTTTGGACCCCCCCCCCCCCCCATGAACAAAATCCTGTATCCGCCTCAGCATAAAACTAAATAAGAGACAAGTTGTAAAACGCGTTTTTCAGATTCCTATAATTCAGGACAGAAATGCCAATATTTCACGGCTGAATTCGTCGTTTTTGTGTGGGAAAATCTCTTAAATACGAACACCTAATTATACACTTGCCCGGGGTATTTGCAACCGAAACTGTCGTCTAACTGTAAGGCCGTCACTGATTGGCTGCTGAGCAGGAATGCAAATTTTTGGTTTCAAATACTCCAAGAAAGTGTTCTATGTTCTTTGGCATTTTTTGTCTTGATTTGTAGGAATCTAAAAAAATGCGTTTCATAACTTGACTCTTATTTAGTTTTATACCGCATTCAAGATGGCGGCCCTCATATAGTAATTATCGCATTTATGTTATTATCACGTACGCCTGCTGACTGTAGATTTGACCGTTAAGCTAGTCGCTATTATCAGGACTACAGTATATGTGCCGACTATTGCATTTCTCTGTTTGAACATATCGTGTTATTCAAGGTTAATTTGATCAGAATTGTTATGAATTATTAATGTAGCATATACTTGTTGAACAAACTCGCGGGGATATGCGGGTTATTTTGGACGTGTTAATAGTTGAGAAACAACTTCCCTCCATGTCCGAAACTGCCAAGTGAAAACAAGATTGACGGTTTACTAATCTGCGTACAAATACAGAAAGAGTGTATGCTCATGAAAAAAGGTTATACCATATATATATATATATATCGCCTGAGCGAGTTTATGCCACATCCCATATGTATATGTGTGCATTTATACCACTCTCATTAATCAATGGAGGCGTGTATATTTCCCTCATGGGATAGAGTGTAGCAGAGTTCTAACAAACACCTCAGAGCGAACGAGACAAAGGGTTCTAATGTTAAGATGATGCTTTCAATGTAAAGTGTTCCGTGCTGAATTATTGATAGCGCTTGCAATATTCGTGTTCGTCTGCATTTAAATTAAGAGTAGTACATTAACGACAGCGATTGCTTGCTGAAACCTTCAGTTTTATCGTGTTCTGTGTTGTATTAATCGGTATATTTGCATCTCGTTGGCGTTGCGGTCAGTAACCCATAAAACTAGGTTTTCTCGACGAAACGATTCACACAGTGCACTATACGATGTACTAAGTAAATCGTAACTCAGTATATAGAGTGACAAACGATAAACCAAGTATGAGATTGTAGATGCTTGTGAGACATTACATGTTTATATCCTTGCAATATACAACTGATGTGTTAAAGCTCTGTTAGATATTGTGTAATATTTTCCAGCTAAAAGTATACGTTATTTTATTATACTTAGAATTCATTGTGTACAAAAGGAGTGCAATAATGATAACAACTGTCTATTTTCATCTCTGGTAGCAATATCGGTTACTTTCCGGGAAAATGAAACATGAAAGTGCAGTTTGTAATACACAGAGTTTTATAATGCACATAGTTGCTTTGACTTCATGCAAAATACCTCTTTCTATAACCTTCAACATATCCGCAAACATTAACTGAAACCAATATGAATATATTGCGCGTTAATTAAATCAGAATTACGCGTTCAACAGTTTAAAATTCGTATTACCGTTACCATCTTATCATTGTCATTTTGTGAAAAGTTCTGCTGTTTAGAAAAAGACAAGCTGAATTAGAACAACGTGTACATATTATGTGAATGTCTTCATGTATACAAAGGCCACATAGATACATTTTATTAAGCACACAGTTTCACTGGATGACTGTTTGTGTTTTCCACGAATATAATATATAAATTACATTATTTAGTATATTAAGTGTTTTTTCGCATCATTTATTCCTTCCATTTAGGTATTATATTTCCCACATAATATAAATACGTGATAATATGTATTATTGTATGATAAACCCCACGTTATGTATATGTTATAGAGACAGGGTAAGGAAATGTAGGAAACTCGTTTGAACCAAAATATTGGTAATACAATACAAAACATGGTCAAATAATTGGGAAAAATGATACTTTGTTCCGGAGGTATACACTCAACGTCACATCCGTAAACTTGAGACCAGACGGAATCTGCACAAGTAGATCATTTTGAGTGAACGTCGTTTCCATGGTAATCAGTCTTTACATACGTGGTCATATATAGTTCACTATGCTTTGGTAAGCACAGTATCATGTATATCATATATAGCAGCTAAATCCACGAGTGAAGTAGAAATATCGTCAAATATAAACAAATGAGTCCGTGAACGTTAAATTTATGCCATATACACAGTTAAATCAGTGCGCGAAATATCTGTATATCTGGATCTGAAAGCATGCATCCTAACAGTGACATTATATGTGAACAGCTGTGGGTATGTACTGTACTGTACTGGGGCACTCTGAATAAATCTGTTTACCATGTTATGTATCTCTAGGGGGGGGCAAATCTCTGACATGTTTTACATATATTGAGGCTATCTCGACCAATGTCGAAATCAGCGAGAACAAAATGAACATACACATCCACGTCAAGTGAAAATGTGTCTTCGAGGCTGATGGTGGATATATGATACACTGCACATTACTCTTCGTGTCATCCGGTCAAATAATCTTTCGCGACAACCATGAATTTCTAAGTAATGACGAAATGATAGAAAAAGTGAGTTATTTATATCACCTGTATACTTACTTAGCAGGTGAATATATATCACTCGCAAACAATTGTTTAATTAATTCCCATTGATGATCTGCGTTTTTTCCCAGTATCTGTTATTGTGTATACCATGTTGAATGCGTGAAAAAACGTCGTATGGAATTATTGGTGTTATAATTGAATAACGAAAGTCTTTTGATACCAACAGGTCACTCACCATCCATTCAGCCCGTTAAAATAAACACCGTATTTTTTAACCAGTTCAGTTGTAGTACTTGCAGGTTTTTGTCAGTGTACGTCATTCAAAATGCCATTGATACTCTGCTACAGTTGCTTTTTTGCTCCAAATAGGAATGTATCTATAAATTTTCAATTCCTCAAAGCATCACACACGATGTTTTATTCATTAAAATGAAATCAAACCCTTTTCTAGTAATTCAAAATAGCCAGTCTTCTCGACAATAAGAGTCTACAGGGTGCTTCGTTTAATTTTCCCTATCATTGTAGTCTCTCGTTTGGTGATTGCTTCCAAATATACAAACACACAGAAATGGATACCTCTGAGGTGTTAGAGCCAGTCAGTCTAAGGTGAAATAAGATATCTATTGTATATGTACTCATAACATATGCGATCATTTCCCGTCAACTTTGCCATGGTAACAGTGATTGCATGAATATGATCGGTGCTAGGAAGTGTACATAATTTTTTTTTGTATTGTGTATGCACGAATCATTGTGTATATATTGCGTAATTAACATTTTAGGATCATTATGGTCATTGATGTTACCTGATTCCAGACATACAGAAAATACGAAGACTTGTCTAGTATTTGAATATCTTGTCTAAATCGCACTTGTATTCCAATTGATGTATTCCAGTTTATGAATGCTGCCCTCATCGATATGTTGTGGAATACACGTTAAAAAACACTATAAAGATCCATAGTGAATTGAAATGTTCTTGCTCCAACATACAACTCGTACCAATGTCTCATAGTGCTGAATGTTGAAAGAACTGTGTGTTGTAGCCATTGTAACCATCATAAATCAAAAAAATATCCTATAATCGGACTGTTTTCAAAAAGTATATCGTTCAAAAACCACGTGGCATATGTGGCATCTGACGCACAACAACAAGGCTGAACAATCTTTAATTGATGTATTTTATCGGATTGCACATCTATTAATCAGCAGCGTTCCTTACTATGTGCTTGAAAATATTGACTCTAAACAATAAACAGAGCAATGTTTCATGGCACAGATATTAGATTAAAGTCATTTGTTTGAACATCAACATTACATTTGTTTGACAAGTTGAAATGTATTTGTATCACTTAAATATCTGTTTAATTATTTGAAAGACACTTTGATTTTATTTATGGCGTTTACTCGTTAGTATTTAAAACTTGTCATCTAAGGCATTTTGTCGTCGTAATACCTAGGTTTTGTACGAGAAAACCTGTTGACATCACCCATATAGTATTTGAATACATCTCTTCTATTTCAGCGTTTGTGTCGTGAATGACGAATCATTGGTTCATGGTGATGTTTCGCTAGCTAGTGTACACTGTCATTTATGCGTATATCATTGTTAAACTTTCCTCGTGACTCGTATCTCATATATATAACAAATATTTAACAATAAATTACCAACCCGTCTTAAAACTTTCACTTACTCGACAATATACCATAGGAGTACGCACGTGCGCTTTGCACGTTCTTGTCTGCCCTTTTGATCAAATGTCATTTGTTTACATGAAACGTTTCATAAAAAAATGGAGCAATGACCAGGTATTTCATTACGAAGGTGACACTATGCGATTACCAGATACATGATGAGAGGAATTAGCCCCGAATATATGATATTCTACGAATGGAAATAGTATTGCCATTACGTTCAAATGTATACGGAGCGACACACCACATTTATATGCCATCTACATACAGACTACGGCAAGATAAACCCATGGGAAATACAATTAGACAACTGACAGTCACTGTTTTACATCTGCTGAAGCAAGTACTCTCTTGAGTACAAATGCATATCGAAAAGTCAATTCAAATGTGAATGAAAATAACAAAATCGAACAGAAGAAAAAATATATATACGTCAGCCAAACAGTTTTCAGACGCCCCACACACTACCACACACACACACACTACCACCACCACCATCACCATTATTCCGTTGACATTCTGACTATCTATCAAGATGAATTATTGCCAGCAAGATTCTGTAGTTCGGCTGGATATCTGATGATGACACGTGATTAGAGTATGCAAGGGATTGAGTCTGGATTACATGTTATATTAACTAGAGTAATGTATTTGCGTGATTTTGCATAAATATCAACAAAATTATGATCCAAGGTTATATTACAATGCACTGTTTTAGGTTTCATGGTTGTTGTGTTCTGTTTGTAGAATTTTTATGGGTGAAAAACAGAAACAAATGGCATATAATAATTCGAAAAACAAACGCTGTACATCGAACATATTACCGTTTATAACATGATGGTCCATACCAACAATTAGTCGTAGACTATCATATGGTTGTTGTTGAATGGTTTTCTTTCTCCGCGTTTTATCAGAGACGCGATGTGTGAAGGTGTACTGCAATTACGTCAGCTGTGAGAGATACGTGAGAAGCTTTGATCATTGGCCAAATACCGGTGACCTGTGGATCTCGAATAGACGCTTCAAACATAGCTGCTTTTCTAAGAATATTGAATGCAGAAAGCCTGACAAACCTGTATATTTTGTTAATATCCATTTTTTAGGAGTCTGAGCTGACAAAAATGTGTTTTTCTGGACAGAATTCTATTACATACACGAGGTTTCTACAAATCAAATTAATATTTTGACCTTTGTGGCCTGTTTTTTAGTCTATTGAGATCCCGATTTCATCTCTGTTTGATGGCGCTCTTCAAATTATCGAGTTAGACTGCAAATTGCAAATACGATTTAAATTGGAAGGTGAAAAGCAATTCTATTTGTAGTTATTTTTTTAAATCTTAAATTTCAAATCAGCAAATTCCATTTCCAATCAATTTGGACTAAGGTATGCTTCTCGCTGACATAGATGTGAGCGACTGCCAACAATGCGGCGAGGCTTCACAAAAACTGGCAAACTTTTCAGTCGTCATACTATTTTCCATACAACTAACCTTTTTTACCACATTATTAAAAAGAAACAACCTAAACTTTTTTTAGACAGAATGTTTTTAAATCTATTCATGGGCTGGTTTCAATTACATTCCATCAATGTTTGTCAGATAGATATGATCCGGAAGATTATCTATCGAATTATTAATATACGTATGCACGCCAGGTTTAAACAAGGCTCGGCAGAAAAGTGGTAAAATTCACTCTTTTTTTTACGGTTGCTTTATTGCCTGTGCATATTTGTAAATACATCTATATCTTAATATTCCAGTAGTATAACACAAAGATCATTACACGCCGGATTAAAGAAACAAAGCATGCAGAGTAGATATATGGGTTAGGTTCAGTGATGTTAGTTGTGTGTGCCCGATTTGAAAAAAGTTCAATAAAGAAGAATGAATAAACTACGTGACAAATGCCAATGAAGTTAATGTCTAATTGGTTGTTTTCAATCATGACTACTCTTTCTGGCTATGTTCAAAGTTAATACACTGTCAACGTCACGCAGTATAGACAAAGTCAACGGCATTTTGACCTCACAAAAAATGCACATATTAATTGATGATAGACAAAATCATAAATTACGATCGCTGTGTTAGTATTTTACCTTTATCAATATTTCGGATGTACATGAAATTTGTTACCCTACAATAGCTTATTGAGTAAACTCGTGTAAGTTTACACGAAAAAGGGTTGGAACAAATACAAACTATTGCTATTGTAGGGCCACTAAATTTATATGTCTCATACTGCACGAATTAATAAGTTGTCTGTTACATAGCAGTGTATATTGCATCATATCGTTCGTCTCGTTTTTACTTGGAGTCTGAAGGTTGACCCAATCACGTGTTTCATAAATTATCAATCATTACATACTATAATAAATGATCCATTACATCCGGGAAATTCGGACTCAAGAAAATCAACTCTGTGCTAATGTTTAATAATACACAATTAAATTGGAAAAGTTACTCTTAAATCTACATTTGACTAGAACGTGGTGTCATTTTACCAATTTTGATAAAATGTTGGGACAATAATCTACCCTTTCAAAAAGAGGTTCACATTTTCTACATTTTATCAAACTAAATTGTTCATACATACGCAAACCATACATGCAAATCTGCACATTAATACCTCTACCATATTGTATACCTGTATGCCATGCTCATTTAATAGGCTTATAATTTCATTTCCGTCCATGTTGTGTTATAAATAGACAATAATTGCTGAAATTGTTGTTTCCATGGCAGACATATCTGAATCTCTGAATCTCGATTGGCCCGTATCAACGTCTACCCCTTCTAAGAATGTTATGAGAATTCATTCACACGTTTACAAAATGTTGTAAGACATATTGTTTCACCCTATGTTACCAATCAAAATGTTGAGTTATATATCGTACCCATGGAAACAATGATAAGATGCAATAAACACATCAAAACATGCGTTTTTATTCCATTTGTATGCGAATTAATAAACATTGTACGAAGTAGATACAAAAAAGTTATCTACTACCGCCCTTCAAATAACCATAATTATTATACATCTGTCACCGTAACGCCATACGTTAGAGCGTGCGATATCGTATTGGGTATTTTCATCATGCCATATTAGTAAATGTAAATTCCAAATATGGAATGATTACGCGCTTAAGCAAAACATGGCTGCCACCAGGTTTTGACCGGAGTCAACACAAAGAAGTTCGCTGATTATGTTCTAAACTTTTTGGATTTTGGCATTCCCATGATGTATCATTGGGAGGAAAGACAGTATGCCGTTGCATCGACCGTCGCTGCGCGTGCATACTTTCGTGCATACTTTCATGCATACTTTCGGTATCCTCGTAATAACGTCATATTAATACTAAATGAACAGATCTTATGAGAATCTCTCGAATTTACATGAATATAAAAGCAACTTGGGTGCTGTTTTAGGAATTCGGATATATATTTTCAAAACTAGAACATAATTTACCGCTAGATATCTCGATTTACACTGTAAATTGCGCGCTCTAGCAAGAGTAGGCTTATATGATGTATATAAGTGACACGAAAGCCGTTGGAAATATGGATATCGTTTTTATCTGTAGACGTCCATTAATGCAGATTATGTTTTATTTTAAAGATTTTACTATATTCTAGATGAATAAAAACACGACCAAGTACAGTCAGTTTCAACGACATTGGTTTCACTCAAATACGTTATTCTAACGTCACAGAAGTTCCCCATCATTTTTAGGAAAGGCGTTTTGCATATAAATGTGATTGTCAAGTAGTTGAAGGAAGGAAGTTGAAAATAAACAAGTCATTGTTTATGACACAGTTCCCGTTGAAATTAGGGGAAATGTTATTCATGACTAATATCAAGTAATATACCAAGTAAAAAACAAGATTTCTTGCTATTTCTTTATTTATCTGATCACGAATTGAATTGTACTGAACATGGATAATTTATGCAAACAAACTGGATCATGTGACCAGGTAAGTATCAATAAAAACAGTACATTGGTGAAAAAGATATAGAAGTACAGCCAAAAAAAGGAAATAACCGCCATTTTGAGATTTTAGATCCGATCATGAAACAAACATGCACATGTATTCCCACGAGTATTACGTATGTGCCAAATATGAATGGAAATGTTCCATAGGTCCGCCAGTCGGTCGTCTTTGATCGTTCGAACGAGGACAAAGAAGATGATAGATGACGAACAAACAGTAATATGAATAACAGGCATTCATCTTCAATTGCAGTCAAACTAAATCAGGAAAGTATGTCAATTGACAAACTGATTTTCAGTTCAATCAACTAAACATACACGAGCACTGTTTTCTAATATATATGTTATATATTATCGCGTGAAATGCAAAATCTAATGTTCTAAAAGCTCCTTTAACCAAACAATTACTTGCATTTATTGATGAAGTTGCAACACAAGCAGCTATTCATGGACAGACATATGACAGGAATAAATACACCTCTTCCCGTATTAGCGCCAAGGGCATATGTGTCTCCATGTTTTTCTTGTTTGCTATGGCATATGCAAAGTTCATATCCCATATGTCAATGAAAAACACTCCATCGCCGCTGAAGGTTTCTTTCATAATGCGGATCATGTCATAAACGATCCAGTAACTCTGTACATCATGTTTTGCATGGGACCCTTTTATGCCAATAATAGAATTGGGACAACGTTTTTTGAGACGTTTTACACCCTTCTCAAGATTTGCAATTCTTTCTGAGAAGCTAGTTTGAGTCCATGCCTCAAAGTGAGCCCAGAAACTGAGCACAATGACATAGTTGCATTTCGGGGCTGTCAAACCATCAATAAGATCAACAAAGAATGGAAAACGTTGAATGGGAATTGGATGACGTGTATGACGTGAGATGGCATGATGACGGAATGTAAAGTTGATATTGTTTTTCAAATCGGTGACTTTAACCGAATATGCATCCGTTCCAGATGCATTAAACAACCCGGGAATGCTGGACACTTTCCGACGCCAGTTGTTATCGTTAATATGGACGGGGTATCCAACAGTATTTATCATAATTTTATACCACTGATGGGTGGTTGAGTCTCCTAGAAAGTACACGTCCTTGCCCTTCAAGCATTCTTGTACCTCGGTCACATTCGTCCACTGCTTACTTTGACAAACCAGTGAGTGCCATCGTGACCCCAACCAATAACCATCACTCAGAGTATCTGGTAACTCAGCTTTACAGTGAGGTATGGAATACAGGAGATTGTCTGGTTCTCTACGATCTATAATACACAATATGACAATGAGTTTTTATATGTGAACAACCCCACTCTAGAGAATTGTGCAAACGATGAGTTTTGAAAACCCTATTATGTACTGACAAAGTGGTTGTTTGCCATCTGTGTTTTTAAATTATATTGTGTAAAGTATTCCGAGCCAAAGACGCCGTATAAATGAATATGAAGGTGGTAAATTGATCTGATCACATATCCCGTAAATGTACAATAGTATAATAATGTATTTTGCATCAATGACAAACTTGTGTGAGAAATGGTGCACGAATCTACGAACAGAATAAGCATTTTTACATTATATTATTATATATTTGTCACCGTAACCGTATTTTACGGGGGTTTTTTTCATCATACTATATTACGAAATGCGAATTCTAAATATGAAATGATTACGCGCGTAAGCGTCCTCTAATAGAAAAAACAAACCTGGCTGCCACCAGAGTTTGACCGGACTCCACACTAAGAATTTTGCTGATTCTGTTCTAAACATTTCAGACTTCGGCATTCCCATGGTGAATCCTTGGAAGCAAAAGATGTATAGTAATAGAGTTATTACCAGGATACCTCAAAGTTTGCACTCAAACAGTACGCCGTGCATCGACCTCCGCTGCGCGTCGGTCGGTACTCCCACTGTACTGTCTACGGGCATACTTTGAGGTATCCTCTAATAACCCCATTGTATACGAAGTTTACTCTGTGTTACAACTATAAGTAAAATACGACTCACTTTGTATGGTCATTTCCTTCAAACTACTGTTTGTGATAACTTGATCTGCGTTAGGACTAACGAATAAAATGAATGAATAACTTTTAAATTGCTTGCATATACACACTTTCTTTAATCGTGAATCAGTATTTCTGTTTTTAGATTAACCGTCATTTACATAAACTTATTTCACTGATGTGTATTTTTTTTTCATTTACGCAGAAAATAAAATTCATCTCTATAAACTAATATATAATAATAATTATATTACTAAAATTAATATTAATAACACCTACCTTTGAAAGAAATGACTATTTTCAGCCATGGTTCTATTCAAAGAGTTTGGAATGTTTGCCACATTTTGTATTCCTATGAGAGTATTGCAGTGCAGAGTCTTTGGTGGATCACATACAAATGTCGTCATTCCTAATGCTTTTGGATGCGGAAATTCGCATTTATTGTCCCAAACTCCCTCTCTCATTAACACGCAATATGTATGTTCGGTTTTTTTGCGTCGTTTGAATATTCCGCGCCAGGTGCTCCGAAGTTCGGTTGGTCTGAGCACGTCTCTTTGGTATAAAACTGCTTCTCTCTGCAAGACTAACGTCACTTGAACTTTCATTTGCCCAGATAAACCAGCGTAAACATGTACAGTGTATGTTCCATTATTATGGTCGGTAATCTTCCCCATAGAGGCAAACCTCTCATCGGAGCTGTATATCGCTACACGCCATATATCACCCCCTACATTACGATCTCGTCCATTATCGTCACGTGCTTGGAGTTTGATTACAATGACGTCACCTTTATAAACAGACTCAGCATCGTTTGAGAGCGTCACAACAGTAGTTTGGGCATTGGTCCTGTGTTTCGAGCCTTTAAAAGCTGCGGATATCTTCCAGATAGTGTTGTCATATTGTATGACGTCATCTATAATTTCATCTCCAGAGATATGTTGATAAAGATTACGCACTGGTTGTATAGTACTGTAATTGACAACATACGATGACACGTCCTAGATAGAATAAAGTACAATTACTTTAACATTCACTAGAACCCATGAAGCTGTTGAGTTTGTCTCAACATGTTCTATTCTAAAATACATAATATGATTCACCCCAAGGTATCGGCGTCTTAGTCCATAAGCTAACCACATCCGAAAATTATGTTCACCTAATGTGCTTTAGTTGATTTGGTATTTTGTACCTATACGTATGGGTAAATTTAAATATTCCAATATTTAAATATATTTGAGGCCACGCTTGTTCTTGCTACTCAAATTTTATATATATTCAAAATTCTAGCCTCACCCTCGTTAAAAACTACAGCGATTAAGATAGTGATTATATGCCATACATATGCTAGTATGATGGTAATAAAATTAACGTTTTCTGGTCTGTAAAGGGGAAGAGTGTATTTCACATTAAATTAACGAAAAGGAATCTAAGGACACGGTTTTAAAAAAGGTGATATTTCTCATATGTTGAGACAACTTTTGTTGAAGATATATTTTGAACAATAAAATGACGCTTTTTGGCGCGCATTAATGGACGGTCACTGAGTGTCCCTCAAATAATATATTGTCTTTCTCAGTGCAACTAAATATCTTGACCAATAAGATTAGTGCAGTTTGATTTAGTGTCACCATAGCATTAGCATTGAAAGAGTAATACTGTTATGTAATAGTCACGAACATTAATTTATTATTCATTTATTTGTCTTTCCAAGTAAGAATTACCTCAAACATCACTTTTGAAAAATAGCTACATTTCATGTTATGTAATTGTTTATTATAATGGGTCATTATAAAGTAATTATATTGCAAAAAACGGAAAAATAAAATGACTTCTAGCCTGATAAACGGTAGTTAGGCAGGTCGACGCCGTTTTAAAACATGCAAATAAAGAGGAATCCGTCGACTGCATCCCAACTATCAACGGATCGTACAGGTGCAGCCAATGAAGTTGTTCATCGAAAAAGCTGCTCAGAAGATATTTAAGGGCAAGGGATTTGTTTTTGTCTTTGAGAGCAGGGGAAAATTGGTAGTTTTGTGAGGACAGGAGAAATTGTGTGCAATTAGAAAACCAGGGGTGGAGTATCTTCCTGGATATTTTTAGAACGCGCGTTTAAGCATCGTTCGAATCGCTCGGTTTGTTGGTGCAGACTTATTGCCTCCAATTAGACGATGTGTAACATTGAAGAACAAAATGTCGGAAATGGCGACGTGTATCACGTTTACTTCAAAATTCTTCTTCTGCGTGTAGAGTGTGTTTAGCTTGTTTGCCAAACCCAATAAACAGGCGCTGCATTTTTTCACCAACAGTTTTTTATGCTAACGTTGCAGGCTGTCGTCAGCAAAGTGACAAATATATCAACTCGGAAAGAAAATCTCAGAAACTCTACTCGACTGATCGTTTTTCGTGATTTGCAACCCACTGTCCTTTTCAGCTAGTAATACTATTCTTGAAAAAACTGCGTGATCTGTTCTGCTTGGGTCGCCATTTTAAAAACACCCGCCCTACTGTATTTTGATACAATATAGCTGATTGGCTGGTTTTATTTTTGTCGTATCTCTTTGCCGTTAAGGGCGCTTATGCACCACAGTGGTTCAATCTGCTAAGGGTTAGTTTGGAGAGGTGACCCGAAACGTTTCTTGGCTGTTGAAGATGGCGTTTTAGTGGATGGTGTCCATGTCATCTGACTGAACTGCAACGCTGTATGGAGGCCTCTGATTATAGTAAATTGGGATAACATTCGGTGCGCATATCATTGTACGAGGGCTAGCGTCTATAAAAAAAACGCGGCACGTTGTTACAAGACACTGATATTCCATGTGACTTTGGTATAAAACGTTGTGGTGAACCAGACTCCGTGACGGTGTCTGATCTGTGTGTTGGAAAACTGGCTTTATCTATGGTTCTGCGTGTACATGTAATCATCTTGTCAGAAATCGATCATGCTAATTGTGTGGCCTCCGGGAAGGAGGGGGGAGTGAGAGAGGTCGGACAGACAGACAGACACGCTGCTATTATCGTGCCTGTATGTGTTCAAATACGGACAAATGGAATGCATAATTGTCCAGAGATTAGTTGATAAAATTATTAATCAGTACGTACCAGGTGTACAAGGATGAAACTTATATTGATCACTGCTGACGTCATTAGTGCCACTGCTATCACCTTCTTTTTCATGCTGCCCATTAAATTCACAAACCGTGACGGACGTCTGGAGTAAAAACGAAACAAAGTTATTCAGGCAGACCTGTAGCCATCACAACAGAATCTTTAGTCGGGTCTTACGCTATTCATAGGTAATTATTGAAGTGATATATGTGATATTCAATTAGGGCAATCAGCTAAATAACCACAACTACAAGTGGATGAAAGTCAGTTGAATTCCCATTGAATTGCGATGTGGAACCCTTAGGGCTGATACACTTTGATACATTGAACTAGGCAAATATCATAATGAACACTGAGTAATACTGACAATACAACCGAAAGATATGCGACCCCGACGTATAGAACCACTGGAATGTATGCTAGGTTGATGCTAACCCGACACCAAAATCACTGAATCAATGGAACCAATGGAATATATGCTAGCCCGACGCATTCCCGTGTGCCCAGGCGTCGAGCTAGCATATATTTCAGTGGTCTATGCGTCGGTCTATCATATATTTCAGTGGTCCTAGCTTGACGCCCGGGCACACTGAAATATATTGTCATATCATATATAGTTTTTATAGCGCCTAATATCAAATGATGCCCAAAGACGCTAACAAGTTCACAGGAATGTTTGATGAAACAGATGAGTTTTTAATCTTGATTTGAATGTGTTAACATTTGGTGCTGTGCGAATGTCATTTGGTAGATGATTCCATAGTGAAGGAGATGAATAAGAGAATGATCGGTCACCATATGATTTAAGTCTGGTTTTCGGTATTTCGTGAATTTGTTTGCTGCTAGAGCGAAGAGTTCTACCCGGATTACTTTGCTGTATGAGGTGAAGCTTTGTAAGTAATGGGGAGTATTTTTAATTTGATTCTGTATGTGACTGGAAGCCAGGGCAACTGTTTGAATATTGGTGTTATTTGATTAGACGTTTCTGTGCGAGTAATGAGACGAGCAGCACTATTCTGGGCTCTTTGATGGCGCCAGGCCCACTGAAATATAGGCTAGCCTGACACTAGACCACTGTAATATAGGATAGCCTGGAAACACGACCACTGAAATATAGTACAGCCTGACGCCAGGACCGCTGGAATATAGGCTAGCCTGACACCAGCACCACTGGAATATAGCCTAGCCTGACGCTAGGACCATTGAAACTATATATGCAAACCCGAAACCAGAATCACTGAAAGTTATGCTAGTCTTACGCCACAACACTGAAATATAGGCTAGCCCGATGCCACGGCAACTGAAATATAGGATAGCCCGACGCCTGACCACTGAAATATATGCTAGCCCGACGTCATATTATATAGCCTGGAACCAGAGTCACTGAAATATAGGCCAGTCTGACGCCAAGACTATGGAAATATATGATAGCCGACACCAGGGCCACTGAAATACATGCTAGCCAAACGCCCTGACACACTGAAATATATGCTAGCCAAACGCCCGAGCACACTGAAGTGTATGCTAACATGGCGCCAATACCACTGAAATATAGCCTAGACTGACCAATGGAACCAATGAAATATATGCCAGAACACTGAAATATAGGCTAGCCAAACACCAAGCCACTGAAATATATGCTAACCAGACACGAGAATCACTGAACTAATTGAACCATTGAAATAGATGCCAACATCACTGAAATTTAGGCTAACCCTGACGCAAGAACACTTAAATATAGACTTGCCTGACACCAGGACCACTGGAATATAGGCTGGCCAGGCGATAGGACCACTGAAATATAGGCTGCCTGACGCCAGGTCACTGAAATATAGGCTAGTCTGACGCCAGGACCACTGAAATATGGGCTAGCCTGACGCCAAAACACTGAAATATAGGCTAGCCTGACGCCAGGGCCACTGAAATATATGGTAGACCGACACCAAGACCACTGACATTTATGCTAGCCTGGCGCCAGGATTACTGAAATATAAGATAGCCTGACTCCAGTACCAGTGAAATATATGCTAGTCTGACGCCAGATACACTGAAATATAGGATAGTATGACGTCAGGACCTCTGAAATATAGTATAGCCTGAAACCAGAGTAACTTGAATATAGGCCAGTCTGAAGTCTGGACCAATGAAATATAGGATAGCCCGATGCCAGGACCACTGAAATATATACTAACCCGAAACCAGAATAACTGAAAGTTAGGCTAGCCTGACGCCATAATCCTGAAATATAGGCTAGCCCGATGCCACGGCAACTGAAATATAGGATAGCCCGACGCCTGACCACTGAAATATATGCTAGCCCGACGTCATATTGTATAACTTGGAACCAGAGTCACTGAAAGTTAGGCTAGCATGACGCCATAATCCTGAAATATAGGCTAGCCCGATGCCACGGCAACTGAAATATAGGATAGCCCGACGCCTGACCACTGAAATATATGCTAGCCCGACGTCATATTGTATGACTTGGAACCAGAGTCACTGAAATATAGGCCAGTCTGACGCCAAGACCGCTGAAATATATGATAGCCCGACGTTATATAGTATAGCCTGGAACCAGAGTCACTTAAATATAGGCCAGTCTGACACCAGGGCCACTGAAATATATGATAGCCAAACGCCCTGGCACACTGAAGTATATGCTAACATGGCGCCAAAACCACTGAAATATAGGCTAGACTGTCCAATGGAATATATGCAGGAACACTGAAATATATGTTAGCCTGACGCCATGACCATTGAAATATACAAGAATAATTAATATCAATGTTTAAAATACAACCGTGATAGGCATAATAGGGATAAGTCTGGAAGTAAGTACGATGAGTAGAAGTAGTGCTTACGCAACACGATGTACGGGCTAAGATTTAAGTTTGCATATTGGATAAACCCGAATGCGTTCACGCACGTGAGGGAACAGATAAGACAAAATTTGTTAAGAATATACAAAAATATTCTGCTATTTTAACTATGATTACTGGTACAGTAACTAGGAAGGTATCCTTGTTACTTATACGTTATAAAACAATACCAAACAAATTCAGAAAGTGTGGATTGCAGAATAACAGGAAGTAGCACAGAATCTCGTCATCAGTTCATTTTTTCCCGGGAACAATATTTCTTTGTGTGTTCGCGTTGATTGTAACGTCGGAACTGGCATGCCGAAATGAATAGTTAGGAATATAATAGTAAATATACAAAATGAACATTGAATACAATGGCGTTTTGCTCACTCAGCCCGAGCTATAACGGCAGTGTCATAGTGTAGGTGTAACCAATTGAAATAATTAACAGTTTCATATGATTAAGAGTAGGTTATAATTGAATAAGCGATGTGAGTCAAACATTTACATAGGTTCGGTGTACGATATCTAATACATGTGCATGTCTGTGTATGTATGTATACCAGTAGGTACTTTTGTTTATTGATTCCTGAGAATTCAATATCAGTTGATGAGCGTGACAGGTATTTAGTGTAATGCCTAGTCTGTGTGGACTACTGTTAAAACTACAGAGAAAGTAAGAAGTAGGTCAAATCCAATTACGTAGAGTATAATTAGCACAGATGTGTTGTTTGAAGATTAACCTAATAGATTGTTAATAATGTTATTAGGGGCCATTGAGCATCGCTTAATCATTCAGGCTTTCAGAATAACTGTGGGTTTCCTATAGAGAATATATAGCTTTCTTGTTAGATTTAGAAGTAATCATGGAGACCAACTTTAAAAGCAAGATATGGAATCACTTATTACAAGAGGGTTGATGACTTAGTGTTAATTAGTGCACAGACTAAATAGAATAGCTTAATAAGGAATTGAGGTGATGTATATTAACTGGTCAAGAAATTAATTAGTTAACTAATTAGACATGAGATAAAACTGTATTAGATGAAGGCTCAGTTAGTTTTTTTTAATTATGTGCTTCTGATGATGATGCAAAGTTATCCTGATTCCAAAAGTTATAAAAACCGTGACATTCTAGGCAATTTTCCCACGTTTACAGAATCAATGGGCAGAGCTGTATTTCAGTCCATATAGGGATCGGGAGAATTTCAGAATCATTAATATTGTCGAAAAGTCTACCGTTATTATCAGATGATTGACTCCTTAACCTATGGGGTACGTTCAAGTGTGGAGTTATCCTCGGGAGAGATATTAGTTTAGCTTGCAGATTAGTCAGCAGATAGTTCCAAGAGTGTCCACATTCCTGCTTAAAACTAGGCTTAGCTTGGGTGTATTCAGCTAGTTTATGAGAAGAAAAACGTATAGAACTGTGTTTTCGGGAAATCGGACTGAAATCAACGTTTCCAGTTGTTTTTTTAAGATTTCCTATACTGTAAGAGTGGATGGACCTCAATCTAAACGTTCAGTCACTCTGTGATGACATCAGTGCATGCTCATACAAAACAGCTGACTGGTGACATCTAATTGCGACTGTAACTATGCTGATATATGGTATAGTAATTCTATATATCAACTTGTGTATATTTAAACTGTCTGCTGAATAACTCTCGTACTGTGAGTTGGGAGTTGTAGTGAATGTGTATCCCATGATGATTGATTACGACTATTGTTCAGAATTTCCACAAATGAACTTGTGATAACACTGTATTGCACAGAGTCTTTAATGCTGTATCTGGGTAATCTGATGACACACCGAGGCCACGCCCGAGTTGTTGAACATTGCCCTCAACGATGTACATGGGTAATCTGTGGGAAACGCCCTCAATGGCTGATTGTATCAAGTCTCTTGAACTTTGAGCGGAGCTGCTGTTTAATAGTGAACTGTGACATGATACTAACATTGATACATATCTGTTGATACTGTTGATACATTCATGTGTTTTAAATTTTATTCACACCTGTGTTTTTGATCGATTGCCGAGTCCCAAAATTTATATTTCCTGTACACATTTGTCCTACTGTATAAACGATCTGAGAGGCTCTGTGAACGGGGTGTTACATAGACCATCATGTATAAAAATCAGACTTCCATAAGACTGGCATGCCAAATACTGGCTGATTTGAAATAAGGGGGGAATAGATAATAATTTGTTGACTCCCATGAGGCCCAGAATCAGGATGGCCGCCGTCACACATCGGGAAACGGGAATCTTTTAACTACGCAACTAATGCCAATGAAGTTAATGTCTTTTTTGTTGTTTTCAAGCATGACTAGTCTGTTGGTTATGTTTCAAACTAATACAAGGTCAAAGTCGCTCTGTAAACACAAAATTAACGTCATGTTGACCTCTCAACACTAAAAATACACATATTTATTGTGGAATTGGGGGAAAATTAAATATCACAAATTACGATCGTTGTGTTAGTGTTTAGCCTTTAGAAGCTGTATTATTACCTATATCTATACACTAACCTCTGTCTGGGAACCGTGTTAGTGGTCGAATAATCCCAATATGGTTATCCTGCAGGAATTAATAAGTTGTCTGCCACATGGCAGTGTATATGGCATGGTATGGTCTCGCCTTTGACATGTAGTCTGAAGGTTGACACAATCTATTACGTATTTTATTAATTGTTAACCATTGAATTTAAGTGGATGACCCATTACAGCCGGGAAATGTGGACTCATGGAAATCAGCAGCTCCGTAGTAATGTTTGATTAAATCACTCCCTGTGATTAAATGACTAAAATTGGAAACGTTACTCTTAAATCCACATTTGAATAAAGGGTAGTGTCATATGAAAATTCTACATTTGGCTTTCACTTGATCCTTTCTAGCAATGTTGAAGAATCTTTTGACAACATTATCTGCAAAACAACTGTATCCAGATGTATTCTTAAGTATATTTGCTTAATTTTTTACCCCCGTGTGCGAAGCACATAATAGGAGTCTTTGCAGTTAGTGTGTCTGTATGTGTGTGTGTGTACTATGTGTGTCCGTCTGTCCAACTGATATCTCAAGAACCATACACTGATTTTTGATGAAACTTGATGCTCTGGGCCAATGCGCAGATTCGATTAGGTTTTGATAAAAATCCATCCATATTAATTACCTAATTTGCACGATAATTAGCTGATTTTTAGCTGTTACGTGACTGTTCCACTGATATTTAAAGAACCACTCATTGTATTTTTATGAAACCTGGCACATAGAAGTTCTGAACTAATGCGCAGATATGATTAGTTTTGGGTAAAAATCTGTGCAATATTAATTACCTAATTTGCATATTGATTAATAAATTTTTGGCTTTTCCACTGATATCTCAAGTACTAATCATTACATTTCAATAGAACTTGGTACATAGATGTCATGGAACACTTCACAGACCTGATAGTTTTAGGGTAATATCAGTACATATTAATTACCTAATTTGCATAATTAATTAATTTACAGCTTTTGATATTTCAAGTAGTAATCATCACATTTTAATAAAACTTGGTACATAGTTACTTAAGGACTGTGCAGAGACCTGATTAGTTTTAAGGTAAATATGTATGCACAATAATTACCTTATAAGCATAATAAGTTAATTTTCAGCTTTTCGCCTGATATCTCAAGCACTAATCATATTTCAATGAGACTTGCTACATACCGGTAGATCTTCTAGGACTGTGCAGAGCCCTGATTAGTTTTGGAGTAAATAATTGTGGATATCAATTACCTAATTTGCATAATTATTTAATTTTACAATGAATGTTCCACTGATATATAAAGAACCACTAATTGGATTTTTAATGAAAATTTAATAATCTGTGCAATATTAATTACCTAATTTGCATATTGATTAATAAATTTTTGGCTTTTCCACTGATATCTCAAGTACTCATCATCACATTTCAATGAACCTAGGACTATATATATTTATGCTTATTAATCATCTAATTAAAATAATTAATTAACACTGATATCTCAATTACTGACCATCACATTTGAACATTTATTTGGTACATAAATGCTCTAGGATAATAGACAGGTCTGATTAATTTGGGGTTGAAATTTGTTCATATTAATTCTTTAATAATAATTCATAGTTTTGTTGTTCTAATCACATTTTAATGAAACTTAGTACATAGATATTGCATTACGCAGACCTTATTAGTTTTACACTCAAATCTGTTCATATTAGTTACATAATTAGTTTTCAGCTTTTCCATCAATATCTCAAATACAAGTAATTTTGAATTAATTTTTAATGTGTCGTCAATACTCTCAGCACACGAGAGTTCTTTCTAAGCTTCTTTGATAAATGTTTGAAATAAAACCTAAAAACTGGGGAACTGTTTTAATTAACTGTTTTAGTTATTCAGCAAAGAATAGTATAATAGTGACAAAATATTGCCATGGCAATAAGATATTGACGATCTCTTACCAACAGGCACCCCATCTGAAAATGTCATGAATTCCATCAACAACTTTTTGAGATAATAATTATTTGCCTAGCAACCGCTGTAACTAGGGGAATTGTTATTCATGACTAATATCAAATAATATATGAAGTAAAAAAACAAGATGGCTTGCTATTTCGCTATTTATTTGATCACAAATTGAATTGTCCTGAACATGTGTAATTTTTTTTCTGAATTAAGTGTACGGTCGGTAATTGATAGTGAATAATAAACTAATCTAGTATCAACAAAATATCAGATACATTAAATCACAATTTAATGAGAACGAAGCATGAACATGTAACAATGTATGTTTGAGAATATACAACATGGAGTTTCAGTTGAAGTTTACTAACACACGTAGTAGTAATCTATAGTACGAACAAATATGAATCTCTGGGGGAAATCTTGCCATTCATGATTTCATTTGCAGCCAGACACACTCATGTTAACCTAAATGTACATTTGTTTATATTTATTACTTTTTATTTACTATGCTGACTATGGAAATTTAATAAAAACTTTGGAAGATACAAATAAACATAGATGTGTATTATAAAATATAAGACTGCACATGGGTATATTAGATATACTAGTATTGCCGAAAGATTCTCAGCAGCAGACCTTCTTTGATCCGATCATAAAAATTCATCGGAGATTTTTAATCAAATCACAAAGTGAACATGTGCTGAGTATCAATAAAAACGATACATTGAAGAAAAAGATATAGTAGTAAAGCCAAAAAAGGAAATAGTCGCCGGACGTCCATTTTTGATCTGATGTGAAACATGAATAATTTCAAGAAAAACAAGCCATGCATGCCACAGAAATGCTTGATATTTGATGATTCGTTGGCACATCTTGAATCAGATCGTGAAACAAATTGTTGTGCATATGTATAATATTATATACGATGAATGTGTGAAGTTGGATTGTGATTGGTCCAAGCATTTCAACAGGTCCGGACGCACGCACGGAAGCACGGACGCACAAATGTCAAAACAAAAGTCCCCGTTTTCGGACTACGTCCGAACGGGGACTAACAAACGTGTCGATATATTTTCAAAAAAAAAGATGGCTGCCAGTCGAACATTTTGGATCCGATCAAGAAACAAACCAGTATTACGTATGTACTAAATATGAATGGAAATGTTACGTATGTCCGCCAGTCGGCCATCTTTGATTGTTCGAACGGGGACAAAAAAGGTGACGGATGACAGACAAACAGTAATATTAATAAGAAGCATATATATTCAATCACAGTGGGGCTAAAAGAAGAAATCATGTCAATTGACAGACTGATTTTCAGATCACGCAACAAAACACACACGAGCACTGTTTTCTCATATATACGGTATTATGTAATCGCATAAAATGCAAAAAGGCTCACCTAACCAAACAATTATTTGTATCTATTGATGGCGAACAAATGCCGCTATTCATGGACAGACATATGACAGAAATAAATACACCTCTTCCCTTATTAGCGCCAAGGGCATATGTGTCTCCATGTCTTTCTTGTTTGCTATGGCATATGCAAAGTTCATATCCCATATGTCAATGAAAAACACTCCATCGCCGCTGAAAGTTTCTTTCATAATTCGGATCATGTCATAAACGATCCAGTAACTTTGTACATCATGTTTTGCATGGGACCCTTTTATGCCAATAATAGAATTGGGACAACGTTTTTTGAGACGTTTTACACCCTTCTCAAGATTTGCAACTCTTTCCGAGAAGCTGGTTTGAGTCCATGCTTCAAAGTGAGCCCAGAAACTGAGCACAATGACATAGTTGCATTTCGGGGCTGTCAAACCATCAATAAGATCAACAAAGAATGGAAAACGTTGAATGGGAATTGGATAACGTGTATGACGTGAGATGGCATGATGACGGAATGTAAAGTTGATATTGTTTTTCAAATCGGTGACTTGAATCGAATATGCATCCGTTCCAGATGCATTGAACAACCCGGGAATGCTGGACACTTTCCGACGCCAGTTGCTATCGGTCATATTGACCGGGTATCCAACAATATTTATCATAATTTTATACCATTGATGGGTGGTTGAGTCGCCTAGAAAGTACACGTCCTTGTCCTTCAAGCATTCTTGTACCTCGGTCACATTCGTCCACTGCTTACTTTGACAAACCAGTGAGTGCCATCGTGACCCCAACCAATAACCATCACTCAGGGTATCTGGTAACTCAGCTTTACAGTGAGGTATGGAATACAGGAGATTGTCTGGTTCTCTACGATCTATAAACGGTTAATAAACAATTATGACAATGAGTCTCTATATGTGAACAACCCCGCCCTAGGGAATTGTGCAAACGATGAGTTTTAGAAAGCCTATTATGTACTTACAAAGTGGTTGTTTGTCACCTGAGTGTTTTCAAATGATATTGTGTAAATTATTTCGAGCAACCAAAGACGTCGTATAAATGAATATGAAGGTAGTAAATTGACCTGATCACATATTACGTAAATGTACAATAGTGTGATAATGTATTTTGCATCAATGTTTTGAAAATATTGTTTTTGGAATCGATCCAATTTTATATTTAATTTAAAATATTACAAAATGCAGTGTCGCCATGGCCGTTCCTGCTTTATTATATATATATTTAGACTTACAGGATGAATGCATGGCTATGTTTGTATGATATAAGAGATATTTTTCAGTGTAACAAGTATTATTTATAATCATAATAAGAGTTAAATAAAAACACGTCTTATTTAGTCTAATATAGAACTGAAAATGGTATCTACAATGGTATATGGTATTTACGTATTTTTAATCAAATTAAGTGAGAAATGGTGCACGAATCTACGAACAGAATGAGCAGTATTACATTATATTATTATACATCTGTCACCGTAAGCGTCCTCTAATAATGAAAACAAACATGGCTGCCACCAGAGTTTGACCGGACTCCACACTAAGAATTTCGCTGATTCTGTTCTAAACATTTTAGATTTCGGCATTCCCATGGTGCATGATTGGAAGCAAAAGATGTATAATAATAAGGCTGTTACTAGGATACCTCAAAGTATGCACTCAGACATTACGCCGCGCAACCGTGATACTCCCACTGTACTGTCTTCGGGCATACTTTGAGGTATCCTTGTAATAACCTCATATTATACGAAGTTTACTCTGTGTTACAACTATAAGTAACACAATTTGAACTATTTCGGGATAATTGGATTCGCTTAAAATGTGCTACTGTAGGGTAGTATTGTTCTTAATTTCCTCATTTCTGATATCAATACAAGAAATTATCAGAAAAAAATCTAAAACGAACAAATAAAATATTTTTGTGAAAACAAACCATTACAGTAGCACATTTTAAGTGAATCCAATTATCCCGAAATAGTTCCAATCGTGTTAAGTAAAATACGACTCACCTTTTATGGTTATTTCCTTCAAGCTACTGTTTGTGATAACTTGATCTGCATTGGGACTAACGAATAAAATGAATGAATAACTTTTAAATTGCTTGCATATACACACTTTCTTTAATCGTGAATCAGTATTTCTATTTTTGGAATAATCGTCATTTACATGAACTTATTTCACTGATCTGTATTGTTTTCATTTACGCAGATAATAACATTCATCTCTATAAAGTAATATATAATAATAATTATATTACTAAAATGAATATTAATAACACCTACCTTTGAAAGAAATAATTATTTTCAGCCATGGTTCTATTCAAAGAGTTTGGAATGTTTGCCACATTTTGTATTTCAGTGAGAGTATTGCAGTGCAGAGTCTTTGGTGGATCACATACAAATGTCGTCATTCCTAATGCTTTTGGATGCGGAAATTCGCATTTATTGTCCCAAACTCCCTCTCTCATTAACACGCAATATGTATGTTCGGTTTTTTTGCGTCGTTTGAATATTCCGCGCCAGGTGCTCCGAAGTTCGGTTGGTCTGAGCACGTCTCTTTGGTATAAAACTGCTTCTCTCTGCAAGACTAACGTCACTTGAACTTGCACTTGCCCAGATAAACCAGCGTATACATGTACAGTGTATGTTCCATTATTATGGTCGGTAATCTTCCCCATAGAGGAAAACTTCTTGTCCATGTTGTTTATTGCTACACGCCATATATCACCTCCTACATTACGATCTCGTCCATTATCGTCACGTGCGTGGAGTTTAATTACAATAACGTCACCTCTATAAATAAACTCAGCATCGTTTGAGAGCGTCACAACAGTAGTTTGGGCATTGGTCCTGTGTTTCGAGCCTTTAAAAGCTGCGGATATATTCCAGATATTGTTGCCATATTGTATGACGTCATCTATAATTTCATCTTCAGAGATATGTTGGTAAAGATTGCGCACTGGTTGTATAGTATTGTAATTGGCAACATACGATGACACGTCCTGGATAGAATAAAGTACAATTACTTTAACATTCACTGGAACCCATGAAGCTGTGGAGTTTGTCTCAACATGTTCTATTCTAAAATACATACAATGATTCACCCCAAGGTATCGGCATCTTAGTCCATAAGCTGACCACATCCGAAAATTATGTCCACCTAATGTGCTTTAGTTGATTTGGTATTTTTTACCTATACGTATGGGTAAATTTAAATATTCCAGGTGAGGCCTCGCTTGTGGTTGCTACTCAAATGTCATGTATATTTAAAGTCCTAGCCTCGCCCTCATTACAAACTACAGCGATTAAGATACTGATTATATGTAATATAATAACTAATATACTAATATACTAATATGCAAATAGAAAGGAAAGATGACGTAAAATTATCATGTTTTCTGATATGTAAAGCGGAAAAGTGTATTTCACATTAAATTAACGGAAAGGAAACTAAGAACATGGTTTTAAACAAAGGTGATATTTTTCATATGTTGAGGCAACTCTTGTTGTATGTATATTTTGAACAATAAAATTGCGTATTTCTTACTTTCTTGCACGATTTTTGACGCGCATTAATGGACGGTCACTGAGTGTCCCTCAAATAATTTATTGTCTTTCTTAATATCCTGACCAACAGGATTAGTGCAGTTTGATTTAATGTCATCCATAGCATTAACATTGAAAGTGTAATATTGTTATGTAATAGTTAAGCACATATTTTATTCATTTATTTATTTTTCCAATTAAGAATTGCTCCAAAAATCACTTTCGCAAAATAGCTACATTTTATGTTATGTATTTTTTTATTATAATGGGGTATAATAAAGTAATTCTATTGCAAAAAAGGAAAAATAATTTGTCTTCTGGCATGATACTATAACGGTGCTTGAGCAGACCGACGCCGTTTTAAAACATGAATGAAAAACGTGCAAATGAAGAGGAATCTGTCAGACTGCATCCCAACTATCAACGGATCGTACAGGTGCAGCCAATGAAGTTGTTCATCGAAAAAGCTGCTCAGAAAATGTTTAAGGGCAGGGTATTTGTTTTTTGTATTTGTGAGCAGGAGGAAATTGACAGTTTTGTAAGGACAGGAGAAATGGTGTGCAATTAGAAAACCAGGGGTGAAGTATCTTCCTGGATATTTTTAGAACGCGCGTTTAAGCATCGTTCGAATCGCACGGTTTGTTGGTGCCGACTCCACCAACCCGTGCTGCGTATTTTATGTTAAACAACTTGAAATGACCAAGTTTGATTGGATGCGCCTTTTGGAAAGGCGCCCAATCAGACGCTGTGATTTATTGCGCGGTAAGCTGAAGAACAAAATGGCGACGTGTAGCACGTGTACTTCAAAATTCTTCTAGTAACCGTGCGTGTAGACTGTGTTTAGCTTGTTTACCAAACTCAATAAACCGGCGCTGCATTTTTTCATCCAGTTTTCCACATTTTTTTGCCAACATTGCAGGCTGTTTTTGGCATACTTCGTCAGCAAAGTGGCAATTATTTATGTCGACTATGTTTTAACACAGTGATCAAACTTTCAACTCTGAAAGAAAATATCAGAAACTCTACTCGATTGATCATTCAAGAGTTGAACTGTTGTCCAATTATTGTGATTTGCCACCCCCTGTCCTTTTCAGCTAGTAGTCTTAATCTTGAAAAAATGCCTGATCTGTTCAGCTTGGGTCGCCATTTTAAAAACACCCGCTCTACTATATTTTGATACAAGATAGCTGATTGGTTGTTTATTGTCGTAGTTAAGGGCGCCTATTAAATAAACACCACAGTGGTTCAATCTGCCAAGGGTTAGTTTGGAGGGGTGACCCGAAACAAACGTTCCCTTCCTGTTGAAGATGGCATTTTAGTGGTTGGTGTCGATGTCACCTGACTGAACTGAAACGCTGTATGGAGGCCTCTGATAATAGTAAATTGGGATAACATTCGGTGTGCATATCATTGTACGAGGGCTAGCGTCTATAAAAAAAACGCGGCACGTTGTTACAAGACACTGATATTCATGTGACTTTGGTATGAAACGTTGTGGTGAACCAGACTCCGTGACGGTGTCTGATCTGTGTGTTGGAAAACTGGCTTTACCCATGGTTCTGTGTGTACATGTAATCATCTTGTCAGGAATCGATCATGCTAATTGTGTGGCCTCCGGGAAGGAGGGGGGAGTGAGAGAGGTCGGACAGACAGACAGACACGCTGCTATTATCGTGCCCGTATGTGTTCAAATACGGACAAATGGAATGCATAATTGTCCAGAGATTAGTTGATAAAATTATTAATCAGTACGTACCAGGTATACAAGGATGAAACCTATATTGATCACTGCTGACGTCATTAGTGCCACTGCTATCACCTTCTTTTTCATGTTGCCCATTTTATTCACAAACAGTGACGGAAGTCTGGTGTAAAAAGGAAACAGGTTATTACAAGTTATTCAGGAAGACCTGTAGCTGAAGCCATCACACCAGATTCTTTAGTTGGGTCTCACGCTATTCATAGGTAATTATTGAAGTGATATATGTGATATTCAATTAGAGCAATCAACTAAATAACTACAACTACAAGTGGATGAAAGTCAGTTTAATTCCCATTGCATTATCGATATTTGGCACGTTTTTAAATTTGGAGGGGAGGGGTTAAGCTGTAAATCCCCTCCCACTGACGTCAAAAAAATGCCCTCCCACTGCATCTTGGTTCCCGCTGCCCTCTCCCCACCCATCACCCCCTCTCACTACCTTCCCTCCCACTAGTGCCTGCAAAAAAATGCCCTCCCACTGGGTAGTGGTCTTCAGAGCCCTCTCCCCACCTGTTCTTACACATCTTCGAAATTCATTGTACAAGAGCTGAACCTACTTAAATCCTACATGCAGTTAATTCTTCAACTTGATGTTTTATGTGTAGATTCAAACTATACTCAAGCATACCTCAGCCATGACTCAGCATATTTCATTAAACCTCAAGTAGTGTGCGGGCTTTGTTTTGTTTTTGCTAATTATTATTTTGAAATTAATTACTTTTTGTCAACATCTAATCATAATGTTGTCAAATTGGCGTGCTCACACCCACGTGTTTCCCATATAAGGGAAGACGTTGATTTATCAACAAAAGAAACTAATATCAACAAACATAAAACTCGATTGATCACTGATGGACGAATGTTATCCTGTCGGCTTCTTCGTCGCACTGAACTCTTCCCTGTTTGGTGGCGTTCATCATATCAAAGACACAACTGACCTCGCTTGACCCAATCTGGCAACCTGACGATTCATCGATATTCTACGGGTATTATCTCTATATTCTCCCTCCCGATATTGTAACCACAAGTTCTTCTTTACCCACTGATAGTTATAATTTTCTGCCCACATATGTTAACAATTCTGCCTGCCCACTTCCAAAAATGCATTACCCACACCCACTCCCCACAATATTAAGTCAAGTTTTTCTCCCTCCCACTGATTAAATTAAATTTTGCCTGCCCACAGAAAAACGTTCGCGAACACCTTTTTGCACGAACAGCTTCCTTGACTGCACCTGAGATATGCGATCCCGACGTATAGAACCACTGGAATGTATGCTAGGTTGATGCTAACCCGACACCAGAATCACTGAACCAATGGAACCAATGGAATATATGCTAGCTCGACGCATTCCCGTGTGCCCAGGCGTCGAGCTAGCATATATTTCAGTGGTCTATGCGTCGGTCTATCATATATTTCAGTGGTCCTAGCTTGACGCCCGGGCACACTGAAATATATCATCATATCATACATAGTTTTTATAGCGCCTAATATCAAATGATGCCCAAAGACGCTAACAGTTCACAGGAATGCTTGATGAAACAGATGAGTTTTTAATCTAGATTTGAATGTGTTAACATTTGGTGCTGTGCGAATGTCATTTGGTAGATGATTCCATAGTGAAGGAGATGAATGAGGGAATGATCGGTCACCATATGGTTTAAGTCTGTTTTTTGGTACTTCGAGTAATTGTTTGTTGCTAGAGCGAAGAGTTTACCAGGATTACTTTGTTGTAAGCGATCAGAAATGTATGGTGAAGTCAACTGAGGTGGAGCTTTGTAAGTAATGGGGAGTATTTTTAATTTAATTCTGTAAGTGACTGGAAGCCAGTGCAACTGTTTGAATATCGGTGTTATTTGATCAGACGTTTTTGTGCGAGTAATAAGACGAGCAGCACTATTCTGGGCTCTTTGATGGCGCCAGGCCCACTGAAATATAGGCTAGCCTGACACCAGGACCACTGAAATATAGGATAGCCTGACACCAGAACCACTGAAATATAGGATAGCCTGGAACCTGGACCACTGAAATATAGGCTAACCTGGCGCCAGGACCACTGGAATATATGCTAGCCTGACGCCAGGATCACTGAAATATAGGCTAGCCTGACGCCAGGATCACTGAAATATAGGCTAGCCTGACGCCAGAACACACAAATAATGGCTAGTCTGACGCCAGGCCCACTGAAATATAGGATAGCCTGACACCAGGACCACTGAAATATAGGATAGCCTGGAACCTGGACCACTGAAATATAGGCTAACCTGGCGCCAGGACCACTGGAATATATGCTAGCCTGACGCCAGGATCACTGAAATATAGGCTAGTCTGACGCCAGGATCACTGAAATATAGGCTATCCTGACGCCAGAACACACAAATAATGGCTAGTCTGACGCCAGGATCACTGAAATATAGGATAGCCTGACACCAGGACTACTGAAGTATAGGCTAGCCTGACACGAAGACCACTGAAATATAGGCTAGCCTGACGCCAGAACACACAAATAATGGCTAGTCTGACGCCAGGATAACTGAAATATAGGCTAGCCTGACGCCAGGATAACTGAAATATGGGCTAGCCTGATGTCAGAACACTGAAATAATGGCTAGTCTGACGCCAGACGTCAACCCAGCCAAGACCACTGAAATATAGGCTAGCCTGACACCAAGACCACTGAAATATAGGCTAACCTGGCGCCAGGACCACTGGAATATATGCTAGCCTGACGCCAGGGTCACTGAAATATATGCCAGCCAAACGCCGAGACACTGAAATATATGCTAGCCCAATGCCCGGGCATGGCTAGACTGACACCACAACCACTGAAATATAGGATAGCCTGTGGCAGCAGCACTGAAATATACTAGTTTGCTAATCCGACACCAGAATCAATGAAATATAGGCTAGCCTGACGTCAGAACACAGAAATATAGGCTAGCCTGACGCCAGGGTCATTGAAATAAGATAGTCCGACGCCGGTTCACTAAAATATAGGCTAGCCCGACGCCAAGACCACTGAAATCATGGGTGGATTTAGAGGGGGCCGAAGGGGCCGAGGCCCCCCATTTTTAACAACCAACTGGGCTTCGCGCCATCGGCGCTCGCGCACTTGGCCTTCGGCCAACCTATCGCCCCCCCCCCCCCATTCCTGAATCCTAGATCCGCCCCTGAAAATATATGCTAGCTCGACGCCATGGCACACTAGGCTGAAATATAGGCTAGCCCGACGCCAAGACCACTGAAATCATGGGTGGATTTAGAGGGGGGCGAAGGGGCCGAGGCCCCCCATTTTTAACAACCAACTGGGCTTCGCGCCATCGGCGCTCGCGCACTTGGCCTGCGGCCAACCTATCGCCCCCCCCCCCCATTCCTGAATCCTAGATCCGCCCCTGAAAATATATGCTAGCTCGACGCCATGGCACACTAGACTGAAATATGTGCTAGCCAAACGCCAAGACCACTGACCTATATGCTAGCCAAACACCAAGACCACTGAACTATATGCTAGCTCGACGTCTGGGCGCACCGAACGATATGATAGCCAAACGCCACGACACTGAACTATATGCTAACCTGACACAAGGACCACTGAAATGTATGTCAGCCTGACGCAATGACCATTGAAGGCCATTGAAATATACAAGAATAATTAATATCAATGTCTAAAACACAACCGTGATAGGAATAATAGGGGTAAGTCTGGGAGTAAGTACGATGCCGTGAGTAGAAGAAGTAAAAGTAGTGTTTACGCAACACGATGTAGGGGCTAAGATTTTAGCTAATCTCATATGTTTGCATATAAATAAGAATGTAAAAAGTAAATGGTTTACAAGTGTAGAAACCCTCATGCAAGATTTAGATGTTGTCACCATTGTAAACTCAAGTGAAAAAATAATTAAGAAAAATTTAGACTTTATTCATAAAAAAAAATAAACAAATCATTTGAGAACCAATGGATCTTAGACATGCATAATGATAATAGAAAACAAACCTTGGCTTAAAACAAACTAAGAACATACAGACTTTTCAAACAAGATTTAAAAATTAAAAATTACCTAATTAATATGCAGAACCATGGTCTTAGAAGGTTAATTGCAAAATTCAGGACAAGCAACCATGACCTTAAAATTGAGAAAGGCAGACATAATAATGTGCCGCTGGATAAAAGAACATGTGATATGTGCAGCCAAAATATAGTTGAGGATGAGCAACATTTTGTAATGAAATGTCCAGCTTACAGTCACCTTAGGGACAAATTATTCCTGACTGCACAAAATAAAGTTCCAAATTTTGATAAAGAAAATAGTCAGAATAAATTCATTTTGATTATGGCAAACCATACTCTAGCACCAGCCTTAGCTTAGCTGTATGGAACAAAACAGCAACAACTATCAGTGTATTAGGCTACATTTTGTGTTCATTCCATATTCTGTACTCACCATTGGCTGCAAATTGTCTTTATTGTTTTTTATTTTTTTTAGAAAAGTTTTTTATTTTTTGTTTTACTTTTTAGATTGTAGTTTGTTTTTGTTTTTTAATTTCTTTCTGTAAGACCCTTTTTATCCTTTCCTAAGGATTTTATGCGTCTAATAAAAAAAATATAAATATAAATATCGGATATATCCAAATGCGTTCACGCACGTGAGGATACAGCCGTTATACAAACATATTCAGTCTTTTTAACTACTGATTACTGGTACAGTAACTAGGAAGGTATACTTGTTACTTATACGTTATAAAACAATACCAAACAAATTCAGAAAGTGTAGATTGCAGAATAACAGGAGGTAGCACAGAGTCTCATCGTCAGTTCATTTTCCCTGAAAACAATATTTCTATATGTTCGCGTTGATTGTCACGTCGGAACTGGCATGCCGAAATGAATAGTTAGGAATAATAGTAAATATTCCAAATGAACATTGAATACAATGGCGTTTTGGTCACTTAGCCATAGCTATCCGTTGACGCACACTTCGTGTGTCTACACCGGGTCTTAGCATTTCTTAGCCCGTGCTCAGACTAGTAATTAATAGTCTAAATCTTCGAAATTCATTGTACAAGAGCTGAACCTACTTAAATCCTACTTGCAGTTAATTCTTCAACTTGATGTTTTATGTGTAGATTCAAACTATACTCAAGCATACCTCAACCATGACTCAGCATATTTCATTAAATCTCACGTAGTGTGCGGGCTTTGTTTTGTTTTTGCTAATTATTAATTTAATTACTTTTTGTCAACATCTAATCATAATGTTGTCAAATAGTCTAAGGCCCGTGCTAAGCGTTCAAGCACGTTTTCTTAGCACGGACTAAAGTATTTGACCTGCTAGCACGTGCTACGAACCTGTGCGTGAACGCTACAAGTAATATAAAGGTCGAACTACATGACTGACAGTTGAAATATTTTTTTGTCTAAAACAATTGACGAGGGCAGTGGAAATGTGTGATATTTGAAATACTTGGGTGATTGGAAGAACTGATAAAACGAAGACAGGGAAACTGAAGGAATACCTATAGCAGGACTGGGTGGACGTGTAAGGGTGCACTTAAAAGCTATGTTAAGCTTTGGGCAATGGCAGTTACTAATTGGCCTGTCACTCAACCACATCATGGTAACTAGTTGACCTGTCAATCAACCACATCAAGCTAACTATCCCGCAGCCACCTCCCCCACACCTAAATGGTATAGTCCGACACGCAAGTTATTGGCAATTCAATTGACCACATCCGTTTGTGAGTATAACTCGCTTGTGTGTTTCTCATATAGTTAGCAACGCATTTGATATTGGAGTCAAAGAGTTTGATTCTATTTTGGATTGACGGGTAATCCTTAAGAATTCCTATCTGATTTTGTAATGCGATACGTAAAAGGGGTGTGATTCATTGACAACGCAGAAATTGGTAGATTCAATATTTATTATATTGGACGCTGTCCGGCTAACTGCTGTCTACAGAAGACGCATATTCGTACATTTGAAGAAATTCTCAGACAAAAGTCAGTTAGCTTAATGGGTCGGCTGCATATTTTCACGTGTTATAAATATTTTGTCTATTTCTATTTTTTCCTACTATGGCAAACACGGTCGAAGCGTATTTTCTGGTTTGTATTTTTTCTTCCTTTTTATGATATGGATTTGTTATGATCTGAAATTAACATGAATTTAAATCACATGGAGGGCAGATAGCGAGGTAGATCGACCTTCTAGCTGAATTGACGATTTCCGAGAAAAAAAAGAAAGAAAGTTTATTCCATTTCCACCGTAAGCGGGCGCACGTGATGGGGTTACTGCAATCCTGCGCTCCCTGTCTACTTCGCTGGTTCATGACGTCCTTTGCGAATGGCAAGTAACACGCAGGTAACCATTCTCTACCATCGGCCCCACGGACCTCTGTAACCACAACTTGTGCGCACAGTCACTGCGCATCTTCCTCCGCGCACTGAACCCTGAACTACATTTACATAAACACAGAAATGCAAACAAGCGGAGGCACGACCGTCATTCACTGTTTTAGTTTTCGACTGCTGGATTATCATTTTATATCAAGCTCGGAAGCCGTAAAGCCGAAGCTGATAATATAACGACCATCTTAGAATCGTATTTAGATAAGATTTCCTTATTTTGTTTTTAATAGTATTTTGTTATGCAATTGGTGGAGCAATATCATGATTGCGGATAATTTGTTGGTTTTCTTAAAAATGTAATTAATAATAACTTTTGTTGCATTGTCAAAAACTAAATTTCTTTGTTGTTCGTATTTTTACATGATTTGAGACAGAAGTATGGAGTGTGTAATGTCAAGACGCTAATCCACCGGCTAGGCCCAGATAAATTTACACAAGCCATGGGTCGTGAAACGGGGTCAGCAGATGCAGTATGTCGTTTAGCTTGACAAGTTGGCGTAGGTGGCGCCCTGGACTGCTGCGATCCCCACCAACGTTGGTGGGGATCGCAGCAGTCCAGGGCGCCACCTACGCCAACTTGTCAGGCTATATGTCGTTCTATGTCAATTTTAATGAAGCACTCTTCATCCACTGTAAATCCAGTAGACACACGTATGTAGTTCCGGAAGAAGTTTTACTTAGAGGTACACAAGTACTACAAAAGTTTAGGATATTTATGAAAACCGTTGGACAATCATGTAATGGATTGAAAGGAATTAATTCATCGCCATTTCAGAAATTCAACAAATGTGACCTACCAACTAGAGTGGCATTACTCGTGTCAAGATTGTAAACTGGACTCTCAAATGATAGTAATTCTGATACAAGTACAATATTCATAACTATCAATATCTCATGTTTTATCATTTTTTTCAAACTGTAGGTTGGTAATACTTGCAATGTCACTTTTATACAAATTATTTTTTTCTCTGCATGATAATGAAATTTAAAGCTAGGGTGCTAAATTGTTTTTTTTAGAGATACGGTTACTGTACAAAGTCACCTGTGTAGCTTTATAATCCTGATGCATGTCCAGTCAGTGAGCATTTATGGTAAAACATCTATAACTAGAGGCCATGACTTTAAATTAAGAAAATTTGGTCACGTCTGGATGTCAGAAATCTTACTTTTTCAGTAATAAAGTTGTAAATATTTGGAGCACCTTACAACGAATAAGCTTTAAGTGGCCTCAAACATTGTATTATATCAGTATAAGTAAAAAACAAATCATAACACAATGAAAATTGTAAAGGCACATCGATTGATGCAAATGTGTGGTATTATTAATTTATTAATGAATGGATAATGAACCTATATATATATATATATATATATATATATATATATATATATATATATATATATATATATATATATATAACAAACATTCTTGTGATATACATGTATACATATAATTTTATAATGGGATTCTATTACATGTATACACTATAAAAATAAATGTTATTATGAAAGTCTAACAAAAGAATGATTTGAAATACTACTGTTGTCCAAATGTAGGCACTTGTTCAAGTGTAAACCTTGACCCTCCCAACCCTCAAGGTAGAAGTCTACTCAAATACCCAGAATTTATCTATTTTTTAATAAATTGTACTTCTAGGCAATATATTGACTTAAAAAAAGTTGGGGGTCACCAGGTTAATTTTCAAGAAAAAATATGTGGTTGTATTTTAGTGAATATTGGCTATTTTGGCAGTATTATAGTGCTTTTACCATAGATTCCTATGGCAGAGATATTATGCCATATCTCAAATTGTAGGCTGGTGACATAGGCTGAAAAAAATATATATTGTTAATGAGGGGTACTTTTTGTTTTCCTGAATTTTTTTAAAAACCTTGGTTTTAAAAAGTGTTGAAAAATGCAATTTTTGCTTAACATTGCGCTCTATGGAATTGTTCTAAAAATAGCGATTTTTGAAAAATATTAGGACAAGTTTTTCAAAATATGGCACTGTTCACACAAAAGAATGCTATTTTATGGGGCAATAGCTCCACGATTTTACATAATAAACCAATGACCAGTGAGCGATTTATGACCAACTTTTTCAAAAAATGCTGAGTAGGCTTCAACCTTAAATCAATACTTGTACCAACATGGTCATGTGACCTTTGTTCTGGTTGTAACCACACTTGTGTTGATATGCAAAGTGTAGTTAATACAGATGACTATACATAACATGTAAACCACTATTGAAATTCAGCCTTACACCAATGCAGACAAATATCTGTTGAAAATTAAAAAAATATTTGTTCACAGACTGAAAATTACTAGTACTACCCTTTAAATTGGTCTTATCTTACTTGACCTACTAATTGTGAACCACATTTACTGTATTAGCTCATCAATAGACAAAACACTTATTTATTTACACATATATATATGTGCTTCTAATAGAGCAAATATGGTATTGGATTTGAATTATCAGGAGTTTTTCATGGGGTAAAGTACCCAGGTAAAAGAGGTGTTACAAATTTAACACAGGTATGATTATATTGGAGGTGCACTTAAATTATGGCAGTTGACTTAAAGACAATTAGTGCAGCACATCCCTGGGGAGCACTGCTCTTTTGTGAATCCAAACACAGACAACATATATTGTTGTGCAATACATTATTATATTCTCTTGCATGCCAGGAACATTCTTAGCAATATTTTGTAGCTGTAGTAACTGTGGTAACTGGTCCAGCTGTACAGCAGTCAGAGTGCCACTCAATGCCATGAAAAGAGCCATAATAAAAAAAGACAGTTGTGTGTTCAGCTCTTTGTAAGTTTTACAACAAGTTTTTACTCTGCGAAAAAAAAAATGAACATGTTTAGTAAAAATACAATATATGAAAAATTGTACTTGTAACAGAAATACTTATTAATGAAATACAACAACCAGAAACTGTGAAAGTTATTTTGCCCACTAAAATTAGAATGACATACACGTAGCAGCTATAGTGCGCATTGTGACTGAATCTATTTCAACAATAGCAGAAGCCTAGATAAAAATAAATCTAAATTAGTATTTTATTATAATTTTAATCCTTATAATATTTACATCATCAATGTCAAATTTATATTGTCGAGCAGCACACTTAGACATGCTGCATTGACAGTGGGTACATTTTGTATAGGACAAATAAAATAGTATTGTTTATGGAAACACTGAAATTAATGTAGGTAAGTATAACTTTTATTTTGATTAAAGTGTTAATAGCTGTAACTATCTATCTTTTTTTCTCTTATTTTTGTTTTTAATAAAACATTTCCTGTGTCATTAGTCAGTGTCAATTTGTAGCGGCCATCGCCAAAATGTGGACTTTGAAAGCATAGCATATACACTATGTATATCAATGTAGTATATTATTAAAATAAATTGTAAACAAGCAGCCTATCGGCTGAGATGCACATTTCAATTAAAGAACTGAAGACATCATTAGAAAATGAACAATATGAATAGTATCAAAGCAATCGGACTTACAGTTTTTAACAAGAAGTCGAAAATATCACTTTTTACCAAAAATTACAAAAATATTCACCAAAATAAATTAATTAGAGAATTGAAGATATCATCACAAAATGAACAAATCTGAGAGAGGTCCACATGTAGTACCTATATATGTAATATCAAAGCAATCTGACTTACAGTTTTCAACAAGAAGTCGAAAATATCACTTTTTACCAAAAATGACAAAAATATTCACCAAAATTAGAGAATTGAAGATATCATCACAAAATGAACAAATCTGAGAGAGGTCCACATGTAGTACCTATATATGTAATATAAAAGCAATCGGACTTGCGGTTTTTAACAAGAAGTCGAAAATATCACTTTTCACCAAAAAATGACAAAAATATTCACCAAAATTAGAGAATTAAAGATATCATTACAAAATGAACAAATCTGAGAGAGGTCCACATGTAGTACCTATATATGTAATATCAAAGCATTTGCACTTGCGGTTTTTAACAAGAAGTCGAAAATATCAGTTTTTACCAAAAATGACAAAATTATTCACCAAAATTAGAGAATTAAAGATATGATTACAAAATAAACAAATCTGAGAGAGGTCCACATGTAGTACCTATATATGTAATATCAAAGCAATTGCACGTGCGGTTTTTAACAAGAAGTCAACAATATCAGTTTTTACCAAAAATGACAAAAATATTCACCAAAATTAGAGAATTAAAGATATCATTACAAAATGAACAAATCTGAGAGAGGTCCACATGTAGTACCTATATATATAATATCAAAGGAATTGCACTTGCGGTTTTTAACAAGAAGTCGAAAATATCAGTTTTTACCAAAAATGACAAAAATATTCACCAAAATTAGAGAATTGAAGATATCATCACGAAATGAACAAATCTGAGAGAGGTCCACATGTAGTACCTATATATGTAGTATCAAAGCATTTGCACTTGCGGTTTTTAACAAGAAGTCGAAAATATCAGTTTTTACCAAAAATGACAAAATTATTCACCAAAATTAGAGAATTAAAGATATGATTACAAAATAAACAAATCTGAGAGAGGTCCACATGTAGTACCTATATATGTAATATCAAAGCAATTGCACGTGCGGTTTTTAACAAGAAGTCGAAAATATCAGTTTTTACCAAAAATGACAAAAATATTCACCAAAATTAGAGAATTAAAGATATCATTACAAAATGAACAAATCTGAGAGAGGTCCACATGTAGTACCTATATATGTAATATCAAAGGAATTGCACTTGCGGTTTTTAACAAGAAGTCGAAAATATCAGTTTTTACCAAAAATGACAAAAATACTCACCAAAATTAGAGAATTGAAGATATCATCACGAAATGAACAAATCTGAGAGAGGTCCACATGTAGTACCTATATATGTAGTATCAAAGCAATTGGACTTGCGGTTTTTAACAAGAAGTCGAAAATATCAGTTTTTACCAAAAATGACAAAAATATTCACCAAAATTAAAGAATTAAAAATATCATTACAACATTAACAAATCTGAGAGAGGTCCACATGTAGTACCTATAGATGTAATATCAAAGCAATTGCACTTGCGGTTTTTAACAAGAAGTCGAAAATATCAGTTTTTACCAAAGATGACAAAAATATTCACCAAAATTAGAGAATTAAAGATCAACATGAAATGAACATGAAATGAACAAACCTAAGAGAGGTCTACCCAAGGTACATATACACCAAGTATCAAAGCATTTAGGCTTGTAGTTTACAAGAAGAAGTCGAAAAAGTAAAACATTGACACGGACGACGGACGACGACGACGGACAATCACTCATATGATAAGCTCCGCTCGACAAAGTCGACAGCGGAGCTAAAAAATGAGATCTAATTGTTTATATTAGCTTATTTAAAAGACATAATCTAAAATGCAAATTGCCCAATACTTCTGAGAAACAAATTATTTATTCACCCACGGTTACTAAAAACTGTGATTCACCGACCACCACTAGTAATTTGTTTTCCTTTGTATGCAAATTTTATTATATAAGGGGGCATTCCATAACCACAGAACAGTGAGCAGCAAAACAATGGTGATGATTAATATTTTACTATAGAAGAACAATCTAGCAACCTATGATAAACCTCAGACAACAAATAAATTTATTAGTTGTCTAAGGATAAACACACAAAATCTACGGCTTGTCCCCTGAATAGTCTCTGTGGTGAATAAACAATGGTAAAGTTCTTCAAATTAACACTTACCTACATGTTGGGGTTCAAGGCATCATTGCATGATTTCACAATCGGATCGGAGGCTGCCATTTCAAAATCTCCCGGGAAACTATTTACGCCTTGTAATCAATCCACAAAAATGTAGTTCTTTATCAAAATAGCCGTTTACGTCCACAAAGCACGGTAAAACATAATACTTTTACTATATTTATTTAAACCAACTACTTTATGAAGTATTTGAATCATTTTGATACATTTTCCAGTTCAATTAATGCAAGAACGTATTTATTTATCACGATTCTTGATAAAATCACCGCTTGTGGTGGCAAGGGTTACCGGAGGATGGCGCGTGACACTTGTTACGCAGGATGGCAGGTAACTAGTAATCGCCATATTGTTCCATTTGGGCCGGTTTTCCGGCCGGAAGGCACGTGACTGAGTGACGTAATTTGAAAACATTCCAAGTTCCGTTCTGTCTAAACGTGTCTGTAACACTACAATAAAGCCATGCTTTATATATTATACCAGTGTATCACTGCCATGAATGCATCATTGTGATTTGTTGGGAGACTGTTTCAATGTATGCAAGCCATGGTTAAATAGAGCATAATGCACAGTTATGGTGTTCCAAATAAGGCCCCAGAGTATGAATACAAGTGTAATGCTTAAACAATTAATGATAAGGGCATTTAAATATTAGGTAAATTTTGGGGTAATATTGATAGCATATATACATATTTTATTTAACAGTGGTTAAATAAAAAAAAAAATTGTACAACCTACAATTTTTGCATGCGACATGATTTCGTTGTCTGCAATATAAACATTAGTGGCCGAGTATCATGTACGGGAGCTACAAGAGCAAGATTTTCTTGCAGAAACCGAAGAATTCGTCCAGACGGACATAAAAAAAAACGCTTTGCCAATTTTAATGAAATTGACCTTCACAAAATTGAGCTGCTAAAAGACGAGAAAGCAACCACAAAGCAGATAGCGTGTGGAGTAAAAATGTTGAAAGGTGAGTGACAACATCGATCATACTATTGTTCGTGTTTTTGTTTACAAACAAAACATTGCGAGTTTGACCTCTTGACACAAACATCATTTCCAATAAATCGTTCATCTCATTTAGCGGCTATATTACGCCGTTTCTACGCCGTAGCTAGAAGTCGAGATGGGGAGCGGTACTCCAAATCAAGCCTATCGGGAATGCGTGCAGCCATCAATCGGTACCTCATCTCGCCACCATACCACCGAAATATCAATATAATCCACGACAGAGAGTTCAAAGCTGCCAACAATATCTTCACTGCATTAATAAAACAGCTCAAGGCAGACGGACTGGACAAAATTTGTCATAAAACGCCAATTACCACCTTTGACTTGAGAAAGTTAACGTCCAGTGGGGTGATGTCAACTAGCGACCCGCTGAGTCTGTTACGTACAATTTGGTTCGATTTGACCTTTCATTTTGGCCGCAGGGGTCGGGAGGGATTTCGAAGTTTTGGCATCCAAGAAAGCTTCAACGAAACCCGTTATGTAAAAAGGACATATTCTGAGAAAACCAAAAATCACCCTGACGACGATTTCGAAACACAGGCGGCGAAAATTGTCCCGCTGCAGCATTTCAAATGTATTTGTCCAAATTGCACCCAGGGCAAAATGCGTTGTTTAAGAGGCCCCGTATAAATGTAACACCCACTGACACAGTCTGGTATTGTAATTCACCCCTTGGTGAAAATAAATTGGGATCTATGATGAAAGAGATTTCGATAGCAGCAAATTTGTTGAGAGTTCATACAAATCATTGTGTTAGGGCACAGACCAAGCACAGACCCTGTGGTTAGGGCAACTGCGTGCACTGTGTTAGATTCCGCAGGAGTTGAAACCAAACACATTACTAATATGTATTTCACAGCACATACAGACGAAGCTAGTGTTCGGTCCTACACCAACAAACTCACCAATAATCATAGTCAAGTAATGTCCAGTATTCTGTCTCGCAGTTTGGGGTATAAAAACAAATCCTCTGATAGAAAAGTGACCGTAGCGATCGAAGCGGGTGTTTCCGACAACGTCATCCGTACCCCAGAGAACACCGGCATAGTAGCGTCTGGACCAACTCCCGCAGAATCTGACACCGCTTCTATTTCTAATACCCACAAACAAATTACACATGCGGCATCTGCTTTGTTTCATAACTGCACCTTTAGTAGACCAATTAATGTCAACATAACAAACACAAAATAGAAAATTCGACAACGATAACAAGTCTACAGCACAAGTTTTCAAAAATGGCACACAGTGCGCGCTGCCTGTAATTTCTGCTGATGATAATTTATTCACAGCTATGTAAATTTAGCGTTTAGCTTGTTCAGTTTATTAAATTTGCGTTGTAGAAATAAACTTTCTTTGCTTGTGATGATATCTAAACTTGCTCTTCTGTGCGTTTCTGTGTACTGAGCGCGAGTGTGTTGGATATGTGATTAAATACTGGTTCCAGGGCCCACATCTGATCACCGTGTCGACCATCAGAAACCCTATTACACGTCGTTCGAAAACGACTCTTTCTTATTTTGTAAAAAGTACGAAAGTGACGAAAATACTACAGAAATGAAGTTGATATAATATAATAGCAATAAACCACCGCCGGAGTCGGGTATACCACTCGATATTGCACAATTCACTCTATATATATATATGTCGTGAGTTGTGCAATATCTCGTGGTATACCCGCCTCCAGTGGTGGTTTATTGCTCAAGTAATTAATAATAAATTATTTTCTTATTTTCTAATTCATTATGTTATTTTTTTATTTTTTTTACCTGTCAAATCGGTTTGAGATTATTTCTCACAGCATAATGTTTGTAATCTTGTTTTCGTATTTTCTCAAAAATATGCATTACTTACTGTTTTATAGTAACGCAGCTGTTTTCATATCATTGTATATAAAATATTGTACCTACTCGGATAGATATCCAATAGATAGTAAATGAGTATCGCATTGCTTTAATGTAAAGGCTTTGCGTTTCCAGCAATCAAATAATCAAAACACAAAATACTGAAAAGAATATTTTAAAGACTATAAAAAACAAACCTCTTTATGATTAAACCGTGGGAAAACTTACACAAGTGACTTTATATATATAGAACAATGTCCAGTAATAAATTACTAAAATCGATTAGAATGTGTTTATTATAGTAGATGCTATGGTACAAATTAAATAGATTGTTACTACCAAAAATATAAAAAGTTATCTTACAGATGTCAACCATCGTTACATAATTAAAAATCTGAAAAAAAAAATTATCAGACGACGATGTCACAACTTACAAGACATTGTAATGTAACTGACAGTTTGGCATTGTTGAGAAGGGAGAATAAAAAAACTATTGCAAAGTAGTCAAACCATACAGCAAAGCTTTTACTTATAAAAACACAATTCTGAAAAGGCGATATTTGTGCAATAACACAGGATGAGTGGATTGAAAAAAGGGGAATATGATGTAACTGATAGTTTGTATATATTGTGTATATCGGTTTAGGAAGAGCTTATCAACGGTTTCTATCCTATAAAAGATCTTATTTATGAAATTATACATTATAATATATAATATATAACAAACATGATTGAAAACGAGATTCATTTGAATAAATTAGATAACGTACACGTATCCTGGCTCCATAAAAAATATCGTAGTATTTTTTGTATTTGTGTAGAATTGTATTCCACAATATTGTACACTTTTGTGAATAATATGCTAAACATTTACAGACATTAATTTTATGCTATATAGACATAATTTTAAGTGTCCCATGTGGTAACCAATAATCTAATAAGCAACTTAATTGGGCTGATTACTTAAAAACTACATTTCCAACATAATATTTGTTTCTGTTAGCTAATTAAATTGCATAAAATATTATAAACTATTAAAAGTTACCGATTTACACAAGCAACATACATGCACATAGTTTCAATCAATTTGAGTAAGCTGTTGACTGAACTTTATACTTTAATATATACGTTCATTAAGTTGACTAATATGCATACGATTATTTTATATGCGTCAGCTCTTATTTGATATTCATCCACACAAACAGCAGTCATGTACAAAATGTCCATTTGAGTAAACTACAATCTGATTAAAAATGTATATATACGTAAATGCTCATCCTTTTTTTAATTTTCATGTTTTATATATTGTGGATTTGTTTTGAAAACAGAAACACGAGCAGGAATATGAACACCTAAATCTTGGGCGTTGCCCACGAAGCAATATCGTCAGTCCAGCATGTAAATGTTAATATAAACTCACAAATCCAAATTTCTATATTACTGTACACCACCTTTACTTGCACGTACTACATTAATGTCCCACCAATCATATGGATAGACAAGATCAAATACCGAATAACTTATGCACGGGTAAATTAGTCCAACTACAACTGTCGAAGTAAATAAATTAGCAAGAGCGCCAACCAGTGATCACCACAGCATTTCAATAAACAAACTGCCGTCTTCAAGACGAAGACTAGAATAACAAAAAGGAATGTGAAAACACAAGAACAAAAGAAAGTGGTGAAAACCGAATATTACTCATAGAATAGAAACAGTGGGACTAAAGCGAAAGAACAATAAAGGAAAGGCCTTTCAGTCCAAAGTGCATGCGGTATTGTCATAGGGCCTCTCCTTGTTCGACCATACACAAGTTCAAAAGAGGTGAAACGCCCAAGCTGGCTTTGGGTTCTTCTCGATGCGTGAAAAATAAGGGGATAGAAACTAATCTCAATAATTGGGGTGTTCGTCACACATGCCTAAGCCTATTAAATTGTGGGTGGTAAGGAGTAGTGGTCAACCACTGTATACTCAACAGCTGGATGACTTCAGCCATAAACTGGACCCCAAGTCGGAAAGAATTTCTCACGGTGTTTCCACCCTACCGATTCTATCAACGAGGGATTCTGTCGATCAAAGGCATGTTTTATCAGGGAGACTTTACCAACCTTTGTTGTGTACGCACACACCACATGATTGGCAATAACACTACATGTCTGTTTGGCGTATGAATAACAGGGTGTAACGACTAAATATCACTTAAACATGGTTGTCTAGGTAAAATTCAACACGTATGCCCATGGCTACCTTAAGCAGCTCATCTAAAACGTTCAATTCCCAACTATACCGACTACTGTGTTTTAAGCACTTGACTACAAATTGTGTTCATAAAACAACTTTCTAAACAAAAAATAAATCAGAAGAAAATACCTTTACGGCCAGGCAGACACGAGATATTCTGGTAATGCTATTTGTATAACAATATGTATACACTTAGGGGAAAGCAGAACTGGATATTGGGGAATGGACCCCTTAGGTGACCGATTTTATTTTAGTGAGTTTAGATGACTGAATTAGTAAAATAAGATAAAATAGTTTAGCAGAAGTTTGGTGCACAACATAAATTGCCGTGGTGAATTTTGACACTTATTGTTTGGTCTTATCATTACGCACAGAAATACGTTTATATTTGCATATGAATAGAATAGAGCGCCGGAATAAAAAGTAACTAGTTTGAAATAGGTGCCCTTAGGCGCACGAATATTTTGCGTGAAGCTACGCCTAAAAATCAAGTTTTCGACCATTGGCATTGCAACAGTGGAACAGAACTATTTTTTTTCAAATGTGTACACCTTTTTGATATAATGTGCGCAGAAAAGCCTACGAGGTCAAATTTCTCAGCATTAAAAAATAGCAAAAAAAGCAAATAGTAATGTTGGGCGCACACTTAAGGGGTTAGCATACGTTTAATGTGTTTTTTTTTTTCAATATTTTTTTTTATTTTAAATTATTGATGGTTATGACAGTATCTATGGCTGTGCTTTTAGTCTAAACAAAAACTCCATTTTATAAGGCATATTTCGACGTTTTTTCTATTTCAAAACATTGCCACGTGTGATTGTTTATAAACACCACCAACATAAGCACAACACTCCCATGAAAGTAATCCTAATTGTCACTTGCTGAAAAATCCGATTTGCATATCAATACTAGAAAGTTTATGTAATTACGGTACCAATTTCGCCCAACCTTCCGCTTTTACACCCACAGCTTATTGCTTGATTTCCGACCGCGCGGTCTTGTCCGACCGGAAACCGACAGCATTTTAATCGCTTTTTTTTTCGCTCGCTCGCTCGCTCATTGAAAAACATTGACTGCTCACCAAAACACTGATCACACATGAGCAGTCGAAATGGTGGTTTTTCAAATCTAATAGTTGCATGACACTCAATCGTCAAAGCATGGATGTACTCGTACGTCCCTGGTCAAAGCAACTTAACTGGGACCTCTTGTTACGTGTTTTCGATGCTTGTTCTAAATGTAATATTTTATTTTAATGAGACAGTTGCGTGAAAAGGGCATAGGTAACTTCTTTCGACAGAGCAGAGAAACGAGGAAAATGTTAATGATTAATTCCAAAAATAACGATACCAAAACCACGTCTGTTAAGCGTCCGTAGGGTTTTTTAACGCCATAGGGGCCTACATTACAGTATATTTCGAAGTTTTCATTAGTTTTTCGTAATTATTTTGCATGTAATGAACGTATTACACAATTTTGTAGAAAATTTATACATATTCTACCAAAAGTGAGATAGTATACCAATTGTTTTAATATTTTTTCTTCTCAAACAGTATTGGTGCAATTATCCATACATTTACGCCGAATTACGAGTTTTCAGTTACCTAGGGCGCACATACAAGGTCGCCATTTTTTTTTATTTTCTCAGAACGCGAAACCTGCAGACCGGATTTCAGATCGGCATACGATAAAATAGGTGTACAGAGAGGTGACATAAAGCAACACAGTACAGGTGAGTTATTCATAATTAGTGGAAATTCCAGCATATGAAAAACGGGCAAGTGAATCAGTCTGATTGTCTGACCGACGGATCTATTCGCTGGAACGGCAGTGTCCCGGGCGCACTGTACAGTACAGGCCAAGTGGTACGGGCTGTGTCAAGCAATATTCGAGCCCGCGAAATATTCCGTGTTCATTGTATTACTTTGTAGTATGTTATTAGTTTGATTCATGTCGACCTGAACAGCGCAATGTACTTTGATTACTGTCGACTCACTGACAGTACCCGTTTACAACTGAAAAAAAATCCGTCAAGATATCGGGCAACACAACATCTTGCGCTAAACTATCCGACTGTTCGCTACCATTTTGAAACAAAACTGAGAGATCCTGGAAAACCAGTGAGAAGGGATTTGCTTTACTCTAATGTACTCTTATGTTAACTCCTTATTCCACACACACAAAATGACCCAAAATTCATTTTTGGGTAGTTTATAATTGGTTCCTTTGACAGAAACATCCCATCATATCTGAAAAATATGTTCGTTGACCTATGTTGAAAAAAATCATATGTAGTCTCGGGGGGGGGGGGGCAACGTATGGTTGTCGCAAAATATTGGAAATTCTGTCGGTAGCTGGTAAATTGGAAAACTGGTAGCCCATAATAATTTTTAGTAGCCAACATTTGTGGTTCAAGTCATAAACAGATGTGACTGTCAATACTCATTTCATGAATGATATCCAGTTTGTTGTTCCATACTTTGTTTTGATGATAAATTCTAGTTTTATAAATTTCTAGTAGTCCTATTGGGCTACTAATGTTCAACAATGGTGGCCCCTGGAGAAGAACTGGTAGCCTATGTGCCTTAGACTACTGTTAATTTTTAGCCTTGAAAATTATATGTAGTATTGGTAGTCAAGTAAAATAAATGTAGTGGCCACCTGGCTACCAAGAAAATATTTGTTGTGGCCAGTCTGAAAATGTGATTGCCACAGCTACTTAGAGGGCTGCTTTAGAGTTCTCAAATCACTAATGAACCAATCACATTCATAGTGGAGGGTTTAAATAGCAAGTATTGACCAACTATTTTTCCTGCTTTTTTTCTCAAGTAAACCTTGTTTATATATTTTTTTTTATTGCATGCCTTTTAGGGAGGGGGGTATCCTTTAAAACAATACATTTGTCAGAGAATTGGCCAGAATGTTGAGTTCAAGCATAAAATATGTATAAATGTTAGTAACAAGTGTAAATGTGTACCTCCCTAAAATGTGAAATATCCCTATTCTAAAACACAGGCTCCAGGTTGTGAGTCATTATAGGCTTGTAATAAGGAGAGGTACCTATAGCTCTGTCACATGTTTGCTGAAATTATTGGTTCATTTGATTTTCTAATTGTTTACTAATTTGTTTTATTCCCTTAGGTTTCAGCATGCCTAATTTAGGCTCTGTGATCTCTCCAACACGTGAAAAGTACAAGGTCATGCTTGATATTTTGTCTAAGCAAAAAGTCTTGACAGACTTACCAAAGGGGCCAATCAGAAGGAGTGTTTACAAAACACTTCACAAAGCTGACCATGGCTACACTGTTGATAATACAATTTATCCTTTGACTGGGAAAACAACTGAACTGATTTTATTTAATGGTAGAATTTTGGTGCCAAAGGAAGATGTGTCCAAAGTAGTTATGTACTACTATACTACAATGAAAGGGTCAGGTGCACGTGCAATTCACTATAGACTTAATTCAGTGTTTGCAGGGATCAGTGAAAAGGTAGTCCAAGTGGAGTTGAACAAAAGTAAAACACATGGTAGAGAAAAGCCCATATTTGATGGGAAGGCACCCTTAGTACCTGTGACAGCACAGTCTGTAATGGATATTCATCAGATAGATCTCATAGATATGTCCAAACATCCATGTGAACGGAATGGCATTACATACCGCTACATTCTAACTTTGGAGGACATATTTTCAAGGTTTATATTTTTGCGCGTGCTTTGTCCAACAAAGAACCAACTACAGTTGCTGAAGTTCTACTTCCCATTTACAATTCCTATGGTCCCCCCAGAATACTTCAATGTGATCAGGGCAATGAGTTTAAAGGCGATCTCCCTATACTGTGTAGCAGTTTCAATATACGGATGATCAGAAGTCGAAGTAGACATCCTCAATCTCAGGGGAAGGTATGTATTATATGGGTGTGCATGCATGCATGTGTGTGTGTATGTATGTATGTGATGATTGGTGGTGGGGGTTTATCGGTGTCAATCCAGGCTGTTTCTGTGTAATTTTCAGTTAAACATTGAATTGTTGGTTGTTGTCGGGTAGTGCATTTTTGAATTTCATGTAAATAAACAATTCAACTAGCATTTTTCTTCTTTAAATTTATAAATTGCTTGTTGAACAGTGGTTGGTACAATCCAGTATAAAATTATTGATTGCAAATTTCTAATCATTCTTTGATGTATACTACTTTTAGGTTGAGCGTTCCCATCGAACCATTAAATCTCGACTAAGATTTGATGAATTTAGTAAGCTATCTGAAACAAAAGGTATAGAATGGGTGGACAGTGTTCCAGCATGTGAACAGCTGTACAACAATACATATCACCAAGCTATAAGTAAGTGATTGGTATTTGAACTTGTGTTATTTGTTCCCACTCATACCATGGTGCACGTATAGGAACACATGTTTATTAATTCTCATACATGATTTTGTACAAAGACCTGATGGTTTACAATACATAATGATATGAACATGAGTAATTTATAATTTGTTTAGATTTAAATGATAACTGGCCATCTCCCCTTCCAAAGCTGAAGTTGAACATGTTTGTTTGTCAACTTTGTCAAGCGGAGCTAATCAAATTACTGATTGTTCACGTCAACTTTTTACTTTTTCGACTTCTTCTTGAAAACCGCAAGTCTGATTGTTTTGGTACTTGGTGTATATTAACCTTGGGTAGACCTCTTTTAGATTTGTTCATTTCGTGATGATATCTTCAATTCTCTTGATTGTCTATCAATTGATGGGGTCTTCAATTGGTTCATGTTCATATGCTTGAACCTGTGTAACGCTGTTCACAGCTTTAAATTTTGATTGTTATTATAAATATCCCCTACATCAAATTCATGCCTTCAATTCACTCTGCATACAGGTCATCTTTTTTATACTGTGGTACAGATTTCTTGTGAAATGTGCATAACTAACAGCGGAGCTATCTCAGCCAAGAGGCTGCTTGTTATTTATATAATGCATATTAAACTGAATCGCCCTTGAATGTGTTCTGCCTGTGTTCTAAATGGTACATGTTGTGTTGAGCACATAACAACTAGGGTTGAAAGAAGTGGACAGTGTAATTTTCATTCACTTGTTTCACTTGTTTTTTTGTTGAATGTTTTGTCATTTTGGGGATTTATTTATTGCACCTAGGTCATAAGATCTCTTCATTTGTATATAAAAACATCCTGTAACATGTCTTTCTGTCACTTTTTCAGAGATGTCACCATTTGAAGCATTTTTTGCTAGACAAAATAATAAATTTTCAAGGCAACCTGATATTCCAAATGAGAAGGTAGGTTGTGTGCAATGGAGTGTTATGCTAATTTATCAGATTTTGATACAGTTAATTGTAATTTCAAGTGAAATTGAAGCTCTAATATTATTACTGTAATATCTCCCTTGAATATCTTTCCTTGACTTAAATGTTTGATTTAATTTTGTCCAAATTTGAATTCTGTTTCAATTGCAAGCAAATTTTCCCGAAATTGATATTTGCAAATTCTTGTGATAACATAATTCAGAAGGGTTTCAAATTTAATTTGCAGGTTCTTAGGGGGATCTCTCTCCTCTCTCAGATTTGTTCATGTATCGTTGTGTGTGGGTGTGGTCATATTTGCAGGGCTTGAACTTCACGGAGGCCATTGCCTAGATGCCCCACCTGATTGCCTTGGTGCCCTTTGAAATTTGAAAATTTTCGCCATACAATTTCAATGAGACCAAAGTACTGCTATAATGTTTGGCCTTGAAAATGGGTGCCCTCACACTTATAAAGTTCAAGCCCTGTGCCGGTATTTGTTTGTAAACAGCTGGTGTGTGTGTGTGTGTGTGTGTGTGTGGGGGGGGGGGGGGTTACTTGTTTTACTTGTACTGATTGATTGAAAACCCAGTTGGAATTCATAGGGAAGAGTGGAGTTTTCCAGGCCTGGATCCTATGGGGAGAATTCACCTTCAAAAATGTTGTCAGAATGGATATCAGTGGCAGATGTGGTACGTGGTAAAGCTCTTCAATCAAACAAAAATGAATCTGACAAAATGGTTCAGAGAGAAATGTCAAAGCATGCTATATCAATGTATGACATCAATGATAATGTGTTGGTGAAAGTTAAGCCAAAAACTAAATTGTCAGGAAAGTACAAGACACATGTAGTGAAGGGAAAAGTAGTTGATTTTAATGATGACACATCCATGTACAAAATTGAGTTACAAACAGGAAACACCAAGTAGTTTTCAGTCTCAGAACTGACCAGTATGTGTAGGGCGAAAGAGAAAGAAAACAGGTCTAAAGGTAGACAATTTATGGATTTTAAAATGTTAACAAGTTATTAAAGTTCATTTTAATTTAATGTATTTAATATACTTGATCAATGAAGACACTGGAACATACTGTAACAAAACAGGGAGGATCTGGGTGATATCTACAAGAAATAAATCACACCAAACTGCTTGTTATTATTGCTTTGTGCAATACTGGGTTTTAAGCAGCACCACAGTTTCTACTCGGGTGTATACAATTTTTGGCATGTTGCCTGACATTTTGAGTGGCCGAGTGAATGCTCATGAATTTCGGATATCTGCGAAGGTTTCACCCAGGTCCAGGCTCCTTAAAAAGTAAAGACTTTGCTTTGACTATATGGCATACAACTGTCTATTATGGGCAACTTATACTAGTATACTACCAGAACTCAAGACCAAAGCCAATTAAATCACCTAAGAACAGCCAATAGTAATATCAGTATGTTATTCCAAAGATAAAGTCTGCTAAGATCCAAGGTTAACGCTCTTTTAGCCAATATATATTTTGTGTTATCCTACCGACACCATAAAAAAACATTTTTGAGGCATTTTTGTCTGATACCTTAAAATACCATAGCCATTTTTGCACATTGTCCCTTTTGGTTTTACATTTCCTGAACATTAGAATATGGAATATTCTTACAATTTCTTGTATGCATAATATCTAATATGATGTCTTTTATGTATTATACTACTTTTATGAAATACACAAAAGGTATTTTTCTAGTCATCACTAAAAAATCACACATGGCTTTTTATGGATTGGGCCATATTGCTGTTGGTATGGATTTATGGTTTATTATGGTATCAGCTGTTATGGACATTATGGCCTTTTATGATAAAATTAGTTACACTTAGATTGAATATGGTATTTTATGTCATTTTATATGAAACTTGATTGTGTAATGGTATATTATGGCTTCAAATTTTAAATTTTATGGTAATATATGGTGTCAGAGTTCACTAAACCATGTGTTACTATAGCATCAGGATTTCATTAAAATTTGATACACAGGTGCAAATCCGTTTAGACTATAGACATATTTTTGTTTCTAGCTGTCTAGACGTTTTTGTTTATCATATTCATACTTAGTTTTTCTTTAGCCAAGTTGTCAAACTGTAGAAATGTTCATTTCTTTTGATAAGCAAATTCTTCTAGTGCCACTAGTCTATAAACAAATGAAGATCATTAACATTTTAAATGACAGCTGTTTTAGCCCATAAAAAAGTTACTACACAGGCAGTACATGTAAATGCTAAATCTGTTGACAACATTTTGAGTTTCAAAATAAATTCTGAGTTTAACAGAATTTTATTGTCTCATTTAGGTAATTATATTCTCCCAAATGTCTAGATAAACCTGAAGCCATATTTTACCATAACATGGTATTTTATGGACCAAAGATTTCCTTTCCCAAGCCATAAAAACCCATATTGTCTGGCTGAATACTTATTCCTTCTGAAACCATAAAGTACCATATCTTTAATTATTACTGTAGCCATATAATGCCATAAGATAAATGCCTTACGTACTGCACAATCTGAACGCATAAAATACCATATAATTGATTTTAGACTGGAAACACCCCAAGCCATACAAAACCATATTTTGGGGGGTAGCATTTTTTTGGACCCCCCAGAATTCAAATTCTCCAGTAGCATAGTTACTTGATAAACCATGACTTACTCTTTTAGGCAAGGCCACTTTTCTCTCTGGTTTCATGATTTATTAACAAAATTCACAGCTGTCATGTTATCTTAATTAGCATATTTTTGTAACCCTACTCTAATCGTACAATTTAATTTATGTGTCTGAATTTCATGAAATGAGGAGACAATAATCTATTCTAAATGGAAAACCAAGTTTAGTGTCAATTTGATTAATTAAAATGCAGTAATTGAAAATTGAAATTGGGTGAAATTACACAAAAAGTCTTGGCTAGTTAGTGTGAAAAGTATGCTGACAGAATAGGTGTCCATTTTTCAAATGGTATTTTATGGCGTCGGTAGGAAGAGGGTTAAAAGCTGTAACCTTTTTTTCTTGTTTTTGTTGTCGGATTTTATTTCTATGTACCAACTATTTTAAGTTGTGACATTCATGTACTAAGATATCTGTGCAACAGTAAGGGCCAAATATTGTCTATGTTGCTGCTTTTTGCATTTTGTTTGTTTACTCAGAACTAACATTTAGTAGTTGATATTATTGTTGTTCTTATATTATCTAATCAATTTTAAGAAGTTTCTTATGAATATGCATGCGTTATTATTTAATCAAAAACAGCATGCATATACAATTCTCATGAAGAAGACATCTAATGATTGTCATTATGTCTCTACTTTTTGAGCAGATCCAGTTCGATGTAAATGCAAGAAAGCATGTATGAAGATTGCAAGTAGAAAGTGTACTTATAGTATGAATAAAGTTTGTTGTAAGAGAACTGTTAAAGATGGCCCATGTAGCATCAAGCAGCATAATCATGCTAAACAGATCTGGTAAGCCGTATAATTTTTGTTTTCAGAAACAAAATTACATATGTAACCCCCCCCCCCCCCCCCCCCAATGTTCACGCTGTAATCAATTACCTTCAATTATTTTGAAATTTAGTTGGGTACCTTCAGGCAAAAAATAATTAGACAGAAAAAATAGTGTAACATTTTATTTTTTCTATTGTTGATTTAATCATACACATTTAAAATAAAAACATAGTGGATAGTGAATAATGCATATTCACTACGTTCAATTACCCACCATAGACTCTGGTCAGTCAAAATGACTATTTTGAACTGTAGGCATTAATCAGCGATTCTGCCAGTAACGGAGAGATAGATCAGGGGAAGCCCCATGACCCCAAGATTCTTTTACCCTTACGTCACGAACTCACATGACCGAGGCCACATGGCAGCACCATAGACGGCCGTACAATCACTCTTTCATCTCCGCCTCGTCGGGAAAGATTCTGAGCGGCTCTGCCTGGCTCATTTGCTTTTTCCTGTCCGGGTTTCTAGCGTGGGTCATTGCCGCAGCCGCGGCATCCGACATTCTAGCTGGTAGGATATGTTTTTCTTGTCTTTTTACCCTCATGTCGTTTTCCCCTTTGTGTGTTATGCTTTTCCACAACAAAGAAATTAAAACCCGGTGCCACCACGTAGCCACTTGTTGGTTTCATGGCGGCACCTTTGACAACTGTATTTCATTTCCCTCATGCATGTCGTCTTTTATTTACAATGTATTTAGAAATGGATAGATGCACTGGCAACGCCAGAAGCTCGCCGCCGGTATTGTACCCTCAGTTTTTTGAGGCGGACCTGCAACCATTGTACATGGAACTTGCAAGACTGGAACCCACATGCTAAATGCTACCGATGTATTACCTGCGTTCGGGGTTCGGGTGTCTGCCCAGAGAATATTTGCAATCACTGGGGTTCTGAAGCCTGGGATTCTTTCCAGCGGTTTGTAAAAATTGCCAAGACTGACCGCGTTGCTCGCAAAAAGATCGCTCGGCAAGTGGAACCGGCATAGGTATGTGTGTGTTGTGCGTTGGCATGAGTGAGAAGTCCTCGCGCTCGGCTACCGGTACTCGTACTGGGATACCAAGCAAAAGGTCTGATGGTGGAGGAACCAACGTATTTCGTTTTCCTCCCGCTGATCAGAGTGCATCTGCACAGTCAGATTTTTCAGGCAGTGGGTTACCCGACTTTACCGGCAACAGCGAGGCTGCGCCCCTAGAGGTTTTTTCCTTCTATGGGGCCCTGCACGTCTCCCCTGGTCCAGCTGAGCGTGCAGACAGTGTTGAGGGGCGGTCATTGGTCAGCCGCAGAGGAGGTAACGCCAAAAGCCTGGGGTAATCTTTTGCATAACCCCTTTCGCTGGACCAAACGCTACCCTATCGGGGCAATTTCGGATTCGGACCCCAATTCGTGGGACGAAACCAGAAGCCCCGATCGGACCCCAAGTCTCCTTCCCCAGACCCCGGTACCACAAATTTCTGTTTTGCTAACCGGGTAAAGGGGGACGGCTGCGTTCCATTGTCATTCTCATTGACCCAGTCTGAGACTATCCAACACGCCCTGAGGGCAGAGTTGCGACCCATCAATTTCTTAGAATTCGTGGCCGCCACACTGGAGTACTTTCTTGTGCGCGCCCAGGACTCTGACACCTCAGACGCAGAACGCACCTGCCTCCTAGACCAGGCGACACAGTTAATGGTAGGCCACCGCACGGCTATGTGCGATATCCTCCATTGTCATATGGCTCTCTTGGCCGGGGCTACTACTGTGCAGCGAGACACGGTTTTAGACGCGTGTGCTTTCGGCGGCGAACTGAGTCAGGGAGTACGCCATAGCATCAGTTACGCAGAATGGACATCGCCCACTCTCTTTGATGGGGAGATAGCGGGTGCAGTCGCCGAGCTTCGGGGTGTAACAAACCAAATGGTCCAAGGGGCTTATTTCTGTGTTTTGTTGGCCTCATTAAGGACAAATGCTGACAGCTGAATCCCAATCAATGCTTTTTTTATCTGTAGCTGTACATTTTGTAGCTCCATATGCATGTTCATGCATTTATTTCTATTATGAATTCAAATTTATGAGTGAAAATTTCAATCATTTGAACGTGTCAAATAATTTCATGGATTTTGCAAGGAAACAGGGCAACCCATGTGTGGTGAAATTAAATAATTAAAGATTTGGTTCATGGTACATGGCCCACCTCTCCATTAGTTGTTTAATCCTGACACAGACAAAACCATATTCCTGTGGTGAAATATAAATAGGTCTCAATAATTTTTCAGGATTACACACACAGCTAAGAAAGATTCAAAGAAAACAGTTCAAAGTTCAAAGAAAACAGTAACCACAAAATGTACAGATGGTGATAAGAGTGACAAATTCAAAACAAAAAGTGATGATACTGGTACGTGTTATAGAAATCAACCTATTGTTATGCATAGAACACCTTTATGAATAGTAATGAAATGACACATCTACAGTTTAGGAGTAATCACCAGCACCACAAAAATCAAAAACGGGGACTATTTATTTGGGGTCCATCTGGAGCCATTTCTCGGACATGTTTTGACTGATCTCATTCAAACTTGACTCATGGAAAATGTATGATGTCTTACATGCAAATGCATTCATGTCAATTTTTTTTGTCGTTCCGTAAAATACGGCAGACTAAGCCCAGTTTGATTGCTATTTTTAACGTCACTATATTCCAATATCATTTAGTGACTGCTCCTTATTTTGTTTCATATTCTGCAGCTGCCTACCTTCATGAACTTTCTGAGGCATTAAAAAGCATTGAAACACATGAAGAAAGATTGATGCAGAGAGTAAGATCAGAAGGTTTATTTGTCCGAAACTCTGTGATTGGTGATGGAAACTGTTTTTTCCGAGCAGTACAGGATCAGTTAGAAAGATTCCCATTCCATCCAATTCTTAATCATGCAGGAATAAGAAAGAAAGTTGTTAATTATTTGAAAGGACATCCTACAACAGTAAGTCAAAGTGATTCACATTAGGCCATTGAATTGTTAATACTTTCTTTTTGTGGCAGGTATCTTTATCATTAGCTCAGTGAATTGTAGGTTGAGCCACTACCTAGTTTATTTGATTCAGTAAATCGGAACATAAGCAGTTCTCTGATATTTATTCATTTGGTTGCAATATCTTCAATATTTTTGACATTTTTGGTCAAAATTGATATTTTTGTAATACAAGCCACAAGTGATATGCTGAAAATTCCTATTAGGATAATCACTTCTGCCTCACCAGAATCCGATGCTTATGATATCATATTCAGTCCACATGATTCTATTGAGAATACCACGCTCTTGTTAGGACACCTTAGCGAAAATCATTATATGAGTTTAGAGATTTCAGGTACAGTATTGCTTGTATTTGCTTAGTTTTTGTACATAACTTACATCATGTTTAGCAACAACAACTGAATTGTTGTCATACAATTGTCTATTCATGTGTTGCTAGTCATTTATAACATCCTTTGACAGATTTTGTTCAAAGTTTGTTTTGTGTTATGTTAATTGGTAGTTAGATGCATGTCAAAGTTGTGCAAGATTCAATCCAGAATAACTAATTGGTGGAATTTACATTTGCTGCTTAAATCACACTAGAGGATACCATTTCAAACCAGAAAAAAATGATAATAAAAACAAAATCTCATCATAAATTGTTTTCAACCACAAAATGTGTTGCTTCATCATGTTCATGCTTTTAGTTGCATTCTTTGAATTTAACACACCATTTTCATTTATTGTCTTAGAACCATCATTGAAACGGACTACATATGATTTGAGAAACTTCCCACCGAAGGTAAATGCTCTCATAAATCGGCCTGTCTGTTTTTTTTCTTTGACGTGCATGTTAATCGCAGATAACCATTTGAAATAATCAAAACTGGAACCATTTTCAGGTAATTGCTGCTTATTTTTCAACTATATACTATATATTCACTGGAATTCTTTTAATAATCTTTCCTTTATTTACTGTAGAAACGGTTCTCTAAAAGCTGGTTAACTGTTGATCCTAAAAGGTATATGGAATTATAATGGAATATGCACTTGAAACTTGCTTGAGTGGGAGATCAACATTGCAATTTATTCATTTGCATAGGGCATTTCATGATGTTGTACTCACTATGCATTGTATGTTTAATGTTTTAAAGGCCAGATGTATTTTGAAAGAAGCATTAATAATATTGGTTGTTTGAAATAAACTAGTTTAACAAATGTAATAGTTTTTGTGACATGAGTTATGATTGCAAAATTATGGAATATCTTGGGTCTAAACAACAACAACAATAATAACAATTTGTTTATTATTCAGGAGTTCCGTTAATAGTGGTCTTGATGCAGCAGGTGGCTTATCATCAAAGAATAGTCACAAAAGTGCATTGACAATAGGTATGTAACCATCGAATGTTTTAACTAAATTTGAAAATTTCACTCTCTGTTTAAATATGCAATATTTGAAATGAATCTAATTTGATCAATCATCAGAACACCATGACAGTGTGTATTTGCGAATTTTGACTTTAATTTTACAAATGGTTAGATCACATGATATGTTCTCTAGTCACGACTAATTACCGAGATTTGTATGAAATAACACTCATTCTCAAGTTTTAAACTGAATACTTTTTCAGAACATAGTAAAATTGAGAGTTGTGAGGATATCATTGACAATAAGCAGTTAAATTCTGATGTAAGTATTTTATTTTGAGTGGTGTTATTACTACTGCAGTATATATTTTCATGTGAGCATTTAATGTTAGTCAATAAGTGAAATGTTTCTTGTCATATAATATAATTTATAATACAGCTGCTGCTTTGTTTTATCGGATTAGGGTTGAAAACTATCAAATAAAAAAGGTTTAATTGATTTTTACTTTTATTATAGAAAATGAACATGTACTGCCAATTGCTGCACACACATGCTTGTAGTAAGGCGAGTATAAAAAATATGTGAAATAGTACTTTCAACTACCGGTAGGCATTTCTAATGATTGTACACTGGTAGTTGGTTAAACAGGAAATCAGTTACATAATCCCAATATATGTTGATTTTTATATGATATCTGATTTATAGAGTTAGATTTGTTTGGCGTTTATATATAATGTATATTATTGCAATATTTTCTAATATTTATAATGTATTATTTGTATATGTTCACTTGTAAAAATGTCATGAAATGTACATTTTTCAGGATGGAAGTTGTGACTATATTGGTATTGCTTCTACTTTCCTAATACCAGCAGTTATAAAGGGGACAGCTGCAGCAAAGTACAAGTCTTACATCACAAAGGTAATTGCGTAATCAAAGTCAAATTTACATGACACAATTTACTTTTTAATCTAGTTGTGTATCAACAGGTTGAAAGCTAATAATATTTATACTATTTTTTGTGTATTATAATGTATGTACATACTTTCAAATCTAAATAATGCTGTATTCTGTAAAACATCACTGTGTATTATGCATATTGTACAGTATATGTGTTTGTGAACATAATGGAAAATCGTTGATGCCAACTTTGCATATTTCATTATAATTAACAGCCTCAATCTCGAAAGAAATTGTGATTGATTGTAACAATATATCATTCCTCTAAAAGTGGACCCCAAATGAAATCCATATTGATTTTTTTGCAGGCATCCTTGACACTGAAATTACAAAAAGTATGCTAGAACCTTAGCTGAGAAATTAGTTAGCAAATTGCTCCAAAAATAATAACCTCAACTTCAAACAGATCCAAATAGTGAAAAATCATACATTGGTCTTAAAACGTATTCAGTGCACGCAGTTTGGTACAATAGGTTTTGTTAACGTAACAATTGCTGAATCCTTGTCCAGTCAAGTTTGTGTTAATTCATCCACAGTCCAATGTTTTAAAATGGAATTCAGCTGTTTATTCTGTAGTCAAAGTTATACATTGCTAGTCTGAAATTATTAAAAAGTGTTTTAAAACGAGACTGGTTCCATGCCCATTGTGCCAAGGGCTGTGTATTCGCCATCATCTTGCCAGCGATTTGTAACAGTAGATCTAAGTGAATTGTCATTTGATAAACAGAGTGATTTGTGTTTTAAGTAGCCCTATAGATAAGATGAATGAATTTCAGGAAAACTTAACCTGTTTATACAATGTAATATGAATATACATTTAATAATTTCCTTGAACCGGTCATCTGATTACCTGTTAGCTCAATAGGCTGTATGTCCAATGAGCTATTGGGATGGTGCTGTGTCCGGCGTTTGTTGGAAAATTTAACCAAATGTTTTTTCTGCTTTTACCTTACAGAGTTTATCTCTCTGGAATCTGAAACTGTTGTATGTACCTGTACATATTCCTGCTGTAAGCATGACTTATCATTGAAATTGTTGTCATTGGGTTTTTGCTGTAAACTGATACTATCTATATACTTGTGAACATAAATTTGAAACATATTGTCAATGTAATTTATTGAGTATTGTGTTAAGTTTGCCATGCAAAATCAACTTCACACCAATGATTTACTTAGGAATTTATTAGAACCTATAATCGTATTTGCACTATTAGACATGTATATGCTTATGTAAATGGCAGAGGTGATTTTATTGTTAAAAATAAGATATTTTAACATTACAGTACACAATTAATGCAATATTTGGTTTAGATGCACTTCTGTTAGTAATAACCATGTAATAGAGCAAATATGGCAATACATGTACATGTACTATATTATTGAATTGCAGAAAATTGATGTAGAAAAGCAAGTCGTTGATATTTACAACTCCCTCTCATCAGAGTATTCTTATGTGGAAGATTCACTTAGGTGAGTTAATTAACATATTGGAACATTTTTAACTGCCATTGTGCTCAGCACAAAAACTGGAGCTAATGTCATAGCAGTGTCTTTCTGTGTGTACATCTGTGTGTACGATCTTATTCCACTGATCAGATTAGATTAACCAATGATTAGATTTGAATGAAACTGTACAGTAAGATACTATATGATAGTTGCCAGATCCAATTAGTTTTTGTTAAAAGTTTGTGTGTATATTAATATTAGGGTTAACTAGTTTCTAAATTGGGATTTAATCTTTCCTGATATGAAAATCCAGTTGTCATTTCGAATTTTATTCTCTTCGAAATCAGATTTATGCATATTAATCAGTTTAATTACTTTGTTTATTGGCAATTATACTTTCATGAATATGTCAAGAACCACTATTTGGATTTGAATAAAACTTGACAATAATTTAGACACACTTGAAAAATTCACATGTTTGATTACTTTGGGTAACAAATTATTATTATTAGTTTGATACAAAAATATTTCACTGATATCTCACAAATCAAACTCAACAATTATGAACTATTGCACTCACTGTTGATTAGGCCTTGACAATTCACCTTGTTGAAATACTGGATAATAGAAATCCTACACCTAAAGTATTATTTTAATCACGGACTGCAGTACCGTACTATCAGAGCTTGAACCTCGTGATTTTGAGGTCATTCATTTTCAAGTCCTTGAATTCTGATTTTAAATATCATATGGCACCAAAAATATCACTTTTGGAATCTAGGCCAGCGGAGTTCAAGACCTGTTTTTATGTTCAGTCAGTAGACAATCTCAATGAACAGTTCTTGCAGTGTCTGCAATGGGACCTCAACCTCGAGCTGCAAGTCTAGAGTTCAATGTGTTTGTGAGCAATGTGAAATGTATTTGAGTTTTCTTGTTCACATTTGTATTCACTACTTTGTGTTATTTAACACACACTACAATTTATCCTTTTTCAGAAAATACATATCAGGAGATTCTCAAAGTTCATATACGATCATGACACGTGAAAAGTCCAAATGGAAATACCATTATGTTAAGGTACACAATTGTAGGAACTAAGTGTAATTTTCAGATGCTTTGGTCATAAAACTGCAAACATTCGACAATAATAACCACAATTTTTTTTTTCTGTTTTGTGTAAAAAAAATCAAAAATGTTTAGTTTAATAGTGTTAATATATTATAATATGATAATAGTAACAATGAATTTGACTCATTACATTGTTAGCTGTAATTACTTATTAGTCCCCGTTCGGACGAAGTCCGAAAACGGGGACTTATAATTCGGTCTCCGTGCGTCCGTCCGCAGTCATATCTCAGAATCCCTTGGACCGATTCCGTTTATTCTTTGCATGTGCCTAGTACTTTATGTGGGACATATGCACATGCAGTGGTTTAGCGATTCGATTCAAAATGGCCGACTGGCAGCCATCTTGTTTTTTGAAAATGTTGTATTTTGGACATGCTTTGTCAGTTGTCATTCAAACTTGGTACATAGATTATACATGTTAGGATACATGTCCATGACGATTTATTTCGCAATTGGATCAAAGATGGTCGACTGGCAGGCATCTTGTTTTTGTTTTTTTATGCGGTATCTTGGACATGCTCTGTCAGTTTTCATTCAAATTTGGCACATACATGTTAGGATGCATTTGTCATCAAAATCTGGTCAAGGATGGCCGATTGACAGCCGTCTGACTTTTTGGCCTTACTACTATATTTCCACAATTTATGTACCATTTTCATTTGTATTTGGCACATACATCATACAACGAACGTCATAATTGCGTGAAATTAGTTTGGAACGTTCGGTCCGTTTGATTGATTGTGCGTTTGTCCTGCCAGACGCTCGGTGCAGTCGATTGCTTGTTGGCCGGTATAACTGTAACAACAAACTGGCTACATTTTAAAAACAATCAGTGACGAAAAGGCGGAGGTTAATGAGACAAACCATTTTACTCAAAGGAGTGGTAACTGTGATGTCATTTGTGTCGAACAAACCCAGAATGTGACAGGGATCGTTCGTATAAAAACAAGATTTGGATGGTTACAGTTCAACAATTTTCGAAATATACCGATAACTAAATCCTGTAATAAACTGGAGCTGCCTGGCACCCCGGTCTGGCAACCCAGTGTGGCACCCATTTGTGTTCAGTCATCATTGTTTTGAAAAGCGTTTTTGTGTGTGGAATAGTCCAGGGAATTTTGTTTTAACAAAATCAAAAAGTACTTAGAGCGACCACCGTTGTCTTTAATCAGCTTCGGAAATTTTCCGTATTCTATATACTCTGCCGTTGAGCAAATTACACCAGCTGACACTAGGTCATTCTTTAGTGCAACAGGATTTCTGTTCGTTTAGCGTTTAGCTCAGAAACTGAACAAAACTGCCCTTTTTGTGGCCACCACATTCTCCAGAAAGAGATATACCGTGTTCTAACAAGTGGCGGATCTAGGGGGGTTTGGCGTCCAGAACTCCCCCCCCCCCCCCCACACCGTTGAAAAATGTTTTCAATTTGTTTTTGTATAATATAAGTCTGGCCATATTAAAGTTTGGTCCCCCATGAAAAATCGTGTATCCGCCCCTGGATCAGTTGCTCTTTTCAAGTTGTGTCGGCGTTTAGTCTCTGTGGTGTGTTTTTAGTTGGTGTCATCAAATTTTTATTTTCATACATTGTTATCGACACTGAAGAGCTATGCCCTCTATAAACTAGCCTAACACAAATGTGCGTCGCCAATACAACATTTACCGTCACCTATTTATATAACATGTAGTGGACGGTTGGGCGTTATGTTTGCAACAATGTATTTGTTTATCATAAATGTCTACTCTACTAACCAAAACATAACCGTTTACAAAGCCTGTCACCGACACTGGGACACGTTTTGATCTGACTAATTTCACGCAATTGTGACGTTTGTTGTACATATCAGTGTGTTTCATAATCAGATCAAAGATGGCTGAATAACGGCTTTTTTATTTTGGCCATATTACTATGACACGAAACCCGTGTTTTGATGTAAATAAACAATCTGTTGTATACGCCACTTGGAACTCAACTTTAAAGGACACGCTCGCGACAACCCCTCTGCTTTAATATGATGAGCACAAAGAGAACTTAATGGGGACTGTGTCATTTTCAATGACTTGTTTCTTTATCATTTGATTTATTTAGGGATTACCATGCCAAAATAATGACAGTGACTGTGGTGTGTTTGTTTTGAAGGTATGTTAAGCTGCATGTTCACCAAATATTCAATTTCAGTGTATAGTGTTGCTAAGAATTGAATGTGTTAGTAAAAAATGATGTTATGTTTAACTAGAAAATAGTTTTCATTAACTTCTATTACCTGAACACATCAGTCTGAATTTGCATATCTACATTTCTGTATTTATGTATAAAGCATCCAAGTTCAAATATATTTTGCCAAATACTGCATGAATACAAGTTTTAGAGATTCACCATTACTCTGTTATACTTTTTTTTGTAGTATTTGAAATGCTGTTTGCTTGGTGAAGACATAAACTTTCAGGTGAGAAATAACATATCTGAGTTGTAGTATGCAGCTTTATTATGTAACTTTGATATTTGTTGATGTAACACTCATTGAACAACAAAATGATTTGATAAAAAATGATGGATTCTGTGTTTATTCTTGTAGGCTGAATCGTCTTCATTGAGACAAGAACTGAAAAATGATTTGCTGCAGTGGTGAGTATATTATTATTATCATTATTATCATTATTATTATTATTATTCAAATATAAAAGTAAAGGCTAACTATATTTTTAAGTTTACACCAATTTGGTACTTCACATTTTTTTTAAGTTGATATTAACTATCCTTAAAATAATGTATGGCAATATACTCATGGCAATAACACATACTTAAAAACAAAAATGATATACTTACCTTGTGAATGAATAAATAAAAACATTGTAAAAATATGTTTACATTAAAGACACATAGTTAAAATTATCCATAGTATGAGAAGTTTCATAATTTGTAATTTAATAATTGTAATTGTTAGTACGTCTTTGCTTTTTGTTGAGAAATGTCTGAAAGAACATTCTGTGGAAAAAAAAATTATACTTTCATTTTTACCTGGTTTTGTTACATATTTGTGTGTGTTTAGTCCAAATGTATTAACCAAATGTTTGTAAAAACAAAATTGGTTTCTCCATGTACATGCTTCATACATAAGTGTTTACCCCTTTTCATAGATTGCAGACATGTTGTCAAAACGTAATTGACAGTTTCCTATCAAAGCTTTTGTTCATTTTTTTTATTCAGGAAAATAGAACCTGAAGAAACAGTCCATGAAAAGATTCTTATACCAGGTTAATATTTCACACGTGTTAAAATTATGGGTACATTCAATCGCAATATTTCTAAAACAACTTACTTTCTCGTTGTGGTATTCGATGTCTACCTTTTTACATACATGTACACAACAAAAAATATTTCAAATAGATTGTTTACATTTCAGAGTCGGACAGTTTGAAAGATGTCTCAGATGAAGATCAAAGTGAGAAAATAAATGCAATCACAAATGACGAGGTACAGTTATAGTTACGATATATAATTGCAGTGTTTTGTATATTAGCGGATGAGTGTGCCTGTTGTCTAATTCTTGTGACATTTGTATGAATTTGATAATGAAATGTATTCATCATTAAGTCACATTCATTTTTTAGTCTTTTCGAATACATTTCGATGTGTTCTACTCCATCCTCACCTATATCTGAGACATTTTGTCCATTCACATTCAACCTGAAACATACATGTTGCACACCAATCTGTTTCAAGATCAGATTCAATATACCCAACCAATGGTCATTTAAGTAATATAAAATCATTGATTTATTATGCATTCCCCTTCCTACCTTTTTTCTCTAGTAATGAAAGTCCTTGTCTTGATCTCTCAGAAACAAAAACACTGCATCCCCTTATTTTAGGTGTCCTAGCTCTGGGTTGCTTGAATGAGGTTCTACGGGTCAAAGTTCACAACTCCCTGACCCATGATGCATAGCGAACCATATTGGAAATCAGTTGTTTTTGTTTCTCAATGACCTTGGACCTGATTTCTGTAGTTCCCGCTTAGGAAAACTGGCGGTCTGTTTTATTGAAAAAATATTTCGGTCTCTCTACTGTAAGTCTGCTCACTGGTTGTACCTTGAGTGATTCTATCGGTACTTGTGGTTTTAATTTAGTTTGGTTTGAAGTTGCACATGATACTAAGGTGGAAGATTTTTATTGTTCATTTTATGATTTATGGTTTTCTTTCGCGTGCCAACGCGGCGTTCATTGTTGCGACCGGTATTTTAGTCAGTAGTCTGATGTGCCTTTGTTATTATTATTACTGGTACCTGTGTTTATCACGCTTTTGTGGCATGGAGAGTGGTGATTAGTAGTGGGCGTTGTCATGTTGCATTTTGACCACCAGTATATTATGCATTTTCATTCACGTTTTACACATGTATATCATATAAGTTGGAATACAAGTTTCCTTTCTATTCTCCTATAAAAGATGGTTAACTGGCAGCCATTATGTTTTTGAAAATGCTGTATTGTTTGTGATTAGATCAAAGTTGGCTTTTACCAATGTTTCAAACGCATGCAGCTACATTTTTCTCCAAATAAAATGAATTTTAACTGTATTACAATCAAATAATACGCATGTAAAATAATACTCAGTCTGCTTGTTATTTATCTCCTATGCATGGAATTCTTTTCTCAGCTTTCCTTGATTAATTTTTGTTTATCCACACAGTATGTAGACATATTGTCACACACGAATAAAGTCATTCAGTGTAATTATAGTAGGTGTGATGATCACCTAGACAGACATAAAGTGTTTCTAAAGAATTATCAGAAACTTTACGGTGAGAGAAGAGCCCTTATCAAATATGGATATGGCATGAACCATATATCCATTCAGGTGAGTTGAGAGGTTGAGAGAAAAGTTGTTTGTGCCTATTGAGGCAGTGTATTTCTCATTTGAGTCATTTTAACTACTTATATTAGTTTAATTGCTAAAATCTGTGCATATCCATTTTTCATTTTTTACAAATTTCTTCAGAATCTTTCATTTATTCTCTTTTTTCTGAACTCGTTTGACAGAAAATGCACTGAAATTTGTTGAACATGTATCTGCGATCTTTGTGTCAAATTTTTTTTCTTAAAAAACAAAAACTATTACAATCAAGTCAGTTGTTCCTTAGTTGTAATGTAGTCTACCAGAGAGAAATAATTGGCAAATAATTTTGTCTTTTTGAGTCAAACCTGATATTTTGGACTATTTCTTTGTTTCATATTTGCTATGCAAGGACCTTGGGCGGTATCGATCTTTATTCTGTAGAGCTATTTTAACAAGGTTCTGTGTTTTACACAGAAATTGAAAGTATATTCATATATGCATATATTGCAGGCCTATGAGGAAGTTCAAGAGCGTCTAATGAAAGAGCACCTAGTGAAAAAGAGACTGGGCAAAAGGTATGTGTATGTAAATTGTGCTATATTCATATAAACATGTAGAGTGTTCGTTTGAAAAACTTTTGGTTTTGATTTCAGCATATTTGATGCAAGCACTTCTATGGTATGCACTACAGAAAAAACAGTATTCATGGTGAAAGAAGCTAAAAAGTCTCCTATCCAGTATGTAAACCTTGTTAATTACAAATATTATATCATATTTGATTTTTACAGGTTACCCTAAAATGTTTAATCAATTTTTATAAACATTTCTCTTTTCAGTTTTGCTGTAAGGTTCATTGCAGATGTCTTGGTGAAAGAGGTCATTGCACTGTTAGTGAAGAAACAAAAAACATATCTCTAAAAGATGCAGATAAATTATGTGAAGAGACAGAAAAATGTGCTTATTAGTTGACAACATGATTGTGTAACTTGCTTTGGTGTATACAGTATATTTATGCATTATTAGGCCGAAGGAAATCTCTGTTTCCAGTAAACTAGCTAGGGATTTTATTTTTTCCAAACCTTTTTGCAGCCATAAAGGATTTATTTTATGCATAAAGATGCATTTGCTTGTAATGAAAATAACTGTTATGATCTACATTTCTATAGCCATCCTCTTACTGATGATGGCAGCCCAAATTGGGTCATTTGATTAAAAGTAAAATATTTAGTCCCTGTTCAAATTAGATCAATGCAGTTATTTTCAGAACCCAATTTCAAAATAGCTTCCTTGTCATCAAAAGTCATCTTTTAGGTTATTATTACCCTACCCAAAAAATATACAAATTAGCTAAATCCAGTTATTTCCTTTGATCTCAGCAACCATTGAGCTGATTTCGTTGGTATTTGGTAGGATTACACCTTGACACGAGTAGATGTGCTTCTGACAGTAATGACCAAACTCTCCCAAAAGTATGCAAATTAGATCAAGGCAGTTATTTGCTGCTATCTCTACCACCACTGTGTCGATTTTATTCATATTTGGTATGATAACACCTTGGCACGAGTAGATGTGCTTTTGGCAATAATGACCACATCCTCCCAAAAATATACAATTATTTGCTCTTATCCCGGCAACCATTGGGCCAATTTAGTTTATATGTGGTTAGGATCACACCTTGAAATGAGTAGATATGCTTTTAGCAATAATGACCACGCTCCTCAAATTACATGTACTTGCTCTGAAAACATAGCTTCTCCAATTGTTTAACAATTGTAGAAGCTATGTTTTCAGCATTTATTATGGTATCCATGATATATATGGAAGTACTTGAATAATTACAATATTATTTAGTGTATAAAGAGTGTGTTAAGTATAATCTTGCATTGTAAGTCACTTGAACCAATCTGGTAATGATAGTTATACAAATAAGATATGTAACGCCATAGGGGCTACATTTAAAGCCATAGGGGTTTGCCCTCATTTATTATGGTATCCATGATATATATGGAAGTACTTGAATAATTACAATATTATTTAGTGTGTAAAGAGTGTGTTAAGTATAATCTTCCAGTATAAGTCATTTGAACCAATCTGGTAATGATAGTTATACAAATAAGATATGTAACGCCATAGGGGCTACATTTAACGCCATAGGGGCTTGCCCTCATTTATTATGGTACCCTTGATATATATGGAAGTACTTGAATAATTACAATATTATTTAGTGTATAAAGAGTGTGTTAAGTATAATCTTCCAGTATAAATCATTTGAACCAATCTGGTAATGATAGTTATTCCGGTACAAATAAGATATGTAACGCCGTAGGGGCTACATTTAAAGCCATAGGGGTTTGCCCTCATTTATTATGGTATCCATGATATATATGGAAGTACTTGAATAATTACAATATTATTTAGTGTATAAAGAGTGTGTTAAGTATAATCTTCCAGTATAAGTCATTTGAACCAATCTGGTAATGATAGTTATTCCGGTACAAATAAGATATGTAACGCCGTAGGGGCTACATTTAAAGCCATAGGGGTTTGCCCTCATTTATTATGGTATTATGGGTCTTCCAGGTGTCCAGGATACATAATGCCATGAAAAACATTTTGTTGAATGGGAAAGCCTTGCATCCCATTTAATTGAGTGTTCCTGTTATTTTTTACAGCTGTGTAATAAAGTTATTCATATTATTGTTATTGGTGTCTCAGAGTAGTTTCTATAACATAGCTGCAGAATATCGATTATCCATATCATGCCCAATATGGCGATTCAATAAAATTAACATCTTTATTTGCAATATTGGAATAGTTGTTGATGCCAACCTGTGCCGTTTCATTACATTTAAATGTAGTACATACCACTAGTGTAAGGTAACAATTGGATAGAAACGAGCAGAACTAATGCAAAACCTATTTGGTATGGATGGAATTGATCTCCATGAACTTGGCCTAAGTCTCTGCTGGACCCTGATTGTAAATGATGCAGATGCTGATTTACTGGATTGAAGTAGGACAATTGTCGCCCCCAAATTCCACCCTAGACCAGCATTTAGCATATTAATGAGTCATGCATCATCTGGCAAACAGGTTTATTTCAATGAGGTGCATCATCCATGTTAATGCGTGTAACTGCGAAAGTAGGTCAAAGGTCAATACAAAATTTTGGAAAAGTGTTTTTCAACAGTTGTCCATGCTAAGATGTGTATCAGTATTTCTAAGGTCGTTTCCAAAATTTCCAATATTTCAATGAGGTGCATCATCCATGTTAATGCGTGTAACTGCGAAAGTAGGTCAAAGGTCAATATAAAATTTTGGAAAAGTGTTTTGCAACAGTTGTCCATGCTAAGATGTGTATCAGTATTTCTAAGGTCATTTCCAGAATTTGAAAAAAAAAAGAAAAAAATTATTCCACAAGTTCCATCTCACACATCTGATACTCAGTGTGGAATCAGGTTTTTAGTTATACATACCCCAACTATTTCATAGACTTGCAAAAATCTTATTTTCCCAATTGGGTGTATCAATAATGTGTCACTTTATCATATAAATAATTCTGTGTTTATCTATTGTCGACTTGCATTGTGGCATTTATTGGTGGATAGCTTGACTCAATACAACCAAAACCAGACTACCTAGAACACTGTTTAATGGTGCCGATTTCCCTACGGCGTTAAAAACCCCTACGGACGCTTAACACACGTTGGTCCACAGCGGTCGGTCTGGTATAATTTTACATTAAATTTTCAAAATTAAGTCACGATCAGTGAATGAGCTCGATCTATACGTGTACCGTAGAATGAGATATGCCCCAGCCCGGGGTTTATGTATTCAAAACTCTATTTGTTGGCTTTTGACATGGCAACAGTTGGCCAGGATTTTTTTCCAGAATTTACTACCTAACTAGGGTGAAGATGTGACCTTTCGTAATGTATACGCATTTATTAACACAAACACTGTTAAAAACACACCGAAGACGGGACAATCGTGAGAAAACAAAACTTTCCAATTGTCAAATAGGCTAGGAAAGTCAACATTTATTCACTGTTGTTTATTGTAAGGGAATTGTAAACATTTACATATGAATACTATATCTTTGGGTCAACTAAACATGAGTAACACATGTACTTAATAGAAACTGCAAATATACTTGGGAGATATGGTTTGTATAGCTACGAATGATATTAACAAAACAGAAATCTTGGCATGACAGTGATTGCACATGTATGAGAAAGGATGAACGCAGGTCATTAAATCGTTTTAGGGGTGACATGAACATGACTATTTAAATAAATATCTCCAAGAAATCAGTACAAAAATTATTAAATATTAAAAAAAAACAGAGTCTTTGAAAAGAAGAAAACAAAACTGATTCTTGCTTCAGTTTGGTCAATGCTTGGAGCAGGGAAATGTGAAGGGGATCATTTATTGAACATCATTGGAAAATAATGATACCAGCAACTTGAATGAACTTTTAGTAGTTTACTAGCAAGACTGAAAACAAATACAGTCGTAAATCATGTTTCATAAGGAGGGGGCAGCCTAAAATTTCTTTTTTTTTTGGTCAGCAACTAAATGTTGTATTAGTCTACATATATATTGTGCTATAGTAATAGTAAGCAATAGTAAAGTTAGTTTTGAAATTGAAATTCTACAAAATAAGTTGCAATAAGTTTTATTTTGAACTTGTGTGGTTATGCTTCCAGTGCTGCTGTAAGATGTGGGCTAGGGCGTTTTTTTCTATTGATACCTTAGGTTGGTGAGAATTGTCAAGTATTGGCTGCGTATTCTGGCTATGCCGCAGCATCGACTGTCACTTTTGTTATGACTTTCAGTATGGACAGACAGAGATAGGGAACCATGGTAAGTGTCTAATGTTACAAACCTACTGTTTTCATAAGGATTTGGTGAGGTGTGGATGAATCAAGGAGTGGGTTATTGAAATGAATAAGGTCCCTGAGGTCACACCTGCGAATTACTCACCTATACGGATTTCACCCAATCTGATTAAAATCTGATGTAGTGTACAGGCTTTAATTATTTGGACTATCAACTTATTTTAATTTTATTTTTTATTACTTTTGTTATTAATGCCCTTTTATTTTATTATTTTACTTTGATTTTGTGATTTTTTTTTTTTAATTCTGCCCTACCTACATCTGATCCGACGCCTATGTAAGTCCCGTTCAAATCTCGCGTAAGTAACAGCCAATCACAGCCCCCCTTTTATACAGGCTGTCGGTTGCTTACTTTTCAGTGTAGCAATACTCTACGGGCAATCTTTCTGTACATTATATTTTGCCCACTTGAATAAACCATTAATAGAAAATTGCTAGAATATTTTTATTTGCAAAAGAAATTCCACAGCATTTTACAATTTTTGTCATTACATTGAATATTTTTTTCACTTCCAACAAATGTGTACACTTCCAGATACATCTTCGCCAGCCAAGGTTCGTTCATTCAGTTGTTGCGGGCGCTACCCTTAATTCTTTACTCAGAATGATAATAGCTGTAATTTCGTAGTCTTCACGAACTTTATTTTTGCAGTCTATACCATCCAGGTAAACTACAGTACAAAAGTACATATAAAACTTGAGCAACGTCGTAATGAACATGCACATTTTGAATCATCAAATACAAATCCATAAAATACAAAGAATCAAACACAATTGTAATGTCGGCACCAATAGATATTAATCATTTCTATCGCTACTAGAAAATACATTTAAATTAAGTATTCACCTAGATTTCGGGGCAAACTGATGGAGCCCGGTCTTTAAATGGCTGCCATATTTACGTTGACGGCATTTCTACTCCAGTGCATAACAAACAAACAATTGTAATAGAGGGCGCTGTAGAGGAATTCCTAGATTTACCGTACGACGGTAGCAACACTCCTCTCTGCAAATGGGTAATTTATCGTACATTTGCACTCATGCCAAACTTTATAATATCTATATCAAACTATGTCTATAATAATAATTGCTCTTGAAATTCAAGTAAGAGTTCACAAAAAATAACATCAACAATAAAGGTAACAATTTAACTGTACTCAATGTTATTCATAGTCCCAATTAGTCTTCATCAACAGCAAGGAGCAGTACAAGCTTGTGGATTGGTCTGTCCACTATGGAACTGGCAGTAGTAAGCTGTACTTTGCGTACCAAACCATCTTTCCCAGGATACACTGCTGTCACTCTGCCAAGACGCCAGAAGTTACGTGGTACATTATCTTCCTTGATAATGACTATGTCACCCAATTTCAGATTGTACTGTGATGTGGTCCACTTTGGCCTTTGCTGTAGCGTATGCAGAAATTCTTTTCTCCATCGGTTCCAAAATTCATTGGTTAAGTGCTGTACTCTTCTCCATCTACGTGTTGAGTACATATCAGCCTTCTGGAAGTTGCCTGGTGGGGGAAGAAGTATTCTGGTCTTCATCGTTAACAAATGGTTTGGTGTCAGAGGTTCTGGAGAATCGGATTCACTCAGCTGATTGAGAGTAATTGGTCTTGAATTTACGATGTTCTGCACTTCCGCCATAAATGTGCGAAAGGACTCATCATCCAGCTGTGGACCTGCCTGATAGATGAGGGGTTCCAGAACACTTCGAACAGTCCTTATTTGTCTCTCCCAAATTCCTCCCATGTGACTACTGCTGGGAACATTGAATTTAAACTCAATCCAATCACACCTCTGACCTATCAAGAAATCAGCCATTTTCTTCTGATCGATCTCTTTCAGGCCCTTAATCATTTCATTGTGTGTTCCAACGATGTTAGTGCCACAATCTGCTCTCAGCTGCCTAATAGGTCCACGGATGCTAACAAATCTTCTCACCGCATTGATGAAAGAATTGGTATCTAGAGAGTTGACAGTCTCCAGATGAATTGCCTTGGATGCCATGCACACAAAAACTACACCATATCTCTTCAACTGGCTCCTCCTCTCCTTGATTAAGAATGGTCCAAAAAGATCTACACCTGAATATGTGAATGGTGGGGCTTCCTTTATGCGGTCACTTGGAAGGTCTCCCATTTTCTGAGTTTGGGGTGCTCTTCTGAACTTCCTACATGTGACACACTGATTGATCAATTTAGACACTGTATATGAGCCACTGATGATCCAATATCCATGCTGTCGGATGTAGTTGTGAGTACAGCCTCTTCCCATATGATTGATTTGTTCATGGAAGTGTCGCACTATTAGTGTTGTTATGTGAATATTCTTGGGTAAGATGACTGGATGTTTAATTTCAAAGAGCTGGCAGGATTTCTGTATTCTACCTCCAACTCTCAGCAAACCCTGGTCATCTATGAATGGATTCAGTTTATATATAGTGCTGGATTTTCTGAACTGTATATTTCGTGCCTTTAGTTGGTTTCTAGATTGTGGGTTACCCACTAGCTTCATTTCCTTCAGTATCTGTATTTCTTTCTGAAAGGCTCTACTTTGAACCTCTCGTATTATGGCTTTTTCACCTTCTGCGAGATCCTGTACAGTTAAGGGTGTATTAGTTTCTGACATGACATCTGTGAGATCTAACTTTCTATTTATGGTTTTGGTGGCTCTCAACATTTTTGCCTTAAGACGTAGACAATTAGCGGCTGCTCGTTTAGATGCGTCCCATGATGAGTACTGATCAAAGCGGTCGATCAATTGACCATCTGAACAGGCTGTGAGTGAATTAGTCTTCAATACCGTGGAAGTTCTCTTCATTTCTCTCCTCATCTCTTCTTCTGTGTCACTGGTACACTCATATCGAAATTCTGTTGCAGATAGGGACTTATCATTCCATAGAAAATCTGGTCCAGTTAACCAGTTAGAATCTTTGATAAGTTGCCTGGCAGTTATCCCTCTGCTAGCGTCATCACTTGGGTTTGAGGCAGTGTTAACATACTTCCATGCATCTGGAGAAGTCAACTCTCGTATCTGCTGGACCCTGTTGGCGACATAGGTGTGAAAACGTTTGGATTCATTATTTATGTATCCAAGAACAACTTTACTATCTACCCAAAAATACTCTTTCACATCTTTAAACTGTAGTGCTGTGGTGATGTAGTGACTCATTCTTGCAGATAAAACTGCTGCTGTCAGCTCAAGGCGAGGGATGGTGATTTGTTTGTTGAGTGGTGTGACTCTGGCCTTTCCTATGACGAAAGAACAGTATACTTCGTCATCCTGGTTGATTTGTCTCAAATATGTGCTCTGTCCATAACCTGTTTCACTGGCATCAGAGAAGTAATGAAGCTCTATTCTCTTGACTTCACCAAAGTTGTTAGGTTTATAGCAACGGTTTACCTTCAAACTCTGTAACTCAAGAATGTCAGTTCTCCACTGTATCCATTTCATTCTGAGGTCTTCAGTGATGGGATCATCCCAATCAACATTATTTCTACATAATTCTTGCAAGATGATCTTTCCAGTTAGGATTACTGGGGCTGCAAAACCTAAAGGATCATACACTGAGCAGATGGTAGCAAGAATACCTCTGCGAGTAAGTGGTAAGTCGCGCAATAATATTCTAAATTGGAAAAAGTCACCCTCCACGACCCATGTCACTCCTAATGCTCTTTCTACAGGTAAGAGGTCTGTTTGAAGGTTTACTTCCATCAAACTCGACGCACGAGCTTCAGGAGGTATTGCATCCAGCACTTCTCTCTTGTTTGAGATCCACTTGTGCAGTTTCAACCCAGCTTTAGCACAAATATCAATACTATTGTTAACAAGGGTGATGGCTTTGCTTACATCTGAAACTGACTTTAACCCATCGTCTACATAAAAGTCATCTCTGATAAAACTAGCTGCTTCTTCACCAAATTCCTCCTCTCCATCATCTGCTGCTCTCTTCAGACCAAAGTTGGCACATCCTGGTGAACTGGCTGCACCAAATAAGTGTACAGTCATTCTGTACTCAGACAATTCCTTATCCAAGTCACCATCTTTCCACCATAAGAAGCGTAACAGATCCCTATCATTTGGAGTGACATGAAACTGGTGGAACATACCCTGGATGTCCGCCATCACTGCCACCTCTTCTTTTCTGAAGCGACTTAAGACCCCAACTAGACCATTGGTAAGATCAGGTCCTTGGAGGAGACAGTCATTAAGAGATATGCCCTCATATCTTGCAGAGCAATCAAAAACCACACGGATCTTATCAGGTTTTTTGGGGTGATACACACCTGTATGTGGTACATAATTCACCCTGCCATCTACATTCTGTTGATCTTCAGGAACTTCTTCAGCACAGTTGGTTAGGATATCTTCCATAAATGTGAAGTAATCTTTCTTGTATTTCTGATTTCTTTGCAATCGTCTTTTGAGTTGTAATGTTCTTTTTACAGCTAATGGTTTGTTGTTTGGAAGTCGAAGATTATTGTACTTCAGTGGAAGGGGCATCTCATAGTGACCATCCTCTCTCTTGATGATATTGTTAGAGAGGCACCTGATGAACTTATGATCATTAACTGACAGAGAATCTTGTTTGTGTTTATGTTCAATAAAGTCCCGTTCAAACATCTGTTGAATCTGTTGTGTACTCACTATTTCCTTTGAGGTTGACTGAACTACCAATCTGTTAACTAATTTCGGCTTATTTGCAGGCATGGCTGTAAGCTGACTCGCTGCATTTGTTTCTGTGGTCACAATGCGGTTTGACACAACATTGTTTTCTGAATTTGAACAAATTGTTCCAACTATTCCCCATCCTAGTAGAGACCTTTGGCCATATGGATGATCTTCATCGCCAGCTATGATATCTCTAGGTCTTACAGCCGATGGAACATTGTTACCTATTAATATTCCAACCTTAACTTGAGGCATGATTGGAGGTATCTTATCAGCAATTCTTCGTAGATGGTTCCACTTCATTGCCACCTCTGAACTTGGGATTTGGTGTCTCTCTGCTGGAACATGGTCTCTGGTGTAGGATGTTGGCACTGGTATTACAACTTTTCTGTCGTAACTAAGAATCTCTAAATCCCTTATCCTCTTAGCTGAAACAACTGCACCATTCATTTGCATTGTTGACAGTGTCAGTTCAGTATCATGCCCTATGATTCTAAGTTGTTTCTGAAGTTCTTTTGAGATGAAACAGGTATTGCTCTGTGGATCTAGAACACAATATTGTAAGATTTCTCTGTTGGGATTAACTTTGCTTCGTACCCATACAGGTACAATCATGGAGTTGTCAGTTGTCTGTCCTTCTCTGTTACATACAGAAATGCAATGACTTACACTGGTAGTACGGTTTTCATCATAGTGGAGAGCTGTCAAATGTTTTTTTGAACATTTCTTACAATCAACTCTGGATGTACATGCTCTCCCATTGTGTTCTTTAGTCATCCCACAAGCATAGCACAGACCTTCTGTCTTGAAGAATTGCTTCCGTTCTCTTCTGTGAAGATTCATCAGTTTGTCACAGTCATCAATATGGTGCTGTTCTTTGCAAAAAGGGCACTTCAGATCTTCATTACCACTGATTACATTTGTGGTAAATGTTCTAGCTTTCACTTGGTTCCCTCCCCTGCTGGTGTTTTTGCTTTCTCTATTGAAAACAGAAGATTCCTTCCAGTCTTTCACTTCAGGTTCAAAAGCAGGTATGTTTGCTTCTTTTGCCTTTTCTTTCACAAATAATGCAAACCGCTCAAAGGTTGGAAAACATCCACTGCTAACACTGGCATGTGTAATACGTCTCCATTGGTTTTCTATATAAGTTGGAATTTTAGCTACCAGCTTTGCATTTTCTTGTGGGTAATCCAAGACACCAAGATCATGTATTGTTCGCTTTGCTGCAACAACTTCATTTAACATATCAGAAAATCTTCGGAGTCCAATGGAGTCACGTGGTTGGATCCTTGGTGATGATGCAAGCTTATCTATGAATGCCTTGGCAATCACTGTATTGTTACCATACCTGTCCTTCAACTCAGCTTTGGCTTGTACAAATGCCTCTTCAGTTTGGAGCAAGAGGTAGCTATTAACCATTGCTTTGGGCTCACCAGACAGATGTTGGCTCAACAAATTTAATCTTTCAACCACTGAGGGGGCCTTTGACTCAATCAGAGACTTGAAAGAGGACTCCCATGAGGGAAACTGGAGTGGGTTTCCACTGAAAATTTCTAATTTGACTTGAGGAAGCCTAAATGAGTCCACCAACTGTTTCATAGCATCAGTGACTTCATTCGCAAGTGGGTTTGGAACACTGCTCACCTTGGCCCTGGCATCCTTGTTTTCTACTTTCTTGTTTACCTTTGCTTCCATTTTTGGTGACAAAATTAATGCACAGTTCTGATCGTGTACTGAAGGAACATGGCTGTAATCAACACTGCTGGCTGTACAACTAGTAGTTTGCATAGCCCTTTGTGCTTCTGTATTATTTGATTGTGAGTGTTGTTCATCCATCTCTGGTTGTGAATTTAAAAATCTGTACATATCTTCATCCTTATTGGCTGGCAGTATGCCACTCAAATTCTGACTTCCTTCATCAGATCTGTCTACTTCATATATCACTTCTTGCTGTGCCTGATTTTCAGCAAGTTTCTTATGTAACTTTAATTCTTCAATCCTCCTTCTATGTTCTAGCTCCTCTCTTTCTAGCTGTTTTTCCTTTGGTGCAAACGCTAGCTGTACTCTCAATGCAGCTTCCTGTTTCTTAAGTTCCAGTTTCATTGACCTGACACTGGAAGTTGTACGGTTGCTATGGCTACTAATTTTAGTTTTCTGTGAACTTGATTTGAGTGATTCAGGGTTTAGCATTTCCATATCAATACGATGTTGAATTTCTACTTTGATGTCATCCTCAAATTTATGCCATTCCAAAAAGTCTTGTTGTTTCTGTTTTGTGAATGCAGCAATTTCTTCCTGCTTTTCCAACAATTCAGCAAGTTCATCATAAAGTTCACTTATGTCTTGCCATGCTATCTGTGCAACTAACAGCTTTTGTTTAAGTGCTCGGGTATCTTCAAATCCTTTTTGCATAATGGCATTTCTTTTGGCTTTACTAAGTTCAGATTTCTTTGCTTTCAAATCTCTTCTAAGAATGTTGAATCTGAGCTCCTTACCTTTCAGTGTTAAAGTCCGCGTTCGCGTCCCATTGACACTTGCTGCTTGATCTCTGTCTTCATCGACTGGAGATTGACCTTCAAGCTGAACTTCTGTGTCCTCGGACATTTCTAGTTTACTGTTGCGGGCGCTACCCTTAATTCTTTACTCAGAATGATAATAGCTGTAATTTCGTAGTCTTCACGAACTTTATTTTTGCAGTCTATACCATCCAGGTAAACTACAGTACAAAAGTACATATAAAACTTGAGCAACGTCGTAATGAACATGCACATTTTGAATCATCAAATACAAATCCATAAAATACAAAGAATCAAACACAATTGTAATGTCGGCACCAATAGATATTAATCATTTCTATCGCTACTAGAAAATACATTTAAATTAAGTATTCACCTAGATTTCGGGGCAAACTGATGGAGCCCGGTCTTTAAATGGCTGCCATATTTACGTTGACGGCATTTCTACTCCAGTGCATAACAAACAAACAATTGTAATAGAGGGCGCTGTAGAGGAATTCCTAGATTTACCGTACGACGGTAGCAACATCAGTCATCGCTTCAATTTTACATCACTGAGCATAATTATCTAGAATGGAAGCAAAAAAATAAGTAAATCGTAATGATTAGAACACTGTAAACAGCTATAGTAAACAATGCAAACTGATTTTAAATTGTATAACGGTCACCGGCCCACGGCATCGACGCAGAAAATTGGAGCAAACAAATATTTCCTGATCAATTGCGATGTGTTCCAAATAAAAAATATTTTATTCCAGTCCAAATCAGCTCAATTACTTTAATAAAGAGTTATTGTATAATGTACAAAATGTTGATACAATTTGATGAATATTTACAGCTACGGCTTCAATACCGTAGACGATGTTGGCCCGATCTTCAACAAAACATCACCCGTCTCCAGGGCATGGCAGGCGACTGGAAAAAGACACTGGTGTTCGGTCGAAACGGTGGAAACAAAATCGTCACTCCCAGAATAACTATGCAAAATAACGATCTAAAGTCGAACCATTCGAGCCACAATATTAACATCAAAATGACTTTCGTTGCATTTGACAATGATAAACTTACCGTAAAGCCGTGTTATTCTCGGTCGCTAACGTCGGTGTAATCCGCCATTTTATTTGAGTGTTTGCCACCCGACTCCGCCCGGTGACGTCATCATGTGCGCTATAGAAGGAGATCTGTGATTCGTTGACTAAAATCGTCGATATATGGGTCTCGTTGAAATCTCGTTACATAGGCATCGGCTCAGATGTAGGTAGGGCGGAATTAAAAAAAATCACAAAATCAAAATCAAAGTAAAACAAGTAACCTGTAGAATGCTGTGTGGGTAATATTGTTATATTGATTTTTGTTGCATTTGCAGCAAATAGTTACCAAACAATGAGAAATCTATAGGATTGGATATACCTCTCAGCTGGCTTCACATGCATAGTTCAAGACTGCCTAACCGGTGCTTATACCAGGTTTTAGTTGCAGCACTGTGGTCTGTGGTTACAGCTTCATTTTCCGAGTAATCACAAGAAATTGACATTACAATAGAAAATAAAAGACTGGCACTCCCATACAATTAATAGCAAGTGAAATTCCTGGAATTGAAAAATAGATTTTAAAGTCACTGGTGTAGGCATTGAATAACTTCAAGTTGGCATAAAGACGAGGTAGTTTATTTAATCAGTGCTGAACTAGAGGTTGAAATTATAATTAAGTTCGTTGTCATATAATTTGTTTATTTAAATTTCTCCTGAATTCAAATAGAATACACTGGTGAAAGGATGTTTTTGAGGTGTGGTTACATTGTGTATGGAGTGGTAGGGTTGGGTGTCATATAATTTTTTCATTTTCAAATCTCATGAAATCACACAGAATTTCACTTAATTTATTTTCGATGAAAAGTTTTCAAGCATACGGTGTGAATCAAATTTTCACTGTGCTGTGTCAAGTCTCAATAGAGTATGAGGGAAATGGCATTTTCACTGGAATTTATTTTAGCGGAAAAATGTTCACAGTGAAAGGAAGTATTCTAAATTATTACATATATACTGCAGTTTATTTTGATTCGTCCCTGAAATCAAAATCGGTACTTCCACACCCCATATGCAAATGAGGTCTGAGAGCGAATAAAGTAATCCGTTCAAGAGTAGCGTTTTTCGAAACATAGCAGAAATAAACAATATTTAGAAGTACGATACTTTTCGTTTGGGTATATACATGAATATATTTGCCGAGTGAAATGAAATTTGAACAACAGTAATGGTACTTCTAAGCAGTAACTTATTTTGACTAAAACTAATTTGCATATCACCAATGCAATGATGTTTTTGGTATTTTCACGGTCAATATGCAAATGAACATGGTATTGGCGATTCGCTCCACTTGGATTGCCCTTAAAATCACTTTAATTTTGTGTATCTGTGTGTGTGTGTGATTTCTAGTGTTTTCACGTATTAATTCTTCTGTGATTTGTTTGGCTGGGCCGATTTCGCTCAAACTTAGCAGGTAGGTCACACCTTCACCCTAGTTATCAGGAAATGTATCTCCTACAAATTTTGGATACAACACCTCAGACATAGCTCATTTTGCTCAGCTTGAGTGTGGGCACAAAGTTACTATTGGTAAAATCTGAAAACAAATTCTGACCACCGTTTCCATGGAAACAGCCAACAACTGAATTTTTTAATACCTTCACGCCAAATGTATCACACCCTACATTTCTATGATTAAAAAGCATGGACGTAGCTCATTCTAATCCGCTTGAGTGTGGGCAACAATTTACTGAGATTTTTTTTGGCTTGGCTAATTTTGTTTATAATTGACAGGCAGGTCGTACCGTCACTAATTGGCAAAACAATCCTGGTCCACAGCTACCATGGCAACAGCCAAAAACTGTTTTTTTTTAATACTTTCGACCCCAAATTTATTACCTCCCACTAGTCTTGTATTCATGCCTTTTATTTTGGCTACGTTGCACACCGGTAAGATATCACCCACGCCGACATTGTTACACTGTATCAACGTAATCCCGACGCAACTTTGAACTTTGAATGAACTGTAAATGCTGCCTGCAATCTAGAAAATACTATCGGTTGGAAATAATAAATTTAAGGGATTGTTCAGTTTCTCTGGCCTGGGGGGGGGGGGGTCGGCAGATTCCATTTTGTCAGCTGTAAATCTCAGTTGACCCACCCCTATCAACAACAAAAAGTGGGCGACCCCCTAACATTATATTTTAAAACATGCTGACCCCCCCCCCCGAAAAACAAAGAAACATTAACAGTTTTGGCTCTGACATGATTACAAAATGTATGATGTGCATTGAAAATATCGTGGTTTGCCGTAATTTTTAGTGTTTGCATTTAATAGACCAGTCACCTTAGGAGGGGAGGGGAAGCATAAAGCCAAAACACGACTACAGAAAAGGCTGCAGGAAGTAGGGAAATCTATGCTGCTAAAGATAGTAAATAAAAACAAAGCTGTGGAGTACTCACTTGATAAACGCCCTTATAAGATAGGAAAAGAGGATTTGAATCTGGGCGGTTTGAAAACTAATTTGGATTTAATATATCTTTCATATCTTTCATATCTTATAGACCAGGAAAGCTTTACACCTGAAGCACAGTCTGTGCCTATGAAAACAAAGGACACTTTGATTTTTGTATAAATTTGTGTTGGGTTTTGGTATTTTACAGAGCAAAATATGCATATTTAAAAGTTAAAAAAACAAAAAAACTATTTATTTATATACATGAATCCATTTAACTTTTTTGATTTGCTGAACAAAAACTGTCACTGCTCTTTGTACTAATTGCTGTGTTTTTCCGTCTCCAGCTACAATTGGATAAATCCAGTAAATATCTTATACAATGGTGACTTCAGACTTTAAATAAAATAATCTGATATCACATGGACTTGGGATGTGTTCAAAACTTAACTGTATAATTGCATGGGGCTCTGCCGCATTGCATAATCTGTTAGTTATTTGTCAACTTCAACCCCAAAATATTTAGCCTATAACATTTTTTGCATCAACAAATTTATAGACAATATGGGTAATAGTTATTATTAAGAACACATTTGTACGATTAACTTTTTAATCTATTGTTCTGAAATAAAATTTAAAAATATATATGCATAAGCACGTGTGTGAATTGTGGAAAACAGGGTGACCCCCCCCCCATTCGCAAAATCAAAAACAGGGTAACCCCCCTACTGATCCACCCCCAGGCCGAAGTAACTGACCAATCCCTAACAACAGCATACGTCCTAGCAATAAAATAAAATGACTTCTAAGGACTGAATGTTTTTTTGCGAACTTTGTATACGGTGCCCGGTTTTAGTTATAAACCGACGTTAGCTCACTTCACGTTCATGTCCTACCATGGCAACAGCCGAAAACATATTGCTAGTTTTTTTTTAGTGGAGTGGATCGCCAACCGGCTTGTTTTCATTCGCAAAATCGTTCAGCAACATGTTTGGCATATTAGGTGTACATCACATGGACTACTACGATTGAGAGAACTTTATGTATGTTGAATGAGTTTTATAAACCCCGAAGGGCTCTTGGAAGATCCACCCGCAGTAAAATTAGCGATTGCCATGGAGGCGCAACCATCAACATCAAAATCCCAGGAGGTTTCTGCTGGCGACGTTACCCAGTTCCAAATAAAGATCACCAACGCCAAATAAGCAAAATTTTAACCGGTAATCAAGATTAATTCAATCCACGGCTAACAAGCAACATCACGTAAGTCACGCTTGCGTGCCTTCACCATTGTATTCAAACGAATCACGTGGTGTGCCGTTCTCTTTCAAACCCGGGATTCGATCAATAGGGGAGTTTCAGTAAATAAAAACACATTGCAAATCATGCAAATTCAACATTTTCAAACCAGTATACTAAAACAGAAATGCTCAGCGATGCAAAAGAAGCATAGATGTTACTTTTCATTATACACATCTCTGTTGATACAATACCTCACATATTCTATTCCCAGTTATACTCAATGATGATAACAGACAAAACACTAATACAAAAAACAAACTGAGGACTTACAAAAAATTTAAAACAAACTTCATTTTGGAAAACTACTTAATTAAGCTAAAAAATAAAGAACTGAAAAGTACCCTAACTAAATTCAGACTGAGCAATCACAGTTTAGAAATCGAAAAAGGAAGACACCAGAATCAAAAGTAGCGACAGAATCTGCAAATTGTGTAATAAAAATGATATTGAAGATGAACATCACTTCCTCATAATATGCCCAGTACACAGTAAAGAGAGGGACATTTTATACAATGAAGCTGAAAAGATTATTCCTGACTTTACTAATCTCACACCTGAAAATAAATTCATAAAAATAATGTCAAATAATAACTTAGCAATTCCTCTGGCACAATATCTGAAATACAGCTTTGCTATTAGACAGCAGCACCTACTTAGTCATTAACTTTTTTTTTTAAACCTATTCATTGGGTTTTTGTTTTTATATTCAGTTTATAGTTTTTTGTTGGTGTTTCATTTTACTTTATTATATATTTCCGTTACTAACTTCAATTTAGTCTGTTTCTGGTTGTCTTTAAACTATTAGCCATTGTAATTTGATTAATTTTTATCTGTAATTTTTGTTGTTGTTTTTGTAACCTTTAACCTCCTTCAGTAGGTTGTTATGAGTTAATAAATTGTTTGTTTATACTTGCGTAAATGGATTAGCTTCTTTTGATGTTGACATTCAGACTAAAATCACGTGACAGGCTGTTAAAATCGGCTGTTGCATACACTTTCGCCGGTCTGAAAAATGTGTTTAGTTAGCTCTCATTCAAGTAACAATGCAGATTTCCCAGTGGGAGTGAAACTATTCGACTCTGCCATTAACAAATAGGAGTGTTTTGAGCAAAAAAACGAATAACCCTGGAGTGCACACAACACACTGAATTTCGGAACAAATCTTGCATTATTTACAGCAGCAGAATACCACAGAAATATCAGACGAAACATAGAAACACTATATATATGTATTTCGGCCTGAACCCTCTCTATTGCAATTCCAGGAATTACCCCCCATATGTGCAACCATTTTCCACCTTGGTACCACCCAAGCCTGAAAACAAAATCTTAATACCACGCTGAAGCGTTTGGTAATAATAAAATAAAATAAAATAAAATAAAATAAAAGGGCATTAATAACAAAAGTAATAAAAAATAAAATTAAAATAAGTTTATAGCCAAAATAATTAAAGCCCGTTCACTCCATCAGATTTTAATCAGATTGGGATTTCACCTATACGCATGCTACAGACACACCATTATCCAATAACATTGGAGATCGCAAGATCGGATGGAAAAACCGGGCCGTAAACAACGTAAGTGTAAAAACAATGCTTTTAACTCGTAGTGATGGACAACCTTTCTGTTAATACTGATCGTGATTGTAGGAGTAAAAAATCAAATGCTATCGTGTTGTGTTATTTTTCTTCAATGATGAAATCGCGCTGTTTTTAGACTGTGTGTAATATTTGTCCATAAAAATAGGCGTGCAGATATTTTTCTATTATTGATCCCTGCAGATTTAGTTTTCCATTACTTTTTTTGTGCAATGTTCTTGTCCGATGACGCTGTGTCAGGCGCCTGGACTCTGGATGGCTTGACTTTTTTTATTGTGCAGCTGCTTAGATGAGTGTAGTTGGAAATTTGTTCATGAAGTCGATCTGCCAAAAATATGCAAATTAGCTACCAAAAACTGTAATAATTCTTTAATGACTTCTACTATGACACTATTTGGTCTACAGTGCTGATGTTGACCTCTATCAGTTTTGTTAATTCGGAGACAAAATCGTCTATTCCTCAATTCGATTATTTTGGTGAATATTTTTGTCATTTTTAGTCCAAAAACTGTTATTTTCGACTTCATCCTGAAAACCTATGTCAACCTAAATAGACCTATGTCAGATGTTCAAGCAAATATTGTTGTCGATTTTGGTAAAAATGATATTTTCGACTTTTTATTGAAATTACCAGCTCAATTGCTTTGATACCTCGTGTGGTGGTACCTTGTGTAGACCTATGTGTTCCAGGGTTCATGATAATGGTTTGGTTTGGTTTTCGGATAAGAAAATGGCAAGAAATGTGAGTCGATTATGAACAAATGAACTAGATGGTGTAGAAACATAGCTGAACCCTATTATATGATCCTGGATGTTTTGAGTGGATTGACACTAATAGTTCTGGTTGGGATATCCCTACTGAGAGGGGGAGGTGCATGCATTCCAATATTGAAATCATGGTTGACCCAACAAAGGAGAGGCTCTCCAATGGTATCAACTTGTGTGTATAACAATTATAGCAGGATGATAGTTTATTGGTAATACTCCAGAGAGATGCCCCGGGAATTTACAACAGGCGCATTCAGGATATCCCAATCTTAAGATTTTGTTGGATTGCATGAAAAATATCCGTGTGATCTAAACTTGGTTCATGGTCCAATGTGACTCATGTTATGAATGGTTTCATGGAGGTATTTCACGTTAAACAGAGTTAAAAGGTGTACACATCGATATACATGTCCCTCTAATTCAGTGTACAACATCATCATTCAAAGTAATTAATTATGATAGCAAGGCTGGGGCGTAAGCAATGAGAAAAATGAGAATTCAACATACCTTTATGGGGTTGAGGATGGAGCTGTTGGTGGGAAAGATGATTCAATATACCCCTATGGGGTTGAGCTGTTGGTAGGAGAGTTGATCAGAGAGGCCACATGGGGTTGAGGATAGTGGAGTTGATGGAGGGAATCCAAGACATCCTGCTGAGGTTGAAGAGTAGATTGAGGGAAGTGGGACAGGAGAATTGCAAGGGTTAGAGTTATCCTTGGTACTCTGTTAAAGAGTGCGTGAAGAAAGACTGGGAGAAGCCATGATCTGACCAGTAGTCAGATGAATATCTGAAAGTTAGAAGGGAGAATGCGACTAAGAAGGCATCAAGCACAAGTTACACTGAATGGTGCCTGATCCAGAGAGAGGGATATTCTTTACATATCTTTACATCTATGTCCAAACCGTCCTGAAAACGATTGTGGGGCGGAGGTCAGCTGTGATCAGTGATGTAAAGTAAAGACAAAAGAATTGTCCAAGAGTTCAAAAAGAGATGAAGGGCCAAATGGCAAGGACGCACTTGGTGAGTGTGAGAGATAACGGGTCACCATCGTTACCAGCAAATGAAACAGAATCTACATTTGCTGATCCACATCCAGGTAAAGATGAAATTGTGTCCAAACCAAAGTGTGAGAACCCCCTTCCACCTGTAAAGCCTGAAAGGACTTTGATTTTGACACTGACACTGACACACATTGAGTAACCTTTTATTTTGCAATTTTATTCATCCACAGGTTTCAAACAGGTTTCTGCTGAACAATTTCGAACTTTCTTAGTGCCTCTCCTGTGCCCATTCCAATCCCTCACGCCTCACAACTGATACTGGTCAATCAATGCTTCCTCCTCTCACTCATTTGCAGATTGCCGAATTGCCAAGTGACACGGCAGTCACATATGCATACGTTTCCTGTGACATATTATTATTGTATCACACCATCATCTTAATCTTAAGGTGTACTTCTTCCTCTTGTACAAAGCAACAAAGGGTTCTACGTAATTGATAGAAAACAGAATGTTGGATTACTTTCACCAATATGTAGGGTTTTCATGAGCATTATCCAACAATAGATAGATTCCAATATCCAATAGGTTTTTAACCAGCATTACTTACACCTTGTTTGGCTGTAGAAAATCTAGCCCAAGCAACATCGCTCAGGGCTACATACATACTAATGTCAGTTCCACCTAATGTGATTTAATGGCTGGTCTCACTTTTATATATTCCTCAATATAGTATAGAGGATTTACTAACCTGACCAGTATTTATTTCATGTAGGCAGCCATGAAGGGTATATTTTAGAATAGCCAATTGAGGGCGCTGTATTCACAATAAAGCCAGGATATAACATCCCTTCTTGTTTTAAGCAAAAGTATCATTTCGAATAGTTCTTACATAACATTGAAGAGATCTCTAAATATTGTTAATGTCAATGATATAAAAAACAAAACGTAAAGTTCAATTTATGGTAATATGATATGGCAATACAATACGATACGTTACGATAATACATGTCCTTAATATAGTTGAGCTAGATTTAGTAATCACAATTATATCACAATTGTAACAATGAATTCAAATAAGTAACGAATTAATACTAATGCTCAGGAGAAACTGTGAAAGTGAACAAGGTTCAGTTTGAACAAATCTTTTAATCGTAATGGCATCAGTATATTACTCTAAATTATTGTTGATTTAGATGGTTCAGTGGTTCTATTTGCAAACAATGTTTGTTTACAATCTAAGGGTGCTGATGTTTGTTTCTTAGGCGTCAGGTGGATATTTGTCCATTGAGGGCGTATGCGGATCTTGTTTCTGCGAAGCTTGCTTCCAGTCACAGTCTCTATCTCATATGACCTTGGTGTGTTTGCTGTGTTTATTATCTTTGCTGGAGACTTATTGATGTCTTATTGATGGGACTCTGGATATGAACTTGTTGTATTGCATGCTGATTGTAGTGGTTGGTTTGTATTTCTTGTTGTGAGGTGAGATAGTGGTGTATCTTTTTCTGATTTTGTGGTGGATCGATATTATTTGGTAATGTAGTTTTCTAAATTAGTAGTTCTGCAGGTGATGGTATGTTGGATTTTAGTGGTCTAGTGTTCAGTGATAATAAGTTTGGATCATCTCCCGATTTTTTACATTTATTGAGTATTTTCTCCCCTCAATAAACTCATGGCCTCATGGGTAGTATGGTGAAGAAGTTATGATTACGAATCCATACTGATTAGCTAGATTGTTAAAGTCTGTTGACGTGATTTATGAACTATTGTCACTGATAATCGATTCTGGTATGCCGTGTTTACTCGGATTATTGTGCTTGCTCGAAGGTCTTCTAGTTTTCACAAGAATGGGAATTTTGAGTGATAGACTATAAAAATGAGATACCAAGTGTTATTTGTGTAAAATAATTCGCCTCCAACAGTGTGCCATGGCCTTGGTGGAACCTCTGTGGGGATTGATGGGTTATTCTGCTTTGAGTTGTGAAATTTCTGGTATGAGGTGTAATTTGTGACAAGATTATCTGTGTCCTGTGTCCCAGATACCTGGCCAGTAGATGCTGGATTTTGCTCTCAGTTTGCACTTATCCATTCCAAGATGGCATTTGTGTATTTATGTTGAGATACGTAATCTGCTATCAGAACTTTGCCATCCTAATGTATATGTCATAATGTACTAACCAGTGAGGTCGTAGAGCTGTTGCATCTGTCTGGTTGGGTCTTTTCTTGTTTCTCTTGTTCATTGGTGCAGGGGGGGGATACAGGATTTTTGTTTGGGGGGGGGGGGTCCAAACTTTAAAATCGCCAGACTAAGTTAATGTATTTTTTTATATTATATAAAATTGAATAATTTTTTTAATGGGGGGGGGGGCGAACCCCCAAGACCTCCCACCCTAGATCCGCCACTGTGGTGTGATGCTTACCAGGTGCTGTATCTTCAATTTCATATCAGGCATTTCAGTTGTGGCTACAAATGCAATAGTGCATCGACCATAAGCATTTGTTTTCCATTTAGTTTATATCTGATGTCAAAGTCATATGGTTGTAAGTGTAGTATCATTCACTGCAACTATACTGGGGGATTTGGTTAGGTTTCTTGTGAATCTGTTCAAGTGAATGATGATCACTCTCGACCAGAAAGATTCGTCCGTGTACTACAGCAAGTAGTTCGCATTCGATATTTGCGTACAGGGTTTCTGATGGTGTTAGTGCTTTGGATGCAAAGGCGATTTTTCTGTTGTCATGTAGTAGAACTGAACCTATGTCTCGGCTGAAACGTCAAGTTCAAGAATGACTTATTTCTTTTAGTTATAGTAAGTATTGTCTCTGCACTGGTAAGGCTCTATATTTTGTCAAAACTCTTCCATAGCTTCAGAGGTGTAAGTCATGGTCTGTTTCTTCTAAACCGTTTACTTGTATGTCATCTGCAATGCAGTTGTGATATGCCTCATCCACATTTAATTTGAAAACATTTTGACTCATGCGTAGTTCAAATGGCATTGTAGGAATCTGTACCAACCAAATGGAGTGCTGAATGTTGTCAGTAAGGATCACTCTTCATCTAGTTTAACATTCCAATTTCCGTTCTGGGCATCAAATTTACTGATCGGCTTTGAATAAGTCAACTTTTGTGTAATTTCTTCAAGTGTTGGTGTAAGGTGGTGTTCCCATTTGATTGCAGTGTTTTCTGGATTCAAACATAGTCGTAATCAGGCCATTTTCTCGCGAGAGTTGACTCAATCAGTACGTTGGTTAATTATATTATTGATTTCCATCTCAGTTAGTTCTGTATTGCATCTGTTTTGGAGCTTTATTGGTATTCAGTGAGCTGCATGTACTACAGGTGGTACATGTACTACAGGTGGTACCTTTGGGTCTCAAATGATGTGGTAGGTATAGTTTTCAAAACACCTGACTACATCATCAAAGCAGTCTTGATACACCCATAGTATATGGTACTTGTCTCGTATTGTTCTTCAGTGGTGTGTCACTATCAATATAGTTATAGAGCTCTTCTGTTCCGTTTGGTGTTTGGTATGTTTTGCTGCGTTTGTTGTTGTGGGGTTTCCTTTTACAGCACAATGTAATGCGTGCTTTTATGACTATGATGGCAGGACCTGTTGCAGTTAATTTTAGTTTTTTCGGTGTTGGTAAAATATTTTTATCCATTCCAACTGTTTGATTTGTGACCCTCTATATGCTGTTCGAATCATGTTTGTTCTTGCAGTGTGTTTGGTTTGGGGTTTTCTTTACTATCCATTAACAAATAATATGAAATATTCGTAATGTGAGTACGTTGTACTGGGCACCTGTGTCAACCTTGCATTTCAGGTTTATTTTCTGTGTCAGTTTGGCACGTTCAATTTGCAGCGCAGTGTGTACTTCCTCTCAGTGATAGTTCTTATTGTCAGGGTTACTTCTTCTGTCATTACATTTGTGTTGTACTTCATATCATGTATCTGCTGTATATTAGGGCGTTGTGTAGGTGGATGATATTGTATTTTCTCGGAGGATTTGCTTACTCATATGCAATATCATGCATTTTCCCACAATTGTTACATATTTTTGTCTGTTGCTGAGGCTTGTAGTTCTATGACCTGCTATACATACTATACTCTGACTGTATTCACAGATTTATTTGGTGATGAAGAGTCCTGGTTACTCAATCTTATTTGTTTGTTGCCTCGAAACTGCTGGCTACATCTATGGAATCTTTGAGTGTAAGCTTCCCATCACGCCCATTCAATTTCTTTTGAACATCTGAATGTCATAAACCCCATATTAATTGATTCACTAACCTTTCTTTCATTTCTTTGTCAAATCCGACCTTACATTTGGCTGCAAATTCTTTAATTTTGACTTGAAGTTGTTCACTGGTTCTTGTCTCATGTCCTGAAACTGGTATTTATGTTGACTTGCATTCAAGGTGCTGCACAAATTATCAAACATTTTTGTCAGGTTTCTTTCAATCGTCTGTGTCATCAAAATCCCAGCTGTTGTACACATCAAGTCCTTTTTTTCTTACCCATAACAATAGATAGCCAGCCTTTTCTTTATCAGTGCACTTTTTTGAATTTGCATGTTGTCACTATATCAGAAGCTCCCTAGTCCATCTGAGGGGCTGGCAACGTGGCTTGTAGCGTCATCTTTATGGCTTTCAAAACCAAGATATATCACCCACAATTGCTGTCACCATCATAGGCTTCCTACCAGAGGTCTGAATTTTCACCTTCGGGGTAACACATGGTTTATCTTAATTGGTGGTTTCTTCAACGGCTGTATCCATTACTGCCTGAGTTGAGTATCCCTGCATATTGATGGTTACAGAGTACATGGGCCCAGAACCCAAATGGTATGTAACTTTCCATGGCACCGTATTTCACCACACCATCATGTCTTTGTTTCCAAGTCATCTATATTAGTAGGTATGTCATTCTCAGTGATTATTGGAAGGCCCTTATTCTTTGATTGGGTCATGTTTTGACCTGATTCACAGACCCTCTAGATGGGGACACTCTCGCTTACAAAGGCTCATAATACCACATGTATAAAAAGGGGAAAGGGACCTGCTACGACTTTGTCATCATTGTTTCCATGGTAGAGCTCTGACATAGAAGGTTCCAAACATGACATCATCACATGTCTAAAATCACGTGAGAGTTAAACGTGTCATTAAACTGTCCAGATGGAGAACGTTGTCATATCCCATGGTCTTTACAGACACTTCATCAGGACTACCATCACTGTCAGTGCCTGTATGACCAGCCCCACACTTGATTTATATGTTGATACCAACCAACTCGATCTATCAAGTCTTTACTGTTTTAGAACGCTGGTTGACCATAATGACCAGCCTCTTTGTCAACACATCTCGGACAGAACCTCATAACAGCTTATTTATATATATGTTTGTCTGGCACAACTGCATAGGACAGTGTTGCCGCATACAGTACCATGTCTGCTCAATCTGATTACTTTTTTGTTCGACTTGAGTTGTCTTAGGGAGTTCCCTAAACCACAATCTCTTCTCTAACTTCTCCACCAACTTGCTATAGCGAATCTCTAGATCCCGGTCTACTAGGGGGGTGTAATGATTACTAGCTTTACCTTCCAAAAAACAACACAGAAAGTCTATACATACCAGATTAAGGTAGAGATACTGGTTTGTGGGCACTTGGGAGTGAAACTTTTTTTTTTGCTTTTTATTATCCAAAAAGTCTTGGCTATAGACTGTTAAAATTTTGTAGAATTGTGAATAGTGGAACATACTCAAAAAACGATTTTAAAATATAGATAACAGGTGCAAAAATTCTCTCTCTTAAATGCTTAGCAAGATTTAGCAAGGCTGTACATAAATAATAAAAAAAAACATGGTGAAAAAAAGAAATGACGGGATCTCCATATTATGAACTATATTTAACTTTTAACAAAACTAAAATACATTTAAATTTGGAACTGTTACAGCCATTATAATTATAAGCATTAGCAAACTTCTTACTGAGTGAATTGTTATGCAAATTAGCAATTATCTCAGCTTCTTTTCAGTGCACATCCCAGAACTTTAAAAAAATAGCTTCTAGACGGTTTGACCTTTTGTTTTGAAATTTTCACAAATGATTGACAATGTGTTTATCTTCAAAACGCCGCCGGGGCATTGTTTTTGATTGAACAGTGTTACAACAATCGTACAGACGACTAGCCAGGGTGTTAATTTATGCATAAACTTGAAGTAGTGAAATTTGGGCTGCTGCCCTGCAAAATTGACAACAGGTAGACAGTTTTCAAGACGGCACTTTCTTCATAGTGAACAGATGTACCCACAAACCAATTTTGACAGGGAACAGAAGCATGGTTTGGGAGCTATTTTTTTTTAAATCACTTTTGACCAAAAAAGCACATTTTTGTGCATATCTCAAACTACAGTGTCCATAACAAAAAAATGCTAACAAATTATTTAAATTTATACAATAAGCTTTCCGAAAACATAGTTTTGTGGACATGGGAGGTCATCTTGGTTCCTAATTAACTAATTAAAATACCTGTCGGGTAAACTGCATCTGTACCTTAAACCACTGTTAACCGCTTGAGCGTACTTGGTGAAATTAATTAAGAAGGTTCATAATTTTGAACTTCCATCACACATCAAGAATACTCAACAGTTTTGGAATGGGGAAATAATTTGTACTGATGATAAAGATCTATTCCTTATCGGACACACACAAAGGATAAGATAAGAAAGTTGCTCATGGGGCCAATAAAGTGATAGTCTTACCTTGTTAATATTAGGGTAATACTGTTCATACTATTCAACTGTAATATAGCAGTCCGGGTTCACTTTCCCAAGACAGAGAACTGGTGGTGCTGTACTTGTATTAGGATTATCAGTTCAGCCTGGCGCAAGTTCCCGGATGTTCAACGATCGGAACTTCAGCCACAGTGATGAACCTTCGGTGATACTTCAATCACATAGGCAATTTACAGTAGCGTTAGTCCCAAACCTAAATTCTTGGGTAACTAGCTTTCAAAAGAATGACCGAAACAGTTCTGCATGAGACCTGGAAAGTTCCAAGGAGCACTGACAGGAGAAATCTCTCTGCAACAATGTGCTGCCGAGACTGTTCTATCGTCTATGCGCAGGGATCCCTGAGGTTGTCCGAGCTGGGTCAGTAACCACCCCCGTCCTAAAATGACCCTCCTCAATAGATTGGGTATCTCTTAGGTAGTAGTGGTAAAGACAGTTTGCGTTCTCGAGAAGCCTGCCATCAGCACATGCTTGAGGGGGGTATCTGACGCAAGAGCCAATGAGTTAGCAATCACATGGACCTCATGCACTCATACTTGGTGTCTCTGCAGAGCCTGTGGGGGTGGGGCAGAAATCTTGGAAGCTCCACTGTTGGGCCTCTCACTCGTCGCCGCAGTACTTGAGGCACCGGTAGACAAGTCGGAGGACTTTCCACTCATGCTACACTCCATTCACACACGCTCACATTACTGCATACGTGACTGCTGCGAACCCGAGCAACGCGGTCAGTCTCAGTAATTTGCACGCAGCCTTATAACGCATCTCAGGCCTTAGAACCCAATTTATTACAAATATTCTCTAGGCAAAACCCTGAGCACCGCACACAGAACAAACACAAAAGGCATTTGCTATGTGGGTTCCAAGCTGGTAAATCCTGGTGGCCAGTACCATACGATAGACTCGATCTTAGGGGCGACCAAAAGGAGGTTAGGAGTCTCTGGCATGTTACCTTTTCATTTCTAAAAACACATTGGTAAAAATGAACAAGACATGCATAATTTTTTAGAGAAACTAATTACAGTTAAAAGCTGACACAAAGAGATCAAACAACATGGCCGAATTTGCATCACCCAAATTTTATCCTACCAGCCACAGCGTTGGCTGCTTACGCAGGTGACTGCTAGCCAGACCACAAACCCAGACAGGAAAAAATCTGGATGACTAAAATGCATTGTTTTCATCGAGAGTGATGGGGAGGCAATATGGCGCTGTCTCATTGCCACAGACACTGGGTTCGTGATGTGAAGGAAAATCTTGATGTTATGGGGCCTCCCCTGCCCTAGATTTCTCTCATCATTAGCTGAATCACAGATTAATGCCTACAGTTCAAAATAGTCATTTTAACTGACCGGAGTCTATGGTGGCTAATTGAACGTAGTAAATTTTAATGGGTGATCCCAACATGACCTACAGTTGAAAATACAGTACAGGCCAGTGTTCATTTTCCAATAAGGGTGGGCTAATAAGTCTGTCACCAGTCCACTGCAACAGAGCAGTATTGTTCGCGACCAGATTCTTGATTAAATCATTCTCCAGGTGCACTTACTTCTTTGGTGCCATTCCAAAAATATTCACTTGGAAGCAAAACACCTAAAGGCTTTCAGTGGATAAACTGTGTGTTTCCACTAACAGATTATACAAAAGTCATTGGGCAAATTGCAGAGATTGTGAATCTCACAGAAAAGATTACACTGTCAATGACACTATAAATCTATTGTTTGTTCTCTGGTTGTCGAAAATGAAAAGCATTTAAATTAAATTAATATAGAAACAACAGAATCACATCCTTAGGTTTGCAAAAACTTTATTCAACCAGTTAATGTCAACAGAAAAACAGAATTACATACATTGAATACAGTCAAAACGTACATCCAGGACAGACCCCTTCTTTTAACATAGGATTTGGATGAGCCTATCCAACTGGGATAAATAAAGCATGCAACAAAAGTGTGTAAGGCTGCTTTAAAACTTGATAATGTGCAGCACATCTGTCTAACGCTTGAACAAAAAAAAAAACATATATAAACAGAAGTAAAATATTGACCTCCAAAACATCAACCTGCATATGCAGTTGAGGAGTTGGCAGAGAAAACCAGATGCCTGGATATATTTGTTATATATTCAAAAGTAAAATAGCCCCCCCCCCCCTCCAAATATCAATCCATACAAATATCCAAGTTTTAACCTTGTGTATACTAACCCTCTCAACTATATATTGCAGTACTGTAAATATTAATTTATACCATTAACATACTCCCGTATTCTTGTGTGTTATGTGCAAAATATTATGGAATAAATACAAAACTAAATTTATATTCAGGGGAAAAAATCAAGTAGGTTATAGGTTAGTGTGGAACAATGTGGTGCCTAAAAATCAAGTCAAGACATATTTGTACAGAAATCGTAAGCTTATGGCATGCACTCCATTATTTAAGTCGACACATGCGTATCAATTCTTGTCTGCAGACACCAAACATTGTTGAATCAAAATACAAGCATATATTATGAAGGTAAAGTTCAATTTTGTAAAAAAAGATATTTCGGCTGTAACAGTGCAAATGTGTCAAATAGAAATGCATATATGCCTTATTTGGTGATTCTACCTCCTAATAAGGTGAGTCCTGAAGTAGAATACCTTGTGTGAAAGAATGCTATGCATTACAGCATCCAATATTGATGTGCACATATGCAAGCTACATGCAACTCTATCACAATTAATATTGACAGTTCACAAAAGTTATAGATCCCGCAGACATGTTTGGGATCCAGAGCCAACAAAAACATGCCAGCATATTGAACAAAACTCAATTGTCACTTACAATGTTATAACTCATTTTTTTATGAGTAAAACCAAAGTGTCACAGTATAATGGAATAATAAATAGTGATGTCATAAACAATAACAATAAATAATTATCTTTGGAATATTAACTGATAAAAGAAATTCAAAACGGTTTTGGAAATACTGTGGCCAATTACAGCTCTTTCAGCTACAACAGGATCCCATTGCAGCCAAGACAGTTCAGATTGTTATGTTGATACATTGTATCTAACCAATGTAGATAACATCTACAACAAAAGAGATGTTACCACTGAGACACCAAGCGAGATTTATTTTGTCTAAGGTGACTGAACTTATGTAAACATAATGCTGATTACCCTATGATTAGAACATACAATGAATGTTTGTAAACGTCATTAACTTCAAAACATAAAAAGAGCGACAGTTGCTATGTTCACGTTAAATGCAGAAATCATGCCCTAATTCTTCGATCTATTATTTGACTAAAACATAGAAAATTATACGCATATGATGATAATTGTTATATTGAAATTATACCATTTGCTGTTACGGTATTTATTACGAGTCATTATGCACATGAATCGCAAAGAAGTTTCAAAAAATAAATATTTTTTCTACATTGATGTAGCATTGCAAAAAAACGGTTGCAACAGCACATAAATATGCTTCGCAGACAACATTCTGCATTTATTTTATTCATTACTATAGCATCCCTCCCTTGTCATGTCATACTAGTATGAATCAGTATATACGTTTTATTTCATTCACCACTCAGGTCGCGATTTCAGCTTGTGCCGAGCCTTCAGGCAGCAAATCTCGACACAAGCAGATTTCGTGCCGAGATCTCTAACATGAACGCCACTAGTGTTTGATGGTTGTGTGCGAGTTTATGTTGTATGTAATGCCTTCTCAGCCAAGTCATTTTTGAGTACACATTGATGTTTACATGTTTTATGTATTCTCCTGGAAACTCTTATCAGATTTGATCTCAGTCGAGGTTGCAATGTGGACACTGATGTTGAAAGAGCTGTAGATTGTAAATGAACAAACACTGCTTTAATTTCACACAAATTTCCATAGGGCAATTTCATGTTTTTTTTTTAGACAGGAAGTGAGAGACATAATTTAGTCTATACAAACTCATTCAAAACATGTAACAGCTCACAGTATTTTATATTGGCAGCAACTAGTTTTGTGACATCTATTCAACCATTACATATACACAACCATGCACCAATTGAGAAAATTCAAAAATACTTCTCAAAATCAGTCCATTGTGCGTATTGAAAACTAATTTTCAAATTTGGTGTAAAGAAATAAAACTTAATCGAATGCCTAGATATTGTGAACAGACAACAGTTTACTGATTATAGGAATATGAATTAGTTTTTGATAGATGTCTTAAGAAAGTTGACAGAAAAAATGGAGCAATTTTAATGAAATTGATAATAGGGATGAAACCCTCACTCTGCCATTCATAAAACAATGGTTAACAAAGACGTGCTAGGGTAGCTATGAACAACATACTTAGCAAAATATGACCTAGTACTTGTAAACTTTAGGTAGGTGTGGGACTGACCTGATCCTACTTGCATTATTTAACAGTTCCTATGCAGACACACAAAACTATTTTAAAATGTAAATTCTTTGCAACACACCTGAGACATATAATTCACTTAATTTCAATATTAATGATACTTGTTCGATAAAAATAGAGATTTGTATCAAAACAAACCACCAATCTAGTAAATTCACTAAAGATCATTTGTGGCATCACCAACTGAATAAGGAATTATGGGTAAAGAAACAGTTTACAACATACAATTTGTATCAAGTTTTATCTCAAATTCACTTATTTTTTTTCTGAACAATCTAAACAAACCACAGCATCAATTTCAAAAGTTTATGTTAAATTATACTTTCATTTGTTTATTTACATTTTCTATGCATATTAATGAATGAAAGAATCCAACTCTCATAAAATATATCAACTAATAAACAAAAAACATTCAGTGTGTTCAGTACCAAACAAACCAGTACAAAAAAAATCACTATAAAACTTGCATAATATTTATCATAAAAATTCTTGTCTTATTTTCACTTTCTTTATACATTCCTCTTTGTACTGGTGTTTGAAAATAAACCACTCTAATCATGAAGTACCCTGATCATTTTCATTGTCATTATGTCCAGCATATTGTCTACAGGTGTATGATATGAATATTTTAGGAAGTAAAAACTTCAACAATATCCAGTTAATTTCTCTGTATGAAGTAAAGGACAGTTATGATACAATTCCTGTGTTCGAAGATAAATAAAAGTAAAAAAAAAAAAAAATTTGCTGTTTCTTTAAAGAATGACCATGAAAAACAACAGCGAAAACTGTACAAAGTGTGTTAAGTGCATGTATTGAGAAAGATCGTATATTAGTGACACCGTAAAATGGAGATAATAGGAATTTTAGTGTAACTTGATAGTTCTACTCTTCATCAATGCACTCTCCCATAGCAAAGCGATAACCAGCCATATTGGAAATACCATGATAATGAACAAATGCGGCTCCAACAACAAGAACATGAAATATTTGATGGCTCTGGAACTACAGAGATAAAAATCAAAAATAAAATATGAGAAATAACAAGAAAGCAATATTAAAAGATTGAACAGAAATACATTGTATATGTTTGTCAACATACAGAAAATATGATGTGCATCTAGTTTCAACAGTTTCAAAATTCCTGAAAATTCAAAGACTATGCAAGGAATTGTTACTGTATGCATGCATGTCTGGGCAAAATACATCAAATACAAATTTTGGTTAATATGCCATTTTAATAAACATAATACAGAATATGCCCATAAAATATTTGCCATATTTGTGGTTAGAATTGTGTTTACCGTATACACTTACCACAATATCACATTTGCCAGGAAAGAATCTCTCTGGGACCCGGACAGCATAAAGAACAGCTCCAGTGATATACATAGCACCCATCAGGACCATCCAACCTATAGCACCAATCTCAAAAGATTGGACGAAGCCTACACGAATGAGAAAGTGTATAGCAGGAATCACAGCACTCAATCCCATTGCAATAAACACACCTGAAAATAAAAATATAATTGTTGTAATATTTAGCTTGTTCAACCCAATGACATATTTATTAGGCATATGTTATTCAGGAACCAATCAGTTGTTCTACTGCATGTTCAAAACAACAGGCAAAATAAATGCAAAAATTGGTACAGAGCATGTTCACATGAACTCTCAATAAACACTATTCAAAAAATCACAGATGTGCATGAAGTCGTGTATAGTACAAAATGCATGAATGAACATGAACATAATATGCATGATTGCAGGTAAAAACAATATTTGCATAGGACACATTACACCATAGAGCAGGATAGAGTAAAATTAGTAGAAAAATAATTATTAATGAATCTAAAACAAGATTTCTACACAGAATAGATTGAGCAACTAAAGCATGTTAAATATAGCTGACGTAGAACATGTTGTATGTGTGAAAATAAACCATATCTCACCTGCCCTCAATGGACGAAACTTTGGTGTACTGAACTTGTCCCATAGAGATACTGTTATAGCAATTAATCCAAATATGCTTATCAGAGCAATATATGCATAGCGGGCCACGTGTTCACAATAAAAACTATAGTATAACCATGGTATAAAAGAACCAACAATCAGGAAAGAGATTCCAGAGTAGTCCAATCTAAAAAATACAAGAAATAAATGTTTATTAGTTGATTTTGTTTGATACAATGCAATGGAGAATAACATTTCATTATTATAGAAACGAGGTAAAAGAGAATGAGTGGGTGGTTGTACATGTGCAACATATTGACTTGTTTTGTGGTGTAAACAAGGAGACCACAAAGCAATTTTAAAATTTAAACAAGTTTACTGCAAACAACATTAAATTCTATCTCTGCTAGGAACAGGAACAGAATAGTCAGATGTCTGATGACCAGGACCTGCACTTTCTGTAGAGTCAGCTATTTTTGCATGTAGGAGAGTGGCAGATAATATGAAGTGCACCCTCTGTGTTCCTCAAAGAAATGTTTTACAGTTCATCCACAGAGGGAAGCCAATTCATCCATATGTATCATGATTCTCATGCTAGCATTATGATTTATTAAAATTTATTTTATGATTATTGGATACCTGTTGAATTTTGTTTAAGCAGTTCTCCTGAATCCATAATTAGGTTTTTAATGTCAGGCCAGTAAAAGTAATTAGTTTAAGACAAAAAAGGTGGCACTGCAGAAGATAACGCAAAGGGTACCTCATTGGCTCCATATCCAGATACAGTGGCACCCAGGGGAATTAGCTAAAAGTGCAGATAGATTATGCAGCTGTACACAAGCTTAGTGACAATACATTGCAATACAATGGTAGTGTGTACAACAATTACAAACAAAAACAAGTGCCACGAGTCTCCATGTATCATCACTGCTCTAACTATTAATGGGTACTATGATTCCAGATCTACAGCAAGGTCTACCCCATTATCAGGAACATAATCAGCACTCAATGATCAAAGGGAGTTACACCCGGGATACAGGATGATAATTTGCAAATTGCTGTATGGAAAGACTGTAAAATCATGTGTTTCATGACAACAGCAATAGAGGTGAGAACAAGGTGAGGACCCAGTATGAGTAGACGTACAAAACACCCTACCAATGGTAACTACATGTACCAGCCAGTAAACATTTGATACCCATTTATGTAGTTATCCTTTACAATAAATATTTGGGGGTTGATTTGAGTGATCCAATGATGTCCTACTATCACCCCAGCTTTACCAAGTCATGTTGAATGCATTTATCACTTTACAAACCAACAAATTTAAATGAATATCCTTATAATATCAAATCTGCTACTAAAATATTTCTCCTTGTACAGTATGTAAATTTCTGTAGAATTGTAAATCATGGACAATGCTCGAACAACACTAGAAATGTAATCATATAGTTATAGTTATATAATAATCACAAAGCATCAATACAGCAGTAGCTCACTGATGTAAAACAACTGATTTTGATAACCCTCGTCATTGATTTTAATTCTATCTTGTAACTCGAGGTCAAACCTAATCAACTCCATGCTCCACTAACTGGCCATACAACCCCCTCCCCTCTCAACTACTCAATTTAAACAAGCATGTACATGTAATAAATTGTATTTATGTCGGTTGCTGAGCAATACAATTTGGATATGACGCATGTTTTTGCCTCTATATCATCCAACTACAAAGCATTGAATCACCCACATGGCATGATATATGGTGACGCATTACAGTGGATCAAAAGGCTAAGGCTAAATATATGTAAATAGGCAACAGCTTTTATCTACCTCACATGTTTAACTCATGATATACAATGTATGTACAGACACGACTACACCATGTAAAAGTCTTAATCTTCTGAACTTTAGACTCTTCCATGGACTTTGTTCACAGCACACTTAATAACAAACACCAAAACACCTGCTACCAGTGACTATTTTTTTTAAATTAGTCATGATTATATTTAGGTGTATCATGATAGGGATGTGTCAAAACTAATTGACAGTTAGGCTCCCTTCTTAAATCTTTCTGAATTGAAAATAGCACAAGAGGAGAAGAACATGTAGTTGAATTGGACAAATATCCTACCAAGAAAGCTATCAGACAACCTGGTGTAACTCTGTAACGTGATTATGTTGGGTATGCAAACATTAAAATAAGATACAGGTATGCATTCAAGCTGTAAACAGACGAGTCCACTTAGAACTAAATTTAATTTACTACAACAATTATTTCTTATGTTGTTAACCTAACTAATATTATACATGTACACATCACCACAAGATCATTTTCAAATTTTGAGTTTCTTTAAAGTAAATGAACATGATTAGCTAAAGGCAATGCATGTCTCAATTGTGAAGTAGTTAAACAGTCCGCCAATACTGTAAGACCATTAACATTAATTATCTGCCTGGTGTCCCTGATATGATTAGTTATGCATTTTTAATAATATCACCATATTATATGCTTATTAAATAAGTTGAAAAAATCATGGGACCAATGTCTTCAATAAAGCACTGGTTGAAGGTCTCTATCTGCAATAGTGCTCCAGATATGATATTTGTGCATTTTTTAATAGGTCACATCATCATATATGGTGTTCCGGTTGTGATATTTATATATTTTTAATTAGGTCATATAAACATACATGTGCAGTATTACTAAGCTTTACACGAGTAAACTTTATTTTAGTTTCATATGGGAAAGAACTGCAGCATACTGATTAAAAACCCAGAGCACTATTCAGTGACAGACAGAGAATATCTCACATTGAATACACATCTCGGGTAAACACACTCCTAAAGTAATTAGATCACTACAAATATGGTGATGACAAGCTTTTTCTCCAGCATACATGCTTAGTTTCAAAATAGGCTTGACTAATGATTCTTACAAGTGTAAAAGTAGACACAGATCAAACACGATAAAACACACACATATTGACTTGCGGATATTAGACAACTTAGTTAGGTAAGAAGCCATAGAAGGCAGCACATGTATGCACTATGATGTTGACTTACTTGCTGAACATTTTCGACACTTTGTAAGAGTGGCAGTACACTGTGTGAAACACCCAAGATAAGCCAAGACATAGTATGGCACCGGTGAAGAACGCCATAAAGACAGCTTTTTCTTGCCATGTGTATTCAGATGGATGTACCAAAAATATTCCAGTCAGTATAACAAAAGCTACAAAACCTATAGAGAAAATATTTTTTTATTAATCATGATGCGTAGAGGCATGTAACAACAAATATACAGATGACTTTTCAGATTATTTTTAAATGCTACAGATACACCCCTTCTAATTTCAGATGCTAATAGATTCAACACTTTGGGGTTATCACAAAAATACCATGTGATTGTACTGCCAGACACATAGTGGAAGTCAATGCTTTCTAATATGCTGTATATTTTGCAGTATTCTTTTGATAACTTTATTTTTAATAGCCCAAAATGTCAGCGAAAAGTATTGATGCCTGCGTTTGCTGTGTTTGACAATTCAGTCACATACTACGATGTTGCTACATCTAATATAAAGAAAGGAAAGTGTTGAAAATAAGAAAGACATTCAAATGTACCTATAATACCGTACTTTTGAAAACATGCATAATGCTACCCTAACAGACATTAGACACTCAAATTGGGCCATTCCAGTTTATATCTGCACCCCCCCCCCCCCCTGTTGACGAGTTTGTGAGTTTACTTCATACAGGGTATAATTTCCATGGGTGTACAAGTCATACAAAGTTTTATTTCTAAATCACCATTCACCATACAGTAATGGAAATCCAAAACTATAGGTCCTACTTATGGTGTTGATGAGTTCCTTTGTGACACCATACAGAGTAGAATTTCCAAATATAACTCTCATCATATGCTAATTTACCAAGTTCAAAATTTTATATCTGATAATGGAAATCCAAACTAGTCCTGATTCATGGTGTTGATGAGCTCATTCGTCCCACCATCATTATCTAATTTCAGTAATAACTATTTCATACTGGCCCAATACAGTCCGAATTCCAAGTTTTTTTAGTCATACAGTGTTGGAAATCCAACCTCATCAACTGGTATGTGGTGAGATAAACTAGGTCATAGTAGCCATAACTGCCTGGATTTCCAGAATTTTTTTTTCCATACTTGTCTGGATTTCCAGATTCTGTTTCTCCATATACAGTTGGAATTCCGGGGTATTTTCCCCATCATACAGTGCTGGAAATCCGACCTCATCAACAGGGGGGATGCAAATATAAACTGGAATGGCCCATTGTAGATTTATAATTTTATTTTCTCTGTTTGTGTGTGACAGAAAGCGTTGAAGTTGAATTTTATTTGCATTTCAAATCAACAAACTGATATTTTGTATGCTATTATAATCACTCGGGCCGAAATCTGCTGGTTTGATTTTGATAACCTCCCTAATAATCAATATTTGCAGAACATAAACACAAGTAAGTTTATACTTGCCTGTGAAATAATGTAACTGGTTTACACTACTGTGATTGTTTGCTATTAAGCCAATGTGCTGTTTGTTCTTATTTGAAACTTCTTTGATACTTTCAGTTACCAACAAAATTAAAGCGGGGGAGTCGTCACCTGCGCATGTGTCAGATGGCCATAGCGTGTCATTGTTTACAAACAAGCGTCTACCCATGAGCCTTTGCTCTTTTAGTGCGAGTTGTTATCGTCACTTGGGACTCAATTCATTTCCCGCGCGTACACAGGTGACACCCCTTTCGCTTTAAAACCTATGCAAATTATTCAATTAAAATCACCAAAATATGTTTTGTCATTTTTACTGTCAAAATTTATGAGGCATATTTTAGAACCAATTGAAGTCCTTTCATTTTTACCTGACAACATAACTTCAATACTGATGACAATATTCTTGTTATGTTGCAGCCCTGTCATTATTATGGTATTTGGGCAATAATGAATTGAAATAGCGATAACAAAATAGGGCCAAAAGATCACCCACCCAAAAAGTTGCTTGCGGCAAAATCAAGTGAAGATGGTCAGCCATACTCTTTGCATTATATTAACCTAGAAAACTACTGGACAGATGCAAAAGATGAAGATGAAAATATTAACATCCACAGACTCCAAAACAATGATAAGATGATTATGTTTAGATGTTCTAAATCCTAGTATTAAAGTTGGGCTACTCCCCTTAAATACAAAGTGTAGGATCGACTCATCATCTGATGTGACTGCACTTGTGAAATCTATTATCTGTATTTATTTATTTATTTATATAGGCAAGCTGCTGATTATTAATCATCAAATACAATTACAGGTCACAGGAACACCACTTTGCACTGAGTGCACATATAAGACCCACCAACACATGCTATCTGAGGCCAAGACATGAAGGTTATAATTCTAACACTGGCTACTTCAACTTATCAACCCATTGACACGAGTTCACAATTAAACTAAAGATAAATAGATATTATCGAAACAAATCTTTTACACAAATTGACTTTATTATGTTGACTGTTTCTGAGTGACATCTAATATCTAATCTTGTCAATAGTAGATAGAAAAGTGCCACATTCGTCTCATCATATTGCAGTAGATATGGAAATCATGTGATGTGACAGTTCACAATACATATATATAAATTGCTATTTTGGCATGTGATGTGCAGATATTGTGTGTGATGTTTAACCCTTTGAGCTCTAAAGTCTCGCTCTTTTCCACATAAAATATTTCAAATTTTTTTTACTAAAAAACTAGAAGCAATGTCACATTTTATCTGTTCTTCTTTTGTTCCTGTACTACAGTGCGAGAAATTTTCTATATCTGTGGTTGGAGTTGTAACAAATAAAATAATTAGAAGTGAAGGAGGGAGGATAGCTTACCAATAAGATGAGTCCATATGTTACCCGTTTCAGTGTGTACTCGAAAAATAGATTTGAAGCAACGTCTGAACGAAGCGAGTGGTGGTCTATGGTAGTGCTTAAGGAAATCATTATCTTTCAACCAGACAGGCAGATGGTTGAATGATATTACGTTCCAACCTTCCTCCCAAACATGTCGAACAAATTTCTCAACTTTCTCAACAGTTGCAGAGTGGTGAGCAGGGAGTGGCGTGGTTTCGGGAATTTCTGGGTCAGTTTCGTCACTCTGGAGAATTAAAAAAAATACACACTGAATGTTAGCCTACCCATGAAAGTTTACAAGAATAAAATAATTTATACCTCTACAACAGTTACGTGGATGTTATTCAAAAATATGCAAACCAGTTGCTAATAATTTCATAAGCGTACATCGTTGTACCATTACAAGTGCATCTTCAATAGAAGCGCATGTCAACCAACAGTTGCAGGTGTTGAGGACTGGATCATTAAAAATAGACTTGTTCTGACCATAAACATACGTTACTAATTGAGCAAATACGGTAATATACAAGAAGGCAGAAGTGGAACACTAGTGACAGGTACTAAAGGCAGGTTAAAGTTACAACTGGAAAAAAACATTGATGGATTAGCAATAGCACTGCATGTGCAAAAGAAAACAAAAATATAAATAGAATTATGTATTACTTAGAGCAAGACATTCTTTTCGATAACAAATGCATAATACTAGAACTAATGTATTTCCCTAGTAGCTACTACGATTCCTCGGAATATTATTTTCCAAGATGAAGACTTTTCAGGTCGGTATATGTTGTATCAAACGAAAAAAATGTAAAAAACACTGCTGTTCACAAAATAAAATGCTAAACACACAGCCTGATTTGCATACATTAGCTTAACACATGAGCCTTTGTTTTAGTCTTTGAATGTGTGAAGAATCTATGGAGCCTTCCCATATAAGTGTAGTGGCCATGAAATATTTCTTTATATTGCAGAGTAAAAAGTATGTGGATTACCGTGCAGTGAAATTAATAAATTGCAATGCAAAACACAAAAATTACAATAGACATCAAGGCAATGAAATTCCCTACACTTTATTGCAAAACTTCATTTATTCATGTAAAACTGCTTAGATCTTCTACTGACCATGTTTTCAGGCACACCATTCATAGTGGCTGACAAAACTTAATTAAAGTTTGAATGAAATGAAAGCACATGCTAATTAAAAAGAAGAAACAAACACCATATCATCTACATGTGATTTGGAAGCTTAAGCTTTAGACAACACTGCAACATGGGAACGGAATTTGCTATACATGTTTTATTATTGCATGATACAATGCGCTTCTAAAACTTAATATTAAAAAGCTTCCAAGCAGAGAGGGTCTCACCTTAATTGAATGCTCAAGAAAACAAAGACATAAAAATATTCATTTTTATGAAAACTGACAATGATGGGATGTAATTTTGTTGGCAGTAGACAATACTGGATTATATACTCTGGTCTGTGTTATTGAACAATTATATTTCACCAGAAAAATGTTCATTAGGTAGCACTGATTTCTACATTACAAAAAATATGATTATTCACAAATAAATACTGTAAGCTAAATAAATGCATTTTTTTCATTAAAAAACATTTACTTAAGAAATAGCATTGTGAATCTGTTGTTGGATGTGAATGCAGAATGTTTAGTCTATTGAACAGTGATGACAGTTGATGATGGCAGTGTGTTTACGAATATAATACATAGCGTTTGATCACCAGACCATAATTCTATTTTCTCATGGCTGCTATTGTAGTCCATACATGTGCAACACAAAAATGTGTATGCACACAGGGTGCATACACATACACAATGAAGGCAGAGAACACACACAATACACTGTACATTGACAATTCAAACACTGAAAATTGGGAAAAAGGAATTGCACTCTTTTTTGCAGTGCTTCAATACACAAAATGTTGTAACCCCATTCTTGATGTTTTTAGTCATTATGAAAGTCATTCACATGTAAACTAAATTACCAGGTATTATAATATGATGTGGATTTAGACAGATAAATACGGCTTGTGACATTCAAATCAAATAGTTTTAGCAGATAAATACAATGCACAACTTTAAAATGTGATAAAGTTTGACTCTAGCAAACATAATACATGTGTAAACATTTGAAAATGATTCAAGTAGTTTTTCAGACAAAATACACTGATTTCTTTATTATATAGAGTTGATGAACATCAATTTCAGGACTTGAACTTCGGGGTTGAGAGGACACATATTTGCAAGGCCAAAATTGATAAAATTGGCTTAGCCTATAGGAATAGTACCAACAAAAATCAGTATTTTATAAGGGCAACAAGGCAAACTCAACAAATTACATTTGATGTCTCTGTAAAGTTCAAGATCTGTCATTTGTGAAGGTGACCTCCACTGTAGTTGATTTTACACTACAGTTAGTATGTACCGGTATATTCATTCTAAAAGATCTCTTTCTCCATGTCTGTACATGTAGGGCACGAGGGAATTCTAAAACATATTCATCATAAACTTATCTATCTTAGAAATGTGCTTCCATGTATAGCACATAAATGATAAGAACAGATTTCAGGCATTTTATTATTTATATTCTTGTAAAAATCCCTATGGTAATAGCTTTAGCACAAATATAGATCTATACACTTTGGAAGTAAATTGTGATATTTCAGATATTCCAAGAACACATAGCGAGCAAATATGATGGAAAATATTACTATATCACAACCAGATTGCTTACTAGCAAACTGCAACAATATGCAAGAAGTTTAACTACATTTTGTAATAGTAAATTTTAACAGATTAGTTATTGAGGATGTCAACTTATTACGCCGGGACAGTGCATGGAGCGGGTGTCAAGTGTACACCCAGGAGTTTTTATGTGAGACACCTTCTATTGCCTATGTAATAACATTAGACAAACTTTTGAAACCGCCATATACATTTATTAATAAATAAGTCTGTGACCCTCTTTATTATATTTTTTTAGATATAGTTACGGACACAACAGAATTTTTCATAATTTAAACGACCATGTTTTAATTTTCCTACTAGAGTCCCATGTATTAATATACACTTCCATTCACCACGATGTAGCCACTTGTTTATTTTTAACATAGCTATAGTCACAATACATTCATGAACATCAGCAATTTCCTAGAACTTTTATGAAACTGTCTGTATCGCTTTTAATATCGACGTTAGAGTTTAAATTTTGTGAAAAAAAAATCAGACAATGTGAGAGGTGATTAAAAAATAATAATATCAACATAGGAAACATTTAAAAGGAGTTAAAACAGAAGGCAGCAATTCTTTAGATTAAGTATGGCTTACTTTTGATTTAGTAATAGAAGGGGTGATATCAGTGGTAGAAACAACAGCAGATGGAACACAAGACTCAGTTTGTGGTATTTTGCACACAGTGGGCACCTGTTCATCGCTGTCTTCTTGTCGTTTTTCCTTTATCATCAGATCAATTTCTTCAGTGTCTTCATCGTCTATTCGGATGATTTTCTTCTCACCCTTCTCAAAAGAGATAATGGTCATCTGCATGTTGGCTGAGGGTGATGTTCTTTTAGCTACGATACTACCACCACAAGTTTCGTTGGAATTCGGACTAACGTGTCGTCGTTGACGAATGCATTGTGAATCCAGATTGTTTTCCAGCTTCATTATGGAAGGGAAAAAATAATAACATTTACAACTTTGAATTTGACTACTCTGTTCTGCTTCTTTATTATCACTACTATTACTACCAGCTTTTTATGCTGTTAAGGTAGCTAACAACACGCGTTCCCATATATCGTACCATGCTATTTTTAGATTTGACCTTTGCACCTTGCGTACCGGATGTGAACTTTGGTCGAACGAAACCGGCAATTACTCATTATGGCAAATAATTGTGTTACTTTTAGACGTATATAAACAGATAAAAACAGTATATGTAATTTATTGGCGACACCAACACGGTTTGATCAAAAACATAGAAGCCGCATTTTTTTTCCAAAATGGTTGCGCAGTCAATAACAAAAAGAACCGGGTACAAACGTAACGTTCACATTGACACAGCATACGTCGGAGTTTTTAACTACATAACAAATACAAAATCATAACTACGTCAAGATAAAAAGAGTATTAATGTCGTAAATTTGGTAATCTGCGAAATTAACTAACGCCTCGACGTCTACCGAAATATTTTGTAAACACTGTTGACCGAAATAAACCGGATTGGAGAAAACTCAAGTTATGACGATGTCACTAAAAACAAAGCATTATATCGTCAAATTTTATACAAATCACAAGTGAATTTCGTTTCAACTATAACAGTTTTTTTGTAATATCTTTTCGTGTCATTATTTTAAATTACTCACCTTAAAATCAAGAAAAATGAAGTAAAATACCGGTTTTACTGACACCGTATCTTCGTGGACAATGAGTGGTCGCCTTCGTAAAATCGGTACCTCGGCCAATCAGCGTACCGCTCTCTTGTGGTTACGGAAGTGTTCGATTGAACCATTCTGCCGAAAGGGGTGTTTGAAATTCCTTCGCATGGACTTCCTAAACTTAGGGTATTGTAATGTAGAATACTTTATTTTCGCTTGGAATTTATTTTCGCTGAAGGGATGATTCCGTGAAAATAAAATCCAGCGAATAGACTTTTTTTCCTATATTTCACATTAAACTCATCAAAAAATCAGTGAAAATTAATTCCATACAAAACGCCAAATAAGCCTTTCAGTGAAAATTAATTCCAGCGAAAATAAACTAAGTATTCCACAGTATGTTGGTTTGGCCTCAGTTAAATTAAATTAAATTAAATTAAATTAAATTAAATTAAATTAAATTAAATTAAATTAAATTAAATTAAATTAAATTAAATTAAATTAAATTAAAAAGAATAATTACGCATAACAAATCGTTATTTTCCCCGCCGAAGTATTTCCCAAGTAACTAGTGAAAGTCAAAATATGACACACTATCTTAAACAAAGTCTATGAAAACTCCACGCCCCTACTGGTAGTATATCTATTTAACATCACACATACACAAGACTTTGATCATTGGACATGGCATTTAAATTGTTACAGTAACATTGAATTTGATATAATACGTGAAAACCTAGTTAGAATGTCAACTACAAGTAATTATTTATATGAGTTTTGAAAAATAAACTTATTCATCAAATCTATTGAAATAATGGTATTAGTAATTTGAAATGACAGACTGCTATCGCCAAAGCAGCAACATTTGCAGCTATTGCAGTCTGTAGAGTTGATTATATCGTTGTTATGTGCATGTCACGGAATTGTTAAACGATTCGAACAAGGTGAAATCAAACGCGCCCTTCGACTAAATGCGCGCAGTATGTTTGAGAGTGAACTACTAACCAGCTCTATGCTACAGACCAACGAATGTGTCTTGCTAACGTGTGAGATTACTTCAGTACAGACATATTGTTTATTTTTTGGGATAAGTTTTCTATTTCCATTTAATTATCATGAACGCAGACATTTTAAACTATCTGTCGTAGACGAAATATTGATATTTAAATTTAAAAGCCTAAAAAGGGTATGGGTAACCATGCTCCAATTCGAGTGCCTACCCGAAGCATTTATCTATCAAGCGAGGTAAACGAGGTAATATTCAATCCTTGTAATAATTGAGCTCTATGCAGTCTATTATGACTATATTAATACAAATTCATTCGATATCAGGTTGATAATTAAATACCACACCTTTCCGTCAAATTAGCTGTGTAGATGTTTTTTTTCAGCTGAGTTTGAGTTTCTGTTTTTCTTTTGTCGTTCATTTTTATCTGGAATCTGGTGTTGCGGTCGCTCATACTCATTTATCATAATCATGAAAAGGGCGCCACCGTCATTGTCGAGCGGATAATCATTCGTTTAATACCCAGGCAGTTATGTTTTATGAGTGTCACTTCGATTATTTATTTATTATTTACACGGATTGTAAACCACCTTTCAAAATGCATTAAATATATTGTGTATGGACACTTATTCTCTCTTAAATATACCTTAGATGCAAATGGATGTTGAGATATCGTTGAAAGCGGGAGATCAACGGATCAACTGGTCAACGAGACATGTTTTTGCCTCTCAAATCTTCCGTCATAACTTTTTTCACCGGCCATCGCTCTCGGCGAGATTTCAGCGGCCATATGCTCTTAAAGTTAAGGTATAAGTCTACTCAAGTAAATTAAAAAACCCAGAATTTATTCATTTTGCAATAAATTGTACGTCAAGGCAATATAAGGATATTGACCTAATAAAAGTTGGGGTTTCATCAGTCTTTTCTTTCGAGAAATTGATGGTTGTATTTTAGTGGAAAGTCGCCATTTTGATACTATTATAACACTTTTACCACAGGTTCCTATGGCAGAGATATTATACAATATCTCAAAATCTAGCCTGGTGACATTGTAATGTTAATGATGGAGTACTTTTTGTTGTTCTGAATTATCTAAAAAATCTGGGTTTTAAAAAGTGTAAAAAATGCAATTTTCTTTAACATTGTGTTCTATGGAATTGTTCTAAAAATAGCAATTTTCAAGAAATATTAGAACACGTTTCTAAAAAAGCATAACTGTAACACACAAAATAATGCTATTTCATTGTACCATGAGACATTAGCTTCATGATTGTACATAATAAACTAATGAACATTGTCATGCAATTTATGACCAATTTTGTCAAAAATTATGACTAGGCTTCTACCTTAATTTCTTATATTACTCGTTCAAGTATTGTGAGAATCTAGATCCATTTCTGTAATTAAATTTAACAGTCTATTTCACTGTGACACGAAAAACAATTTTCTGATTTTTAAATTAGCGATGGAACCCTTTGGACATTGAACGTTTATGACTCCGTCACATTTCATACAACGGCGCAGCTGCGTATTTGTTTTTAAATATTGTTTAATCGATGCAATGCATATAGCCAAATGATCTACATCTTGTATGTTTTACCAAATGAACACACATGGGATTAAATGCTAGGTATTACATGGTGTAAACCTGCAAACTTAGATCCGACACCTAGAAATCAAAATCTTGGTCGAACTGGTTCGGTTTCGGCGGCGCTCCCTTTCCTTATAGGATAAGTGACAATCATCAGTAACCTACCCACCCGAGCCCCGACCATCTCAAGTAGTAGGGTTATCATCTATGAATCCATGTGTCTATTTTCGTCATTTGTGACCATTTTCTTAAGAGATTAAGGACGTTTAATTCATTATTCGAGTTGTCGAAAATCGTAATAAAAAGTCCCACATTTCGAAATGAGCCGGAGAGATCGACCGAAGTAGAGACCGATAACGCAAACATGGCTCGTATTGTCGGTGAATACTATTTTCGCAATCGTAAGTACTACTATATTGTTCCTTATATATCATATATATGTTTTTACCCCGTGCATGATGTAAATGATTGTGAATGGATGGCGTATTTCAGTTGAGATAAACACACTGTAGAGGGAAAATATCTTAAGTTGCGGTCGGCAGCCATTGCAGTTACTACACGTTAGGTGGGAATAGCCAACGATTACATATCACTAGCAATTCCAACACATGCAGGGAAAACGCAAATGATTTTCCCGAGAGATGAATTCGATGGCTTTGAAGCCATCCGACCCCTGGAACGGATGGCTCAAAAGCCTTTATTTTTCTCTTTATTTGAAGATTTACGATATAATAATGATTTTTGTTTACGGACGCTAAATTGATAACATTGTTTTATTTGTTATCTTATAGTAATTAACGAACAATTAGACTATCCTATATGTCAATCATGTTCTGTCGAGTTATAAATAAAAATAAAAGTTATATCCACATTCTTATTTTCATACCCGGGCCTATTCCAGCTAAGTTGGACCGAACCTATGTAAAAATAAAAAGTATACTATGTTGCCGCTGAACTGCAAATACAAAAAAAAAATAGCCGACATTTCACTGAACCAACCTTTAGCAAACTAAATCACAGATAACCATGTAACAACATTGCGCTGTCGTCGTAAAATAAAACGGAAGTTAAATTGGAAAATGCTTAGAATATACACGAGGCTAATAAGTATAAGGTCTGGTGCGTGGAAAGGGATTACCGACAAACTTTTGCCTGTATCATGTTAAAAAAAGACATTGCCAATGAAGATAAAACAATAACAAATCACATATTTGTTTTAATTTCTTTGATAGCATAAATATATACATATATTGATTAATAATAATAATAATAATAATAATAATAATAATAATAATAATAATAATAATAATAATAATAATAATAATAATAATAATAATAATAATAATAATCCGAGTCTGCAAGTTTTGGTGTGTATGGTTATCGTTTTGTGTCATCCTTTCTTTAGCCTCAGGATGGTAAAACAGCCGATCAAAAGGACATACATGTACTAGAAAACATAATAATAATAATAATAATAATAATAATAATAATAATAATAATAATAATAATAATAGATTATTACGCAACTGTAATCTGCTACAAAAAAGTGAAAATGGTGTAAAATAAAATATACTAAGTACTACAACTAAAAATAACTACAAATAAATCGGTAAGTAATAAAAATATATATCGGCCGCCATTTGCCACTGATTTTTTTTCTGGAAGCCGTGGCATTCTGATATATTAAAATGTGTCTTTGTGTCGTTAAAATCAATATATTAAAGTAATAATAATATATTAATTATGCGTAATGTAATTATAATGAATAATGAAATATAATCAATAAATTAATATAACATTAAGAAATACATAACTTCAAATTTCAAGTTCAAACGTGGGTCGTGCATAAATTTATTCACCATTAGGTAATACTGTGGGTTACCGTCCCTCAAAACAAAGCTTCGTCCAGATTATTTATTCCTTACAAAATGTCGTAATCCAGACGTACGTCACACACACTTCTTAGCTACGCCCCTTTCAACATCATGCTGTTAAAACCCGGCGAGTGGTGGTGCTATTCACGGAGTAGAAAATTACACTGTCTCGTTCTTCGATCACACATTTCACGGCCTCTCGCTGTAATGACTCAATTCTTGATCACTGTATGATTTCTGAAACGACCTTGCTTCCGTATTCACGGTACTAATTTAAAAATAAACGCGCCAGGAGAAATCGCATAGTCCAGTGCCACCAACTGTGTCCAGGATCACTTCACAGATGGACGGTCAGCTGGACTGAGACGAGAGTGAATTAGGAAGAAACACGAGTAGGCTGATGAATTGCAGCAATAATCCAAAGCTTCACACCGGTTACATCGCGTTTCATCGAACACGTCTGTGATTTATTCTGAATACTCCACACAACTTCATGGACCTGATTCTTCGCGTGGCTTCTAAATCTAGTGAGAGTGAACATTAATCTATTGGAAATCACGGGTGGAAATAGTGTATTTCTATTTTGAAGAACCTCTCGGAATCAGCCCGGTGTGTCACCGGCGTTAGGAGAGCCACTAGACGGTAACTGATGGCGTTGATCGGTATGTATAATTTGGCCGACCGAGACGGTATTCGTGAAATAACAGACGGATATTTTACACCATTATTTATGTCATCGTACATGAACATCAGCAAGTGTACGGTTAGTCATTCGAGTGTGAACGAACAATAGACTGTGAACGTATATGTTACGGATATTACACGTAACCAGACCATCGCATTACTACATAACGATGTGAGCTTTACTCGTGATTATCGCTGTGCCATGAACTCACTGTTAATATTGTGCTCCGCGGTGCCATGGAAACGCGTGATAATATATAGCACAGCCACAGGTGCTGGGATTTTGTTAGCGATGATTCTGTCTCGTTGCTGAAGTTAGATCACCGGGAAACTAAGAGTGTTTTTGATGATGCGGATATTCACGGTCAGGGAAATGTACACATCAATGCCCTTGAATAGATGAGATATTTTACGATGACGTATAATAATATTAAATGACCATCATGGTGTAGTTTCTGAATCCACTATATGCCAAGGCATGTGATATATTCGGTGATACTATTATTATTATCATTAATTGAACCAGAAAGAACAAAATCAGCAAATATGTGTGAAAATAACTGTCAATGAAATAATTCATTTAAAAAAAAAAAAAACTGTTGTTAGATATTTTTATTTCTCATATTTCTGTGTGGGACTACCACAAGAATGCATCCACAGAATGGATCCGACAGTACACTAAATGGTCCTCATCGCCATGGAGATCAGGATGGCAAATTGCAATTACAGTCGGTTAATCCGAGTGAAGACGAAGCTGATGAAATTGAGCTGCCTGGAAAAACTGAATGTACAATGGTAAGCTGGAATCAATTCTCAATTACATCAGATTTTCATTTAATGCATAATCTATATAAATTGAATATTTCATTTAATTAAATATCAGACTTGTGTCTAAATACCTGAAAACAACATTTTTCGTATACGCATGAGTTAGAAGAGCAAATAATCTTGCTAACCCTATCTACCACATATTTTCGGTGAAACGCTAACTTTATTTTATGCAAATTTTCCTATTTTAATTTCATTTTTATGTATAATATGTACTTTCTCGATGTATAGGTAATTATGATTAAGTCAGTTCATTCGCTCCCCAGTGTGGTACACTAAAATGCGATTACTGTGCCTGATGGAAAGGGGATTTAAATGAACGATAAAATTGCGATAGTCGGGCGACGTAAATCAGATAGTCAGGCGACGTGAATCAGATAGTTGGGTGACTTGAATACAATTAGTGAGAAAGAAATTTTATATTTGTTTTGGTCCCTTTTGTTTTAGAACATGTTTTCACATTGGCTTCGCATGACCTTTTGTTATAGCATATATTCACAGTCCCTCTATAAAGACACTGTAATATACCGTAATTTATTGATAAGAGCCTCCATTACATGTAACTGGGAACTTCAGTATTACTGCTTGCCTATCACAGAAAAAAAAAAACACATTAAAAATGAAAAGACTTATTTTCCCCTTATGCAGAAAATATATTATTACCATGAAGGACACTGCGTTACCTGATGTATATTTCAATCCTTAACATGTATAAATAAATTCAGATTCTGATAAACTAGATAAAAACTGGGTTTGTCATTTCTCTCGGAAATATGTAATTATATACTTAACAATTATAAAGTGCTAAAAAATCATCTGTATTTATAGTTTCCAAAAAATAAACCTTGCCTTTGCCTCAATTCAAAAAGTATATAAACGTTTTTTAAAAGAGCTGGACTCCCTGCACAGCTTGTAGCTAATAAGTGAATTGAGAAATAAGTCGATTCATTGAACGTTGCAAGTAATATGTGATTATAATTTAATGTAAAATTTAATAGCCTTAATTAATATAATCTACAACCATGTTCATGTACTAATACGTTTCCATGACAATCAATCCTAATAATTGGCTACATAATTTGATGATTTACACAATTCCATATTTTGTTTATCTGTTGTTAATGGCAACGTAACTGTTTAATATTTTGAGTTTAGTTTAATCCATAGTATTAAATCTAGAAAGAATTAGGATTAAATAATACTAGCTCTTTACATTGTATACATCCACGTCATAGATAAACATGTGCAAAAATTATTTTTTTTCACATGCAGTAATTCTGTCTGTCTAGCCAGACATTGTACACCCCCATATCTGACAGTTAAGTCTTACAATATTATGAAATAAAAAAAAAATGGCCCTACCTATCTTAACACAACTCATCGAGTAAATTATGTACTACTGCACAGTCTATAATGATGATTGTGCTTTGTTTATATAAAATAAGGGGAGTCTCAACAACTATTCCAAAGTACCATTTTCTGATAGTTTTTGACTTTTGTTTTCACCGTGATGGTTGCCAGGCCGTGAAAATGCCCGGATGTCCGCCCGAGAATATCAAAAATATTCTTGGATATGACCCTCTAGTACCTTCAAAATAAAATGGGCAGTAAAGTGAAAGCAGAATATCTACTTTTATTATATTATATATTTTTTAGCTAAACATCATTATTTAGTCAGTTCTGTTCTGGGAGTGATGTTTTACATACTTGCAAAGTGAGAACATCACTTTGAAGATAATTTTGCTTGTACAGTATGTTCCTTTGCAGCACTGAGTATTATATAATTCTAAGTTTGATTAATTATTATTCACAAATTACTGGCAAACTTCTTTCATTCCCTGCATTTATATGTGTCCAAAAACAGAATTTTTTGGCAGCTCGTACTTGAAATATCATAATTCTGGCGCAGAATTAGCTAAATGATTCACTGAAAGCAATTAACTTTGAATTTTGGACTAAAATGGCCAATTGTGTTTCTTAATACAATTGTCTGTGTTGTGTCCTTGACACTCAGGCTGAAATGTAACATTACTGCCACTACCCTGGTATGTGATTTGAAGACTTCAAGGACAAGAATGAAATGTCTTGTAAATATTTAAGTGAAATGTTCACCATGTTCACATGTTTGTGTCCCTTTAAGCCTAGTAAGCTTGGCATAGCGGTAACTGAAAAAACAGATGTGAATATGTTGCGCTAGTAAAGGGTTCAAAAATGGTGGATCAAGTTTAAATCCCCTTGAAGGCGAGTATCAGCATCAGTGTAACGGTTACGTAATACTTATGTTAGCATAAAATCAGATGATCACATTTGAGGCTGGCATTAACAAGCTTAAATATTTCAGAGGCATTGGCTTCACACTGAATTTGAGTGCTACAGTCAACTGTATTTAAAAAGGACGGCAGTTGTTGTGCTGCGCATGCTTGGTAATGTCATAGTTTGTTCTCATCGATCTGCGCAACAGTCAAAGTCGCCATCTTTCTTTATATGAGACAACTGCTCTTTAAGTTCATATTTTTCAAAATAGGCTAGCAATGTGTATCAGCTTAATTTTAAGGTAGTTTAGGTTGTTTTATTGACATGTAAATGTTACTAAACTCAAAATATGCCGACAGATTTTAAGACAGAGCTAACAAGTGATTATCTGTATGCCCTAACAAATTTATATGTATGTATATGTATTATTTAATAACTGATAATATAAAACAAATTTATAGTCAGTGCCATTGTGCATATAATCCCATGGCTGCCATATTTATGCCTCTTGTAAGGATTGCGTGTGTGAACGCAATATTATGATATTCTTATATTTTTAATTGCCGGGTGCAACTTACGCCAACATCAATTTTTCTAGTGATAACACAGTTTGATATTCATACATTGCACAAGTTAAGTAAGTGTAAAATATTTTAGCAGAGAACATTTGGGATCATTCCTTAAGACAATGATTCACAGTGATTTTTACAAAATATGCACACAAATGCCATCCTAACAAATTGTGAGAACTGATAGCTACGAAAACATGAACCAGTGTAACTTTTATACCACCAGTTCCTTCTTTTCATCACAAATTCAAAAATGATTCTGTTTATAGTCTGCACTTTCCTTCAGAAGATTGGGACGGGAATAGTCAAATTGACTCAAATTTCGTCGGTTCGCTCCAAAATTAGGGTTCATTTCTAGAAATATTTTAGAATATAAGAAAAATGTACAGAAAAATTTGGATGAGAAATTCTGGTGGTGAAAAGTTTAATGTAGTAACAAGTTTATAGTACAAATATGAAAAATATGCAAAGGCCTGTTCAATGTACAAGAAATAAATTAAAACAAAAAAGTAAATTATAAATATTTACAAATATTGTAATTACAGTGTTGGATTGGTCAAACTTAGACTGCTCAAAAATTGGTTGACTTATTTTCTGTATGAAGTCTATTACATGTGTTGTAAACTAATAATTTATTGCATTCATTACATTATCATCATGGTTGAGAAAACTTACTCTTGAGCGTGTTCACAAAACACTAGATGGTTTCCCAGAATAGATAGGAAACAGATCGATTGTCAGTGGATCTTTATTCAGAGGTGATATATACACATCGCAATACACTGCTCACTAAATTGAGACTAAAAGGTGCCGTGCACAACCGGCACACGACAAACTAGAAATTTGAAACAATGTAACAACACTCTGGCGCCAACACGGACGCATGAAATATCAATGTACTCGTAGCAAAGAATCACATAAAATGCAATAAATGTAAACAATTGAATGGAAATAAATGATCATTTGAACCCATCCCCAACATTCATTTCCTAAATAAGTATTATACACATAATATGAAATGTAGACAGCGACCTTTTCGATATCTGTATATGTGACGCTGCATGCTTTCAACTTTAGAATGACGCAACAAGAATTCAGCGGACATTGCCACGGCAGATGCTGTCAACGATAATCGCACTGTCATATTTAAAAACCTGGTCTATTCACTTGTATGAAAAGCGTATCAGTTGTTTCTGTTTGGCTTATTTTTCAGTCTTTTCAGAGTACAGTGTATGGAACATGGGATGCACACAGACAAAACCATAGCAGTATATATGCAAGCTCTTGTTCTGAGCTCTGCAAATGCCAAGCTGTTAAACTATTAATAATAATTGTTGTTCAATTGGCTGAATGTCTCTGCACTCTATTTTGTATACTAGTACTGTAAAATACTTTATTTTAGCTGGAATTAATTTTTGCTGAATAGACTTTTTGGGTGTTTTGTATGGAATTTATTTTCACTGATTTTTGACGAGTTCTTAATCTGCAACCATGAGTTCTAAGCAGTAGTATATCCATCCCATATCACTCTCTGCACAATATGATGGCTGGTCATGTTTAACCATCTTACCAATTTGACCTTTGACCTCTCATTACTTTTTTTATTTGATAAATAAACAGCAGCAGCCAAGGAATATACAGATTGATCTAAATTTAATTTTTATACTATCGTACATTTCCTTTTTTCTTACTTTTTCTTATATTAATATATACCTTGCATATTGAATTAATTAATTAATTTATTACGAATTCAATTTAAATGGCTTTAATTTTTTGCAAGGCTAATTATATACTTGTAGTTATATTTTCATACTTGTCGTCAAATGAATTTGTTCAGTGAAAAATTTAAAAAGAGTTAAAAATGGAAAGCACAAGTATTTATTTAAATGTTATTTTCTAATAATGCATAGTGATATCATCGATGAAATGTCTTAAATTAATATAAATTTTTATACAGCATTACAAAAATACAATTTGACCATTTGCTGTTCACTGCAAGATCCTGCGTTATATGCGTAAAATCAAAGGTAAAGACAGGACAAACAAGGGTCATAGCACTGTAGTGGCATCAAACATCGCGTTGAATTAATTTTGTGTGAAAGCATTTCACAGAGTATTTCCATGCCTGATAAAATATTATACAATTTTGATGAAGCTGAATTTTGATGAAGTAAGGGTATCGTCATACTTTTCTGTGAAAGACTCTCGTTTCAACATTAACCCTTATCTGATCAAAAAAATGTAAAAGTACATGGGGCTGTCAATATAAGGGCTAGACTATAGAGAATTCAAGTTCAGAATCAAATCATTCAATTTTTGTGACAGACATTACATCTGCGCATTTCATGCCTTATGCGAGATCTAGCAGTGAATGGAAATTCATTGAGAGTCAAGCACATAATGCTCTTTATTTGTTATTACGCAAGCTTTTTTTAAACTCGATATTCAGGTATAGCCCAGACATATAATTGGTTAGGTATGTAGTGCACAGTAATAAATACATGTATTATCCAATCTATAGCCTAGTATAAGTCCCATAAATTAAATAAAAATATGACGTAAAAGCTGCTAACAGAGTCATTTTTTGTATTTTTTATATTAATAATTCATATTTAAAAGCCTCTCGATGAAATCTATTGAAATACAAAGGATTAGACTGCACTGCCATAGAAGCATTCACTGGTAATTAATAATTTCATTATTTTGAGAATATTTATTAAATTCTTGAATTTTCCATTGAAACAATGAGTTATATTATAACAAATCATGAATAAATAAATTATATTATTTATAATCCTTGATAAATAACAAATTGTGCAGCTTATAAATTGTATTATCTTTATACTCCCTTCATAAATAATAATTCATACAATTATATGAACTTAACTAATTTAACAAAAAATCAACATAAATAACACAAAAATAATAAATCATGTAATTCCCTTGCATTCCCATTATCTGATGTGTTTGAGCCAAGTAAAATATTGTCAGTACTGAGCATTTTTAATACTGCATATATGTGCAATGCATTATGGAAAGGTTAATTATTACACTGGAAACTCACTAAATTAAATGTAAATTTGTTGAATCTAATCACTAATTTGTTGATTGGCCATTAGAAACTCTGGGAGAGGAGCTACATGATAGAAAGTTATATTCATTAACTTGTTTTGAGATTTTGTTAAGGTAGATATTTTTGTAGTAGACAAATTGTTTTTGCTTTTTTTTCTCACTTGTATGAATTTGTTATGAATTAATATTTTTTCTTTCATTCTGTATAATATTAATGCTTTTCAAAATTTTCTCTAGATAGATGTTCGTTTTCAATACCCCCCTCGGAGTTTCTAATGGTGTACCCCTAAAATAAACATGTTTCAGTGTACTGTTTGTTCATTACCAGACCATCACATGCGATATCTTTTCTATTAATCCCAACACATTTATTTATTCTATTAAACAGCATGAACATTTTCTTGAATATGTCATTATAATTGCCCTACAGTCTCATGCTGAAAAATCTGTTATTGTTCTATTAGGAGAAAATTTCCCATTGAGGCACATGTGAGGCGAAAATGTCTCTTATGTTTTTCATTGAATGCCTTAGGAGGATCCATGTTCATATAAGCACATGTGCATTTATTAGCCCTCTAGTTAAAGCCGAGATTTTGTTGACGTAACCATAGATACGCTTATTCACTGGCATGCCAATGATGCGACAGTAAATTGTACATTGAGACTGTAATCTGGAAAAACATCTTAACAACATCAACAGTCGCCAAGGTGACCCAAATTGATTTTCAGGATTCCACTTTGACGACAAAATCCCTACAAATTCAATTCTGTTCAAGGCACACTGACAGCAAGCATGTGGTTTAGCATGGTTTCACAATATTATAGCATGTATCATTGTTTCAATACAATATATTTAATTACATTTTTCACTGCCAAAAAAACATAATATATTGGTATAACATACATACCCTGTGCTATATTCAAACCTCTAGGCTTCCATTTCAGCTTTATTGCTTAAATCTTGTAGATACTTAAAATACTAGTAGTGTGTGTGCAGTTTGTTTATAGTTTAGACATAGCTATGTGTAATTTTAAGATTAATAATGTTAGGGTCTCTACATAAAAGCCTTAATAAACACCTAGAGTTATTGCAGATATCTACTTTAGAATGAAATGCATCTTTTAAGACACTTTTTGATTGAAACCTACTTTGTTCACATTTTTGAGACATGTATTAATGTCTCAGCGCTGTGAAATATTTTATGTTTAGTAAAATATGTTTTATGGTACATACCAAACATATTGAGAGTACCTTCTTATTACATTATTTGTATTTCTTCTAGTAAAATAATGTTTTAATACATTGCCTGACGAAACCTTCCATAGATACCAGTAGCTATAATGAAAATAAAAATGGCAGCAGGCGTTGTGTTAGGTACAGTTTTAGAACAAAATCCGACTAAGGTGTTTTTTTTTTGTTTTTTTTGTTTTTTACAAAAATTAGATTGAATTATTTCATGAATGTGATGAAGACTCTATTGTTTGGAATTAACCTGTTTGTGTATATATATATTTATTATATTTATGAAACAGTGCTGTTGAGTTTCAATAGTCATGTAGTTGTGTATTACGAGTAATTCCTCTATTAATGTATTTATCCGCTCTACATCCACACTTTCGTTTTGGAAAAATCAACTCTCATATCTACACTATATATATATATATATATATATATATGTATAGTAAGTATATCATGGAATAATCTACATGACACATTAGTTCCTGGTTGCAAAAAAAAAATAATTAAAAAAAATATTTAATTTGTATAATTTTTTTTATTTTTAGCTGTTCCATAAATATCTCAATAAACACCTGTTAAATTTTAATGAAACTTGTTACATATGTGCTATGGTGTGATCTACAGACATGATTAGTTTAAGGTTGAAATCCTTGCATATAAATTATCTAATTTGTATAAATTTGTATCATAAAAAATACAGATTGCTTTGATTCATTTCATGCACCTTGAAGAGCCGCGATATATTAGTCACCTGATTTTTAATGAATTTTAAATATCACTATTTTTAAGTCATGTTATTTCATACGTCTCCAATACCTGCACATGCATATGGGCATTTTTTTTTAAGCTTTCTTTTATCAATACATTATACAAAGTCACATGAAATTTCTTCAATACCAACTTGATTACATCAATTCTCTCATTTAAAAGGAATATGTGCTTCAAGATCTTAAATAGCAGACTTTGACCATTTAGAATGTACAGTTGTTGCTGATACATTGTATATTAAAGCACCATAATTTGTAAGTGTCCCTGTGATGTAAGAGAATCCATTTTATTACACCGTCATTATGTTTTCGCTATTTTGCCATTGGGAAATAAAAAAATACTGTTATTAATTGATGAATGACTTCAAAAACGACATGAGTCGTTCATTTGAGCACATCTACGCCATTATTACGTCACAGGAGTGTTACATCGATTAAAGGGCACGACTTGTTGAAATGATGTATTAATAGGAAGTGCAGTCATTGTGATGTGTTCAGTAAAGAATTTAATGGCTACATATTAAGAATGCAAGTGTAAAAATAGCTACAATGTATTCGATAAAACTATTAATTATATTAATCATCGTCAATTTCAAAAAACTTAACCATAACTATTAAATGTAGCACAATGAAATGAAAACAATTATCGATGAAACTGATTGGTCTAGGACTGTCACATGACTTGTACTTAAAAGCATTTGGTGAACCTGTAACAACTAAAAGTTATATTTACTTTTAATTATTCACCATCAACAGTAGAGCATTAAATTGTATATGCTTAAAGGGTGGTGGACGTCGTGCTGCGCATGTGTGACATTTGTGTTGTAAAACGTTTTTCTCATAATCCAAATGCACTCTTCTAATGGAAATCACAAGTATGAGGTTTGACCTGGACGCGACTTTGACTATAATTATCGCTGGTGACTCTTTCGACACCTTCCAATCACCTAAAAAATACCTAATTAACGCTTGGTAACGTCTCAGTTTTTACTCATTGATCTGCGCAACAGCCAAAGTCGCTATTTTTGTTTATATGAGACCCATATATATCGCGCATGCGTGGCGCAAAGACTACCGCCTTTAAGACTAAATCTATGGGCCCAAGATGCTGAATACCATAAAACAAGATATCAACTTGTACATACGTAGTGTCACGTAACTCTTAAATTAAAGACATGCAATGCTTTGGGAAAATCAGCCTTGCTTATCAACCATGGGTGAAACATATGAAAGCACCCATTTAAATGATATTTCTCACGGCATTGTATTAGTACATGCAACTTGTCTATAGGTTGAGAAAATCATTGCAGTTATATAAACAGTATACTGTAGAATACTTTATTTTCGCTTGGAATTTATTTTCACTATTTTCGCTGAAGAAATGATTCCGTATAAAAAATAAAATCCAGCGAATATACTTTTTTTCCTATATTTTACATTCAACTCATCGAAAATCAGTGAAAATAAATTCCATAAAAAATGCCCGAAAAGCTATTTCAGCGAAAATTAATTCCAGCGTAAATAAAGTATTCCACAGTATATATCAAGTGAAAACGCATTGATAACAGTTGGTAGCATTTACCAACTCAATGTCCCTAACATTAACACTGTCATGGTGCCCAAGAACTTTCTCTTGTTTTTTTCAAGAAGCTTTAAGTATCTTTCACCTGAGGGCTGCCCTGTGGCATATGTAACCCATGCATCCCTTGCATATTGCGTTTGGAATGGGATGAGATTATGAAGGGGATGATCAGTCAAAAATCAGGGGATAGAATTTGGTGAAAATTTAAATGAAATAATAAAATCCTAAATAAAAGAATTTCCGGTCAATCCTCAAATGTTTTTTCCATATACCCACCCAGTGTTTCTATTGGTCAACTCCTAAATGTTTCTTCATTTACCCACCTAGTGTTTCTAATGGTCAATCCCTAGCTTAAGGTCTGACATTCTATTTGTAATAATAGAACATGGTTGTAGTCTAACTAATCAAGTGGATGCATTCTTAAGAAGTTGCAGTCAATTATATGCTTTATGATCATAATTACTATAACATATGCTTTTCAGAGATATCGTTATTTTATATGTATATACATACTGAAAATGCATGGATTGAGGGCACTGTATATCTTGGTTAACTACAGCATCCAATGTACACATTAATAAATTTATACATGTAGGTCAGTGTACATTATAGATAGACATAGTATGCTAGGCCAGCATTCCATATTTGAGCCAGCTGTATATATAGTCACTGCATTGGCATGATTGCATGCTATTTGATTGTGAATATATACACTACCTATTTGTTGATATATGAACAGTGCATGTGTGTTGATATATAGACTATTTTACAACACATCCTTACCATATCCAGTCACATTTATGCAGTTAACTTAAAAATTTGAAAATAAGAGTCTGGGGCCCTGAGATGACATCTTTGATATAGCTTGTAAAATGTCATGTGCTTATCTGAGTACTAGCTAAGGAAGATTAATTTACTCACAAATGTTTCTACTTCGTAATATTTGAAATTCTTCATAGTTTGTCTGTTTTGAATCTGCTCGCTGACAGGCTGGAGTGTCCGTCGGTAGCGGTTTTGACTTCTGGGACTGGTTGCACAGGTTTGTGTATTTCTAGTGACACGCTACCGGTAATTACAGGCTTCTAGTTGTATATAGTTGTGTATTTTGTTACACCTGCAGGCTCAACTTCTGCGTCGTCGTTGTTCTGTGGCTGCATGCAGGCCTTAGATCCATATGCTGGTTTGTGCGATTTATGGCAGCCGGCTTGACTTTGTTACACGTTTTAGCTGCCGCTATCTTCTTGCTATTTCTTCTGTGCAAATAGATTTGTCATTCATTCATCATTGACAGACCTGTTGCTGAGCCATAGTTACAGTATGGTAGTGTACAAGACTCATAAAGCACCTAGACGTTAATCTTTGCCTAAGTTAGGTGTGGCAGCGTTATTATGGAGTGGGTGGTAACTAAAAACAAAACATTTCTAATGTACTGGCTAGTAGATTAAATGAAATTGTCAGATATTGTTTGATATTTGGTGCTGCTTGTTGATGATTAATATTTTAGACAATCAGAAAATTTGTTTCAAAAATTATGCTGTGATAACAGATATGTTTATTAATTAATATATATATGAGATGGTCAAATATGATTATTTTTTTCATCAAAAAATTCATATCTCAAAATCAAAAAACCCTTATTTGTATAGAGACTCTATGTATATATTTGACAAATCAATATGGCAGTCTGAGTACATGACCTGGAAGTCATGAAGTATCATCTGTTAAACAATTTTGTTTGTAAACTTGTTAATTAAATATTACAGGGTACTGTAAAATACTTTATTTTCGCTTGGAATTAATTTTCGCTATTTTCACTAAAGGAATGATTCAGTGAAAATAAAATCCAGCGAATTTTTTCCTATATACTTGCATTCAACTTGTCAAAAATCAGTGAAAATAAATTCCATACAAAACACCCAAAAAGTCTTTTCAGCGAAAATTAATTCTAGCTAAAATAAAGTATTTCACAGCATCTTTCAAAAAAAAAAAATGTACGGTTTTGAATATTAAAACTGAAAATCAAATAAAAATGCAAGTTAAAATGAAATGTACCACATGACCCAACAGTGATTAATATCAATCATGTTTTTATGAGGTGTAATAAATTTGACAGAGGTTGTACTGGGAAATAAAATAGTTCATATGACTTTGGAAAAACTCCAAATTAATTATTAATATATTATATACAGTATGGACTATTATGAAACGAATATACTAGTAATCACTGTTCGTCCTTCCCTATCAAGTATGAAATATATGAAATATTTTTCCCTAAAATTATAGACATTTTTTAAAGCACCACAATGAAAAGCAAATAAAAATATAGGGTAATGACTACGATTTACCTGTAGCATTTAACCCAATTTTGGCAGTCATACAGTGTTGATATGGACACAATGCAAAATGTCTAGAAAATGTCACATTTGGTCTATAATTGGCTGTATTTTGTTAGTGATTAGACACATTTAGCGTAAGATGGTATAGGATTGGCCACATCTGGTTTTAGTCAGATTTAATTGGCCTATATATTGGTCAAATTTAAACTAGGAATCCTATTAAACTCTGTATTAGCACTCTGTATATGCAACAGGAAACGTACACTATGTCATGAAATATAACGAATTATCACAAACTCACTATCTTCACTGAATCCTATCACTTGTATTACTTCTCCAGCCTCTAGGTAGTATTTACCTATATAATTTTTTTTTTAAAGGCACTATAAAATATATTGAACAACTTATTATCAGTCCAAATTAACACTAAATACGGTATATACAGTTGCATTAAACATACATTTATGACAACAACACATTGATGACATATAAAACAGTTTATTTGGCAATAAGAGTGGGTGCTGATCACCTTGTTCCACCGACAGCATTCAAGGCAATTCTGTAACTAACAAATAAATTGTGAACACACATTTACCCACCTAGCTGTACTCAAGGAAACGTTAAGCTAACAGAGAATCATGGACACATGATGAGACTCCCTAACACATCAGAATTGCAAAAACCACAAAACATTATGAAATACAATAATTGTATAAAGGGTGATTGTTAACAAGGAGAACAGAGATGACGTGGTAGATGCAGTGTGACTATGACTACATAGTAGAAACAGAGATTTTTAACTACAAGACTTAAAGAATGGTAGATGTAAATCTATGGTTGAAACGGTGAAACTGTACTACAGAGAAATATTATTAAATGCAGATAGCCAAAGCTACGATAGAAAAATGGTGAGCACCATTAACTGCAATGGTAAATGAAATTATGCTATGAAAATTACATTCAGTCAATATAACAGAAAATCCTATCTTAACATTTGGCCCAAATCACATATTATTATAATAACAATTTCGACCATATCACTCACATATACTAGGGAAGATAAAAATACTAATTTTAGTCACCAGATCTATTTACCATCAAATTATGTATTTTTTTTTCAATTCTCTTATTTTTGATGAATATTTTTGTAATTTTTGGTAAAAAGTGATATTTTCGACTTCTTATTGAAAACCGCAAGTCTAATTGCTTTTATATTACACATATGAATCTCTCTCAGATTTGTTCATTTCGTGATGATATCTTTAATTCTCTAATTTTAGTGAATATTTTTGTAATTTTTGGTAAAAAGTGGTATTTTCGACTTCTTGTTGAAAACTGCAAGTCCGATTACTTTTATATTACGTATATAGGTACTACATGTGGACCTCTTTCAGATTTGTTAATTTCGTGGTAATATTTTCAATTATCTAATTTTGATGAATATTTTTGTAATTTTTGGTAAAAAGTGATATTTTTTAATCTTTGTTGAAAACAGCAAGTCCGATTGCTTTGATTCTATACATATTCATTTTCTAATCTTCAGTTCTTTAATTGAAATGTGCATTACTAACAGGGGAGATATCTCAGCCAACAGGCTGCTTGTTTTGTATTGTATGATAGTTCGGGCTTTATAGTGTGTATGTATGAACCATCTGAAAACAACTCAAAATTTTCATAACTACAACATGGTAGCTAGTATTTTAGAACTGAATTCTACATTAAAATATCTTTAAATTGATTATACACTTTGACAATCGGTCAATGACTCTACAAGAACAAAGAGTTAAATAATGTGCCGTGTTAAACTAGTAATTGGCAGGTGGTGTCTAGTCACGATCGTTAGTTAGAATCAATGCACACTATTCCATTTCCATTCAGATTGAACAGCTTGCATTATTCAATATATCATTAAAAATTACCAATTTCTCTCGCATGCTTGTACAAATTTGAAAAGATGTACTAACAGGAAATTGATCATTTGTAAGCTACTGCTGCAGTGAACCATTGGGAAATAGCTCTTCTGAATCTAAGTGAACATGTGGTTCTTTTATATCATGTTTTGTATGTCATCGTGATTGTGTAATATCTAATATGATGGGGATATCTTTCACTTCAAGCTCTGTAGGGACTAGCTTATTGGCGTTGAAATGATTGTCTAATTTTTTTTTTCCCGGATCTGTACATTTTGCAATGGAAATAATAGGAAATATCATAGACCCGGATGATATGTCCCCATATATGTACATGTAAATTATTCAGATTTGCATTTAAATTTTTACTGTAGATGTTTTGCTATTTTTTATCGGCTTAGTAGTGATTAGTTTTTGCAGAGTGTCATGACATCATGAAAAAGCAAGAAATAAATGATTTGAGCCACAGAGCTATAATTGTAGATGTGTTTGTATTTTAAAGAGTGTGGAATCTTCAATGCTTGGTAATTTACTGTCTGTATTTTTGGTGTACTCCATAAAATTTGTATGAAAAGTAAATTGTCAAGCAATGCATATAGAAAGACAGTGAAAATAAGAAAAAAAATCAAAATTTGAAGTAATGAACATTTTTTTTCATACAAATAGTATATTAAAATATTCCATGTTCATTTTATTTAATAGTGGGTTTTCATTGTGATAACATTTTTTTATTATTATTTAATTGGAATTTTTCTCCCCACGTGCATTGCAGACTCAGTACTATGCTAAGCTTGATTGCTCTCCCAAAATGCATTGTTAATAATATCCTCAGTAGATGAAAAAAAATGTAATTTCTTTCCCATAATACATTGCACATGTGCTCAGTAACATACTCAGTAGATATGAAACTTGAATTTCTATCCCATAATGCAATGTAGATATGCTCTGCGACGTGATGAGTAGATGCTAAAATTTGTATGTATGACAATAGTAATACAATTGTATGTGAACAAATAATTAACTACTGAAATATTAATCGTATAATCATAGTGTATTTTACTGAAATCTTCAAGGTTCTGTAATAATTACCCATCACAGTGTTGTAATCACATTCAAATCTGTGCACAAGTTACAAGGCAGTTTATACTCCATTTACATGTTGGGGTATATAATCACAATATTTGTCATTCATGACTTCTAATAATCCTCTAGCAGTTTGTAGATAATATTTTAATACGCACAGTTGCATTAAAAATATTTTTTTTTTTACAAATTATAATAGTTCAGCTAATAATACCCGCTAATATTTACACACCTGTTGCATATGTAAATAGAAAATCTGAATACATAAAAATGGGTCACTTCATTCAATATTGGTAATATTGTATTTAATCAAGCTATTTGTCAGTTGCATATCAGTTGCTTACTGTAATTTTCTGCAGTTAGGGAGGGTCCAGACACTGAATTTTAAAACATGGATATTTTCATTTTTGTTATCAGAGTAAGAGAGAGAGAGTGATTTTGGTACCATAATATACCATTTTGGTACCATAATATACCATTTTGGTACCATAATATACCATTTTGGTACCATAATATACTGTAAAATACTTTATTTTCGCTTGGAATTAATTTTCGGTGAAGGAATGATTCAGTGAAAATATGAACTAGCGAATATACTTTTCTTCTTATATTTTACATTCAACTTGTCAAAAATCAGTGAAAATTAATTCCATACAAAACACCCCAAAAATCTTTTCAGCAAAAATTAAGTATTTTACAGTACATTAGGTCAAAATTTTGGAGAAAATATAAAACCATTTTTTTTTTGTGGAATGATTTTCTGGAATGTTATTATTGTACTGAAAAGTACAGTATATGTTGTTTTGGATCAGCACGGAATTTTAGATAGTTTCTCATAAGATGGTTTAACCAGTATCCGAACAACACCAATTTCCCAACCTTGTCATTGCATCGTATGTCCTACATTCATGTCAAGTTTACTTTACTACGGTGTATGCATAAAAAGAAACAATTTTTGCACACATTCATTTTACAATATTACCGACAACATTGTGACATACCAAATGCCTTGGTCTCTTTTAAATTCAAACTTCAATAGTTCATTATTATTTTTTCTATACACTACTAAATCACAGATTTCAAATTAAAAACGTAGCTTATTTTATTTGAATTCTACAGCATATCATTTAAATATATATTGGACTTTATTGATTTGAAATCTGTTTTAATGGGCCACGCTTTGTGACCTGAAAATGTATAAGCCTGACGAGTGTGTAAAATGAGGTTTTCAATGAAAAACATAATTTCTATGGGATTATTAATGGAGTTGTAAATTACATTTTTCGATTCTCTGTCTGAAGCATATACAGTATTTGCTCTATTAGAAGTACAAACACACATGAATCAAACATTTTATTTATTGTATGGTAGCTGACTATCATAGCTGACTGTTGGCCATTTTGTTTCAATGAATGCAGTTCTAGTTCCATATCTCTGACATGCTTTGACTGATTATGATCAAATTTGATTTATTCATTATACATTATGTCATAGATAAACAGGTTTATTGGTTTGACGATCTCATTCAAAATGGTCGAATGGTGGCCATTTTTGTGCTAAAAAATCATCAAAAATCAAGCATTTATGAAATTCCGGAACTGATCTTGGTCGTTTATGGATGGACTTTGTTCAAACTTGTTATATACATTAGGCATTATAGGTCCCTGATACATATAATTTTTTTTTCAGATTTTGTTTTAATTAATGCTGTTTCAGAGCAATATCTCTCAATATAGACAATATATACTCATTTAATGATCAGATACAAAAATGTCAATCATTTTAATGTTAAAAAATCATCATAATCAAGCATCATTTTCTGGTTCCATACTTCTGACATGTTTATATTCAAACTATATTACTATAAAAAAAAACTATATTTCAGTATAGTTATAACTGTACATATTCACTTATCTTATGTATTCTCTACATGCAGTCACATTCATGTGGATACATGTAAATTTACTGTATGGTAGTGTATCAGTGTGAGATTCAGAAAACTAGGGAATTTTTGTACACTTTAATTTTGAAAAAAGACAAATTATTTCAGGGATCAAGTCGGGGACTTTCATGTAATTTTGTAGCATGACTGCATGGGTTCATTAAGACTTGACTGGGGTCAATAAGACCATCGCCTGCTGAAAGCATTCAAGGATAGCCAAAATGAATGGGAAAAAACATCATCAGTAGGCGTTGATGTGTTAAGACATCACTGGAGACATTAAACATAACTGAGGTCATTAAAACAGAGGGTTCATATAGTCCTGGAATATACTAGTCCTGGAATTTGAAAGGTTTCCTGGAAAATTCCCCTCGAGTCCTGGAATATCTTGGAAAATGAGCATTCAGCATGAAAAGCCATTACTGTTGCAAAGTACATGTACATGTACATGTATTCTATAAAAATCACCATTAAAATAAAAAGAAATGGATCATGTGAACAATTAGCATAAAAAGCCAGCCATCTCATTTCAAGCCATTGTAATTTTCATTGTGAAAAAAACAATAAAAACAGAAATTAAAAACAGTTCTAATGAAATAGTGAAAAGCTGAAAAAATAGTCCTGGAATTTTATTTCATTTTAGGTACATGAACTTGGATCATTAAACACCACTGGGGTCATTAAAACATCACTGGGTAATTAACACACCACTTGGGTCATTAAGACATGAACTCACAGTGAATTTTGCAGAAATTTGTTCCTATCAATTTTCGCAATCAAATGATTAATTTTAATCATTTGATTGCGAAAATTGATAGGAACAAAAATACAACACTTTTGCAAAACATCCTCAGAAAAAAGTAACAGCGAAAATTTAAATTTAAAGAAAAAGTAAAATAAAGCCTATTCAATTATGAAAAGATGTACATATTTTACAAAACTTATGATAGTGAAACAATGATATTGTCAAAAACTATTTTTTTAAAAATGAAAATGGCCAGTATTTTTTTGTAAATACAGTGTATATGGTAGTTTTGGTTTTGGGTGATCTGTATGGAATTTATTTTCTGTTGAATGTAAAATATAGGAAAAAAAGTATATTCGCTGGATTTTATTTTCACTGAATCATTCTTTCAGCGAAAATAGCGAAAATAAATTCCAAGCAAAAGTATTTTACAGTAATACATGCGTTAGTTGACTGTTGAGATCCATTTGTTGATGAAATCGTGGTTAGAATATTGTTTGTTAATTTAAGAAAATGTAACGCATGCCTTTCAACAAACTTATAACTCGATGTGATAGCAAATAATATGTAAATTGGTGCATTCATTTATTTAATTGTCTTCTCATCATTTATCTATGTACTACAGTGATATGATAAATGTACTAAGATTCTCTAAGATTTGGAATTCACAACCGTGTGAGTTAACATGCCAGTTCATTTGTTTTCAATCCCAGTAATCAGAGTGATCCATGAGATTAGAGAAACCAACACCACGTTCATGGCTGTGATGACTGTAACTAATTTTTCCCACATCCATTTTATCTGACGGCACAGATGAATCACTTTTGCAGCTTAGATCAATAGTTGTTACCATGGTACTGGAGAAATATACAACAGTTATTTGATTCTTACAAAATGGATAATTTTGTGAGATTCACTGTATTATATTGTGTCTGTCTTAAATAGATATACCAGGTTTTGACTTACCCGTAATATGGCTTTTAAGTGTGCAGAATTGTTTTTTTTTTCTGAGTGCATATATATTACTGCATATATATTACAATGTCTGATGAATCGCCACTAGACTTTAGTGAAACAAATTTATGAGGTTGGAAGAATTTAAAATGGATCTAACTCATTAACAAATATGTATGCATATACTGTAAACAATTTAGTTGGAATTAATTTTTCGCTGAAATGTATTTTTGGGTGTTTGGAAAAGAGATATATTCAGCAAAAATAAAGTATTTTACATAACATGTTTTTCTCTCCAGTTTAAACATATGCCAGTAGGGGTATATTGATTTTTTTTTTAATTTCAGAAGATATTTATAACATGAATCTGTTACACAAACTTTACCTGGTTTATTTGTATTCACTGGGGTAGTCGTTATACAATATTTCTAATATTTGCATATAAATGTAACGTGCAGATAGACACACATAGAGACACGCATGTATGTCATTCACTGCGTTCTTTTATTCCAAGTTCATACTATGGTTAAGATAACATAAAACAAAAACAAAACAAAACAAAAAAAGAAACCTGTGTAGACAAAATATGTAAAAACATTAATAAGTACATTTGACTCAATGAAGTGTCAATATTATACAATTAGTTATTGCAATAAATTTCGATAGGCTGTCTAGCTCAGGGACTACATGTACATTTTGATATCAGGGAGATATAAATACATATTTGTCAGAAAAACAGAAAGTTTATGCTGCTGGCAAACATGATAAATAAAAATATATTCATCTAAGAAATATAACGGCAATAAATCTCAGAAATACATTATATAGAAATATACAAAATAGCCCACCCTGACTAGAACAACTCTAAATTGAGTGAGATACAATGCTCTCCTCAGCTTCAGGTCGCCATTCACACAGCTCGAGCTCTATATGTCAAATACATGCAATTGTACACATTTTAGAAGATTATAAAGAAAAATGTGCTTGACTGACAATAAACTCATAAAAATTAGGCATAGAATATATATCAAGAACTTTAGCAATGATATCCGAAGGGGATGTGACATTTTATATAAAGCAGAAGTACAATTCAAAAATGTCATAGACGATATGCATTGTCATAGACGATATGCATAAAGTTCAACACAAAATATAAAAGTTTCGAAAATATTTTAAATAACAACTTCAGTAACCTCAATTACAAAGATTAAACTTACCAGAAAATCATGAAATGGTTTTCAAACTTCTAGAGACTGATAAAGATTGAAACTGGGTGAAATTGCAGACAGCAAACGAAAAGTGTTTGCAAACAGAAGTTTACAAGATGGAGTCTGTCATGTCACATGACCTCGGCAAAAGAAGTGTTTTCTCAAAATTACAAAATACATTGAAATAATACATTACATATCCTCTACAGAAATTAATAATAAAAATAAAGAATTTACAATACATCTCAAAGGTAGAAATATGAATATTTAAAGAAAATATAAATAACACTCAAGGATGAACAGCGCCCTCACACACTCAAGAAGGGTAAACAGCACTCTCACACACTTCCCTGCTTGAAGGTTGGTGCCCTCAACAACCAAACAATGAATAGAAATTACAGAACAGAAGTTTTGTAATAATCAAAAAGATTCATGATGACATCATGACCAGTTAACAACTAAACCAACATGAACTGGATCCACAAAGACGCGCTAAGAATACGACGCGCATCAAATAGAACAAATACAGTGGCTCCAAATGCAGGTTGCGTTACGCTGTTGTGAAAGGGTCATTATCATATTAACACTTAAACATGTTCATTGAACACAAAGAAGAAATTACAAAGTACAAAGTTCAAATAGCAAATAACCCAATACAAATTACATTTGCGTTACATTACTGTGAAAGTTAAACATGGTTTATCCCAGATAACATCTGCATCATCAGCATATTGGACTGGGCCAAATTAGCATGGCTTTGAACCATATTTGCTAACATTTTAGGATCATATTTTACACACACAGAAGTTTCTTCGATGACTGATTTTGGTAAATTATGTGGGTTGGAATGTTGTCCAGCTGTAACACGAGTTGATCTTCGAGGTTCACTTATTACGTTTTCTGAACTAGTCAACTTTTCCGCTGATCTATCATGAGGAGTTTTATTAGCAATGGTTTCTGTTTTAAGGCAAATACTTGGTTGCTCAACCACTGTATCAGAAGGTATCAGAGGCTTTGTAGGTATGCTTGGATTAGACCTTTCATTGTTATCCACATTAACTTCAGCAGAAGGAGGAATAGTACGCAATTCACACCTGGTCTCACTATCAATACGAAAGTCACACTCTTCATCTTCAGAGTCACTGTCAGATATTTTTTCAGACTTAACATCTTCTTCTGTGGCACTGCCAACTTCCATGTCTTTGACAAGACTTCTGGAATCTAGCAGCTCAGTTCGATGTACAGTCTTGCGCGGTAGCCCACCAGTGACAGGTTCCACTACATAAGTATTTCCACCAGTGTCAAGTCTTTCAATGACCATATATGGTTCAGGATTCCATTTATCTTGAATCTTATTGCGCCCTATCACTCTATTCTTTAAGAACACACGAGCACCAAGCTCCAAATCAGTTTTGTCAGCTTTACTATCATTCCTGACTCTTCTTCTTAGAGCTTCTTTCTCAGTCTTCCGTGAGGCCATTTCAAATGCATTTGTTAATCTTCTGTGATGATCGGCTATCCATCCATCTACCGAGCAATCATCCTTGCACACATCAATGCCAAGTAGATGATCGACAGGAAGTACAGGTTCTCTGCCAAAAAACAAATAGTGAGGAGAGTAGCCAGTAGATGAGTGTGGAGTACAGTTGTATGCATACACTAGCTCGGGTAAGTGCTCAGACCACTTTGACTTCTTCTTCGGAGGGAGTGTGCGCAAACGATCATGGAGAGTGCGATTAAATCGCTCACACTGTCCGTTGCCCTCTGGATGGTATGGAGTTGTGCGACTCTTTGTGATATTGTAGATGTTACAAAGTTCTCGAATAATTTTGCTTTCAAAATTACGGCCTTGATCGCTATGAATTCTACGAGGTACTCCAAATCGAACAAACCAGTCACGAACTAAGACACGAGCTACTGTTGTCGCTTTCTGATCTCTGGTTGGTATTGCTTGAGTGAACTTGGTGAACACATCTGTGAGCACAAGAACATTCTCAACACCATTCGAGCTGGGTTCTAGTACAGTGTAGTCCATAGCAAGTATCTCCAATGGCTTTGAAGCAGTCAGGGATCCCATGGTGGGATGGAGCCTCTTCCCTGCTTTGGCCAAAGTACAACGTTGACATCTATTACAGTACTCAGCAATCTCTCCAACCATTCCTGGCCAGTAACATCTTTCTCTCACCAATGCTGTTGTCTTCTCAGCTGCCTGATGCCCAACCTGATCATGCACTGCATTCAACACTTGGTTCTTGATCTGTTCTGGGAGCACTAGTTGTTTCACTTCTCTACCAGTGTCATGGACAATTCGATACAGCACACCTTCATCTTCCATGATCCGTTTCCAACACCGGAGCAACTTACGTGCTTGTTTGGTTTCCCTCATTAGCTGACGCTTAGTAGGAGGGTGCCTAGTTTTCCAGTAGAACCAAAGTCTGCTGATATTTTCATCTAGCATCTGCATACGTGATAAGTCGGTCTTAGAGATAGACGGCAAAGTAGAAATTGTCTTTGGCTCTGTGTTTTGAGTTCTAACGCGAACTTCTTTAAGCAACACTTCAGTAGACATCCTTTCAGAACATGCACGAATGGAGTCTTCAAGAACAGTGGAAACAGGAGTATCAAGAGCGTTTTCAGCAAAACGTTCACTTCTGATTTCCTCCAATGTAACAGATAAACAATCATCCCCATGACTAGTTTTTCTACTAAGAGCATCTGCATTTCCATTGCTCTTGCCGGACCTATATTTTACTGTGAAATTGAACTGTGCAAGGTCAGCTGCCCATCTAGTTTCGGTAGCACCTAGTTTCGCTGTTGTCAGGAAATAGCTTAATGGATTGTTATCAGTATAGACTACAAATTCAGCTCCAATAAGAAGATCTCTGTATTTTTCAGTGATTGCCCACTTTAATGCAAGCAACTCTAATTTCATACTGGAGTAGTTCTGCATATTGCGTTCATTAGGTTTTAAACTTCTACTAGAATACCCAAGTACAACAGTTTTATCACCTTGTTTCTGTGACAAAACAGCGCCCAACCCTAAAAAACTAGCATCAGTTTCTAAGATAAAGGGCTGTTTGAAATTAGGATAGCCCAAGACTGGAGGGGATGTCAGTGCATTTTTCAGTGCCATAAATGATTCTTCACAAGACTGGTTCCAACATTCATTGACATCACATGACCACCCTTTATTGGTAGTAACTCTTTTCTTCCTCCCTTTCTTTGACTTCCCTCCGACATCATCAGGCTTCTTTAGTAAGCTGTGGAGTGGGGCAGCCACTTTAGCATATTCTGGAATAAACCTCCTGTAATACCCAGACAATCCAAGAAACCCACGTAGTTCACGTTCTGATTTTGGCCGAGGCCACTCTTGAACTGCACGCACTTTCTCCGGATCTGGGGAAACACCATTACCAGACACCACATGACCCAGATAGCGTACTTTAGTGTGAAATAAATGACACTTTTCAGGCTTTACCTTGAGATTGAGCTTAGTCAAACGAGAAAGTACTATATCGAGTCTCGATAGAGTTTCTTCAAAAGTAGAACCAAAAACTAAAATGTCATCAAGATACACAAGAAGAGTCTGAAAATTGATATCACCAAATACTTTGTCCATCAACCTCATAAAGGTGGCAGGAGCATTACATAGACCAAATGGCATTTTGATATACTCAAAAAGACCTCCTGTACCTGTACGGAATGCAGTCTTCTCAATGTCCTCCTCAGCAACCGGAAGTTGATTAAAACCATGTGCCAAATCCAGGCTACAGAAATATTTGGCGCCTCCAAGTACTTCTAAAGCTTCCTCTATCCTAGGTAAAGGATATGCATCTTTGTGAGTCTTCATATTCAAGGAGCGATAATCCACGCATAACCTCAGCTTACCATCCTTCTTTTTTACTAAAACTATTGGTGATGCATAAGGGCTAGACGACTCTCTAATAACACCTCTCTCTAAAGATTTCTGTAAGTACTCCCTCACCTCATCCCAGTGATGTGGTGGGACTCTACGATGTGGTACTTTAACAGGCTTATCATCAGTGGTAATTATTCGATGCTGTACTAAATCACAAAATCCAATATCATCCTCATCCTTACTAAATGTGTTCTGATATTTATCAATCAGCATATTTAACTTGTTCTTCTGGACTTGACTAACATCACCAACATTCATTCTTGAGATAAGGTCTTGTACTTCAGGAGCTGTGACATCACTGCCTGGTGCTTCTGTCACTTGTACTTCATTTACATTCACAGCATGAAACCTAATAGTTGGCTCTAAAGAAACAGACTTAGCCACTCCCACTGGGGTGCGAGGGGTTAAATAAACATCACGATCACTGAAATTTGCAATTTGCATAGGCACCCTACCAGTATCAGTCACAGTCACATATGTTGCACCAATGACCACTCCACTCTGCAACTCTGCAACATGAACTTCATTTCGCTCCAACAACACATTGTATGTCTGTCCAATGGGAGCAGGTCTGAGAGATCCATCAATTACACGTATAGAACGAGCAGGAATCAATACAGGTTTCTTCCCAGCAATTCTCACAGGTCTGTTCTCCACTGAAACTGCAAACACTTCTTCATTGTTTACAAACGTTGGCTTGTAAGCTTCTAGTATATAAAGAAAGTTAATCTCATTCACACTAAGCCCAGTTTGTATTTTCTCTCTAAAGTTATCACCATACTGCCCTACCAATTCATTTCTTATATCCCTAAAAACATTGGACCCTATAACACCAGGTACTCTTTTCTTTCGTGACTCAACAGGAGTATTGGTTGGGTCACGCACAACTAAGAAACCCAAATTATTAAATGTATGATTACAAATAGTAATAGACAGCTCCACATAACCAAGGCAGGGTATATCAAGGCCCTGAGAACCAGTTAACTTAATAAATGATGCAACATCTATTAACTCTGCTTTAACAAGATATTCTCTAAAAAACTGCTCCGTTACTGTTGAGACCTGGGCACCGGTGTCAAGTACACACACACCATCTGTACCTCCCAACTTTAGAACAGCTTCTGGACAATCTCCCACCACGCTATGTATAAATGAGCCTCCATCAATCCTAGTCTCACCTACCACACGGCTCTCTGCAGCAGGCTGGTTTAGTTTAAATCTTGGGGTTTAGGCTTTGGTTTGGACTTTCTCTTAGGGCAGTCTCGGTTTAGATGATCTGGTGAGTTACATGTCCAACATCGAGGTTTATTGTCAGTTGACACAGGTGAACGATTCTCAGGTTTCACAAATTTCTGTACCATTGATGTGAGGGTATCAACTTGTTTTGAAAGCATAGACACCTGTTGAGCCAGTGCTGCAACTTCTCCATCACTTTTAGATTGGTCGCTTAATACCTCACGAACAGCAGCTTCACGTTTTGCTTTCAAAGATTTGCCCCTTTGACCCATCAATTTGATAACCTGGTCACGAGCATCGAAAAAACTAAGTTCTGGCTGATCTGCATTCAGTCTTCGTAACTCCATTCGCAAACTGTCATCTCGAACAGCTTCAGCTAAACGACTTTTTAACTGACTTTCTCTACCTGGTTTGAATGACGAATCTAGTTGTACGATTCTGTCATACAAACAAACTAACTGCAAGGAACATGCAATGATGTCTTCTCCATCAGACTGTGTATACGCAAAGAACTGTTGCTGTAGCTGGGGTAAACTATCACCGTCACCAAACACTCTTATAAGTATTGCAAATATCTTACTTGGATCACTTTTGACGGCATCTCCACGACCAAGTATCTCACGTCTGGCCTTACCAACAAGATGTTCAATGAGAAATGCAGCCTGTTCACTCACATCTAGTCTTCTGGAGGATATAACTGCTTGGGCATCTTCAATCCAGTCCTCTACTGACAGATCACTGGCTTTTTCAGGCTTGTCATGAAACCTGTCAAGTTTCCTACTCGGAGACATGTACACCACCTTTCCCATACCAGTACCAGAGTCTGCACTGACCTTAGATGTCTCTCGTTCCAAAGCAATCAGACGCTTTACCTCCATACTAGATGCTTCAGCATCTGCCCATGCTGCAGCCACTTCCTCATCTTTTTGTGTAACAGCCAACTCCAATGCTTTAATTCTCTGCAACATCCCTTGGACATCAGCCTCAGTAGCAGCTTGCTCTGTATCAGACATGATAGTAGGATATACAGCAAAAAGAAATTGTGAACCAGCAGTACACAAATAGCATTAAACTAAAATAATCTACACTCAAGTACTAAATACATACAGTGTGACCTTAATAACAGATTATCACACAGTAAGGGATCCTATACTACTACATTCACACAATAACAGCTTCAAGTAAAATTTTACAGTGCACCACGTGTAAAAACATACACTGCAACGATCTACTAAAAACAAACACTGTGAAAATTCTGTGAAATACACAAGTACAAAATAAACATTCAAACAATTATTGTCAAACAAACTTCAATAAAAGAGTCTATTTGAAAGAGTTCACACAAACTTGTCTTTTCATTCTTGATGATGTGTCATCAGCCCAGGTTGAACATCAGTGTCTTCTATGAGAACACAGTAGCACAGTTCAGGTGAAATGTAGCACACCACCCAGGAAACACACTTTCAACTTGGCCTTAATTCTCTCTTCAAGTCAGGGTTTAAACCATGTAGAAGTCGCACTTGGATCCTGCCGACTACGCCAAAATGTAACGTGCAGATAGACACACATAGAGACACGCATGTATGTCATTCACTGCGTTCTTTTATTCCAAGTTCATACTATGGTTAAGATAACATAAAACAAAAACAAAACAAAACAAAAAAAGAAACCTGTGTAGACAAAATATGTAAAAACATTAATAAGTACATTTGACTCAATGAAGTGTCAATATTATACAATTAGTTATTGCAATAAATTTCGATAGGCTGTCTAGCTCAGGGACTACATGTACATTTTGATATCAGGGAGATATAAATACATATTTGTCAGAAAAACAGAAAGTTTATGCTGCTGGCAAACATGATAAATAAAAATATATTCATCTAAGAAATATAACGGCAATAAATCTCAGAAATACATTATATAGAAATATACAAAATAGCTCACCCTGACTAGAACAACTCTAAATTGAGTGAGATACAATGCTCTCCTCAGCTTCAGGTCGCCATTCACACAGCTCGAGCTCTATATGTCAAATACATGCAATTGTACACATTTTAGAAGATTATAAAGAAAAATGTGCTTGACTGACAATAAACTCATAAAAATTAGGCATAGAATATATATCAAGAACTTTAGCAATGATATCCGAAGGGGATGTGACATTTTATATAAAGCAGAAGTACAATTCAAAAATGTCATAGACGATATGCATTGTCATAGACGATATGCATAAAGTTCAACACAAAATATAAAAGTTTCGAAAATATTTTAAATAACAACTTCAGTAACCTCAATTACAAAGATTAAACTTACCAGAAAATCATGAAATGGTTTTCAAACTTCTAGAGACTGATAAAGATTGAAACTGGGTGAAATTGCAGACAGCAAACGAAAAGTGTTTGCAAACAGAAGTTTACAAGATGGAGTCTGTCATGTCACATGACCTCGGCAAAAGAAGTGTTTTCTCAAAATTACAAAATACATTGAAATAATACATTACATATCCTCTACAGAAATTAATAATAAAAATAAAGAATTTACAATACATCTCAAAGGTAGAAATATGAATATTTAAAGAAAATATAAATAACACTCAAGGATGAACAGCGCCCTCACACACTCAAGAAGGGTAAACAGCACTCTCACATAAATATAATTATAATTGGTTATGTAGTGACGTTGTTGCTTTTTGTGACAGGATTAAAATTTGACTTGCCAATATACATTGAAGATTTTACAGCATGTGTTGTGAAAACCACACTTTATTTTTTGCACCTGGTATATAAAATAATTTGTTACATTTTTAAAGTGTGAATATACATCAAAACATTAAAATAGAAAAGTCTATAAAATACAAAGCAGTTTGTGTGAATGCATTTTTATTCTCACTGCTGTTAGAGGTGGCAATGCATTTAACGATTTTCCCCGAGAGAATGGTGAGAATATTTTTTATAGATCGCCTTTACCCCTAAAAAATTCGCAGAATTTAAGTTTTGATTGGCTTGAGAATCAAGCTCATTTCTCATGTCTGTGTGTCTTTTCCTTTCAAAAAGATTGACTGAAATTTAATCATCATCAAATTTGGTACAAAGTTTAAATTGTAGTACTGTAAAAGCATTAATTATTCATTGGGTTTTAATTTCGCTATTTTCGCTATATTTCACTATTTAATCTGCATGAACAATATAACTGATTGTTTCCTTGACAAATTCATGAACTTAAAACACATATGCTTTAACATTATATTATATTATATTATATTATATTATATTATATTATATTATATTATATTATATTATATTATATTATATTATATTATTTATAATATGCTCAAAACATTAAAATAGTGCAATTAAATGTTACTGAAAATAAATGATTTTACAGTATGCATTTTTATGATTGGTTAAATTTCTTACTAATAATTGTGGCATTCATTGACTAAGGCATTGTGATTGGTCAAGATGTTTTCAATAGCCATTGGAATTTATGTAATATTCATGTTCATTTAACATACATATATCTAATAATTTTCTAGGCAAATTCTGCTTACATGTAGATAACTACATGTAGTTTAATGTGCATGATATTTATTATATCTTTATAATTGTTTATTTCTCCATTTTACAGCTTGTCAGAGAATTCAACAGTGCCACTGCGTATTATCGGAATTTGATTATTACACTTGGTGGGTCACATGACTCTGAATCTTTACGTGATGAAATCAGGAAAGTGCGGCGGAAAGCTCACGATCTTGCCAAACACAATAAATACAGACTTATGCCACATCTCAGGAAGTGAGTAACATTTTCTACATGGTTGGTTTGGGTGCATGTACATTTCATATTGTGCTATATTATTAAAATTATTAAAATTTGGTAGATGTAATTGTTGCCACTAACTTTTCAAGAATACAAACAAATTTTGCTGATATGTGATATATATTGTTATACTGGTATTGCATAGTTTCTATGGTGATATATTGTTCACTACACAAGGGGATATTTTCTGCCATTATGTAAGGATCATTGTAAAGTCATATACTCTCTGTAAACCGTTTATCTTTCAATGCTATCATGATACACACACAGAGTGCCACACATAGTGTTCACATACACACACAGAGTGCCACACATAGTGTTCACATACAGAGATGGAGCACCACATAGTGTTCACACGCACACACACAGAGTGCCACACATAGTGTTCACACACACACAGTGCCACACACAGTGTTCACATACACACACAGAGTGCCACACATAGTGTTCACATACAGAGATGGAGCAACACATAGTGTTCACATACAGAGATGGAGCAACACATAGTGTTCACACACATACACACACACAGTGCCACACATAGTGTTCACATACAGAGATGGAGCACCACATAGTGTTCACATACACAGATGGAGTGCCACACATGGTGTTCACATACAGAGATGAAGCACCACATAGTGTTCACACACACAGATGGAGTGCCACACATAGTGTTCACATACACAGATGGAGTGCCACACAGTGTTCACATACACAGATGGAAGGCCACATAGTGTTCACATACAGAGATGGAGCACCACATAGTGTTCACACACACATACACACAGAGAGAGTGTCACACATAGTGTTCACATACATAGATGGAGTACCACATAGTGTTCACATACACAGATGGAGTGCCACACAGTGTTCACATACACATATGGAGTGCCACATAGTGTTCACATGCACACACAGTGTCACATAGTGTTCACATACACAAATGTAGTGTCACACATAGTGTTCACATACACAGATGGAGCACCACATAGTGTTCACATACACACACAGACTGCCACACAGTGTTCACATATAGAGTGCCACGCATAGTGTTCACATACACAGATGGAGTACCACATAATGTTCACATACACAGATGGAGCACCACATAGTGTTCACATACACAGACGGAGTACCAGTGTTCACATACACAGATGGAGCAACACATAGTGTTCACATACACACACATAGTGCCACACATAGTGTTCACATACACAGATGGAGTGCCATATATTGTTCACATACATAGATGGAGCACCACATAGTGTTCACATACACACACAGACTGCCACACATAGTGTTCACATACATAGTACCACATAGTGTTTACATATACAGAGTGCCACACATACATTGTAGTGTTCACGTACGGAGATGGAGCCACACAGTGTTCACATATACACACAGAGTGCCACACAGTGTTCATATACACATATGGAGTACCACATAGTGTTCACATACACAGACAGAGAACCACATAGTGTTCACATACACAGACGTAGTGCCACATATAGTGTTCACATACAGATGGAGTGCCACATACAATGTTCACATACACAGATGGAGTACCGCATAGTGTTCATATACACACACACACAGAGTGCCACACATAGTGTTCACATACAGAGATGGAGCACCACATAGTGTTCACACACACACACACACAGTGCCACACAGTGTTCACATACACACACAGAGTGCCACACATAGTGTTCACATACAGAGATGGAGCAACACATAGTGTTCACATACAGAGATGGAGCAACACATAGTGTTCACACACATACACACACACAGTGCTACACATAGTGTTCACATACAGAGATGGAGCACCACATAGTGTTCACATACACAGATGGAGTGCCACACATGGTGTTCACATACAGAGATGAAGCACCACATAGTGTTCACACACAGATGGAGTGCCACACATAGTGTTCACATACACAGATGGAGTACCACACATAGTGTTCAAATACACAGATGGAAGGCCACATGGTGTTCACATACAGAGATGGAGCACCACATAGTGTTCACATACACAGATGGAGTGCCACACATAGTGTTCACATACACATATGGAGTGTCACACATAGTGTTCACATACACAGATGGAGCACCACATAGTGTTCACATACACACACAGACTGCTACAGTGTTCACATACAGAGCGCCACACATAGTGTTCACATACACAGATGGAGTACCACATAATGTTCACATACACAGATGGAGCACCACATAGTGTTCACATACACAGACGGAGTACCACAGTGTTCACATACACAGATGGAGCAACACATAGTGTTCACACACACACACACACAGTGCCACACATAGTGTTCACATACAGAGATGGAGCACCACATAGTGTTCACATACACAGATGGAGTGCCACACATGGTGTTCACATACAGAGATGAAGCACCACATAGTGTTCACACACAGATGGAGTGCCACACATAGTGTTCACATACACAGATGGAGTGCCATATATTGTTTACATACATAGATGGAGCACCGCATAGTGTTCACATACACACACAGACTGCCACACATAGTGTTCACATACATAGTACCACATAGTGTTCACATATACAGAGTGCCACACATACATTGTAGTGTTCACGTACGGAGATGGAGCCACACAGTGTTCACATATACACACAGAGTGCCACACAGTGTTCATATACACATATGGAGTACCACATAGTGTTCACGTACACAGACAGAGTACCACATAGTGTTCACATACACAGACGTAGTGCCACATATAGTGTTAACATACAGATGGAGTGCCACATACAATGTTCACATACACAGATGGAGTACCGCATAGTATTCATATACACAGATGGAGTGCCACATACAGTGTTCACATACACAGATGAAGTGCCACATAGTGTTCACACACACACATAGAGTGCCACACATAGTGTTCACATACAGAGATGGAGCACCACATAGTGTTCACACACACACTGCCACATATAGTGTTCACACACACACAGTGCCACACAGAGTGTTCACATACACACACAGAGTGCCACACATAGTGTTCACATACAGAGATAGAGCAACACATAGTGTTCACATACAGAGATGGAGCAACACATAGTGTTCACACACATACACACACACAGTGCTACGCAGTGTTCACATACAGAGATGGAGCACCACATAGTGTTCACATACACAGATGGAGTGCCACACATGGTGTTCACATACAGAGATGAAGCACCACATAGTGTCCACACACAGATGGAGTGCCACACATAGTGTTCACATACACAGATGGAGTGCCACACATAGTGTTCACATACACAGATGGAGTGCCACACATAGTGTTCACATACACAGATGGAGTGCCACATGGTGTTCACATACAGAGATGGAGCACCACATAGTGTTCACACACACATACACACACAGAGAGTGCCACACATAGTGTTCACATACAGAGATGGAGTACCACATAGTGTTCACATACACAGATGGAGTGCCACACATAGTGTTCACATACACATATGGATTGTCACACATAGTGTTCACATACACAGATGGAGCACCACATAGTGTTCACATACACACACAGACTGCTACAGTGTTCACATACAGAGCGCCACACATAGTGTTCACATACACAGATGGAGTACCACATAGTGTTCACATACACAGATGGAGCACCACATAGTGTTCACATACACAGACGGAGTACCAGTGTTCACATACACAGATGGAGCAACATATAGTGTTCACATACACACACATAGTGCCACACATAGTGTTCACATACACAGATGGAGTGCCATATATTGTTCACATACACAGATGGAGCACCACATAGTGTTCACATACACACACAGACTGCCACACATAGTGTTCACATACATAGTACCACATAGTGTTCACATATACAGAGTGCCACACATACATTGTAGTGTTCACATACGGAGATGGAGCCACACAGTGTTCACATATACACACAGAGTGCCACACAGTGTTCATATACACATATGGAGTACCACATAGTGTTCACATACACAGACGGAGTACCACATAGTGTTCACATACACAGACGGAGTGCCACATATAGTGTTCACATACAGATGGAGTGCCACATATAGTGTTCACATACAGATGGAGTGCCACATACAATGTTCACATACACAGATGGAGTACCGCATAGTGTTCATATACACAGATGGAGTGCCACATACAGTGTTCACATACACAGATGAAGTGCCACATACAATGTTCACATACACAGAGTGCCACGTACAATGTTCACTTACACCGATGGAGTGCCACATACAATGTTCACTTACACACACAGAGTGCCACATACAATGTTCACTTACACACACACAGAGTGCCACATACAATGTTCACATACAGAGTGCAACTTAGTCCCACATACAATGCACATTTGTAGTGCCACAATGTCGTGTTACATTTTATACAACATATACATACATGTGTAAAATACATGGTTTGTTTTCATGAAAATCAAATGAGTGCTGCACAACCAATGGACTTAAATTATCGTTAATATGTACCTTTCACTGGATTTAAATATTGTGTTTCAATTGCTTCTGCAAAGTGACCACAGTGTGATACATTTCATGTAGCAATACGAGTATAAAAATTGACAGGCATCAAGCTGCTTGTTATACATTCATACATCGTAACATGATTGATTTGTATCACTTTTACATCCAAAGTGTACTCATTGTACTCAATTCACATATGGGAATAGAAACATGATATTTAAAACCAGTGATGTGTAGGGAAGCATATTCTAAACTGTCATGTCGTTTGTCATCACACATTGACTTCTGGTGTCTATTCTCTAAAATAGATTAAATTCTAAATCATAGAATATTGTTTAAATTGCTTTCGATGTATTTTTGCATTTAACAGTAATTATATCAATGTTGACTGTGATAAAACATGTTTCCATGGCTACAAGGCTGTACATTCAATTCATAATTTTCTTTATAGATTTTATTCTGAACATTATCGGGTCTAGAATTCACCTTGACGGTACAATGTAGTTGTACAGATTATATTAAAAATAAATTTTCTATTCACATTTACCTTGTTCCTGATACTATTGAAGAAAGGACAAGGTACATGTGTTGGAGATATACATTGTCACGGTTTCAAGCTGTTATCAATGTTATATTTATAGACCTGCGAATGCAATGTAATTGTACGGATTATTTTTTTTTTTCACAACTCTGGAAACAGATCATGAATCAGAACAGTGTTGATGATGGATTTGGTTTAAATTTGGTACATACTTTGAACACAACAGGACCTTGATGCACGTCATTTTATTTTTGTGATTGGGTTTAAAAAAAATAATGCATCTTTGACATGCCTGGATCAACAAGTACAAACTTCCAAAGACATCAGACATTATATTGGACAAACCCAGGTCATTTTTGTCACAATCAAATCCATTTAAATGGCTGATCTCATACATGTTGTTGATATTATGATATTGCCTCAGTAGTCATGCATATTTCATGCCTATAAAACAAACAGGGACTATGTCATTAAAAATGACTTGAATTTAATTTTTATATTTACCTTGTTACTAATATTATTAAAGAAATGGCATTGCTATTGTACATATGAAAATTTGTGCTTACAACTCTTTCTAGGGGATTCGGATTATAAAACGATCTAAATCCAACATTAAGCCTATAAACGTTCCATTGTTTTTAGTGCCAAACCCCTTTGTTAAGTACAACAACAAATATTTCGTTGGTGTTTGGGAGCTCTTTTGTGATTGGTCAATGCATGGACAGCTCTTCCACTTTTGTATTTTACTCCCTATCAATTGGGCCCTGTTTAACTCCAGGGTTACGTCCAAACGCCACCCTCTTGACTAGAGATCTGTGTCGAAAAAAATAAACCTTTGTTTCAAGAATTAGATCTGGGTAAATCAAGGAAATACTCACTATTACGGCACATCTGATTGGCTGAAAATGAGTATGTGCACTTGATTTACCCAGAACTCTGTGCAAATCCCCCTTGATTCTGGCTGCTGGCCATTTTCGTTCATGAAATCGTCCGATATCATCAGAAAACGCGGGATTTGTGCAGTTTTGAATAAAACCAAGTTAGCAATTATGAACAATGGTTATTAACGTACACCCGATCCCCTCTAAACTTTTTGTTTCGCATTTTAAGGTAAAAAAATCGAAATTTGAAACTGACAAGGTGTCAATTTACTAGGTGCTATGTTTCACAACTTGTTTATTTATATGCGTATAGCGAATGATTTTTAAAAAAAAAATAAGAATTTATTGATTTTCAGCCCCCAAGTGACTGTGTACGCATTGCAGTTAGTTTGTTTTTGTTTATATTTGAAACTTCGTTTAGAATATACGTTCGTTACCAATAAAATAAAAACAAGTGTATTTGAAAAATGACACTGGGTGACATTGTAATGAAATTTCAAGCGGTCTACTTTTTAATTCAGCAAGAATTATTAGTTATTTTCAATTCTGCAATGATTTCTTTCGTCCTGGGTGGCCCAACTGCCAGTGTTGAAAGTCACGTGGGTGGATTTTTTAATGAAAATAGAAGTACTCAAAAAAATATTTGATGATTATTTTTTGAAATTTTGAACCCCAAATAAGCGCCTACCAGCCTAGAAATCGCCCAGGGCGATTTTTTGGATGGGTGAATTTACGGCGGAATCCGGTACTAGTATACGCGGGCAGGGAGTCCAGAGAGGGAACAGCCAGCATCCCTTTTATGGAGAAAACGTGAAATCTTGACGGATTTGTTTTGTTCTCACATGCAATATTAGGTTTTGGGGGCTTCTGAGTTCAAAAAAGATGACTAAATCAACCAAAAAGCAAGCGTTTTATATAGACATACCTATGCAGCAGTTGGTTTGCCAGTACTTAATCCATTTTTAACACCTAGGCTACTCTATTGACATTGGTTGTTTATTTCATGGATTTTGCACTTGAGGTAGCTGATAAGCCGTGTTGAAACGTGCACAAAACGACCATTCTGTGCACGTTTTCGACACAAATTAAAACCAGTTGTAAGCACAAATTTTCATATGTAGACTTGGGGGTACAATGTAATTCTACAAATTATTAGTACCATCTTGCTTATGGACCATATTTATTCATATTTGGCACATCATTATTGGGAGAAGAATAGCTGCCTGGCAATCACAAATAAATCTTGGAAATGTTTGGTAGTGTTCAGCTACTGTCAAGAAACTTACAATTATTTTGATTATCATAACTTACTTATTTCGTAATTGACGTGCCAATAAATGCTTCTAACATAATGTTGCCGAAATTTAAGATTCTCAATCAGTGAAATGTTCACTTTGAAAATATGTTTTTCCCTGACTTACAAAGTTCAAAAAAACTGTCTCTCGCATTGTTCAGAATTTTTTGGAGTTTCATGCATACATGTGTTAAATAGGAAAATTTCTTTAAACTTCACTAAATTAAAATTAATTATACAGAGATCGGACTTATGGTTTAGCAAATTGCCTGTTGATGTCAATGGAGACCTTCAGCAGATGTTTGTTAAATTTCTGTGTGTCTGTGCATTGGGAGCTGTATCTCAGAAATATTTGACTGATTCTCTTCAGGTATCAGCTATTTTGACATGTCTGAAACCAGATGTGTTTTTCAATTTTGCTTTTGAAGAATTCTATTCATTTCAATTCATGCTTTATACCAATGAATTACATAATATAATAAATAAATGAATAATAATAAATTTGTCATCTTATCAAGGATGGCCGACTGCTGATCATTTTGGTTGTAAAAAAAAACCTAAATCAGGTATTTTAACATGCTCAGAACAATACAGAAAGTTTATGCATGTCACTTTGATTTGTAAATCAAGATGGCCGACTCAATTAACCCAACTTGAACAAGTACTGCGACATCATATATTTTTTGCATAAATTGAAAATAGTGATAAATGTTGAAAAAAATGTACACTATATGCACAGGACTATTGGAGCTATCCATAAATGTTCATAGTTTTGAGAGTGAATACGAATAAAGTATGTACTTCCTTCCTATGAAGGTAGGAACTTTCAATTTGTGCTATGTTGTTTGTTGGTTCCCACTCTAGAGAAATTGCAAAGTCATTGTTTCCTTGGTTTGGTTACCCCCTTATCTCAATGTTTAGTGGTTACATTGTCTGTAATCCTTTCCTCTCTTTAATTTCAGTGACTTTTCAGTTAAGACTGACAGAAAAGACTACGAGAGACTTTGGAACGCTTTTACCTCTTGTCTTGAAGTTTTTGAAAATCAAATGAGGAAATCTTTAGAACTAGAAAGAACATTCCCGATACATGCCGGTAAGAATTTTTTCAATGCTTATGATTGATTCTACATCTACTGCTATAATTTTTGGAATTTCAAAATACAGTAATTTCCAGTATCTGCATTTAATAACTATGCAAAGTCGAATAACTATTCAATTCTAGATTCTTTTTAACCTCTTGGCTCCATCTGCCACTCGATGTAAACACACAAAACAACACCCTTCAATCAGGCGAAGGTTTGAACAGAAAATATATTTTAAATAAAATATGGATGGTTTAAACTCTAAAATTTGCTGACTAACGATATCATATAAATTCCTAGGAAAAAGGGAATTTCTGTAGCAGATATTGGTGAGTTCTGTCAAATAGCCATTGAACTTGTCTACTACATTAATACAATATTTATATTTTCTGAAGATATTCATTATAAAGTGACAGCACAAATACATGTGCCACACAGTTGTTATGTAGAAAATCATAAGAGTTGGTACGGCCATTCTCAAATTAGACTTTGATTTGATTAAGAACTAATTTGCTTAAAATGTGTGGCATTTTGTTTTAAAAAATGCAGCTCTGGAGCTATACATCTCCAACATGTGGAGACCGATCATGTTCATCTTCACATATACATCATGTCGCACATGTGCATATTTATTTATTTGGTTATCCAATCCAAGATGGTCGAATTGTAGTTGTTTTGGTGTTGAAAATCATCAAAATTTTGTTCAAACTTGGTACATGTATGTACATTGATCTTTATGGGATCTTAATGCTGCACTTCACTTTGTTTCTCAGATCGAACTCGAAATGGCTGACTGGTGGCCATTTTGTCTTTAGTTAGTGAATGAATGCAGTTTTTGAGCCATATCTCTGACATTCTCTGACACTTTCATATTAAAACTTTATATATTTCTTAAACTTGAGAACTCCCGAGTACTACGTAATTCAATTACTTGTTTCATCTTTGCTTTGCGTATATTTACATCTTTAATGTCACAACCATTATACTGTTAATCTGTCAATGCATGTTGGCATTCGGGTTTACATCTATGTCTCGATTGAATGCTCATAGGAACAACTAATTTGATTACATGTTTTATCTTTCGTTAAATGACATTAATTGGTTGGAAATAATCTAATCTTGAAAAATGCTCCCTATAGTGTAAACATGAGACAATTTTAATGACTTATTCCAGACTGAGAAACATTAAATTTCTAGCACTTGTTTTTTTGATTACAAAGTTTATAGTGATTTTTCTTCAGAAATTGTACACTATGAATTCATTTGATAAATATATGATTTGTGTTCCCTCAATTTGTTCCAAGTATTGCACTGTAGTGGTCTCGTAGACGTAATGTAAATGAAACTCTACATGCATGTGCATGTGTACATGTATGTTCTTATCTGCTTGCCATTATATAACAAACTAAAAAAAAATTGTATTTTTAGTCCCTGCTGAGCATGTGTTCGTGCATGTGTGTATGCGTACAACCTATATCTCAGACATGCCTGGACCAATTACATTCAAACTTCTCACACACATCAAACATAATATTATACATATGCACACCAGTTTTATTTCACTTCATTTTGTTTTTCAGATCAGATTCAAAATGGCTGACTGGTGGCCATTTTGTTTTAATGAATGCGGTTCTAGTTCCATACATGTATCTCTGACTTTCTTTGACTGACCATATTCAAATTTTATATATTTATTATACATCATGTCATAGACATACAGATGTATTGGTTTGACGATCCATTTAAAAAAGGGCAAAAAGTGGCCATTTTTGTAATGAAAAACCATCAAAAATCTAGCATTTCTGGAATTCCAGAACTAGATCTTGGGTGTTTCTGGGTGGATTTTGTTCAAACTTGGCACATTTCTTAGACATTGTGCATCTTTGATGGCCATTTTGTTTTAAATAATGCTATTTCACAGCAATATTTCTCATGATATGGACAAGTATTTGTTTGACGATCAGATATGAGATGACTAAATGTCAATTATTTGAATGTTGAAAAATTATCATAATTCATCATTACGGGAGACCTACATGTCATATATATTATGCGATGTGATGCAGAATTCTGCAGAAATCAGCAAAATCACAGTTTAGGAAAATTTACACCATGTGATTAATTATTCATGAAGAAGTTCGATATAACGTTTGTTTCAAATGATGTCACTAACCATTATGTTATGCAAACAAATAATTTTGTAAACATAAAACTAAAATAGCGACAGGTGTTATAAATGTTGCGATATTGGTCATAAATTCTCAAGGACTTTGTTCTTGCAATAAACTTCCTTGGGATTCACAACAAATCACTGGGAAATCACATTGATTGTTCTTAATTTTTTTTCATGGCCCCATTCAAAACCTTCAAAATACCCATAGCCCTCCCGCTACTAGTATCCCCATTGGCAATAATTTAATAATTATCATAATTATTGATTACACATGAATATTAATTAATAAAGACATAACATAATTTGTTATATATTTGACTGCATTTTTGCATTTCTTATGAGTGAAAGTGATCACTGAATGAAATTTCAACTATGTGGTGTGTTCCACAATTTCTGTATGTACCATAACTTTAATAAAAGTGATTTTACTTGGTACATTTTTGTACTACTGTATTATTCTCCATAAAAACAAAAGAATTTCTTAATGTGGATAACTGAAAGTCTTTATCGTACATGTAGCATTATGAACCATCATTGCTGCTATCTTCAGAGCTATCCAATTCTGTAGTTTGGTTTCTGTTTAAGACTTGTTGGTATATCACATGTGATGTCCTTCGTCTTATTAGTTTTCTTCCCATGTTTATGAAGTTTATGGTGAACAGGGTATTTGTCTAACTCGGACACCAGGACTAGCCAGTTATATTCACTATATTCTTTAGCAGTCTTTTCAATTCTCTTTGTTGAGCGTTCCTGTGTTTGTATATGCTGTAGATCCTGCAAATGAAGCAAATATTTTTCAATGTAACGAGTTAACTCTGCTGTGATTTTCCATCCATTGGTCCGTTGGTTTTGATGTGATATTATTTATTCCCTGTGAAGGAAAAAAAAATGTAAAGAATGGTCACATGTTTAAAAAAGAAAATTATGACCTCCCTCCCTCCACCCGAAAAACACCCCCCCCCCAGAATCACACACTCTTTTTTTGCAGCTCTTCCATTTTCTCACCAGATAATATCCCTCCTCCTTCATCGTAAATCTTGGTCCCTGCTCAAAATTTACGATCATATATATTTAAGACTGTTGTGGGTGAAGGTATCAATAATACATGTACTAGTAAGTGAATCAGACTTGGAATCTAGCGCATCAATAATAACAATTTAACATGAATGTTCTTGGGTTAATTACTAGCTAGCTTTATAAATTACTCAGTGTCACCGAAAAAACATCAGTATCTGGAAAAAAAATTAGCTTTGTTCTTCAAGTATTGGGAAATTTAACTTTAATGCCAAGTGGATCCAACCTAATTGTGTGCCAATTTCCAGAGAAAAGGAAAAGCTTTTAAAATGTCAAAAAGCAATCCCATGATTCGTGAATGAGATATTGCATTACTTATTTTGTCTTGCCTTGGAGACATCAAGAGACTTTCCCCAATTACGTTTCATTCTTTTAGTATTATTTCACGGCATCTTCCTAATTTCCTGTTGTTGTATTTTCTCTGTAAAGTCAACCTGCCTGCTAGCATGGAGTACGTAGTTCAGAGTTGGGTGGTTTCATTATATATTGTGAAAAGGGCCATCAATAAAACCAAAATGGCTTGAATAAAATACGTACCCTAGCATGTATATTTGAGTGTTTTAAGCTACGGAGTTCAATCATTCATTTTAATCACTCAAGATTCTCAAAGTGTGGATTGATACGAAATAAACTATAATTTCCTCATTCTTTTTCTACGATTCTCAAGCTGTGAACATTTCGGTAAAAAATGTGGTTCAGATCGACCTAGATACAAGTAGCTGAAGATTTGTGTAACTTTCAAATCCCACAAAATAGAAAACTATATTGCGTTCCACCTCCTTCAGATAAAAATAAATTCACTATGAATTTCATATACATGTAACTATCACTGAAACATGTCACACATGCATACATGTATGCTGTAATCTCAAAACGAAACATCTTGGTGGCAAATCCAAATTTAACTTTTACATAAAAGATTCATATGGTAACAGCCACTTCTATGGATAAGATAATTGTCATTGGGGTTCACAGCTACATTGTAGTCTCAAAGATATTGGGGCAGCGAGTTGCTCCCTATTTAATTTCTGAAAACTTGTTTTGAGTACTAAAGCAGGTGACTTAAACACACACAGTCCTGTAAAACATCATAACCTGGATAATTTTTTTCCATATATTTTTTTTCCAAAATATTGGTCAAGACCTGTCGCCAATAGGAAAGTATTTCCATTTGGTTCAAAACTCACAAAAAGAAATTACAGCTCAGTCCATAACTTTATAGTGTATAGGCACATTCTGGCTGATTATTAAAGCGGGGGAGTCGTCATCTGCGCATGCGTCAGATGGCCATAGCGTGTCATTGTTTACAAGCGTCTGCCCATGAGCCTTTGCGTTTTCAGCGTGTGTTGTTATCGTCGCTTGGGACTCAATTCCCGCACGTGTGCAGGTGACAACCCTCCCGCTTTAATTCTCTATTGGAAGTACTAGTCAAAAATTTAAAACAGGTGTTAGCTGGGCGTATCTGATTACTTCTCTTTATACTATATTTAGGACATTGAGAATCAGATATTACCGGTATCTATAAAATAAACATTATAATAGGTTGGTAAAACATTATTGGGATATTATAATGAGACTTCCTCAGGGCAGATACATGTACTGTAGGGCTCATAACACTAATTAGAACACTTTGTACCTGTAGGCTTTGAAAGACAAAATAAAACTCACTAGTATATCAATGCAGTTTTAGGAAAGTGATTCACCTGGTTATAATTGCAGGTCCAAAAACTAAATTATACATAAATACAAATTACGTAATGATTTAAAACAATAGAATGGCATAGTTATACAGCCTGACAGATGTTCTGATAACTGAATATTAACTAATCCAGCATTATCCTACAGTTGAGTCAAATGCAAGACAAGTTCATGAATAATCTAAAAAAGGATCAGATTCATTTTGATCAAGGTCATGGTGCTCCAAAGCAAGATAGTACTTTGAATGATAACAAATAAATCTAGTGGCTTTTTGTTGGTTAACAGACAGTGTACATGTGCCTGATTGATACATTCTCTACAGTTTGAGATTAAGGTAAGTCACAAAATGTGGGAAAAGTTTGTTAACAAATATCAAGGCACATGCATTCAGTGTTACCTTATCTACATGTAGCTGTGTTTCATATTTTGAAATCCATCTTTACACATACACATACACATAAACATTGATCTTTACAAATTCACCCCTACAATTATACACTCATAATACTTTAGAGATCATTATGGTTTGATCAGTGAAAAATAAATGACAAACAAAAAATTAAAATGCCATGACAATTCATTTTGTTAATTCCAAATAAGCAAAAAATGCACTTTTGACTATTTTTATCTACATGGACACTTCGCAGTTTAACTTTGATTAATCTTACGAACAATTGTTTTTATCTCTTAAAATTATTAATATTTGTGATCACTTTAAATTCTGAAAAGTACATGATTTTCAGTTTGTTTACAGCATACTAATTACTCAAAAGTAAATAATGTAGTTCAGTATCAATAATAAATACAAATTATATGATAATAGAACATTGATGCCTACAACATGTGAAAGTCAACATGGACATAGGAGGGACCAGATTAGAATTATTGTGTCTGTCAATCAACAAGTTATAATAACATGCGTGTCGTATCTACCCATGAGCCTTCACATTTTTAGCATGCATAGTTAACTATTTTCTAAAATTTCTTTGTGAATTTTTGACCAAATAACCATAATAATGGTTGCAGGTTTTACTCAAAATTGCCCAAAATATCAAAAAATATACAAAACAATTATACAGGTTTGTTTGTTTGATTTTGGGGTTCAAAAAAAAAAATGATCAAACTCAAGACTGTAAAATGTTTCAAGATGGCCACTTAACTATAATACTGTACTTAATTACATGTAGTATATGCTACACCCAGCATCCAGGGGCCAGTTTCCAAGCCTAATTACCAAAATATATCATATTTTATTCTGAGACAATTACAGCAGAAATCATCTCCTGGATCAAAATTCATGATTAATAGTATACGACTGAACATTCCGAAATGGTGATTGCAAACTCAAGCTACCCAAGATAAAAACATTATCAGGCTTCCAGATTCATATGATCTGATAGAAATGATGAAACTAGATATTATAAACTGTTAAAAAACTACATGATGATTGTTTTTGTCAGTTAATGTGTTGTTGACAATGAGCTTTTTTTTTAGAACATCAAATTTTGCTTATATGGTAAAAAGTGGTTATTAAAGTTAGTACATGTACTTGTAATTAGCACCAAATGAAAACTGGGAGCATTCATGCAGAGTTTTGATTCTAGTAAAATGTGCTAATGGGATAATTTCAACCAGTCTAGGGAGTTAAATGCAACCAGGATCATTTCAAACTGTTTAGGGAGTCAAATACCAAATCAAACTTTACGCATACATAATATTATACATATAAACATCAATTTGTTTTACGATCTGATTCAAGATGGCCGAATGGCGACCATTTTTGGCTAACAAATCATCAAAATCAAGTATTTCTTGGCTGTTTATACATGGATTTTGTTCAAACTTGGTATATACATTAGACATTATGGGACCTTGATGGAAATAATTTTGTTTTTCAGATAAGATTTAAAATGGCCGACTGGTGGTCATTTTGTTTTGATGAATTTGATTCTCGTGCCATATCTTTGACTAGCTTTGACTGATTTTGTTCAAATTTTAAATATTCATTATACATCGTCATGTCATAGATATATAGATACATTGGTTTGACGACCCTATTCAAAATGGCCAAATGGTGCTAAAAAACTCATCAAATATCAAGCAGTTCTGGCATTTATGGATGGATTTCGTTCAAACTTGGTACATACGTTAGACATTACGGGTTCCTGATGCACGGCATTTTATTTTTCAGATTGAATTTAAAACAGCTGACTGACGGCCATTTTGTTTTAATGAATGGATTTTAGCCTTATCTCTGACATGCTTTGACTGAATATGTTCAAATTTTATATATTCATTATGTATCATGTTATATATATATACTTGTATTCAAAATGGCTGATTTTGTTTTTAATTAATGCTGTTCCAGAGCAATATCTCTCAATATGAACAAGTACTTGTTTGACGATCAGATACAAATGTCAATCATTTTAATGTTAAACAATAATCATAAACATATTCCTGACATGGTTATATTCCAGCTATATTACTATAAACAAAACTATATATCTTAAATTCGATAACTAATGGAGACTGTGCCATGCATGGCTTGTTAGTCCCCGTTCGGACGGAGTCCGAAAACGGGGACTTATGTTTTGCCCTTTGTGCGTCCGTCCGTGCGTCCGTGCGTCCGTGCGTCCGTGATCACCTGTATCTCGAACATGCATGGACCGATTATGTTCAAACTTCACTCATACATCACACATTATATGGGACATATGCACATGCATTTTTTTCATGATCCGATTAACGATAGCCGAATAGCGGCCATTTTAAGGCCGAAAATGCATCAAAATGGCACATTTTCACGATTCCGGACCCGGATCTCAGTTATGCATGGACGGATTTCGTTCAAATTTGGTACATACATTAAACATAATAGGACCTTGATGCACGTCATTTTTTTTTTCGGATCAAGTTCGAAATGGCCGACTGGCGGCCATTTTGTTTTAAAGAATTCAGTTCTGGATCCGTATCAGAGACATGTCTGGATTGATCAAGTTCAAACTTCACACACACAAGGTACATCATGTCACAAATATGTATGTGCATTTGTTTCATGATCCCATTAACGATAGCCAAATGGCGGCCGCTTTAAGGCCGAAAATGCATTGAAATCGCACATTTTCACCATTCCGGACCCAGATCTCAGTTACGCATTGACGGATTTCATTCAAATTTGGTACATACATTAAACATAATAGGACCTTGATGCACGTCATTTTTTTTTTCGGATCAAGTTCGAAATGGCCGACTGGCGGCCATTTTGTTTTAAAGAATTCAGTTCTGGATCCGTATCAGAGACATGTCTGGATTGATCAAGTTCAAACTTCACACACACAAGGTACATCATGTCACAAATATGTATGTGCATTTGTTTCATGATCCCATTAACGATAGCCAAATGGCGGCCGCTTTAAGGCCGAAAATGCATTGAAATCGCACATTTTCACCATTCCGGACCCAGATCTCAGTTATGCATGGACGGATTTCATTCAAATTTGGTACATACATTAAACATAATAGGACCTTGATGCACGTCATTTTTTTTTTCAGATCAAGTTCGAAATGGCCGACTGGCGGCCATTTTGTTTTAAAGAATTCAGTTCTGGATCCGTATCCGAGACATGTCTGGATTGATCAAGTTCAAACTTCACACACACAAGGTACATCATGTCACAAATATGTATGTGCATTTGTTTCATGATCCCATTAACGATAGCCAAATGGCGGCCGCTTTAAGGCCGAAAATGCATTGAAATCGCACATTTTCACCATTCCGAACCCGGATCTCAGTTATGCATGGACGGATTTTGTTCAAATTCGGTACTTACATTAAACATAATAGGACCTTGATGCACGTCATTTTTTTTTTCGGATCAAGTTCGAAATGGCCGACTGGCGGCCATTTTCTTAAAGAATTCAGTTCTGGATCCGTATCCAAGACATGTCTGGATTGATCAAGTTCAAACTTCACACACACATGGTGCATCATGTCACAAATAGATATGTGCATTTGTTTCATGATCCGCTTAGCAATAGCTGAATGATGGCCATTTTAAGGCCGAAAATGCATTAAAATCACGTATTTTCACAATTCCAGAACCGGATCTCAGTCATGCATGCATGGATTTTGTTCAGATTTAGTACAATGTGTTGTACATATGCAGGTGCATTTCGGTCATGATCTGCTTTGAATGTATATGTCACTCAAATATGAACGGAACGGGGACGTGTCATTGACAATGACTTGTTAATTTTTAATTTAGTCAAGGATTTGAAAGACAGTCATGTCTGTACATGTATGTGTAAAATTAAAAACAAAACTGATAAACTCGGAAGTCAGTAAGATGTATTAGGATAAGAAATCTTTGTATGCAATGTCTCCCAAATTGTTGTTGGGAAATGCAAAGTATGAATTATTCAATTTAAATTATTTCACAGTGTACATTTGAACAAAAGAGTACATACTTATAGATATCATGTATTATGAAACTAGCTGATTAATTAAAAAAATAGAAATAAATCAGTTAATTATTACTTTAATGACTAAATATCATTACTCCTATAGATATGATTATCTATCAGATGATTTATAAATCATAAGATGTCTTCATTATGCAAAAGTCATTAATATTGGCAACAATGTGGCAGGTAATACAGATCCAAAACGCATATTACATTGTTTGACGACACAAAACTTCCAAAAATTGTTTTTATTGTATGCTCTTTAAGTAAGATGTGTTTTTTGTTAGCTTCTCTGTTGAGTTTGTCGCGCGGAGCTTATCATATGAGTTATTGTATGTCAGCGTCCGTCGTTGTCCATGTCAATGTTTTACTTTTTTGACTTCTTCTTGAAAACTATAAGCCTGAATGCTTTGATACCTGGTGTATATGTACCTTGCATGGACCTCTCTTAGGTTTCTTCATTTCATGATGATATCTTCAATTCTCTAATTTTGATGAATATTTTTGTCATTTTTGGTAAAAAGTGATATTTTCGACTTCTTGTTAAAAACCGCAAGTGCAATTGCTTTGATATTACATATATAGGTACTACATGTGGACCTCTCTCAGATTTGTTCATTTTGTAATGATATCTTCTGTTCTTTAATTGTCATGTGCATTGCTAACAGCGGAGCTATCTCAGCCGACAGGCTGCTTGTTCTTTCTTCTTGTAAACATCATTATGTCGCATTATTTAAATGTAAGGTACACATATGAACAAATAGAGCCGTAAAATGTCTGTGAAATGCCCACCTACGCATTTATGTTTTTAGTTTCTTTTGCCCTGAAATGGACATTTGTGAAAAGATCAATTATTTAATCATCTTCTAGTAAAGGTTGCGATCAATGAATTTTTTCAAAGCCAATTTTAATATCATTTCCATTGCACATTTTTTGTTCATGCTGTGGGTGAATTGATTTAAGTTTAGGTTGAATTGTTTAGAGTCTAATGTATTGTGTTAGTACCTGAATGAAGATACCTGCAATCACCCAGTGGTCGTAACCAGACAATTCCTACTGTGTAACGTGAATCAAACATTTAATTACATGTATGCAACATGCTTTTTTCTTCTATTTCTATTTCTCGTTATTGATTTACATGTCTGAAACCAGAGAGAAAATTCTAAATATACCATTGTAAGCCACAATGAGAAAGCCAAGTAGAGAAATGGATCCGATCCTCCATAAATGAATTCATAATGTTTATAGTGTACTAATAATATGAGGGTTATTACGAGGATACTGCAAAGTATGCACGAAGACTGGGAGAGAATTGATAGACGTGCAGCAGAAGTCGATGCGATTGTGTACTGTCTGAGTGCATACTTTGCATTATCCCCATAATAACCTTATTATTATACATGTTTTCCTCCCAGGAATACATCATGGGAAAGCCGAAATCCAAAACATTTAGAACAGATTTAGCCATGGGGGCAGCCATGTTTGTTTTTATTATTAGAGGATGCTTACGTGCGTAATTGTTCCATATTTAGAATTTGCGTTTCTTAACATGGTAGGATGAGAATAGCCAGTGCAATACTGCATAATTATGGCGCACTGTAATTTATGGTGTTACGGTGGCATATGTATAATAATACAGTTTAAGATTTGTAAAAAAAAAAATTAGTGGAAGTTTATTTTAGAATATTTAAAATACAATGGACAATAAATTAGCACCTGAAGCATTCTGCAGAACTGTGACATCACCAGGGGAGTTGTTGTATGCAAATGAGAATTAATGTGAAGTCTTGTTGTAAAATGCAATATATGACTGATAGACGGCAACTTAAAAATTTTAATAATATTTACATGCTAATATTTTAGACATCAGGGTTGCAAGTGTTTGACAGGCACTCAGCCTACATGTGTGTATAGGTCTCAATTGAAGTAAAAGACGACAGGTTTTGTTGTTTTGTTATCAGTATTCAGAGCTTGGCAAGATAGTGACAGTGTGATCAATCATGGCTGCTTTGTTTAGTGGTTGCTATGCAACTGTGACTTCACTGCGGCAGAATGTAGTACAGTGTATTAGCAAAATCAACGATGTTTGCTGCCATTTTAATTTCTTTAACCATATTTTTTTCTTGGGCAACAATTTTGGTAAAACATTTTGCCTGTATTTTATTTAAATTTCTATAATTTTTTTGGGATACTTTTGGATCAGGTGTACATAATTATTCATTGGCCGCATGTTTTTATTAAAAGTTTGGATTAATTATGAAGAAATTATGCAGGTTTTAAAACTGTGAATGGCGATAGAAAATGGTGCCCAAAAGATTAAAGAGCAAAAGGTTAAAGATCAAAAGGTCAAACTGTGATGAATAATCTTGATGTAGAAATGCAAGTGCAACAAATATTTACGAGATAAATAATATACATGATTTCTGTAACAAAACTGAGTATTAAAGATTAATTTACATATTTGAACTATATTGTAGCACATTCTTATATCATGGTAACAGGTGATTTTGAAATTAAATATTCAGACTTTTGTTAGCATATTTGAATACCTAATTAATTAGCTTCGCAAACATTTCTATGTTCAGTCACGGGAAATTCAACTCTTGTTTAATTAAACTTAATTAAAATGCAATTCTCCATTGTATTGCATTGTAATTGAGTTTAATTAAACTCCAATTAAAACGCAACCCTATATAGGAATGCGTTTTAATCGAGTTCATATCGCAACTATATTAAAAGTTAATTCAACTATATTAAAAGTTAATCCAATGAAGTCCTCGGAACATATAGCAATACAAGTAATGTGTGTGTGTGTTTGATTGAGATGAAGTTTTGAAATGTACTGTTTCTAAAAATGAGTTGCAAATGTACAGGCAAGCTAGTAATTTAAACAATTATTAATGTCTGTGAAGTTTTTGTGACACTGAATTCTCACAATTTTTTCAGTTCGCACAAGTCCTTCATTGCATAAAGTATCACACCACTTACATATACCGGTCCTCTTTCTATGAATGCTTGGTTATCTTATATAATATTGCATCTTCTTGATGACAAAGTAATTTCTGTTCTGGCTGGTTCATGATACAGTTTAGCTCTTGTGTGTGCATGCAGACAAGATTAGTTTTGTAGTCATGACCATGCATATTAAGTAGCTGAATTGCATATTGTTTCATTTTAGACTGTAAAACTTCGGAATGGAATTTGCTATGTATTGGCAGTGAACAGCTGATGATCCTACCCTGTAATGTTATTGCTCCTTCACTGACTGATAAAAATGTTCATTTCAATGGCATCATCAAAGCCTCACATGTGCGTAGGGATCGAGGGTTCCTGTATGATTTTCTCTTGCTAGATTTTATCAAGAGTCAGTTTTCTGCTTATGAAAAATTCTAATCAGAATCTAGAGAGAATTGGTGTAATTTTTTTATAGATGCTCAATTAGAAAACAGCTAAACACAGCAAGTTATATAAACACAATGAAAAAGAAAATATATTTTATGCAAATCACAATATGTGTAAATAACCAAAAACTAGTTTGTGACAACTATACACAATGTATTGCTTCGTTAATAGACTAGCTGTTGTATGTAATTATATTAACTTTATTTATCTTGAGAAATACAACAATTGTAATTTCAACGGTTTTGAGATTGTCTATCTGATAGAATTTAAATTAAAATCGGAACGTTCAAAGATGCTATCTTTGCCAACCAGATGGTACAACACATTCCCTTTTTAAAAACAGTTTTCTATAATTACTATCTCCCAGGCATATAGAATATATACATGCCACATAGGTCATGGCATACTTTTATCTTTTCAAATCTACTTTTAATAATTACAACTTTTTAATATATTTTAATTTTTAATCATATCACTCCCTAATCTATGAGGGCCATTATCATTTTTTTCTTTGATTGTATTTGCCATATGAGTATGTATCATTAAAGGTTTGCCAAATTGCGGTGTTTTGTAAATCAACTTTTTTTCAACTCTTGTGACAAATTTTTCTCAACAAATTCCATTGTGACTGTCTATTGATATTAAGAGTTACAGTCATTTCCGAGTAGGTGTTAACATTTCATGTGAACTAACAAATGTTTTTTTACATGCATTCTATATATCACATGGGACACATATCTATTTTGATTTTGCATGTTATTAACATAAGTGCAACAGCATTGATGTTGGCAGCTGCTAATATATACGATTTTGACACTGGTGGCGCTATTATACATGTAGCATGAAGCTGTCTCATGCATTCATTGAAATATTCCTAAATATTATCACAATTCCTGCTATTGTGTATATTTTTTTCTTTCATTAATTTACTTTATGTGAGATATGGGTTGAAGTCACCATAAAAAATCATTGCAACGTATTTGGCCATGCAACAGTACACAAACGATATTGTATCAATGAGCGGTTTATCACTGTTTCACCTGTACACGTATGCTTCAGTTTTATCACTTTGTACACTTAAAGTAATCAACATATATCTTTTAAGGAACTTTGTTTTTCTGCTAAAACATTGGTGCAACATTTTTCTCACTTTTTTTATAGTTTCGTTAATTTTGTACCTTTGTTGTATGGCCACTTTTAACATATGGCTTCATTTTATGCAGTATGAACACCAAACTACTTTTCACACAAAAAATTGATATTTAAGCCAACATGTTCCTATTGTAAAAGAGTTTTCTCATATTGCAAAATTTTTTTTTAGGTACATATGGTGGAAAAAACATATATAGTTAAAAATGGGTAGTTAAGGTTGTCTTGAACTATTGGAAAATTTCTGACAAATACTATTAATTTTTTATGAATAAATTCTTCAACTTGAATTCTCAGCTAAAATCTGCCTGCTTGGAAATGGATCAGACGGGTCGTAATTTCAAACCCTTGCCTCAGCACTCAAAAAGTTAACAATTGTTTATTTCTTATTTCAGGACCTCATGTATTTATAAATACTGGTATAGTGGAACCAATGCCTTTAGAGCTTAGTCCGCTGAGTGTTGAACATTTAGATGTGCCAAGTATCGATAAAAGAGTGCTAGAAAGAGAGGAATTAAAATTACTTGAAAGGTAAATTCAGATTGTACAAGTATGCTTTATTTTATTTTTATTCATTTATACTGTAAACCAATAAGAGCAAGTATACTGTCAGACTCCATCAGAAAAGATTCCATGCCCACCCCACAGAAAATCCATTAATCATTGAAAGAAACAACAGCACTCACAAACACAATATAACTCCATAGATTTCAATATAGATTCTACAGATCATTTTTGTTTTTAGATGAGTAACTTATTGTGCGGAAATGTTCATGCATCGATACTGATAGATAAAAATAAGACTACTTACTGTGTATGTATCGGGTTAAAATCATTTGTGATACATATGAATTGACATTGCCACCTTGGTATGGCTGCAAAATGAGAACAAATGTAAAGTGTCTCTCTGTGTAATTGTAGAAGATGAAAAAAAAAATGTCAATCAATCAATGACACTCAAATTTACAGCATCTTATTTTCTTTCACAGTACGTCACAAGAAGGGATATAATTATCATTTTTAACTGTACATGTATGGTACATTATTTGTGAAAATTATTCAATTTTGATTTAACAATTGAGAAATTTAGTTGCTAAACTTGTAGAGAGTGTTTAATATTTACTGTAGTGTATTCTGGGGTTTTCTGGCTGCTTAGTTTATTCTTGTGTGTGAAAGGAATCAATATTTGCTCCCAGTCAGATTTAATATGTAGTTTTAGGTTGAACCCCTCTATTATTATAATATATTATCTTCAGTTTTGTAGCAGACTTGAGGATTCGGTAATGCTGGCATCCAGGCCACCTTAGAAAAATTACAAAATGCTTGTAAAATATACAGAAAATACATTTTTCATGCAATGAAGTTGGACAATCTTGGTATCCATGGAACACCTACTTTTGTGAGATATATACCGGTACATGTATAATGGAGAACATGTATGTCTATTCAACATATGTGGTACACTGGCTCACAGGCGACTTTTTTTTTGATGTGCATACTAATTATCTAATTTGCATAATAGGTTAATTCATGCACCATGCATTTTCTGCTCATATCTCAACACAATTGAACTTACCAAGAGACTTGTTTTGTCCTCTCAGTGTTCCATTTTCTCTCGTCAACACGTCTGGTAGAATAAAACAATGATGGGGGAGATTGGAACTAATATGTGGAACAAAAACAAGTCTTGTGGTTCTCTCACTTTCAGTGAGATTTTGGCGGCCATTTATGTTTGTCGACATGACGAAGATTCACTCAGTGCCATGTAGAATATTCCACCAATGATTTCCTATAATATACTGTGGAATACTTTATTTTCGCTGCATGGAATTAATTTTCGTTGAAAAGGCTTTTTGAGCGTTTTGTATAGAATTTATTTTCACTGATTTTTGATGAGTTTAATGTGAAATATAGGAAAAAAAGTATATTCGCTGGATTTTATTTTCACGGAATCATCCCTTCAGCGAAAATAAATACCAAGCGAAAATAAAGTATTCTACAGTATTGCCTTTTTTATTCACTGATTTTAGACCTAACTTTAGATAAATATTTTGCAATGATTCTTTGAGTACCAGTAAGCTTGAAGACTGTCAGGCTATACATGGCAAACCAATTTAACTGTAAATCCTGATATGTAAAAAAGCAAATCTATATTCTATTGTTAGCGTATAATGTCTGTTTCAAGCTTTCAAGATTTAAATTATCTACGTAGTTGATTAAACGGCATAGTATGTACATTTCAGGTCAATACAGTAATCCAAAGAGCTCATAAAGTCAATGTACTATTAAAAGCCGTTGTTATTTTATATCAATATAAAGCTCGTAACTCCATGTCACAGAATATTCTTTTGAAAACAGACTTCATGCTCCAGTAATTTTGATTTGCAATGTTTACCTTGGTTACTAAACATTGATTGATTGATAGTTTCAAAGAAGCATGTGACCTTTGGCTTATCAATTATTATGGGAGTGTATGAACCTGAAATTATTATTTTATTTTTTATTTTTTCATGAACCTGAAATTAGTCACTTGGCAAGTTTCAACACTAGATGGCACTGTTTAGTTATTGAATTAATAGGATACATATTTTTATTAAATATCTGACAATTAAGGAATAAGATTAAGAGAGTTATTTTTATATAACCATTGAACACAGTCACTGCCTTTTTATGTGTCCTTTTCACATAATTTCTTTGAATAAAATGTCAATGTAAAACATATACTCCTATTCAGGTTGTCACGCAAGCTTTGTAAGGATGCAAAATCTTCTGTGAATTCTTGAACGTCATCAGAAAACTAACGAGTTGAAATGAATGAAGCTTGTTTGGTAGCTCGGATCTCAAGCGTGAATGTACTTTCAATCACAAATGCACTTCAAATATGAAACTAGACATACACAGGGATGTACGTGCAGCAGTGAATCGTGTTCTTATCCTATTACAACAACGATAGATATTGTGAATTATATTTCATTTCATTCATTGCTTTGAGTTGATCCCTGCTTGGCCTAAGCAGGTGCTCAATAATCTGGTTATGAATAATACCATTGATGAAAGTACCAAAAGACATTTTGATTTCTATTGGCTTCTCATTTACTTCATGCATTTAGAATCTAGTAATAAATGTGCTGCTGAAATATGCAAATATTTTGGTATTTCTTTTCTTAGTACTGTATAATTTGACGAAATGACAGACTAGTGAAGGTTTCCCTTAGATTCTTTAGACATGGCCACCACGTCATTAAGTCACTATGATTATTTACAAGTAAAATTGTGATTTCCAGCTAATTAAAGGATAAGAAAATATTCTGCCCTGGAAATTTGAATGCTCTTCAATGTGTACCATATTTATTTCTCTGCAGAAAATCTGTTTGGTGACAATATTTTTTATCTGTATCTGTTAAAGTTATGTTTTTAATATACATACCAAAATCCAGAGAGCATTCATGACTGTAGTACACCAATGGCCCTACTTTTTATTATATATCAATACAATTGGGTGATCAGGTGATGTTTAACATCTTTACAAAAATATGTATTCTGACATATGAAATAAAGTAGTCCCACAAAAGTTACACACCTGTACTTGTAGAATAACATAGACATAAAAACAAACACTTTTAAATAGGTCATAGTAATTTTTAATTGGCATAATTACATGTGACAGATTTTTCAAAAAGTCTAAATGTTGGCAATTCAAAAAATGTGCCCTTTCACCCTTATAAGCTTAATTCAATGATTGGTAAAGGACAGTCAGAAGATGAAAATGAAATTTTAAAATCACTTCTGGAATTTGAATCAATGTGAAACAAGATTGTACCTGATTGGCTACCCAGCCCTAACAACTGACAGTCAGACCAATCAGAGAGTGGCTTGTTTGTTGACAGTTTTTTTGATGTATCAAATTCTTCTTGGACTCAACTGGAAATTGATGGAATTATTCAGGTTATGCATTTGTAACATGTAAATCTGTAGCCCAGAAACTGAATACACTTGTATTGAAACATTTCTTAAGAAATAAATTCAAAATCTAAAAAATCAAATGGATAAAAAACTTACTTATAAAATAGTTACAAGACCAACATTTAAAATTACAATTTTTAGAATACGGTAGTCACCAAATAAAAAGTCAATGTGCAGTAAATCGGTATGGGTAAAAAATGTTTCACTCACATGTGTCTGTCACCATGGCAACATTTTTTTAGATTTCATTGTTTATCCAGCATACAAGAGTAATTCTCTGATGAAGTTTGATCAGCTTATAGTTGCCATGGCAGCCGGTATATTAGATATCTTATATTGCTGGAAAGAAGATCCTTAATTAGATTCAAACCTTCTTTGAATATTCTTCTATTAACAAGTACCGGTATTACTTTAGATCAGATTGATGCATTTTCACATTTTATATACAAGTCTTGATATAAATTTTCTTAATTTTAATAAATTTTATTTATTTTATAAACATTTTCTGCAGGTTTATTTTGTGAAAGGTTACAAAATTTCATATGGTCATGTGACTTCTTATAAAAGAATACAGCTAATAAAAAAGGACCTCTTGAGCTGTATGTAAATTTGATATATATATTCATTGAGGAAATTGCATTAATATTATCTACGTGATGTGGAATCACATTTGCACATTTTTTTTTTTAAATGAAGTGTTATTGGGCTTTAATAAGATTTAGATGTAATTACCATATAACAGATTGAAACTGATTACAAGTGAGCATATTTTGGTGCTAAGTGAGCATGCATACATGTTATTCCTTCACTTGATTCAATGAGAACCGCTTTTTTCTATAATGTACACATTGCTACCACTTCAAAATAACATTCACATAAGAACATATTAAATAAAAATAAAAATAAATGCCATGTATTAATTTTATTGCAACTTTCAAATGGCCGCCGAGATCTCATTGAGAGTGAGAGCGAGTCATGTGACTTGTTGCTGCCCTCAATTAGTGTTCCATTCTCTGCTGCAATCACGTCTACTTTTTCCAAATACTATGATTACATAGGTCAAGACCCCAGTGAACCTTTGCGTCTAGATATATTGGTTAAACAGCGGGAGATAAGTAGATAACACCGAGAATTCAAGAATATCAGATAACATGTTAAATATCTTTCAAAAAATGGAACATAAACATAAAATGAATTAAAAACAAAGGGGAACATTTTGTTTGAAATTCCTCTACCCGAGAACATTGCTCAGTCTTTATGTGTATGTCATTTGTCTACATCAATTCAGTACGTAATGGTGATTTGTGGCTTGTATAAAAGAACGTAGCATTAGGGGATTTATGAACTGTTAATGCATTACATAAATTAGGGTGACATTTTAAATTCAATTTGCAGTCAGTGAATGACGTACAGCATCTGTCAAATAAAATATCACACAAATGCAATATGCTGTTATTTTTAACACTTTTTAAAATTTTACAAACATTTTTTTTTCAACAATTATAATTAAAGGACGGTAGTAGAGATATATGGGTCTGATATAAACAAAGATGGTGACTTTGACTGTTGCGCAGATTAACATGTACAAACTGAGACGTTACCAAGCTTTAGTTAGGTATAAAATGAAACACTGGCCGTAATTAGTGCAACTTGTTATCACAACTAATCCTATTGCTATTAACTGATAGAAACATTGTATTTCTAAGGATGCAATAAAGTTATTATAATTATTATAACCTCATACTTGTGATTTCAATTAGAAGAGCGCATTGAACTGTGGGAAAATCAATGTTTATCAACACAATTAATGTCAGACATGTGCAGCACGACAACCACCACCATTTAAGACCCATAAATGTTCAAAATGTTGCACCTAATTATAGCGGTGAAAACCATGAAAATTAAGCTGTCATTTGTATGTTGCTAATTCCGTCCACATTGCACTAAAAAAAATTACAACTATGCTATTTATAAGTTTTTGGAGTGCGATGAAATTTAATAGATTGCGCAGCCAAATGTCACATGTCATCAGTCATTTTTTTAGGCATACATGGGCCGTTTTTATTGGTCTACATTCTGATGATGTCTGAAAACAGGGACTTATGTTTTGAGTCATCACATTCAAACTTCAGACATGCATCATTTCACGATACGATTCAAAATGGCCGAATGTTAAAAATTCATCAAAATCTGCCATTACTGAACAGTATCTCTTGGCAAATACCTTGGACATTATGGAACCATTGTGCTAATCATTTTCAGGTCAGATCACCAACTGGTGGCCATTGTGTTTTAATGAATGTCATACTGGAGCCATATCTCTGACATATGCTCTGACCTTTTACGTTCAAACCTGTAATTCATTCGGTATATGTAATGCAGTTATTTGTCAAACATTGGTCAAACTTCAATGGTATTACAGTCAGTCAGTAGTTGTTTTTGACGATTACATGTACTGGTAAACCATCAAAACTTTAATAATCAGTATGTAAAGTTATTGTGTTGGGTACACTTTTTATAATGTATAGGCTTGCCCTTATATTATGTTGATTTATCTGATGTAATTAACATAATCAATATGAAAATAATTAAAATTGATGCGTTTGAATTATGTGGCGTATGTTTCTAAAGAAACTGTATTGACTCGCATGGTGTATGCTGGCATAACTACATTAAAGTCCATACAACACACATTTGACCCCTCCCCCTTCCCAATACACCATCAAATTTCAATAGTTAAGTCTACACTAAGTTGCTATATATATATATATATATATATAATTATTGATTATACATTGAATATTCAGTTTCATAAAATATGTACATTGTATACATGACATACATTTCGTACATGCACATGCACAGCATAATAATTACTTAATTTTCATGTTTTCAGTTTTCACTGCTAGAAAAATGTAGAAAGCTTAAAAGCACTACAAATTTTATCAAGTGAATGGTTTCATCTGATAAAAGACAAATAATAAATAGAACTTTCAGACTTCGCAATTGTTACCTTATTTTGGGAACCATTTTGAATTAGGAAATATATAAATCATACATATAAATAAGGCACGCAATTAAAAAAAGTAGTTTAAACTTTGAGCCTTGATTTATTCTTGCTTCTCATGGAGCAAATATTATATATTATATTATGCTTGGATGCAGTGGCAATGCATGTTATGAAATTTTATATAATATGTTTAAATCTAGAAAGAAATTGATAGGACAATTTCAGAAGTGGGTGTTCATCAAACAAACATCTCGGCTTGCTTCTCATCGAATTTTGATTACTTCACTTTTGCATGCATTTCCATGTCCCTGAGCTGGTGAAAACTCAACTACAACCGCATATACATAAATACTCGGCAATGCTTTTTGCTATGAGTTTCTGACCGGGATATCACAATTGTTGCACGACACATACTACTCTGTGCATCAAATGATACATTCAAACAAAATATATTTGATCATACAGCTTTATTCTTTTTTATTTTAATTTTTCATGAATCTTAATTTCTTACAAGTGTAATCTATCATTGATTTAGAATACGCATGTATATCGTACAACACCTTAGATATCGTTAGTTGCCTATACCCTTATCTTATTCTTGTACCTATGCGAGGCAATTAACGTGCATCAGCTGCAGGGTGCACTATCCACTTACAAAATTTGAATAAGTGGTGCCAGTATAAATCCAGACATCTGATATTTTATACAAAACAACTTTGTGTAATGTATTAATTTTAATACACAATATATATAATTTTATTGTATATATGACTGTGACACAAGCCCAAAGCCATGCATTAAGTGAATGTGATTTGTCATATTAGAGTCTGTACATATAAATACTTATATAATTGAATTCCAAACATGTATCAAATTTCATTCTTATTTTTGTAATTATAACATCGATAAACCTGGAAACATATCTTCTATTCTCCTTTTTTCAGTTCTGTCTCTGACCAACTTACATTCAATGTAGTAAACATGGTCTGAATAAGTGAATACTGGATTAATCACAAATATTAAAACTGTCAACTGCTCGTTGTCTTCAAATCATGACATCCTAGTTTTAATTCATTTACATGTAGTGTTGATAGCTGTAAATTTCTCATTTTAGTGAATACCAGTATTCTTGTTATTTTCAAAATGGCTATAGATCAATGTCTTTCTCCTAAATCATCTAAAACAGCAGCGCTATATTAGCTATGTAACTTTTTTTTAATTTTAGCCTAGATTGTCACAGGTTCCCATTTGCTACAGGTCATTTTGAAAAAAAAATATGTAGATTTATTTTTGAAAGTTGACTTTAGTTAAAAATTGATCATTGCTGAATATGTCTAATTTCTTTCAGAGATTTAAATGACTTGAGAGAAATGTTATTAGAAATGCATCGAAGTATAGACATCAAGCCATGGACAATTGAAGCGGTTCATGATAGTAAAGTAGACATAAATAAATCTCAGTCTTCAATGAGTGAAGTGGAATCATCAGCTGACGTATCAGTAAGTTACATTAATTAAGCCTTGTTCATGGATGACCCCTTAAGGTCACATGTATTCATGAAAGGTCACACTTTGATCATTATTCATGATCACAAATATGACATCCTCAAAGGTCACACACTACTCGCGACCGTAAAGGTCACACACTACTCGCAACCGCAAAAGTTACACATTACTCGCGACCGCACAGGTCACACTATTGAGACCACAAAGGTCACACACTACTCACGACTATAAAGGTCACCTCATTCAGTCAGTCAAACCATAAAGGCTTCAAGTTTGTAAGCATTAAATGTTTCAAAGCTTCAAGATGAAATGATATTTAACTGTTGACCCTCCTCCCTAGTTTTTATTTTGCCTGTACCATCAAAGATGAAGGGAAGGTATATTAAGGGAATGATTTTTGTCTGGCGTTGTCGTTGTCGTTGTCGTGGTTGTCAATTGTTATTGTGTGCACAATAACTTTACTAATTCTATTCCAAACTTCATCAAACTTGGTCACCTTATTCACCAGTATAAAGTCTTCCCTGAGTTTGACAACAGATGTCCTGTATGAAAATATCATGCAAAAATTGAGAAAATCTGATAAAATATTTTGACTGTTTCTACTTGACTGATCACTGGTGATTTGCATCAAAGGTCACTGATCTCAGTGGTAATATGCATTGTTGTACATGTTCAATGAAGCTAATAATATTCATGGTAATGTATCTCCCAAATCCCATGGGAATACTATACTGGGTTTCAAAACCAACTCATGGAGAGATTTTTTGCACAGTCTGATAAACATTTGCAAACCTACCAATAAAATCTTTACTCTTCATGTCAGAAAATCAATATAAGCATTCCTATGCACTGGGTGCCAAACTTTGATCAAGATCTGAAGCTAAACATTGCATCCACATTTTGAAAAGAAAATTGTACTAAAATATATGTATTCTGTATTTGACAAACAGTTCATTCGAGAAATGAAAATTCACAAGAATTTGCATGTTTCAGCTATTAGAACAGAATTATAGAGTTTTTATAATACTAATTTAAAAACGCACTTCAAAAACAAAGATTGCAGTGTTTGAAGATGCAGATTCTCAGGAGGCAACAGTACTGTTGACTTCTCTCTCCACTGGACACCAACTACCGTATTACCCCGGGCACACGCCCCTCCCTGGGCAAGCGCCCACCCCCCTGTTTTCACAAAAGTTACATGTTGGGGACATCCTCGGTTAAACACCCAGGGTGATTTTTAGCCAACAATTAGGTCAACAATAAAGTTGTATTTGTCAAAAACGAACGCGTTTGATTTATTTAAATAGTGTGTTCGTTATGGTAGTTCTCTTTTTAGCTCCGCTGTCGACTTTGTCGAGCGAAGCTTATCATATGAGTGATTGTCCGGCGTCGTCCTCCGACGTCCGTCGTCCGTGTCAATGTTTTACTTTTTTGACTTCTTCTTGAAAACTACAAGCCTGAATGCTTTGATACTTGGTGTATATGTACCTTGGGTAGACCTCTCTCAGATTTGTTCATTTTGTAATGATATCTTTAATTCTCTAATTTTGGTGAATATTTTTGTCATTTTTAGTAAAAAGTGATATTTCCGACTTCTTGTTAAAAACCGCAAGTCCAATTGCTTTGATATTACATATATAGGTACTACATGTGGAACTCTCTCAGATTTGTTCATTTTGTAAAGATATCTTCAATTCTCTAATTTTGGTAAATATTTTTGTCATTTTTGGTAAAAAGTGATATTTTCAACTTCTTGTTACGAACCGCAAGTCCAATTGCTTTGATATTACATACATATGTACTACAAGTGGACCTGTCTCAGATTTGTTCATTTTGTATTGATATCTTTAATTCTCTAATTTTGGTGAATATTTTTGTCATTTTTGGTAAAAAGTGATATTTTCAACTTCTTGTTGAAAACCGCAAGTCCAATTGCTTTTATATTACATACATAGGTACTACATGTGGACCTCTCTCAGATTTGTTCATTTTGTAATGATATCTTTAATTTTGGTGAATATTTTTGTCATTTTTGGTAAAAAGTGAGATTTTCGACTTCTTGTTAAAAACCGCAAGTCTGATTGCTTTTATATTACTTATATATGTACTACATGTGGACCTTGTTAATTTCGTGGTGATATCTTCAATTACTTAATTTTGATGATTATTTTTGTAATTTTTGGTGAAAAGTGATATTTTTGAATTCTTGTTGAAAACAGCAAGGTCCTTTGCTTTGATACTATACATATTGTTCATTTTCTAATGATATCTTCAGTTCTTTAATTGAAATGTGCATTGCTAACAGCGGAGCTATCTCAGCCGACAGGCTGCTTGTTGGAGTGTGTGGTGGCCCTGAAAAGGGCCGTTTTGTTTGTGTTTTTACGTAAAAACTCATTGGAAGACACGGGGCTCTTTGGCAACGACCAAAAACGTATCCGTATCCAGCCAATGGTTGGCCACGTAGAGGTCAAAATACGCGTTCTATTTTTACGTGTTAAGTTTGGCTCTTCCGTTTCACCCCCTCCGGAATGTTCTACTTTCACAGCCTAATCGCAGGTTTTTCGAAAAACGTCGAAAAAACACAAGAATTAGTGGAAATGTTTCTATTTGGGGCGGATTATTGATAGAGGATAATGTATTTATTACAAAAATGCTGAAAAACCGTGAGTTTTTGCCTTAGTTATTTTTTTATCGGCGAAAAACTGCGAACTCGGCAAATTTGGTTGCACAACTTCCCTCTATCATATACACCCAGCGACACCGATGCCAGCTGACTGTGAACGGGAGCTAGCACTTTTGAGACATTGCTACTTTCTTTCCATCCCTCATCACAGCTATGGCATTACGGTCATGTGGATTATTTTTCTGTCGTTGAAGAAAAACACATTTTGCCGAATTAAAGTCCATTACGATAACCATAATGAGGCATGCCGACGATGGGAACTTGTTGCATCATAATTTTGTCTTGTGTGTGGGTGCGTGAATAAATCATGTTAATGAGATCGACCAGAGTTTATTTTCAGTCTGTTTTTTATGTATCGCCATTTGGATATGTTTATGTATTCACAATAGTTTGTAAACATTTCACATCAGTAATAAAAGTTTTTTTTTGTTTCATAACCCTGTCTGCTATTCTTCAGTAATTACGATACGATGTATCAATACGTGCGTGAACAAAATTATGCTAATTTGGTCATCGCCTTCTTGGATTACAAGCGGTAGTTTTTCCCGGCCGTTTCGACTTGCACTGATCACGGTTACTAAAAATGTAACCGTGCATTGATTACAATATTTACCATAGTTTGTAGTCAATTTCAGTGAGTAATACAACTTCATTCGCTGACATAAAACAAGTTTTATTCTTGAAATTCGACCCTGTGTCTTAGTGTTCCCACAGATCTTGACCGAGTGCTCACGTTTATTGAAACCTTGCATAAATCAAGAAATAAGTACGTGTACAAAGTGTACGAAAGCATTCCTTTATTTGACCTTATCATACGATCACAAAAACAACTTTTTAAAATCTTTTTTGGGGTGGTCCTCGGGTAAGCACCCACCCCCAATTTTTCCCGATTTTGTACGTTCAGGCCCCTGGGCGCGTGCCCGGGGTAATACGGTAACTATTTAAGTTAATTTGCATACAAAGCAGAGCTTGCAACATAATAGCTATTCAATGAGGGTTTTTTTTTTTCACTTTTCATATAATACAGTAGTCACACACAAGGAATATAATAAGGCATTTCATATTTGTCTCAGTGAATCATTAATTTTTGACAGACACCTGTACAAAATACTTGGGCAAAAGCCAGCTAAGATTTTCTGTTATCTTGCATGTTTTATGAATCTATTCACGTCTAAAAGCGGCACTTTTTTTCTGCGATGAGGCATTTGTTTTTATTCTAAAATATCTGAATTACTTTGAATAAAGCTGGAAATTATGTCCCTTAAAATAATTAAACAAATTAGGCACCAATATTTTTGTAAGATATTTACATTTATTTAGGACATTCGGTAGACTGATTCCCCACTGTTGGTTCAACCCCATTGAAAATTAATTATGACAATGCATATTTATATTGAAACAAACTATGATAAAGGAAATAATATTATATAACATAGGGCAAGGTCACCAGAGTTCAACTATGTTTTTATTAATGGTGATCTGTAATCAGTAACAAGGTACTCACATTTTAGTTTTACTGGAGAGCATATTTTTAACTGTCATATTTATTTGAATGTGAAACTCCCAAAAGAAGGTGTCTAGTGTGTATAGTCATCACCTTGGTTACACAAACTAGCCGCCATTTTGCAATACAGGTTTGACTCTAAAGGTACTTAAGTTAATTGCATGGCTTAATGGTTGCATATCCTCATCCTTGCCACTGTGAATGTGGGAATCTAGCCGTTTTCTGCATGCTTAATTTAACAGCCCATTTAGATAACCTGAAAAAAAGCATTAAACCAAATCGACTCTGACAGAAATAATTAGATTTATCTTAAATTGAAAAAAAAAATACTTGTACAAGAAAGGTCCTTGCGACCATCCAGGTATTTAACGGCCTCTTCTGGTGATTGCAGGAAGTGAATAAGTATTTATACATTTGGACATATTAGAAGGGGTCGAGGGAAAGGGTGATTTTAACAGATATTTTGTGAATAATATTATTTAAACATGTTAATGTAATTGTGTGGTATAAATATTATATTTTTAAATGTCACAACTTTCACAAAAAATTGAGTATATGAATTAGAATGAGAGCATATTCAGTAAAAGCTTTTAGTTTAGATCCCTGTCCCTCAATCGTTAGTTTGTAGCTGGATTTCATTAACGTACGTTATTGTCTCAGAGAGTGAATTACCATTATTATACCTGAAAAGAAGGAATTTAACAACACAAATGTGGGTGTTTGTGTCCTCATTTGCGCAAGTCCAACATTTGTCACTCTGATGACAAAGCAAACCATATGTTTTCAGACACCCGTATTCAGACAGTAATTATTAGATGTCCACATTAAAGCATTGCGAGACTAGCATCACTTTTAATTATCAGATTGAGTATTATTAATTGGATCCAATTTGATTGTATTTGCAATGTTGTATTCAGTAACAAGAGACCATTCTCAATATTTAGGACTCGTAAAGATACAATGAACGAAAAAATAAAAATTAACAAATGTGTCTACCGCGTCATTTGGTTCTCCAGTGCTGTGTGTCACATGTGTACATGTTAAAGCGATTACTTAATTTGTACTCCACCAGCCTCATTTAGAAATGCTGCTCTTAACTCTTAAATCATAATTGGCCAGTAATTAACATTCTACACACTAATGGTCGTTATAATTTATAATGATGATGGATTAGGTGTTGGTATTGTGCGAGGGTTGTGAATTCTAAGCATGAACACTGTGTATTGAAATCAACATTTTAGATAATGTGACAGTTTGAAAATGAAGTAGGAATGAAATCAAATTATTCACAGAACATAAAACTGAAGAAAATTAATATACACATGTATATGATCACGATGCCTGTTGCCATGGTAACTTGTATCATATAACATGCTCCATCAACTAATCATCATTCGTTTTTAAGGATGAGTGATTGTAATGATCGATTCTGCATCAGTTACTACATTAGATTGGATCACGAAACCATGAAATACTGCCATTCCAGGATGACAGATGTGCCATTTAACTGTTTGTTTGTTTGTTATTTTACTGCCGACTGATTGGTTGTGAGGATCATCCACCATCTTGATAAGTGATTCAGTGAATGTTACAGATTCTTTTTAATTTTTTACCATGTCTGTATCATCATTGGTGAAGGTCGAGTGGTGCATAATCATTATCATAGTAATACATTTTAGACCAAAAAACACCTAAAATTTGAGTTTTGCTGAAAAATCTAAATAAATTATGCTTACGTGTGTATAGATTATATAAACCATGACATTTTTATTGTTCCAGAGCCTTAATAATCGCTCTCCTGGTATCCAATTAAAACCTATTCATAATCATATATCATTGTTATCCCTCAAATTTTTAATTTTTTAGTTTCATATCTGACCTCTGTGGTCATTCTGTGAATATTTTAGAAAGGTCGCCATGCAGGTAAAACCAAAGACAATTAATGAACATGTTGCAGCACTCTCTGATTAATATCTAGTATATAAGTTACTTAATACTTTTATCATTTTCTGCTCTACAGAATGAGATTTCATAGCAACATGTACAAACTTGGCTTTTTAAATTAAGTTATTCATTTTCGATTTTAAAATTGTTTTACAATTATTCATCATCAGTTTAAAATCTTTTTCAAACAAAAACTGGGAAAAAAATCAAATAAAGCTAATTTTCAATAATGAGAGGAATTGAATAGAAATGTTAACCAATAGACTACTACCCTAATTGCAATTTGTAATCTATGGTTTTACTGTGTGATGATCATGAAGCGCATTTCGAATAAAAGTGCATGCACACCTATTAAAAATATTGTATACTGAATCACTAAAATATTACTTATTTTGAACGTAGATATACCTCTATCATTTGTGTACACCTATGCACTACAACTAATACAGTGCAATTGTTTCAATGCATATTACTAAATTGTAAATCATGGTAAATTGCCCCAAAATAGACCTTTTCATGGTTAATTTACCCATTTTTAGCTCCACTGTCGACTTTGTCGAGCAGAGCTCATCATATGAGTGATTGTCCGTCGTCGTCCGGTGTCCATCGTCTGTGTCAATGTTTTACTTTTTCGACTTCTTCTTGAAAACTACAAGCCTGAATGCTTTGATACTTGATGTATATGTACCTTGGGTAGACCTCTCTCAGATTTGTTCATTTCATGGTCGTATCTTCAATTCTCTAATTTTGGTGAATATATTTTTGTCATTTTTGGTAAAAAGTGATATTTTCGACTTCTTGTTAAAAACCACAAGTCCAATTGCTTTGATATTACATATATAGGTACTACATGTGGATCTCTCTCAGATTTGTTCATTTCATGATGATATCTTCAATTCTCTAATTTTGATGAATATTTTTGTCATTTTTGGAAAAAAGTGATAGTTTCTTCTTGTTAAAAACCACAATCATTTATGGTCAAAAATGATATTTTTGAATTCTTGTTGAAAACAGCAAGTCCCATTGCATTGATACTATGCATATTGTTCATTTTCTAATGATATCTTCTGTTCTTTAATTGAAATGTGCATAACTAACAGCGGAGCTATCTCAGCCGACAGGCTGCTCACTTTTTTGTATTCAATGACCAAATTATTTTCACTCACGATTTGCAAATACAATGAAATAAAACTGCATCATAAAAGTTGAGAAAATATGATCTGTAAGTCTTTCCTTTTGAGACATATATTTTGTAATGTTGAATTGCAAAGGGTGAAAAAATCTTTTGTACATAATTAATGATTTCACTCTTATGGGTTTTTTTTTTTACAGTTGAGCTCATTTGATCGAAGACGACGGCGGAAATGTGTGTGCTTAGTGACAGTGACGCTTTCTTCATTGATCGTATTTGCAATTGTATTGGCAGTGTGCCTTACAACTTTGAATCCTTGAAATCAACACCACAATTGCCTTGATGGAATCACCATAGTAATACCGAGATCGAAAGCCAGGGAAAACGTACAACTGTTGCTTACAAGCTAGATTGCAATATAAAAAGTATGTTCGCTAGTGCAAATAGACTATAAGCTAGCCATGACGATGGTTACAGCTGTGATATTTACACATTTAATGACTTGTACAAGAGTTATCTGATTTCTACCAATGTACAGTTGCGTAGAATGAAATCAAAGTTCATTACCAACAATATTAAACAGCTGCATGCAGTTGCACAACACCAATAAAGACAAAATGGCAACTCAGAGATGGCTATTTCCATTGAAACACGTCTTCAAAGAATTGCTGAAATAGCTGGTTTTGTATGTTGGTGAATTGCATTTTTACGATAGCGCTTAAAGTCCAAGATGGTGCACAACATTTGAATTCCCTGATATCATGAATATGTTGGGGTGAGATTTAACACAGTTAATCGGAGACACCTCAATGTGATGAGATGGTGAAGATGACAAGGAAGATTAAAACTATTTCCACCAATTATCTTGGGAGGAAGAACTCTTTAAATTGTATATTAAATCATACCTTGATGTCAACTGCAATTTACAAAAATGTTATCAACTGTATATAGTTAGTTCAGGGTATGACTTCACTTGTGTTAATGCACCTTTATGTACATGTACTGGTACATACAAGTTGCACTCTAGTGACAATGCGACTGTGACGTCAAATTCCTACAGTTCAGTGAAAACAATGTTTATATTCACACTGACAATCTTGTTTTGTTGTGTGGACATTCATTACTCAGTATGCAATAAATCTCTCCAAAATATCTTTTATTGGCAAATGCCATTGGTAAAACTATTAAATTAAAAATAGACATGCTGTGAACAAACTCTTTTACATATCTACGCTATATAGACTATTCGTCATTGGGAATGTGTATTATATTTATTTTTCAAATTTGTCTTTAGTGAGGTGCATTCAATTTAAGATTTAAAAAAAAAATATTTTACAATTTGTTTCTGGTTCCAGCATAATGGTGCGTATTTTTTTTTTTTTTTTGGTCATTTTTCTTTCAATATTCTGGCAGAACCCCTCTCCAATCTTATCCAGTTTCTGGGCACCAGCCCGCCCAAATCACTATTAGTATTTATTGCTTTATTTATTTCTTGCTTGATTTGTTTGTCACATGACATACTTTTTTTTAGCCTTAAGGCAAAATCTGTTTTGTGTGCATTAATGGCTAGTAACTGAGTTTAACAGTTAATGGTTCAGTTATATTTTATTCAGACACAAAATCGATTGCATTCTTGAACTTTTTCTTTCATGAATAGAGGAGGCAATACAAGAGTTAGGTGAACAAAAAGAAGCCGGAAAGTTGTGTGTCCAGAGTACGGTACATGTGTAACGGTACATTCACTCAGCACTAGATCTTCACCGTCCATCTGCAAGTACCATTTGTAAATTGTTTATATTCTTATAAATGCTTCAGAGACTCGTATTTCAAACAAGTTCTTGTATTTTATTGGTTAATCTTTCAAGTTACTTTCATAACAATGAAAGATATTTTGTGATAACTAAGATGTTTCATTTCACTCTCCTGTTTGTTCATATTTTTATAGATAAATATTTAGAAATAATTTATGATTCTATATATCAACTATGCAGCTAGTTTTTTTTATCTTTTTTCAATCATTTGTTACATTTTAACTTCTGCACTTTTTCATTTATTAATAGCACTGTTAAATGTACTTAAAAAAATATTGTATATTAAAAACTTTAAATTTATAAAAAACCACACATTATGGTAGATAATAAACATAGTTCTGATTTGATTATACTATGAAGTTATTTATAGAATATGGTAAAGTATATTGTACGGCAATTGTATCGACTTAGCAGAGTTCGATATACTTGTGTATGTAATTTGCCATATTCTTGTGATAACCTTGTTTTATTCTGCTTATCATAATAATTATAGCGGGGGAGTCGTCACCTGCGCATGCGTCAGAAGGCTATAGCGTGTCATTATTTACAAACAACATCTACCCATGAGCTATTGCGTTTTTAGCGTATGTTGCTATCGTCGCTTGGGAATCAATTCTCGCGTGTTTGCAAGTGACAACCCTCCCGCTTTAATGAGATAAGTCCAAAATGGCAATTAAAAAATGCTTTGTGAAAGTTTTTATTCATTGATGGACTCTATTTCCATCATTCGCTTATACATGTATCCCTTTTGCATCTGATGTAAACAAAAGAAAGTTTTGAATATGACATAATCTTTATGTACATTTACGTACATTTATGTACAAGGAAGACATTATATTTGTTATAAATAAGGAAATTCAAACCAAATAAATGTCATTTTATAATATGGATTACTTCAAGACACAATTTGCTGGATAATAATAAAAATATTTTTTTTTTGTCATTGCACTGGCTTCCATGATGGAAGAATCTTATACGTTTGCATTGAAAAATTTGCATACAAGCTTCATACTGCATTCATATCATTCATAAATGATGTATATCCCCTGAATGAATGTGATGCTCAGCATCTGTGCTTGGCAATTGTATTCAATCCCACAATGCACTGTATGCTCAACACTTGAATTCAGCTTGTTTTGCCTGCCATAATGTCTTTATGGGTATTCATTGTAAATTTTGTTATTTTTTTTTCTTCAAAAATGTCACATAATTATAGATGTGGAAAGTTTTATCAACTTTTTAGGGTTGTGCTCAATACAAAATATATGTTTGAAAAAAAAAAAACTGTCTGAAAAATGTGTATTTTTGGATTAATTTCCATATGATCCATGTTGAAGCATTATTTCACAAAATGTAAATAGTATTCATCAGTATTTCTTTGAACTCAAAATCATCCAACCATACTTATACCGGTACTAGCAAATGATTTATTCATCATATGTAACAAAAGGAAAACTTTTTACCATAGAACCCAATGGTAAATGGCTGAAAAATTGCCATTATTTTTGTGTGAAAAGTAGTTGGTCATATTATATTTTAATTTTATTTTATTACAACAGCACAAAATAAAACCATACTATAAATAACAAGTAAATCTGATATGTTTCAATTATAGCCAATTACCTCAAGATGCATAAAAACAAAAGAAACTTAGTTTGTAGATTCAAATTGATGTTCATTGACAATATCCTCATCTGCTACTTTGCATTCCACTTATCTCTCTCTATGTGTCTAGAAATTCACAAACTCCTAGCTGTGTAATTATTTTTGTATACTTCAGGAAAAAAAGAACTATATATATTATTTCAAAATTGTTTGTCTCAATTCATGCCTATATACCGATATTCTATATCAAATTAGTGTTTGGTTTCTTTCTCAAGGGTTTGATCAATATTTGATGCAAGTCGTACATATATTTGCTGTGGTGATTTTTTTTTTTTATTATTTCTTCTGTTTCACCTCATATTTTCTCATGGAACAGCAAGAGGAACATGTTTATACTTCAATCAAAGAGAATAAAAAAATGTAATGGAAGTTATTGTTAAATTTATACACTGCTAACATTTCACAATTTCCCCCACGACTTTTGTCCCTTGCATTGGCAATATTTAAATCGTCCTTTTCATGTAAGGACTGCAAAGCTAAATTCCAATTTGAATCTCATTTTTGTTCCGGAGTGCCCTCAAAAAGCTGCAGAAATTTGTCAGTACCTACAGTTGGGTGCATAGTGCAAAGTGCAAAGATAGCATATGTGCATGTGCTGTTACATGAAATGGCAAGCAGTATATTTGTTGTTCATATGTTTGGCCTTCACAATTATGATGTAATGTACATACACACAAGGAAAGGATTAATAAACAAACAATCATGCATAAATCAAATATTCTGGCCGTGATAAAACTGTCTCATTAATTTCTAAGTGCACAGTACATATCACAGACAGTTCAAACTAAGGTGCAGTTTTATTGGGATGTTATTCTCTTGGCAGAATAAAAACCAAGCAGCCTGATGATGAGTTTTGAATAACAATTTAATATTTTTGCCAGCCATAATCCTTGCTTATGTAAACTTGAAAGTGTATTAATATGGCTTCACCATTTTCTATTTGTATTATTTACATTCTGATTTGATTTATCAATAATTATTTTCGCAATAAACATCAAATACGAAAGGCATTCCATACAAGTCAGAAGTTTGCATGTGCTCGTGTATATTTATGCATAGTAAAGAATTCTACTTCTCATCCATAAGATAAAATCTCTGTTCCAACAAATTGAATTCGTTGCATATTTCTTAGTTTCATCTCATTGTAGAGAGTTGTTTTGCAATTTTTTATCACCATGACAACTGAATAACTTATTTTTAGGAAAATCCATGCTGATATTAAAAAGTTCATGGGTTTATGTGTTGTAATTCAACTTTCACTCATTATCATTTTTCATTTCACATTCGTAAAATTGCAAGACAACGTACATTTCTAGAAATAGTTCTACAAATGAGTGAGTAAACAGTATTTCTACTAGCGTCTTTCCATATGTATGCAAAGCATGCTTTGTATTCAATTTTCATATTCAAATAATTTCACTTATTTTTTTTCATGCACTCAAGCAAGTTTTTTTGGTTCGAAATTAACATAAATATAGAGAAAAAAAAATATTTGGACACACATTTTTGAGTAAACAAAAAAACGACTAGCAAATGGTTAAATTACCAGAGTTATAGTAAAGTTCATGTTTAAATACAGTTAAAATAAATATAAAGAAAATGAATTGGATACAATGCTGCGGTATGCACTGACGTAGTAATATTCTAAAGTCCCTTTAATGTTTACAATATTTTACTGAATGATGTTCACTAATAATGAACTGTTTACATATCTAACATTTATTTTTTAAAAAACAATAAAAAAATATTGTTTAATGTTAGAGCATATTGTTATTGTATTAATCCATCCATGGTTTGCAAAGAGCCAATACAACCGGTACATTATTTTTCTTTCCTGCCAATTATCAGTCTAATTTTGTTATTATAAATACTACCATATTTGGATATAGTCGGTTACAATTAAAAATTTTAATTGCGAACATCCTAAAGTGACTAAGGCAGGCCCAGTGTATTCTGGGTAATATTTTACTTGAGTTGAATACTCGCACCAAATGGTATCTTGATGTATCTGATTATACCTACTTAATCCAGGCTCCTCACTTGCTCAACTTGAGAAATGTGACATTCTAAGGTTAAGAGAAATGAACAAGCTGAATACTTTGTGTAAATGTATTTTGCATATGTACAATGTACTGTATATAAATTTGTATGTATATGGGCTGAAGGCCTTGGAATGCATTAAAATTATATTATATACAATTGTTATCGATTCTTATATTAGTTATTTCAACTTATGTAGCCGATTCACAAATAGATTCATGAATCTGTCATACTAGGGAAATTTTACTAAGACTTAAAATAAAATTATAAATTGAAAGTTTTTTTTTTGCAGTTTCAGGAAGCAATAATTAATATACAAATGTTAGATTATTGGAAATTAGGACTATACAAGGTCTCATGTTTATTCACATTGTATTACATTGATTTAGTAGTTTTAAGAGAAATCAATGTGTTTCTTATATATATGTGAATTATGGTAAATTATCAGTATTCACAGAACTGCTAAAAATATACTTTGACTTTGAAATATCCCAAAGTATCGGAATAATAATTTTCTACTACTACATGTGTGTACAAAAATGAATAATTAAATTAATTAGTCAAATGCATACAAATGTAACTTAATTGAAAAATTAAGTAGATATATTACTTTACTGTTGACCTTGTATCAGACCATTTGAATAGCACCCTCTAGTGGTGAATCTTTCTGGCACGGAACCATACAATCATAGGGTCTTTGGTGAGACAATCTCGTGTAGTCTCAGTCGCGCCCTCACACGAGCACCCAGCATACACTACACGTAATCAGACGTAATTAAATAACAAGCTGACTGTTTAATACAAATATACTATTCCTTTACATATAGCCATTTATCACAACTTTATCACATTGGGGATCCCTTTGTATAATACATATTATGTAATTTGTTTTATTTTTTTATTGTGTGTGTGTTCACCATGCTAAGTGTCCTAGTTAAGTAATAGGTAACCCAATCGCTGACCTAGATAAGTAGTGGATAGCTATTTCACTGACCTTGTTGAGTACTGTTGATTTATGAATGTGCTAAGGACTAGCGTTGTGTATAGGGAACTATGATGGCTTAATTTTCGTGTTATTAAAACAATTCTCAGGTATCAGAGATCTGGGAGTTCGCCACCTTTTCGATCGAACAAAGACACACATAGGTAGAATAGTGTCAACTTCTAAGTCTTAGTCGCTCGCCAAGAACGCCCCAAGACAGAATGCCTCGGGGAAAAGTCCCCAAAGACTCTCAAGGCTGACCCAAGACTGCGTGCCTCGTGGTGTTCTCCAAAGACTAACTAAGACAAGCTTTATTTACTTCTCGAACAAACCTTAGCCATTTACATGGGAGTTTAAGAGCTTAAGGCGTAGCCTCCAACCTTTCAACTCGCATACAGCCAATCACTCGAAGTATTTAACACGTCATATCTTTTGATTAATTGTTCACTATATTGGAAGACCTCTCATATAAAGACTTTTTACTGTTATTTTTCTTTTGCTGTTATACTTTTTTGTTGTTGTATTTTCTGTATCTTTTAATCTTTATTGTATGTTAGTCCAGATCTCAATGGAGATAGATTGACAATAAAATTATTATTATAAAATAGCGTCAGAACACTCGTTAGGTGTCAGGGTTATCATGTGTGGTAAAACGGTCCGTTTTAATTAGTTCCAATCACTGATCATATTTTCATTCGGTAGTTTGAACATAAGCCCAAATGATATGTCGTAGAATGAAATAAAAGGGGTATGAAAACTACCGAGTGTGGACGTGCGAGAAAAGAATAGACCCTTAACAGAGTGCAATGTTGTGAATAATGTAACTATAGAGGGTTAACCAACGATGAGTTGTAGAATAAATAGCTGTTTTATTTTTCGTCCAGTGTTTCCGGATGTAACACCCGGGAAAGAGTTACACCAGAATTCTCTAGAACATCCGGGTCGTCATACTGCTGTAATACAATCGTCATACACGGAAGTAATTTCTTCACAACGATACAGAAATCATGGGGAAATTGAAAGCGTTTTGCGTGGTATTTGACGGAAATCGCGAAGTGTACAATCCTGGCGATGTTATGTCGGATTGGTTGTTGTTGATCTTGCAAAACCGTTGACATGCCGAGGTACGTGTGGTACGGTTATGGTTCAATTCAGTTGTTATTTTATAGCAGAAAATGTTCATTGTAATATAAGATACGTTAAATGTCACAGCTTCCATTTGAAACTTTCGTTTAAAAACCCCTTAAAAGGAAACCATTACGACCCAGGGATAAGAGTTGTAGCCACAACTCAGCCGACTGATCCCAGGCTCTGCCACCAATTAGCTTTTAATGTATAAAAATAGCAGTGCGGACGGGTAATGCAGACTGCAGAGAAACATCGCTCGTGTGCACAAGAATAGAGCATTCAACAGAGTGTACAATGTGGTGAATAATGGATTTATAGCGGAATTACCAAAGTTGAATTTTTTTAAGCAACGATGAGTTGTAGCATGATAGTTGTTTTGACCCAGTATTCTAGGATTCAATTGTTTTGTGTGCACCGGTCATTGACGTGCGTCCTCGACTTTAATGTATTCATAATATTGTGCACATACAGCTTAGTCCAATCACCTATCAAATGGTGAAATTGACGTCTTTGTCCATCGTACTAATGGGTCACTCGAATGCAAGAAAATCTCAGAAACCCGGTATGTATATTTTTAGCATTTATTGCGTTTCAATACGAGTTTAATACAGGTCTGTGACATTTGACCAGAATTTGAATTACCATTGCCTTAGCTGACCTAGATGTGCAGTCTACCGACAAGGACAAGAATGCATTACTTTATATGTAGATTTATAAATGCTTAAATGATATTCACATAATGACAGTTCCATTATATCATGTGGGGGTGAATTTCAAATTATATAGTGATACAGTTCAACTGTAATCAACTAACTTACTAGGTTTGTCGTTTTTCAAGCGTAAGTAATAGTAACCTTTTACTGTGAAGCCATAAAAGAGTAGCGAAGTTACTTCTATGCTTCGATGGGTAATAACTTTTAAGAACTAAAAGTACACGGAGACCTCGCTTATTTTAAACTAAGCCAATATTTATTGTTTTTGCTTACAGTTAACCAAGGGGAACATGATTTTATTGCATTTAGAGGACAATAATCTACACAAACTTACAGAAGAAAATACGACTACAACCCGCAAACATATCTCCAAACGTCCCATTGGCGATACTCTGTGCTATTATGTGAATAGTTAATTTGATTTGATGAGAAGACATGTAATGAGAATGTGAATAACGAACCAATGAAAACATTGAATGAGCGACCCGCGCTTGTGACTACCGAATTTAACTTCTTTTTTTCTGGCTATCAATAACGCTCTTTGTGGAGAATTTGTACTTGGATAAATAGATATGCATTCAAAACGATTGCCACGTTGTTCCTGAAACGAAACATTCGTTAGTTTTGTCACTCAATAAGTCTTGTAACTTTGAAATTAAAACCCCGATTTGCGCGCTGATTGGTTTAAACAATAGGTTTATATTATGAACATATAATTTATATTGCGTGTTTACAGACAAATTTCTTTATGTGAAATAAACACTCTTTATTTACTAGAGTTCAGAGTTAGTCGAAACGGGTAAAAAATAGATTGGAAGAAACATTTATTTGAACCACTGAATATTGGTGCCTACTAATGTGAACTTGTGTTCCCAACTTTCAGAAATTGTGATTGGAAACACAGAAATGCTTTTTTCGTCACATTTCCGGTGGTTTCTAGCTATGAAACATTTTTCTTGTAGAATCATCATTATGGACATATTGTCGAGGTTGATTTAAATATTTGGATAAAATATTAGTCGGGTCAATATTTGGCTCCACCCCAAAAAATTGATACAAAAGGTTTTACAATGGATTCTGCCACTATTGAGCATGCTAAATGACATACTAAAAATCTATTAAAATCTGACTTCCAGAAATGGGCCATTTTAAAGATGGCGTCCAAGATGGCCGCTGGGAGCTAAAATGGCTGTTTCTCAATTACTATTCAACCTAGAAATGTGATTTTGGTGTCTAACCATACGTTTTAGGGGACAAGGAAGCCAACTAAATCAGAGGAATTACCATTAGACAATAATGTATTGACAAAACCGAACAAAAAACAAAAACAATGAAACAATAAAATTAAAAAAAATTGGCTTCTTAAATTGTTGTAATAACCCAGCAATAGATATATATTTTCAATTGTTATACAATTATGTTTCAGGAACCCTGAAAATCATTGACATTAATTAAATATAACCACAAAGTAATCAGGTGACCAGTACGCAAGGTTTATCAGCGTTTATTTTGCGTTTGTTGTACAGTTAGCCATCATAATCTTCGTCATCCTCTGACTCCTCATGAAGAAACTTGTTATGTGGATTGTCACATTCTTGAAGTTGGCATTGCCCACATGCTGTAGTGCATAGTGGTCCGTATTTCCTAAAAGAGCAGCGCAGTGTCTTATAAGAAGTGGCACAGTTACAATGAATGACCTTCAAGAGACTGTCTGGTGCAGCATTCATTCTTGACATGAGTGGGACGAATTGATTATCCTGTAGGTTCCACCCCCCAGTTCATGACATCCATACCCCCTTTTTTGCCTAACCAAACCATGATCTGGTAAGTGAACTCAACGACAGTGAAGCTTGGTAGCAGATTTAGTAGGGGGCAGCCGTTCGGGTGTTACAAACGATGAAGAAGAGACAACCTTTTTGGTGAAGGTGTTATATCGCATTGTTGCAAGGGAATCTGTACGCTTGCCACCAAAGAGGACAGCCATTGTTTGGCATCCAATGTCATCAATCACTTCTGTAGTCTGATTTGGAATAGGGAATGCATTGGCACAAGACTTAAGGACAGGGTCTCCGTTTACAAGCTTCTGGCAAGCAGTCTTTACCAACCCCCAAAATCCGAGAACTCGTGTCGCAACCAGTCATGGCGTAAATGAATATCAACTGAGAACACATGTCTTGTCCGAGTATTTCTTTTAGATGGTTGATGTCATACACTTTAACACTGTCATCAGCTTTGGACTTGTCTGATCTGAAATAAAGGCCCTTACTATCTCCATGTGCATAGTAAAGGAGTAAGACAAGGAGATCAGTATCTCCTCCAGTCAGTGTAGTGGTGTGTACTAGAGATGCGTCCACTGCAGCCTTTACTATGTCAACATCAGCATCTCCAGGTGCATTGATCACTGTGCAATCCCTTTCTCTCAGTTTATCAGTTATCATCTGGATCAGTCTCTGTTTATTAACATCTCTTGACAGGAATTCCTCGTTCTTTCCGGAGAACTCCGTCTCAGCAGTGAAGTTTACAACAGGATAGATATTCTGCCCTCTTCGCTGATGCGTGTTGTATTTAATGGATGGTCCTTCCTCATATCCATCAAAGACAATGGTTGTAGCTGAACCATAATGCCGGATGGTGAAGTCAGCATATGACTGTGCTATTTGACCATAGGTATTCGGTGTAGGAATGAACCTCCATCAAGGACTTGGCACTCCGTTTCTTGTACAATATATAGTATTGCATCACTTATATGATCACAGATTACATGCGCTAGTTGTGACTTATCAGCCTTGCGAAATATGTTTCTGACTTCAAAAAGGGTGTAGGAAAGAACTAAGTTCGTAACGCATCACTTCTTCCAAGGATAGTAACCCAGTTTTGGAGACTACCAGGAAGCGTTGGAAAAGCAGTGCCGAATCAATGGTTCGATCAGGAACAACTTTGATAGACGATGTTTTACCCAGGGCTGGCTTCATCTTTTCTACTGAACGAGAATGCGAATGCAGGTTATCATTTTGAGCATTATTTTGCGACCAACATCCTCGTATTCATGCACGTTCACACCTTCCTCAGCTACAACACCAGTAACAATGTTCCTTAATGAAGAGTCTGGCGAGAAAGGTGAGCATACAACAAGTTTTGAACTGATCTTCTCCAGGTTAGCAGCATCCCTTTTCATCCTTGCCTCCGTCAAATCCCTGTGCTGTTCAGATGTTGTGTATGACAGGTTTGTGAACTCCTGCATTGCGATGTTGTACTCTGATGTTATGGGGCTTGATATGATCCAAAGGGCTCTCTGCTCTTCTGACATACTGCTTCCACGTGTCAGACCCCCAGTGGTCTTCAATGATCTCATCAATGTCGACTCGATGACCAGATCTGAGCTGAGGCCTGCCCAGAACTGGTTACTGCGACAGATAACATGAAAACCCCTTTCAAATTTTCTGAAAAGATCTGGGTGGTTGATGTCAAGCTGATTCATCTCTTGAAAATAGAAGTATGCTGATTTCAAGTAGCTCAGCTCAGCTGCGGCAAATATCGGCAGGCAGTCAGAAACAGCGCATATGTGCATCAGCCAAGACATGTCCGATCTGCCTTTATCAGTGATCTAGCAACTTGTACCATGCTTTGGTAATTCAGCCACAATTGACTTGTTTTGGACCTAGTACTCAGTTTCATCTTCTTTTTCTCAAGCTATTTGTTTATTTGACTGAGGGTCTCCGATGTGAATACAGTTTGTAATGTCTCTTCACCATTCAATATTGCAGTATATACATCTTCAGATTCGTCAATCATTGCCATCTCTGACACCATCACACGGTTAAGACATTTGTCTACAAAATGATGATCACGGAATGCTCTCTGAACTGATTTGCCTGTCATCATATGGGCTACAGAATTTTCACCATAGACTACCCCTAGGATGTCCTTAATTCCCATGCCATCCATTAGTGTACCAATCGCTCCTAGCAAGTTCATAAATGTGTGGAAACAGCCAAGCAGCAGGACAATCGATTTAAGATGGCTGCCTGGTGGTGAATCAAGGATTATCTCTGTCGCCTTCCAATATACCAATATAGGGCTGGTCGAATGTAATTACTGGGGCAATGTGATGGTTGGAGGCAAGACCACAAAGAAACTCCAATGTTGACAGAATGCACGTCTTGTCCCCAGAGTACATGTCTATTATCGGTAGATACCCAACTGAAGACTGACCAGGGTGCTCATTTCCCTGATAAATGATATGCATCATCCCCTGCCAACCTGGTGTGGCCTGTTTGAAGTTGAATGATAACTCCCACAGAAGATCAACTGCTTTGTCACATTCAGTTAGACTTGGAAGTTCTGCAAATGTGATTTCTCGATGAATGTGTTTGGCAAAATGATGATCTACTATTTCAACCATTGTCTTCTCTACAATGTTCAGTTCCATTTTTGCGTACCTAGGGACAATCTGGTCTGTCTTCTGTCCTGGTGTCAATGCAGCTATCATGCCCATCCCGTGAAATATTCCTTTAACATCAATTGTGAGAATGTTATGATCTACATTGTCAGCTGCGAACAACAAGGCCATGTTAAACACATCAATATCCTCACCAAGCATGTTTGATGCAGCACAATTTGCAGCATTCATTTCAAACCTATGCATTTCTCCATAGGACGAACAGAACCCCATCTGACACAATGTATCCTCAAGAAACCTAGACCTAGACCTATTTAACAGTCTTGCTTGAATACAACATTTACTTAGGGCCGTTTGAATGAATTGGCAGCAATATTGGGATGCCATCTTGGATTTGCTAATAACTATTTAACATATGGTAATTTCACTGATTGAATCGGCTTCCTTGACCCCTAAAACATAGGGTTGGACACAAAAAGCACGTTTATGGATTGAGTATTAACTGAGATATAACCATTTTAATCTTCCGGCAGCCAACTTGGACGCCATATTGAAAATGACCCATTTTAGGAAGTCAGATTACACTAGATTTTGATTATGTTTCCAAGCATGCCTGGAGGAATCAAAATCAATTGGGAAAAACCTTTTGTATCAATTTTTTAGGGTTACGTGTTATATTTCATATTTTGACCCGACTATATACAAATGGCTAAATGTCAGGTTCCAAATATCACTTGTGTTGCGAGGTTCTTTTACCCGTACCAAAAGAATTGTTTATACCTCTAGATGTATAGAGTGGTTGTGACCAGTTCAGCAATATGTTTGGGAATACGAACACACAAACACAGAGAAGACGAACTAATCAGTAACAGGTAAAAGAATTTAATTAATCACGGAAAACAAACGCATTACAAATAACATTAACCACTCCCTAAACAAGGGAAATAAATATATACGGTTCGCTCGGGATTATGAGCACCAGCGCATGTGATGGAAAAATGCCCCAGAGCTCAAACACGGGCGGGTAACTTATAATAAATGATAGATTAATGATAAATAGACTTCATGGTGTAACTACACAACTTTCAAACAAAATACGGCATTCCCCGTTTCAATTGTTGTCTTAATTAACCGGTTTGTGCACGTAAAATAGAATAGTCATAAAAAATACAGAATGCATTTCACAAAAATACAATAATTGAATACTTGACAGATAGTGCCCTAGACTAATGGAAAGTGTAGGTGTGGGGTGCATGCGACTCACAGTTATGTCCGTACGACTTACAGTTATGACCGTGATGGAAGTCGGCGCTCGTTGTACGGAAAATGAAGTGTAGTCACCACCAGGATAGCAGAATTGACGAAGGAACGATGTTATCGTCGAGACCATTCGCTCGCAGAAACCCAGCGCTGGTTAGTCTTCAGGGAATATTCGAACAGCCGTGCGTCACCACAACTTCAAGAATCTGGAACTAACTTTGTCAAAGGTCCTCCTCCACCGTGATGTTTGAAGAAGCAACCTAAATGACGTGGCATTCACGCATTATATAGTCGTACACCTGGGATTAACATCACAATACGCTGGAACTTAACGGCGGAACCATTCGATGCACAGGGATAATTGACACCACTCAATTACGCAATGTAGTGTCACGTTCCACACATTCGCAGTAAACTACTGGAAGTCAATTCAAAACGATTGCTGTGTATAATAGAATGCATGTAACATATCTCCGGTTCAGACTGCCACCTCGGTAGCTTTACAGTTATTTCTGACGATCCCTGAAACAGGGTTCCAAAGTAACTGTGACGTGATTTCCATCACGTGCAGGTCACGAGTCTTGACTGTACGTAAAGTTAACAATCTTTCTTAACCGGGGAAGTTGAAATAATCGCGACGTAAATGTACCGTATGTAAATAATAAAAATCTATCTCAGCTGTCATATCCTACCTCGCTGTCATATAGTGGATCTTATCCTTAACTGACCACAGTGAATGTATTTTAATACAGACCTTGTGATACATATGCACGCCACTAATAATAAGAATACCACGTCATTTTCCTTTATTCTATGTTTTTCTTTATATCACCCCAAACCTTGAAAATAGAAGTGTGCATGGAATCATGGGAAGAGACGGTATGCATTGCCGTGTGATAACTGTCACAAACGTGATTGGCAGATCATACATGTTTACAACTCTGAAAGGGCAATTGAAATCTACCAGTTGTGCTTGTGATTTCCATATCGGAGGATATTTACGATCTAATGAGTTGCCTACGTGGGACAGCTGCTGGCAAGACCACATTCTGATTGGCTCATATGGACACCCAGGCGGTGTCCCTGAATCTGGGCCATGTATGTCTATAAATAGCTATAGGCTAGATTGATGACGGTTGTGGTCCATCATTTTTACTGTGTACCCTATGGGTTGCGGCTGCGATATTGTGAGACAAGTGATACAGGCTTCAATCATCATTCTGTGAGACTTGTATAAACTGCTCTGCGATATCTTGTATTCAGCGGTGCCCTCCAGAATAACAGCGTTTCTCTGCAAGCAAGACTCATGTATTTTCTTGTTGTTGTGTTGCAGAAGCCATTGACTGTCCTCCATTTCTACATCCTGGAACTGCGAGTTATCACCAATGCACACTTCACAAGGCAATCTCTTATTTTAGTGAATTTATTCATTGTGTTATTATTCTGTGCTTTGTTTCTTGTAATTATTTTGAGAGATATTAAAGCCAGGAGATTTAACCTTATTTTTTGGTGTATGTGTATTTCATTTCCAGTACTTGTCTACCCCATACTAGCAGTGAAAGAACCCCCTGTCCAGTGTAAGTTCTGTAGGTGCCCTCTCATTAGCAATAAGCAGGCCTTACACTGTGACAGTGACCTTTTCGCTATGATAAATAATTTACAAAAAAAATCTTCTAGCAGAACCACCAGTCATATAGCTCTGAAATTTGGCACACAACATTTAAATACAGAGTACATTGCGGCAGCGAGGGTGGAATTTCGTGCTCGAATTTACAAACAATGTATTTTACGCGCGTTGTATACGTCTTTATTTTTTCAAAATGGAATTATTTTGTCCATGTTTATTTCATTTATGCACACAATGTGTGATAATGTAGTATTGTGATGATAATATAGCAGGAAAACGTTTGCATATCCCACGATAATACGTTTTCCTGCTATGATGATGAGGGTGAAATATGTTATAAATATGGAAAGATGTATATGCAAATTCTGAACGATGATAATAGGGACTCTAGCCTCACTGGCCTGGACCACTTAAAATCAGAAAGATAACAATGGAGCTCTATCGATATAAGCCTATATAAGACCCCTAAACATTATTTTTAATGATATATCAATGGATTTTCACAATCATCATTATTTATTGAGGCAATATTGATAACCCCTTTTTAAAATTTTAATTTTGTTGAATATTTTAAAATAATTAGTATGTACGATTACATTAGCTCTTTGAAATTTAATAAAATAGAGGTGTATAACAGAAATAATCGAGATCTGCCCCGAATTTATAAGTTATAATGAAAATAATTGTAATGTATATTCTAACCTATTATAGGTGTACGCGCTACGATTACAGGTGTTGCTTCTGTTCATTGGACGGAAGGGAGCAGCAACTATCATTCTGGTCAGTACACTGCTGACCAAGTAGTTTTGTACAAAATTATCACATTGTGGGGTAAAGGTCAGTATGATTCTAGTTATTGTACATTGAAATTTCATGATGAGTATATCAGCTGATTGATTCAAATTTGTAATAAATATTTTTTTCATTTTTAATAATTCGCTTGACAATTATTTCTGACAGAATATTGAACATATATGCAAAATTATTCAAAGTCAATGTGCGCTCTTCTACAGTGCTAGTATTAGCGCCTTTTGATCTGAATGCTATGTCACAGATGTCAAATCTAGTTGAGGTCATATATAAACTGGTAGTGGCCAGCTACACCATGAGCCTAAATAAAACATCTCTGTGAATAGATTTTTTCATATGAAACACTGTCATTGATATAAATATGCATTTAATAATTATGATAACACCGGAGTGTCTCTAAAATACGCAGCACGACTTACCACGACAAAGAAAGGTATATTGCAACATCTATCGCAGTCGAACGCCAGCAAGAAAGGAAAACACCGCGAAAAATACATTATAATTGATGAATAATATAACTTACAATATTGTTCTATTTAGGATATCCCAAACACTTGTACTTACAAAAATTGCTCATATCAAACAATGAATAAGAATAAATAATGAAATACAACAATAAATATTAAGCGTTAGATTGGTTCATGTTTGTTGACCTTGCATCTATGCCGCTGACAACAACGTCGCAATATGGTTTGACGTTGAACCTTGAAGACTTGCAATATGGTTTCTTGTACGTCTGGTTTGACGTTGACTACCAGACCCTGACGGAAACTTGACTGCTCAGGTGTGGAATGCAGTCCAAACTATGTGGTTTCGCCTGGTGTCCCCAATTTCCTTTGCGTTGTGCCAATACAATGGGTTGGGAGATCATCACTCGGGTTGTAGGGAATGACCAAATGCTAGAAATGTCCGTGTACCCCTTCCAACTTAATATTAACTATTTTAGCTACATTTGTAAGCAATTGGCAGTATTTATAATAAATATTTATACAATAAAACATCTAATAAAACCATGAATGATTAAAACAAAATAACATTTTGTCATAGAGATGAACTCAGTGACCTCCCTGGCATCGAAATACCTTGTGACAAGCTATATGAACTAAATACCGACTTTGAATTGAATTGACTTATCAGTATTTTTGATGCGTTCCAATTATCTCCAGAATTATCTTGATCTGCACAACCATCAAAGTTTGCATCTGTGCTTGTATGGAACCTTATCTCGTGCATGTGCAACGACGAGTTTTTTGTCTCATCTTTTTATAGAGCCCGGGAACCGTCAAGGAGATAATCCCACACTACCTGCTGGAGTTCATCAGATGCCTTTTAGACTACAACTGCCAAACGGGCTACCAAGCTCATTTGAAGGCGTCTATGGTAATGTGAGATATAAAATAAAATGTAATATTGATAGATCGTGCATGTTTGACCTTACTACGAAGAGACCATTCAAAGTGACAGGAATTCCAGTGGATCTTAATGAAATACCAAATGCTATGGTAGGGAGTGTTGCTATTCATAATAACTTGATTTACACGTGGATATTTCCTTTTCCTCTTTCAGTCTTGAAAAGCAAACTTTGATTATGCTAATGAAATTAACGTATTTTTAGGTATAATTGCACTTGATACAATAGTTCTCATACATACCTCATGACAATTTTATTAATATTATTGGTTTAATATACAAACACACCAACGTGCTTCGATTCCAAGATCATCTTCATGATCCATTACTAATATATTTTGCATGTTTTGCGTCGAATCTTGATCATATTCAGCTATAGATTCTATTACATTTTTGTCAAAATGATTTCTTTCTTCACTAAAGGTATCAAAATGTAAAATTTAGCTAAGTTCAATAAGCACAATATACATATCCTGTTCAAGCACAGCGGTTGAATAAGGACCATTGTGAACTCATCAAATATTATACTTGATTTTGTACCTGATTTAGCTATATATCTATGCTTTTTTTAACCTTGGTTTTCAATTTGTTTTTGCTTGATAATCTTTTGAACATAATCTGTATTCTTTAGGTATTTATTTTATAATTTTTGGTCTTCATTATCAGAATGATTGTCTATTTTTTGTTGCAGTTTTAATTTCTACATCAAACCATTGTTTAAGGCTTTTTTTAATTGCCTCTCACCTATGATATGATCACATACATATGTAACATTGTCTAATCACTGGTTCCATATTTTATCACATGCAGTTTATTTATCTTCTTTGTTTATATTCCATTTTTGGTGGCCATTAGGGTAGTACTTCATGGTTGCAGGCCAAAGAAAGAGACAAGCACACAGCAATCACCAATACAGACTCCCTTTATTGTCAATGTACATCCTTTATATAAAGAGAGTTACATAACTAACCAGATGGTCAAATACAGGGCAGTTGTAATTATGTATACACATCTATTAAAGCTCATTGACATGCAAATTACTACATCTTTCCCCTCCTTAATAAAGACAACATCTGACAAGTAAACAAGAAAATCAGTCAACATCAAAAGTTAATTTAATACAATTCTATAAATTCTGTTTTTAAATATACACATTTTTTATTTTTTTTTATTCGTTCTAATTATCTTATGTGTATATTAAATATTGTTAGTAATAATGGAAATCTGGATTAATATTTGCTTTTCTAATTCTAGTAGATCTCCGAATTGGGTTTTGGTTAGTACTTGGTGCTGAACTCTCGGTTCAAAATTCTGCGCAAGGCATTCAAAAATAAAGAGATCAGCATCTATATCATTTTCAGATTTGTATACATTTTCTCTACTCCCTGCACCATTGAAAGCTTTAATTTGTCACTAGAAATACTTTTTCCTTGTTTATTCTCTGCCTTTATCACACTTCCTTTCAATTTAACAACATTAAACAAGTCATTTCTATATCTTAGTTCAAATTATGTACGCTTTGTATTTTTTATCAACACACTCTCCACAAACTGTCTACTTTTAATTCTGCCATGACTATCATGGTAGAGTTTATTTCTAGTCATACTCTGGTTATGTCTATCTTTGACCGTACAATCAGCAGCATTATAGTCAAGAGATGTCATCTTTGTTCTCATTTTATGGCCGAATAAAAGTTCGGCGGGACTTTTGTCGGTTGATGGATGTGTAGTTGCACGATAATTCATTAAAAATTTGCGAATTTCTAGCTTCCAGTTTTTTCTTTCAATTAAGGAGCATCTGATTACCTTTCCCAGATTTTTCATAAAGTTCTCTGCTAGTCCGTTCGCACGGGCAAATTCAGGTGTTATTTTCTGGTGATGGAAACCTGAATCTTTCGAATAAAATTGAAATTCATTTGAATTATATGGGGGACCATTGTCACTTTTCAAATGCGATGGATGTCCAGGCACTAGAGCTAGTTGAGTTTGTTATTTCTATTTCCGGGAACCTTGAATATTCGTCCATTACAACAACTAAATATTGGCCAGATGGCAAGGGGCCAAACATGTCAGTTGCAACGTGAGACCAAACTGTATGTAATTGTGATGGTTTTAGTGGTTCTTTTGTGTTTATATCAATGTTAACCTGACAGGCATAACAATCTGATATGGTTTTGTCAACCGAAGAATCCATTGCAGGAAATCATGCCTTTTCTCTCATCAATGCCTTGGTTTTAGAAGTACCCACATGGCTCTCGTAAGCAATAGAAATGATTTGATTTTGAATTGGTTTGGGTATCACGATCCGTGGCCCTCTCAGTAGCACACCGCTCGCAAAGCACAATTCGTCCTGAATTAGTTTAAATATTTTCACGAATTCTCTACTAACATTTTGTGGTACCTTATGCCAACAATTGACCCGCAAGCATTGAATAACAAACATCAAAGTTTTGTCATTTTGGGTCGCAATTTGAATTTCTTTCATCGTTACAGCACAAGGCAACGCATGTTTAAGAATGAAAGAAACGTGTTCATCCGTTTTTTCCCCACTATGATGGTTAAGAGAACGGAGGTGTCGCGATATATAATCGCTTGGATTATTTATACCAGAACGATGGATTAGTTTAAATCTAAATCTTTGGGCCTTGGTCACCCATCTTTCTATTCAACATTTTATGCAATTCCTTTCGAGCAAATATCCTAATTAATGGTTTTTGATCAGTCTCAATGGTGAGTTCGGGCGAGATATAACCGGTGATATTCCATTCCCCAAACAATTGCCAAGGCTTGTCGTTCAATCTGACTCTATCGGCTTGCCGTTTCAGAAAGTGCTCTACTCGCACAGCTGATTAATGTATCTCCCTGTCGCAAAATCACACCGAGGCCGACCCAAGCGTTATATCTGATCAAATTGCTTTTTTAATGACCATAAACGAGTCTTCTTGCCTTTTACCCCAAACAAATGGAACGCCAATTTTTACGACTGATCTAATTGGTTCGGACAACGTACTAAATTGCGGCACCATCATGGATGGGAGACCCAACATTCCCAGAAACGATCTGACCTCCGAAACATTTTCTGGTCGTTTTAGCTCACGAATACATTTTATACGATTATCGTCACAACGCATGCCGTTTTTGTCGAACACAAAGCCAAAAAATACTATCTCTGGGACTGAAAACTTTCATTTAGGTAAACCCAACATTAGTCCATTATCAGACAATCTAGACAAACAATTATTAAGAGCCCTATCATGCAATTCCTGGTTTTCACATTTCATTTTGACAAATTTCTGCTGCTGCGTTTATGCCGAAAGGGAGGCGTATATAACGTCTTAACCCCACATGTGTACTAATTGTAGTAATATTCCTGGACTCTTCGTCCAATTCAAATTGTAAATAGTGTTTATTAGCATCAAGTTTGCTGAATACAGTAGATCCATTCAGTTTTGTTTGGAGTTCTTGGACAGTGGGTTTCACATGCCTTTCGCGTTGTATTGCCAAATTAGGAGCCCTGTAGTCTCCACATACCCGTACATTATCAGTATCGGGTTTTGAAACGACAACAATGGGACTTACCCATGGCGTTGGACCATCCACTTTTTCCAAAATATCCGCTTCTTCCAAAGAACGCAGTTCTCTTTCAACTTTCTTTCGTAAATTATATGGAATGCGTCTATGATTTTGACTTACAGGCTTGACATTTGTGTCCACATGTAATTTAATTCTCTTAGCAGAATATTTTCCCATCCCAGTGAAAACATTTGTATATTTCTGTACAATTGCTTGCACCGAGACCGGGACACCTGGAATAGTCAATGTAGATTCAATATTATGAAATACAGATGTGCGAGAACAACCTTGATATAATGATACAGTATTAGAGTGGCTAGGATTGATCTGTATAAACCCAAGTTGACTTGCGGAAGGGTACCCTAAAATAGATGAGTCCTCAGTATCAACGACCATGAATTTCAGATTTTCAAATCGCCCACCCAAGTCAACATTAGCGTTAACACAACCTAGCACATCTACTTTCTGTTGGTTTCCATATGTAAATACATTTTTGTTGGTTGGCACAAGGGTTACAGTATCACTTATAATTCCAAAATCATTTTTGTTTAAAACATTACAAGATGCATCGGAGTCCAACATAAATTCAAGGAAATTATCATTCACATTCAACTTGATAAATGTTAGCTTCCCACCGTATTTATCAAGAACATTGAACAAATAATCATCATCACTAGAATTATCTGATACACTTTGATCATGTGGATAATTACGCCCACAGTAGAAACATCGACGATCCGAACTTGTAGACCTTGCGTCAAAACGGCGATTCTTTTGGTTGGGCCAGTTATGCTGCACACGGCAAACAGTGGCTTGATCTTGAGACACGGTATTCACGGAGTCATGTCGTACATTTTCAATGCCATGTGCTTCACGTTCGGAAATGTCAAGGGTTCTGGCTAACGTTATTATTTTATCTTCCTGAATGGCACGTCGGCAAATTCTGTTACTCTTCCCACCCTGAATAATTTGATGTTTGATTTCAGCTTCCTTCGCTGTCACGTCTTCAATCCCACAGTTATTGACAAGTTTGCGTAGACGTGTAACAAACTAATCAATTGTTTCGTGGGCATATTGAAATGTTCGCCGAAATTGAAAAATCTCATACTCAGTATTTTTCTTAGGGTGGAAATAGTCCTCTAAAGCTTTCACAATCATTTTATAAATGTCATCATATTCTGGTTCTGTTGGCATAGTCAGTGTTTCCGAGACTTCAAACAAGTCTTCTCCTCCCCTGTCTAATAGCATAGCCTTCTTTTGTACTGGGTCTTCAACTTTCCACACGACACAGCTATTTTCAAATCGAAGGATCCATCTTTTCAATCGTGATGCAAGGGAGCTAGGCTCACCGTAGTCATCAAAGGGAGATCTTTGAGCGAGCATGAAGCCTTGCATTGCCATAATGAAATTCAGATGGTCTATTCAGTGTCAAATTAAGGAGACAAGTACGACTTTTTATGCACGGCCTTTCTATTGCAAAATGTCTCACCGTGTGGTCTTTTCTGGTTCATAGCATGACTATTACAGTAATTATGTGTACAATAGGTTCACATATCCTCGTCGCCAATGTTATACTTCATGGTTGCAGACCAGAGAAAGAGACAAACACACACGCAGCAATCACCAATACAGACTAACTTTATTGTCAATGTACAGGCTTTATATAAAGATAGTTACATAACTAACCAGATGGTCAAATACACATCTATTAAAGCTCATTGACATGCAAATTACTACAATTACCGGTAAAATTTTCTATTCTAAGGTCAGGAATATTAAGAACAGTATACATAAGGTTGTGGTCACTGTCAATATCGGAAAACTTGTCTTCGTCTACAAAAACATCATCTTCTTGTGAGTGAAATAAGTTGTCATCAATCCTATGGAAATTATTTTAATTTGAAAAAAATAATTCCTCCACCCACTTTTTTAAACTGAGTTTACGGTTTTCACCATACCAGCTTACCATATTGTTTTGCAGGAATGTTTCTGTACCCCCAAAAATGTCTATACTAGGCTTGTTTATGGATGAAGCTCTTACTGTTTTGATTTCAACCCTCTAAAATTCAAATATCTTATACATAACTTGTTGACACCAATCATTGATTTTTCTTTTTGCGACTGGCTTTATGGGATGTCTTACAGCGTGTATAAACTGGTAATTTCCATTCCATGACAGCACACATTTTGGGTATGTCCTGGTTCCCAACAGTTGTAGCAACGAAACAGTTGTCTGCCCTTCTTTTGTGCTCTCACTTCGTGTGACTTGTATGCATTCATTGCATTCTTGTTGAAAATGGGTGCATAAGTTGAAAGGTTCATTAACCTCCTTGTACCTTCAAAGTTATGATGCACTTTGTCATAATATAAAGATCTGCCATTGTTATTCCCATCATAAAGATGTGGTCATTGTCAATGAATGCACAGCCAGGATCCTCAGCAAGTGACTTTAGATGTAGGTTCACAATACCAACATCCACATTTCTGTGATCTCCTCGTGGACATATACTATACACACTAGCTGCAGGTGCGGATATCTTTATTAGTTTGACAGTTGCATGGTATTTGTTTACAAAGGCTTCTGGTGATATATTTGCCTTTGTCATTTTTATCACAATGGATGATAATATTATTATAATCCTTTACTACTTTACTTGTATAATATATTTCACGTCTGATATCTGGGATCACTACTCTACTCAGTGAGATTACCTTTATATTGCTTAACAATGTGAAGGATAGAGTCACGTATTATACGTACGTTGCTGGTGTGTGAATTAGTGGCCACCTTACAATTCATTTTGATATTTATTCCCACATCAGTAGCTTGTGATCCATGTTTACATTCTCTGTTACTCGAGTGTAAAATTGGTTGTTAATTTTTCTTTTGTTGTACATTGAACATGTTCTTTGAATTGAAGGATTATGTTTCAACTTCTTCTCTTTGAGATGATTTCGAGCCTGCTGTCTGGGCTATTTTATGGATGATGTTGATTTATTAGATACACTGCTGTGCTTTTGTGCCCTATGTGCTTCCTGGCTAGTATATGTGGTGGAAGCTTTTACATGATCATACTTTGTTGTTTGTGTTGAATGATCTACCCAATGTGTTGCTTTATCATGGTTTCTTCTTTCCAAATAAGTTTCTTCATATCTTTCACTGCTGTATTTATGTTTTGTTGGCCTTCCTTCAGATCAAATCTGTTACACATTTAAACACTGTAGCAATATTTTGTTCCTGAATCATATCAACTGTGGTTGAAGTATGGTTCGTTAGCATAACTTGATTTTCAGCACATATATCACTGAGGTTATTAATCTTGATTGTAACAGCATCTACCTTCTTGTGTACTTCATCTGTGCGTCGGTTAAACTGCATGTCTTGATGCTCATTGTTTGTCATCTCATGTTATCAACTTTCCCATCTGGCTGCATATCAGACATCATGGTCGACATAAATATTTGTCACTTTGCTGACAAATGCCACAAACAGCATGCAACGTTGGCATAACAAATTGTGAAAAACTGGGTGAAAAAATCCAGTGCCGGTTTATTGGGCTTGTCAAACAACACATTCTACACTCGCATGGATACTGGAAGAACTTTGGAAGTAACCATACTAAACGTCGCCATTTCCGACATTTTGTGCAATGTTACACAGCGTCCAATAGGCGCATCCAATCAAACATGGCCATATCAGTATCATGCAATATGTGACAAAAGAAATTGCCATATCGTTTTGGTGGGTGTATTTCATGTCTTGGAAGACGGTTATCTTGCACTGGTTGTTGACCTGGTTCTTCTGGAGATGAATGCTTAGCATCAGTGATAGAATGGAAACCTTTGTGTAAGCAGTGACTGCGGCCACTAACTTGTAGGCCTGCTTCTAACAAATTTTGTTTGATGACTGTCTGGGTCAACATGGGAAACCCCTTTTATAATTTCAGGAAGAATGGTATTATGCATCTGAACCATGAAACTAACCAGAAGACAGCCACGCGTAGAACTCTCAGTTTCAGTATCTACATAGTCACACACACAGGCACTTTCACTTGACTAACTTGACTACCATTCCGGTCATTGTTAGATTCTCACCCTTATATGTACTAGTGGCGGCCATCTTGATTGTTTGTAACAGCTCTTTTTGTCTTGCAATAAGTTTTTCCACGTGTCTCTTGTATCTGGCAGGCTAAAATATTTCCACACATAAATCACCTCACTTTCTTTGATGGATATTTATACTATTTTTCAGCTAAATAAATCTAATCTTGGAGATCACAGCTAATACAGAGTTGACAGGGTGTCGGCCATTGATATTTTCACATCTCATATGCATACGCAGGGTGTGTCTGACCCATCCACCCATTATTTAAACACTGCTACCTGCTGATCTTCAAAATTAACACCTCCTCATTATTAATTTATAAATACAAAACAAAAATAAAAATAACAAGGAAAATAAATACTGTTTATACAATTCAAGTGGAAGAAAATGTAAGTGTAAATGTAAATATAAAATGACAGGAAAGAAGAAGTTGAAACAAGTGGTGCAAGTCAAGTCAACTGCCTAATATGAACATGAATAATATACAGTCAAATATAGAGATGCAACTAACAATATATATGATTAATCATAACAAAATAAAACTGTTGATCTGCAGCGGCTCGGGAATCGATCGTGATTGGTTAATGTTAATGAGCTGCGCCATCTACGGCCAACCGGGTCAACGGTCTTTTAATCTTATTCTCCGAGAAGTTGCTTGTTGACCTCGTTCGATTCATCGCGCAGTTGCTTTGAGCGCAATGTATCGAGCTAAACTTTGCTCTTGGCGACTTTCTGTACTGTTTTGAGGGCTGCATAGGATTCAAGTTGAGAAGGTATTGGTGTGAGCTCTGAATAACCTGTGAAATCTATAATAAAGGCGGTCGATCGTAGCATGCACCGGCTGGTTTGTATTTTCCTGATCGTAGCATTGAACTCCAATATTGCAACATTTTAGTTGTAGCAGCGACAGCTACTTCGGCGACTGACTAATTATTCGCCCATCATTGTCGCGGGTGACTAATGACAGAAACACATTCAGGCTGTCGTACATTTTAATATTACGAAACATTTCAAGAACTCGTTTCTTACTAATAATAATAACTTTATTGCCTCCGCGTAAAAAGATTTTCATAAGAAAAGTACAGCGAAAAAGAGTTTTTTTGTTGTTGTGTAAATATAATTGTCAAGTTCTATAATTATGCCAGTATCTTTGCTTGAGAGTATATATGTGAACAGTATATTGTTATTTTTGGATGAAAGTACTGTCATAATTTTTTTAGATGAAGTTTTCCCTGCATTTGTTCATATTTTGGGCAATTCAATAGAAAATGTTCTTCATCTTCAAATGAATTCATGTCACAGTTATTGCATATTCCTGTGTTCATAGGTTTCATAGTTTCATTTCCTAAGTTATGGTTACTAATTCTAAATTTTGTCAACATTTATTCAAGTTCATTCAAATATGGTTCAAAGATGTATTCTGTTTTAAATTTAGCATATGTTCTCAGTTTGCTATTTTCTTTGGAAATCATTTCTTTCCAAAAACTGGCATATTTATTTTCAAGGGAAGTTTTTAAAAATTATATTAATTTGATTTTTTTGTTCTATAGTAAGTGTTTTTTTCTTTTATGAAGTTTAGTGAATTGTCTTTCAATGTTGTATGTATTGCATTTAGCATTGTGTTGTGCTTGTTCTAGGTGTGCCTGTTTTGTTAAGATTATTATCTGGGAGTTCCTTTATATGCAACCAGTAATTAATAGCTTGAAATTTTGCACTGAGTAGTAGTGGATGCTCTTGCTCTTGATGCTAAGTTACAGAATTTTTTATTCACTTGTAAGATTTGTTTGCAGAATTTAATATTGACTTTTTCAATTGATGTTTTGTCCCATTTAGCATTGTCCTCAATGTCCTGCAAATCCAGGGCCATAATTCTGAGCCAAAAAGCAAGATTGTTTTTCTGTAAATGTTAAATAGTTTCATTTTTAGTGTTATTTCTAGATTTCCAAAAAATACTTTGTTCATGATGTAAATTGATTTTTACAGCTGTACCTGCTAAATTTGACATTGTGTCAGCAAATTAAAACTCCCATTTGATTCCTAGATATGTATAACTGTTTGTTGTTTGAATGTTATCATTTCCAAAACTGAATTGGTATTTATTTATCAATGTTGATGAATCAAAGATAACAACTTGTGTTTTTGAAAGGTTCACACTCAATTTTCACCTATTGCAATACTATTTTAGCGTATTTAATGATGTCTGTAGACCAGCCTGGGTAGTGGAAGTGAGGGCTAAATCATCTGCATATAAATTACTTAACAGTGTTATTATTCAGTAGTGATTCAGTATTGGCATTATCCAAACTATCTTTTAAATCATTAATAAAAATGTTGAAAAGAGTTGGGCTAATTGTACATCCCTGTTTTACGCCTCTATTAATAGTGAATTCTTTGGTTATATAATTATTTATATTAATGCAAGCTTTTGTTTTTGAATACATGTTTTTTATTATTTTGTAAATTCTGCCATTAATGTTATTTTTAATAGTATATAGAATAGCCCTACTCTCCATACAGTGTCAAATGCTTTGGCAAAATCTACAAAACAAACATAGAGTTTTTGTTTATTTTTAATGTGTTTCTGAATTAGAGTTTTTAATACAAAAAATTGATCTGTTGTTCTGTGTTTTTTTCTGAAACCGGCCTGGTTGTTTTTGAGTATTTTATTTTTTTCAATGAAACAGTTTATGCGTTTATATATGATGGAACAGAAGACCTTACCATTACAACTTGGAACTGATATTCCCCTGTAATTTTGAGGGTGTAATTTGTCTCTCTTTTTTGTTATAAAGAGTAGTGATGCACCTTAAATTCCAAATATCTGGGAAAACTGAGCTACTCAAAACTAAGTTCTTTTTCACTAATAACCTTATCTAAGTAATCATTTACTATCATTTTCTCTTCACGCTCTGATAATTCTTTCATTTTATTTTCCTTGAAACTATTATCATCTTTTTTTATTGTTTAGTGTTGCATAATATTCCATGAAATTGGATTATTACTATTTTGATCTGTATTATTCATATGGTTAATAATTTTCCAAAACTCTTTTGAATTGAGTTTATTAAGAAAATTTTCTTGGATTTGGTTTTTCTTTTGTTTTATAAGTTTCTTAAATCTTTTCTCTTTAGAATAAAAAAAATGTCTTAGTTGCATATCAAATGGTAATTTATTTATCAACTTTGCACAAGCCATTATATCACGTTTACTCTGGTTGCATTGTTTATCAAATCATCTGGGATTCTTTTTTTGTTTGTTTTTGTGAATACTTTTATTGGGATTGATTTTATTAAAAAATACCCGAAGCTGAACTTTCTAGTAGCTGATTAAATTTATGGGATGCTATATTTACATTATTATTTTAAATTATGAATTGTGTTATTAAACTTTCTTTTGATGCTGGTCTATCATGGTATTTAAAAACAGATAATTTATCTCATTTCCACTTCGCATTTGCTCAAATTTAGTATGTTCATGTTCATGTTGTGTAGTGTCCACATTAAGTAATGTTGAAATTTGGCTAGGATCTGAATATGTAAAACTGTGAACTTTGAAACATTTCAAATTTGTTGAAAAAGATCAGTTGTTGCTAAGCCATAGTCTACCACAGTTACCATTCCAGTGATAACATGTGTAGTTTCCACAAATATCACTTGCTATGCGACCATTTAGAATTCTTAAGTTACAATATTTACAAAGATCACATAATAGTTTACCATAGCTGTTTTTGTTCTTAAACCCTGTAGAATCCAGTATCGAATATATATAGCTGTTTTTTATTGTATTCTGTTTCTTTAAGTTCTTTTCGTAAACCATTAAAAGCCTACTCATGATTTCAAATATCCAGAACATTGTACTTTTGAGCAATATAAGGATATTGACTTAACAAAGTTGGAGGCCACAGCTTAATTTTCAAGAAAATCATCGTTGTATTTTAGTGAATTGTGTAAATTTTGGCAGTATTATAGTGCTATAGGTTCCTGTGGCAGAGATAATGTAAGCTGGTGATATAGGCTGAAAAATTATATACCGGTATTGTGAATAATGGGGTGCTTTTTGTTCTAATTTATTTCAAAAATTTGGGTTTTAAGACGTGGCAAAAAATTAAATTATTCTTTAACATTGCACTCTATGGAATTGTTCTGAAAATAACGATTTTTGAAAGATATTAGAACAAGTTTCTCAAAATAAGTCACTGTAACACACAAAAGAAATACCTTCATGATTTTATACAATAAACCAATGAACATTTTAATGCGATTTATGACCAACTTTCTCACAAATTATGAGTAGGCTGCTACCTTACGACTTCCTAAAGCAACATTAAATTTGGAAGAAAAATTAGCATATTCATAAGATTGATGATATACTCATGTGTATTTACTGGTAAAATGGATTTAAAATCGATTAGATACCATCTTGACATCAATACCTCTTAAATAATGTCACTCTATCTTTTTCTTTTTCCTTAGATGTACATTGTACCACTTTGGTAGTACTGCCCTAGTTGTAGCATACCTATTCCATTTGATGTTAAGTAATTGAATATATACTGATATTTAAAGAACCATTCATTAGATTTTGATGAAACTTGGTGCATAGATGCTCTGGGCCAATGCGCAGCTTTGATTAGGTTTTGGTAGATATCCAAGCATATTGATTACCTAATTTGCATGATAATTTTTAACTGTCCCATGACTGTTCCACTTATATCTAAACAACCATTCATTGGATTTTGATGAAACGTGGTACATAGATGCTCTGAATTAATGCTAGGTTTTGATTAGTTTTGGGTAAAAATCTGTGCATATTAATTACCTAATTTGCATAATGATTAATCAATTTTCGGCTTTTCCACCGATATCTCAAGTACTAATCATCACATTTTAATAAAACTTGGTACATAGATCTCATAGGACACTGCACAGACCTGATAGTTTTTAGGGTAATATCAGTACATATTAATTACCTAATTTACATAATTAATTAATTTTCAGCTTTTGATATTTCAAGTAGTAATCATTACATTTCAATGAAACTTGATACATAGATACTCAAGGACTATTTAGACATTAATTATTTTTGGATAAATATTTGTGCCTATTAATCACCCTATTTGCATAATTAGTTAATTTTCAGCTTTTCCACTGATATCTCTAGTATTAATCATCACATTTCAATGAAACTTGGCACATAGATTCTCTATGACTATGCAGACATCTGATTAGTTTTGGATAAAGATTTGTGCATATTAATAACCTAATTTGTATAATTAGCAAATTTTCAGCTTTCTCACTTATATCGCAAGTACTAATCACTCCATTTCAATGAAACTTAGTACATAGATGTCATAGGACAAGCACAGACCTGATAGGTAATCATTATGTACGGGTATTAACCTAATTTGAATAATTAATAAATTTTAGCTTTTGATATTTCAAGTACTAATCATTATTTTTCAATGAAACTTGTTACATAGTGATCTAGAACTATACTGATACCTGATTAGTTTTCGCTAAAAAATTGTGTATATTAATGACCTAATTTGCATAACTAACCAATTGTCAGCTTTCTCACTTATATCACATATACTAATTAATTCATTTCAATGAAACTTTGTCTATAGAGCTACTCTAGAACAATGCACAGACCTACTCAGTTTCAATAAATCTTTGTACTTAAATAGTCTGTGCCAGTACTTATCTTATTTAAATGAATCTTAGTATGTATGTACTCTAAAACAATGTGACCATTAGTTTTGGGTTTATATACATTCATAATAATTAGGTAATTTGTGTAATAATTAACTTTTCAGCTTTGCACTAATTTAGTTAGAATTAATCATCACATTATAATGAAACTTTTTACATATGCACCCTAAAACAATTTACAGACCTAAATCTATGCATAATAATTGCTTAATTTGTATAATATTCCTTTTGGTAATCAACAGACACGATTAGTTGAAAAAATGCATATTGATTATCTATTATTAGCCTATTTCTGATGACGAGTTGAAAATCAAAAAATTTGGCAATAACGATAAAGCTTAAAATAAAAGATATAAATCTGGATTAAACTCATTGACTCGCCTATTGACTTACATAAGCCTGCTGCACTATCTAGAACTACAATTTATGTATTATGTATTAATAGCCCATGTGCTTACATCAATGACAACAAAAGCAAATGGTCCATTATACATTAATAGTTTATATGCATTTCTACTGGGGATACACTTTAATTAGGGCAAACACTTTCATTAGGGCAAATACCGGTACCATTTGAAACTAAGATTATAACATTTTGTGTAGTACTAATTCTTTCCCTGCAATGTGTATTTTTAGCCCCAGGCAGAAAATAGTCCAGGGACTTACTTTTTCGACTTCTTCTTGAAAGTCTGATATGCACCTTAGATTTGTTTATTTCATGATGATATATTTTTTTTCAAAAATGGTTTTGTGCCAGGCGAAAGTTCTGGACATTGAATATCACTGTTTTCTCTCCTGAATTTTTTGTGTATGAGTAACTTGCAAGTTCTAGTGCTGACATATAATGATGATATATTTGATTCTTTAATTTTGATGAATATTTTTGTAATTTTTATTGAAAAGTGATATTTTCAACTTCTTGTTGAAAACCGCAAATCAGATTGCTTTGTTATTATACATATATGTACTATAGGCTAGCCTCTGTCAGATTTGTTCATTTTGTGATGATATCTTCAATTCTTTAATTAAAATGTGTGTTGCTAACAGCAGAGCTATCACAGTTGAGGGGCTGCTTGTTTCTTGACTTTAATGTTGTCATACATCATTTCATCTTTCAGGTCTATATGCTATGCCTTTAATTGTTAAGCTTTATAATTAACGGCAGTATAGTTACAATCAAGTATTCACCAAGCATACTACATTTTGACTTCTTTCTGTTTTTTACCACTTGCCAAAAATAATGATTGTCTGTGTGTCAGGTGCCACAAAAACAATGACTTGTATGCTTGTGTTCAATGAAAAACCTGCAGCAACTGGGAGCATATAACGTGTGTTTCCCAGTTAATATTTTTCATGGCAAAAAAGAAATAATATGTCCATGCATGTATTGTTTGTTAGACATTGTTGAAATAAAAATAGTTTGATTTCAGTATGTACATCAAACTGAAATGTCCACACACACAAATCACTCAGTTTAATGAAGATCGTTCTTCATGGCAGAAGCATGAAAGAATGTTTGCCATTTAAGTTTGGACCATCAACACTTAATTATTTGTTACTGAATAGTCCAAATTTAAAATGTGTGTCAGGGGTCACATATTTGACATTGTTGCTAGTGTATATTTGTATTTGATGTCAGTGTGTGTTACTTTATATTTTCAACCATTTTCATGATCAACAAGTGCACTATTAAAGTTCAGCAATTTATACAATTGGAATTTTGCATTACAAAACATGCATGCAATCATGCATATAGAAAAAATATCAATCAGGAAACTGTCACATTGGTTAATATATCTACCCAATCATTTCATACAGAAACTTGGGTTAAGTCAATTTTGACCATTTTAGACTCTTCCATTTGACCCTAATTTGTTTTATTTTTGTTGTACAGATCACTAGCTTCAATCTGTTCAACCAAATGAAAAGATGAATTTGACAATATCCAATTCAGCTTCGTTCAACCTCGTTCAACCACGTTCAACCTGTTCAACCAAATGAAAAGATGAATTTGACAAAATCCATTTCATCTCCGTTCAACCTCGTTCAACCACGTTCAACCTGTTCAACCAAATGAAAAGATGAATTTGACAAAATCCATTTCATCTCCGTTCAACCTCGTTCAACCACGTTCAACCTGTTCAACCAAATGAAAATATGAATGTGACAAAATCCACTCCAAACTCATTCAACTTCGTTCAATCACGTTCAACCTGTTCAACCAAATGAAAAGATGAATTTGACAAAATCCATTCCCTCTCCGTTCAACCTCGTTCAACCTGTTCAACCTGTTCAACCAAATGAAAAGATGAATTTGACAAAATCCATTTCATCTCCGTTCAACCTCGTTCAACCAAATGAAAAGATGAATTTGACAAAATCCATTTCATCTCCGTTCAACCACGTTCAACCTGTTCAACCAAATGAAAAGATGAATTTGACAAAATCCATTTCATCTCCGTTCAACCTCGTTCAACCACGTTCAACCTGTTCAACCAAATGAAAAGATGAATTTGACAAAATCCATTTCATCTCCGTTCAACCTCGTTCAACCACGTTCAACCTGTTCAACCAAATGAAAAGATGAATTTGACAAAATCCATTTCATCTCCGTTCAACCTCGTTCAACCACGTTCAACCTGTTCAACCAAATGAAAAGATGAATTTGACAAAATCCATTTCATCTCCGTTCAACCACGTTCAACCTGTTCAACCAAATGAAAAGATGAATTTGACAAAATCCATTTCATCTCCCTTCAACCTCGTTCAACCACGTTCAACCTGTTCACCCAAATGAAAAGATGAATTTGACAAAATCCATTTCATCTCCCTTCAACCTCGTTCAACCTGTTCAACCAAATGAAAAGATGAATTTGACAAAATCCACTCCAAACTCGTTCAACCTCGTTCAACTACGTTCAACCTGTTTAACCAAATGAAAAGGATGAATTTGACAAAATCCATTCCAAACAAATAAATGAAGTGGGTATGTATAAAGCTGTGACTTCAATTAACAGATTATAACTGGTGGTGTCCCAGTTGCATTTGGAACCCAAAACAAAACTATCAAAACAATAATGTTAAGCACGACTACTGCCAAACATTCACAGGTGACTAAAATGATCTAAATCAAAGTCAATTATAATAAAAACATAACCAGTAAGAGGAGTACTACAAATAGTGTACCTGACGTCTACACCAACCACCTCACCCATAGCACTAAACGTGCCCATCTAGTGCCACTCCCCCATTTCAATTGTTTATACCCTTTTTGTGTCATTGCAGTTATTTGGAGATGCATGTTAAATTACATTTGGGGCTGGAGTGATAGGGTGATTGTTCAGGTTAGTAGTGAGGGGACCTTTAGGTACTCCCCCCCCCAAACTTTCCCTTTCATGGCTTTCACATACAACCCTACACATTTTTTTTTCAAATTTTAATATGCAAATAAGGCATTTTCAAACTGGCCAATGATATCCGAGTTCCGAGCTGCTGCAGATCAGCCCAAATAAAATATAAAATAATAACACTCAACTAATCAATTAGTCAGTCAACAAGTTAATCAATCATTTATTTTATTCACCAATACAAGTAGTCACGTTATCAATAAAGATCAGATACAATATCAATTTGATGTCATCATGTGTCGCTTCAGTTTCCTTATAAACAACGAACGACTTTCTTGGCAATTTTTAGTTGATTGGCAAAGATACTAGAGGATAGGGATATGTTTGCAATATAATATAAACTTTTTTATGTAATTTGTGGCATCTATAAGGAGAGAAAAACAAATATAATCATGGCCACATAATTTATGACGGTCCAATAATAATGCCTGCCTCCAAAACTGGCTGAAGAAAGAAAGAGATGTTGAGATGTGAGAGAGGTATTCGATTGGCTTTTTAGTTTTATTAATTTTGTTAGCAAGATCTTCACCAATATGAGCAATAAATTTAATTCCATATCGCTTTATTGCTCGCTCTACTCGGGTACGATACATCCATCACATTAAACTGAGTCAAATCTGAATCAAATGTGTGTGAATATTAATACCTGCATTTGATGTATTATAAACAACTTCAAATGTTAACATTCCCGAATTGGTGACTATGTCACGCTGAAATTCTTCAATAAATTATTTTGAATCACATTTTACCGGCAAAAAGGCGTTGGTTGACAATGATTGTTACACCCAGTATATACTCTAAACAAAGACGTGTATTTATCGTAAATGCTACTTATGTTGATCGGCAAGACGTTACAGGTATCAATTTTCAAATAATAGCATGCACGGTCAGACGGACTTATTTAATTAACTTTCAGCAAATTTCCGGTTATTTCAAGATAATAATTAAAGAACATCTGTTGTTTAGACATTCTATTAATAACTCGTTCTTATATAGGTACCTTTGTGTGCAGAATATGATAAAACTGTTTGCTGTATGTGTTTCGCATCAAGACCTATCGTTATGACTGCTCAAGTTGATCGTGCTGCATATACTCCCGGTGAACGGATTCTTGTCAGCATGATTCTCAATAATAACAGTTATCGAAGAATACGAGCCACAGAGGCAGCTTTGGTACAGGTAATTTCATATACAGCGCACAGCATGAAGTGTTGTACGTCTGTGAGTCAACCATTGAGGCAAGCCTAAAATTGGAAGCCAATAACGTAATCAAAGAAGCTTAAAAATATCTCAATATTCAGTCAGTATGAAATAATATGATGTTATTACGAGGATACCTCAAAGTATGCACGAAGACAGTACAGCAGGGGTGTCGACCGACGCGCAGTGGTATCCTCGTAATAACCTTATTATTAACATGGTGTATTATGCAAGGATACATCATGGGAATGCCGAACTCTAAAAAGTTACAACAGAATCAGCGAACTTCTTTGTGTGGAGTCCGGTGAAACTCCGATGGCAGCCATGTTTGTTTTTATTATTAGAGGACGCTTACGCGCGTAATCATTCCATTTCCTACCTTATATGGTAAAATACCTCAGAATTACGGCACGCTGTAACTTATGGCGTTATGGTGACAGATGTATAATAATAAAATATATTGTATGATATTTGATTAAATTAAATGATAAATTAAATACATATTTGTGTGTTGTCTTTAGATGTTTGCTGTTTTAATACCATTTTAACAATATTTTAATAACGATTTTGAACTGACAAACGTTCTGACCGAAAACAAATTATTTTGTATGTAGCATGACTGATAGGAATAAGTTAATTGCTACATTATGAATATAAACAACCTGTCGCTTCACACTACTTTTGTGAGTATTGTTTTCTTACACAGCATGTTACTTTTACTGCCTATCATAATGACACTGATAAGACACATCATAAAAAGACCAGCGAGAAAATAGTTGTGTTTCGGGGACCTGGATGTTGTAAATACGGCAAAACAGAGTGGAGAAACCAAGTATTGGAAATACCTCCTGTGCTACTGAGTGGACTGAGGGGAGCCCATTTTATTGACATCAAGTACTTGGTTGAGGTAAGAAAGACATTTATTTTTTTAATATTGAAAGTAATATCTTGAGTGTAATTCATTGCAATTAGCATGTGTTCATTCTAACAAATTCTGTTATAAATGTTTTCAACCCATGGTCATGCAAATGATAAGCATATTAAATATCATATTTTGGCAGCATGACAGAATATAAACAAGCAATTCTTGTTGCCACTAGAGAATAGCGTCATTTCATCCAACATTAACAAGAACACTACTGAAAATTACACATAAAATTTCAACCAAAATTGCTTTAGAAAAATCTGTTTTAGTTTTAAGGATATTGTTTGAAATACATGTATTGTATATTCTGCTTGTCTCAATCGAATGAATATGACATGTTGATATAAGATTCTAAATCAGTGAAAGGTATACCATTTTATTTTTGTTTTCGTAAGTTTAAGGCTGTTGTGCCACTCGCACCGTTTGACCTGCAAGTGAAATTACCAATTACAATCGGTTCAGTACCTTTGCAACAAATTCACGCACAACTTGATCAAAGAGCAGCATCACTTGGTCCAGGGTGTGCAACACCTGAGCTTTCAGCTCAACAAGATGATGTACCAGTTCCTAACATACGTAAGTAATAGTTTGACTGTAAAATGGTGTTCTATCCACTAATCTGATTACTGCAATCTCCGAATATTGCATAAAGTTAGTAAAATTTAGTAATTTTTGGTCCAATAACTATACAAATTACTAGTAATTCCATCTTTTCATATGCTACTTATAGGCTATTCAGTTACTAAGAACAATATTACTTACAATATTTGTTTTCTATCAATACTTCAATGCAAAAAAGTGGAGTGTAAGCACTAAGCAGTGTTGAACTCACTAAAGTATATGTCAGTCCACTAATCTTTATGTGTATATATGATTCTTAGTGTTGCGGCGTGTTACGAGTGCGCCGACTGTGATGTGTAGTGTATAATAAGTGTATGCAGCGTAGGTTTGAGGCGTCAGTTAAGTGGCATATTTCAAGTCAAGTGCTAGTTAGTTACTATTTGGTATGATTGGTGTCGTATTCTGCCTAGTAGGCTATATAGCTGAGAGCTATACGGTTTGTTGGTGCCGACTCATTGTCGACTCCACCAACCAAATCGGAGGCTGTGTAACATTGCGCGATAAGCTAAAGTACAAATTGTCGGAAATGGTGACGTGTACTGTCATGATTTATATTTCAGCCTAACGGTGGTTGCCATGGCATCTACTGATAGGGGTTAAATGACGAGGCCAGTCAGCTTAATAGTGGTTGCCATGACATCAACTGATAAAGGTTAAATAACTGATAAAGGTTAATGAGAAAGCCAGATGGCGAACTAGTCGAAATCAGCCAAAGACATCTTATGAGTTTGCAGTTTTAAAAGATTACAGTACGGTAGCTGTAATCCTAAACCAATGTTGTTTGCGATTCTAAACTCATGTGGTATTTTTGTAGAATGTTATTGCAAGACTATTAGACCCATAAATATTAGTTGGTGTTGACAATATAATAGTGGTTTTCTAAATAGCTTGACGATTAATCAATTGATTATGATGTGTAAAACTTTCATGGTTGTTTGTTTGAAGGCAAGGCCTTGGAGTCTCTTATACTGATTGTTATTGGTTAAGGAGTGACAAGAAATAAAGGGTGATTTAAAGCTGTCTCGGGCGGAAGCAAGGAGACGAGCTGAGAATTGGTTAAACATGAATGGAGTTTGTGTGTGTTTTTTGTGAGTCCAGCGCGGAGAACGATCGAATCCCGGTTACCTAAGTGAAAGGTTTTTAAACATCAAAAATACCTATCACAGTACTTCAAATGCGTCTAGTAACCGTGCGTGTAGAGTGTGTTTAGTTTGTTTGGTAAACCCCAAAAAAACCGGCGCTGCATTTTTTCACCCAGTTTTCCACAATTTGTTATGCCAACGTTGCAGGCTGTTTGCGGCATACTTCGTCAGCGACGTGACACACATTTATGTTGACCATGTTTTAACAACGTAATGAAATTATCCACTCTTATCATGTTATCACGAGTAACCTGTAACCTGGTTTAGTACCTGCTGTACAAATTACGCCAATATCTCAAGATATTGGTGGTTTTACGCAATAATTCTTGAAATACTATTGAGAAATATAATAATTTGAAAAATTCCCGACGTTTCAGAAGTTGACGCTTATATTATATACATTCGATTCGAATAATATATTTATAACTGTTGTGGCATTGATAATGGCATTGTTCAGGCAATAGTGAGATCGCATCATAAACTCTATTATGTTTCACTCATGTTTTCCCGGCTTGTTAAACTTGTTTGAATGGACTTCACAATTAGTAATTATGTTTGCAATAGATCTCCGAAACCGTAAATATAGTAATAGTGTCAAAATAACTATATTAATAATAACTAATAACGCCATAGAGCGAACTAACTGTAATCATTGTTGGAGAAAGCAGTCTTGAATACACGCTCACAATTCGTATGTTTTAAAATGTATACATGGGATAAAAAGAATATTAAATCGAAGAGTAGTACAATTTATTTTCTTGTCGTCGAAGGCTCGGAACAAAAGAAATGTACAATAGATGTTCTTTAAAAATCTGATATTGAGGGTCACTCATGAGGTATCATCTATATTATCTCTTTTGATTTACAGCGCCGCCAACTTATGAACAAGTGTGTGGTGGTGGTCAGGTAAATGATGCCGAAGACAACAAGTTATAATGACTTCATGTATGGAGAGTTTGACTTTGTCCCATGATATACTTTTTACAACTTGGATGTACAAGAATAAACAACTCGAAAAGAAATGCTTTTTTCTATTTGTATAAAACACTATATATTAGTTAGAAAATTTCACAACTTCAGCTAGAAAAGGAACAGTAATATAATTTCTAGTCTGAATAATTTTAGACCCAAAGTACTGTGGCTGGATTATTCAAGTTTCCCGCACGTGGGACAACAACTGGTGGATCAGGGGTCCCAAAAAGAATCAAATTTGAAGCCTTGAAATTCTGATCAATTAGTACATGTGAACGACAGTAAAACATAAACACATTCAACTGCTTACCTGTATATTTGGTTTTGGTATAAGGTTGAAATTACGAGTGTGCACAGTTGTGGCGAATATAGACATACATACCCACGGAACATAACACTGAACAAACATCATATGTGGTGAGGTGCTTGGACGTAAACTATAATCTGGGTTGCGCTGGGTCACTAAAAACTACTCCAGGGAAATTATGACGAAGACACTGGTATACTGGATTGAGATTCAGGGGTACAGACGCAGACGTGCTGTGTAGTAATCCCTGCTGATCAACAGGAACCACTGAAGCTCACTGCCTGAACTACTCTCGTTGTACCAGTGTTACCAGTAGCAGCAGATAGCAGTGCCGATACTCCCTGGACACAAAGGACCAGTTTAAATTGTAGTGCAGCTGCTTTGACAGTGTGCCAGATACGAAGGTACGCAACATTGTACATTGCTGTCCATTGGAGAGTGGAGTGTTCCCTGAAACGTCGATCAAGTCTCCTAATTTTATTTGTGTACTATATACCCCCCCCCCCGCTGGTTCCAGTGACCAACATTCCTGTTATTTGTTTATTAAAGTACGGGAAACCGTACATATTGTGTTGTGTTGATTTGTTATAATCGTTACTGGTATATTCTTTCTCTGCACAGCCTCAGTTGTGGTGATATATCCTAACCAAACGATCCCCACCCCGTGACAGCGGACAAGCTGAGAGGGAGGAGACTTATAAGATAAGCATGCTACCAGAGACAAAGTTTATTAGACCGGGATTAAAGACAAGCCCCCGCTCCTGAATACGGCGTAGCGCCAAAAAGCCCCCCCCCCCACCGAATTTAAGGTAGAGATGCAGGTTCGTGGGCACTCAGAGTGAATTTGTTTTTTTGCTTTTTCTTACCCAGACAATCTTGGCTAGATAGTGTTAAAAATTCGGAGCATTGTCATTGTTGGAACATACTCACAAATCAATTTTAAAATATAGGGAACCGAGGCACGCGTATGTGATTAAAAGTCTCGAAAGTTTGTTTGCGTTGTTCTTTGATTGACAAGTCACTGTTGATGTTATATGCAATTGATTGCTGGCCTCAGTTACGGAGCAGCGGTGTGCGACTTCCTGTCCTGGCTCTCTGTTTACTTACCTCAAGCACGATCAACTAGCAAACTACAAAAACAGACAAGACGTAGACGCTTCCAGCATGCAAGCGGAATGAAACAAAACATACACTTGTAACTGATAAGTAAACTTTTTCACCCTTAAATAAATTGATTTTTCATTTAATTTCATGTAGGAGGTAGCGTCGATAGGGCGATTTAATATTCGCGCAGAACAAGGCCACAATTTCTTTTGTTTTCTTGGTGCATAGATTTCAAGCTTTTCCGCATTGTGGGCCAAACTAAAAAATGTTTCCACACATTTTTACTCCAACGGCATTTTAACACTGAAGTAAACATTTTTCGTTTCGATGTAACGATTATCGTGCTGATAGAATTGCGATGCAATTGACAAACAACACAGCTCTTGCTGTCATCGATAACTAACATTTCAGTGTCAAAATACACAAACATAAAATGCTCGGCTAATTAAAAATAAAAAAAATACCGAAAGTACCGGCAATGAGATACTGTTTTTAAACACCGTGGGAAAATCATGCACTCTGCAATGCCATCTTGGTTACCTTAATCGGAAACCTCCTTCTCAGCTAGCATGCACAGGTAGCGATGTCGCAAACTACGTTGTATGGCCGTGATCGGCAACCTCAAGTACTAAGGAACTCTATGAATGAGGTATTTCCAGAGGTCAGGGTTCGTTTAATTTGCATCGACCTGTCTCGTCTGTAGTTGAATGAAACCTGCCTCGATTTACAATAGTTCCCCTTCCAATGTGACTTCATTTCGAATTTGTTTCACCAACGTTTGGGTAATTGAGTAGTAAAAACTGTGAATAACCGTTGTGTAGTAAAATATTAGGGCCCATTTCAACTTCGCACGGTCCACGGAAACTGCGTCATACAAAGTATGTTTTAAAGGTTTGAAGGAAGGTAAATTTAGACTCAACCCACCCAATTGCAGTCGCTATGTTTATATAACTGTATGAATATCTCATCGGCTTTACGTAATCCATTGTGTCCCTCCCTCAGTGGAATTGATAACACGACGCCATGACAGTTTTCACGCAAGGTTGGGACTTCGTGGACGAAGTCTTTTTCGTCCGTTTTCCTCGAATTGTAAATATTTTTATTTTATTTTTTTACCTGACGATTTAACATCAGCAAATTACGGTGTATGGTGTATTTCTATGAGTTTCTGTTACACACATGAAGCAAATGATTCGTTTTAAAACCTTTTTTTACAAAATGGCGATTATCTCAGTTTCATTTTTTACTCATAATTTCAACTTTAAAACTATTTAACTTCCAGACGGTTCATTTGTTTTCAATGAAATTTTCAGGGGCATTATTCAGGTCTATCCTAAGTAATTGGCTTCGTATGGTTTCCCTGTCTTCACTGGAACAGAAACAATAGAGCTGCCAATTAGCGGCTCTGTTAACTGTGAACGATTTATAAAATGTGAATGTTTCAAAGAGCACTGTGTAAAACCTTTTTAGTTGAAACACTAATAAATAAGCCATTATGTTCTTAGTAAACAGAAGTTTTAAATAAGTGTTTTTAAATTAAAATCAGAGTATGCATTCAAAAGTTAAATAGTTTTAAGTGCACTTTCATCTAAAATGCATGATTTTAACCCAAAATCAACACCACTTAATATGGTATCATAGTACATTATTGTAAACCATAAAACTCAAAAGTTTAAATAAAACTCAAATGATATATAACTTGATGGATAAAAGTTATATTTTACTTGTGTAATTACCATAATTAGAGCCAATTAAAAATATAGTCTCCCAACCTGCATCTCTACCTTAACGTCACAGTATCATAGCATATCGTATTGCATTGCATTGTATTGTATTATATGTTGGTATCAACTTCATTATTATATAGAGAATATTAGTGTGAGTTGATGAGATTACGGCTGGCTGTGTTGGCGTTATTGCAAGAAGGCCGTGCAAAACAAAGCAGAATGTTAACATTTCTATTCATTTCAAGCAAGTACTGTACAATTTTGCTTTGTGTACTTCGTTGTCAAGACAGTACTTCCAGTCCGCATTATTTCATTTATTGATAATGGGCTACCGTTATTATTACGCCAATTACCTTCTCATGAGTATACATTTGAGTATTGAACGATTGATCAATACGAAGCAGAAAACCATAATCTTGTTGTTTGTAATATGTTGACGGAGTATATTGGTGAACATAAAATGGTATACCTACATTTTTAGTACACTTGTGAAACATGACAAACCCACTAAACAACCATACAAGAGGTTCCATATGCCAGCAATATGCGTAATTGTGAAGCATAAAAAAACGCTTAGATGAAACACTACCATTTGGCTGCAACATGGCAGCCAATATCTATGTATGTTTCCTCCTGAAATTGATGTTGCCATGACAAAGCGTACGGTAGATAATTATATGTAAATTGATGATTCATACGCAAACATGAAATCAGCAGTGAACTAGTTTTCATGTATTACGTGGTTCTATTTAGTTTAGTCAGATCCTATTAGTAACTCGTCCAATAGCGAAACATTGTTTTCTGATCATAGCAAGACACTCATTGTGCATTATACCACATCACCCGAAGACCCACATTCCTGTGAATTTTCATTTGTCGAATGAACTGTTTGTCAAATACAGAATACCTATTTTTGAGTACAATTTTCTTTTCAATGATTTTCACATGATTGCTTATATTGATTTTTTGACATCTTGTTTTCTGAAGAGATTTTAGGTTTGCAAATGTATATCAGACTGTGCCAAAAACTCTCTCCATGAGTTGGTTTGAAATACAGTCTAGTATTCCCATGGGATTTGGGAGATACATTACCAAGGATATTATTACAAGATAAATGAATTGCTTCATTGAACACATACAACAATGCACATTTCCACTGAGATCAGTGAGTTTTGAATTTGTATCACCTGCGATCAGTCAGGTAGAAACAGTCGAAATATGTTATCAGATTTTCTCAATTTTGTCATACAGGACATCTGTTGTTCATACTCAGGGAAGACTTTATACTTTTATACTGATGAATAAGGTTTGATAAAGTTTGGAATAGAATTAGTAAAGTTATTTTGCACACAATGACAATTATTAACGACGACGACAACAACGACGACGATGACAACAACGCCGGACAGAAATGTTTCCCTTAAAATTACCTTTCCCTCCCATCTTTGATGTTACGGGCAAGGTAAAAAAATGACTTGTGGTTTTCGCAAATAACAGCAAAATAAAAACTCTTCAAATTAACAAAACTGTACATAATGAATATTTCATACAAAGCGACAACGAGTCTTTTATAGATTCAACAAAAAATATGCTGGGATAAACTATCAATAACAAGTCACTGTTAATGACACAGTCGCCGTCCAAAATTTTGTGATCTGACATATCAATTTGATGCTGATGAAGCCATTGATATTAGATTGAAACCATTAATAGGAGATGGATTTGTAAAAAAATATGATTTAGTGCTTTTACACGAGAATTGGACATTGGGCAGTCATATTGGATCAAATTACAAAAATAATGTTCATGTTGATGTATTTATTGGTATACTGTCTTTGTACAAAATTTAAACAGAAATGTTCATTGCATTCATAGAAAAGTAGGCATTGCTATCATGAAAAACAAAATGGCCACCAGTCATTTATATTAGATTGAATCACAGAAAAAATTAGACATGCAGCTATAGCCCAATATGTACGATCATCATACCTACTTTGATCCAAATTGGCCTAGTCATCTCCGAGAAACAGCTCCGGACATGTAAAAATGACGATTTATAGTGCTTTTACATAAAAATGGGGCGTCAGCCAGCCATATTGAATTGCATCACAAAATTAATGTTGGTACAAATGTATCCCTTGGTATACTATCTTTGTACAAAATCTGAAGAGAAACGTTCATTGCATTCAAGAGAAAGTAGCATGGGTACCATGAAAAAACATAAATGGCCGCCAGTCGGCCATATTTGTTCGAAATTGCCTAGTCATCTCTGAGAAACAGCTCCGGACATGTGAAAATGACGATTTAATACTTTTGCGTGAAATGTGGGCGTCAGTCAGCCATATTGAATCGAATCACAAAAATAATGATGGTGTATTTGTATCTCGTGGTATACTATCTTTGTACAAAATTTAAACAGAAACGTTCATGGCATTCAAGAGAAAGTAGCATGGCTGCCATGGAAAACAAAATGGCCGCCAGTCGGCCTTATTTGTTTGAGTCACGGAAAAAGTATGACGTGCACCTATAACCAAATATGTATGATCATCATACCAACTTTGATTCAATTCGGCCCAGTCATCTCCGAGAAACTGCTGCGGACACGTTTAGGTATCAGAAATAGCAAATTTTACATCCAAAATGGCCGCAAGTCGGCCACTTTTGCTCCGATCATGAGGTAACTTGACGCGCATATGTAAGACATTATGTATTGTCTTCATGTAAAGTTTGAATGAAATCCAAAAATGTGTGTTCGAGATATAGCTCCGGACGTACGTACGTATGGATGGACGAACGGGGAACTAAAAAACTTTCCACATACATTCTGTGGGATGCCCTGAAAACATACATCGTCTCATCAGCATGTGAAAATGGTATTTTCTCCACCCCCTTCAACATTCCAACCAGTAACAAGTGGGAATGTTCAAATATTTACATTTAATACAATAGTTCAAGTACATACATATATACCTCCATTATACAGTATGTTGGTCCCGCGTAGTCATTATCTCGGTATATATCGGGCGTGTCAGTAAATAGTAAACCCGGTTGTTGCATCAGACTCATTATCAGTAGACCCGAGTATAAATCCTGTGTTAGGCTGAACAAAAAGGATCAACCCCCTACCCTGGGTGAGTGTGCCACAGACTAAATGGGAATACCAATTCCACTGACGGAGATTCATTCACTAACAGATGTGAGGGGAACCTTTCTTAAGGTCTGCAGGTGGTTTGTGTTTGACCGGACCTGGTTGACGCTAAGAAAGACCATTGAATTGCCCCTTGATAGAGAAATAGCCGCACAGCTCTGTCATGTATTCCAAAATGTGAATATAACCAAAAATGCTTTATATGTCAGCACACTTGCAATTTGAAACTGTAGTAAACACGGTTGGCCGAATCGTCCGAATCACACGGTCCCGTGTCCTCGACCTATAGTCCTCTACACGATACCGTGCGGGATCGCATAGGCTAATTGCGTATCTTAAGCAGTGAGATCTGATTGGGCGCGCCTCGAAACAAGACGCCCAATCAGTTTGGACGTACCAAATTATAAAACAAAATTACATTTCCCGTTTTTGTCGCTTTGGAGACATCCTTCCCACACAAAACTGCGTCGATTGCCTGTACCTGAGGCTTGAGGGCACTAACAACGACAACTTTCGCAATTTTATCATCACAAATATCACGATTCATGGGCGCTGCCATTTTGTTCAAAATGAAATGCCAAAGAGGGATTTGTAACACGCAAACTGATTGGACTATGATTAGTCGCAACTGACTACTGGGGGCGCTGTTAGAATACGCATATTTGATGGTCGTTCTGCCAAGGTCTGTTTAGAGGCTTGGCCGAATTAACTTAGACCTTGGCTAGCGAAGATGGAGTGGCCTTGACAATCACGCTGCACAAGATCGCAAGGCTGGCCAAAGGCAATGGGACGAATTGACTGTGAATCCTGCTAATAGAAACAGATATTTGCTACTTGCGACTTACGATTTGTGACTCTATCATAAGGATTAAAAACAAAATACTTGTTGATATATGATTTATATTCGATAAAAGTCAAACTAAATCTTACCGTTAGGATATTTAATTGGCGGCAACATGTAAAGATCATAATGTCCTTCTTTTCTATATTTCCTCCCTATAGTTGGCATGTCTTTCAATCTTTTAGCATCTTCTGGTGTAAGCTCTGCAAAGGCCCGAGTCTTAGAATATAATGTAACGTCCAACTCCTTGCCAGGTGGTAGCAGATGTTTGAATGAGGTGAAGGCACCTGTAGTTAACAGCACTTTCCTAGCACGCATGATGTGGCCTTTGTCTGAATCAACGTCATCACATTGCCGACAGTTGATTGGTTACATTCGGTCACATTATTAATGATGTCGTCAATAATGTCACATCCTTGCTGTCGAGCAGCAGTTTGCTGTGATAATACCTGTTTCCTTCCACTGACATATCCAGCGAGTTTTACCTCAAGTATGGCCTCGTCGTGTGGGCGTATTGACAAATAATCATACCGCTCATCAAGTTTACTTTTGTCCAGAATGTCTAATTTCTTTTCAAATCTCTCTGCCATGTCTTTCATAACTGAAGTGTAGTGATGTTTATCTTTCACATTAATCGTCATATAGCCAACATCTGTGAAAAAGCATGTACCTGCAATAAACAATCAAATCAAACATGGTTTGCCTACAAAACTATGTAATTGTTGCTAAACATTAAACTGTGACTTGTTTCAAAATGTATCATGCATAGTGTGTCTACTAATAAAACAATATTATATTCAAAGTACAAACTAACTTCAACCTGTTTCCTGCATTAAATTAACATAAAATATTATACTTAAATATCAAAATATCTTTAAATAATTAGATATGTTGTACGTAATATTTTCCCATATTCAGTATATTGTTATATATTGCTAAATATATAGGCTAAATGTTGTTGACGTGGCTGTCTTTAATATGATATTATCATTGCCAGATACATCATGACATACGAAACAAAATAAATAGCAAGACATACCGGTTTGTTGTTGAATTCCCTCATATCGTTCATATTGATTCGACATTGTTTTTACTAAACGTCCTTCATCATAATGAGAAGAAAAGATTGTGCGTTCGTGGTTTTGCCGCGAGATTCTAAAATGAAATGAATCATTTCAATTCAACGTGCGTCTATTGCTATAATTGATATAACATGATTGGCCCATTTCCACCAATCAGACAGCAGGATGCAAATGTCAACGTAATTTGAAATGTCAACGTCGTCATTTAGAACGGGAATTTGTAGCAAGGAACTGCATAAAACTTTTGTAGCAAAAGTCTCACTGTAAAATCAGAATCTGCAATGTAAATAAAGATGATAAAAGTACTCCTGTGTATAGTAAATGCAATATTATGTGATGTTTACTAAACAGAAAACATACAATCATTTCATGAATAGTGTGATATATGATGAATTGGTATATGGTGAATTATCATGTGTATCAAATGAATCGATACCATACATCATATGTCGGATGATAGATATATGTAATTCGATACCCTATGTGGTGGATATCATGATATAGTAAAGGTATATCATGATATGGTGAATCGATATACATGTAATAACTCAAAATCTTGTATGGGTTGAATGTCATTCATTACCTTGTCTTTTTAACATTGCTACATCAGTGGTTAAATGTGTGACAATGAAAGCGGCAATGCATATATCAGAATATGATGATTGTACCTCATGATATGGTGAAGGAATATAATACAGTAACAGCGAATGGATAAATGACATCAAAGTATGGTGATGGGATTGATTTCATGACATGGTGAACAAATATCACGATATGATGACAATAAACCACGGAACAGATTAAGAGATAACATAATGATACTTCACGAATAAACGAGGAAGCCTGCATTAGAAATAATGGCCTTCCAACCCTAAGCTGTTGACTTCAATTGGTGAAATTGAGAACTGAATAATAGATTGGTTTTACCCAGTAATGAATTGGTTGGTTAATAGGAATGAATGATAAACCAATGACGTGAATAGAAATCATGTGCCTGAATTGCTAAACCACTATTGGGAAAGGATATAATGTATTAGTAAATTAGAATACCAATATGTGAAAAGATATGATATTGTGAAGGCAGACATCAAATTAAAACCTTTGATCTCCCATTTGTGCTCAGTACATAGGTTTATAAAAACAACTCTACAACTTACCTGAGGTTCTTTGGGTCCAATTAAGCATATTTTAGCAGATGGTGATATAATAGTTGCATGTCTAGCTGCAGCAGAACCGATAAGACCAGCTCCAACAATACACAAGTCATATACCACACTAACCATGACTGTGAATCAGAACTCATTGAAAATTGGAAAATACAATTGAATAACACTTCTGTACCTTATTATTGAAACCATTGCACATTCAAGACTAATGTGTATTTTTTGACAAATTCAAATTTATATATATATATAAAAAACAGTTTAATATATTATGCGTCATTTGCATATTTATGAGTAATTGGTTTAATTGAGGGCACTCTCCTTATAACAATACACTCGTTTAACAATGTTTTATTTCACCCATGTGTCCGTCATATGTAATTATATTTAAAGTGATAATTAACGACAAGAGGATGATTTTTATTACACAACACGATTTCCAATTTCATGATAATAAACAATGTATATTACCCGCATATATTGTATAATACAGCAAAATCGAACATTTATGGACTTAATTTGACGATCACAAATCACCTGTTTGTTACCTACGACCAAGAAGCCGCAAGAAATGACATGAATGAAACAATAAAAAGATAGACAAGGAAGGGTAAGTAGCCTATATACAATTTTGAAGATTGAACACATTACATTACACACACATTACTTAAAAATAATCAAAATAAAACCATAACATTTGTGACAATTTTAAAAATAAATATATAAACAAAAATTGCAATTTAAATTTGTAATGCAAGACATTCAATATACAAACATGGTCCTACTTTATCTCTAATTGTTACCTAAACAAACTGAACGCCACATACCTGGTCCAGTTGCACAGACCAGGTGGGACACTACTGGCAATATTTTCTATGCTGCTTTCAACTAACTCACCATTATCCACTTAATAGTATATACATGTACTATCATAGTATGTAATATTATACCATATGGTAATGGGCAAACAGCTTTTTTTTACAACAGTAATGTTAAACATGTAAAATCAAATGTCATTATTAATTTAGTTCCGCAAGTTGTGAAATTATGTAAACTTCATATCTTATTAATTGTTTTTCTGTGAAATGTCAATAATACATATGTTCTGTTTTAGTTTTTTACAACGAATCAACTCGGAGAAAAGATACGTATTCACAAAAACATGGACACGTTAAACCAAAGTAAGCCGGTAGAAGGCGTTGTATTCTTCAAAGGTCACCTGACATAACAGATCTTTGTTTGCGCCGATTTTCATACAAAATCATGGTCGGGAATGCTTTTTTGTGAATTCCGATCATAATAGCACATTTCAAACAACAAAATACTCCCATCCCCTCAAAACAATTGGATCATATCACGTTGTTGTCCTGTGCCGTCTACATATCTGGCTATATAGATTAAATAAGCATATATACTGGTGTTTGTGCTGCATGCTAAATCATAATTCGTAGATTACTTATTATGCAGTATTAGCTGACAGTGAGATTATCTACCCGCAATTTTTGTTCCGTTGTACTTTGTTAGAGACTACTATTAATACATCAGGAGCGTTACATCATTTATTATGCCAGGTGACCACTGAAGAATTCGGCGCCCTCTACAATTTGTTTTCAAAAGTTTACGTTTTTCATCAACACGCATCAATTTCTTTCTGCTCCGATTTGACGTGTTGCGGCAGAACATCGGCAATAAGAGAAACATTTAAAAGTATCAAACCCTGTGCAATCACTATACCACTTTCAAGTACACCAACCCCTATTTTTATTCATGTATTTTATTCATACTATCCTATTTATTCATTTGTGTGATGTTATTTTAATGGCCCTGTGAAAAAAACAGTCACTACTATATTGTAGATTGGCTTGCCAGCTAATAATAAACAAATATCAACATCTATCCACGTATTTCTGATGTCACAGCAGTGTGCTGTTGCAGAGGATGCTTTTATGTGAACCAGTGTTGCATTAAAAAACTTTGCACACGAAATCCGATTAACATATTTTATGGTATATATGGACATATGACCTCTTAAAAATGCATAATTATCATGGCACTATTGCAGATATCGAGATCCAACCAGATCTGCCATGTCTGGTGGGTTTGTAGTGCCGCATTATTTTCACTTGTATGGCCCAAAACAAAGACGAATTTTCTTTACTTTCTTTACAATCTAAATGCTGTTGTAACCCGCTTCCTGGCTATGATACATCTGCTACAATACATACATTATTATAAACAGGGTGGAATTATAGCAATTGTGGACTTCCAATCCAGCTGGCTGCTTTATATATTCGTAGTTACTACCCCGGGAGTTACTAATGACGACCCTGTTTTGACACAAAATTTAACAAGTACGCTATAATTATGGACGTACTGTTGGTACGTGCATGGTCAGCCTAGAGAACTGGAATAAATAAATATGATTGGAAGTACTTGGTATATCTTCTGTTGGTCCACAAAGTAAAGGGGACTCCACAGGATCTACAACACAAATGAATAGCATAGAATAACAAATGGGTAATTTGCATGAATACTATAATCACATTCTGGCCTACTTGCCCATACTTGGATGAAAGACAATGAATATTGAATACACAAACTGCTATAATTATAGACAATGGATAAATAGAGGTCACTGATACAGCTTACAAATATTAGTCAATGTAGTTGTGTCTTAATTTTTGATAAAAAACGTGTAAGGCCAGACTGTTTTTATATTTTTGTTTCTCAAGGTTTATAAGGCAGGAGGAGGAGGGCGGGGAAAAAATTTTTTTTTTTTTATTAGATTTGTGTGATTCTCAAAGAATTTGAGAGAAAAAAATGAAATAAAATCTTATTCCATGTATAACCCTGTTTCTTTTCTGCGCGAGACTTCGGTACTTTGATCATCATACTCCCACGAAAATGCAACTTGGATTTGTTATGCGACGGGCGGTAAAAAAAGGAAGATAAAAATAATATTTTTTTAGCAATTTTTTGCGGGTGCGAGAAATTACGCTGAAATAAAATTTTATTTTTATTTCATTTTCGGCTCTTGTTCATTCGGCGGGTTCGCGAAACAAGGGATAATAAAAGTCTGGCCTAAATACTATGTAGCAATAAGTGTAACTCACTGTTATGGCAGACAGCCACTCCTTCCTGTATGTCTGCAAATATCTGTTCAGCTAAAATAAAGAAAATTGGTGTCTAGTTCAGTCAGTGCCTCAGGTATGATTGACCAACTTGAACCACTGTTACACTAAAACATATACAGTTAACCACTTGAATAGTGCATACTACAGCCAATTATACTTGACAGTGCATGCTGAACTGACAGTGTGAGCATGTTAATTGCTCAAAGACAATGGCAGTCTGATTGTTCCAATCACACACCCCTGCACAAAGCAAGCATTCACACTGCTGCAACTACAGTCTATTACTCTGTGACATAACTGTAAATAGTATCATTACCAAACATACACACAGGCTTATATTTATATAAAATGATATCACCGTAAATATCATATATAATTGCATAGTGTTACAGCACATTTCAAATATTTAATAACGCACAAAAGCACTAGCTAACCATTCCATCATTAGGTGAAAAAACTTGTATTTTCCACATGTGATATGATAGAGAGAATACATAGATCTGCATATCATGTGCCTCTCCATATTGTAATTTTATAGTAAGCTCACAGAGTAGTGGTGTACATAATTACACTATCGTTTTTAATAACATATTATTATATACATACATACAATTAAATTATTATTTTACCTTCTGAGATGAAACCAGGTACATTTTCCACTGGTTCACAAAGTAAGGGGGACTCTACAGGATCTGCAGCACATATGCATCATTTGCATGAATACTACTGTAAAATACTTGATTTTCACTGGAATTAATTTTCGCTGATAAGGCTTTTTGAGTGTTTTGTATGGAATTTACTTTTCACTGTTTTTTGATGAGTTGAATGTGAAATATAGGAAAAACGGTCTATTTGCTGGATTTTATTTTTACTGAATCAGCCCTTCAGCGAAAATAAATTTTACAGTATAATCACATTCTGGCCTACTTGCCCATATTTGGATGAAAGGCAATGAATATTGAATACACAAACCGCTATAATTATAAATAATGGATAAATGTAACAATCTGCTCATCCGTCAACACAGATCCCTGACACAACTAACTAATATAAGTCAGGGATTACAAAATTTGTAATACATTTTTATTTACCTTATTTGCTCTCCAATAAAAGTGCATGTAAACAATTGCTTATATTGTTTACTGAATCATTAAAATATTACTTGTTTTAACCATACACACAATTACATAAGCACAAACGATACTGAGAGAGCTATTACGATACACTATTATCTAAAGTAGTTGCAAATGAAACTCACTGGACAGACTGCCACCTGCTACATGTACTTCAACATCATTGTTTGCAATTTGCTCAGCTATAAAGAAAAAACATTTATGAAAAATTTATTAAACATTTTCTAATGCCATAATTAAGCATATTTTTGGCATGGAATATTTCAGAATGAATGTATAGATATATCAAACCCCACACATATTTATAGTTATTTTATATTAAGCTCACAGAGAAGTACAACCTAAGAAGGTCGCGTGAGTTGCACCTTCCGCAGTATTCCAAACCCAACACGTGCCTGACAGAACGATGTAGTTTTTTCGGTACCAATCAAATTGCAGGAACATCAGATAGTGACAGCCACATTCATGGCTTAGTTTATTTGTTTGTTGACATAATGTGTGATAAGGTGCTGGCAAATTCCCACCCAATGTTTATCATCTTGTTAAAAACAGTCTGACTTTGATTGACGGTGTTACCATGACCACCAAAATGAATATTCATTGAAACTTATAATTGCAGTATTGATTTTGCCGACACAACATACACTGTCAGGCATAAGTGGGGTCACTCACGTCTATCAGGTTAAGAGAAATAGTATATAATTTTTTTTTAATAGAAAAATTATCACTATCATCAGACGTACATTACTTGGGGTTTGCAACTACATGATACCAATATCCCGTTACAATCTCGCTCTCGCATAAGCGTTCCAACTCAGAAAAATGCGAATGCGCATGCCCGAGGTAACTCGGATACTAGGATGTCCAGGTGGATCAAAACAGAAAACCAAAAATATAGATAGTTGTGTGAAAATAAATTATCATGGTTATAAGCATAGTGGTCATTTCTTAGAGCAGTGGCAACATCCCTGGACGTGCTCAGCAATGAACAAGCTTGTCATGTAGTAGTAGTAGTAGTAGTAGTGATTTTTAATAAGCAGTTTGACAAGGACAAGTAACGTAAATGAAAGCAATAAAACGTACAACGTTAAGCTTTGGAACCCTGCAAGTAGGCCAGTCTCACTGGTTCTCACCACAAGGAGTTACGATCCCCCCTACCAGTCCCAAAACAGAAATAAAACACACAACAAAGTTTAAAAACTACGTGATAATACTACCAGTTGATTTATTCGTGATGAAAAGTGGACATGATTTAAAATGACAGTAGGCGGGTTCAGTGTGTGAAAAAACAATACTTTATTTGAGATTTGACAGTCACCCGTGACACGACGTGGCGGAGCGTACTCAGGCCACCCAACGTAGCTAACTGGAAGCTTGGTGTTTATAGAAACCGACCAAAACTTGAAGTGAAAATCAACGTGATATACATAAAGTATGTCACCCCACGAAGCCGACTTAAAGCCGGTTACACCAGCACCTATGGGTCTTCTCAACTGTGACGACCTTACCCGTGAAAACAATACCAATACAACAGACTGGTCCAGGAATATTAACTTGTAGCAGACTACAAGCGTACTTCTAAGCAAACAGCAAGCTCGTCATTGTGCACAGTACATAGCGCATCGCATATAGCCCACTTATTGATAAAAACCTGTAATTTATTACTTATTTTGAAAAAGTCAAATTCGGCTTTTAACCTTGAAATGAAGCGCTGCTTAAAGATTTCAAGTGGTTCGATCACGCCGTTATCTTGGCGTTTGTTGCGCCTACTGATGTGGATCGAAATTTTAGCAGTACAGGCAATATAATTAAATAAGTTACGTGCTTGACGAGATACGAATAAACCAGATCTACCAGGAGGCAATAAAATAAACCACCACACAGGTATGTCAGCATCGGATACAACAAGATTTTTTATTATTGTTTTGATACAGTTGTACAGAGGAACAATAACAGGACAATCAAGAAATATGTGACGTAAGGAGTCGTTGTCCCCGCAAAGTGGGCACGTGTTCGATTGCGAAAAATTGGCATGAACCAGAAATCTGCCAGTAGTGTATGCTCCATGTATAATGCGCCACTGTAAGTCCCCTTCTAACTTAGTAACCGGGGAAGCATAGCAAGCTTTGAAGTTTGGTTTATCTTCGTCCGAGAGATTCAAGATTTCCCGCCACACTGTGTCACATTTATCCGGATGCCGTTTATTATGAAGCAATGTAATCATGTATTTATACACTGTCCCTTTTTCTAGTTTATATAGGGGCAAGTTTATTTCATTAGAATGATGAAGTTGGTAGTAGTCATTCCAGGGTTGGGGTGATTTAATCTCGTTACTATTCAGGTAAGTGTTGATTGTTACTTTCCATTTCTCAGGAATACTTTGATGTAATGATTTTAAATGGAGATGTAGTGTGCGTTCCGATCGGATATTAAGTTTGTTGTATATCTCCGTACTCGAAGACCATGCTTTACTCTGTTTATCGACTAGGTCATGTATCTTGGTGATCCCGGCCGCCGGGAGAAATTTCATCAAAAAAGTCTCATTAAAGGTAGGAAGACAAAGTAAAGGATTATTAAAAAGTGGTTCATTGAGGAGACTGACCGGATTAGTATCATTGATTTTACGCCTTTTTGCAAGCGAATTCCAGCAGTGTAACAGCCCAGCGTAAACTCCAGGTAAGTTTGGAAGTGGTAATGTTATATTAGTTGCAAGCAGACGCTTGGTGAGCATCAAATTGCCTACTTTACTGAAATAGTAATCTGTGAATTTGAAACTGGGATGATCATAATCACTATACAAATATCTTTGAATATATTGAACACGATTAGCATTAATACGAGATTGTAGGTGAATCAAATTGTGTCCTCCGTTCTCAAGTGGCAGATAGAGCGTCTCAGCAGTTATCCAGTGACGACCTTGCCACAAGAACTCAATAAATATTGACTGGATATAACTTATCGTTTCAGAGGGAGGAGCAAGACTGATGAGCCGGTGTAAAAGTTGTGATGAAACAAGTTGATTTACGACGAGAACACGCCCTCTATAGGACATTCCTGCGGCGAATTTAGACCAGAAGGCGATTTTGCCTTCAACTTTTTGTACTAGTTCTGGCCAGTTTTTGTCCTCGTATGATTTCGTATTACCCAGATATACGCCAAGCAATTTTAGTCCCACATTATTCCATTTAATACCTAGTGGCGACTCGTTACGATTGCGCCACCCGCCAGCCCAAAGCCCTTTGGATTTTTCGTAATTTATTCTTGCATTAGATGCTTGTTCATAGACACGAAGCCAGTATGCAAGCTTATTGAAGTCTTGATCACGTGTCATAAGGAATTCAACATCATCAGCGTAGGCGGTTAATTTGCATCGGTAGCCGTTACTTTCAGGTATTTGAAGGCCAAGAATACCATCGTCATTTCGAATTTTGTCTAGAAGGGGTTCAATCGCTAAGACATAAAGTTGAGATGACAATGAACAGCCTTGTCTAATCCCTCTGGAAAACATAACAGGAGACGTGAGCGCACCATTTACACGAACAAGTGACTGAGCATTACCATACATAAGTTTGATATACGCAATAAACCGTGAACCAAAGCCAAAGGCTGACAGAGCACACGAGAGGTACGAGTGATGTACTCTATCGAAAGCCTTTTCCTGGTCCAGAGCTACGATGCCAAGTGGGATATTAGATGTATTAGCGTAGTCAATGGAATCCCGTAGGAGGTTTATGTTATCGTGAATACGTCGATTAGGTATACTACAACTTTGGTCGGGATGAACAATAGTGCCCATAACCGTGCGGAGACGCAGTGCAAGCGTTTTAGTGAATAGTTTATAGTCGCTACCGAGCAGACTAACAGGGCGCCAATTTTTGAGCTTGGTGTTATCACCCTTTTTGGGGAGGAGAGTTACGACTGCACGCGAGAACGAGAGTGGTAACACGCCGTCATCAATAGATGTTATAATGACCGCATGCAGATCTCTGCCTATAACATGCCAAAACGTTTGATAGAATTCGTTTGGCAGGCCATCCAACCCCGGCGTGCGACCCCGTGGTAGCAGCTTAAGTGTTTTATTCAATTCATCGAAAGTAATTTCACTATCGAGGTCCTCGCGGTCTTCTGCAGCGACTTGGGGTAACCCTGCAAGAATGATATTTTGTGCATTGGTGTCAATTGGATCCAGGCTATACAGATTTTGGTAAAAAGATCGAGTAAGCCTTTGAATTTCACTCGAGTTTTCAGTAATGGTGCCATCGTGTCGTGAAAGATGAACAATGGCTTTCTTTTTCCCATTTTGTTTTTCTAAACTTGAAAAGAAAGAATTACAAATATCAGTTTCATTAAGAAACTTATGGCGCGCGCGAGTTGCGGCACCTTTGGCTGCGTGATTTACTAAGCGCGCAAGTAATTCTTTTTTCTCAGTATACTGCCTAGGAAGTGGTGTGTTGTGTTTTAATTTTTTCTCGAGTGATCGTATTTCAGATTCCAGATCATTAGTGCATAGTTTGTAGTTGTTATGTTTATGATAACAATACTGTTGTGTCAAAAGTTTAACTTTATGTTTCCCAACATCCCACCAAATCTGGATTTTATCAAATCTATCACGTTCCTTTTGCCAACTCAACCAAAAATCGGAAATTAAACCAACATAATCTTCGTCTTCTAAAACACTGGTATTCAAGCACCAAAGTGGATTGCGGCGATCGGAGTTATTATGTGATATATTAATAAAAACCAAAGAATGGTCAGAGAGTGCAAGAGATGAATTATGAATTTCAACGGTTTTAACTTTATTACATAGATGTTTATTGATATAAAATCTATCTAAGCGAACCAGTGTATTACCACGGCCCCAGGAATACTGTTTTGTATCACCATGGTAATGACGCCAACTGTCAACAAGTTTAAACCGTCGCATGATAGTGCTCAGTAAGTTTGAAGTCCGCATATCTGGCTCTGAACCTCCATTGCGATCAACGTCGGGCGCAGTGGTACAATTGAAGTCACCTCCAATAATAATAGGATCATCACTTAATGTGTTTAGATGGCGTTTTAACATCTGGAACGATTCAAGCCTCTCAGGACCGTTAGTAGGCGCATACACATTAATGATATGGATAGGTGTATTATTAACCCGAGCATGAACATGTATTAGACGACCTGGTTGCACATCATGTTTAGCAATAATGTCTACTTTCGTTTTAGGTTTGAAAAGGATAGCAACTCCTGCACTGTTAGACGTGCCATGAGAAAAAACGCCATCACCTCGCCAAATGAGCCTCCAAGTATTCTCGTCTTGGGGGAGTGAATGTGTCTCTTGGAGCAGGTAAAAATCACAAGGATGATTACGTTTCAAAAATTCAAACGTTTTATATCTCTTAAACGAATCTCGACAACCATTAACATTCAATGTACTGCATGTGATTGATGACTCCATTGTAAAATTATGAATAATAAAACATTTACAAACTGACTACAGTACGACCAGTTGCTTTAATATATGCTTTTATTTTATTGACAAGTTTTTGTATGCGTGCTTTTTGCGACGTGTTTAGTGCCTGCGTTCGTCGATAATTCATGAGTTTATTGGCCAAACTTTTGAGATTAGGGTGAAAATCGATACAGTTTTCAATAAACTTTTTTGAGTGCATAGTTGATGTTAGAAATTCCTTGATAGACTCATTTGAAAATACTGTCTCAGAATCAGCGGTGACCGAGACATCCGACATATCTGACATCTCGGATGCAACAGAGGTTGTATCATCATTGTCACAGGTGTCTTCATTTGCTCGTATTTCGTCAACTGGCGTTAAAGGGACAGCAAACATGTCTTGTGACGAATCATCAAATCTGGACTGACCTGATAATGAGAGCGAAACAGTCGACAAGGGTGAAAAAGAAGGAGACGTTGTCAGAGGAGGACTACTATCCATAGCAGTCTCAGAACAAGCCTTACCTGGCGACGAAGACACATTATCTACGGCGTCAGGGGTAATGATGGGCTCTTTAGTTATAGTAGTAGTAGTAGTAGTAGTGATTTTTAATAAGCAGTTTGACAAGGACAAGTAACGTAAATGAAGTAGTAGTCCAGAGTTTTAAATCCGGCTTGGTCCCCGAAGACGAGGGTGGCCGGATTCACCTTAAACTAGTGGCAATCTGTGACTGCCATTTAAGGTTTTTTTGGAGCATGAGATAATTGGCCGGATGCCCTTCCTGACACCAATCCACTGTTTCGGCAGTGGGCCTAGCCTTTGAGGGAAACACCCATCATGCAAGGCATGTGTAGAGGTATATCATGACAATTATATATGGGGCATTGTTTATTCATTTGATAAATATTTCCTTGCCCGGATCTGTTCACAAAAACACTATAAAGAAGATTCTCAAACACTTACTAATACAATAGGATATTATAATTAACATACAACTGGTCAGATATTATTAACATTAACTATAACAGGTTACATATATCTGATGACATAACTCTATTCTGAATGTTATATGATTCAGCATGGCTGTCCACTTCTTCTTGTGGTAAGAAGAAAGTATGTTCATGTTTCGGTGGCCCATATGATTTACCAGAGGAATGCTTTCTAACCAGTTGAAAATCTGCATCCATTGAGTATACCACATTACCATCTGTTCCCTTCTACAAAAATTATTGTATATGCACACTTAATAATAGTATATAGAATACAATTTCAGTACGGAAAAGTACAAAAATTAATGGAAGTCAACTAATAACTTACATCTGACAACATAATTTACCTGTCTGTAAATGGTTGTACAAACGTGTTCGGAAGTATCACAAATGCATTCAAAATTCTTTGTTATTTGTAAAAGTATGTCACGTTTATATCATAATCTAACATTTTCCTTTTTTACCTAACACGCAAGAATGCTATCAGCATGCACAGAGCAAAACATTCTTCATTTTTATCTTTGGCTGTTATATCACATTAAATGATGCGAACGGGGATGTATAACAATAACTTAAGAATATCATGAGAATACATGTCGGTTGGCATAATTATTGCAGTACATGTATTCTCGAAATCCAACATAAGAAATAATATGCAAAATCAATCAATGCTACCATTCAATATAATTTATATAAGAAATATATGCCACAGCAATAAACTATTGCAAGCAAGTGACGAAATACCAACATGAATACTGTAAATACATTAATTATTCACTGGACTTTAATTTCACTATTTTTATATGCTAAATTAAATCTACGTGAACATGTAAGATAGCAATGAAGCTCATTGTTTCCTTCATATATTCGTGAAATTAAAACACAGTGAATATGTTTAAAACACCAAAACACTGAAATAAATGTTAGTGAAAATAATTGGTTTTATAGTAACAGCATATTAAACATGCATGGATACTCACTTCAGGACAAGCTGGACATGTTGTTCCATTATCAAAATCCTCATATACAGTACATAAATTCTGAATCATATACACATGGAATCGATACTCAGCTGCTGCTTCTTGAATGAGTATTTTATATACATCTTTCAACTATAATTAATTTTTGTTTACACATTTAATATTTTTCACGTGTTTGCCATATTTAACAACTGAACAAAATCAACTGATAGCGAGCACATTCACAAACAAAAAAGAAATGAAAATTGGTAGTATTGAATCATAATCCTTAAACATAGCGAGCTATTACAACTTTTCCAATTTAGAATAAAGATTTAATTGTAAATGGATGGAAGCAGTGCATGAGCTGTTTTCAACATGGCAAATTTCATACAGAAAATACTGGCTAAAAATGAGGTTAACAATTCTGACTGAAAATTGACAAGAACAATGAAGTTATTTTTATTGTTATTGAGAAACAAATCAACTGAAACATAAAAAAAAATAATGGCTGCCAAATGGCCATCAGTTACCCACCACAATTGATGCCAAAAACAAGTTTTAATGAAATCAGGATAAAGAAACAGTAAATAATATTTTAAAATGTTGTTTCAAGGTAGTTTGAAAGCCAAAATTGGGCACAAGTTGAATAAAGAGAAAAATATGCACGAGTATATGTTGAGTCCTTGTATTAACCCTAAATACAATTGGCTAAGGCATGTCCAAAAATTGACACACTGATGGACAAAACCCCAAAAAACAAGTAACCATTTTCTCATTGACTGAATAGAGCATACCTCACAAAATGTTTCATAGATATTGTTATATTTATTCTTCAGCATTTCAGTGAATCCTTTAACAGAAACCTGACACTCCAACTGAAGCAACCGTAACCACTCCATTAGCTCAATTTGAAAGGCTACCTGTGGCTGGGTTGGTGATCCCGGCCACAGACCAAAGGAACGAAGCTGGACAGCTTCACTTTCACATTTACAAAATGCAACATCAGCTTGATGCTGCCTTCCTGCAAAAAACATACAAAACAAATTGAATCAAATTGTAATTAGTCATTTAATTCAGTTTCAAATCTATGCATTCTGGTTTGTTGATAGTAAAAGCCAAATTCTTATGACAAATTTGTTAAACATGCACATATGCACCTTGTACAATACCATTGCTAAAACAAATTTTTCAGAGTTTGTCCAAGTCACTGTCAATCATTTGAAACTTTTCTAATAGAATGTGCCACATACACAGCCTAGACATACTCAAACAAATCTGCTGTGATTACATGTATATTGTATTGTATAGATAACAGTAATACATGTAAATTAATATATTATATAGGTAACACACACAATGTCAATAGAATAAAAAAATGCAACTACAAACCGGTTTTGTCAATAACCAGCATAGGTTTACTGTAACTTCTATGGCACTCACTACATTGAGTAATAGGAGTAATTACAGTGGGAACAATATAAGGTTCAAACATGCAGCCCTGTTGAATGGACGAAAATGATCAATTGAAATTACATGTACTAGAAAACAAAAACAGTCCAAAGAACACATGCCCATACAAAATATTAACAGTGACTAATCAGGAATAGAATACAACTTTGATAGTTACATAAAAAAATTACACTCGCCTAGATATAAATTTTTAATTCTGACAATACAATACCAAATTTATAGTGATTACTTGAGCAGGGGTAAAGATTTCCTTCAAAATCTAGTCAAATTGGAGGGCTAAGAAAAACAAAACAAGTGTAAACCTTTTCTTGTCAATTGTCCTCATACTAACACTTTGACAGTCAGTTTGCATCCTGAATTTAATTAGCCACGTCTCCACCTCTGCACATAGCAGGGATTTGTTTAAACAAGGGAACAGGAGCGCAACGCCCTTATGACCAGGCACCCCCTTACCTTAGGGAAGCAGATCCTCTGGCAACCATAAAATTCTGATTGACCAGGGATCACATGTGGCCAGAGTATTCAACTGTGACCTGTCTGATAGCAATTTTGGCTCCAAGGAAGCCATAGACTGCTGCATTTTAAGTTAGAATTATCAAAAACTCTACACCCTGGTAGGGAGAACCCTATCTCCCCCACTTGGTGGTACCGCTGAATTGCAGTGCTCCCTCTTGCAGTGGACTTTCTAGAAAACCCCCTGCATAGCGCTTCGCAAATGCTGTTAACAAACAATTGCTGAGCCTAAAACACCCACAAGATTTTGCGAAGTAGCAAAAATCATAACATGGCCTTGTATGTATTATTTTGATGCGATTTTCAATTTTTACATAGTATTTCATAAATACTATCAATCAAAATTTTCATTTCTTAGCCATGGTTTATTGGTAATATATAAAGTTAGCATTGCTAACAAGGAGTATGCTGGTCAATCACAATGATATACTGGTGTAGCTCTGAAAGTTTGTACAGAAACAAATTTTCTATTCACCTTCCAATGCTCACAGTGATGCAGCTGCACATATTTATGAACAGAATTACAGCATTCTTCACAATAATACGCATTCATACTGCAATCTTGACAGCGGATAATTTCTTTTATGTCAGTTTTACAACACACTATACAGGTGAGAGTGGAAGGACAGTATGTCTCTATAGTCTTAATTCTTAGTTTCTCTCTGATGTTCTTCCATGAATCAACTAAGCGTTGTTTAGATGATTCATATCGCCTCCGTTTGGCAACATTTGAGACTGCAATTAAAAAACAAAAATAAACATGTATTAAAATAAAAGGGACTATATATTGCATTAAACCTTGTGTTAGCGACTATGTTTACAGAGAATGAAAAAAGGGATTCATTCTCAAATCTCAGATAAATTACTAATAACCTAACCCTTATAAATACATGCAACTCGACTTATGTGAACATAGGTTCCTTGTGAAAAAGCCAGAAATTCAAAAAGCAAATTCCTTGGCATGAGAAATTATCACATCTTTGATACAAATCACTGCCCTCTTTTTTTCAGATAGACTGGGTAGGAGGCTGTTTTCTTCAGAAGAATCACACATGAGATGTTACATGAATGTGATGCGTCGGATTTAACACACACAACAGATTCAACTAAGTTATGCAGCCATCTTTTATTTATTGACTCACGTCGTCTTACAATATGCAAATGAGATGTGACCCAGAGGTCAAGATACGTTTAGTCAATACACTACAATCCCTCTTTTTCCCGGAACACTATATCACTCACTTAAACGAAAATGTCCTGGAGGTTGATATAGTTCCTAGCACCTAATGTCTCTTGATATAATTGCATGTTAACTCGTATAACAACAGTTTACAAACTCAAAATCTGTCATTGTTTCCAAATAACTACTAACTCTAATATAACAATAAACTTAAACTATTCTAGTAGGTCAGGGTGGACTACCAAAACCTACGTACAGCTGGGAGGATTATTCTGCCTCGTTTTCCATGCTGTTACCCTATCTATGTATCTCATTAAACAATTCAATAGTTCAATAACACAAATAGTCCTTTAAATACTTGGGTGCCTGAATTGTACGTTTTGCTCTATCTGGTGGTTCAGGTAAGGTTGCATAATTTTCACATTCAGAAGTTACATCACATGAATTATCAGCCTGTGTATCGCTTTGTTGAATTTCAGCTTTATCACTATCAGTCGGCTCAACATACTTTTTCACATGTGACGTGTTACGTTTGTATTTTACACCTGTTGGAGACTGGATAGTCACTTGGCTACCAATTTTATCTATCACTTTGTATGGCATTTCCTCATACGGTGTGGATAATTTGTTTCTTTGCCTCTGGTGTAGTAATACTTTGTCTCCTGGCTGGATGCTACTTTCTCTTACATTTCTATGCGCATCCAGATAATCTTTTGATTTCTGTTTTAGTTCAGTGTCTCTATCTCTTATCATTCTGTCATTTTCTCTCAACCTGTTTTCTCCTGTTTCTGGAAGCTTTGTTCTTAACTTTCTTTTGAACATTGCTTCGGCTGGGGACATTCCTGTTGTAGTGTGCGGTGTAGACTGATATGCTAGAAGGAACTTATTTAACTCCTTGTGCAGATTGCGTTTCTGAAGCTGTGCTATCTTCAACACTTTCAATAGAGATCTATTCTGTCTTTCTACCTCTCCATTTGCCTGAGACCATAAGGGGGTTGTATGTTTATGTCTTATGCCACACTCTTCTAAGTAGTTTTCAAACTCCTCTGAAATGAACTGAGGACCGTTGTCCGATTTCAAACCAATTGGATACCCATGTGAAGAAAAGTGAGCGTCGATACATTCGATTATCTTCTCTGATGTTACAGTCTTCATGAAATCCACCTCAAAATATCTACTGTAATAATCAACAATAACAAGTATGTATTCACCATTTGGCAGTGGCCCCAATAAATCTAATGCCACTTCTTGGCAAGGACCTGTAGGTAGTTGGGTAGGTATAATTGGTTCACTAACAGATGACTGTGTCACCAACTGACATTCATGGCAAGACTTGCTTCTTAGCTCTGCATCTTGATCAATGCGTGGCCACCAAACTTTTGTGCGCAAGCGTTGCTTCGTCTTTACGATTCCTTGGTGCCCCTCATGTCCCAAGTCTATAACTCGCTTCCTCACTCTTAGGAATGACTAATCGAGTGTCTCTGAGTACCAGTTTTCCTAACACAGTAAGCTCATTTCTAACTGACTTGTAAGCAGCAGAGCAATTATTCCAATTTCCCAATGCTATGCATTCTCTAAGCTCAGTAATTTCCTCATCCTGTTCAGATGCCCGTTCTATTAATCTTATTGGTATCGCATGTGGTGCCGCATATTCTGCTACATAATGAATGTGTTCCCCCGTGCCATCACTATGTTCACTCTTATTATTGTCAACTAGTCTAGACAGTGCATCTGCGATGTTCTTTGACCCAGGTATGTATTCCACAGTAAAGTTGTAGGGCTGTAAACGTAGAACCCAACGTTCAATTCGCGTAGATGGCTTTGACTTATGTGAATATATCACCTTTAACGGCTGGTGGTCTGTTAACAGTTTAAATTCAATATCACACAAGTATAAATTGAATCTCTCACAAGCCCAAACTATGGCAAGGGCCTCCCTTTCTGTTTGAGAGTACCTCCTTTCTACATCTGACAGACTTCTACTGGCATAACACACAACTCTATTTTCACCGTTCTGTTTCTGTATCAAGATTGCGCCCAGTCCTACTGGACTAGCATCTGTAATCACTGTAGTTTCAGCATTCTGATCAAAGAAGGCTAAAGTCCGTGCATTAGCTAACTCATCTTTCAAGCGGTCAAATGATTGTTGTTGTTCAGTTTGCCATTCAAATTTGGTTCCTTTGCGTGTTAATTTGCGGAGTGGCTAGGCTACTGTGGCTAAGTTTGGTATATATCGGGCAGAGAAATTTACCAATCCCAGAAAACTTCTCACTTCTGTTGAATTCTCTGGTGCACGAGCATTTAAGAATTCTTCTACTTTTTCTGTAATTGGACGGATACCATGTCTAGTCAGCATACTTCCCATGAATTCCAACTGAGACATTCGAAATACGCATTTCTCCGCATTCAGTGTCAGACCCTTTTCTTCAAAGCATTTCAGAACTTCAGTTAATCTGATCATGGGTTTCATTGTCAGGAGCATGTATCACCACATCGTCAGATATATTTACGGCTCCATCACATCCAGTCAATACTTGTTGTATGATGTGTTGGTACAGTTCTGGGGCAGAACTAATGCCAAACATCAGCCGTTTATATCGGAACAAACCGTTATGTGTAGCAAATGTTGTGATACTTCTAGACGATTCCTCCAACTCGATCTGATGAAAACCCCACTTGAGGTCTAACTTTGTAAAGACCGTGCTTTGGTTCATGCTTTCTAATATTTCATCTACGGTAGGTATCGGATGTCTTTCTCTGACTACTGCCTGATTTTCCTGACGCATATCTACACATAGTCTGACATCTCCAGATAGTTTTGGTACTACTACAACTGGGCTGACCCATGGTGTGGGCCCATTTACTTTCTCTATCACACCTAATTTAATCAATTCAGTCAGCTTGTCTTCTATTTTGCTTCTGAGGCTGAATGGTGTTCTCCGTGGTTTCTGTGCCACTGGTGGTATGTCTGGATCAATGTGGATCTTCGCCTGGTAATCTTTCAATTTTCCTAACCGATTAAAGCACTTAGGAAATTTATCACGCACATTTTGTGTGTCAATCATGTTTGCCTGCAGTCCAAGCTTCAACACTCCGAGCTCTTGTGCTGTTTTTCGTCCCAACAGTGAACGACCTTTGCCTTTAAACACGATAAATTCAGCATTTGTCATATTATCGGCAACTTGAGCAGTGGCTTGGAATTTCCCAAGGACTTCCAATGGCTTATCTGCTCCATAAGAATACAGCGACTGTGTTGACCTCTCAGCTTGACAGACAATTCCTTTTTGTTTCAAGGCAGACCATGTTGTTTCACAAATCACATTACATGTTGCTCCAGAATCAATGAGCATGTCTGAAATAACTAATCACACCAGTGTCATTTGAGTTATTTTCTGGATGAACAGCAAACACATAGTCACCATTTGTCTGTGCACAATACAATTTCTCTTTGTCTGAGTTTCCCTGTGTACTAACTTTCTCTGCGCTACCTTTGGTATGTTTCTTAGTCTTGCATACTACTGCAAAATGTCCTGTTAGATGACATTTGTTACAGCTCGCAGATCTTGCTGGGCATTCCCTATCCCTGGCGAAATGTCTCTCTTTACCACAACGATAACATTTCTTTTTCTCTTTACCTGGCTTCTTTTGTGACCTTTGACCTTTAGTGTCTTGGTTGACTTCACGTTTAAATTCACCTTCCATAGTCTTTAATTGAACATCAACTACTTCTAAGGCCCGTGCTGTATCTTGCACCACTTTTAGGGTTAGGGATTTTCCCTTTTCTAGGAGCATACGGCGCAACAATGACGACTTGCACTTATCTATAACTTGATCTCTGATTTTTTCATCAGTATCTGTGAACTCACAATTTTGTGCTTGGCGTTGCAGTCTTGAAATAAACTGATCTATAGTTTCACCCTCCTCTTGTTTCATTTGACGAAACACATGTCTCTCATATATTGCATTTAGCTGAGGTATGAAATACGCGTAATTACCTGCATCGTCTTGTTGTCCTTCAGGCAAGTTTCCAGGTCCGGGATCAACAAGTGTCTCAAATAAGTCCTGTACGTCCATGCCAGCACAGTGTAACAGCAAGGCTCTCTTTTGGTTGTCATCTTTGACACCCTTTCCGACGATATAGAACTCGAACGCTTTCTTCCACCTTTTCCATCTAGTCGATACGCTAGTGGGGTCACTTTTGCAATCAAACGGTGGAATGCTACCAATATCAATATTTGAAGCCATCTCAAATTAAACTTGTGACTTCGATCCCATCCTCGTCGCCAATTGAACGATCGCGGCCGATGTTTAAATGCCGGATGCGTCGGATTTAACACACACAACAGATTGAAGTTATCCAGCTATCTTTTATTTATTGACTCACGTCGTCTTACAATATGCAAATGAGATGTGACCAAGAGGTCAAGATACGTTTAGTCAATACACTACACCTAATACACATAAACAGTATTAGTATTATTTGAAGCAAATGAAACACAAATCCAGTGTCAGATGTCTATTTACCAATCAAACGAAGCTTTCAAAGCTACATCTATAAATTTTCAAAAAATTAACCATCTACACTTTGATCTCTATCCTCAGACAAGTTCATGAGACAAGCTTCCCTCAATTTAAAATTTTGACACTTTTTGTTCATAACAAGTATTGAATTGAATATTAGATTGGTGAGTAAATGCAACTGAAGTTATTGATTAAAAAAACAAATTGAACAAAAAAATAATTTCAGATTACGGATACAAATGTACTATAAACGCATAATTTAAAGTAGTATCCATTTTTAAAGGAGCAGGGGGTCAGTGTGATGAATGCAAATTACAATTTGATCTTGTTGTGTCTTAACATTCCTGCTCAATTACTACACTTGAATCATAGGCAGTAATATGCATTAATGTGAATCTGTTAACTTACCAAAATAGCCATCATAAATGCCACTGGTTGAAGGCAAATCACAAACAACTGGTGTGTGAGATCTTTTCCCTATTAAAGGTTTTCCAGTGGGCATTTTTTTCTTTGTAGTGTATTTTCTACCAGCAATAAATGTGGTTATCTTTATTTCAGTACTTTTCTTTTTTCTTCGAAAGAAAGATTGACAACGTATCTTCTGCAAAAAAAATGGGTTAACTTTTTAAAGTTTACGATACGGCTATTTATCAAAATAAGATGAAAGTAACTGTTTTGATGTCTTTAAAAATCGCGGAAAAATTGAGCACTCTGTGCCGCCATCTTGTTTACTTCAATCTAAGTCACCCCCCCCCTTTGTCACCCAGCATGTATTGGTCGCAACTCGTACCTCAGTGGTCTGAGGTCGCAACGAGCATTATCACACACCTAGTATAATGTTCTTCCTCGTTACGTCCTCATATACAAGATACCAAGATACATTATAAGAACCTTGAAAACTGGATAGGGCTTTTGCCGCCCTGTCCATGGTACAGAATATTATGTCGCCATAGACGGCGATCTTGGGTTGTTTTCGAATTTAGAGATACCGCATCCCTGAAAGACTTAGTAACATCTTGCAGACTTCCGTTGTTACCACTTTATTTCCGTTGCTAACAAAGGCGAATTACTTTTCGATCAATGCACGTTATTGTTTTAAAATTTGTTCCAGACGAGATCAACAAAGCAATTAGCATCGCGGACTAGTGTCACAGAGAAATGGCAAGCATTGTCATAGTGTTATAGCGCCAGCTACAGTTTATACTTGTAATTTATATGTATTCGTTTTTGGTACATGCGCAATAAAGACACTTCTCCAACCGGACACCATCTTGTCTGTGTTATTTATAGTTTACATGGTGTCAGAAGTCTCTGATTACTGCGAATATGGAAGGCCTCCGTCCACCTAAACCAGTCTTAAATTAGAAGGTAACGTTGCTGAGAACTGGAGAAAGTGGCAGCAGCAATTCGAATGGTATCGAACGGCCACAGATCTCAAGTCAAAGGGCGAGGACCTACAGTGCGCCTTGCTGCAGTTTATGCAGCTCTCTTGGTCGTGGTATACGTTGCGGGGCGACCAGAGAGCTGCAGTTCCCTTCCCTAAAGAAATGCACAGATTTTTAAATATGCCAGTTATGTATCATTAAAATTGTGATTGTAATAAAATTACCTCGACTTGCAGGAAAAAATAGACAAATATGTTCTCACAAATATATCTGTTACTGATTACAGCAAGCTTTAAGCAAATTTGCCCGTGTAAATGAGACTATTTCACGTTAAAACTGTGCCGAAGTGAAACCTCCGATTGAACGCCGCCATTTTGAAGCCGACTTCTATCACGTGACTTGGCTCTTTTAGTGACGAGTGTAATCACGTGACTACAGCAGACGGCCATCGGCGCCTGTCTGGGACAGCGCTTCATGTGACAAAACAACGGCAGACGGCTTTTTATAATTTTAATTTCATTTCACCATTAAGTGACTCATCTTTTTTTGAAAAAATCAAATAAAGTACATGTATTATTAAAAATATTTTTTTCAAGCAGTTTTATTTATATATTGTGAAAAATCTAAAAATAATCTTGTAACTTGCCAAAGAGTGTTACAAGTGACAGGAGCAGACAGCAGACAGCATGGAATCTTTTGACCAGAATCTGAAAGATATTTTTAAATTTGACCTAAAAGCTCAACAAATAGAAGGTACTACTTGTATTTTAAATAATATACACACATCGGCCATATTACCAACAGGGTATGGCAAAAGTATGATGTATATTTTACCACCAATGCTCCTCAATATTATGCGGAAAGAGACAACAAGCCAACGGGGTAATGGGTTTCAGCTTTAGAACATTCACTAATGCATTGTCAACAGTTTTAAGGTTTTAAGTCTAGATGCAATGGATTGCCTGCGATACCCTTTAACTTTCTTCTGGAACTCATCTCCACAATGAATGCAAGAACCTGCCATTCTCAATTTTCAGTTAAAATGTCAACTGCGCATGTTTCGTCATTGTCATGTGATCAGGTCGCATGACAGAGGTCATCTTGAAATCCATCGTTCAATCGATTAAATTACGTTAGGTCTAATTATACACAGAAATATATACTTTTCAAGAAGAAATAGTCCTTCACTTTCGGTCAGTAGATACCTAAGATGTTTGTGTTTGCAAGGATAACTTTTATTCGTTTTAAATTTCATTGAAATCGTTCGATAACATCAAACATAGCGTGCGCCCCGGGATCCCGGGGCGGCGAACTGTGCGGTTCTCAATGGACGCGATCTGCAGCTCTATGGCCGCAACGTAATATCAAAATAGCTTAAGCGGCCAATAAGAGCTGCTAAACTGCAGCAACAGTGCGCCACGCTACTCCACTGTATTGGCGAGGAAGCCGTGGAAATTTACCAAACCTTCACGTTCACACAAGCAGAAAAAGATAAATATGATCCGCTGGTAAGCAAATTTGAAGCATTCTGTTATCCCCAGAAGAATGTGACATTCGAACGCCATGTGTTTAATTCAAGAACACAGCTAGAAGGTGAAACTTTCGACAATTTCTTGACTGATCTACGGAATAAAGTGAAAACATGTGAATATGGGCCACTGTCTAACTCGTTGATCAAAGACCGTATAGTACAAGGTATTAGGTCAAATCAGATAAGAGAGAGACTGTTGAGAGAAAGAAACCTGGATTTAGACAAAGCTATTGATATTTGCCGTGCATCAGAGCTATCAAAGTCGCATCTTGAGACAATGATAAATACAGGCGCCAGTGCTAGTGCTGTAAATGTGAATCGGGTCAACAGTCACCGTGCAGTCAGGCCCAAGAAATCGACAGGGTCTAAACATACATCAAATTCTGATCAGCATAATGACTGTGGAAATTGTGGGATGCAACACCCAGCAAAACAATGTCTAGCGTATGGAAAAAAATGTCACGGATGTGGAAAAATGAATCATTATCAACGTGTTTGCCGATCATCAAACCGCAAACAATGCAGTAGTACGACCAAACGTGAAAAGCAAGTACACACAGTAGAACAAGATGACGAATATGATGAAATACAACAACTTGAGCAACTCTTTATTGGAACAATACAGTCCGAACCAATGAATGTAGGAGACTCACAGTGGAATGTTACATTACCAATTGGTCCCAAACATGACAAAATCTCTTTTAAAATAGATTCGGGAGCCCAAGCAAATGTGATACCATACTACATGTTTCGTAAAATACGTAAAACTCCTCCACTGTCTAAGGCCAACATCAAGTTATCAACATATAATGGATCAGAAATCAAAGTCTGTGGAAAATGTATGCTGCAAGTTATGTATAAATCACATGACTACCAAGTAGAATTCATAGTGGCCAATGTGAAAACAGAAGCTATTATAGGTGCAAAATCTAGCGTAGATTTAGGCCTACTGAAGCGTATTTACAACATAAATGACGACATACAACCTAGGTGTAAAACAAAGCCCACTAGTGAATCACAATCAATTCTTGATGAATATAAAGATCTATTTCATGGGATTGGATGTCTCAAAACACCAGATCATCATATTAACTTGAGAGAAAATGCAGTACCAATCATATATCCTCCTAGAAAAATGCCAGAATCACTGAAACCGCATCTCAAGGATGAGTTGTTCAGATTACAACAACAGGACATCATTGGTGGTGTGGATGAACCCACTGACTGGGTAAATCCAATCGTGTGTGTGGAAAAATCAGATGGCAGTATACGGATATGCCTAGATCCTAAAGAACTTAATCAAGCAATAAAACGTGAACACTACGAATTACCAACAGCAGATGAAATCAGTGCAAAGTTAGCAGGTGCACAATATTTCTCTGTGTTGGATGCCTCTAGTTCATTTTGGCAAATAAAACTGGACATAGAAAGTTCCAAGCTTACTACATTCAACACCTGTTTTGGTCGTTATAGATTCAACAGATTACCATTTGGGATCTCAAGTGCCTCAGAAGTCTTCCAGAAAATTTTAGCACAAAATTTAGAAGGTCTAGAAGGTTGCTGCAACTCAGTAGATGATATCTTAGTATATGCAAAAACAAAGGAAGAACACAATAAAAGACTTCGGAAAGTTCTTGATCGTCTTCGTAAAATTGGATTACGTCTAAAACGAACGAAATGTGTCGTTGGTGCAACAGAAGTAGTGTATGTGGGTCTACTGCTAACACAACAAGGCGTCAAACCCAACCCAGCGAAGGTGGAGGCGATTATCAAAATGCCACACCCACAAGACAAACATTCGCTAATGAGATTCATGGGCATGATACAGTATTTTGGCAAATTTATACCAAACCTGTCTCAAATAAGCGCGCCACTACGTGAACTACTACAGAAAGACACGAGTTGGCATTGGGATGAACCGCAAAAGAAAGCAACAGAAATTCTCAAGACAAAATTAACAGAAACACCAGTGCTTAGTTATTATGATCCACACAAGGAGTTAACTGTTACAGCTGATGCGTCCAAAGACGGAATCGGAGCAGCATTAATTCAAGAAAATCACCCGATTGCTTTTGCTTCAAGGGCATTGACCCCATGTGAACAAAACTATGCGCAAATAGAAAAGGAAACTTTGGCGGCCACTTTTGCATGTGAAAAATTTCATATGTACGTGTATGGGAGAGATTTCAGATTGGAATCAGACCACAAACCATTAGAAACAATTGCTAAGAAACCACTTTTCAAAGCGCCACCACGCATACAACGCTTTCTACTTCGTCTACAAAAGTACAGATATACACTAGTGCATGTGCCAGGGAAACAGCTCATTGTTGCCGATGCGCTATCCCGAGCTAATCTTCCAAGCCAAGAGGAAAGTGACATGGAAAAGGAAGTGAACTGCCAAGTACACTTACTCACAAGCTCACTTGCAGTATCTGAAGCAAAATTAAAAGAACTTCAGACTGCAACAAAACAAGACACTGAACTACAGAAACTCAAGGATGTAATTAGGAACGGATTTCCATCACATAGACGAAACCTTGATAGTTTGCTAGGACCATACTGGCAAGATCAAGACGAATACCACGAGTCAGAGGGACTGATATTCAAAGGAAACCGCATCGTCATACCACGATCTCGCAGATCTGAAATGATAGATATTGTTCATCAGGGACACTTAGGTATCGAAATGTGCAAACGTCGAGCGAAAAGTTTGTTATTTTGGCCAGGCATGCTGTCTGATCTTACCGACAAGATAACAAAATGTGGTGTTTGTCAAAAATACTCACGAAAACAACAGAAAGAGCCGTTGAAACCCCAAGAAACACCAACTAGACCATGGCAACATACAGCCAGTGATTTGTTCTATTTCCATTGCAAAGACTATTTGTTAATAGTAGATGCATACTCAGGCTTTTTCGAAGTCGACATGTTAGAAGACACAAGCTCAGAAACCGTCATAAAACACATTAAACGATCATTTGCCCGTCATGGTATCCCGGAAACACTCCTAACAGACAACGGTCCACAATTTACAAGTCGTAAATTCAAGGATTTTAGTAGAAAGTGGACATTTACCCATAAAACGTCAAGTCCCAACTACCCAAGATCAAACGGTCTTGCTGAAAGAACCGTTCAAACAGTTAAGAATTTGTTAAAGAAAGCTAAGGAGGCTGGTCAGGACCCCTATCTTGCTTTATTAACATACCGCGACACACCTCGTGAGAGTGATTTAGAGTCACCAGCACAACTACTCCTAGGTCGCCGGTTGAGATCACAACTACCTATACTCGCTGAGAAATTACAACCAAAACACCCAAATAGCGATATAGTGCACAAGAAACTACTAGATCGCAAAAACATTATGAAGAAAATGCATGACCGTCATTCCAGGCAGTTGCCATACCAACCATTGAAACCAGGTGACCAAGTTCGTGTCCAAAATGACAAAATCTGGACACCGGGAGAGGTAGTAGCAGCAGCAGAACAACCCAGATCATACCAGATCCTAACACCCAATGGAAAAGTACTCAGGAGAAACAGAAGTCACATTAAGAAAATTCCAGACAGTAGTGAGAAAACCAGCAGTGAACAATTACCACCAGTTCCCATAGAAGAAAATATTGAACCCAATCGAAACACTACAAATGTTCAGGAGCACAGTCCTAGAGAAATTGCAAAACCGGCAATTATAACTAAGTCTGGTAGAATTGTGAAACCAAACAGAAAATATCACGATTTTGTAAAATAGAAGTTGACTTAGTCATAACAGGGCAGAATAATCCCTTTCTGAGTCACGTGGAGTCATAAGGCAGTCTACCCTTATCTCCAAGTCATGTTTAAACATATTACGTGTTACTAGTTTATTATTAAGTTGATAGATTTAAGATGTTTCCAAAATTATAAATTTCGAGTTCAAGTTTAAATATAAAGAATTCCAAAACTATATGAAAACTTTATATGACACATCAAACAACAAGACTCTTAAACTGTCAGTCACTTTTTATTTATCTTCAAACAAAAGGGGATGTCATAGTGTTATAGCGCCAGCTACAGTTTATACTTGTAATTTATATGTATTCGTTTTTGGTACATGCGCAATAAAGACATTTCTCCAACCGGACACCATCTTGTCTGTGTTATTTATAGTTTACAAGCATCACGGGCGAGTGTCCAGGCATTATGGTGCAGTGGTGCTTCAGCCCATGATGCCACCAGTGAAAAATCCTGTACTATCTCACACTGTAGACAGTAATAAACTAATAGTAACTACTAACTACCCTTTGCATCACTACCACTGGAGGCGCCTGTACAAGTGCTTTTTAGAAAAGAAATTTTTACAATGATTAATAATGTTGTGGTCTGAAGTGAACGTGATTCTCACCACCACCAACATTTCGTTGTTTAACTGTTCATTGTATGACATCCGTATGCCCGTCGGTCAAGAATATGGAGTCAAAAATAAAACACACACACACACACAAACACTGAAACAGATCCGTCTACAGCAAAAAGCTTGTGACACACATTGATTAATGGCAGGGGCCCTGACCAGGAGAATATACATAATATAGTTATAATGGGAACGGTAGGTCATGATGGAAGTACCTCGAAGTATTTTACTTAATTCGTCAATACATGAAGTGGTGTTTGAGACGGGGCATTATTCACACGAGTAATTTAGCTAACAATGATAACAGTAACACTGGTAACTTACCTCCATGCTTTGTCAACTAAAAAACTCCCAGCGAGAAGTCAATCACGTGACAAAGAAGAAACCATTGTTCATGTAGGGGTGGACATCTTACAACATTGCATTCAGAGGAATTCACACTACACGAATAATCATAATAATATGATTCGAGAATGCAAAAACATGCAAAAGATCGAGCAAAGAATCACACAGTGACCTAAATAAAGGCTCACTGTGCACGCGAATCGTAATTGCGTTATATCAATCGCTGTCTTACGGAAACGATTGACATAACGCGATAGGTGTTGATAGGAGTGATTTCATACGATCGATTCGCATGATTTGAAAAATTCAATAATGGTAGTTTAGACTATTCAGGGTGTCAATGAAATAACACTAAATTCTATTATAAGAATGTATGTATTTACGAAAACTTTGGCATATAATAGATTCAGCTACAAATAATACAGTTAGCGAAACGTGGGATCTGTGTACACGCGAATCATAATGGCGTGGTGTCAATCGCTGTCTTTCGGAAACGATTGACATAACGCGATAGGTGTTGATAGGAGTGATTTCATACGATTAAATCGCATGATTTGAAAAATTCAATAATGATAATTTTCGGCTATTTATGGTGTCAATGAAATACGAGTAAACTCGTTTAGTAAAGTTTATGTATGTACGAAAACTTATACGTACAAGAGGTCTGCTAGAATAATAAAATGTCCTAAATGCGGATTCTTTGTGCACGCGAATCGTAGTGGCGTTATGTCAATCGCTGTCTTACGGAAACGATTGACATAACGCGATAGGTGTTGATAGGAGTGATTTCATACGATCGATTCGCATGATTTTAAAATACAAAATAATGGTCATTCTACGCTTATCAATTCACCAACGAAACGCAAAAACGTTTGATTATCAAAGTATATATAATTGCAATGACAGGATCGGGTGGGTCTATGGTGAGAAAACCTCATGTAGTCTCAGTCTCGCCCTCACACGAGCCCCCAGCATGCACTACACGTAATCAGACGTAATTAAATAACAAGCTGACTGTTTAATACAAATATACTATTCCTTTACATATAGCCATTTATCATAACTTTATCACATTGGGGAACTCTTTGTATAATACATATTATGTAATTTTTTTTATTGTGTGTGTGTGTGTGTGTGTGTGTGTGTGTGTGTGTGTGTGTGTGTGTGTGTGTGTGTGTGTGTGTGTGTGTGTGTGTGTGTGTGTGTGTGTGTGTGTGTGTGTGTGTGTGTGTGTGTGTGTGTGTGTGTGTGTGTGTGTGTGTGTGTGTGTGTGTGTTCATCATGCTAAGTGTCCTAGTTAAGTAATAGGTAACCCAATCGCTGACCTAGATAAGTAGTGGATAGCTATTTCACTGACCTTGTTGAGTACTGTTGATTTATGAATGTGCTAAGGACTAGCGTTGTGTATAGGGAACTATGATGGCTTAATTTTCGTGTTATTAAAACAATTCTCAGGTACCAGAGATCTGGGAGTTCGCCACCTTTTCGATCGAACCAAGACACACACAGGTAGAATACGTGTCAACTTCTAAGTCTTAGTCGCTCGCCAAGAACGCACCAAGACAGAATGCCTCGGGGAAAAGTCCCCAAGACTCTCTCAAGGCTGACCCAAGACTGCGTGCCTCGTGGTGTTCTCCAAAGACTAACTAAGACAAGCTTTATTTACTTCTCGAACAAACCTTAGCCATTTACATGGGAGTTTAAGAGCTTAAGGCGTAGCCTCCAACCTTTCAACTCGCATACAGCCAATCACTCGAAGTATTTAACACGTCATATCTTTTGATTAATTGTTCACTATATTGGAAGACCTCTCATATAAAGACTTTTTACTGTTATTTTTCTTTTGCTGTTATACTTTTATTTGTTGTTGTTGTATTTTCTGTATCTTTTAATCTTTATTGTATGTTAGTCCAGATCTCAATGGAGATAGATTAACAATAAAATTATTATTATTATAAAATAGCGTCAGAACACTCGTGAGGTGTCAGGGTTATCATGTGTGGTAAAACAGTCCGTTTTAATTAGTTCCAATCACTGATCATATTTTCATTCGGTATTTTGAACACAAGCTAAAATGATATGTCGTAGAATGAAATAAAAGGGGTATGAAAACTACCGAGTGTGGACGTGCGAGAAAAGAATAGACCCTTAACAGAGTGCAATGTTGTGAATAATGCAACTATAGAGGGTTAACCAACGATGAGTTGTAGAATAAATAGCTGTTTTATTTTTCGTCCAGTGTTTCCGGATGTAACACCTGGGAAAGAGTTACACCAGAATTCTCTAGAACATCCGGGTCGTCATACTGCTGTAATACAATCGTCATACACGGAAGTAATTTCTTCACAACAATACAGAAATCATGGGGAAATTGAAAGCGTTTTGCGTGGTATTTGACGGAAATCGCGAAGTGTACAATCCTGGCGATGTTATGTCCGGATTGGTTGTTGTTGATCTTGCAAAACCATTGACATGCCGAGGTACGTATGGTACGGTTGTTGTCAATTCAGTTGTTATTTTATAGCAGAAAATGTTCATTATAATACAAGATGCGTTAAATGTCACAGCTTCCATTTGAAACTTTTGTTCAAAAACCTTTAAAACCCCTTCAAACGAAACCATTACGACCCAGTGATAAGAGTTGTGGCCACAACTCAGCCGACTGATCCCAAAGCTCTGCCACCAATTAGTTTTTAAGGTATAAATATAGCAGTGCGGACGGGTAATGCAGAGAAACATCGGTCGTGTGCACAAGAATAGAGCATTCAACAGAGTGTACAATGTGGTGAATAATGGATTTATAGCGGAATTACCAAAGTTGAATTTTTTAAGGAACGAAAAATTGTAGCATGATAGTTGTTTTGACCCAGTGTTCTAGAATTCAATTGTGTGAGCTCCGGTCATTGACGTGCGTCCTCGACTTTAATGTATTCATAATATTGTGCACATACAGCTTAGTCCAATCACCTATCAAATGGTGAAATTGACGTCTTTGCCCATCGTACTAGTGGGTCACTCGAATGCAAGAAACTCTCAGAAACCCGGTATGTATATTTTTGGCATTTATTGCGTTTCAATACGAGTTTAATACAGGTCTGTGACATTTGACCAGAATTTGAATTACCATTGCCTGAGCTGACCTAGATGTGCAGTCTACCGACAAGGACAAGAATGCATTACTATATATGTAGATTTATAAATGCTTAAATGATATTCACATAATGACAGTTCCATTTTATCATGTAGGGGTGAATTTCAAATTATATAGTGATACAGTTCAACTGTAATCAACTAACTTACTAGGTTCGTCGTTTTTAAAGCGTAAGTAATAGTAACCTTTTACTGTGAAGCCATAAAAGAGAGTAGTGAAGTTACTTCTATGCTTCGATGGGTAATAACTTTTAAGAACTAAAAGTAAACGGAGACCTCGCTTATTTTAAACTAAGCCAATATTTATTGTTTCTGCTTACAGTTAACCAAGGGGAACATGATTTTATTGCATTTAGAGGACAATAATCTACACAAACTTACAGAAGAAAATACGACTACAACCCGCAAACATATCTCCAAACGTCCCATTGGCGATATTCTGTGCTATTATGTGAATATTTCATTTGATTTGATAAGATATGTAATGAAAATGTGAATAACGAACCAATAGCAACATTGAATGAGCGACCCGCGCTTGTGACTACCGAATTTAACTTCTTTTTTTCTGGCTATCAATAACGCTCTTTGTGGAGAATCTGGATTTATATAAATATATATGCATTCAAAACGATTGATACGTTGTTCCTGAAAAGAAACATTAGTTAGTTTTGTCACTCAATAAGTCTTGTAACTTTGAAACTAAAACCCCGATTTGCGCGCTGATTGGTTTAAACAATATATTATGAACATATTATAATTTATATTGTGTGTTTACAGACAAATTTCTTTGTGTGAAATAAACACTCTTTATTTACTCGAGTTCAGATTTACCGGTAGTCGAAACGGGTAAAAATAGATTGGAAGAAACATTTTATTTGAACCACTGAATATTGGTGCCTACTAATGTGAACTGGTGTACCCAACTTTCAGAAATTGTGATTGGAAACACGGAAATGCTTTTTTAGTCACATTTCCGGAGGTTTCTAGCTATGAAACATTTTTCTTGTAGAATCATCATGGACATATTGTCACGAGGTTGATTTAAATATTTGGATAAATTATACAAATGTCTAAATGTCGGGTTCCAAATATCACTCGTGTTGCGGGGTTCTTTTACCCGTACCAAATGAATTGTTTATACCTCTAAATGTATAGAGTGGTTGTGACCAGTTCAGCAATATGTTTGGGAATACGAACATACCAACACAGCATACTAGAGAAGACAAACTAATCAGGAACAAGTAAAGGAATTTAATTAATCATTACAAATAACATTAATCGCTCCCTAAACAAGGGAAATAAATATATACGGTTCGCTCGGGGTTATGAGCACCAGCGCATATGATGGAAAAATGCCCCAGAGCTCACAAACACGGGCGGGTAACTTATAATAAATGATAGATTAATGATAAATAGACTTCATGGTGTAACTACACAACTTTCAAACAAAATACGGCATTCCCCGTTTCAATTGTTGTCTTAATTAACCGGTTTGTGCACGTAAAATAGAATAGTCATAAAAGATAAGAATGCATTTCACAAAAACACAATAATTAAACACTTGACAGCTAGTGCCCTATATTAATGGAAAGTGTGGGTGTGGGGTGCATGCGACTCACAGTTATGTCCGTACGACTTATAGTTATGTCCGTGATGGAAGTCGGCGCTCGTTGTACGGAAAACGAAGTGAAGTCACAAAGTGTACGCGTCGAGACCATTCGCTCGCAGAAACCCAGCGCTGGTTAGTCTTCAGGGAATATTCGAACAGCCGTGCGTCACCACAACTTCAAGAATCTGGAACCAACTTTGTCAAAGGTCCTCCTCCGCCGTGATGTTTGAAGAAGCAACCTCAATGACGTGGCATTCACGCACTATATAGTCGTACACCTGGGATTAACATCACAATACGCTGGAACTTAACGGCGGAACCATTCGATGCACAGGGATAATTGACACCACCCAATTACGCAATGTAGTGTCACGTTCCACACATTCGCAGTAAACTACTGGAAGTCAATTCAAAACGATTGCTGTGTATAATAGAATGCATTTAGCATTTCTCCGGTTCAGACTGCCACCTCGGTAGCTTTACAGTTATTTCCGACGATCCCTGAAACAGGGTTTCAAAGTCACTGTGACGTGATTTCCATCACGTGCAGGTCACGAGTCTTGACTGTACGTAAAGTTAACAATCTTTCTGAACAGGGGAGGTTGAAATAATCGCGACATAAATGTACCGTATGTAAATAATAAAAATCTATCTCAGCTGTCATATCCTACCTCGCTGTCATATAGTGGATCTTATCCTTAACTGACCACAGTGAATGTATTTTAATACAGACCTTGTGACACATATGCACGCCACTAATAAGAAGAATACCACGTCATTTTCCTTTATTCTATGTTTTTTCTTTATATCACCTCAAACCTTGGAAATAGAAGTGTGCATGGAATCATGAGAAGAAACGGTGCGCATTGCCGTGTGATAACTGTCACAAACGTGATTGACAGGTCATACATGTTTACAACTCTGGAAAGAAAATTGGAATCTACCAGGTGTGCTTGTGATTTCCATATCGGAGGATATTTACGATCTAATGAGTTGCCTACGTGGGACAGCTACTGGCAAGACCACATTCTAATTGGCTCATATGGACACCCAGGCGGTGTCCCTAAATCTGGGCCATGTATGTCTATAAATAGCTATAGACTAGATTGATGACAGCTGTGGTCCATCATTTCTACTGTGTACCCTATGTGTTGCGGCTGCGATATTGTGAGACAGTGATACAGGCTTCAATCATCATTCTGTGAGACTTGTATAAACTGCTCTGCGATATCTTGTATTCAGCGGTGCCCTCCAGAATAACAGCGTTTCTCTGCAAGCAAGACTCGTGTATTTTCTTGTCGTTGTGTTGCAGAAGCCATTGACTGTCCTCCATTTCTACACCCTGGAACTGCGAGTTATCACCAATGCACACTTCACAAGGCAATCTCCCATTTTAGTGAATTTATTCATTGTGTTAATATTCTGTGCTTTGTTTCTTGTAATTATTTTGAGAGATATTAAAGCCAGGAGATTTAACCTTATTTTTTGGTGTATGTATATTTCATTTCCAGTACTTGTCTACCCCAGTGAAAGAACCCCCTGTCCAGTGTGAGTTATGTAGGTGCCCTCTCATTAGCAATAAGCAGGCCTTACACTGTGACAGTGACCTTTTCGCTATGATAAATAATTTAAAAAAAATCTTCTAGCAGAACCACCAGTTATATAGCTCTGAAAGTTGGCACACAACATTTAAATACAGAGTACATTGCGGCAGCGAGGGTGGAATTTCGTGCTCTAATTTCCTGCAAACAAACAATGTATTTTACGCGTATGTATTTACGTGTGTATGTATGTATTTTTCACTATGTTGGTGAAATGTGTTATAAATATGGAAAGATGTATATGCAAATTCATGTAGTTGGAAACTTATCCTGAACTATTTGGTTCACTGTAGAGTGAATCAAACATGTTTTGAAAAAAAAAGGCTTAAGAAAAAGGATAAAATCTGAACGATGATAATAGGGACTCCAGCCTCACTGGCCTGGAACACTTAAAATCAGAAAGATAACAATGGAGCTCTAACGATATAAGCCTATATAAGACCCCTAAACATTATTTTTAATGATATATCAATAGATTTTCACAATCATCATTATTTATTGAGGCAATATTGATAACCCCTTTTTAAAATGGTGTTTTATTTTTTTCGAATATTTTAAAATAATTAGTATTTATATGTACGATTACATTAGCTCTTTGAAATTTAATAAAATGGAGGTGTATAACAGAAATAATCGAGATCTGCCCCGAATATATAAGTTATAATGAAAATATAGCATGTCTTCTTGAATTGTAATGTATATTCTAACCTATTATAGGTGTACGCGCAACGATTACAGGTGTTGCTTCTGTTTATTGGAAGGAAGGGAGCAGCAATAATACTGTTTGGTACACTGCTGACCAAGTAGATTTGAACAAAATTATCACATTGTGGGGTAAAGGTCAGTATGATTCTAGTTATTGTACATTGAAATTTCATGATGAGTATATCAGCTGATACCTGTTGATTGATTCAAATTTGTAATAAATATTTCTTTATTTTTAATAATTCGCTTGACAATTATTTCTGACAGAATATTGAACATATATGCAAAATTATTCAAAGTCAATTTGCGCTCTTCTACAGTGCTAGTATTAGCGCTTTTTGATCTGAATGCTATGTCACAGATGCCAAATCTAGTTGAGGCCATATATAAACTGGTAGTGGCCAGGTACACCATGAGCCTAAATAAAACATCTCTGTGAATAGATTCTTTTATATGAAACAATATCATTGATATAACTATGCATTTAATAATTATGATAACACCAGAGTGTCTCTAAAATACGCAGCACGATATACCACGACAAAGAAAGGTATATTGCAACATCTATCGCAGTCGAACGCCAGCAAGAAAGGAAAACACCGCGAAAAATATATTAACAATGATGAATAATATAACTTACAATATTGTACTATTTATAATATCCCAAACACTTGTACTTATAAATACACTATCCTATATGTAACAATAAATAAGAATAAATAATTGAATATATAACAATAAATATTAAGCGTTAGATTAGTTCATGTTTGTTGACCTTGCATCTATGCCGCTGACGACAACGTCGTAATATCGATGCAGTTTTGTACTTAGAATGTATGATAGCATTGACGAATTATTAGGCGTCGTGAATAACTGTACGTGTTTGACGTTGCACCTTGAAAACTTGCAATACGGTTTCTTGTACGTCTTAAATAATGATTTGACGTTGAACCTTGAAGACTTGCAATACGGTTTCTTGTACGTCTTGGATAATGGTTTGTCGTTGAACCTTGGAGACTTGTAATACAGTTCCTTGTACGTCTTGAACAATGGTTTGACGTTGAACTGGCAGACTTGCAATACGGTTTTTTGTAAGTCTTGAATAATGGTTTGACATTGAACTGGCAGACTTGCAATACAGTTTCTTGTCCGTCTTGAATAATGGTTTGACGTTGAACCTAGAAGACTTGTAATACGGTTTCTTGTACGCCTTGAATAACTTATTTTAATTTTATTACTTTTGTTATTAATGCCTTTTTATATTACGATTTTTTTTAAATTCCGCCCTACATACATCTGATCCGACGCCTAAGTAATTCCCGTTCAAATCTCGCGTAAGTAACAGCCAATCACAGCTTCCCTTTTATAAAGGCTGTCGGTTGCTTACTTTTCAGTGTAGCGATACTCTACGGGCAATCTTTCTGTACATTATATTTTGCCCACTTGAATAAACCATTAATAGAAAATTGCTAGTATATTTTTATTTACAAAAGAAATTCCATAGCATTTTACAAGTTTTGTCATTACATTGAATATTTTTTTCACGTCCAACAAATGCTTACACTTCCAGATACATCTTGGCCAGCCAAGGTTCGTTTATTCAGTCATCGCTTCAATTTTACATCAAACACTGAGCATAATTATCTAGAATTGAAGCAAAAAAATAAGTAAATCGTAATGATTAGAATACTGTAAACAGCTACAGTAAACAATGCAAACTGATTTTAAATTGTATAACGGTCACCGGCCCGACTCTTGTGTTCCAAATATAAATGTTTTATTCCAGTCCAAATCAGCTCAATTACTTTAATAAAGACTTATTGTATAATGTACAAAATGTTGATACATTTTGATGAATATTTACAGCTACGGCTTCAATACCGTAGACGATTTTGGCCCGGTCATCAACAAAACATCACCCGTCTTCAGGGCAAGGGACTGGAAAAAGACACTGGTGTTCGGTCGAACCGGTGGAAACAAAATCGTCACTCCTAGAATAACTACGCAAAATAACGATCTAAACTCGAACCATTCGAGCCACAATATAAACATAAAAAAATGACTTTCGTTGTATTTGACAATGATAAACTTACCGAAAAGCCGCTAACGTCGGTATAATCCGTCATTTTATTTGAGTGTGTTTGCCACCTGACTCTGCTCGGTGACGTCATCATGTGCGCTACAGAAGGACTTCTGTGATTCGTTGACTAAAATGGTCGATAGTGGGTCTCGTTGAAATCTCGTTACATAGGCATCGGGTCAGGTGTATGTAGCGCGGAATTAAAAAAAATCACAAAATCAACATCAAAGTAAAATAATAAAATAAAAAGTCATTAATAACAAAAATAATAAAAAATAAAACTAAAATAAGTTTATAGCCAATATAATTAAAGCCCATACACTACATCAGATTTTAATCAGATTGGGTTTGACGTTGAACCTTGAAGACTTGCAATATGGTTTCCTGTACATCTTGGATAAAGGTTTGACGTTGAACCTGGAAGACTTGCAATATGGTTTCTTAGACGTCTTGAATAATGGTTTGACGTTGACTACCAGACCCTGAAGGGAACTTGACTGCTTGCTTGCTTTCTCAGGTGTGGAGTGCAGTCCAAACTATGTGGTTTCGCCAGGTGTCCCCAATTTCCTTTGTGTTGTGCCAATACAATGGGTTGGGAGATTCCACTCGGGTTGTAGGGAATGGCCAAATGCTAGAAATGTCCGTGTACCCCTTCCAATCTAATAATAACTATTTCAGCTACATTTGTAGGCAATTGGCAGTATTTATAATACATATTTATACAATAAAATATCTAATAAAACCATGAATGATTAAAACAAAATAACATTTTGTCATAGAGATGAACTCAGTGACCTCCCTGGCATCGAAAGACCTTGTGACAAGCTATATGAACTAAGTACCGACTTTGAATTGAATTGACTTATCAGGAGTATTTTTGATGCGTTCCAATTATCTCCAGAATTATCTTGATCTGCACAACCATCAAAGTTTACGTCTGTGCTTGTATGGAACCTTATCTCGTGCATGTACAACGACGAGTTTTTTTCACCTTTTTATAGAGCCAGGGAACCGTCAAGGAGATAATCCCACACTACCTGCTGGAGTTCATCAGATGCCTTTTAGACTACAACTGCCAAACAGGCTACCAAGCTCATTTGAAGGCGTCTATGGTTATGTGAGATATAAAATAAAATGTAACATTGATAGACCATGGATGTTTGACCTTACTACGAAGAGACCATTCAAAGTGACAGGATTTCCAGTGGATCTTAATGAAATACCAAATGCTATGGTAGGAAATATTGATATTCATAATAACTTGATTTACACGTGGATATTTCCTTCCACAGAAAAAAAGAACAAAAACGGCGAAGACGCTGTGTGCTGTTTCACACGTCTGTCTACATGTTATCAACACCTCTGACATATGTAACTTTTTCCTTTTCAGTCTTGAAAAGCAAACATTGATTATGCTAATGAAATTAACGTATTTTTAGGTATAATTGCACTTGATACATCGTAATAGTTCTCATACATACCTCATGACAATTTTATTAATATTATTTTAATAATTTTATTAATATACAAAATATACAATTTTATTAATATACAAAAATACCAACGTGCTTCCGATTCCAAGATCATCTTCATGATCTATTACTAATATATTTTGCATGTTTTGCGTCGAATCTTGATCATATTCAGCTATAGATTCTATTACATTTTTGTCAAAAGGATTTCTTTCTTCACTAAAGGTATCTTCATGTAAGATTTGGCTTAAGTTCTCCCAAATTGTCCAGGTACTTTTTACATTTCCTGGTCAAGCACAGCGGTTGAATAAGTCCTCTTTTTAGGACCAATGAGAACTGATCAATATAATATACTTGATTTTGCACCTGATTTACCTATATATCTATGCCTTTGTTAACATTGGTTTTCAATTTGTTTTGCTTGATCATCTCTTGAACATATTTTTTTATTCTTTAGGTATTTATGTCATAATTTTTGGCCTTCATCATCAGAATGATTATCATTTTCGTTAACCCACTGCCTATGTTTTTTGTTGTAGTTTTAATTTCTACAACAAACCATTGTTTTAAGGTAGCGAGAAGGGAAATTTTCACTTTTTTCTTGATTTTTCAAAAATTTATAAAACGTTCACTTTAGACCTTGATACATCATCCCAGGTTTACAAAAGATCGAAATTGCGAAATAACGTCGCTCAAATCAGTGTTTTAAAACGCTAGCAGAAAAGACTACAACTGCTGTTTCGTGGATATTTGCATATTGTTTATCTTTGAAAGGGTTTAAACGATAACATCTTATCTGTATACTCTATTGTTGACGATTCTGATATAACGGGTTATAAGCTTCCAGTCGCAAACAATGCGTGTTTATCTAACGTTCATTGTCAGCATTATTGTCAGTCGAGACATCGTCTTAGAAACATGGTCATACAGTACCCATTTCGCCCAACCTTCCGCTTTTACATCGACCGCTTAACGCCTAATTTCCGACCGTGCGGTAGTGTCCGACCGGAAACCGACCGCATTTTAATCGCGTTTTTTTTTGGGGGGGGGGGTCGCTCGCTCATTGAAAACACCGACCGCTCGTCCAAACACTGATCACTGGCGCAGGAGTGGTCGAAATGGTGGTGTTGATAGTAAAGTGTGAACATACAACTAACTAGTATTAAGTATTATTAAATTCTGAACGGCACTTCAAATCTAATAGTTGTATGACACCATGGCGGTAGAAAGGTCTCTTTTCTACCTCCATGATGACACTTGTATCGTGAAAGCAACTGAACTGGGACCTCTTGTTACGTGTTTTGGATGCTTGTTCGAAATGTAACATGTTATTTTAATGAGACAGTTATGTGAAAAAAACATAGGTAACTCATTTTGACAGAGCAGAGAAACGAGCAAATGTTAATGATTAATTCCAAAAATAACGATACCGAATCCACGTCGGTCCATGTCTGGTAAAATTTGACATTCGTTTTTTAAAATTAAGTCACGATCATTGAATGACTTCAGTCTAAACCGTATACGTATACGTAAAATTGTTCCCACAAAAATATTTTCGACTAAAAACGGCCACATGCCCTAAAAAAATCGAACAGGGCTTGACATGTATGAATAATTTATTGGGCTTAAAAATTTAGTTATAGCCATAAATATTTGGTGGCCTGTCGATGAACAATTTCGAAACTCAAGATTCACACGGCTGCGAAAGTAGAACATTCCGGAGGCGGTGAAACGGAAGAGCCAAACTTAACGCATAAAAATAGAACGCGTATTTTGACCTCTGTGTGGTCAACGAATGACTGGATACGAAAACGTTTGCGGTCGTTGCCAAAGAATCGCCTGGCGATGCTCTTGGCCCCCTCCGGAATGTTCTACTTTCGCAGCCTAATCGCAGGTTTTTCGAAAAACGTCGAATTAGTAGAAATGTTCCTATTTTGGGCGGATTATTGATAGAAAATAATGTCTTTATTACAAAAATGCTGAAAAACCGTGAGTTTTTGCTTTAGTTATTTTTTATCGGCAAAAAACTGCGAACTCGGCAAATTTGGTTGCACAACTTCCCTCTATCCACAGTGGAGGGACTGTGCTCTATCATATACACCCAGCGACACCGATGCCAGCTGACTGTGGGATAAACCAACGGGGATCGACATTCCAAACAAATTATTGGGACACGGTCGTCAGACATTCCACACAATCGAAATTATCAACGAAAGACGAGGTTTTATTTTAGACTTAGAAATATATTCTTTCAGTTAGCCCATGCATGGAACTGCCATTTAGCTTCATGGTCGTTCAGCTTGTCTTCGCCTCGGAGGAAAACAACAATAATAATACAAAACACATTGCGAAGACTCAATAATCAGGAAAGAAAACCCAGACAACCATGTCGTACTTGTGTTGAAATACATTTTGTATTTCACGTCAGAATATTGTTTAAAATAAAATATTCAGTCCAAGCCAAATCGAGGTCAAAGGGTCAGGTTGCGTGCATATAATTATAGATAGTTAAAACAAAACGTATTTAAATTTTGTCAGCTGTTCAACATCTATAAAAACCATAAAGACAATTATAAGACAATGTGAACCTCGGAAATTTTTCTGTTAGTCCGATTTTTAAATGTGTGCGAGCGAGTGGTGAAATTTCGGGGTTTGCGCGGTCGAAAGTAAAGCGGAAATTGTCCGGTCAAATTCAACAAGCGGTCAAAAAAGCGAGAAAAAAGGTGATTGGAAAGCGGGAGCGGGCGGGAGGTAGTGCGAAATGAGTACTGTAATTTTGCGCAACTTTCTTTTAAATCGTTTTATTTTTCAAGTCAATATTCTATTTTACTAATACCATGTTTTCTAAAGAAAGAAAGCGTTGACAGATGAGGCAAAGAAAAATCTGCCACTCAGTGTCGCACTCTGACACAGCAATTTTTTTTTTCAAACATCGGCCATTTTGTTTCACCATGAAAACCGTTTTATTAGATCACTTATCAGAGACTCTTGAAGGATTAGCTTGTAAACTGTCAGCGTGTACGGTGGGACAGTAATGTTTGTCAGAGGATTATCCCTCGTTGTTCGTTTGCATAACAATGGAAACCCGAACGTTCCTGGAGTGGGGACTCAAATGCCAGCAGTTTTCTTCATTTTTCACGTTCGAGCTTGAAATTATTCATTATCTGACACTCTTTATGAGCTCTATGATATCAGTGGTTAATTTGTTTGGCCATTTTTAGTGTATATTTATAATAATGCAGTAAATCTACAGTGTTTTATTAACCAAAACTGTTTTTCGCGTTTTTCTCGAAATGAAGTTTCGATTGAGTACAACTCATTGGGACCGCCGCCAAATCAAGTGCGTTCGGACTAGGACATTCAAACTCGCAGTTATCGTTCAAAAGATAATGATGGTGCGAAATACGTCTGGGTTTTTAAAGAAAATGCGTTGTCACAGAATAATAGTCTGTTAAAGGTGACAAGTATGAAATAATTTGAGGACAAACAAACAAACCAGCATATAAATCGGAATAATAGGTCTTTTGATTATCGGAGACGCATTTCAATGGACTTGATTACGGACAATGCATGACGTAAATTTCACCAGGAAATTCCGCAGTGTGCTCTCGCAATCGAGGACTTAGTCATTTTTACAAGATTCGCCATTTTTGATGTCACGTGATAATTATGTAAACAATGACTGTCCAGTTTGTGCGAACTTGTACCTTTATACTTAGTCTTTTGAAATATATAAGCTAAATTACTCTTCTGAACAAGACAACAGACAGAGAATGTTTTATTCGAAAACGTCACAAAACCCTTCTCGCTACCTTAAAGCTTTTTTAATTGTCTCCCACCTATGATATGATGACATACATATGTAACATTGTCTAATCACTGGTTCCATATTTTATCACATGCAGTTTGTTTATCTTCTGTTAACTGAGCTAATTTAACAAAATAATTAAAACAATTACATTTTTTGGCTAGATCTTTTTTAAATATAATCCAATTTATTTCTTTGTTTATATTCCATTTTCGGTGGCCATTACAGTAATACTTCATGGTTGCAGACCAGAGAAAGAGACAAGCACACACGCAGCAATCACCAATACAGACTCCCTTTATTGTCAATGTACAGGCTTTATATAAAGAGAGTTACATAACTAACCAGATGGTCAAATACAGGGCAGTTGTAATTATGTATACACATCTATTAAAGCTCATTGACATGCAAATTATTAATTTTCCCTCCTTAATTTTGACAAGTAAACAAGAAAATCAGTCAATATCAAAAGTTAATTAAATACAATTCTATAAATTCTGTTTTTAAATATACACATTTTTTGTAATTTTTTTATTCGTTTTAATTATCTTTATGTACAAATATATAATCTGTTTTCACAAAAATAGAGTATAGTAAATATTGTTAGTAATAATGGAAATCTGGATTAATATTCGTTTTTCTAATTCTAGTAGATCTCCGAATTGGGTTTTGGTCAGTATCTGGCAATTGCACTTGGTGCTGAACTCTCGGTTCAAAATTCTGCGCAGGGCTTTCAAAAATAGAGAGGTCTAGATCTATATCATTTTCAGATTTGTATACAATTTCTCCACTCCCTGAACCATTGAAAGCTTTAAAGAATGATTTGTCACGAGTAACACTTTTTCCTTGTTTATTCTCTGCCGTTATCATACTTCTTTTCGATTTAACAACATTAAACAAGTCATTTCTATATCTTGGTACAAATTTTATACGCTTTGTATTTTTTATCAATACTCTCTCCCCCTCCACAAACTGTCTACTTTTAATTCTGCCAGGACTATCATGGTAGAGTTTATTTCTAGTCATACTCTGGTTATGTCTATCTTTAACCGTACAATCAGCAGCCAAGAGATTGCATCTTTGTTCTCATTTTATGGCCGAATAAAAGTTCGGCGGGACTTTTGTCGGTTGATGGATGTGGAGTTGCACGATAATTCATTAAAAATTTGCGAATTTCTAGTTTCCATTTTTTTCTTTCAATTAAGGAGCACCTGATTACCTTTCCCAAATTTTTCACGAAGTTTCCTGCTAGTCCGTTCGCACGGGCAAATTCTGGTGTTATTTTCTGGAGATGGAAACCTGAATCTTTCGAATAAAATTGAAATTCATTTGAATTATATGAGGGACCGACGTGACGTGAGACCAAACAGTATGTAATTGTGATGGTTTCAATGGTTCTTTTGTGTTCATATCAATGTTAACCTGACAGGCATAACAATCTGATATAGTTTTGTCAACCGAAGAATCCATTGTATGAAACCATGCCTTTTCTCTCATCAATACCTTGGTTTTAGAAGTAACCACATGGCCCTCGTGAGCAATAGAAATGATTTGACTTTGAATTGGTTCGGGTATCACGATCCCTGGCCCTCTCAGTAGCACACCGCTCGCAAAGCACAATTCGTCCTGAATTAGTTTAAATATTTTCACGAATTCTCTTCTAACATTTTGTGGTACATTATGACAAACAATTGGCCCGCAAGCATTGAATAACAAACATCAAAGTTTTGTCATTTTGGGTCGCAATTTGAATTTCTTTCATCGTTACAGCACAAGGCAACGCATGTTTACGAATGAAAGAAACGTGTTCATCCGTTTTGTCCCACTATGATGGTTAAGAGAACGGGGGTGTCGCAATATATAATCGCTTGGATTATTTATTCCAGAACGATGGATTAGTTTAAATCTAAATCTTTGGGCCTTGGTCACCCATCTTTCTATTCGACTTGACATTTTATGCAATTCCCTTCGAGCAAATATCCTAATTAATGGTTTATGATCAGTCTCAATGGTGAGTTCGGGTGAACCATCGAGGTATAATCGGTGATGTTTCATTCCCCAAACGATTGCCAAGCCTTCTCGTTCAATCTGACTGTATCGGCTTTCCGTTTCGGAACAGCTGATTAATGTATCTCCCTGTCGCAAAATCGCACCGAGGCCGACCCAAGCGTTATATCTGAACAAATTGCTTTTTTAATGGCCATAAACGAGTCTTCTTGCCTTTTACCCCAACAAATGGAACCCCAATTTTCACGAGTGATCTAATTGGTTCGGACAACGTACTAAACTGCGGCACCATCATGGATGGGAGACCCAACATTCCCAGAAACGATCTGACCTCCGAAACATTTTCTGGTCGTTTTAGCTCACGAATACATTTTATACGATTATCGTCACAACGCATGTCGTTTTTGTCGAACACAAAGCCAAAAAATACTATCTCTGGGACTGAAAACTTGCATTTAGGTAAACCCAACATTAGTCCATTATTGGACAATCTAGACAAACAATTATTAAGAGCCCTATCATGCAATTCCTGGTTTTCACAATAAATAATAATATCATCGGAAATACTTTGAACCCCTGTCAAGCCTTGTAAAACCATAGACATTTCATTTTGACAAATTTCTGCTGCTGCGTTTATGCCGAAAGGGAGGCGTTTATATCGTCTTAAACCCACATGTGTACTAATTGTAGTGATATTCCTGGACTCTTCGTCCAATTCAAATTGTAAATAGTGTTTATTAGCATCAAGTTTGCTGAATACAGTAGATCCATTCAGTTTTGTTTGGAGTTCTTGGACAGTGGGTGTCACATGCCTTTCACGTTGTATTGCCAAATTAGGAGCCCTGTAGTCTCCACATACCCGTACATTATCAGTATCGGGTTTTGAAACGACAACAATGGGACTTACCCATGACGTTGAACCATCCACTTTTTCCAAAATATCCGCTTTTCCAAAGAACGCAGTTCTCTTTCAACTTTCTTTCGTAAATTATATGGAATGCGTCTATGATTTTGACTTACAGGCTTGACATTTGTGTCCACATGTAATTTAATTCTCTTAGCAGAATATTTTCCCATCCCAGTGAAAACATTTGTATATTTCTGTACAATTGCTTGCACCGAGACCGGGACACCTGGAATATTCAATGTAGATTCAATATTATGAAATACAGATGTGCGAGAACAACCTTGATATAATGATACAGTATTAGAGTGGCTAGGATTGATTTGTATAAATCCAAGTTGACTTGCGGAAGGGTATCGTAAAATAGACGAGTCCCCAGTATCAACGACCATGAATTTCAGATTTTCAAATCGCCCACCCAAGTCAACATTAACGTTAACAGTACCTAGCACATCTACTTTCTCTTGGTTTCCATATGTAAATACATTTTTGTTGGTTGGCACAAGGGTTACAGTGTCACTTATAATTCCGAAATCATTTTTGTTTAAAACATTACAAGATGCACCGGAGTCCAACATAAATTCAAGGAAATTATCATTCACATTCAACTTGATAAATGGTAGCCTCCCACCGTATTTATCATGAACATTAAACAAATAATCATCATCACTAGAATTATCTGATACATTTTGATCATGTGGATAATTACGCCCACAGTAGAAACATCGACGATCCGAACTTGTAGACCTTGCGTCGAAACGGCGATTCTTTTGGTTGGGCCAGTTATGCTGTACACGGCAAACAGTGGCTTGATCTTGAGACACGGTATTCACGGAGTCATGTCGTACATTTTCAATGCCATGTGCTTCACGTTCAAAAATGTCAAGGGTTCTGGCTAACGTTATTATTTTATCAAGGGCTATATCTTCCTGAAGGGCGCGTCGGCAAATTCTGTTACTCTTCCCACCCTGAATAATTTGATGATTGATTTCAGCTTCCTTCGCTGTCACGTCTTCAATCCCACAGTTATTGACAAGTTTGCGTAGACGTGTAACAAACTGATCAATTGTTTCGTGGGCATATTGAAATGTTCGCCGAAATTGAAAAATCTCATACTCAGTATTTTTCTTAGGGTGGAAACAGTCCTCTAGTCCTCATATTCTGGTTCTGTTGGCATAGTCAGTGTTTCCGAGACTTCAAACAAGTCTTCTCCTCCCCTGTCTAATAGCATAGCCTTTTTTTGTACTGGGTCTTCAATTTTCCACACGACACAGCTATTTTCAAATCGAAAGACCCATCTTTTCAATCGTGATGCAAGGGAGCTAGGCTCACCGTAGTCATCAAAGGGAGATCTTTGAGCGAGCATGAAACTGCCTTGCATTGCCATAATGAAATTCAGATGGTCTATTCAGTGTAAAATTAAGGAGACAAGTATGACTTTTTATGCACGGCCTTTCTATTGCAAAATGTCTCACCGTGTGGTCTTTTCTGGTTCATAGCATGACTATTACAGTAATTCTGTGCACAATAGGTTCACATATACTCGTCGTCAATGTTATACTTCATGGTTGCAGACCAGAGAAAGAGACAAGCACACACGCAGCAATCACCAATACAGACTAACTTTATTGTCAATGTACAGGCTTTATATAAAGATAGTTACATAACTAACCAGATGGTCAAATACACATCTATTAAAGCTCATTGACATGCAAATTACTACAATTACCGGTAACATTTTCTATTCTAAGGTCAGGAATATTAAGAACATTATACATAAGGTTGTGGTCACTGTCAATATCGGAAAACTTGTCTTCGTCTACAAAAACATCATCTTCTTGTGAGTGAAATAAGTTGTCATCAATCCTATGGAAATTATTTTAATTTGAAAAAATAATTCCCCCACCCACTTTTTTAAACTGAGTTTACGGTTTTCACCATACCAGCTGTTTTGCAGGAATGTTTCTGTACCCCCAAAAATGTCTATACTAGGCTTGTTTATGGATGAATCTCTTGCTGTTTTGATTTCAACCCTCTAAAATTCAAATATCCTATGCATAACTTGTTGACACCAATCATTGATTTTTCTTTTTGCGACTGGCTTTATGGGATGTCTTACGGCGTGTATGAACTGGTAATTTCCATTCCATGACAGCACACATTTTGGGTATGTCCTGGTTCCCAACAGTTGTCTGCCCTTCTTTTGTGCTCTCACTTCGTGTGACTTGTATGCATTCATGTTTTGCTAGGACCTGGTATCTCAAATTGCATTCTTGTTGAAAATGGGTGCATACGTTGAAAGGTTCATTAACCTCCTTGTACCTTCAAAGTTATGATGCACTTTGTCAAAATATAAAGATCTGTCATTGTTATTCCCATCATAAAGATGTGGTCATTGTCAATGAATGCACAGCCAGAATCCTCAGCTAATGACTTTAGATGTAGGTTCACAATACCAACATCCACATTTCTGTGATCTCCTCGTGGACATATACTATATATGGACACACTAGCTGCAGGTGCGGATATCTTTATTAGTTTGACAGTTGCATGGTATTCGTTTACAAAGGCTTCTGGTGATATATTTGCCTTTGTCATTTTTATCACAATGGATGATAATATTATTATAATCCTTTACTACTTTACTTGTATAATATATTTCACGTCTGATATCTGGGATCACTACTCTACTCAGTGAGATTACCTTTATATTGCTTAACAATGTGAAGGATAGAGTCACGTATTATAAGTACGTTGCTGGTGTGTGAATTAGTGGCCACCTTACAATTCATTTTGATATTTATTCCCACACCAGTAGCTTGTGATCCATGTTTACATTCTCTGTTACTCGAGTGTAAAAGTGGTTATTAATTTTTCTTTTGTTGTACATTGAACATGTTCTTTGAATTGAAGGGTTATGTTACAACTTCTTTTCTTTGAGATGATTTCGAGCCTGCTGTCTGGGCTATTTTATGGATGATGTTGATTTATTAGATACACTGATGTGCTTTTGTTGTTGTGCCCTATGTGCTTCCTGGCTAGTATATGTGGTGGAAGCTTTTACATGATCATATTTTGTTGTTTGTGTTGAATGATCTACCCAGTGTGTTGCTTTATCATGGTATCTTCTTTCCAAAAGAGTTTCTTCATATCTTTTACTGTTGTATTTATGTTTTGTTGGCTTTCCTTCAGAACAAATCTGTTACACATTTAAACACTGTAGCAATATTTTGTTCCTGAATCATATCAACTGTGGTTGAAGTATGGTTCGTTAGCATAACTTGATTTTCAGCACATATATCACTGAGGTTATTAATCTTGATTGTAACAGCATCTACCTTCTTGTGTACTTCATCTGTGCGTCGGTTAAACTGCATGTCTTGATGCTCATTGTTTGTAGTTATCAACTTTCCAATCTGGCTGCATATCAGACATCTTCGCCATCCGAGGTACGTTTGTTTCGGGTCACCCCTCCAAATTAACCCTTGGCAGATTGAACTACTACAATGTGTATTTAATATTCTTAACGACATGGAGGGGGGATGCGACACAAATAACCAACCAATCAGCTATCTTGTATACAAATACAGTAGAGTGGTGTTTTTAACAGGCGCCCGAGCAAACAGATCACGCAGTTTTTCAACAACAAAAAATTCCATATCACTTTATTGCTCGCTCTACTCGGGTACGATACATCCATCACCTTAAACTGAGTCAAATCTGAATCGTCTCTCGCAATGGTGTGCGTTGCCATGACACCCACTTTTTGAGCAGCTGTGGAAGGTACTGCTTTGGCAATGTCTCCCATATCATGATTCTACTAGGCTAATAGTGTCTCATCATGACGTCGGCCTGTGCTACAATGTCAGCTGCTTGTGCAGCTTCACTTTCCCCTGTGTTTAACCAACCCCTCGTGTCTGCTACAATTAGCTAACTTTAAGATGGATTAAGGGTCAAAAACGTTAGCCTGTGCTACGAAAACGTGCGCGAGAGGAAACCTCGAAACTATTGGTTCTCATGTGCAGAGTTAATGCATTAATATGACTCGATCACTCATCCTTACTACATCCTCGCTAAAATAGTCTCGGTTATGCCAATAACTGTATGCCTAAAGTAAAAGAAAATGTGTGTGAATATTAATACCTGCATTTGATGTATTATAAACAACTTCAAATGTTAACATTCTCGAATTGGTGAATATGTCACGCTGAATTTCTTCACTAAATTATTTTGAATCACATTTTACCGGCAAAAAGGCGTTGATTGATTGTTACACCACAGTATATACTCTAAACAAAGACGTGTATTTATCGTATATGCTACTTATGTTGATCGGTAAGACGTTACAGGAATCAATTTTCAAATCATAGCATGCACGGTCAGACGGATTTATTTAATTAACTTTCAGCAAATTTCCGGTTATTTCAAGATAATAATTAAAGAACATCTGTTGTTTAGACATTCTATTAATAACTCGTTCTTATATAGGTGCCTTTGTGTGCAGAATATGATAAAACTGTTTGCTGTATGTGTTTCGCATCAAGACCTATCGTTATGACTGCTCAAGTTGATCGTGCTGCATATACTCCCGGTGAACGGATTCTTGTCAGCATGATTCTCAATAATAACAGTTATCGAAGAATACGAGCCACAGAGGCAGCTTTGGTACAGGTAATTTCATATACAGCGCACAGCATGAAGTGTTGTACGTCTGTGAGTCAACCATTGAGGCAAGCCTAACATTGGAAGCCAATAACGTAATCAAAGAAGCTTAAAAATATCTCAATATTCAGTCAGTATGAAATAATATGATGTTATTACGAGGATACTTCAAAGTATGCACGAAGACAGTACAGCAGGGATGTCGACCGACACGCAGTGGTATCCTTGTAATAACCTTATTATTAACATGGTGTATTATGCAAGGATACATCATGGGAATGGCGAACTCTAAAAAGTTACAACAGAATCAGCGAACTTCTTTGTGTGGAGTCCGGTGAAACGCCAATGGCAGCCATGTTTTTTTTTTTTATTATTAGAGGACGCTTACGCGCGTAATCATTCCATTTCCTACCTTATATGGTAAAATACCTCAGAATTACGGCACGCTGTAACTTATTTCGTTATGGTGACAGATGTATAATAATAAAATATATTGTATGATATTTGATTAAATTAAATGATAATTAAATACGTATTTGTGTGTTGTCCTTAGATGTTTGCTGTTTTAATACCATTTTAACAATATTTTAATAACGATTTTGAACTGACACACGTTCTGACCGAAAACAAATCATTTTGTATGTAGCATGACTGATAGGAATAAGTTAATTGCTACATAATGAATATAAACAACCTGTCGCTTCACACTACTTTTGTCCATTTGTGATTATGGGTTATTCAATTATTTTGAAACCAAAAAATGTACATTTTAATTGTTGTTTTCTTACACAGCATGTTACTTTTACTGCCTATCGTGATGGCACTGGCAATGCACTTCATAGAAAGACCAGCAAGAAAATAGCTGTGTTTCGGGGACCTGGATGTTGTAAATACGACAAAACAGAGTGGAGAAACAAAGTATTGGAAATACCTCCTGCGCCACCAAGTGGACTGAAGGGAGTCCATTTTATTGACATCAAGTATATGGTTGAGGTAAGTGAGACATTTTCTTTTTAATATTGAAGGTAACATCTTGAGTGCAATTCATTGCAATTAGCATGTGTTCATTCTAAAAAATCCTGTTATAGATATTTTCAACCCATGGTCATGCAAATGATAAGCATATTAAATATCATATTTTGGCAGCATGACATAATATAAACAAGCAATTCTTGTTGCCACTAGAGAATAGCGTCATTTCATCCAACATTAACATTAACAAGAACACTACTGATAAATACACATAAAATTTCAACCAAAATTGCTTTAGAAAAATCTGTTTTAGTTTTAAGGATATTGTTTGAAATACATGTATTGTATATTCTGCTTGTCTCAATCGAATGAATATGACATGTTGATATAAGATTCTAAATCAGTGAAAGGTATACCATTTTATTTTTGTTTTCGTAAGTTTAAGGCTGTTGTGCCACTCGCACCGTTTGACCTGCAAGTGAAATTACCAATTACAATCGGTTCAGTACCTTTGCAACAAATTCACGCACAACCTGATCAAAGAGCCGCATCACATGGTTCAGGGTGCGAAACACCTGAGGTTTCAGCTCAACCAGATGATGTACCAGTTCCTAACATACGTAAGTAATAGTTTGACTGTAAAATGGTGTTCTATCCTCTAATCTGATTACTATCTCCTTCAATCTCCGAATATTGCATAAAGTACGGTAAATTTTGTAATTTTTGGTCCAATAACTATACAAATTACTAGTAATTCCATCTTTTCATATGCTACATATAGGCCATTCAGTTACTTAGAATATTTATTTTCTATCAACACTCCAATGCAAAAAAGTGGGGTGTAAGCACTAAGCAGTGTTGAACCACAGTCCCTCTATCTATAGAGGGGATGTGGCTGAACTCACTAAAGTATATGTCAGTCCAACTAATCTTTATATGTAGTGGATTCTTAGTGTTGCGGCGTGTAACGAGTGCGCCGACTCTGAGGTGAAGTGTATAATAAGTGTATGCAGCGTAGGCTCAAGGCGTCAGTTAGGTGGCATATATTAAGTCCAGTGTAGTTAGTTGCTATTGGGTATGATTTGTATCTTCCTAGTAGGCTATACCGCCGAGAGCTATACGGTTTGTTGGTGCCGACTCATTGTCGACTCCACCAACTAAATCGGAGGCTGTGTAACATTGCGCGATAAGCTAAAGTACAAAATGTCGGAAATGGTGAGGTGTACTTTAAATTCCTCTAGCAACCGTGCGTGTAGAGTATGTTTAGGTTGTTTGGTAAACCCCAAAAACCGGCCGTGCATTTTTTCACCCAGTTTTCCACAATGTGTTATGCCAACGTTGCAGGCTGTTTGCGGCATACTTCGTCAGCGAAGTGACACACATTTATGTTGACCATGTTTTAACATTGTAATGAAATTATCCACTCTTAAATGTTATCACGAGTAACCTGTAACCTGGTTTTGTACCTACTGTACAAATTACGCCAATATCTCAAGATATTGGTGGTTTTACGCAATAATTCTTGAAATACTATTGAGAAATATAATAATTTGAAAAATTCCTGACGTTTCAGAAGTTGACTAAAACGCTTATGTGATATACATTCGATTCGAATAATATATTTAGAACTGTTGTGGCGTTGACAATGGAATTGTTCAGGCAATAGTGAGATCGCATCATAAACTCTATTATGTTTCACTCATTTTTCCCGGCTTGTTAAACTTGTTTGAATGGACTTCACAATTAGTAATTATGTTTGCAATAGATCTCCGAAACCGTAAATATAGTAATAGTGTCAAAAATAACTATATTAATAATAACTAATAACGCCATAGAGCGAACTAACTGTAATCGTTGTTGGAGAAAGCAGTCTTGAATACACGCTCACAATTCGTATGTTTTAAAATGTATACATGGGATAAAAAGAATATTAAATCGAAGAGTAGTAAAATTTATTTTCTTGTCGTCGAAGGCTCGGAACAAGAGAAATGTACAACAGATGTTCTTTAAAAATCTGATATTGAGGGTCACTCATGAGGTATCATCTATATTATCTCTTTTGATTTACAGCGCCGCCAAGTTATGAACAAGTGTACAGTGGTTGTCAGTCGATAAAAGATTCCGAAGACAACATCATATAATGACTTCGTGTATGGGGAGTTTGACTTTGTCCCATGATATACTTATTACAGCTTGGATGTACAAGAACAAACAACTCGAAAATAAATTCCTTTTTTTATCTGCCTCCTTTTGAATCTATTGTACATCAAGTCTCTCTTTTTTATACTTTAACTTGTATAAACACAATATATGTGTCTCAATAATAAATTAATAAACTAGTATGTCTCTTACCTTTTAGTTATGTAGCAGTTTATGATTTTTCGGTTGAAATAATATGTTATGTTATGTCATCTCGGGTTCTGAAGGGAAGTCCCTGGTATTTCTGTACTGGGAACTTAATTTCTTGGAACAATATTCACCGGCGGATCGAATGTTAGAAAATTTCACAACTTCAGCTAGAAAAGGAACAGTTGTATAATTTCTAGTCTGAATAATTTTAGACCCAAAGTACTGTGGCTGGATTATTCAAGTTTTCCGCATGTGGGACAACAACTGGTGGATCAGGGGTCCCAAAAAGAATCAAATTTGAAGCCTTGAAATTCTGATCAATTTGTTGCACAATTCTTTGTTAGTACATGTGAACGACAGTAAAACATAAACACATTCAACTGCTTACCTGTATATTTGGTTTTGGTATAAGGTTGAAATTACGAGTGTGCACAGTTGTGGTGAATATAGACATACATACCCACGGAACAAACACTGAACAAACATCATCTGTGGAATATGTGGTGATGTGCTTGGACGTAAACTATAATCTGGGTTGCGCTGGGTCACTAAAAACTACTTCAAATCCAGGGAAATTATGACGAAGACACTGGTATACTGGATTGAGAGTCAGGGGTACAGATGCAGACGTGCTGTTCAGTAATCCCTGCTGATCAACAGGAACCACTGAAGCTCAATGCCTGAACTACTCCCGTTGTACCAGTGTTACCAGTAGCAGCTGATAACAATGCCGATACTCCCTGGACAAATAGGACCAGTATAAATTGTAGTGCAGCTGCTTTGACTGTGTGCCAGATACGAAGGTACGCAACATTGTACATTGCTGTCCATTGGAGAGTGGAGTGTTCCCTGCAGCGTCGATCAAGTCTAATTTTATTTGTGTACTGTACATGTATACCCCCCCCCCCCGCTGGTTCCAGTGACCAGCATTCCTGTTATTTGTTTATTAAAGTACAGGAAACCGTACATATTGTATTGTGTTGTGTTGATTTGTTATAATCGTTACTGGTATATTTCTTTCTCTGCACAGCCTCAGTTGTGGTGATATACCCTCACCAAACGATCCCCACCCCGTGACAGCGGACAAGCGGATAGGGAGGAGACTTATAAGATAAGCATGCTACCAGAGACAAAGATTATTAGACCGGGATTAAAGACAAGTTCCCCGCTCCTGAATACGGCGTAGCGCCAAAAAGCCCCCCCCCCTCCCACCGAATTTAACGTCACAGTATCATAGCATATCGTATTGCATTGTATTGTATTATATGTTGGTATCAACTTCATTATTATATAGAGAATATTAGTGTGAGTTAATGAGATTACGGCTGGCTGTGCTAGCGTCATTGCAAGTAGGCTGTGCAAAACAAGGCAGAATTTTAACATTTCTATTTATTTCAAGCAAGTACTGTACAATTTTGCTTTGTGTACTTCGTTGTCAAGACAGTACTTCCAGTCCGCATATTTCATTTATTGATAATGGGCTACCGTTATTTTTACGCCAATTACCTTCTCATGGGTATACATTTGAGTATTGAACGATTGTTCACACGAAGCAGAAAACCATAATTTTGCTGTTTGTAATATGTTGATGGAGTATATTGGTGAACATAAAATGGTATACCTACATTTTTAGTACACTTGTAAAACATGACAAACCCGCTAAACAACCATACAAGAGGTTCCATATGCCAGTAATATGCGTAATTGTGGAGCATAAAAAACGTATAGATGAAACACTACCATTTGGCTGCAGCATGGCAGCCAATAACTATGTATGTTTCCCTCTGTTGCCATGACAAAGCGTACGGTAGATAATTATATGCAAATTGATAATTCATACGCAAACAGGAAATCAGCAGTGAAAAGTTTTCATGTATTCTATTTAGGTTAGTCAGATCCTATTAGTAACTCGTCCAATAGCGAAACATTGTTTTCTGATCATAGTAAGACACTCATTGTGCATTATACCACATCACCCGAAGACCCAAATTCCTGTGAACTGTTTGTCAAATACAGAATACCTATTTTTTAGTACAATTTTCTTTTCAAAATGTGGATGCAACGTATTGCGTTTTATGTATTGTTTTTGATTTGGTAACTTTGGACTAAACAGATTTTCTATTAGCTTCAGATCTTGATCAAAGTTTAGCACCCAGTTCATAGGAGTGCTTATATTGATTTTCTGACATCTTGTTTTCTGAAGAGATTTTAGGTTTGCAAATGTGTATCAGACTGTGCAAAAACTCTCTCCATGAGTTGGTTTGAAATACAGTCTAGTATTCCCATGAGATTTGGGAGATACATTACCAAGGATATAATTACAAGATAAATGAATTGCTTCATTGAACACATACAACAATGCACATTTCCACTGAGATCAGTGACCTTTGAATGCGTATCACCTGTGATCAGTCAGGTAGAAACAGTCAAAATATTTTATCAGATTTTCTCAATTTTGTCATACAGCACATCTGTTGTTCATACTCAGGGAAGACTTTATACTTTTATACTGATGAATAAGGTTTGATAAAGTTTGAAATAGAATTAGTAAAGTTATTGTGCACACAATGACAATTATTAACGACGACGACAACAACGACGACGATGACAACGAAAACGCCGGACAGAAATGTTTCCCTTAAAATTACCTTTCCCTTCCATCTTTGATGTTACGGGCATGGTAAAAAAATGACTTGTGGTTTTCGTAAATAACATAGCAAAATAAAAACTCTTCAAATTAACAAAACTGTACATAATGAGTATTTCATACAAAGCGACAAAAAGTCTTTTATAGATTCAACAAAAAATATGCTGAGATAGACTATCAATAACAAGTCATTGTTAATGACACAGTCCCCGTCCAACATTTTGTGATTTAACATATCAATTTCATGCTGATGAAGTCATTGAGATTAGATTGAAACCATTAATAGGAGATGGATTTGTAAAAAAAAATATGATTTAGTGCTTTTACACGAGAATTGGACATTGGGCATTCATATTGAATCAAATTACAAAAATAATGTTCATGTTGATGTATTTAATGGTATACTGTCTTTGTACAAAATTTAAACAGAAATGTTCATTGCATTCCAGGAAAAGTAGGCATGGCTATCATGAAAAACAAAATGGCCACCAGTCAGTCACATTAGTCTGAATCACAGAAAAAATAGACATGCAACTATAACCCAATATGTACGATCATCATACCAACTTTGATCCAAATCGGCCCTGTAATCTGTGAGAAACAGCTCTGGACATGTAAAAATTACGATTAGCGCTTTTACACGAAAATTGGTCATATTGAATTGAATTACAAAAATCATGTTGGTGCGGATGTATCTCTTGGTATACTATCTTTGTACAAAATTTAAACATAAACGTTCATTGCATTCAAGATAAAGTAGCATGGGAATCATGAAAAACAAGATGGCTGCCAGTCGGCCATATTTGTTCGAATGACGAAAAAAATTACGTGCACCTACAACCCAATATGTATGATCATCATACCAACTTTGATTCAATTCGGTCCAGTCATCTCCGAGAAACTGCTGCAGACACGTTTATGTATCAGAAATAGCAAATTTTACATCCAATCACAAAGTAACGCGTATATGTAAGACATTATGTATTGTCTTCATGTAAAGTTTGAATGAAATCCAGAAATGGGTGTTCGAGATATAGCTCTGGACGTACGTACGTACGGGGAACTAAAAAAAACGTTACACATACATTCTGTGGGATGCCCTGAAAACAAACATCGTCTCATCAGCATGTGAAAATGGTGTTTTCACCACCCCCTTCACCATTCCAACCAGTAACAAGTGAGAATGTTCAAATGTTCAAGTAGTCATTATCTCGGGATATATCGGGCGTGTCAGTAAATAGTAAACCCGGTTGTTGCATCAGACTCATTATCAGTAGACCCAAGTCCAAATCCTGTGTTGAACAAAAAGGATCAACCCCTACCCTGGGTGAGTGTGCCACAGACTAAATGGGAAGGCCAATTCCACTGACCGAGATTCATTCACTAACAGATGGGAGGGGAACCTTTCTTAAGGTCTGCAGGTGGTTTGTGTTTGACCGGACCTGGTTGACGCTAAGAAAGATCATTGAATTGCCCCTTGATAGAGAAATAGCCGCACAGCTCTGTCATGTATTCCAAAATGTGAATATAACCAAAAATGCTTTATATGTCAGCACACTTGCAATTTGAAACTGTAGTAAACACGGTTGGCCGAATCGTCCGAATCGCACGGTCCCGTGTCCTCGACCTATAGACCTCTACACGATACCGTGCGGGATCGCATAGGCTAATTGCGTATCTTAAGCAGTGAGATCTGATTGAGCGCGCCTCGAAACAAGACGCCCAATCAGTTTGGACGTACCAAATTATAAAACAAAATTACACTTCCTGTTTTTGTCGCGTTGGAGACATCCTTCCCACACAAAACTGCGTCGATTGCCTGTACCTGACGAGGCTTGAGGCCACTAACAACGAAAACCTTCGCAATTTTATCATCACAAATATCACGATTCATGGGCGCCGCCATTTTGTTCAAAATGAAACGCCAAAGAGGGATTTGTAACACGCAAACTGATTGGACAATGATTAGTCGCAACTGACTACTGGGGGCGCTGTTAGAATATGCATATTTGATGATCGTTCTGCCAAGGTCTGTTTAGAGGCTTGGCCGAATAATTTTAGACCTTGGCTAGCGAAGATGGATTGGCCTTGACAATTACGCTGCACAAGATCGCAAGGCTGGCCAAAGGCAATGGGACGAATTGACTGTGAATCCTGCTAATAGAAACAGATATTTGCTACTTGCGACTTACGATTTGTGACTCCATCATAAGGATTAAAAACAAAATACTTGTTGATATATGATTTATATTCGATAAAAGTCAAACTAAATCTTACCGTTAGGATATTTAATTGGCGGCAGCATGTAAAGATCATAATGTCCTTCTTTTCTATATTTCACCCCTATAGTTGGCATGTCTTTCAATCTTTTAGCATCTTCTGGTGTAAGCTCTGCAAAGGCCTGAGTCTTAGAATATAATGTAACGTCTAACTCCTTGCCAGGTGGTAACAAATGTTTGATTGATGTGAAGGCACCTGTAGTTAACAGCACTTTCCTAGCACGCATGATGTTGCCTTTGTCTGAATCAACTTCATCACATTGCCGACAGTTGATTGGTTACATTCGGTCACATTATTAATGATGTCGTCAATGATGTCACATCCTTGCTGTCGAGCAGCAGTTTGCTGTGATAATACCTGTTTCCTTCCACTGACATATCCAACGAGTTTTACCTCAAGTATGGCCTCGTCGTGTGGGCGTATTGACAAAATAATCATACCGCTCAGCAAGTTTACTTTTATCCAGAATGTCTAATTTCTTTCCAAATCTCTCTGCAATGTTTTTCATAACTGAAATGTAGTGATGTTTATCTTTCACATTAATCGTCATATAGCCAACATCTGTGAAAAAGCGTGTACCTGCAATAAACAATCCTATCAAATCAAACATTGTTTGCCTACAAGAATATGTAATTGTTGCTAAACATTAAACTGTGACTTGTATCAAGTATACTGTGTCTACTAATAAAGCAATATACTATTCAAAATACAAACCAACTTCAACCTGTTTCCTGCATTAAATTAACATAAAATATTATATATAAAATATCTTTAATTAATTAGATATGTTGTACGTAATATTTTCACATATTCAATATATTGTTACATATGTTATTCAAACAGGCTAAATGGTGTTGACGTGGCTGTTCTTATTATGATATTATCATTGCTAGATACATCAGGACATCATGACGAAACAAAATAAATAGCAAGACATACCAGTTTTTTGTTGAATTCCCTCATATCGTGAAATTGATCTGTTACATAACACAGCCCACAATAAATCTGGCGTCATTGTTTTTACTAAACGTCCTTCATCATAATGAGAAGAAAAGATTGTGCGTTCGGGGTTTTCCGCGAGATTCTAAAATGAAATGAATCATTTCAACTCAACGTGCGTCTATTGCTATACTTCATATAACATGATTGGCCCATTTCCACCAATCAGACAGCAGGATGTTAATGTCAACGTAATTTGAAATGTCAACGTCGTCATTTAGAACGGGAATTTGTAGCAAGGAACTGCATAAAACTTTTGTAGCAAACGTCTCATTGATTATATGTAGAATAGAATCTGTAAATAGAGATGATAAAAGTATTCCTGCGTAAAGTGAATGCAATACTATTTGATGTTTACTGAACAGAAAACATATATAAACATACCGAGTTTTACTCTACTGTAAAGTGCTTGATATTCACATATATTCGTTATTTTCACTGTTTGGGGGGAAACGAAAATTGTCCTATATCATTGGAAAATAAGTTCCGCACAAAACAGCAAAAGGAATTCCAGACAAACACACACAATTTCTGTGGCGAGATTGATAATGAAATAAATAATCAACATGATTTCAGATATGTTAGAAGCCCGTGACCTTTGTATAGGTTGCTTATAATTCAATAACCACGGTATGATGAATAGATAACATACGACAGTGAATATGTAATAGGGCGAATACATATCATGATATGGCAAATGAATATCAAAGTATGGTGATGCAATGCATGTCATGATGTGGTGAAAATATACCTTCATATGGTGAATGCACACCACAATATATAGATCAGATACGATATGAATGGATATCATGAAATGCTGTATGAACATTAATATGGGGTGAATGCACATCAGAATATGGTGAATAATGTGATATATGGTGAATTGGTATATGGTGAACTATTTTTGTGTATCAAATGAATTGATACCATACATCATATGTCGGATGATATATATATGTAATTTGATACTAAATGAGGTGGATATCATGATATAGTAAAGGTATATCATGAGATGGTGAATCGATATATATGTAATAACTCAAAATCTTGTATGGGTTGATTGTCATTCATTACCTTGTGTTTTTAACATTGCTACATCAGTGGTTATATGTGTGACAATGAAAACGGTAATGGATATATCAGAATATGATGATTGTACCTCATAATATGGTGAAGGAATATAATACAGTAACAGCGAATGGATAAATGACATCAAAGTATGGTAATGGGATGGATTTCATGACATGGTGAACATATACCACGATATGATGACAATAAACTATGTATCAGATGAAGAGATAACATAATGATACTTCACGAATAAACGAGGAAGCCTGCATTGGAAATAATGGCCTTCCAACCCTAAGCTGTTGACTTCAATTGGTGAAATTGAGAACTGAATAATAGATTGGTTTTACCCAGTAATGAATTGGTTTGTTAATAGAATTGAATGATAAACCAATATTGTGAATGGAAATCATGTGTCTGAATTGCTAAACCAATATTGGGAATGGATATGATATATTGGTAAATTAGTATAACAAGATGTGAAAAGATATGATATGGTGAAGGCAGACATCAAATTAAAACCTTTGATCTCCCATTTGTGCTCAGTACATAGGTTTATAAAAACAACTTACCTGAGGTTCTTTGGGTCCAATTAAGCATATTTTAGCAGATGGTGATATAATAGCTGCAGCAGAACCGATAAGACCAGCTCCAACAATACACAAGTCATATACTACACTAACCATGATTGTGAATCAGAACTCATTGAAAACTGGAAAATACAATTGAATAACACATCTGTATCTCATTATTGAAACCATTGCACATTCAAGACTAGTGTATATTTTTTGGAAATTCAAATTTATATATAATATATAATTTATATATATTTATATATAGAAAATAACTGTTAAGACCTTAGGGCCTTCTATGCGCCATTTGCATATTTATGAGTAAATGGTTTAATTGAGGGCGCTCTCCTCATAACAATAAATTCGTTTAGCAATATTTGATTTCACCCATGTGTCCGTCATATGTTATTATATATAAAGTGATAATTAACGACAGCGGGATGATGTTCTTCACACACATCACACAACACAATTTCCAATTTAATGTTAATAAACAATGTATATTACCCGCATATATTGTATAATACAGCCATATCGAACATTTATGGACTTAATTTGACGATCAAAAATCGCCTGTTTGTTACCTACGACCAAGAAGCCGCAAGAAATGACATTAATGAAACAATAAAAAGATAGACAAGGAATGGTCAGCAACCTATATACAATTTTGAAGACTGAAAGGTCCAGACATTGTTATTCTTGTTACTGGTTACCACACACAATAGTTAAAATTATTAAAATAATCAAAATAAAACCATAACATGTGTGACAATGTTAAAAATAAACAACAAATAAACAAAATTTGGAAATAAATTTGTAATGCAAGACGACAGTCAATACACAAACATAGTACTGTCCTACTTTATCTCTAATTGTTACGTGAACAAACTGAACGCCACATACCTGGTCCAGTTGCACAGACCAGGTGGGACACTACTGGCAATATTTTCTACGCTGCTTTCAACTAACTCACCAAAACCCACCTAATAGTATATACATGTACTACCATAGTATATATAATATTATACCATATGGCAATGAAACTAAAAATTCGCATTCCAGCTCAGCAGCCAATCAGCGACGGTCAAACGCTCAGATGACAATTTCGGTTTCAAATACCCCGGCTTAGTGTTCTATGTTCTTAGCGTGATTAGGTGTTCGCATGCAAGCGATTTTTCCACACAAAAACGACAAATTAGGCCGAATGTTGTTATCGGTTGGCTTAATATAATCCCAACGGACCGTATTTTTGTGAAAGATTGGTATTTGTGTCCTGATTTGTAGGAATCTGAAAAACGCGTTTCACAACTTGTATCTTATTTAGTTGTATGCGTCATTCAAGATGGCGGCCCCCATTTAGTAAATATTGTATTTATTTTATTATCACAGCCTTTTTTACAACAGTAATGTTAAACATGTAAAATCAAATGTCATTATTAATTTAGTTCTGCATGTTGTGAAATTATGTAATCTTATTAATTTATTTTCTGTGAAATGTCAATAATACATTTGATCTGTGTTAGTTTTAGAACGAATCAACTCGGAGAAAAGATACGTATTCACAAAAACATGGACACGTTAAACCAAAGTAAGCCGGTAGAGGGCGTTGTATTCTTCAAAGGTCGCCTGACATGTTTAAAGTAGTTATAATAGATCTTTGTTTGCGCCGATTTTCACACAAAATCATGGTCGGGAATGCTTTTTTCGTGATGAAGAAGAAGCTTATTCAACAATACCTCGCTGTGACGTTCACAATGAGATCGCCTGCACTCTGAACAAATCATATTACTACGTGACTATGGCGGGGAGGGGGTAGTAGAAACCAGAGTGTATGCATGAGTAAACTTGTACCGCTTTTTTGGAAACTGTAGCTGTTACTTTACCTCAAACTGAGCACTCACTGTAACCGGCATTGGCGACTACCCCCCCCCCCCAAGTGGTCGTTTCGCTCCGTCCTGGATTTACCGGTAGTATATGTTGTCATAGTTGAATTCGAACTTGTATTTTTAACCTGTGGCTTATGATGTGTTGTCAATTTGCCAATAACCGAAACACTGTTGTAGTACAAATTCCGGTAAAATACAAGTAGTCCTTAGAGATGAGACGAGTAACGAAAATTACACTTAATATACACTTGGTTATATATCCTGACAACGACGGCAACAGCGCGCGTGTTTGAAAGGAACGAAGGGCTGTACTTTTGATTTATACTGCCGGGTAAAAAGTCGGCTGAGGGAATCGAACCCACAAACTCCATGACTCGAGGGGATTAAGTAATGTGCTTGGCCTTGGAGTAATGAACTCACCCATATAAATAACAGTGAAATACTAGTAAAATATACAGGTTTTACAGACAATTATATAAACAAGTATAGCTGGTTCAGTTTGTGTCACAAACTGATGTGTGTACATTTGTGTGAATGATTGTGTTATTAAAATAGAATATTGAATTAGAAAATAAAACGAAATAAATAAGCGATTTAATAGAATGTCGCGCAAAGTTATGATCGTGTTTCTCGAACGAAGTCTTGAATAATAATAATGAGAAGCGTCTTACCAAAATTTCAATCTTTTGAAAAGCTGGGATAATGTGTCTAGTTTTTTCGATTTTTGAAAAATGAATAAAAAAATAAAAAAAATCCCCTTCTTGCTACTTTAAACCATGGTTCATTTTACAAGCTGTGCACATGATCCGTTTGCACAATGTGATTAGCGTGTTTGTCATTAACCTTATTTATTCAAAATGTATTTATTGAAAACTATGCAGCATTGATGACGAGACCACTCTTTAAGTGAAGCCATTTTCGTTGAAGTCTCTGCAGAAGACGAAAATTCACAAGTAAAAAGTTCAAATTACAGACACATATTCAAAGCAACTAGATTAGACTAACACAGAACCATACGGTATGGTCGAATTGTGGGTTTACATTATTTCAATTTCGAACAATTTCTGACAGGAAATGCGTATTTCACAACATATTGTCACACGTCATCTGAGTTACGAGCTTGGAAACTAAAAGCCGACAATTCATGACCTACACAAGAGACACAATTCCAGTTCGTATTAAACCCCAATTAATTAAAGCATAAACTCGTTTTCTAAGGCATGCCCCATACAGAGTCCCTCACCCCAATCGCATCATACACAACCCATGCTCATTGTTATGGTAATTATAAACATTGTTGCTTTTTTCAGTCATAGAAGATGTTATTGCCGTGGACAAAACTTCACAATTTGTTTGCTGATTTGAAAAAGTATATTACATCAAGGCTGTAGCGGTAGATTTCGGGGAGAGAACAACCGCTCACGGTGTTGGTCAATTCACCGCAGCGACGTCGTTGGTTGTACGATTAATCTAGCACGTCATATGTTTCCTTATGTGGGGAATATTTCTTTGGCAGGGCTCGCTCGAAGTGAAAAATACTTTAATTAGGATGTGATGTACAATATCGCTGTGGTTTTTAGAGGACTTCCATTTCCAGCTGTCATGATATGTAACTTAAATCCGTTACGGCAATCCAAGCTTGGTGACCTGGGAACGGAATATTTAGAGATATTGAGATTTTTAGATTTTGATACCACGGATGACAGCCAATCTTCAGAATTTGACTGGAATGTCAAAATTGTGAGTAATGTCATTGATTGTATATATACCTTAGTCATAGTGGGATGGCGGTGATGTAGACATATTAGTAAGTAGGTTGCCCGTTATAATTGCGTCTCTGGCTAATAACGTATTTTCTCCATGACAGCCTGTTGATGGCGACTGGGACGACGATTCAAATTTCTTCGATGGGTTCGAGGACGAGTACGCAGCCGAGATGAATATTACCAGAATCATGTCAATACTAGATCCAAGTCTAAGAAAATCAGTCGGTCACCAATCCAAAGATTTCATTCAAGGGTATATTTTTAATGGCGGAAAGTGCTCAACTGCATACGTATTTATTACATAATATGCGGCCCGTGTTCCTAAGATGGTTACATGCTATATCATATATGATATAGGTACCTGCACGTTTAATTGTGGCTTCTCGTATTTAAAATGCACAGTAAGTTAAAATCCAACAGTATATGTGAGCAACCTGAACAACAGTGTATTGGACAGCAGCAGCGGTAAATTATGGTAAACCAGCTTAGTGTTATTGGCTACCCTAGGCAAGTTTTGCAAAGATAATATTGATAATTTGTACATTACACGCGTCTCCAGACTCGCGATGAACATGCAACAAACACTTTTTGTCTTTGATTGGTAATAATTAATATAGTTTGCTATTGGTATTTGATTGAGTTCGCCAAAATTGCCACGCAAATTGACATTGTGATCGCATTCATTGACATATTATGTACAATATTTTATTTACAGTAACTTTACGTCAGTACTCAATTCCAAATATGTTAATTGTATTGACGACAGTGAGATCCTCTCGACCGTCCGTTCTGGTCCTACAAGGGGTACATTGTATGTATTCGCTTGAACAAAATATTTCCTACCATACTACGTGTAAAGGAGTTCCAGTCCATTAGATCAAACTATTTTTGGAGTATCAAGGTAGGCCTGCTACAGACACTCGTGTCTTCCCCTGAATATTTACCCAAGCTTCTTTCGTGCATAGATACATCTACATACCTATAAAATATCATTGCAGATCCTTTTAAAGTGCACCAGTCCTTGGACTAATGAAATACGTCATCCACTAGTCCATAATTAACTAATTTATATGTTTTTATTCACATTATGGAGAAAAACAAAATATTTACTTATATTCGAATCTGCACATATAAACGCAGTCCCAGATCCTGCACTATCACCGATTCAACTAATTTTACTATAATAGCAGAATCCATGGCCTGTGTTTTGAGTGGGTAGCCAACAACTGAATGCAAATAACGCCAACTGCCAACAAATGACGCAGCGGATTAATACATGCGTGTACGTAACGTTTATTACGATATTGCACAGGGAGATTGGTCGTACTAAGTGAACGTGCTGCGTAGTGACTCCACGTTATATGTTATATAAATAGCAATGAATATAACTAACATTTGAAGAAAAGGCACTGCGGCATTTGGAAAAATCGTTATAGTTGAAAAAATACCCATTAGATCAGCGGTACTGTCGACAGTCTAGAATAAACCAGTTACTCGATTTCCTTCAGTGCCTCTAGTATGGCGTTTCTATCTATTAGTTGTGCGAGTGCTATCAGTTGCCCCAAAATTACCTGTAAGCTGTATTGCCCCTAGCAGTCTGCCTGTTTACATGTAGTTTCTGTCGGATATGTGTTGTAACAGCCGATGCTTTTGAGTGCTTTGATGCACTGAAGCCAAATACCGTTCACTTTTCAATGGATATTTACTAACGATCAATGTAACCCAACATTCATTCAAGTGATGACAGAATACCTAGGCAATGGATGGTCAGCCATACTTACTCTCGACTTTTGCCAGAGACCAAACATTTTGTTGCATTAAATCAAAGTCCCTCCGAGGGATTGTGATTAAATTAAGGTCCAGCTATATTGTAAGCGGTCTTGGGCGTCATACATTGAATGTCATGAATCATTTTTTATGCGGATTTATAAAAAAAAAATATGGAAGAAAGAACCTAGCGCTTGATTCAAATCCAAAGGATAGACTTTCATTAGCTACTAGTATATAAGCCGTTTGGTAACGCACATTACTAATGAATGGGTTTCATTCAATCATTGGCCGAGATACTGCTATGCACCCGTTAACCACTCCCCCACCCCCGCGATTGTTAGTTATTTCAAATATTTATGTTTCCATGGAATTCACTGCATTAAGAGTGTATAATAAATCATATAGATTATGATTACATGTATAATAATAGTAACTCTGATATTAATATAGAGAAATTCATGTAAATGCTTTGCAGTATTACCCCTGGTTAATTGGTTATATTACCGTCCCTCAACACGGGACGGTGGTTATATGAATCGTTGAAGTCTCGGAGAACATTCAATTTGAGGTGCTCAAGGTACATCGGGGCTCAACACACCTGTAATAATCACTCCCACGTCAGTTACCCATATATTTCTTTGAAGAGAAGCACAGAAGGAATCGAGTGCTCAACAACATAGAACTGACAATATCCAAAACATCAACGTTCTAGCCGCTGTTTCGGGATACTCCCTATGAATTATCCAATGCTGGAATACATTGTTGTCGACAAGTGAGTTTTAAATTATTGTTATTGTCTTGTAACTTCTTATTTCTCTAGGTCTGACTTTGACGTTATTTATAGAACAGGACGAGTATTTGACTGATTATACCGAAAACGCCAGAGCAGTTATTTTCGTCCATCCACATTCAATTGCCGCATTTCCCGAAGAGCAGGGTATTGAAGTCCCACCAGGATTCTCAACGTCAATAGGAGTGAGACTGGTGAGTGTACTTTAATGATATTAACAGCCAATTCCGTGTTTAGTTTTGGTTCCTGTTGGTTTGCATTTGTTGAGCATTTTTTTTATGGGGGGGGGGGGGAGGTCCAAACTTTAAAATCGCCAGACTAAGTTAATGATTTTTTTATATTATACAAAAACAAATTGAATACATTTTTCAACGGGGGTCCGGACCCCAAGAACCCCCCCCCCCATCCCCCAAGATGTTCTCACAAATGTTCTCACTCTTGCCAACATCCGAAAACTACCGATTAATACTCTTATATTCACAATCGACGAGACAACAGTTCCATGCGACGTATACAGCGCGCGTGAAAACACTGTTTGATGACATGAAACTCAAAGATGTGTTGCAGGACGACTGTGATGAATGTGTTCACGCATTCTTTTGATAATTGATAATTTGCATAACCATCCACTGACAAAGAATTTTGCTAATGCTCATAATTAAAATGGCTGTAACACTCCGAAATTTAAACCTATTACTGTTTTGTAAAATATTAAATATAGTGCATAACACGGAAATTCATCACCATGACTGCCTTATTTAGTCTTGCTAAGCATTCGAAAGAGAAAATATTTGTACCTGTTTTCAATATTTTGAAATCGTTTTTGAGTATGTTCCACTATTCACAAAGCTGCAGTAATTTCAACAATCTGTAGCGAAGACTGTTTGACCTTAACCAAAGACATCTTTTTCTAATGTCTTTGCTTTAACATAACTGGATGGAATCAATGTCGCCAACATTGCCAACATTACAACCATCTCAATGAGTATCCAAGTTCACGGCGGATAAAGAGCCCTAGGGTTCCTGGTGGAAATTTGCAATAACCATTTATTATGATACGTTTAGACACGTTTTAAGCATTCAGATTACAAGCTATGATACTATTTTGAAAGTTCGTCGCGTCTCTCCCGGTAAAGGAGATACTCCCATAGTTGAAGTATATCATTTGCACAGCCGAGCTGAACTTTTTAACTCCCATCTTTTAGATTGTTGGCCATTTTAGTAACACAAATGATCATTTCCACCCCAAAATCCAGGGGAGAACCGCACCGGGCGTCCGCCGATAGTTTTGCCACTCACGCGATTCTTCAGCACGCGATAGCGTAATTGAAGGTAGAATTGTAAATCCTGGCAAAACTATTTTGACTTTTGACCACACTGAAATCTGTTGAAAAGCGAAAAAATAATTTCACCATAGAAACTGAAACCAGGGTAATTTTACTGTTTCTTTAAATCTATGTAGTTTTCTTTATATTTCTTGTTACCACGGGACCGTGCGTTATTTATTATGGTAACCCGTATTTGTGACGTCATGGAAAAGTTTTGGTCTCATGATTGACGCCTGTTGAGACGCGCTGCAGTGATTGGCGCGTCCCAGGATGTCACGCCACTCCGCGCGCAAGAGAAGAAGAGGCAGGACAGAGACAAAGATGGCAGCAGCCGAAAGCGGGATTGTGTTGAAACCGTGAACACGAACGTGTTCCGGAAAGCATCAAGTCGGCCTACGAAAAGCTAGGAAAGAACTGAGTTCAGGGTGTTGCAGCCCACGGACGAGTTTATGTTACTCCCGTAAGAAATCAAAGTGACTGTCGAACTTGCTTTGCACCAAATTTGTGGATGTACAGCGTTGGACTGTTTCGTCGATGACCGTATTGATGCGACCCAGGAACTGAACGATAGGCGGTGAGTGATCTTTTGCAACGTATGGCTCAAGGAACTTGCCGTACATCAGATCGTAGAGCCTAGAATCATCGGGAGTAGTTGTGATTTCCTGAGGGTGACCGTGTTCTCTGGCGACGCCATTGCGTCATCGCTGATTATACTTGCCTCGTGGTCAGCGAATTGTAGGGACTGTACAGAACGTTGCGAACTGGTTGGCGATTTTGTTGACATAAGTTTATTATTGTATTACGTATCATTTTATGAGAACTGACGATAGCGGTAAAGCTATTGTGTTCTCGCTGTAAAATTTCTGTAAAGCACGTATTTGACAACATGCACAAATAAATTGTTACCGTGGTTATGAATTGGGTATTGTGCAGAGATGTTTCATTCAAGTTGTACGTGTGTATCAATGTCTTACATTGTGAAGCATTATATGTATGTATCCCAATTTAAAAGGTGATTAAATTCGTTTTCATCTCAATGTGTCAAAGTGATGAAAAGTGATTTGTCCTACACATAGCAATAAACACTAGTTCATTCAACGGAGCTATTCGTCGAAAAATCTGATTCAAAATGAATTTCTTCAGGCACATTTTATAGCGGACTAGAGCCAGAGATTTAAGATGTTAAGATTTTGTTGTTTTATAATTTGGGATATGTTCATTTTTAAGAAAGTGAGAAGAAAATCTCTGTCAATGTATTCAGGATAATAGAGCCAGGAGAAAATTTTCATAGAAATTTCAAATATGTTTGTGATGTTGCGTTTTTGCGTTCATTTCATATATTACAGGCGTCTCAGTTCATGTTTACAACAAGCTCTGATCGATACGTGTTTGTGCTATGAACCAATGTTACCACATTCAGCCGATGTCGAAATGTGCAGCAAGGTATCCGGTGGTAGTAAGTAAATCTAATATTTGCGAGCTCTTACGTCACGTCGCATTTCTGTCCATCATACTTGTTCAGTCTCGTTCGTCATTCAATACTCACTAAAAAGTCCACATCGAATCGTCAAACATAATGTCATGTGCACCAGCAACGCTCAAATGCTCTGTCATAAACAATTATATTTGTCAACATTTAATATTAAGTGTACCATACTCTGGGGGTCGCATACGCGGCCATTGCGTCCTAGGCAACCGTGACAATAACAACACACGCTAATTCACTGGTATACATGTTAGACCAAGAACAAAAAATATGTGTTCCTGTAGCGCGTGGACGCCAGTCCAGAAGGGCTGCCTAAAACTCTTTTTAGCGTATATTTCAACTAACACAAACCAATCTTGGAAATTGCAGCAACGTGTCAAGCAGGTGTCACGAACCAACACACCAGAAATCAGCTAGGCTGCACGGATACATGTCCTCCTTCTTGCAAGTAAGTATATGATCCCGATAACAGACACTACATGTACGAGTATGTATATCAGCTCTACTACGTCATTGCAGTGCGTCATCATTTAAGTACATTGCGTGTTCGACATGATTTCATATTTTGATAGAATGCTGCTCTTGTGTTTTTGACATATTTTACCGTATATATAATCAGTGGCAGTATTTTGCGCAATAATTATTTGTTTTAGTATTCGTGGACTTTAACAGTGGTATCCATAGGCCACAGTGAAAACATGTAAAACTCATTTTAAATAATGTCATTTTTATAATACTTCTAGACTTAAAGTACACTGCAATATGCTATGTATCATTTGTTTGCCCTATGTCATCGATAAACAATTTAATTATTGAGACGTTTCCTACCCATGGATAACAAATTGAATGTTTAAATTTCACAAAACATACAAATCATGTTATTTTCACTCCTTTGTTTACATAAATTTTATCCGAGCCGAATAGTACCCCTTAGTTTTATCATTTTCTCAATCCATGAAATGTCACATATGTGGAAAAGAACATTATTTTTAAAATAATTAACTTTTGAGCAGTGTTTCCTGCACTAAGATCGTTTGTGGGAATTCGACTTATCCAATATATAAGAGCGAACTAATTGTATCACGTTTTGTTGTTGATATAGACGAGATATGTTGTCGAGATATTTTGTTAAAAGAAAAACTGTCGAAAAAAATTACTATTTTGGATCTGTTGCCACAGAAACCCATGTTAAAGTATTATTTTATAAAAAGTTGGGATCGATTTGACTCAAGGTACCTTCAGTTTTTTCAAACTTATTTTTCATAGCATCGTAAATTCAGAAAATCTGTTGTACATAACTACATTTCAAAAAAGTTATTTAAAAAAATACTAAAAAAGCGGATTGCTGAGCAACTTAGGTGGTTAACAAAAAAAGTAGGTACACCCGAATATTCAAAGTCTTGTCACGCTACATCGAGCGAATAGCCATTTATCAATGATCATTATTTACAGTACAATAATACAATGTATAAATAACTACCAAGTGCCCTGTAACCGGCGCACAAAGCCTTGTAGAAAACACCAGAGCTAAAAAAATACAATGAAGGAATAAAAAAAGCCTGGAAATCTACACTCGTCACATGCTGAATGCGCCTGAGGGAGGGTGCCGGGTTTCAACCTAATACATTCTAATTTATCAAAAAATAAAACGTGCTTGCCGAGAGCTCTTGAAATGATACACATTTGCCGAGCTGTTGGCAGTGACGTGGAAACGCCTACACTGACCAAGTCGCACAATACACTACCACAAGCCAATGCGGTATGCCAAATGCGCCCTCTAACAGGTGCCATCAAAACATCTATTTCTGGCTTACGTTGTACCGCAAGAAATACCATTAAGCATCGAGTGAGGTAGATTCTTTTATTGGTGTCATTTGTGTGTTCTAAAAGTGCAAAGGCCACATCGACTTGGTCTTCTATTTATTTTCTCCTCTATTGATGGTTTCCCATATTCCAATACCCGAGACTTTGGGCAGACATCAACTTACACTACACTACATCTTCCCCAGAATCAAAGTTGTTAGCTGAAATGCTTCCATAGAGTGATAGATCGATTGGTTGTCTAAAGTTTTCTGGGCTTAATGTTAGTGTTGAGGAGTAGGTATGAGCAGGGTTTGAGCGCATTACGATGGACTGCTGGCCCTTTGTTATGTGACTAAGGCCGTTTCTTAAGACAAGTACTCGCCTGGAAGTAGTTGATTTGAGTTTGTTTTGAGGTTGTAGTTCTTCTTCTGCCTTAGTCTATCTGGCTTAACCTGTTCGAGTGTTGCTTGTATAAAGTCAGAACGTTTCATTTGACTTTGATAATTAGATACGAACCCTACTGGAAGACGAGGATTGTGATCGAACATTTGGAAGAAATGTGCATACCCTACATACTCGTGAATTGTGCAATTATCTAGAATTGTCCTTGATATTGATCCAGACATCAAAGGCTTCATCAAAATCGAAACTGTATGTCAGGCCCCTTTACAGAAGTCATGGCAAGATCATTAACATAACGAACTATTGATAAATTTGTATGTATTGTTTTAATTAAATTGTACTAAGAAGATCCCTCTCACAACGGACAGTTGAAACTGGACAGGCATATGTTGTGGACCTAGCACACAGAAGGAATCCATCAGTCTACCATCAGGAAACCACTCTTGAAGGTGTTTGAAAATTTCATTTTGAATTTGACAGTGTCTCTGATTTCCAGTGATGTAAACAACGACTTTCCTTCAATTTGTGGCTCACCAGGAATAGAATCTTAAGTTGTTTGAATGTTCTGCTAGGTCATTCTATTTTGCACTTTTTCTGACTTTCCGGAAGTAAGCACATTTATCAGGTTGGCATCGTAACAAAATTTGCAATTAAATAACCCGTTCGTTTTGTCATGCAGTAGACAAGGAGATTCTTCAATCCACCCTCATTGGATAGATCGCAATACATTTCTATTATATTCTTTATTGTGTTTCTGTAATCTAGAACAATTTCTGATTCATCTTCAACAGAATTTCTACACACAACAAATAAAAATAAACCGAGTGTCTAGCAGACGTTTTTGCCTTTTGCTGCCATTGCTGATATGACGACGTCGATTTTAATTCTACTAACGTAACGTCACAACTCTCATGAGACATTACACGAGAACATGACATTTAAACAGAACTCTCGCTCTCTCTCCCCCCCCCCCTCTGCGTGCGTGTGTCTGTTCACCGATATCTAATGAAAATGAAACTTACACCCAGTATATTAATTATTCACTATGTATAATGGGTTCATTTGGTCACATTAATATGCATAAGTGTAATATCTCAAGCACTGTTACAGATAAGGACATGCAACTAGTGCTATAATGGAGACATAACTAATATCTCAGACAAAAGGCAAGTCTGTCGTCATAATAAGACATAATTTTTGCATGAGATTAATACAATTATTGCTTCATGTAAATTGGAGATTAACATTGGAAGTTCTAATATAGTATAACAGCATTCCTTAATTGCACTTCCTGTCTCCAATACTCAATAGGATTTTGGAAGCTTTCTTTGATTATTATTTATTGGCTTCTCTAAAATTTTGTTCACCAGGTTCGTCTTCTAATTCAGACTTTAATTAATGAAAACAAAAACTGTTGAACTGATGGTGCACAATCTGATTAAAATCTGATGTATTGTACGGCGTATATTTTATTTTATATATTTATTTTCCTTTTACAGTTTCAAAACAAAATTTTGTTTATTTTTGTTATGTACTTGTGATTGATATATTTCGTTATATTCGAACATATAGCAAATGATCAGAAAACATTTGTTTTGCTCCAATATTCAGCGTGGACACTATGTGCTGCTGGCCGTTATACAATTTAAAATCAGTTTGAGATTTAATTGTGTATTGTTTACTATAGCTGTTTACAGTTTTCTAATCATTGTGATTTACTTAGTTTTTGTTTCTATTCTAGTTAATTATGCTTAATTATTAGTGTTAGGTGTAATTTTGAAGCGATGACCGAATAAACGAACCTTGACTGGCGAAGATGCATCAAAAAGTGTACAAATTTGTTGGAAATGAAAAAAAAAATATTCAATGTAATGAAAAAAATGTAAAATGCCGTGGAATCTCTTTCGTAAATAAAAAATATACTAGTAATTTTCTATTAATTTATTATGAGTCATAAATTGATTGCCCGTAGTGTATTGCTAAACTGAAAAAACGAATTTCAAAAATGTTAATACCAAAGCGAGAAACTGACACTTTCTCGCAGCTCATCTACATTTAATATAACCCACACCTATTCCCTGGCCAACCTTCATGATTGCGATGAAATGATTGACTTCACAATGAAACAGACATTACACACCAAGATATTTATCCTGTACATTGTAACTGCTTATTAATTATTTACTCCAAAAAGTACGCCGTCGGCCAATATAGTAGGCCAGATGTGATTGGCTGTAGCTTATACGAGATTCGAACGTTATTTATATAGGCATTGGATCAGATCCCAGTTGGCTTTGACGATGAAAACCTTTCCAAAAATTGTCTGCAAATAAATAATAAATTTAAATAAAATGAAATAAAGAAAAGGAAAATGTATATTAAAAAGAAATAATTAAACATAAATTTAAAAAAAAAAAAAACAGTCTTATTTTAATCAGATTGCCTAACAGTATTGCTTATTATTAATAAGAATATATGTAAACTTCAAGTTTGTTTTATCATGAATACATTTGTTACGTACAAATGGACCAAGTTTTCCAGAACACAAGTTGACCTATCATGGTGTCCTTTGACCTGATAGGTAGACAGAGACAGTTTCTGAGCATTCATATGAAAATTTGTGCTTACAACTGGTTTTTAATTCGTGTCGAAAACGTGCACAGAATGGTTGCAAAACGCCGCACCATTATTATCAAAGTTGAAGTGTGAATCATTGAAAACTATGTTGTTTAACAGTTCTTTCACAATGAATTTATCCTGTATTTCTGTATAAACTGTCTCTAACAATTCATTTATTATCGACAGACGTATTATTCCATGTTAAAATATTCCAGGTGTGATCCTGATAAAAGAAAACACGGAAACAATATTAGAATACGAAACTGAATACAAAGAAAGCCTATGTCGATACAGCGCTCAAATTTATCCGTAATTGGAATATTCACTAGTGTGATGGTGCTGTTTCGGGTTCTTTGTTGAACCCTTCATCATTGGAAAAGTACTTGACCAAATCGTTTAATTTATTTAGCTTTCAGAATGTTCGACGTTATTACTTTCATTATACAATTTAGTATAAAAATCGATTAATTCCAAGTTTATGGACCAAATTCGTTGTAACTATGGTATCGTTACCGATAAATTTATGATAGTATTGCTCGTTGTTTAGTTGACGAAGGCTTTCATATATATAGTCAGTTGTTTTCATGATTGCAATGCCAAAACCTTTGTCAAATGGTATTATTACAATTGTGTTATCATGATGTAGTCTATTTATCGATGCTCTTTCGGTAAAAGTCATGTTTTGTTTGGGTTTATTGGTAGTTATATCTCAACTTTGATTGCCTCAATGTAATTTTGGTGTCTGGTGGGTTCCACGTTGATTTCATTTTGAAAGGATGTTGTTGAGATTGTTTATTACGCATTAAATTAAATATTTGATACGCATTCTCCTAGACAGCATATATAGACATGTCTCTGAGCAAAGTGTGATAGGTTGGCTTAGGTGGGAGTTGGTATAAATCTGAGTCCGTTGCCAAGAGCAATGACCTCTGTTGTGGTTAGAATTTTACTCGAAATTCCGAATAAAATTTGAAACCGTGAGAAGTGTCTATTGCGTTTTGTGTTATTGATTGTACGGACACAGTCCATAGTAATAATGGTAGTTCTCTTTTGGGAGGATGTGGTGGCCTTGAAAAGGGCCGCTTGGTTTGTGTGCCGAAGCACTGATTTATTTAAGGCTAGAAGTACGTTTCCTGCCCTTTCGGGATTCCTGCACTCATTTCCTCGATTGTTTGGGGAATTGCCTTAGTTTTCAAACAGCCAGAGCCTGATGTTTTTTTCCAGCCAGGCATTTAATATCGTCCTTCTCCCCCTTTACCAGAATCATCTGGATTTCTTTTAGGTGGGTCGTTAAATAAATATCAAGTAGTTTAGTGTACTGTTTAAAAGCCTGGTTTGTAAGATCGTGATTTGAAAGAAAGAAAACATCCAGGAGATGGACTGATAGCAAAACCCTTCCACGATGTTAATGAGAGCTATTGTACAAGTCAGCCGACAAGTCATCTGCTTTACTTAAAACGGAGGGTCGTCACCTGCGCATGAGCCTTTGCATTTTTAGCGTGTGTTATCGTCGCTTGGGACTCAACAACCCTCCCACTTTAAAATACAGGAAAAAAGTAAATAAAAGAGTTGGCAGAGCCATCTCGATGCTGGAAAAATAAGAGTATTTAAAGGTGTGTTTTGGAGCGATGGATTGGGGAACAGGCAGAAAAGCAATTTCAAAGACTTTGACTTTGTTTTAATGAAAACTTGAAGTATACATGAGGGTACGTATTATTATTTATTTATTTTAGAAACTCAATTTTTTACTGAAGGAATTAAACTAAATTAAATAATCATGTTAGAAATGACTACTGTTTAACTCAGGACGTTTAATTGTACTTAGCGTATGTTACTATGACAATCAACAAATTCAAGAAAAACTGTCGACAATGACTAAATGCATGGTCACAGCCAAATCGCTGTTTAATTAAAATATCAAAGAAAACAGAGAACTCTAAAACATGAAGAGAAACACGAACCATGTAGGCATGTAGGCCAGGCATTACGGCAGCCATGTTTGTTTCACCTCAACTTGAATCAATACAGTATTACCCACGATGCACTGTTCAAATAAGCGTGGGTATGTGGAAGTTCATAGCCACGCGTACTGCGGTCAAGAACGAGGTAAGAAACTACGTGACGAGACCATCCCGATTTGCCGACGATTTCCGGGTTCAGGTGCGTTTCATACAAGAAGATCCATACAAACTACACCGCCGAGTGCAGTAGACATAATCCCGATGGCAATATGAAGTTCAAAGGAAGCTAATACAGTTGATTTATAACAGACGAAGTAAATGGAAATCACTTTTCAGTCCTGTTGAGGCACAAGCGTATTTAAATGAGTTGATAAACAAGAGACGATGGCAGCTCCACGTTGTGGCAGATTTAATACACACTACTACAGTTCGGCTAAAGTTTACAAACACCACGGTCAGTCACACAAAATCCCCCAAATTCAAAATGGATTTTTAAATGCACCGGGGAATACGAGACAAACAATTGTGCATACTTAGATGACGAAAAAAAACAAGGTGAAAATGACAATTTAAGCCTTGCTTACAGATTTTACGGGGCAGATTTACATAATACTACAGTTCGATAACATGGCCAGTCACATAAATCCATCAAAAGGGAACTGCAAGTCGTATAATGCCAAAACATTACCATGATTTCACAACTTTCAAAATACGTTCGCTTTTATCGATGTCCACTGTACAACAGTTTAATGTCTTCCAGTTCGCAAGAACACAAAGCCTAAACTATCAGAAATTCGTAACACATAATTCGAGTGATGGTATAACAAAATAACTCATCATTTGTAAATTCAATCCATCGAAAAAGTATAAAAAACATTTTTATAAACAATTTTTATTATATAAGTACACTTTGAAAAGAAACAAGATTCATAAACATAATCTATTTGAATAAATTCTCACCACAAATTACACAATAATTATTTTGTAATGGAGTTTCTTCACAGCACAAACTATTGGAATCATGCACACGTGTGAGTACTTCAGTAATACATTTTATAGCTACGCCCAAAATAGTCCATCATTTATTGCGCAACTGTGACCACACGACATCATTCTGTTAACGTCCACACAATTTCATAAAATCTCCATGCAATTTTTGACCTTTACACTACAATTTATTCCAGAAAAACAATTTTCTTGGTACATTCCTACATTCTTGCATACTAATGGGGGATTCAGAAACATTCCAAGCTGAACAATTTTCTTGGACTAATAACAAAACTGTCCAATCCTTTCCCAGCAAAAAACAACTGTTGAGTGCAAAAAAAAGAATCTAGAGACAAGGTCTGCCAAAAAAAATTGCATACATACATCAGATAGGGGAAAAATGTAGGCATCTTTTCAATCTTCCTGCCCCCCCCCCCAGGATATCAACAGGGTCGCATTTTAAAAAGGTAAAATTAGTATCAGTAGTTTACCTTATTCAATTCTTCAATAACTAGCCCAATTGCTTCGATATCGATTGGATGGACCTCTGTCAGATTTTTACTTTTTTTGACAATAATTTAATAATTTATTTGATGATACATTTTCATAAATATTTACAAATATCCCTAAATAAACGTATGTCTCCATGAAACCCGGTGTACTGCTGAAGTAATTATATATGTCATCATTTTGAAGCAGTGTACCGTTATGACAATAATTTCTTTCATTTTTTTTCATGCAAGAATTTTGACATTAATTTGACTTAATGCAATTGTTTTTAATTTAAACAGAATACATATACATGTCCTTCTCAATATGGACAAGGACTGTAGTACACTACATAAATATTACACAGAATACATGTACATGTCCACCATAATATGAACACAGACTGTAGTACACTACATAAATATTACACGGAATACATGTACATTCCCATCATAATATGGACACAGACTGTAGTACACTACATAAATATTACACAGAATACATGTACATGTCCATCATAATATTGATACAGAATGTAGTACACTACACAAGTATTACACAGAATACATGTACATGTCCATCATAATATGAACACAGACTGTAGTACACGACATAAATATTACACGGAATACATGTACATGTCCATCATAATATGGAAACAGACTGTAGTACACTACATAGATATTACACAGAATACATGTACATGTCCATCATAATATGGACACAGACTGTAGTACACTACATAAATATTACACAGAATACTTGTACATGTCCATCATAATATGGACACAGACTGTAGTACACTACATAAATATTACACAGAATACTTGTACATGTCCATCATAATATGGACACAGACTGTAGTACACTACATAAATATTACACGGAATACATGTACATGTCCATCATAATATGGACACAGACTGTAGTACACTACATAGATATTACACGGAATACATGTACATGTCCATCATAATATGAACACAGACTGTAGTACACTACATAGATATTACACGGAATACATGTACATGTCCATCATAATATGGACACAGACTGTAGTACACTACATAGATATTACACGGAATACATGTACATGTCCATCATAATATGGACACAGACTGTAGTACACTACATAAATATTACACGGAATACATGTACATGTCCTTCTCAATATAGACACAGACTGTAGTACACTACATAGATATTACACGGAATACATGTACATGTCCACCATAATATGGACACAGACTGTAGTACACTACATAAATATTACACGGAATACATGTACATGTCCACCATAATATGGACACAGACTGTAGTACACTACATAAATATTACACGGAATACATGTACATGTCCACCATAACATGGACACAGACTGTAGTACACTACATAACTATTACACGGAATACATGTACATGTCCTTCTCAATATGGACACAGACTGTAGTACACTACATAGATATTACACGGAATACATGTACATGTCCACCATAATATGGACACAGACTGTAGTACACTACATAAATATTACAAGGAATACATGTACGTGTCCTTCTCAATATGGACACAGACTGTAGTACACTACATAGATATTACACGGAATACATGTACATGTCCACCATAATATGGACACAGACTGTAGTACACTACATAAATATTACACGGAATACATGTACATGTCCACCATAATATGGACACAGACTGTAGAACACTACATAAATATTACACGGAATACATGTACATCATAATATTGATACAGAATGTAGTACACTACATAAGTATTACACAGAATACATGTACATGTCCATCATAATATGGACACAGACTGTAGTACACTACATAAATATTACACGGAATACATGTACATGTCCACCATAATATGGACACAGACTGTAGTACACTACATAAATATTACACGGAATACATGTACATGTCCAGCATATCATGGACACAGACTGTAGTACACTACATAAATATTACACGGAATACATGTACATGTCCATCATAATATGGACACAGACTGTAGTACACTACATAAATATTACACGGAATACATGTACATTGTACATGTCCATCATAATATGGACACAGACTGTAGTACACTACATAAATATTACACAGAATACTTGTACATGTCCATCATAATATGGACACAGACTGTAGTACACTACATAAATATTACACATAATACATGTACATGTCCATCATAATATGGACACAGACTGTAGTACACTCCATAAATATTACACAGAATACATGTACATGTCCATCATAATATGGACACAGACTGTAGTACACTACATAAATATTACACGGAATACATGTACATTGTACATGTCCATCATAATATGGACACAGACTGTAGTACACTACATAAATATTACACAGAATACTTGTACATGTCCATCATAATATGGACACAGACTGTAGTACACTACATAAATATTACACATAATACATGTACATGTCCATCATAATATGGACACAGACTGTAGTACACTACATAAATATTACACGGAATACATGTACATGTCCACCATAACATGGACACAGACTGTAGTACACTACATAACTATTACACGGAATACATGTACATGTCCTTCTCAATATGGACACAGACTGTAGTACACTACATAGATATTACACGGAATACATGTACATGTCCACCATAATATGGACACAGACTGTAGTACACTACATAAATATTACAAGGAATACATGTACATGTCCTTCTCAATATGGACACAGACTGTAGTACACTACATAGATATTACACGGAATACATGTACATGTCCACCATAATATGGACACAGACTGTAGTACACTACATAAATATTACACGGAATACATGTACATGTCCACCATAATATGGACACAGACTGTAGAACACTACATAAATATTACACGGAATACATGTACATCATAATATTGATACAGAATGTAGTACACTACATAAGTATTACACAGAATACATGTACATGTCCATCATAATATGGACACAGACTGTAGTACACTACATAAATATTACACGGAATACATGTACATGTCCACCATAATATGGACACAGACTGTAGTACACTACATAAATATTACACGGAATACATGTACATGTCCAGCATATCATGGACACAGACTGTAGTACACTACATAAATATTACACGGAATACATGTACATGTCCATCATAATATGGACACAGACTGTAGTACACTACATAAATATTACACGGAATACATGTACATTGTACATGTCCATCATAATATGGACACAGACTGTAGTACACTACATAAATATTACACAGAATACTTGTACATGTCCATCATAATATGGACACAGACTGTAGTACACTACATAAATATTACACATAATACATGTACATGTCCATCATAATATGGACACAGACTGTAGTACACTCCATAAATATTACACAGAATACATGTACATGTCCATCATAATATGGACACAGACTGTAGTACACTACATAAATATTACACGGAATACATGTACATTGTACATGTCCATCATAATATGGACACAGACTGTAGTACACTACATAAATATTACACAGAATACTTGTACATGTCCATCATAATATGGACACAGACTGTAGTACACTACATAAATATTACACATAATACATGTACATGTCCATCATAATATGGACACAGACTGTAGTACACTACATAAATATTACACGAAATACATGTACATGTCCTTCTCAATATGGACACAGATTGTAGTACACTACATAAATATAACACAGAATACATGTACATGTCCATCATAATACGGACACAGTCTGTAGTACACTACATAAATATTACACGAAATACATGTATATGTCCATCATAATATGGACACAGACTGTAGTACACTACATAAATATTATACGGAATACGTATGTCCATCATAATATGGACACAGACTGTAGAACACTACATAAATATTACACGGAATACATGTACATGTCCATCATAATATGGACACAGACTGTAGTACACTACATAAATATTACACAGAATACATGTACATGTCCACCATAATATGGACACAGACTGTAGTACACTACATAAATATTACACAGAATACATGTACATGTCCACCATAATATGGACACAGACTGTAGTACACTACATAAATATTATACAGAATACATGTACACCATAATATGGACACAGACTGTAGTACACTACATAGATATTACACTGAATACATGTACATGTCCATCATAATATGGACACAGACTGTAGTACACTACATAAATATTACACGGAATACATGTACATGTCCACCATAATATGGACACAGACTGTAGTACACTACATAAATATTACATAGAATACATGTACATGTCCATCATAATATGGACACAGACTGTAGTACATTACATAAATATTATACGGAATACATGTACATGTCCACCATAATATGGACACAGACTGTAGTACACTACATAAATATTACACGGAATACATGTACATGTCCTTCTCAATATGGACACAGACTGTAGTACACTACATACATATTACACAGAATACTTGTACATGTCCATCATAATATGGACACAGACTGTAGTACACTACATAAATATTACACGGAATACATGTACATGTCCATCATAATATGGACACAGACTGTAGTGCACTACATAAATATTATACAGAATACATGTACACCATAATATGGACACAGACTGTAGTACACTACATAGATATTACACTGAATACATGTACATGTCCATCATAATATGGACACAGACTGTAGTACACTACATAAATATTACACGGAATACATGTACATGTCCACCATAATATGGACACAGACTGTAGTACACTACATAAATATTACATAGAATACATGTACATGTCCATCATAATATGGACACAGACTGTAGTACATTACATAAATATTATACGGAATACATGTACATGTCCACCATAATATGGACACAGACTGTAGTACACTACATAAATATTACACGGAATACATGTACATGTCCTTCTCAATATGGACACAGACTGTAGTACACTACATAGATATTACATAGAATACATGTACATGTCCATCATAATACGGACACAGACTGTAGTACACTCCATATATATTACACAGAATACATGTACATGTCCATCATAATATGGACACAGACTGTAGTACACTACATAAATATTACACAGAATACATGTACATGTCCATCATAATATGGACGCAGACTGTAGTACACTACATAAATATTACACGGAATACATGTACATGTCCATCATAATATGGACACAGACTGTAGTACACTACATATATATTACACAGAATACATGTACATGTCCATCATAATATGGACACAGACTGTAGTACACTACATAAATATTACACGGAATACATGTACATGTCCATCATAATATGGACACAGACTGTAGTACACTACATAAATATTACACAGAATACATGTACATGTACATGTCCATCATAATATGAACACAGACTGTAGTACACTACATAAATATTACACGGAATACATGTACATGTCCATCATAATATGGACGCAGACTGTAGTACACTCCATAAATATTACACAGAATACTTGTACATGTCCATCATAATATGGACACAGACTGTAGTACACTACATAAATATTACACAGAATACATGTCCACCATAATATGGACACAGACTGTAGTACACTGCATAAATTTACACAGAATACATGTACATGTCCACCATAATATGAACACAGACTGTAGTGCACTACATAAGTATTACACGGAATACATGTACATGTCCATCATAATATTGACACAGACTGTAGAACACTACATAAATATTACACGGAATACATGTACATGTCCATCATAATATGGACACAGACTGTAGTACACTACATAAATATTACACAGAATACATGTACATGTCCACCATAATATGGACACAGACTGTAGTACACTACATAAATATTACACAGAATACATGTACATGTCCACCATAATATGGACACAGACTGTAGTACACTACATAAATATTACACAGAATACATGTACATGTCCACCATAATATGGACACAGACTGTAGTACACTACATAAATATTATACAGAATACATGTACACCATAATATGGACACAGACTGTAGTACACTACATAGATATTACACTGAATACATGTACATGTCCATCATAATATGGACACAGACTGTAGTACACTACATAAATATTACACGGAATACATGTACATGTCCACCATAATATGGACACAGACTGTAGTACACTACATAAATATTACATAGAATACATGTACATGTCCATCATAATATGGACACAGACTGTAGTACATTACATAAATATTATACGGAATACATGTACATGTCCACCATAATATGGACACAGACTGTAGTACACTACATACATATTACACAGAATACTTGTACATGTCCATCATAATATGGACACAGACTGTAGTACACTACATAAATATTACACGGAATACATGTACATGTCCATCATAATATGGACACAGACTGTAGTGCACTACATAAATATTATACAGAATACATGTACACCATAATATGGACACAGACTGTAGTACACTACATAGATATTACACTGAATACATGTACATGTCCATCATAATATGGACACAGACTGTAGTACACTACATAAATATTACACGGAATACATGTACATGTCCACCATAATATGGACACAGACTGTAGTACACTACATAAATATTACATAGAATACATGTACATGTCCATCATAATATGGACACAGACTGTAGTACATTACATAAATATTATACGGAATACATGTACATGTCCACCATAATATGGACACAGACTGTAGTACACTACATAAATATTACACGGAATACATGTACATGTCCTTCTCAATATGGACACAGACTGTAGTACACTACATAGATATTACATAGAATACATGTACATGTCCATCATAATACGGACACAGACTGTAGTACACTCCATATATATTACACAGAATACATGTACATGTCCATCATAATATGGACACAGACTGTAGTACACTACATAAATATTACACAGAATACATGTACATGTCCATCATAATATGGACGCAGACTGTAGTACACTACATAAATATTACACGGAATACATGTACATGTCCATCATAATATGGACACAGACTGTAGTACACTACATATATATTACACAGAATACATGTACATGTCCATCATAATATGGACACAGACTGTAGTACACTACATAAATATTACACGGAATACATGTACATGTCCATCATAATATGGACACAGACTGTAGTACACTACATAAATATTACACAGAATACATGTACATGTACATGTCCATCATAATATGAACACAGACTGTAGTACACTACATAAACATTACACGCAATACATGTACATGTCCATCATAATATGGACGCAGACTGTAGTACACTCCATAAATATTACACAGAATACTTGTACATGTCCATCATAATATGGACACAGACTGTAGTACACTACATAAATATTACACAGAATACATGTCCACCATAATATGGACACAGACTGTAGTACACTACATAAATATTACACGGAATACATGTACATGTCCATCATAATATGGACACAGACTGTAGTACACTACATATATATTACGCAGAATACATGTACATGTCCATCATAATATGGACACAGACTGTAGTACACTACATAAATATTACACGGAATACATGTACATGTCCATCATAATATGGACACAGACTGTAGTACACTACATAAATATTACACAGAATACATGTACATGTACATGTCCATCATAATATGAACACAGACTGTAGTACACTACATAAATATTACACGGAATACATGTACATGTCCATCATAATATGGACGCAGACTGTAGTACACTCCATAAATATTACACAGAATACTTGTACATGTCCATCATAATATGGACACAGACTGTAGTACACTACATAAATATTACACAGAATACATGTCCACCATAATATGGACACAGACTGTAGTACACTGCATAAATTTACACAGAATACATGTACATGTCCACCATAATATGAACACAGACTGTAGTGCACTACATAAGTATTACACGGAATACATGTACATGTCCATCATAATATTGACACAGACTGTAGAACACTACATAAATATTACACGGAATACATGTACATGTCCATCATAATATGGACACAGACTGTAGTACACTACATAAATATTACACAGAATACATGTACATGTCCACCATAATATGGACACAGACTGTAGTACACTACATAAATATTACACAGAATACATGTACATGTCCACCATAATATGGACACAGACTGTAGTACACTACATAAATATTACACAGAATACATGTACATGTCCACCATAATATGGACACAGACTGTAGTACACTACATAGATATTACACTGAATACATGTACATGTCCATCATAATATGGACACAGACTGTAGTACACTACATAAATATTACACGGAATACATGTACATGTCCACCATAATATGGACACAGACTGTAGTACACTACATAAATATTACATAGAATACATGTACATGTCCATCATAATATGGACACAGACTGTAGTACATTACATAAATATTATACGGAATACATGTACATGTCCACCATAATATGGACACAGACTGTAGTACACTACATACATATTACACAGAATACTTGTACATGTCCATCATAATATGGACACAGACTGTAGTACACTACATAAATATTACACGGAATACATGTACATGTCCATCATAATATGGACACAGACTGTAGTGCACTACATAAATATTATACAGAATACATGTACACCATAATATGGACACAGACTGTAGTACACTACATAGATATTACACTGAATACATGTACATGTCCATCATAATATGGACACAGACTGTAGTACACTACATAAATATTACACGGAATACATGTACATGTCCACCATAATATGGACACAGACTGTAGTACACTACATAAATATTACATAGAATACATGTACATGTCCATCATAATATGGACACAGACTGTAGTACATTACATAAATATTATACGGAATACATGTACATGTCCACCATAATATGGACACAGACTGTAGTACACTACATAAATATTACACGGAATACATGTACATGTCCTTCTCAATATGGACACAGACTGTAGTACACTACATAGATATTACATAGAATACATGTACATGTCCATCATAATACGGACACAGACTGTAGTACACTCCATATATATTACACAGAATACATGTACATGTCCATCATAATATGGACGCAGACTGTAGTACACTACATAAATATTACACGGAATACATGTACATGTCCATCATAATATGGACACAGACTGTAGTACACTACATATATATTACACAGAATACATGTACATGTCCATCATAATATGGACACAGACTGTAGTACACTACATAAATATTACACGGAATACATGTACATGTCCATCATAATATGGACACAGACTGTAGTACACTACATAAATATTACACAGAATACATGTACATGTACATGTCCATCATAATATGAACACAGACTGTAGTACACTACATAAACATTACACGCAATACATGTACATGTCCATCATAATATGGACGCAGACTGTAGTACACTCCATAAATATTACACAGAATACTTGTACATGTCCATCATAATATGGACACAGACTGTAGTACACTACATAAATATTACACAGAATACATGTCCACCATAATATGGACACAGACTGTAGTACACTGCATAAATTTACACAGAATACATGTACATGTCCACCATAATATGAACACAGACTGTAGTGCACTACATAAGTATTACACGGAATACATGTACATGTCCATCATAATATTGACACAGACTGTAGTACACTACATAGATATTACATAGAATACATGTACATGTCCATCATAATACGGACACAGTCTGTAGTACACTACATAGATATTACACGGAATACATGTACATGTCCATCATAATATGGACACAGACTGTAGTACACTATATCAATATTTCACGGAATACATGTACATGTCCTTCTCAATATGAACACAGACTGTAGTACACTCCATATATATTACACAGAATACATGTACATGTCCATCATAATATGGACACAGACTGTAGTACACTACATAAATATTACACAGAATACATGTACATGTCCATCATAATATGGACGCAGACTGTAGTACACTACATACATATTACACGGAATACATGTACATGTCCATCATAATATGGACACAGACTGTAGTACACTACATAAATATTACACAGAATACATGTACATGTCCATCATAATATGAACACAGACTGTAGTACACTACATAAATATTACACGGAATACATGTACATGTCCATCATAATATGGACACAGACTGTAGTACACTACATAAATATTACACAGAATACATGTACATGTCCCGCATAATATGAACACAGACTGTAGTACACTACATAAATATTACACGGAATACATGTACATGTCCATCATAATATGGACGCAGACTGTAGTACACTACATAAATATTACACAGAATACTTGTACATGTCCATCATAATATGGACACAGACTGTAGTACACTACATAAATATTACACAGAATACATGTACATGTCCACCATAATATGGACACAGACTGTAGTACACTGCATAAATTTACACAGAATACATGTACATGTCCACCATAATATGAACACAGACTGTAGTGTACTACATAAGTATTACACGGAATACATGTACATGTCCATCATAATATTGACACAGACTGTAGTACACTACATAGTTATTACATAGAATACATGTACATGTCCATCATAATACGGACACAGTCTGTAGTACACTACATAAATATTACACAGAATACTTGTACATGTCCATCATAATATGGACACAGACTGTAGTACACTACATAAATATTACACAGAATACATGTCCACCATAATATGGACACAGACTGTAGTACACTGCATAAATTTACACAGAATACATGTACATGTCCACCATAATATGAACACAGACTGTAGTGCACTACATAAGTATTACACGGAATACATGTACATGTCCATCATAATATTGACACAGACTGTAGTACACTACATAGATATTACATAGAATACATGTACATGTCCATCATAATACGGACACAGTCTGTAGTACACTACATAGATATTACACGGAATACATGTACATGTCCATCATAATATGGACACAGACTGTAGTACACTACATAAATATTACACGGAATACATGTACATGTCCTTCTCAATATGGACACAGACTGTAGTACACTACATAGATATTACATAGAATACATGTACATGTCCATCATAATACGGACACAGACTGTAGTACACTCCATAAATATTACACAGAATACATGTACATGTCCATGATAATATGGACACAGACTGTAGTACACTACATAAATATTACACAGAATACATGTACATGTCCATCATAATATGGACGCAGACTGTAGTACACTACATACATATTACACGGAATAAATGTACATGTCCATCATAATATGGACACAGACTGTAGTACACTACATAAATATTACACAGAATACATGTACATGTCCATCATAATGTGAACACAGACTGTAGTACACTACATAAATATTACACAGAATACATGTACATGTCCATCATAATATGAACACAGACTGTAGTACACTACATAAATATTACACAGAATACATGTACATGTCCACCATAATATGGACACAGACTGTAGTACACTGCATAAATTTACACAGAATACATGTACATGTCCACCATAATATGAACACAGACTGTAGTGTACTACATAAGTATTACACGGAATACATGTCCATGTCCATCATAATACGGACACAGTCTGTAGTACACTACATAGATATTACACGGAATACATGTACATGTCCATCATAATATGGACACAGACTGTAGTACACTACATAAGTATTACACAGAATACATGTACATGCCCATCATAATATGGACACAGACTGTAGCACACTACATAAATATAACACGGAATACATGTACATGTCCATCAATCCTTGTTTTTTCTAACTTCCTAATATTGTGACGTTGCTGAACAATATGCACTTTCATGTGTTTTTTCAGACTGCATTTGTTTTTATAAAACTTGTTGCATTCTTTACATTGGTATGATTGCTGACCAGTATGCATTCTCGTGTGTGTTTTCAGATCGCCTTTCTGGGTAAAACACTTGTTGCATTCTTTACATTGGTATGGTTGCTCACCAGTATGTACTCTCATGTGTGTTTTCAGATCGCCTTTCTGGGTAAAACACTTGTTGCATTCTTTACATTGGTATGGTTGTTCACCAGTATGTATTCTCATGTGTGTTTTCAGAGTGCCTTTTGTGGAAAAACACTTGTTGCATTCTTTACATTCGCACGGTTTCCCACCACTATGCACTCTCATGTGTGTTTTTAGATTTCCTTTCTGGGTAAAACACTTGTTGCATTCTTTACATTGGTATGGTTGCTCACCAGTATGTACTCTCATGTGTGTTTTCAGATCGCCTTTCTGGGTAAAACACTTGTTGCATTCTTTACATTGGTATGGTTGTTCACCAGTATGTATTCTCATGTGTGTTTTCAGAGTGCCTTTTGTGGAAAAACACTTGTTGCATTCTTTACATTCGCACGGTTTCCCACCACTATGCACTCTCATGTGTGTTTTTAGATTTCCTTTCTGGGTAAAACACTTGTTGCATTCTTTACATTGGTATGGTTGCTCACCAGTATGTACTCTCATGTGTGTTTTCAGATCGCCTTTCTGGGTAAAACACTTGTTGCATTCTTTACATTGGTATTGTTGTTCACCAGTATGTATTCTCATGTGTGTTTTCAGAGTGCCTTTCGTGGAAAAACACTTGTTGCATTCTTTACATTGGTATGGTTGTTCACCAGTATGTATTCTCATGTGTGTTTTCAGAGTGCCTTTCATGGAAAAACACTTGTTGCATTCTTTACATTCGCATGGTTTCCAAGCTCTATGCCTTCTCATGTGTGTTTTCATATTTCTTTTCTCGGTAAAACACTTGTTGCATTCTTTACATTTGTATGGTTTCTCCCCAGTATGCACTCTAAGGTGTGTTTTCAGGTGGCCCTTTTGAGTAAAACACTTGTTGCATTCTTTACATTGGTATGGTTTTTCACCAGTATGCACACTCATGTGTGTTTTCAGACTGCCTTTCTTGGAAAAACACTTGTTGCATTTCTTACATTGGTATGGCTGCTCACCAGTATGCACTCTCATGTGTGTTTTCAGATTGGTTTTCCAGGTAAAACGTTTATCACAAACTTTACATTGATATGGTTGCTCACCAGTATACACTCTTATGTGTGTTTTCAGGTGGCCTTTCTCGTTAAAACACTTGTTGCATTCTTTACATTGGTTGGGTTGCTCACCAGTATGCACTCTCATGTGTCTTTTCAGGATGCCTTTCCCGGTAAAACATTGTTTGCATTCGTTACGTTGATATGGTTGCTGACCAGTATGCACTCTCATATGTCTTTTCAGATTGCTTTTCATGGTAAAACGCTTGTTGCATTCTTTACCTTGGTATGGTTGCTCCCCAGTATGCATTCTCATGTGTATTTTTATGTGGCCTTTCTGGGTAAAACACTTGTTGCATTCTTTATATTGGTATGGTTGCTCACCAGTATGTACTCTCATGTGTGTTTTCAGATCGCCTCTCTGGGTAAAACACTTGTTGCATTCTTTACATTGGTATGGTTGCTCACCAGTATGTATTCTCATGTCTGTTTTCAGAGTACCTTTTGTGGAAAAACACTTGTTGCATTCTTTACATTCGCATGATTTCCCACCACTATGCACTTTCATGTGTGTTTTCAGATTTCCTTTCTCGGTAAAACACTTGTTACATTCTGTATATTGGTATGATTGCAGACCTCTTTGCACTCTCTTGTGTGTTTTCAGAGTACCTTTCTTGGAAAAACACTTGTTGCATTCTTTACATTCGTATGGTTTCCAAGCACTATGCCTTCTCATGTGTGTTTTCATATTTCTTTTCTCGGTAAAACACTTGTTGCATTCTTTACATTTGTATGGTTTCTCCCCAGTATGCACTCTAAGGTGTGTTTTCAGGTGGCCCTTCTGAGTAAAACACTTGTTGCATTCTTTACATTGGTATGGTTTCTCACCAGTATGCACACTCATGTGTGTTTTCAGACTGCCTTTTATGGTAAAACACTTGTTGCATTCTTTACATTGGTAAGGTTGCTCACCTGTATGCACCCTCATGTGTGTTTTCAGAGTGCCTTTCTTGGAAAAACACTTGATGCATTTTTTACATTGGTATGGTTGCTCACCAGTATGCACTCTCATGTGTGTTTTCAGGTGGCCTTTCTTGATAAAACACTTGTTGCATTCTTTACATTGGTTGGGTTGCTCACCAGTATGCACTCTCATGTTTCTTTTCAGAGTGCCTTCCTCGGTAAAACATTGTTTGCATTCTTTACGTTGATATGGTTGCTCACCAGTATGCATTCTCATGTGTCTTTTCAGGTGGCCTTTCTCGGTAAAACACTTGTTGCATTCTTTACATTGTTTTGGTAGCTCACCAGTATGCATTATCATGTGTTTTTTCAGGTGGCCTTTCTCGGTAAAACACTTGTTGCATCTTTACATTGGTATGGTTGCTCAGTATGCAGACTGTCGTCACTCTGGTATTATTCCTTGTTTGACATATTCCTGGTACTCAACTGTTCACTGAAAATAATAATACATTTCATTTTCTCAGTTTGTATCATATGTCAACTACAACTAAGTGGGTTGAATACGGTCAAATACAATTACTAAAATTGCCAGGTATTTAGCATTTCCAAAATAATGTATAATGAGTGCTTATAGGACGAATTGCATTATTTCAGTACGTTGATCTAAGCATATAGCAGTCATGCTGGGTTCTCATTGAATTGTTCTAAGTTTTAGCAAAATTCACACTTCAGAAAGTAAAGTAAAGTTAAACATTTTACATTTACATGTACACACTATGTTAATTCCACCAATTTATTTCCAGATTTTTAGTAAATTGTGAACAAACAGTGAAACTGTTTATGATGAAATTAATGTCATAATGGTTAAAAACTCAATATAATGAATGTTATTATTTTGAAACCATTGGATAAAATTTTTGAGTAGTGTTTGTGGTGGTTTCACTGGACTTTCAGTTCAGTACAAATGTGTGAGACAAATGTCTAACATCACATCAAGTATACCACCTTATAAACTAAGTAACTGTATGTGATCTCTAATAAACCTTGGTAAGCATTTTCAAAGTCCACGCATGTTATCAATATGGCTCCAAACACAGCATTTGTTAAAAAATAGCCATCAGCAAGCCATTTTTTTGAATCAAATCTAATGACATGCAAAATATGTCCATGTGAAATTTTAGGTCCATAATGGCAGAAATGCTTTTAATTTTGATGAATTTTTAGTAATAAAATGGCCCCCATTCAGCCATTTTGAATTAGATTATGAAACAAATGCACTTACATAAACCCGGTATATGTATAAATGATCTGATATGCGTTTGTGAAGTTTGAATGAAAATAGCATGGAGATGAAATTATAAGTTCTCGTGTCCAGACAGGGTCTAACTAGACTGAATCACTAGAAATGCTGGAATCCACTATAACATAATTTATTTTTCTATTTATTAATAAACCAATGAAATGCTTTAATATTTAATTGAATAAAATATATAAATGGTAGTAAACCTACTATAACTTGATCCCGACTTCTACATGGCATGGAGACGAAATACCAAAAACAAAACAAACTTTGACAAGGTCAAAACTACCACTAATTGGCTAAATGATGCATTTAGTGATTGCCAAGGTTTTGGTAGGCCTGCTTCAAGGTAGGCAAATCTGACTTTGGCTAAGTAAAGTTTGATAGCTGCGTTACTCAAAATGTCACTAATAGCAAAAGTCCTCTGAAATTGTTGGCAAACAGGACAGAGAACATTGAACATTGTGTATTTTAACAAATCTAACACGTGTTTTAAATCTGTCCTGTAATTCTGTCTAGTCTTGGGTGCAATTGCTAATTCCAGAGAGATTTCATTTCTTGGTCTGATTGTGGACAATGTGATATCTCATTTTGCGTTTGGAAAGTATATCTGCAATTTAATTCTGTTTGCCCGGAAGGGAGGCTGCTGACACAATTTTATTGTGCATAGCTGTAACACTCAGGCGCATCAATGAGTATCTGAAAATATGTTGCCCAAGTAATTTCACTGTTGAAGAACATATGAATCCTATTCCAAACTTGTAGAAAATGTTACCACAGTACAAGTTCAAAATGACAGTCCTGGTTTAAGGAAATATGGGGGTGCAGTTTTGATACTTACACTGATAAATACTGCAAATATTATCCAAGGTTTTGTGTTAGCATGATAAATGTTGTCAACATTTGAAGCACACAAAAGGGAGTCTTCGCAGAGAGCCTGTTCTGTATTTATTTATTTATTTATGTGTGTGTGTGTATTCCACTGATATCTCAAGAACAGTATGTTGTTTTTAATGAAACATGGTGCATATATACGCTTGGCTAATCCGCAGATTTGATGTTTTGGTTGAAACCATGCATATTCATTACCTAATTTGCACGATAATTAGCTAATTTTTGGCTATTCCATGACTCTTCTATTGATATCCACAGAGCCATTCATTGGATATGGATGAAACTTGGTACATGTATGCTCTGGACTAATGCACAGATTTGACAAGTTTTGGGTAAAAATCCATGTGAATAATCAACCTAATTTACATAATAATTAGTCAATTGTCGGCTTTTCCACCGATATCTCAGGTACTAATTATCACATTTCACAATGAAACTTACATAGATACATAGGACAATACACAGACAAATATGTGAAATATTGATTACCTAATTTACATAATAATTTTTCAGCTTTTGATATTTCAAGTACTTCATTACTTCATTACTTTTTAATGAAATCGGTACATAGATGCTCTAGAACAATCTGATTAATTTTGGTTAAAATGTGTGCATATTAATCAACTGATTTGAATAATTAGTTAAATTTTGGCTTTTACACTGATCAAAATACTAATCTCAAATACTAATGACCCCATTTTAGTGAGTGGTTCTTGAGAAAAATTTTAAAAATGCTAAAATTGGCTAATTGTTAGGGAAATTAATTGCACAGGTTTAAACCAAAAAATAGTGAGGCCTGCCCAATATCCCCGGGCATCTTTGTAGCAAGTTTCATTATAATATTATAATTGGTTCTTGAGATATCAGTGGAACAGTCACACACACACATATATACAGACACAGTAACTGCAAAGTCTCCCATTAAGTGCTTCGCACAATGGAGTAAAAAAGATGTTAGGAGAGAATCTAGTTTTAGGTTCGGATAGTTACCTCGGCATGGGGTGGGTCGGTGGATCAGTGGGGGTGTACCCTGTTTCTGATTTTGCGAATGGGGGGTCACCCTGTTTTTGATATCAGAACAAAAGATAAAAAAAAATAATCGTACAAATGTGTTCTCAATGATAACTATTACCTATATTGCCTATCAATTTTTTGATGCAAAAAAAAGTTAAAGGCTAAATGAGTCGAAGTTGCCAAATAACTAACAGATTGTGGAATGCGTCTTGAACTAAAATTATACTGTCAATGTGCTGCTGATATCAAACTGTTTTATTTAAAATCTGAAGTCACCATTGTATAAGACTGGATTTATCCAATTATAACAGGAGACGGAAAGACAATACAGCAATTAGTACAAAGAGCTGTGACAGCAAATCCAAAAATTTAAATTTGTGAAAATGCTTATATATAATTAAAATAAATAATGAAAAAATAAATAAATAGTTTTTTTTTTACTTTTAAATATATTTTGCTCTGTAATACACCAAAATCAAATACAAATTTAAGCAAAAATCAAAGTTTCCTTTGTTTTCATAAACACAGAATGTGCTTTGGGTGTAAAGCATTCCTGGTCTATAAGATATGAAAGATATTTTAAATTTCAATTAGTTTTCAAAGACTTCAAACTATAATGATGGGCTGGATCACCCACTTTTCTTTTATTTGATAGGGGTGGGTAAACTGAGATTTATAGCTGACAAAATGGAATCTGCCGGCCCTCTTAGGCCGAAGTAACTGACCAATCCCGTATGTTCACTGTTTACAAAGGCCTACATGTATTACCGATATTCGATAAATTGAGTCATGTACTTGAAGGAGGAAAGTGTCGTGAACTGAACTAAGTTGCGATTTAAATTCAACATACATACATGCTGGTTGGTTTTATCGCAGTTCTTCTGAATGTGACTTTATGAACAACGTACTATTCTCCCTAGAATACAAACATCATGGTGGTACCGCCACAGTGCTTTCGTTTGTCCTCAGACTAATATATAGAATATTAATATGAGGTTTGATCATCATGCCGGTCTTACTATGCCACAGTCTGTCACGGTGATATTGGATTCTGTTTGGATGGTATTTTACAGTTCTCAATAGAAAGAAAACTTCCAAAATATTTGTACGTGCACACGATCCAAACAGTGTGAACATGGACGTAACTTGATAGTACTTCCATGGTGTGATGTTACAGTAGCGCAAGGCAAGTCTAACGACGCCACAGTCTGTCACTGTGTCATTGACGACTTTGAAATTGATAGTTGCTAATAACTTGTGTGAATTTGTAACACTTTATCCTGAAAATATAACAGTTTCCGAAGTCAGTAATTTTACGCGTTGTATAATTAAGTGAATTGAGATAATTATGCAAAAGTTGTGCAAATTGTTACAACCATCTTGGTTTAAACATAGAGAGTATAGTAGATATACTGTCTATGGTTTAAATTTCCCCAGAATCGCCATGCTTGCTTGACAACGCCACGCTCAAAGTCATTACCGCCATGATCGATTTTTGCTTCTTTTCTAGTGTTCGCAGCTGTTGTTCATGGGGCCGTTTTAGGTCTTATGTTTTTCATAACATGGACGTAAGAACTAACTAGAGTAAGAAAAGCACTTAAGCACAGTCACAAAACATGAAAAGAACAAGATCATGTCACACAATCAGTAAATTAAAAAAAAAACTTACCGGTCACTAAATAAGAGCTAGAGAAAAAACGGAGTTATAAAAGAAGCAGACTTGTTAACCAGGAACTGTTACTGATGGGATACAAGCACACAGAAATCCAGTTTGTAAGATGGTTTACAACATTAATCTAAACAATTTGGGTTATGCCATTTATTTATAGGAGTTAGTTCATCCCACCCCGCCTTGGGCTCGTCGAAATTATCGAATGTTTATATTAACTAAACATGAGTAAACAAAATTGAACAATTATTCCATTTAAGTCGACAGTTATTAATTAATTCGGCAAGTCCAAAGGAAGGTAATTCTCATTTTCACATACAGTTACCCTTCATACCCTCTGCTATGAATGGTATGTCCCAGGCTAGACTGTGCGAGCATCGTGGAATGGGGCCATTGGTGACCCGTACTGCTTTGAAAGATGTAAATGTACCAGTTACACGCCTTACAGTTCCTTGGATAATTAGATATTAGTAGAATAGTAATTAATAGAATCACAAGCTGGTTGGCTGGTTGGCTGATTGGCGATCCGCTTCGCTCAACAACAACATGTTTTCGGCCCTTACGTTCAAAAGTCTCCCCTGTATATTTGTTATATCTTAATTACTCACTAATTTATGACTCTTACATTCATATTTTAGCAGGAAGTTGTTTAACTTTATATTATCAACAGATACTGTTGGCGTTTCCTTATTTTTGCGAGACTCTTTAAGTATCTTTTTCGTCAGAAACCCCGTTCTACTTCTTCAAACGTGCGAAAAAAACCGTCGATAATTGACTACTAGTAGGAGGAGTATGAAAATGGCATCATAGGAAAACTTTAAATTTGTCTACCGGAAATCAATGGCCGTTCTGTTGCTGTTGAACCGTCCCGCGAATCTTCCACATAGATTGCTATCTTACATCACTGCGACTAAAAGGTGGGTAGTTATTGCATTCAATTGGCACGGATCTAGAAGCCGTACCTACACACGAATTGGTGACGTCACAAAATACATGACCTTCAGTCGGGGTCGTTTCCTCGGTATATACGAATTGGTATATACAAATTACAATAAAGATACTTAAGACATTACACATAAGGTAAAACAAATCACGTGACAATATAATGATAATAACGGTAATAAATCCTAGCTTAAGGTAGCGAGACTATTATTTGCATACTTTTTTTCATCTTCTAATTGTGACCAAATGACTACAAATAGACCCAGGAAAGTATATATTTTTAGAATCGCCAGACTTCAAGCTTTTCAAAGGTGTGTTTGTCATGCCCGTATCTGCATTCTACGACGCGTTACTCAACCAAAGGTGAAAAATTACTTTTTCTGTAAAAAAAATAATTACGCATTTATGCTGGCGATAACAAGTATTTTTTTTCACTTTTCCTAGTTGTTTAATAGTCTGGTAATTTGAATGTGTCTGGTCAGTTTTATTCAAGCAACACGTTTTAAAAAATAGTGTGCTGAATTTCAATTACTGTTTTAGTCGCATTGCTCCCAACTCAAACCACAATTCGTTGGTAAATAATCAATGAAATAGTTTGTCTGGACACATTCAAGTTCCTCTCACTGTCACCTTAAAGCTGTGAAAATTTGGTGTTAATCCGACGATAATAAGTATACGTTATTTTTTGTTAAAGACCTTGTATTTTGAAAAACATAAACTCCTAGAAAACGTCAATGAAGTAACAGCAAAGATTTTCAAGCTTGTTTATCGGCACAATCAATTTGTTTTCCCATCAAGGTCTTTTTTAACATGTGTAGGGACATCCAGATGTGTAAGGCTATTGGAAACCAAAAAAATAAAGAAATGGGATAGCTATAATTGGATAAATTCGGCATATGAAAACACCAAAATCAATGATTTTTTTCAGTGGCTGTGTGACCTTGTGTCTGACACATTCATATGCAAATAACTAATCTGTGAAACAAATAGGGGCGGAGACAAACCACTCAAATGTTTGGAAACACTCATTGTGTGTCAGATAGCTACTGATAACACATCCTAACATTGCTTTGTCTTGAGTTTATCTTTGAAACTTATAGGCACACAGATTAAACCTGTGTTGTTGATTTTGGAAAACACTAGTGAGGCTGCCTTGCTTCCCTTCAGAAAATCTACATTTTAACCAACTTACATGACATTCTATGTTATGTTGACTTTATCACGTGAAAGTTTATAGTGCATTTCATAAATTAATAAATAAATGTGAAAATCGTAATTTTCAACACAAATAATGGTCTCGCTACCTTAACAGTTGAACAGAAGGCCCATATAGTCAGTCGGGTCACGACGAGGGCCACGCACTCTGTTCCAAAATGGCCGTCTTGTTGAAACTGGGTCATGGCGTGACGGGTGAGGAAGACATCATTAAACACTCTCAAAATCACAATAAAACGGGGAAGTGGTTGCATATTACGGCGTAGCCAACATGGGAAATAAAAAAACGCCCAATACAAACGACATGGGTTCGAATCGCACTAGATACACACTCACCAGAACTGAAGCAATCAGAAACCAGCAATCGTTTTGGCTTTTCCGTTCAACTCATCGGAACACTGGAGTAGTTAGAAAAATGAATACCACTCAACGACCAATGTCGTGGCGTGGTACACAAGCGTGCCATCAAAATAAAAAAAAATTAGCCTGAAAAGACAGTGGGTTCGAGTCCCGCTCAGAGCTACCGTAAAAACGTAAATGAACTGAAATCTCTCAAACCGTAAACAAGTAAGCAAAGAACGTCGCGAAAAAATAATAAACCTAACAAAACTCCACCATACAAAACTGAAAGAATAAATAATAAAATAACTTACGTCTTAAACTGGACGACGCGCAATTTGTTCAACAGTTTCCAGATTGTGACAAGAGATAAACAAGACCCAAGTCAAGGTAAGTTTTGTTAAAGTGTCGATGGCCGCGTTCACTATATTACGAAAACAATTCAGGCAACAGACGAATATCTTCTGTGGTGTTGTGGAATTTATACTGTGTCTGCGGAATTGTTGATTGAGGGTTCGAAGCCAGCAGTTAACATTTTGTTAGAAAGTTTCACAATTTAATCAAATATCTACCAGTATATTTATTTCATTATTTTAACAACTTTCAATAGTAGAAGTTGGTCAAACACGAGTTCTTACACCTAAATAAGTATCAAATATTTGTCGACACATTTATTCTCTCAATTTAACAATTTGTAATTTGTGGAAGTAAATTAAATGCGACTTTTCTAAACCAAAATAAGTCTAAAATATTTGTCCACACATTTAGTCTCTCAATTTAACAACTTGTAATTGCGAGAATTAATCAAACGCGAGCTGTCTACACCAAAATAAGTCTAAAATATTTGTCCGCACATTTATTCTCTCAATTTAACAACTTGTAATGGTGTAAAATAATTAAACGAGAACTGTCTACACCAAAATAAGTCTAAAATATTTGTCCACACATTTATTCTCTCAATTTAACAACTTGTAATTGTGGGAATTAATCAAACGCGAGCTGTCTACACCAAAATAAGTCTAAAATATTTGTCCGCACATTTATTCTTTCAATTTAACAACTTGTAATGGTGTAAAATAATTGAACGATGGCTATCTACACCAAAATAAGTCTAAAATATTTGTCTGCACATTTATTCTCTCAATTTACCAACTTCTAATGGTGTAAAATAATTAAACGAGAACTGTCTACACCAAAATAAGTCTAAAATATTTGTCCACACATTTATTCTCTCAATTTAACAACTTGTAATTGTGGGAATTAATCAAACGCGAGCTGTCTACACCAAAATAAGTCTAAAATATTTGTCTGCACATTTATTCTCTCAATTTAACAACTTCTAATGGTGTAAAATAATTAAATGAGAGCTGTCTACACCAAAATAAGTCTAAAAAATTTGTCCACACATTTATTCTCTCAATTTAACAACTTGTAATTGTGGGAATTAATCAAACGCGAGCTGTCTACACCAAAATAAGTCTAACATATTTGTCTGCACATTTATTCTCTCAATTTAACAACTTGTAATGGTGTAAAATAATTGAACGATGGCTGTCTACACCAAAATAAGTCTAAAATATTTGTCTGCACATTTATTCTCTCAATTTAACAACTTCTAATGGTGTAAAATAATTAAATGAGAGCTGTCTACACCAAAATAAGTCTAAAATATGTGTCCACACATTTATTCTCTCAATTTAACAACTTGTAATTGTGGGAATTAATCAAACGCGAGCTGTCTACACCAAAATAAGTCTAAAATATTTGTCTGCACATTTATTCTCTCAATTTAACAACTTCTAATGGTGTAAAATAATTAAATGAGAGCTGTCTACACCAAAATAAGTCTAAAATATTTGTCCGCACATTTATTCTATCAATTTAACAACTTGTAATTGTGGGAATTAATTAAACGAGAGTTATCTACACCAAAATTAATCTCAAATATTTGTCCACACATTTATTGTGACAATTTAACCACTTGTTAATAGTGGGAATTACTTAAACGCGACTTGTTTAATCAGTTGACATCAATGCAACTTACCCGCAGACAGTGCACAACAGAGTATCATTATTGAGCAATTATAAACAGGAACGTGTCTTGGCATTAGGGTTAGGGTCGGGTCAGGTATGGGCAACGGAATTATTAACAGTAACGTGTCTTGGCATTAGGGTTAGGGTCGGGTCAGGTATGGGCAACACAGATGGCAAACACCCACTTGGCAAAATGTACACGAACGGGTTATGCCATGTATATAGTTTACACAAGTAAAAACACAAAATTGCCGATTTTTGGGACAATTGTAACTCAATTCTAGAAATATGTTTTATTTCTATATATATATATATATATATATATATATATATATATATATATATATATATATATATATATATATACACACACACTACACACTATATACTCTTATCAAATGCAAACACAACCAGTCATTCCATCGTGGTCTTGTGGGTCAGTTCTCTACATAGTGATCAGGAGGACCCGGGTTCAATTCCCTTGCCTGCCCATCTTTTTCTCGCAAACACTATTTGGCAACAAGTAACCTGTAGAATACTGTGTGGGTAATATTTTTTATATTGATTTTTGTTGCATTTGCAGCAAATAGTTACCAAACAATGAGAAATCTATAGGATTGAATATACCCCACAGGTGGCTTCACGTGCATTGTTCATAGTTCATATGGTGCTTACACCAGGATTTAATTACAGCACCTAGGCGGTATGTGGTTACAGCTTAATGTTCGAGTAATCGCAAGAAATTGACATGACAATAGAAATTCATTAAAGACTGCCACTCCCATGCAATTAACAGCGAGTGAAATTCCTGGGATTGAAACATATATTTTGAAGTCACTGATGTAGGCAACGAATAACTGCAAGTTGACATAAAGACGAGGTAGTTTATTTAATCAGTGGTCAACTAGAGGCTGAAATTATAATTAATTTGTTTATTTCAATTTCTCCTGACGTCAAATAGAATACACTGGTGAAACACGGTAGTAACTGTGGGTGAAAGGATGTTTTGGGGTGTAGTTTACATTGTATATGGAGTGGTAGGGTCGGGTGTAATGTGTTCATTTCCAACTATTATGAAGTCACGTAGAATTTCACTTAATTTATTTTTGCTGACATGTTTTCAAGCATTACATGTGAATCTAATTTTCACTGCGCTGTGTCTCAATATAGTATGAGGGAAATGGCATATTCACTGGAATTTATTTCAGGGGAAAAATGTTTTCAGTGATAATGAAGTATTATGACAGATACCCTCCCCGTGGCTTTCATTGCGTGTGGAAGTTATTTTCACGAGTGATGCGGTGTATCCTGCTGCCGTACTTTCACGAGCGAAGCCACGGGGAGGGTGTGGGGTTCTGTTATTATACACATGTCCCATATTTGATTATTTCATATTAAAAAAAGAACGTGCAACAAACCGGGATAGAAATTTAGATCGGGGAACCCAATTGCCATTAATATGCTCCAAGACAGTGCTGCGACTTAGCAACGCTTGTCAGTGTAGAACGCGTGTCGCTGTACGTGTGAAAATAAAATAATCAGACGTCTAATTTAAGTCATTGTCCGAATAAATAACTCGTGGATGTTTAAGCGCGGTGGTCGTAGCACAGCGCGTGTTCGAATTTCATGTAAATAAACAATGTATTTTACACGCGTTGTATACGTCGCTGTGAGTCCCATATCGAACAGGACGCGACACGACGACTGTCGCCCTTTAGTTGGGACCACGACAGAACCAGAACTTAAACTGGGCGACTACGATACACGGTTGATGTTGAAGTTAAAAGTTCCTCCACAGATCTGTACATTGGCAAACATGCCGTGCAACTGCGGTACTCCACTGACGGAATGACTTTCGTTGAAATCGGTCGTCGCTGACTCGTGAGCTGCACACTACAACCTCGTTTGGGATGTTGCTTGCTTGTCGTGGATAGACTGAGTCTTGGTTACCGGTTAAATTTTGCTAATTTGGCGTTGGTAATCTTTATTTGGAACTGAGTAACGCCGCAACGTCGCCAGCAGAAATCTCATGGTATATCGATGTTGATGGTTGCGGCTCCATATTAATCGGAGATTTTACTGCGGGTCCAGGCAGCGGGTGGATCTTCCGAGAGCCCTTCAAGATTTATAAAACTCAGATTCCAGGTGGTCAACAAACATTAAGTTCTCCCAATCCTAGTATTCTATGTGATGTACATCTAACATGCCAAAAATGCTGGTGAACAATTTGAACCTGACAAAAATACTTGAAATAGATACCAGGAAGGGGAGGGGGGGTAAAAGAAAAGTTATATAACATTTGTATTAAAATACACAAGTTTGTCCAACTCCCTGTGATACAACACCTCAGACATAGCTCATTGTACTCGGCTGGAGTGTGGGCAAAAAGTTACTATTTGAATTTTTGATATCTTTTTTCATTAATGAGAAAGTTGACCCCGAAGTTAGAGTAATTGTTCAGCAGGAATGGCTTTTTAACTCTTCTGTGATTTTTTTTTTGGCTTGGCTGATTTTGTCACGGTTCATACTTGACAGGCAGGTCGTACCATCACTAATTGGAAAAACAATCCTGACCCACCGCTACCATGGCAACAGCCAAAGTCTTGTAATAGCAGTGCCCAAATGATCATGCCTTTTATTTTGGCTACGTTGCGCACTGGTAAGAGATCACCGGCGCCGACATTGTTACCACTGTCAACGTAATCCCAACGCAGCTTTGAACTTTGAATAAAATGTAAATGCTGCTTCCAATCTAGAAAATACTATCGCAAAACGATTGGAAATTATACATTTAACGGCTGAATACGTCCTAACAATAAAATAAAGTGACTTCTAATGACTGCCATGTTATTTTGCAAACCTCGTATAAGGTGCCCGGTTTTAGTTATAAACAGACGTTAGCTTCACGTTCATGTCCCTTCCATGATAACAGCCGAAAACATATTGCTTGTTTTTTACCGGTTTTCATTGGCAACCGAAGTATTTTTATTTTGTAAACAAATTTTCGTCTGCTATTTTTATTCAGTTCAAATCGTTCAGCAAAATTTTTGGCATATTAGGTGTACATCACATGGAATACTACGATTGAGAGAACTTGATGTATGTTGACTGATTTTTATCATAGTACGAAGTACCAGGAAGTTACTCAGTTCCAAATAAAGATTACCAACGTCAAATGAGCAACATTTGACTGGTAATCAAGATTCATGTAATCCATGGCTAACAAGCAACATCACAAGCGAAGTTGTAGCATGCAGTAAGTCATCCCGTCAGTGGAGTACCGCAGTAACACGACATGTTTGCCATCAGCATTGTATTCAAACGAATCACGTGGTGTGCCGTTCTCGTTCAAACCCGGGATTCGATCAATAGGAGAGTCCCATTAAAAAAACACATTGCAAATCATGCAAGTTCAACATTTTCAAACCAATATACTAAAACAAAAATGCTCAGAGATGTAAATGAAGGATAGATATTACTTTTCACTATACACATCTCTGTTGATACTATCCCTCACATATTGTACTCCCAATTACTCCTGCGTAAAATGGACTAGCCTCTTCTTGTTGACATTCAGACTAAAATCACGTGACAGGCTGTTAAAATTGGCTGTTGCATACTCTTTCGCCGGTCTGGAAAATGTGTTTAATTAACTCACATTCAAGCAACAATGCAGATTTTCCAGTGGGAGTGAGACTATTCAAACTCTGCCACTAAAAAATAGGGGTGTTTTCAGCAAAAAACGAATAACCCTGGAATACACACAATATACTGAATTTCGGAACAAATTGTGCATTACTTACAGCAGCAGAATACCACAGAAATATCAGACGAAACATGAAAACACTATATATTGTATTTCAGCCTGGACCCTCTATATTGCAATTCAAGGAATTAACCCCATATGTGCATCCATTTCCCACCTTGGTATCATCCACCCCTGAAAACAAACTCTTAATACCACGCTGAAGCGTTTGGTAATAAAGCTAAATATGACAACAAATTATTCAATTTGCATGACTACCCACTTAGCTCAATTGATTTGTACTATGTCAGCAATGTGAGCGATCGCTGGTTCGAATCCAGTATGTTTAGTTAGATTTTTGAATGCTAGTGAAGACAGTGCGCTGGGAACTCAAAGATCGCAAGTTCGAATCATGGATTGGACACTCCTACAAAAGACATGAAAGACGTTAAAAACATGAACAGCTGATTCAAAAACTCAAGTCAGAAAAACAGAACACAAGAATACTACCTCACATGGAAGCCAGTCGAAGTTGACGAAGAACGAACACAGTTGACAGCTGTAGTGCAACAACAGACACGAGGAGCATGGCTGCTCTCCAAATGGGTCCCTTCTTTTGTATCGACCCCCTAATGATTACTGATCCCCCTTTCTAACTCTTCCGCCAAAAATAATATATCGCCCCTTTTAAAATGTATTGACCCACAAATTAATGAATATTCATGAGCACAGAAACTTTACGTCATGAATAAATTAGCATAATTTAAAAAATTGCATAAAGTGTAGGTATGTCTTCTGGAGTCCTGCCCATTCAATTTGTTAACAAACATGTACAAATACTCAATAATGGGAGGTGGGTGTTTCATGATTGTAATCGCTTCGTGGACAGTTGTCGCTGACGCTGGTTCCAGTGCCAAAGACAGAGTGCTCGTTTACTAGTGCAGTGATGTGATGGTGTGAGCTGCAGTCCGGGCGCTATGAATTGGGAGATACAATGTAATCAGCAATCATAACTAGCATATAAATTGTTCATGTTGCTTCTAAAATATGCCAGTACTATTCGAAAATATTGGGTACGTTCAGTGAAGTGAGTGACTCAGGCCGACAAACAGCTTGTCGCAGTTTAGTCGGTCACCACTTATGCTGATCATGGAAGTAAAAAACATCTCCAGTGTTTTTGTAATTTTGGTAATGTGTTTTAAGATATCTGATTTTTTGACTCCCATGTGCGAAGCACAAAATGGGAGTCTTTGCAGTTAGTGTGTCTGTATGTGTGTGTGTGTGTATGTGTGTCCGACTGTTCCACTGCTATCTCAAGAACCATACATCGGTTTTTGATGAAACTTGGTGCATAGATGCTCTGGGCCAATGCGCAGATTTGATTAGGTTTTGGTAAAAATCCATGCTCGTTAATTACCTAATTTGCATGATAATTAGCTAATTTTTAGCTGTTCTATGACTGTTCCACTGATATCTAAAGAACCACTCATTGGATTTTGATGAAACTTGGTACATAGATGCTCTGAACATATGTGCAGATTTGATTAATTTTTGGTAAAAATCCGTGCATATTAATTACCTAATTTACATGATAATTAGCTATTTTTTAGTGGTTCCATGACTGTTCCACTGATATCTAAACAACCACTCATTGGATTTTGATGAAACTTGGTACATAGATGCTCTGAACTAATGCTAGGTTTTGATTAGTTTTTGGTAATAATCCGTGGATACTAATTACCTAATTTGCATAATGATTAGTCAATTTTCGGTTTTTCCACTGATATCTCAAGTACTAATCATCACATTTCAAATGAAACTTGGTACATAGATGTCATACGACACTGCACAGACCTGATAGTTTTTATGGTAATATCAGTACATATTAATTACCTAATTTGCATAATTAATTAATTTTCAGCATTTGATATAAGTAGTTAGCATTACATTTCAATGAAACTTGGTACTTACATACTCAAGGACTATGCAGAGATTGATTGTTTTCGATAAATATTTGTGCATATTAATCACCTAATTTGCATAATTAGTTAATTTTCAGCTTTTCCATGGGTATCTCAAGTACTAATCATCGCATTTCAATGAAACTTGGTACATAGATCCTTTAGGACTATGCAGAGACCTGATTAGTTTTAGGGTAAATAATTGTGCATATTAATTACCTAATTTGCATAATTAATTTTCAGCTTTTCTACTGATATCTAAAGTACTAATCATTTACATTTCAATGAATCTAGAATTATGCAGACCCAATTAGTTTCCTGTAAATATTTGTGCATATTAATCACCTAATTTGCATAATTAACCAACTTTCACACTGATATCTCAGGTACTATACATCACATATCAATGAATGTACATGGATGCTGTAGGACAATAGACAGACCTGAATAATTGTGGGTTACAATCTGTACATATTAATTACCTAATTTGCATAATTAACCAATTTTAAGCTTTCACACTGATATCTAAAGTACCGTAAAAACTCCAAAATTTCGACCGGTTTTAAATAATTGGCGTTAGAAATGTGACATGTTTTTAGAGTCGTGGCCGAGTTGTAACTCAAAATCTAAACAAAGTCATCAATTATGACATCAGTATTATGACAAGCAAAACAAAACATCAAGACGCGCAGAAGAGGTCAGCACAAAACTAATAGGTCAAAAGACAAAGCTGTCTCGCACTACCTAGGAAAACTTGCGAATGTTCGAAGTACAGGTACCCATTGGACAAAAGATACATGGAAGTTTAGCAAACTATCTCCCCGACCCAGTGCAATGTATCCGGTTAGAATCAAAGCTCACGTGTCCCTTATTTGAGGGACCAAATTCTGCCGTAAATTCGCCCTTGGATTAAAAAATAAAATGGGATTTAAGAAAATAAAATGGGACTTTTAAGGTGTATTTTGGCGTCATTTTTCGGACATTTCAATCAATCCTGCCGGCTAAAATAGAGTAAAAGTTTTACCGTAGTCATTGACGTTTGTCTATTCAAGAGTACACGTGTATGATTTTTATCGTGACTAGCGTGAGCGGGTAAGCTTCCTTTCGAGAATGAGCTGTTATCACTGTGAACAATGTTAAATTATTCTTCAGATGACCAGTTTATTTTTTAAAAACAACTAATTTTTTTATTTAAAAAAAAATCATGCCGTTTTCGCATCAAAATCCAAGCCAAAATATCGTACTACAACATCAATCTCTTCGCATTGCGTTCAATAACATTAACATATTTAAATAAGCTATGGTAATTTGAACACGTTGGCATCATCCAGCTTTTTGATTGGTTAATTAGCGATTTGACCTATTTGACCTAAGAGAACATGGCGGATATCCTACAGCATCAAACGTTTATACGAGACCGGAATCATTCGCTTACGATGAAACTTAGTTGACTTTTATTTGTATTTCATAACCATTCAACAAATTTATTTTGTGTACATTATTATAATCACTACTGAGTACAGTAATAATCAACAATTCAGAAACGCAGCATGCCGAGATTTTTGTGTTCGTTTTTATTTGAAACTTCGTTTATTTAGAACATATTTTCGTTACCAATAAAATAAAAATCTCTCAGTCAATCAGAAACCCGGATTCATGCCTTCGAGGAAGGTCCCGTTTGAACGCTCACATCGTTTTTTTTTTCGTTTGGGGGAAAACTAAAACTGGTCGCAATTTTCGAATAAGAATGAGTCGGCAATTTTTAGTGGAGTCGAAAATTTGGAGGTAAATAAAACACCGAAACCCGGCAAATAAATAGGCGAACGAATTTTTAGAGGGGTCGAAATTTTGGAGTTTTCACGGTACTAATTATTCCATTTCAATGAAACTTAGTACAAAGATGCTCTAGGACAATGTACAAACCTAATTAGTTTGGGGTAAAAATCTGTTCATATTAATTCCCTAATAAGCATAATAATTCATAATTTTTTGGTTCTAATCACATTTCAATTAAACTTGGAGACATAGATTTTCTGTTACATTGCGCAGACCTCATTAGTTTTACACTCAAATCTGGTCATATTAATTTTCTGATTTGCATAATTAGTTTTCAGCTAAGTAATTTCGAATTATATTTAATGTGTCTCCAATACTCTCAGCACATGGGAGTTCTTTCTAAGCTTTCTTTGATTAAAATATGCCTGTGCGTCGTACAGCTCCGAACACGAAAATTAGAAGCAGACTGGTAACGCAAGCCCCATCAAGTCATTCCATGTGTGCCTCCAATTGATCGAATGTACAATGATATGCATTATTAACTTCTCAAGATAAATTGATACACTGAAATACCCCTACCCAAAGGAGGGCAAGTATGTTTGAGTTACAAACTTTGAGTTATAAACAAGTCTTATCATAATTTAAAGGTCACTCTGACCTTATTCAAAATTATTTAATTTGTACCCCATAAAAGTATATACTGAACATTACCATATGTTTTGTGTTGTTGATGTAACATTTTCCGTCTGCATTTGATCAAGATCTAAAGAAAAAATATGTTTACTATGAATTTATTATTTTATTCTGTTTTAAAAAGAATGAGAACCTGTTTGTAAATTTTAGATGATAAATTTAATTTAAGAAAAAACACAAACTGTACACACTTTATTCTTTTATCCAAGATTTTGTATGATCATATTTTTATAATTTATACTATTTTGAAGTAGTGTTTTTGAGTGAACTTAAAAAACATTTTTTAGACAAATTTAGAAACAATACAGCAAACGAAACACAGGCGTAACACATATTTACAACAGCATAGTATACAAAACAGAAAATTTTGTATTTAAGTTAAACAATTCTCACATGTTGCGCATCTCCATGCCTGTCATAAAAGTGGTATCTCCCAAGTGCCCGCGGCCTTTGATCTGATTGAGTTTTGTCTAAACAATCATGTACATTTCATGATCGAACTGACCGCTTTTATCGAAGGTTCTAACCGGCAAATCTGCACGTCTGTGTTTCCGTTACTGATTTATCTGCATGATTGGTTGGAACTCCATTGACAATCCCTTTTCACAATGTTTGGTCCAGCATAGTGGTTACAAGTGTACGAACAGTCATATCTCTGCCATTCCTATGCCAATCTTCTCCAAACTGGGTATGATTAGTGTACTTATGGGTCCGGTGCTGACAACATATAGTGTGTGTGCTAATTTGCATATTTGTAAATTGTAATGCTTATGGATGAAGTCATATCTCTGGCATGGCTGATATTCTTCAAACTTAGCCTGATTAATGTAATTATTGATCCGGTGGTGACAATATATAGTGTGTGTGCTAATTTGCATATCTGAATATTATTTGCGTATACATGTACTAATGTTTGTGGACAAAGTCGTATCTGGTGCTTCTATGTTGATCTTCTCCAAACTTGATATGGTTAGTGTACTTATGGTTCCGGTTCTGACAACATATTGTGTGTGTGCTAATTTGCATACGTTTGCATATATTAATGCTTATAGACCAAATTGTGTCTGGCATTGGGCATTCCAGTTTATATCTGCACCCCCCTGTTGATGAGCTTGTGTGTTTACTTCATACAGGGTATAATTTCCATGGGTGTATAAGTCATACAAAGTTTTATTTCCAAATCACCATTCACCATACAGTGATGGAAATCCAAAACTATAGTTCCTACTTATGGTGTTGATGAGTTCCTTTGTGCCACCATACAGAGTAGGATTTCCAAATATAACTCTCATCATATGCTAATTTACTAAGTTCAAAATTTTATATTTGATAATGGAAATCCAAACTAGTCCTGATTCACGGTATTGATGAGCTCATTCGTGCCACTATCCTTATCTAATTTCAGTAATAACTATTTCATACTGGCCCGATTTTTTTACCATATACAGTCAGAATTCCAATTTTTTTTTATCATACAGTCTTGGAAATCCAACCTCATCAACCGGTATGTGGCTAGATAAACTAGGCCATATTTTATTTAGTAGCCATAACTGCCTGGATTTCCAGGATTTTTTTCCATACTTGTCAGGATTTCCAGATTGGAATTCCGGGGTATTTCCCCCATCATACAGTGCTGGAAATCCGACCTCATCAACAGGGGGGTGCAGATATAAACTGGAATGGCCCATTTCTATGCTGACTTTTTCCAAACTGTATTGAATGTCACGCTTATTTTTAAAAATGTTGCTCTCAATTTACAAATTCTCTCCATTCACACTAAAGCTTTTCAGTGTTTAACTTTAATTGCAAGAACAAAGAGTTCAACAATTTCTAGCAACTACATACAGATTTGTTCAGTGTAATCAACCAGATTTAAAAATAGCATACACTGCCTTATAGTCACTGTAATAGCAGTGTAAGGTACCCAAAGCTGTAACTGCTAGTGAATGATTCCAATTTTCCATGAACAGCTTGGGAGTCAACCATCTCTGATGGTTTTCTTGTTTTATTTACATATTAAGACATTTGAACAAAGTGATTTATTGAACTTAACACACAAAATCACCATTACCTGTAAATAGCATTTTATCTATTTGGAAACTGTACATGTATAACTAACCGGATGCAACACATACATGTGCGGTCTGAAGGGATTTAAATTTTGAGCAGTCTGTATGAAAAGGGGGGATGATTTTTAGCATCGCTGTCGACTTTGTCGAGCGGAGCTTATCAAATGAGTGATTGTCCGTCTTCGTCCGTCCGTCGTTCTTGTCAATGTTTTACTTTTTCGACTTCTTTTTGAAAACTACAAGCCTGAATGCTTTGATACTTGGTGTATATGTACCTTGGGTAGATCTCTCTCCGATTTGTTCATTTTGTATTGATATCTTCAATTTTCTAATTTTGGTGAATATTTTTGCCATTTTTGGTAAAAAGTGATATTTTCGACTTCTTGTTAAAAACCACAAGTCCAATTGCTTTGATATTACATATATAGGTACTACATGTGGACCTCTCTCAGATTTGTTCATTTTGTAATGATATCTTTAATTCTCTAATTTTGGTGAATATTTTTGTCAATTTTTGGTAAAAAGTTATATTTTCGGCTTCTTGTTAAAAACCACAAGTCTAATTGCTTTGATATTACATATATAGGCACTACATGTGGACCACTCTCAAATTTGTTCATTTCATGATGACACTTCAATTCTCTAATTTTGATGAATATTTTTATCATTTTTAGTAAAAGTGATATTTTCGACCTCTTGTTAAAAACCACAATCATATATGGTGAAAAATTATATTTTTGAATTCTTGTTGAAAACAAGTCCCATTGCATTGATACTATGCATATTGTTCATTTTCTAATGATATCTTCTGTTCTTTAATTGAAATGTGCATTGCTAACAGCGGAGCTATCTCAACCGAGAGGCTGCTTGTTAAAAACTTCTATCTGAAAAGGGGTTTAGTTTTCTCACTTACAAATGTATTACTACAGCTGCTAACAATATTGTATAATTTTATCTTACCACTTTGTTGTAAATTCATATTTTACCCCATTTATGCATTTTATCGTTTTTTCGGACTGCTATGTTTTTAGTCCCCGTTTGGACGAAGTCTGAAAACGGGGACTTATAATTCGGTCTCCGTCCGTGCGTCTGTGCGTCTGTGCGTCCGTGCGTCCGTCCAGAGTCATATCTCAGAATCCCTTGGACCGATTCCGTTCATTCTTTGTATGTGCCTAGTACTTTATGTGGGACATATGCACATGCAGTTGTTTAGCGATTCAATTCAAAATGGCTGACTGGCAGCCATCTTGTTTTTTGAAAATGTTGTAGTTTGGACATGCTTTGTCAGTTGTCATTCAAACTTGGTACATAGATTATACATATTAGGATACATGTCCATGACGATTTATTTCGCAATTGGATCAAAGATTGTCGACTGGCAGGCATCTTGTTTTTTTTATGCGGTATCTTGGACGTGCTCTGTCAGTTCAAATTCATTCATTCAAATTTCGCACATACATGTACTTCATACATGTTATGATGTATGTCCATGACAATTTTTTTCAAAATCTGGTAAAGGATGGCCGATTGACAGCCGTCTGACTTTTTGGCCTTACTACTATATTTCCACAATTTATGTACCATTTTCATTCGTATTTGGCATACATCATACATATCAAGTGTGTTTCATAACCAGATCAAAGATGGCCGAATAACGGCTGTTTTTATTTTTGGCCATATTACTACTACACGGAACACTTGTTTTGATGTAAATAATCAATCTGTTGCATACGCCACTTGGAACTCAAGTTTCAAGGATACACTCGCGACAACCCCTCCGCTTTAATATGACAAGCACAAAGAGAACTTTGAAAAATTTAACGGGGACTGTGTCATTTTCAATGACTTGTTTTTAATTGTAATTTTATCATTTTATTTTATACCCTATTTATGCATTTCTTTATTGTGTTCTCGTCATTTTTGCAGTGGATTGTTCAATTTTATGTTAAATTTTATATATATATGCTGTGCATGAAAAACCATTTATGGATGTACTGTTTTAAATGAATAAATTACAAATTACAATTACAAATTTTGACCTCAAAACAAATCGATTTGTCCATGGTGTCAGCGATTATTTCCCCCAGCACATTCATCATCCCTATCCAACCAGATCTGGTGCTACTGGTAACTTCCCTTACATGTGTTTAACCATTACACAGCATAGTTTTCAATACGCCACTATTATACATCTGAACTCTGCCCCCCCCCCCCCAACCCTAAAAAGCATGGGCAGTAGAAGCATTTTCAAACAAGAGCTGAAGAAAATGCTTCTCAGTGAGTGATATTTATCTATGTACATAGAGCATATTCATTTTAAAAGTATGCAAATTTGAATACTCTTATTAAATAATTTTAATATCATTCATTCATTGTGATGATTGATTATACTATTTACTGGTTGATCTCATTTATTTAATTCATTACTTTTGTTTGTTTACTGTGACTTTTATGACGACTTAATTTTTTTATTTAATATTAAGGGCCATGGTCTAGACTAGTCCAAATGGACTATTTCCTTGGTCCCCACCAGTATTATATTGTCCCGTACATGAACATGTAAATATTTTGTTTGTATACTGGTGAAATAAATAAATATAAATATAAATCTAGAACCAGTGATCATATTCAGACAAAACTCGACAATCGGATAGTATGGGACAAACGAAAGGTTTTGTTACAACTCTGTGCATATTTAATCAGGAAAATTTGCATTATAATGAATTTTTCTGGTGCTAATATCTCAAAACAAAACCAGAACACTGAAAAATATATTTCTAATAACCGGATGAAATCACAGATAATTTAAGGCACTTATATAAGATCTAACTAGTTGTTGGTGTTAATCTGTGCATAATTAATTCACTTTAACTTATAACTTTTTTTGTATGAATAAATTCTTGTTCCAATTGTACCTTGATAACTAATCTTAATATTTTGGTAGTAAATATGCAGTAACCGTATGTCAACAAGCTATTCTGATATCTGCATTAGGAGCATATATATTGCATGTTTTATATTATATATTTACTTCTCAAGAAAGCTGGCCCAAAATAAAATGTTGTAGTATATTTCTGTACGGTTTAAATTAAGGTTTATTGTACATTTCTTTTTATTCACAGGATAAATGCAGTACACCAATTAACTAAGAAGTTGTAATGAACCTTGCATACATGCAACCTGATATTATTGTTTTGTTTTGCAAATGTGTGTTTAATATTAACTTGAATAAATGATTTTCTCAAATGATACATTTTAGGTGTTTATTTTGTCTACTTCACGAATAGTTCAATAATTTATAAAATATGATGTTCAAAAGTGCTCTCAATAAATGTCTAGTAATATTAATTATAAATAAATGGAAGTTCAAAAGTATCCTATTTACGTTCAAAAGTATACTCGTAATATCGTAATGTTATGTAATAGAAGATTTCAATAAATGTCTACTAATATTAATTATAAATAAATGGAAGTTCAAAAGTATCCTATTTACATTCAAAAGTATACTCGTAATATCGTAATGTTATGTAATAGAAGATTTCAAAAAATGTCTACTAATATTAATTATAAATAAATGGAAGTTCAAAAGTATCCTATATACGTTCAAAAGTATACTCGTAATATCGTAGTGTTATGTAATAGAAGATTTCAATAAATGTCTACTAATATTAATTATAAATAAATGGAAGTTCAAAAGTATCCTATTTACATTCAAAAGTATACTCGTAATATCGTAATGTTATGTAATAGAAGATTTCAATAAATGTCTACTAATATTAGTTATACATAAATGGAAGTTCAAAAGTATCCTATTAACGTTCAAAAGTATACTCGTAATATCGTAATGTTATGTAATAGAAGATTTCAAAACATTTCTACTAATATTAATTTTATAAATAAATGGAAGTTCAAAAGTATCCTATTTACGTTCAAAAGTATACTCGTAATATCGTAATGTTATGTAATAGAAGATTTCAATAAATGTCTACTAATATTAATTATAAATAAATGGAAGTTCAAAAGTATCCTATTTACATTCAAAAGTATACTGGTAATATCTTACAGTTGTGAAATAAAAGATTTCAATAAATGTCTACTAATATTAATTATAAACAAATGGAAGTCACGCGCAAAAAACTGTACCACGCTTGTCAAATTTGGGTCAAATATACAGTACGCTACTATCTTGCCACAGTGGAGTGTTCGGTGACCATTGAATTAGCCCGTGATTCATATTTTATGTGTATTAATTTATTCATCAATTTTCGTGACTGACAGTACTGCCCAAATTTTAGCCAAAAAAACGCAACTGGTGAAACGGAAGAGCATTGCCAGGCGATGGACGCGGGGCTCTTTGGCGACGACCGCATAGAGATCAAAATACGCGTTCTATTTTTACGCATTAAATATGGCTCTTCCATTTCGCCCCCTCCGGAATGTTCTACTTTCACAGCCTAATCGCAGGTTTTTCGAAAAACGTCGAAAAAAAACAAGAATTAGTAGAAATGTTCCTGTTTTGGGCGGATTATTGATGGAGAATAATGTCTTTATTACAAAAATGCTGAAAAACCGTGAGTTGTTGCCTTAGTTATTTTTTTATTGGCGAAAAACTGCGAACTCGGCAAATTTGGTTGCACAACTTCCCTTTATCATATACACCCAGCGACACCGATAAAACTGGTAGGAGGTAATACATTTGGGGCGAAAGTATTCAAAAATCAGTTTTTGGATGTTTCAATGGCAATGGTGGGCCAGGATTGTTTTCCAATTAGTGACGGCACGACCTACCTGTGAAGTATGAACAAAACCGGCCGAGCCGAAACAATCACAGAGGAGTTAAAAGCCGTTGCTGGTGAAAAGTTACCCCAACTTTAGGGTCAAATTTCTCGGTAATGAAAACAGATATCAAAAATTCAAATGGTAACTTTGTGCCCACACTCAAGCTGAGTAGAATGAGCTATGTCTGAAGTGTTTTATCCCAAATTTGTAGGAGGAGATACATTTGGCGCGAAGCTATCCAAAAATCAGTTTTTTGGCTGTTGCTATGGCAACGGTGGGCCAAAAAAAATTTTCAGATTTTTCCTTATAACTAGGGTTAAGGTGTGACCTACCTGCCAAGTTTGAACGAAATCGGCCAAGCCGAAAAAATCACAGAAGAAATAATAGTGAACACTGGAAATGTACACACACAGACACACACACACACAAAACGACAAAAGTGATTATAAGGGCAATCCTAGCGGAGCGGATCGCCAATAATCCTCAACGAACCTTAGCAACCATGGCTAAGATGAGAATAAATAGTGACCGGAATAAACAAATCTCATTAGCGCACATTCGTAAGTAGTTTCCGTGCTAAGCGTGTGATGGCGCTGTTTATTATGTTTCAACGCAAAGGCGGCCATAGTAATCCCCTGGCTGAACGTCAAATGGAGTTGAAATTGAAACATATACTGGTAACTTCAAACGGATTCTGTTTGGATGTCCGTAGCAAGTAGAATAGTGTACAGAAGAGTGTGCTTTGAGACGGCTGAGTCAAACTAGACGATGGATGCACTATTAAAAAGGACGACGGAAGAAGGACTTGGCAAGACAAGTGCGCTAGGTAAAATATTGAGTCCATAATACTGGTACGAGCGCAGGGACTCAGGAACTATAATCATCTGTACGCAGTTCCTATGAGCTAGCTCATATTTTTTTAAACTAAAAAAAAAACAGTCAAACAGAATGAAAAATAAAATCTGAAAAAAATACCAGCTTGAAGAATACTGGTTGCTATTTCAAATTTCGCCAAAGCCATACCTATATTTGGTACTCACTAAAACGAAGAACCGCGAAGGACCGAAGGACTTAAACGGGTGTAATGACTATAAAACGCTGATACAAATAACGTTGTTATACGTTGCATTTGTTCACAAATTATGCAGTGGCGATTAAATGTACAAAAACACCTGAATAAATACATTACATGATACATATAAGAGCAAAGGACCACAATTGTATTATAAATATGAGCGAAGGACCTCGTTTTTATTGTAAATATGACCGAATGACCACGTTTATATTACAAATATGAGCGAAGGACCACGATTACGTGATGAATATGAGCGAAGGACCTCGTTTATATTATAAATATGAGCGAAGGACCACGTTTATATTATAAATATGATCGAAGGACCATGAGTACGTTATAAATATGAGCGAGAGGCTACGATTATATTATAAATATGAGCGAAGGACCATTATTAAGTGATAAATATGAGCTACTATGTCAAACAACTATTGACTTCATGATTAGTTCGAAAGATAATCTTCAGGTTAGGTTTGGATGCAATCAATTTAATGGTCAAAGATTGATTATATGTAACAAGTTATTTCTCGAAAATGTCCACAAATGTGCACGTGCGAGAGGCGTTGTTTAACTGTGTTTATTGGCTATGTCATGCAAATGTTAACAATTGCCTTGTTGCATAGAACACTAGACCATACGCACTTTTATATATTTATATGCAGGAAATCGTGAATGCAGATTTACAGGATATGGGAATGAATTGGCAACAATATATTAACGAAATGCGAAAGCCCGGTGCGTGGGTGACCATATAATGCTCACTGTAGTAGCAATAATGTTGAAAATAAAGTTTAAGATCGTTGCACCAAACTTTACCCGAAAGATATCTCCACCAGAAACCATGATAAAACTATGTATATGGGATATATTCCCCCATTTACATTTCATTTATTTATTCATTACATTTATAGTATATTCCAATATTTTTCAAAACGTATTGGTGTTGATTCATATTTTGTATTGTTTCAGTAGATAAATTCACCACTCATAGATACAATCTACGAAAGGATCCACCAAAGGTGAGACTATCATCTTCTTAAAACTTCATACATTTATATTTCCTATGCTCCTAATAAAATGTAATCACTCCGTGTTGTACTTTACTTTCGTAATAGAAACGATTTTCTATGAGATGATCGAGAGACACTGGAAAAAAACGGGAAAGCGACAAAAAGAAAAATATTTTTAAAAGTATATGTTGCCAATCAATATTAGGTTATGAGAGCTTTATGTTATCGAAATTCGTTAATATTACTTCGGGACACTGATTTCAATAAAACACAACTGATTGAATGAATTATGTGGTGTCTCTAACATTATTTTCAATCATATTATTTTCAGTGTCCCTGGAAATGTCATCGTCATTGGAGAGGATGGTTGAATGTAGGTTCTGGACAAGGTCAAACGTTTGGCGAGTTGCAGTATGTATGTTTGTATTACACTTTTATGTATTGAATGTGAGATCACCGAGAACAAACGTTCCTCCAAGCATTTGTTCACGTTCGAGTCATGGGAAGTAATAATGCGAAACAATTATGTGGTAATCAAATGGTATGTTATTGTTATGATAAAGGATACATCAGGATAAAGGATAGATCAGCCACACATACTAACTTTTATTTATTTATTTTGATAATATTATAATAATAATTGCATGTACATTTAAATTTCAGATTACTCCTGTATGTCGGCCGACAACTAGAAAATTTTTCAAGCGGGTGAATTAATTGATGAGGTATAGTATAACCCATATATCGTCAATCTGAGAGGTTTATGAATGTAATCATTTATTTGATAATAATCATATATATGTCCATTAGATACATCATTTTTTGTCCTGCAGATTATTAATGCGTATACAAAATTGTTAAGGAAATCATTACCGGATGAGGTAAAGTGAAACATATTAAACACCTCTAGTTCAGAGCTCACATTATAGATTGGTATCGATTATTTTGCATCGCTATTTTAGTTATTTAGTTCCTTTATTGAACAGCAACAATTGTATTGTAGATCGCAAACGAAATAGGTGTTAGTAGCACGTTTTTGTTACCCACAGTCGTATCCAACATGGCCTATGATAGCTATATAACACAGGTGAGGGACATTACGTAAAATTCTTTGTTATTTGTGGGTGGTACCGTATTTTAAATCACGTCATTGACAATGTTTTACGACAGGGTTACATCCGTGGTGCAGTCTGTGATTTCTTACAGTTAATGTTGTTAAATGTAACTTTGCATAATCGGAAAGAATACATTGGATACACTGGATACAAGCCGTACGTTTCTCGCTCAGGTTTTTAAAATATACATGCCAATTGTTTTTGAATTCATATGCAATGTTTTGTATAAGAAAAATACTATTATTACATGATGTTGACAAATCTTTAGCTCCGGGTATGTTAAAAATATAAGATAATATATCATCTTAACAAATAATGTAGCTTTAATATTAATAAAGTGTTTTTGTTTGAAAATGTGAAAACAATTATTAATAATATAAAAGACTATTCATACAAAACTTTGGTAATTTTGAATACAAATTATAATATAGTCGTAGCAAATTGTATTTCAGATTATTTTGAAATGGAATTTCCACGTTTATTGGGTATTGTGGTTTGTGCGTGGTTTCGATACTACTTCCATCTGTATTTTGTGACAATATGATTATTACTACAATTTCTAATGGAAGCAGGTGTTTTTCCACGGGTGGGTGATGGATTTTTGACTCACAAATCTATTGTTTTTACGCATATATAGGCAATATTCCAACAAAATGTACGAGGTTGAATAAGTTCTCTTTTCAGGTTATTATTATTATTATTATTATTATTATTATTATTATTATTATTATTATTATGTTCTGTTTTATTTGTCAGCATTATTTTTGTATAAAATGTGTTGTTATTCCTTATCTTTATTCCCACATCCACTCAAACAAATACAAATTATCACGATCCACTAACTCGTTTTTATCTTACCAAGCAATTTAATTTACCACTGAATGTTTTGGTTTGCGCAAAATACGTATGTGCGAGCACAACAAGTAACCAGAAAGGTCAACTAGTGTTCGTAATTTGTTCATTGCTATCGCTTGTAGATAATAATAAACCAATAAACAGGATAATCACTAACGGACTAAGATGCCATTCTACATCTCACTGTTACGCGTGAAGAATCAGTAGAACTGTCAGTCTGGTAAACTAGGCTACAACTAAATGACCGCCCGTGTCTGGCAAACCATTTAGTTCCTTACACCTAAACATAGAGTAATCCGATGTTGTTGTATATTGGATATGTGATGAACGCATGTGATGATAATGACCATTCCAGTCCAAAATATTCCAATTAGCCCAATACACTTTTATTTTATTATTCACAATATAGAGTACGACTATTATTACATCATATAAGTACCAAGATTTGGGTGTGGTTAATGTCAAACCAATTATTTTAGCAATTATTTCAAGCTATGTTATCACGCAGAAGAAGTCCCTGAAGTTCACTGAGCTTCGAGCTTTCACATTTCTAATTTCACTTCGATTGATAAATACAATTCGTAGTATTTGACAACTCCAGTCAACTTATATTCACGAGTTGATTCTAAATGTTGTCGTAATATCTTAACTCTAATATTTTGCATTCTGTATTTTATCACTAGAAATGATTAACGTATTTCTAATTCAGACGGTGTTTAACAGGTAAACATATACAATTTTGCGGCTATACTGTGATTGTGGGAAACAAATTGTTAAATGAAAGTCATTTGTTTATATATATCATTATTCACAACATTTTAAAATCCATCATTATTTGTTATAATAATATATTCACATATACCTATTATTTCACGTTATATTCCAGTTTGATACCCCACATAGACAAAGTATTGGAATGTACTGGGACGGTGAATTGTAATACACATTTAACTAGACATATCAAGGATTTAGAAGAATACAATCAGAACTATAACCGTAAAAGAAACAAAATCACAATAATGTATGGAGTGAAGTATATCTCAAGTAACTATTTTAACACGAACGATATCCAAATAATTTTCAGAAAAATATTTGTTTTAAATTGGCGAAACGTTCGTAACTTATTTTAATGTTTGGGGATCTACGAACATAGTCAAAAAAGCATCTTTCCAACTTTTGAAATAACAATCTCTCTCTTTTTTCCAATGAACAACGTTATTTCATCAGCAATTTGGGAAATAAACCTATTCTCCCAAATAGTATGCATATTTTGTTTAATTAATAATTTCTTAATAGCTAAAGCAAAAGATGGCTTTCCTATCAGTGCAAATTTTTCAGGCTTTGTAAACGATTAGATGACATTTTTAGAATACATTTCCAAAATTTAATACGGATTAGATTTCTGCCAATACTAAATGTTCACCCATAATCGCATTGTTGGTTGTATTTTGCCCCACACCTAATATATATTTACACCACTTTAACTGAACATATTCAATTGGTTTACAATACCGATTTCATATAACTGCCGCTCCATAGTTTAACATTCGTTCACTTTTAGAGTCAAATATTTTTTGTAGTAATTTTGGGGACATTTCGTTACCAATTCCTTTCCTGGCCACGTACGCTGCCCTTGAAGCATTTCCGGCCAACATTGCACATGCCAACTTAAATGAACCATTTTCGGCAAAGACAACACCTAGATATGTATAATTTACAGCAATATCAATTGGATTTCCAAATAGATTAAAATCTAAGTTATCGTCATCACGGTCAACAATATCCTTATTGTAGATAATAATTTCAGTTTTAGTGATGTTTACAAACATTTTCCACGTATAACAATAAAATTCGAATCTGGCAAGTAACAACAGTAAACCCGAAGCACTATCATAAGACATACATAAGACATGTTAGTGGATAATCACCCAAATCAACCCCATTAAACGGTGTTGTACCCCAATCTCAGATGTATAAGTTTTTGTATAACCATGCGATAATTTTACACAATATTTAACCATATTGTACATACTTTGCAAAAGTCAGCCGCTCTTATTCATAATATGATCGTGGTTCGTCGCTCATATTTGTCACGTAATCATGGTCATTCGCTCATATTCACAATAAAAACGAGGTCCTTCGCTCTTATTTTTAATATAAACATGGTCCTCCACTCATATTTATAATGTAATCATGGTCCTTCACTCATATTTAAAATGTACTCATGGTCCTTCGCTCATATTTATATTTATCACGCAATAATGGTCCTTTGCTCATATTTATCACATAATCACAGTCCTTCGCTCATACTTATAATATAATCATAGTCCTTCGCTCTCATTTATAATATAAATGTGGTCCTTCGTTTATATTTATCACGTAACCATGGTCCTTTGCTCATATTTATAATACAAACGTGGTCCTTCGCTCATATTTATCACGTAACCATGGTCCTTTGCTCATATTTATCCCATAATCGTGGTCCTTTGCTCATATTTATAACATAAACGTGGTCCTTCGCTCATATTTATCACGTAATCATGGTCCTTCGCTAATATTTGTAATATAATCGTGGTGTTTCACTCATATTTATTATATAAAATTAATGTGGTCCTTTACTCATATTTATCATATAAAAATGGTTCTTCGCTCATATTTAAAATATAAACATGGTCCTTCGCTCATATTTATGACGTAATGATGGTCCTTTGCTCATATTTATCATATAACTGTGGTCCTTTGCTCATATTTGCCACGTATTCATGGTCCTTCGCTCATATTGATAATATAGTCGTGGTCTTCGCTTTTATTTATAATATAAATGTGGTCCTTCGCTCATATTTATAATATAAACATGGTCCTTCGATCATATTTATAATATAAACACGATCCTTCACTCATATTTATAATATAAACATGATCCTTCGCTCTTATTTAAAATATATACGTGGTACTCGCTCCTATTAGCCAAGTAATCATGGTCATTCTGTCATATTTACAATATAATCGTCGTCCTTAGATCATATTTACAATATAATAATGGACCTTCGGTCATATTTATAATATAAATGTGGTCCTTCTGCTCATATTTATAATACAAACGTGGTTCTTCGCTTATATTTATCACGTAAACATGGTCCTTCGCTCATATTTATAATATAAATGTGGTCTTTCATTCATATTAGCCACGTAATAATGGTCCTTCGCTCATATTTATAATATAAATGTGGTCCTTCGCTCATATTTATAATATAGTCGTGGTCCTTCGGTCATGTTTATAATATAAACGTGGTCCTTCGCTCTCATTTATAATATAAATGTGGTCCTTCGCTCATATTTATGATATAAACGTGGTCCTTCGCTCATATTTATAATATAAACGTCGTCCTTCGCTCATATTTATAATATAAATGTGGTCCTTCGCTCATATTTATCACGTAACCATGGTCCTTTGCTCATATTTATCACATTATCGTGGTCCTTTGCTCATATTTATAATATAAACGTGGTCCTTTGCTCATATTTATAATATAAACGTGGTCCTCATGATTCTTCGCTTATATTGATAATATAATCGTGGTCATTTGCCCTTATTTATGATATAAACGTGGTCCGTCGCTCATATTTATCGCGTAATCATGGTCCTTCGCTAATATTTGTAATATAATCGTGGTGTTTCACTCATATTTATTATATAAATGTGGTCCTTTACTCATATTTATCACATAATAATGGTCCTTCGCTCATATTCAATACATAAACATGGTCCTTCGCTCATATTTATGACGTAATGATGGTCCTTTGCTCATATTTATCACATAATCGTGGTCCTTCGCTCATATTTATAATATAAACGTGGTCCTTCGCTCTTATACACAATTTAATCGTGGTTCTTCGCTCATATTTATTATATAAATGTGGTCCTTTACTCATATTTATCACATAATAATGGTCCTTCGCTCATATGTATAATATAATCATGGACATTCGCTCATATTTATAATATAGTCGTGGTCCTTCGCTCTTATTTATAATATAAATGTGGTCCTTCGCTCATATTTATAATACAAACGTGGTCCTTCGCTTATATTTATCACGAAACCATGGTCCTTCTCTCATATTTATAATATAAACGTGGTCTTTCACTCATATTAGCCACGTAATAATGGTCCTTCGCTCTTATTTATAATATAAACATGGTCCTTCGCTCTTATTTAAAATATAAACGAGGTCCTTCGCTCATGTTAGCCACGCAATCATGGTCATTCTGTCATATTTACAATATAATCGTGGTCCTTCGGTCATGTTTATAATATAATCATGGACCTTTGCTCATATTTATAATATAAACGTGGTCGTTCGGCTCATATTTATAATATAAACATGGTCCTTCGCTCTTATTTAAAATATATACGTGGTCCTTTGCTCATATTAGCCACGTAATCATGGTCATTCGCTCATATTCACAATAAAAACGAGGTCCTTCGCTCTTATTTTTAATATAAACATGGTCCTTCGCTCATATTTAAAATGTACTCATGGTCCTTCGCTCATATTTATATTTATCACGTAATAATGGTCCTTCGCTCATATTTATCACATAATCACAGTCCTTCGCTCATATTTATAATATAAACATGGACCTTCGCTCATATTTATAATATAAACATTGTCCTTCGCTCTTATTTAAAATATAAATGTGGTCCTTCGCTCATATTAGCCACGTAATCATGGTCATTCTGTCATATTTACAATATAATCGTCGTCCTTCGGTCATATTTATAATATAATCATGGACCTTCGGTCATATTTATAATATAAATGTGGTCCTTCGCTCATATTAGCCACGTAATCATGGTCATTCTGTCATATTTACAATATAATCGTCGTCCTTCGGTCATATTTATAATATAATCATGGACCTTCGCTCATATTTATAATATAAACATGGTCCTTCGCTCTTAATTAAAATATATACGTGGTCCTTCGCTCATATTAGCCACGTAATCATGGTCATTCGCTCATATTCACAATAAAAACGAGGTCCTTCTCTCTTATTTTTAATATAAACATGGTCCTTCGCTCATATTTATAATATAATCATGGACATTCGCTCATATTTATAATATAGTCGTGGTCCTTTGGACATGTTTATATTATAAACGTGGTCCTTCGCTCTTATTTAATATAAATGTGGTCCTTCGCTCATATTTATAATACAAACACGGTCCTTCGCTTATATTTATCATGTAACCATTGTCCTTCGCTCATATTTATAATATAAACCTGGTCCTTCGGCCATATTAGCCACGTAATAATGGTCCTTCGCTCATATTTATAATATAAACGTGGTCCGTCGCTCATATTTATAATATAAACGTGGTCCTTCGCTCATATTTATCACGAAATCTAGCCCTTCGCTCATATTTATCATGTATCCATGGTCCTTCGCTCATATTTATAATATAAACGTGGTCCTTCGCTCATATTTATCACGTAATCATGGACCTTCGCTCATATTTATCACGTAATCTAGCCCTTCGCACATATTTATCACGTATCCATGGTCCTTCGCTCATATTTATAATATAAGCGTGGTCCTTCGCTCATATTTATCACGTAATCATGGTCCTTCGCTCATATTTATAATACACTGTGCATCCAAATCTACTGTGCATCAACCTTTACTGTGCATCAATTTCTACTGTGCATCAACCTTGACTGTGCATCAACCTCTACTGTGCATCGATCTCTACTGTGCATCAACCTCCACTGTACATCAACCTCTACTGTGCATCACCCTCTACTGTGCGTCACCCTCTACTGTGCACCACCCTCTACTTGCATCAACATCTACTGTGCATCAACCTCTACTGTGCATCAATCTATAATGTGCATCACCCTCTATTGTGCATCAACCTCTCTTATGCATCACCCTCTACTGTGCATCAATCTCCACTGTGCATCAAACTCTTCTGTGCATCAATCTCGTCTGTGCATCAACTTCTACTGTACATCAACCTCTACTGTGGATCTATCTCTACTGTGTATAAACCTCTACTGTGCATCAACCTCTACTGTACATCAATCTCTACTGTGCCATTTTTTGCTCAGATTGTCAGAAGAATTAATTAATTAATTGATTGAATGATATTTTTATCTCTCATTCAACAGCAATGCCCACTAGACTAGTGTAGAAAGACCAGAAACAAGACATACTGAAACCGATGACTGTCAATGATGAGAAATGTTTCCAGTTATCCAGTAAGTGGGGGTATTGAGAGTATAACAAGAGTTAATCTAAGCATAGTGGCAATTAGCTCTGTGTACAGGTCTGTGAATGTGGATGCGCTCCTATTCATCGGGACCTTATCTGCGCCCAAATATGTGTTGGGGTGGCGTTAGAAGCCCAATGTAAATATCACTCCTACACAGCCATGTACGCAGGGCTAAGTGGCAATGCGATAGACACAAGTCATGTATTCTCTGCTCAGAATGCTGGTGACGATTGTGGTGCGAAAGACTTCACTCGAGCACAAGGACCCATTTCCTGAGAGGCAAGCTATGCTAGTTTTGCAAGGGGAAACAATAAAATGGTATCATCTCCTTCATCATCATCATCATCTACACAACATGAACATGAACACACTGAATTAGAGCCAATGCTTAGGAAGTGGAAATGGGATAAATTATCAGTTTTTAAATACCATGATAGATTAGCATCAAAAGATATACAGAATACAATTAAAGAGTTTAATAACACAATTTTAATTCATAGTGATGTAAATATAGCATCCCAGAAATTTAATCAGCTACTAGAAAGTTCAGCTTCAGGTATTTTTAATAAAACCAATCCCAATAAAAATATTCACAAAAACAAACAAAAAAAGAATCCCCGATGGTTTGATAAACAATGCAACCAGAGTAAACGTGATTTAATGGCTTGTGCAAAGTTGATAAATAAATTTCCATTTGATATGAAACTAAGACAAACTTTTTATTCTAAAAAGAAAAGATTTAAGAAACTTATAAAACAGAAGAAAAACAAAATCCAAGAAAATTATCTTAATAAACTCTTCAACAAAGAAATTCAAAAGAATTTTGGAAAATTATTAAACATATGAAAAATACAGATCAAAATAGTGATAATCCAATTTCAGCAACTAAATGGATGGAGTATTATGCACTAAACACTAAACAATAAAAATAGATGATAATAGTTTCCAGGAAAATATAATGAAAGAATTATTGTGAAAATCCAAAAAAGCACCAGGCTTGGATGGTTTCTGTTTAGAACTATTAAAATACAGCTCAAACTATTTAATTAATTCACTTACCAAATTGTTTAACTTAGTTTTGAGTAGCTCAGTTTTCCCAGATATTTGGAATTTAAGTTGCGTTACTCATCTTTATAAAAAAGGAGACAAATTAGACCCTCAAAATTACAGGGGAATATCAGTTTCAAGTTGTATTGGTAAAGTCTTCTGTTCCATCATAAATAAACGCATAAACTGTTTCATTGAAGAAAATAAAATACTTAAAAACAACCAGGCCGGCTTCAGAAAAAAACACAGAACAACTGATCAAATTTTTTGTACTAAAAATTCAAAAACACATTAAAAATAAACAAAAACTCTATGTTTGTTTTGTAGATTTTGCCAAAGCATTCGACACGGTATAGAGAGTAGGGCTATTCTATAAACTATTAAAAAATAACATTAATGGCAAGATTTACAAAATAATAAAAAACATGTATTCAAAAACAAAAGCTTGCATTAATATAAATAATTATATAACCAAAGAATTCACTATTAATAGAGGAGTAAAACAGGGATGTCTAATTAGCCCAACACTTTTCAACATTTTTATTAATAATTTAAAGGATAGTTTGGATAATGCTAATACTGAACCACCACTCCTGAATAATAACACTGTTAACTCTATTTTATATGCAGATGATTTAGCCCTCACTTCTACTACCCAGGCTGGTCTACAGACATCATTAAATACACTAAATGAATATTGCAATAAGTGGAAATTGAGTGTGAACCTTTCAAAAACTTAAGTTGTTATCTTCGGTTCATCAACATTTAGAAAAAAATACCAATTCAATTTTGGAAATGATAACATTCAAATAACAAACAGTTATACATATCTAGGAATCACAATAAAATCAAATGGGAGTTTTGCTGATATCATGTCAAATTTAGCAGGTAAAGCTGGAAAATCAATTTACATCATGAACAAAGTACTTTTAGGAAATCTAGACATAAAACTAAAAATATAACTATTTAACATTTACATAAAACCAATTTTGCTTTATGGCTCAGAATTATGGGCCCTGGACTTGCAAGACATTCAGGACAATGTTAAATGGGACAAAACATCAATTGAAAAAATCAATATTAAATTCTGCAAACAAATCTTACAAGTAAATAAAAAATCCTGTAACTTAGCATCAAGAGCAGAGGTGGGTAATTATCCACTACTACTCAGTACAAAAGTTCAAGCTATTAATTACTGGTTGCATATAAAGGATCTCTCAGATGATAATCTTACACAACAGGCATACCTAGAACAAACACAACACAATACTATACAATACAAATGGCTAAATGCAATACATACAATATTGAAAGACAATTCACTAAACTTCATAAAAGAAAAAACATTCACTATCAAACAAAAAATCAAATTTTAAAAACTTCCCTTGAAAATAAATATACCAGTTTCTGGAAAGAATTGATTTCAAAAAAAATAGCAAACTGAAAACATATGCTAAATTTAAAACAGAATATATCTTTGAGCCATATTTGAATGAACTTGACACTCATAAAAGGAAAATGTTGACAAAATTTAGAATTAGTAACCACAACTTGGCAATAGAGAAAAGCAGATATTCATTTCCTAAGAAACCTATAAATAAAAGAATATGCAATAACTGTGACACAAATTCAATTGAAGATGAAGAACATTTTCTATTGAATTGCCCAAAATATAACACACACAGGGAAAATTTCATCCAAAAAAGTATGACACTACTTCCATCCAACAATAAAAATATACAGTTCACATATATACTCTCAACCAAAGATCCTGACAAAATTATAGAACTTGCCAATTATATTTACACAACAAAAAGTTTTATTTAACATTTAAATACTAGTTAAGTCCTTTTGTATTGTTTTTTGTGCAAATCTTACATATACCTTGTTATTATTTTAAAACTCTTTTTTGCTGTACTTATCCTATGTAAATCTTTTTACACGGAGGCAATAAAGTTATTATTATTATATCGGTCAACCGTATGCCAAGATAACAGGTTTGAAACATTATGCATGACCCTCTAAAGGTCAAACATCCTGGTACTTCATGAATGACCCCTAAAGGTCAAACATCCTGATACTTCATGCATGACCCCCTAAGGGTCACACATCCTGGTACTTTATACATGTGCCCTAAAAGTCACACATTCTGGTTCTTTTACTGGAGATGAATTCACTGTCAATAGGGATTTCTCAATTACTGCTCTAAAAAGAGCCATGTCTCTTACATACATTGACAGAAACACCAGTTTAACTTATGATGATCGATAACGCTGTCAAATGCTGTCAAGGATAGCTGTATTTAATGATTATTGTATATAATGTGTCTTCATTTCTGGTTCTAACGTATGAAATCGTATCGCTACTGTGGACACCGACGACCGACAAATTGCTGCTTGATTTCTATGGCTCTCCTGACACAAAACAATTGACAAAACAATCCAAAAGAATAAACTACACAACATAGTCAAATCAGGAAGAGAAAAATGTATGGTATTCATGAAAATATAAATACTAAATAAATGTCAGTGGATAAAATATTTGCAAAAAATTAAATCCTGCAGCTGCCAATATTGCAAAATGGGTCAGTCGAGAACTTTAAAGCGCGGTGGTCGTCGCGCTGCGCGTGTTCGAATTTCATTTCAATAAACAATGAATTTTACACGCGTTGTATACGTCGCTATGAATCCCATATCGAACAGGACGCGGCACGGCGACTGCCGCCCTTTAAATCTTATTTATTAGGATTCCTGCGTGAAGTTACAAGGATAGGAACAATGCATTATTTCTGTTCAGGATATGTAATAAATTCTCTTACTTATATTTGATGAGTATTTTTGTGAGTGTACATGTATGAACTAAAATACATGTATATACACTAATTAAAATTATCAAAACTTCAAATGCAAAAGTATATTGTGCAGTGAGGGAATTATCCAGAGTGATTTTGGATTTGTTAAACATTAGCCAAAATGCTCAAAATTGGTGGCGGGAATTAATTACTAAGCCTGTTAGTCATAAACAAGTTGCTCGCCTAATATCGGTATTAAAGATTGGTTTGATTATTTTTCCAATTTGTTTCAAGATAATAACACTGAGTGGGACACTCCTAGTTGCACGGAGTTTTACAATGAAGCGAAAAATGTTGTTGACAATACAAGATCGGCAGTCGATCCTGTTTTAGATAGCCTTACAATTGCGTGGACCACTCTGGATTGTGAAATCACCCTCCGGGAACTTGATAATTCGCTTGTGAAATTAAAAAACAATAAATCCCCTGGTCTAGATGGTCTCCCTTCTGATTTTTTTTAAAAATGCGCCAAGCTAATTAAAAACTTTCATGCTTCTATTATTTAATAAAATTCTTATCACTGATGTTTATTCTGATCAATGGGTTTCGGGTCTAATCTTTCCCCTTCATAAACATAGTTGAACTCTGGTGACCTTGCCCTTTGTTATATAATACAATTCCCTTTAACATATTTGTTTCAATATAAATATACATTGTCATAATTAATTTTGAATACAAACAAGTTTTGGGGTTGAACTAACAGTGGGGAATCAGTCTATCGAATGTCCTTTGAAGATGTAAATATCTTACAAAAACATTTGTGCCTTATTTGTTTAATTATTTTAAGGGACATAATTTCCAGCTTTATTCAAAGTAATTCAGATATTTTAGTATAAAAACAAATGCCTCATTGCAAAAAAAAAGTGCTGCATTTAGACATGAATAGATTCATAAAACATGCAAGATAACAGAAAATCTTAGCTGGCTTTTGTCCAAGTATTTTGTACAGGTGTCTGTCAAAAATTAATGATTCACTGAGACAATTATGAACTGCCTCATTGTGTGACTACTGTATTATATGAAAAGTAAAAAAAAAAAACACCCTTTATGAATAGCTATCATGTTGCAAGCTCTGATAGCTGAAACATATTCCTGCGAGTTTTCATTTGTCGAATGAACTGTTTGTCAAATACAGAATACATATATTTTAGAACAATTTTCTTTTTAAAATGTGGATGAAATGTTTTGCTTTTTATGTATTTTTTATGTATTGTTTTTGATTTGATAACTTTGAACTAAACAGATTTTCTATTAGCTTCAGATCTTGATCAAAGTTTGGCACCCAGTTCATAGGAGTGCTTATTTTGATTTTCTGACATCTTGTTTTCTGTTAAGATTTTATTGGTAGATTTGCAAATGTGTATCAGACTGTGCAACAACTCTCTCCATGAGTTTGCATTGAAATCCAGTTTAGCATATATATACATTACCAAGGATATTATTACAAGATAAATGATTTGCTTCATTGAACACATACAGCAATGCACATTCACACTGGGATCAGTGACCTTTGAATGTGTATCAGGAGTGATCAGTCTAGTAGAAAATACTTTATCAGATTTTCTCAATTTTTGCCTGATATTTTCATACAGGACATCTGTTCTTCATACCCAGGGAAGACTTTATACTCATGAATAAGGTGACCAAGTTTGATAAAGTTTGGAATAGAATTAGTAAAGTTATTGTGCACACAATAACATTATTAACGACGACAACAACAACGACGACGACGACGACGACAACGCCGGACAGAAATTTTTCCCTTAATATACCTTTCCCTTCCATCTTTGATGGTACGGGCACGGTAAAAATGTTTCATACGGCAATGTAAACAATTATAGAGGCATAATTCTGTTGCCTTCCATAGCTAAATTATTATTTCCATATGGCTTTGGTGAGGCCTGGATAAACCAAGGTGTTGGCAATATCGATTTGTTTATTTTGTTGTTTAAAGAAAGGTGTAATAACATTGATATTCAGGAATGGCACACTGATGTAAATAACTCCCCAAAACTTGATATGTATGCTAAATTTAAACAGCTTTTTGGCAAGGAAAAGTACTTAAACTGTATTGATAAACCATATTTTCGAAGAGCTTTGTGTAGGTTCCAAATGTCAATAAATCAATTGAGAATTGAAGCAGATAGGCGATTGAAAAATGAGAAATCAGAGCGTATTTGTATTTTTTGTACTACAAACCAGGTTGAAGATGAATACCACTTTTGTTTAATTTGCCTTTTTTACAGTAATCTGGGAAGAAAATACATCTCCGAATTAATGATTTCATTTCCAACTGTTTTCCAACCAATTTATTCTTTAATGTCCTCAGGCAGTGTTACCGTTATACGTGATCTTTCAAAATTTATGTTCTATGCTATGCAAAGACAAGACCTGAATTGTGATACGAGTTTTCTTGACTAGCCCTCATATGTGTAAATATTTACTTTATATCTGATTTGTACCTAAAGGCCGGTGGCCTATGTACTTGAATAAACGTATTATTATAGTTTAAGTCATAAAAGGTCTATAGAGTTTTACAAATATGTTGGTGTCTTGTGTATTATACCGGTACTATGATTGTAATGATTTGTATTGCTCACCAACATTAACATGAATATTTAAACAATAATGTACTCCCCGGTACATTATTGTTTTATTAGTTTGTTACATTGGCAATACCAGTGAATGTTTATACGTCAAAACTAATATAACTTGGAAGAAACGACCGAATACATTCAACAGTTTCGCGTCTACATTATATGAGCCTTGTAATCTGTATACTATGACAGAACCCCACACCCTCCCCGAGGCTTTCGTTGCGTATGGAAGTTATTTTCACGAGTGGTGTGGTGTATCCTGTGGCCGTACAATTGAGGCTAGATTGCACTATTTCAATACAGGCAATGATTAGAATGATTTTACCATACTCGTCTTGTCCCTCTTTTGGAGCATTGTTATTTTTGAGTTCACGTTCAGCTTAGCGCCCATTCTTTCCATAATGTACCAAATTCCACTGTCTGGTCATGAAGGCTAGACTTTGAGCAGTGTTCTTGAATCCCGGCAATCAAATTGATATAAAACAGCATTGATAAAACAGAATTGAAGATTTTATCACAAGATGAACAAATCTGAGAAAGGTCTATCTGAGGTAACTATATGTATAACATAAATGCAATCAGATTTGCAATTTTTAACCAGAAGTCGAAAATATCACTTTTTACCAAAAAGGACAACAACAATATTCATTAAAATCAAAGAATCGAAAATATAATCAACCGTAGTTTAGGGGGGGGTTCGGTCGAACACCCTGAATTTTGGAAGTGAATAGATTTATGATCGTAGATTAGAACAAAATAAAACAAACAGTATTAATTAAAATAATTATCATCGTTTAAATCACTTGACTCAGTGAGGTATTTATCAGACTCAGTCGAAATTGCATAGTAATGAGCATTTAGGCGGCAACGAGCTTTAAATGTCACGCTGTCTCAGTTACGCTGTCTCAGTTCAACAGCAGGTTGTTATAAATGGGCAAGCTTTTATTCGGTGATTCCGCGATGGTGTAATAAAGATCGCGTTCAAGCAGCTGATGTTAAATATTAAAGCAACATTGAAACACTAATGTAATGGTAGTCTCTCTCTGAAGGATGTGGTGGTCCTGAATAGGTCCGTTTGTCTTGTGCTAGTATTTTCTCAGTTAGTAAAGTGTGGGGTTCGAACGGGATTGAGACGGCAACACGACACTGTACTTTCATATTGGTTCATTAGTTTTGTATTCTTCAAGTTAATGATGGCATACATACATACTGTTTTGTTCGAAGGGTATCGGCCAAATTTAGTCAACTTATTGTAGACCGCTGCTAAACTGCTACTATATGCATATTATTTTACCGCCCTCTAAAAACAGATTTACAGTAAACCAACAAATTTACGTACTGCAAAAAACTTAGTAGTATGCCATTGGTTAGTGCATTTAATTTATTTGATGCAATCATTGTGCCAACTATTTCTTAAGGTAGCGATATGGGGGTACCAAAATTCGGAAATCGAGAGGGTACAGACAACATTTTGCAGATATCTTAGCATTAAAAGTTGTACAACAATGTAGCGAATGTGGAAGGATGCCATTATGCTGTGGTTATTTCAAGCGTTGTATCTTATTTTGGTAAAATTAAATTATAAATAGCTGGAACTCCAAAACATATTATATCATGAATAACATGATTAGACGAGACCGGCAGACTTACTTGCGAAACCCACATGAAAATCTTCTGTTCAAATATGGTTTCGGCATTGCCTGGTTTGAAAAACAAGTTGCAGATACTGCAAATTTCTTAGCGATATTTACTCAAGGAATAAAAAAATTGTTGTCATCAAGAATGGCATGCCTCAATTTCACAATCATCCAGGCTGTGTACTTTCGGAAAAATCAATGTAGTATTATAACCTGGGAGATTTATTGGCAAGCAATTATAGACTAAAATATATACTGACGAGTTTTGGCCGTAAACATAACGTTGAATTAGGCAGACACACAAAAATACAGTTAGATTACAGTTTGCAGTGATACGTTTGAATTTAGCATTATAGAAAATGAAATTCACATTGTTTTTATATGTCCATTTTATAATGATCTAAGGGCTGATCTTTCGTCAATAATTTTATGCAATTATGCTATACTGACAGTCTGGGCTAGTCTGGCGCAGTCGGAGCGATTAATTTGTTTTTGTAGTTTAAATAAAATAAAAAAATTCGCGAATTGCAGGTGTTAGCGCGAAATCACCCGAAATTCATTGCTATTAAATATTCATGAGCACATATTATAATGAGGTGGGAGCGGAAATACGTGCAAAATGGTAAAAAGGTCACACTGCAGACCCAACATGGCGGCACGTTGAAATTCGAGCTTGTCTTAGTTGTCTTTTCTAATTCATCACAATGTGTAAACAAGCAGCCAGTCGGCTGAAGTCGAAAATATCACTTTTTTCAAAAATGACAAAAATATTCACTAAAATTAGAGAATTGAAGATATTATTACAAAATGAACAAATCTGAGAGAGGTTCACATGTAGTACCTATATATGTAATATCAAAGCAATCAGACTTGCGGTTTTTAACGAGAAGTCGAAAATATCATTTTTTACTAAAAATGACAAAAATATTCACCAAAATTATAGAATTGAAGATATCATTACAAAATGAACAAATCTGAGAGAGGTCTACTCAAGGTACATATACACCAAGAATCAAAGCATTCAGGCTTATAGTTTTCAAGAAGAAGTCAAAAAAGTAAAACATTGACATGGACGATGGACGACGACGGACAACGGACGACGACGGACAATCACTCATATGATAAGCTCCGCTCGACAAAGTCGACAGCGGAGCTAAAAAGTAATTCGTACTGTCGTAGAATTGAAAAAAAAATCGGCTGCTACAATCAGCCGACCTCTTCACGGTCAGAGGTCAGTTGAAGAGACGTTGTGATTGGCTTAGATGACTCATTAACATAATTACCTGTTGAAAAATCGGCGGGTTCCTGTAGTGTCGATAGAGGGCCATGCAGAATAAACCAGTCGGTGTGACTTTGCAATTACAGGGGATTTCGCGCTAACACCTCCATTTCGCGATATTTGTTCTTTTATTTAAACTACAAAAACAAATTAATCGCCCCGATTGCACCAGTCTAAGTCTGGGCTTACTTCGTCGCTACACATACTGCCACAACATAAATCAACTAGCTCTGTATCTTTTAAAAGTTTTCAAGCGACGAGATAATAATAAATCCAGTTTAACTTAGTACCATATGTTTACATGGATGTTGTATTGTTTTTAAAACGTGATATGCACTTTTCTACCCATTACATTTTGTACGATGTGGTGAGGCCCTGTACAGAAATAAAATTACATAACTGACTAATACTAAAATGAATAATTGTAGACAGACTTCGACATGAAATTGTGTCATTTTTATGTGCGCTAACATCTGTGAAGAGCGAAAAAGCTCGTGAGTAGCATTCTACCTTAAAATGCTTGGACAATAATGCTAAGATACGTACAGTCTTGTCTTTTTTGTGTACAACATTTTGCCGTAATGGATCAAGGGTGTGTTTGTCTGTGGGTAGGAAATGGCCAAGGACCCCTTCTCTAAAATCGTAAAACAGTTCAAAAATGTTATGTGTAATAACTTGCCAACGTAACACAAAGTAAACCAATTGAATATAAATCGAGAATATAAAAATGTATGTAACAGAGCTCAAACACACTTTTTGAGCATTATAAAATTCACACGTTTCACATCAAATATATGATTTATTGTTGTTTTCGAACACCCTATTCAAAAGTGCTGGCTACGGGCCTGATCACCACGAAATGAACAAACGTGAGAGAGATCTACCTGTAGTATATATATATATATATAGACTTGCGGTTTTCAACAAGAAATCGAAAATATTAATACACTCCTGGAATACACTACATAAATATTACACAGAATACATGTACATGTCCATCATAATATGGACACAGACTGTAGTACACTACATAAATATTACACAGAATAAATTTACACATCCACCATAATATGGACACAGACTGTAGTACACTACATAATATTACACGGAATACATGTACATGTCCATCATAATATGGACACAGACTGTAGTAAACTACACAAATATTACGCGGAATACATGTACATGTCTACCATTCCTTGTTTTTTCTAACTTCCTAATATTGTAACGTTGCTGAACAATATGAACTTTCATGTGTGTTTTTAGGCTGCATTTGTTTTTATAAAACGTTTCACATTCTTTACATTTGTATGGTTGCTGGCTGATATTCATTATCATGTGTCTTTTCAGATTGCTTTTCCTGGTAAAACACTTGTTGCATTCTTTACATTGGTAGGGTTTTTCACCAGTATGCACACTCATGTGTCTTTTCTGACTGCCTTTCGTGGTAAAACACTTGTTGCATTCTTTACATTGGTATGGTTGCTCACCAGTATGCACTCTCATGTGTGTTTTCAGGTGGCTATTCTGGGTAAAATGCTTGTTGCATTCTTTACATTGGTAGGGTTTCTCACCAGTATGCACTCTCATGTGTGTTTTCAGCCTGCTTTCAATGGGGAAACACATGTTGCATTCTTTACATTGGTATAGTTGCTCACCTGTATGCATTCTCATGTGTGTTTTCAGCCTGCTTTTAATGGGGAAACACATGTTGCATTCTTCACATTGGTATAGTTGTTCACCTGTATGCACTCTCATGTGTGTTTTCAGACTGCCTTTCTGCGTAAAACACTTGTTGCATTTTTCACATTGGTATGGTTTATCACCAGTATGCACACTCATGTGTGTTTTCAGGTGGCTTTTCATGGTAAAACACTTGTTACATTCTTTACATTGGTATGGTTTCTCACCAGTATGCACTCTCATGTGTGTTTTCAGACTGTCTTTCCGCGTAAAACACTTGTTGCATTTTTGACATTGGTATGGTTTATCACCAGTGTGCACACTCATGTGTGTTTTCAGGTGGCTTTTCATGGTAAAACACTTGTTACATTCTTTACATTGGTATGGTTGCTCATCTGTATGCACTCTCGTGTGTTTTCAGTGTGGCTTTCACAGTAAAACACTTGTTGCATTCTTTACATTGGTATGGTTGCTCACCAGTATGTACTCTCATGTGTGTTTTCAGACTGCTTTGCATGGTAAAACCTGAAAACAATGTAATTGGAATGTAACTGAATGGAGTTTGAGGGCCATAGAAAATCATTACTGCAATCCAAATTTAGTTTCGCAGGCTGACTTCACTAAACCAGAGTGCCATCAGTGAATATCTGTAAATCTGTTGCCCAATTTCACTGTTGAAGAACATATGAATCCCATTCCAACCTTGTAGAAAATGTTAACACATTGCAAGTTCAAAATGATAGTCTCGGTTTAAGGAAATATGGGGGTACAGTTTTGATACTTACACTGATAAATACTGTAAATATTCTCCCAGGTTTTGTGTTAGCATGATAAATGCTGTCAAAGCATAGATAGCCTGTTCTGTATATATATATACATATATATATGTATGTATGTATGTGTGTGTGTCTGTCCATTCCACTGATATAGTATGTTGGTTTTTAACGAAACATGGTGCATATATACTATGGGCTAATGTGCAGACTTGATTATGTATTTGGTTGAAATCCATGCATATTAATTACATAATTAGCATGATAATTAGCTAATTTTCAGCTGTTCCATGACTGTTCTATTGATATCTAAAGAGCCATTCATTGGATTTTGATGAAACTTGGTACATATATACGCTGGACTAATGCACAGACTTTATAAATTTTTGTTAAAACCCATGTATATTTGCAAAAAATTAGTCAATTATCGGTTTTTCCACTGATATCTCAGGTACTAATCATCACATTTCACAACGAAACTTACATGGATACATAGGACAATGCACTGACAAATATGTGAGATACTAATTAACTAATTTACAATAATTAATCAATTTTCAGCTTTTGATATTTCAAGTACTATTCATCACTTTTCAATGAAACTTGGTACATAGATGCTCTAGAACAATGCAGAGACCTCATTAATTTTGGGTAAAAATGTGTGCATATTAATTAACTAATTTGAATAATTAGTTAATTTTAGCTTTTACACTGATATCGCAAATACTAATTTTAGTGAATGGTTCTTGAGATAAAATTGAAAAATGCTTTAAATTGGCTAAATATTATGCAAATTAGGTAATTAATATGCACATGTTAAACCAAAAAATAACCAGGACTGCACAGTAGCCCTGAGTATCTTTGTACCAAGTTTTATTAAAATCTGATAATTGGTTCTTGAGATATAAGTGGAAAAGTCACCCCCCCCCCACACACACACACACAGACACAGACAGACAGACAGACAGACAGACAGACAGAGTATTAACTGCAAATTCTACCATTGTTTGCTTCGCACAAATGGAGTCAAAAAAGTTTGGGAGAGGATCTAGTTTTATGTTTACTGTATACAAAGCCATACTAGCGATATTCGCATAAATTGAGTTATGTACTTGTGTTAACTGAACTAAGTTGCAATTTAAATTCAACATACATACATGCTGGTTGGTTTTATCGCATTCCCTCCGACTGTGATTTTATGAACAACGTACTATTCTCCCTAGAATACAAACATCATGGTGGTACCGCCACAGTGCTTTCGTTTGTCCTCAGACTAATATATAGAATATTAATATGAGGTTTGATCATCATGCCGGTCTTACAATGCCACAGTCTGTCACTGTGATATTGGATTCTGTTTGGATGGTAATTTACAGTTCGCAATAGAAAGAAAACTTCCAACATATTTGTACGTACACATGATCCAAACAGTGTGATCATGGACGTAACTTGATAGTACGTCCATGGTGTGATGTAGCGCAAGGCAAGTCTGACGACGCCACAGTCTGTCACTGTGCCATTGACGACTTTTTAAATGAAATTGATAGTTGCTAATAACTTGTGTGAAGTTGTAACACTTTCTCTTGAAAATATAACAGTTTTGTAAGTCAAAATTTTACGCATTTTATAATTGAGTAAACTGAAATAAATATGCAAAAAATGTGCAAAATATTACAACCATCTTGGTTTAAACATAGAGTATAGTAGATATACTGTCTATGGTTTGAATTTCCCCGGGATCGCCATGCTTGTTTGACAACGCCACGCTCAAAGTCTTTGCCGCCATGATCGATTTTTGCTCCTTTTCTAGTGTCCGCAGCTGTTGTTCATGGGGCCGTCTGAGGTCTTATGTTTGTCATAACATGGAAAAGCACTTAAGCACAGTCACAAAACATGCTAAGAACAACATCATGTCATACAATAAGTAAATTTAAAACAAAAAACTTACCGGTCACTAAATAAGAGCTAGAGAAAAAACGGAGTTATAAAAGAAGCAGAATTGTTAACCAGGAACTGTTACTGATGGAATACAAGCAAACAGAAATCCAGTTTGTAAGATGGTTTTCAACATTAATCTAAACAATTTGGGTTGTGCCATTTATTTATAGGAGTTAGTTCATCCCACCCCGCCTTGGGCTCGTCGAAATTATCGAATGTTTATATTAACTAAACATAAGTAAAAAAATGAACAATTATTCCATTTAAGTCGACAGCTATTAATTAATTCGGCAAGTCCAAAGGAAGGCAATTCTCATGTTCACATACAGTTACCCTTCATACCCTCTGCTATGAATGGTATGTCCCAGTCTAGACTGTGCGAGTATCGTGAAACGGGGCCGTTGGTGATCCGTACTGCTTTGAAAGATGTAAATGTACCAGTTACACGCCGTTTCCCTTGGATAATTAGTAGAATAGTAATTAATAGAATCACAAGCTGGTTGGCTGATTGGTGATCCGCTCCGCTCAACAACAACATGTTTTCGGCTGTTGCCATGGACGTGAAGCTAACGACACGTCGGTTTATAACTACACCCCCCCCCCAATATATGAAGTTCGCATAGGACATTCAGCCTTCAAAAGTCACATCACTTTATTGCTAGCGCGTCATTTGCTGTTATCATTAATATATTCACGCAAGTTGACCCTTTGACCTAGATTTCTATGACAAACCGTAAGAAGCAGAATACCGCAAATATCCATAGAGTAGTTTTCTATAATTGCTGAAACATTCGTATGTAACGTCGTCGCTGTCAGAGTAGACTGGCAAAGTCGGAACTTTTTTTGTTTTACAAAAAGAAATAATTAATTGTTTTAGTCCTTTTAGCGTGAGCGCGAAAACTAAGCTGACCGCTAAAGAAATTCCGACTCGACGCATTTGCGGACATTTGACTGATAGTAATTATTCATCATGTCATTGTTTATCCATGAGTGGGTTTGTGAAAGTAAACGTGACGTTTTAAAGATTGATTCGATTCGATCGCAGAGATGGATACTTTAACTTTTTTTTAAGCGCAACGGCGATACTTTCATCCATGTTTACTGAAAACAAGTCGATTTAAATGTCCAATGTATATAAGAAGTCTTTCAAAATCGCCGGGACCTCAGAAGTGAAAGGTCACGTACATTAACATCGATAAGAGATGGCGTATATAGCTGCACTTTGATTTTAATTAGCATAATCACCGTAGTTATTTCGCTCCGGTTTTCACTCCAACGCAGGGGGTCGCCAGCAGATGCGTCCAGTCGGGATTTCTTTCGCAGTCACGCTAGTTTTTGTGATTACGTTAAAAAGGCTAAATTGACAATTAATTATATTTTTTCGTAAAACAAAAAAGATGTCCCGAATTTGCGGAGGACAACACTCTATTTGTAGTTTACCATAACAGCCAGTCATATATTTTTGTGGCAGTCTTATGATTGGTTGGTGACACATTCTGAATAGGCCACGCCTCTAACTGTGCCGTGCGTTCCGGCCAACCGTTAATTATTCATAAATGGCGTCAATTTGTTTGGTTATCTTAATTCATTCTGCAGATATCGGTAAAATATAAGTAAGGCTACCAATAAATCTTTACAGAAAACAAGATGTCAGAAAATCAATATAAGCACTCCGATGAACTGGGTGCCAAACTTTGATCAAGATCTGAAGCTAATAGAAAATCTGTTTAGTTCAAAGTTATCAAATCAAAAACAATACATAAAAAATACATAAAAAGCAAAACATTTCATCCACATTTTAAAAAGAAAATTGTTCTAAAATATATGTATTCTGTATTTGACAAACAGTTCATTCGACAAATGAAAACTCACAGGAATATGTTTCAGCTATTAGAACAGAATGATAGAGTTTTTATAATACTAGTTTAAAAACTCACTTCAAACAAAGATTGCAGTGTTTGAAGATGTAGGTTCTCAGGAGGCAACAGTACTGTTGACTTCTCCCTCCGCTGGACACCAACTAACTATTTAAAGCAGAGCTTGCAACATGATAGCTATTCATAAAGGGTGTTTTTTTTTACTTTTAACATAATACAGTAGTCACACAATGAGGCAGTTCATATTTTTGACAGACACCTGTACAAAATACTTGGACAAAAACCAGCTAAGATTTTCTGTTATTTTGCATGTTTTATGAATCTATTCACGACTAAATGCAGCACTTTTTTTTTTGCAATGAGGCATTTGTTTTTATACTAAAATATCTGAATTACTTTGAATAAAGCTGGAAATTATGTCCCTTAAAATAATTAAACAAATAAGGCACCAATGTTTTTGTAAGATATTTACATCTTTAAAGGACATTCGGTAGACTGATTCCCCACTGTTAGTTCAACCCCAAAACTTTGTTGTATTCAAAATTAATTATGACAATGTATATTTATATTGAAACAAACTATGTTAAAGGGAATTATATTATATAACAAAGGGCAAGGTCACCAGAGTTCAACTATGTTTATTGTTAATATTTACCACAGTCTCGGGGAACTATGTATATTCGTAATGGGAATAACGGAACGTAATGTTTTTCTTATATTGTGAAAATCAGATCTATTGTTATATGTGTTGATATCAGTCATTTCATAATTATAAGTGTTGGCAGTATAGGTTTGTTTAAAGATATTCGGTTTATTCTGGAGTGGAAAATAATCATTTTTTGGCCAGTAAACGAAACACATTGAGTGACGTGCCATTATTATATTATTATTATTATTATTATTATTATAAATAAATGGAACAAATATATGTATAGAGATCACAGAAATATTTAATACATAGTCAATTACGTGATATCGCCATTCAGTTGTTTAGCACAGTCCAGTACGTTATTTTAAATTATTTCATTGATTGCTATAGTTAAATGTTTAGAATGTTAAACCATTTGAATCTTTTTTTTTCATATAGACGATCGATGGAATACATCGGTGTATGAACATATTCAGCAACCTGACAAATACAAGTAACTAGACGAAGACAAGCCACAAGACTTTCACAAATATAGATAGAGATCGCTGAGAGTACCGTGGCGCCCAGGTCTCATATTCTCAGTAATCGGAGCACTCCCGAGAGTACAGGTTCTTCACCTCACAAATGTTTGGCATGCATTTGAGGTCAATGGGCAGTATAAAAACATGTTAGATTGGAATTAACTAAACATATACTGTAAGTTTTGCCTATGTTGTCACTATAAATAAAAAATAACGCATTTTTAGAAAATAATGGTAACATTACGAAATCTATCTTACTCTCGGTTCTTTCAGTCAGACGTACTCGAAAACCGTCCAGATAACGCTGACACAATTCACAAAATTTAAATCATTGTCTGAGTGTGTGGCGTGACATATTTTTTAAATAATTAGAATATAATCTTAGTTATTAATTTTAAAGTTTTAATGGGGGTCTTCTTTAAGACGAAGAATTACTGTGATGATTTAAAATGTTGCCACTAATTATTGGACGTCTTTAGAAGACGTAATTAAAAATAAAGTTTTATGATTTGAATGGAACGAATGTTAGTTCCTGATTAATGTTTTTTATGTGTCATACACTTTTTATGTGTACCTAAAAATAAAATATAATAAGCAAAAATGATGGCTTTCGAAAGTCACAATTTTAAAGAAAGTTCTGCTCAAATCTCTAAATGTAATACGAAGAAGTTGATTACATTCGACGCAACAAATATCCTTTTCATCATAAATATGCATAAAATAAATGCATAAATGGATCATCGTTGATTGACTGGTTTCAATCAATTACCGTTGAATTTGTTGCACTATGAACACCAGCATATTCCGGCAATAACATTTGTGCCAACTAAATTATAATATATGTCAGACTTTAAGACTTCCTGTCTTGCCACCGAATCTTAAAACGAAGAACGAATTTCATTTTTACGATTTAAATGGTACGAATTATTATTTATGAGTATGACATCAGGCTGAGTATTCCTACACTCAACAATAAAAAATAATAAAAACACAAAGTTTCGAGTCGTTTAACAATAAAATATTAAAAAAATTATTAAAAATTGAAATGACAAATTCCCCGTTGGTGCCTTTTAAAGTAATCCTTTATGAGCTAAACACCAAACATTCCAAAGAAAAGGATGGAATATGCGTGAAAATAAAAACAAATGGGAAATAAAAATGCAAATACCTATTTAAATTTAATTGAAGTTGGTGTGGTTAGTATGATCACTAGAGTGATGTTTTGCTGGTAGTATGATGACAGATGTAAAACATACATGTCCTATTATTTATTTAGACTGACACTCGGATGACAGGCATGGTGCAAACTAAGTGATTTTGTAGTAAAACCGTCACCGTTCATTCGGCAACCCAGAATTAAGCCATGAAATTAATACAAGTATGAAATTATGTGTGTTTGTGAAGTTAGAATGCAACTGGCCCAGTCATGTCTGAGATACAGGTGCAGACGGATTGAAACTACGTCCGAAACAGGACTAATAAGTCGCGTTTCGAGCCGTGACGTAGACAAGGCTAAGAATGTCCATCAAATCTTTAAAACTACTAACGAACATTACTAGACTAAAAAGATAAAACGTCATGTCCGAATCCGACAAAACAACAAGCGGCGTTCAGGCTACGATGAGCACTGTGACTGTCGCGTCATAATTATCGTAAATCTATTAAAACGCTCTATCGCCGTCTGATCTAGAAGGAATGTTTCAAAGTCAGAGTAGGGCAAGGGGGTAGCTGGTACAGGTTAAATAAAATAAAAACGGCAATTTACGGTTTTACAGGAAATAAAATGAAAATTCCATTTACAGTAAAAAAATAGTTTTTTACACTTTACAGATAAAGCAAATTCCTAATTACATTTTACATTTTTATAATATTTTTGATAATTTGAGTTTCAAAATCAAAATTGGAAATTGCTAGCGAATTACGCCATTTAATTTGAAAAATACTTTATACGCTTACAAGAATGAAATAGCTGATTACATTTTACACCTTGCCCATGTCTACGGATTTACGTTTTTTTTATTTAAATAACATTATTACAAAAATAAAAACAAAGCTTACGAAACTACCCCTTACCGACCCTCAAGTCAGTCGTCCGTAGGCCAACGTCGAAGCAACAAGGTCCCGTTTACGAATAAATTAACTTATTTCCATAATAATCCACAACGAAACTTAGCAACCATGGCTAAGATGTGAATAAATAGTGACCGGGATAAACAAATCTCATGAGCGCAAATTCGAAAGTATTCCTACACTAAGCGTGTGATGGCGTTGTTTATTATGTTTCAACGCAAAGGTGGTCATAGTAATCCCCTGGCTGAACGTCAAATGGAGGCGGATTTGAAATTGAAACATGTACTAGTAACTTCAAACGGATTCTGTTTGTATGTAACCCGTAGAATAGTGTACAGGAGAGTGTGCGTTGAGACGGCTCAGTCAAAATAGACGATGGATGCTGTCACGCCAAACAAGGTGATAGAATGTCATGCAATATCCTGTTCTTTTATATCTGGACCAGTAGAAAGTATAAAAAAAAACTGTGTACAATAAATATATAATACATTTGAATTGGTGAAGTGTCAATATTATACAATTAGTCATTGCAATACATTTCAATAGGTTGTATAGCTCGGGGACTACATTTTGATATCAAGGAGATATGAATACTTATTTGTTCCCAGGAGTCAGAAAATGCTGCTGGCAAACATGATCAATAAAAATATATTCATCTAAGAAATATAACGGCAATAAATGTCAGAAATACAATATATAGAAATATACAAAATAGCTCACCCTGACTAGAACAACTCTAAATTGAGTGAAATACAATGCTCCTCAGCTTCAGGTCGCCATTCACACAGCTCGAGCTCTATATGTCAAATATGTGCAATTGCACACATTTTAGTAGATTATCAAGAAAAATGTGCTTGACTGGCAATAAACTCATAAAAATGGGCATAGAATATATATCAAGAACTTTAGCAATGATATCCGAAGGGGATGTGACATTTAATATAAAGTAGAAGTACAATTCAGAAATGTCAAATTGTATAATTGTCATAGACGATATGCTAAAAGTTCAACACAAATTATAAAAAATTCGAAAATATTTTAAATAACAACTTCAGTAACCTCAATTACAAGGATTAAACTTAGCAGAAAACATCAAATGGTTTTCAAGCTTTGAGTGACTGATAAAGATTACAAACTGGATGAAATTGCAGACAGCAAAAAAAGGGTTTGTAAACAGTTTACAAAATGGCGTCTGTCACATGACCTCAGCAGAAGAAGAGTTTTCTCAAAACTACAAAATACATTGAAATAATACATTACATATCCTCTACAGCAATTAATATTAAAAATAAAGTATTTACAATGCATCTCAATGGTACAAATATGAATATTTAAAGACAATATTAATAAGACTCGAGGGTGAACAGCGCCCTCACTCAAGAAGGGTCAATCGCGCTCTTATACACTCAAGAAGAGTGAACAGCACTCTCACAATGCCTTATTTAAATCAGCGACGAAAGAAGAACTTGGCAAGACGAGTGCGGTAGGTAAAATAGTGAGTCCATAATACTGATATAAACGCAGGGAGTCCAGGAACTATAATCAACTGCACGCAGTCCCAATGAGCAGGTGTATCGGCTGGCTCACATTTTTTTAAACTCGAAAAAATTGTCAAACAGAATGAAAAATAACATGTAAAAAAAATACAAGCTTGAAGAATGTTGGTTACTCTTTCAAATTTCGGCAGAGCCATACCTATATTTTACTGATATTTGCAGAATAAATCAAGAAAACCAGACAAATTGACTCCATTTGTGAATAATTAACGGTTTCCCCGAAAGTATAGATTGGCAACAGTCGGGGAGATTATATTCGTTTATTATATATTTGTCCTGTCTCAAGTAAATTATAGAAATATTTCCACGAAATACCCCACTCACTGTGTCATCTCTAATGTGCACCAATCTCTACTGTGCATCAACCTCTACTGTGCATCAATCTCGACTGCGCATCAACATCTACTGTGCATCAATCTGTACTGTGCATCAACCTCTACTGTGCATCAACTTCTACTCTGCATCAACCTCTACTCTGCATCAATGTCTACTGTGCATCAACCGCTACTGTGCATCAACATCTACTGTGCATCAACCTCTACTGTGCATCAATCTATACTGTGCATCAATCTCAACTGTACATCAAGCTCTACTGTGCATCAACCTCTACTGTACATCAACCTCTACTGTGCATCAATCTCTACTGTGCATCAACCACTACTGTGCATCAATCTCTATTGTGCATCAATCTCTTCTTTGCATCAACCTGTACTGTGCATCAACCACTACTGTACATCAATCTCTACTGTGCATCAACCTCTACAGTGCATCACCCTCTACTGTGCATCAACCTCTACTGTGCATCACCCTCTACTGTGCATCAATCTCTACTGTATATCAGCATCTACTGTGCATCAACCTCTACTGTGCATCACCCTCTACTGTGCATCAATCTCTACTGTATATCAGCATCTACTGTGCATCAACATCCACTGTGCATCAACCACTACTGAGCATCAACATCTACCGTGCATCAATCTATACTGTGCATCAACTTCTACTCAGTATCAACCTCTAATGTCCATCAACCTCCACTGTGTACCAACCTCTACTGTATATCAACCTCTACTGTGCACCAACCTCTACTGTGCATCAACTTCTACTGTGTTTCAACCTCTACTGTGCATCGAGCTCAATTGTGCATCAACTTCTACTGTGCATCAACCTCAACTGTGCATCACCCTATACTGTGCATCAACCTCTACCATGCATCAATTTCTACTGTGCATCAATCTCTACTGTGTATCAACCTCTACTGGGCATCAATCTCTACCGCGCATCTACTGTGCATCAATTTCTACTGTGCATCAATCTCTACTGTGTATCAACCTCTACTGTGCATCAATCTCTACTGTGTATCAACCTCTACTGTGCATCAATATCTACTGCACATCTACTGTGCATAAATCTTTACTGTGCATCAACATCTACTGTGCATCAAACTCTACTTTGCATCTAATATGCATCAATCTCTACTGTGTATCAACCTCTACTGTGCATCAATCTCTACTGCACATCTACTGTGCATAAATCTTTACTGTGCATCAACCTCTACTGTGCATCAATCTCTACTTTGCAATAATCTCTACTGTGAATTAACCTCTACTGTACATCAACCTCTACTGTACATCGACCTCTACTGTGCGTCAACCTCCAATGTGCATCAATCTCTACTGTGCATCAACCTCTACTGTGCATCAACCACTACTGTGCATCAATCTCTACTGTGCGCCAATCTCTATTGTGAATTAACCATTACTGTACATCAATCTCTACAGTACATCGACCACTACTGTGGTCAACCTCTAATGTGCATCAATCTCTACTGTGTATCAACCTCTACTGTGCGTAAACCTCTACTGTGCATCAATCTCTACTGTGCATCAACTTCTACTCAGTATCAACCTCTAATGTCCATCAACCTCCTCTGTGTACCAACCTCTACTGTATATCAACCTCTACTGTGCACCAACCTCTACTGTGCATCAACTTCTACTGTGTTTCAACCTCTACTGTGCATCGAGCTCAATTGTGCATCAACTTCTACTGTGCATCAACCTCAACTGTGCATCACCCTATACTGTGCATCAACCTCTACCATGCATCAATTTCTACTGTGCACCAATCTCTACTGTGTATCAACCTCTACTGGGCATCAATCTCTACCGCGCATCTACTGTGCATCAATTTCTACTGTGCATCAATCTCTACTGTGTATCAACCTCTACTGTGCATCAATCTCTACTGTGTATCAACCTCTACTGTGCATCAATATCTACTGCACATCTACTGTGCATAAATCTTTACTGTGCATCAACATCTACTGTGCATCAACCTCTACTTTGCATCTAATATGCATCAATCTTTGCTGTGCATCAACCTCTACTGTACATCAATCTCTACTTTGCATCAATCTCTACTGTGTATCAACCTTTACTGTGCATCAATCTCTACTGCACATCTACTGTGCATAAATCTTTACTGTGCATCAACCTCTACTGTGCATCAATCTCTACTTTGCATCTAATATGCATCAATCTTTGCTGTACATCAACCTCTACTGTGCATCAATCTCTACTTTGCATCAATCTCTACTGTGAATTAACCTCTACTGTACATCAACCTCTACTGTACATCGACCTCTACTGTGCGTCAACCTCCAATGTGCATCAATCTCTACTGTGCATCAACCTCTACTGTGCATCAACCACTACTGTGCATCAATCTCTACTGTGCGCCAATCTCTATTGTGAATTAACCATTACTGTACATCAATCTCTACAGTACATCGACCACTACTGTGGTCAACCTCTAATGTGCATCAATCTCTACTGTGTATCAACCTCTACTGTGCGTAAACCTCTACTGTGCATCAATCTCTACTGTGCATCAACCTCTACTGTGCATCAACCACTACTGTGCATAAACCTCTATTGTGCGTCAATCTCTACTGCGAATTTACTGTGCATCAATCTTTGATGTGCATCAACCTCTACTGTGCATTAATCTCCAATTTGCATCAATCTCTACCGTACATCAATCTCTACTGTGCATCAACCTATACTGTATATCAACCTCTACTGTGAACCAATCATTACTGTGCATCAACGTATACTGTGCATTAACCTACACTGTGTATTAATCTCTACTGTGCATCAAACTCTACTGTGCATCAACATCTACTGCGTATGAATCTCTACTGTACATCAACCTCTACTGTGCATCAACCTCTACTGTGCATCAACCTCTACTGTGCATCACCCTCTACTGTGTATCAATCTCTACTGTTCATCAACCTCTACTGTGCATCACCTTCTACTGTGCATCAACCTCTACTGTGCTTCACCCTCTACTGTGCATCAATTTCTACCGTACATCAATCTCTACTGTGCATCAACCTATACTGTATATCAACCTCTACTGTGAACCAATCATTACTGTGCATCAACGTATACTGTGCATTAACCTAAACTGTGTATTAATCTCTACTGTGCATCAATCTCTACTGTGCATCAACAGCTACTGCGCATGAATCTCTACTGTACATCAACCTCTACAGTGCATCACCCTCTACTGTGCATCAACCTCTACTGTGCATCACCCTCTACTGTGTATCAATCTCTACTGTTCATCAACCTCTACTGTGCATCACCTTCTACTGTGCATCAACCTCTACTGTGCTTCACCCTCTACTGTGCATCAATCTCTACTGTGCATCAACATCTACTGCGAATCAACATCCACTGTGCATCAACCTCTACTGTGTTTCAACCTCTACTCTGTATCGAGCTCTATTGTGCATCAACTTCTACTGTGCATCAACCTCAACTGTGCATCACCCCCTACTGTGCATCAATCTCCACTGTGTATCAACCTCTACTGGGCACCAATCTCTACCGCGCATCTACTGTGCATCAATCTTTGCAGTGCATCAATCTTTACTGTGCATCAACCTCTACTGTGCATCAACCTCTACTGTGCGCCAATCTCCACTGTGAATTAACCTCTACTGTACATCAACCTCTACTGTACATCGACCTCTACTGTGCATCAACCTCCAAAGTGCATCAATCTCTACTGTGCATCAACCTCTACTGTGCGTCAACCTCTACTGTGCATCAATCTCTACTGTGCATCAAACTCTACTGTGCATCAAGCTCTATTGTGCATCAACTTCTACTGTGCATCAACCTCCACTGTGCATCACCCTCTACCGTGCATCATTTCTAGTATGCATTAATCTTTACTGTGTATCAACCTCTAATGTGCATCAATCTCTACTGTGCGCCAATCTCTACTGTGCATCAACCTCTACTGAGCATCAATATCTACTGCGCCTCTACTGTGCATCATTCTTTGCTGTGCATCAACCTCAACTGTGCACCAGCCTCTACTGCGCATCAACCTCTACCATGCATCAATTTCTACTGTGCATCAACCTCTACTGTGCATCAAGCTCTATTGTGCATCAACCTCCATTGTGCATCAACCTCTACTGTGCATAAACCTCTACTGTGCGTCAATCTCTACTTCGAATTTACTGTGCATCAATCTTTGCTGTGAATCAACCTCTAATGTGCATCAATCTCTACTGTGCATCAACCTCTACTGTGCATCAAGCTTTATTGTGCATCAACCTCCACTGTGCATCAACCTCTACTGTGCATAAACCTCTACTGTGCGTCAATCACTGCTTCGAATTTACTGTGCATCAATCTTTGCTGTGCATCAACCTCTAATGTGCATCAATCTCTACTGTGCATCAACCTCTACTGTGCATCAAGCTCTACTGTGCATCGATCTCTACTGTGTATCAACCTACACTGGGCATCAATCTCTACCGCGCATATACTGTGCATCAATCTTTGCTGTGCATCAATCTTTACTGTGCATCAATCTCTACTGCGTGTCTACTGTGCATCAATCTCTACTTTGCATCTAATATGCATCAATCTTTGCTGTGCATCAACCTCTACTGTGCATCAATCTCTACTTTGCATCAATCTCTACTGTGAATTAACCTCTACTGTAAATCAACCTCTACTGTACATCGACCTCTACTGTGCGTCAACCTCCAATGTGCATCAATCTCTACTGTGCATCAACCTCTACTGTGCATCAACCACTACTGTGCATCAATCTCTACTGTGCGCCAATCTCTATTGTGAATTAACCATTACTGTACATCAATCTCTATTGTGCGTCAATCTCTACTGCGAATTTACTGTGCATCAATCTTTGATGTGCATCAACCTCTACTGTGCATTAATCTCCAATTTGCATCAATCTCTACCGTACATCAATCTCTACTGTGCATCAACCTATACTGTATATCAACCTCTACTGTGAACCAATCATTACTGTGCATCAACGTATACTGTGCATTAACCTACACTGTGTATTAATCTCTACTGTGCATCAAACTCTACTGTGCATCAACATCTACTGCGTATGAATCTCTACTGTACATCAACCTCTACTGTGCATCAACCTCTACTGTGCATCAACCTCTACTGTGCATCACCCTCTACTGTGTATCAATCTCTACTGTTCATAAACCTCTACTGTGCATCACCTTCTACTGTGCATCAACCTCTACTGTGCTCCACCCTCTACTGTGCATCAATTTCTACCGTACATCAATCTCTACTGTGCATCAACCTATACTGTATATCAACCTCTACTGTGAACCAATCATTACTGTGCATCAACGTATACTGTGCATTAACCTAAACTGTGTATTAATCTCTACTGTGCATCAATCTCTACTGTGCATCAACATGTACTGCGCATGAATCTCTACTGTACATCAACCTCTACTGTGCATCACCCTCTACTGTGCATCAACCTCTACTGTGCATCACCCTCTACTGTGTATCAATCTCTACTGTTCATCAACCTCTACTGTGCATCACCTTCTACTGTGCATCAACCTCTACTGTGCTTCACCCTCTACTGTGCATCAATCTCTACTGTGCATCAACATCTACTGCGAATCAACATCCACTGTGCATCAACCTCTACTGTGTTTCAACCTCTACTCTGTATCGAGCTCTATTGTGCATCAACTTCTACTGTGCATCAACCTCAACTGTGCATCACCCTCTACTGTGCATCAATCTCCACTGTGTATCAACCTCTACTGGGCACCAATCTCTACCGCGCATCTACTGTGCATCAATCTTTGCAGTGCATCAATCTTTACTGTGCATCAACCTCTACTGTGCATCAACCTCTACTGTGCGCCAATCTCCACTGTGAATTAACCTCTACTGTACATCAACCTCTACTGTACATCGACCTCTACTGTGCATCAACCTCCAAAGTGCATCAATCTCTACTGTGCATCAACCTCTACTGTGCGTCAACCTCTACTGTGCATCAATCTCTACTGTGCATCAAACTCTACTGTGCATCAAGCTCTATTGTGCATCAACTTCTACTGTGCATCAACCTCCACTGTGCATCACCCTCTACCGTGCATCATTTCTAGTATGCATTAATCTTTACTGTGTATCAACCTCTAATGTGCATCAATCTCTACTGTGCGCCAATCTCTACTGTGCATCAACCTCTACTGAGCATCAATATCTACTGCGCCTCTACTGTGCATCATTCTTTGCTGTGCATCAACCTCAACTGTGCACCAGCCTCTACTGTGCATCAACCTCTACCATGCATCAATTTCTACTGTGCATCAACCTCTACTGTGCATCAAGCTCTATTGTGCATCAACCTCCATTGTGCATCAACCTCTACTGTGCATAAACCTCTACTGTGCGTCAATCTCTACTTCGAATTTACTGTGCATCAATCTTTGCTGTGAATCAACCTCTAATGTGCATCAATCTCTACTGTGCATCAACCTCTACTGTGCATCAAGCTCTATTGTGCATCAACCTCCACTGTGCATCAACCTCTACTGTGCATAAACCTCTACTGTGCGTCAATCTCTGCTTCGAATTTACTGTGCATCAATCTTTGCTGTGCATCAACCTCTCATGTGCATCAATCTCTACTGTGCATCAACCTCTACTGTGCATCAAGCTCTACTGTGCATCGATCTCTACTGTGTATCAACCTACACTGGGCATCAATCTCTACCGCGCATATACTGTGCATCAATCTTTGCTGTGCATCAACCACTACCGTGCATCAATCTCTACTTTGCATCAATCTTTACTGTGAATTAACCTCTACTGTACATCAACCTCTACTGTACATCGACCTCTACTGTGCATCAACCTCCAATGTGCATCAATCTCTACTGTGTATCAACCTCTACTGGGCATCAATCTCTACCGCGCATATACTGTGCATCAATCTTTGCTTTCCATCAATCTTTACTGTGCATCAATCTCTACTGCGTGTCTACTGTGCATCAATCTTTGCTGTGCATCAACCTCTACTGTGCATCAACCTCTACTGCGCATCAATCTCTACTGTGTATCAACCTCTACTATGCATCAATCTCTACTGCGCATCTACTGTGATTCAATCTTTACTGTGCGTCAACCTCTACTGTGCATCAATATCTACTGCACAGTAGAGGTTGATGCACAGTAGAGATTGATGCACATTAGAGGTTGATGCACAGCAAAGATTGATGCACAGTAAATTCGAAGTAGAGATTGACGCACAGTAGAGATTGATGCACAGTAGAGGTTGATGCACAGTGGAGGTTGATGCACAGTAGAGATTGATGCACAGTAGAGGTTGATGCACAGTAGAGGTTGATTTCACAGTAGAGATTCATGCATATTAGAGGTTGACGCACAGTAGAGGTCGATGTACAGTAGAGATTGATGTACAGTTATGGTTAATTCACAGAAGAGATTGGCGCATAGTAGAGATTGATGCACAGTAGAGGTTGATGCACAGCAAAGATTGATACACAGTAGATGCGCGGTAGAGATTGATGGCCAGTAGAGGTTGATACATAGTAGAGATTGATGCACAGTAGATCTTTGCTGTGCATCAACCTCTACTACTGTACATCAACCTCTACTGTACATCGACCTCTACTGTGCATCAAGCTCCAATGTGCATCAATCACTACTGTGCATCAACCTCTACTGTGCGTCAAACTCTACTGTGCATCATCTTCTACTGTGCATCAACCTCTACTGTGTATCAAGCTCTATTGTGCATCAACTTCTACTGTGCATCAACCTCTACTGTGCGCCATTCTCTGCTGTGCATCAACCTCTACTGTGCATCAATATCTACTGCGCCTCTACTGTGAATCAATCTTTGCTGTGCATCAACCTCTACTGTGGATCAATCTCTACTGTGCGCCAATCTCTACTGTGAATTAACCATAACTGTACATCAACCTCTACTGTACATCGACCTCTACTGTTTGTCAACCTCTAATGTGCATCAATCTCTACTGTGCATCAACCTTTACTGTACATCAATATCTACTGCGCCTCTACTGTGAATCAATCTTTGCTGTGCATCAACCTCTACTGTGGATCAATCTCTACTGTGCGCCAATCTCTACTGTTAATTAACCATAACTGTACATCAATCTCTACTGTACATCGACCTCTACTGTGCGTCAACCTCTAATATGCATGAATCTCTACTGTGCATCAACCTCTACTGTGCATCAACCTCTACTGTGCATCAATCTCTACTGTGCATCAACCTCTGCTGTGCATCAACCTCTACTGCGCATAAACCTCTACTGTGCGTCAATCTCTACTGCGAATTTACTGTGCATCAATCTTTGCTGTGCATCAACCTCCAATGTACATCAATCTCTACTGTGCATCAACCTCTACTGTGCACCAAGCTCTATTGTGCATCAACTTCTAATGTGCATCAACCTCCACTGTGCATCACCCTCTACCGTGCATCATTCTAGTATGCATTAATCTTTACTGTGTATCAACCTCTAATGTGCATCACTCTCTACTGTGCGCCAATCTCTACTGTGCATCAACCTCTAATGTACATCAATATCTACTGCGCCTCTACTTTGCATCATTCTTTGCTGTGCATCAACCTCAACTGTGCACCACCCTCTACTGTGCATCAACCTCTACCATGCATCAATTTCTACTGTGCATCAATCTCTACTGTGTATCAACCTCTACTGGGCATCAATCTCTACCGCGCATCTACTGTGCATCAATCTTTGCTGTGCATCAATCTTTACTGTGCATCAATCTCTACTGCGTGTCTACTGTGCATCAATCTTTGCTGTGCATCAACCTCTTCTGTGCATCAACCTCTACTGCGCATCAATCTCTACTGTGCATCAATCTCTACTGTGCATCAATCTCTACTGCGCATCTACTGTGCATCAAGTTTAACTGTGTGTCAACCTCTACTGTGCATCAATCTCTACTTTGCATCTTGTGCATCAATCTTTGCTGTGCATCAACCTCTACTGTGCATCAATCTCTACTTTGCATCAATCTTTACTGTGAATTATCCTCTACTGTACATCAACCTCTACTGTACATCGACCTCTACTGTGCATCAACCTCCAATGTGCATCAATCACTACTGTGCATCAACCTCTACTGTGCGTCAACCTCTACTGTGCATCAATCTCTACTGTGCATCAACCTCTACTGTGTATCAAGCTCTATTGTGCATCAACCTCCACTGTGTGCCATTCTCTGCTGTGCATCAACATCTACTGTGCATCAATATCTACTGCGCCTCTACTGTGCATCAATCTTTGCTGTGCATCAACCTCTACTGTGCATCAATCTCTACTGTGCGCCAATCTCTACTGTGAATTAACCATAACTGTACATCAATCTCTACTGTACATCGACCTCTTCTGTGCGTCAACCTCTAATATGCATGAATCTCTACTGTGCATCAACCTCTACTGTGCATCAATCTCTACTGTGCGCCAATCTCTACTGTGAATTAACTATAACTGTACATCAACCTCTACTGTACATCGACCTCTACTGTGCGTCAACCTCTAATTTGCATCAATCTCTGCTGTGCATCAACCTTTACTGCACATCAATTTTAACTGCGCATCTACTGTGCATTAATCTTTGCTGTGCATCAACCTCTACTGTGCATCAATCTCTGCTGTGCGCCAATCTCTACTGTGAATTAACCATTACTGTACATCAATCTCTACTGTACATCGACCTCTACTGTGGTCAACCTCTAATGTGCATCAATCTCTACTGTGCATCAACCTCTACTGTGGATCAATCTTTGATGTGCATCAACCTCTACTGTGCATCAATCTCTACTGTGCATCAACCTCTACTGTGCATCAATCTCTACTGTGCATCGACCTCTACTGTGCGTCTACCTCTACTGTGCATAAACCTCTACTGTGCGTCAATCTCTACTGCGAATTTACTGTGCATCAATCTTTGCTGTGCATCAACCTCTACTGTGCATCAATCTCTACTGTGCATCAACCTCTACTGTGCATCAATCTTTACTGTGCATCAATCTTTACTGTGCACCAACCTCTACTGTGCATCAATCACTACTGTGCATCAATCTCTACTGTGCATCAATCTTTACTGTGCACCAACCTCTACTGTGCATCAATCTCTACTGTGCATCAATCTTTACTGTGCATCAACCTCTTATTTGCATCAACCTCTACTGTACGTCGATCTCTACTGTGCTCAGATTTTCAGAAAGACAATTAATTAATTAATTGATTTATTGATCGATATTTTTATCTCTCATTCAACAGAAACAAGCCATACTGGCATGAAACCAACAACTCATGTCATGCATTTATTTGTGGTCAATGGTAAAAATTCCTGCATGTGAAATCGATGACTGCCAATGCTGTGAAATCCATCCAGTTATCCAGTAAGTGGGGGTATTGAGAGTATAACAAAAGTTGATAGAAACATAGACGCTGAATCTAAGCATAGTGGCAATGCGAGAGAGACCAATCACGTATTCTTTACTCAGAATGCTGGTGATGATCGTGGTGCACAATCAGTGCGAAACACTTCACTCGAGCGCAAGGACCCAATTCCTGAGAAGCCAGCTGTGCAAGGTCACGCATCCTGGTACTTTATGCATGACCACTAAAGGTCGCACATCGTGTTACTTTATACATGTGCTCTAAAAGTCATACATGCTGGTTCTTTTACTGGAGATGAATTCACTGTCAATAAAGATTTCTCAATTACTGCTCTAAAAAGAGCCATATCTCTTACATACTTTGACAAACACCAGTTTAACTCATGGTGATCGATAACGCTGTCAAATTCTGTCCAGGATAGCTGTATTTAGTGATCATTGTATGGTTATTTGTGGTTTTAACTTTCTGCGTATGAAATCATATCGCTGCTGTGGACAGCCAACATATTTCTGCTGGATTTCCGTGGCTCTCCTGACACAAAACAATCGACAAAACAATCCAAAAGAATAAACTACACAACATAGCCAAATCAGGAAGAGAAAAATGTACGGTATGCATGAAAATATAAATACTAAATAAATGTCAGTGGATAAAATATTTGCAAAAAATTAAATCCTGCAAATGCCAATATTGCAAAATGAGTCAGTCGAGAACTTTAAAGCGCGGTGGTCGTCGCGCTGCGCGTGTTCGAGTTTCATGACAATAAACAATGAATTTTACACGCGTTGTATACGTCGCTATGAGTCCCATATCGAACAGGACGCGGCACGGCGACTACCGCCCTTTAAATCTTATTTATTAGGATTCCTGCGTGAAGTTACAAGGATAGGAACAATGCATTATTTCTGTTCAGGTTATGTAATAAATTCTCTTACTTATATTTGATGAGTATTTTTGTGAGTGTACATGTATGAACTAAAATACATGTATATACACTAATTAAAATTATCAAAACTTCAAATGCAAAAGTATATTATGCAGTGAGGGAATTATCCAGAGTGATTTTGGATTTGTTAAAAATTAGCCAAAATGCTCAAAATTGGTGGCGGGAATTAATTACTAAGCCTGTTAGTCATAAACAAGTTGCTCGCCTGATATCGGTATTAAAGATTGGTTTGATTATTTTTCCAATTTGTTTCAAGATAATACCACTGAGTGGGACACTCCTAGTTGCACGGAGTTTTACAATGAAGCGAAAAATGTTGTTGACAATACAAGATCGACAGTCGATCCTGTTTTAGATAGCCTTACAATTGCGTGTACCACTCTGGATTGTGAAATCACCTTCCGGGAACTTGATAATTCGCTTGTGAAATTAAAAAACAATAAATCCCCTGGTCTAGATGGTCTCCCTTCTGAATTTTTCAAAAATGCGCCAAGCCAATTAAAAACTTTCATGCTTCTACTATTTAATAAAATTCTTATCACTGATGTTTATTCTGATCAATGGGTTTCGGGTCTAATCTTTCCCCTTCATAAAAATGTTTCATACGGCAATGTAAACAATTATAGAGGCATAACTCTGTTGCCTTCCATAGCTAAATTATTATTTTCATATGGCTTTGGTGAGGCCTGGATAAACCAAGGCGTTGGCAATATCAATTTGTTTATTTTGTTGTTTAAAGAAAGGTGAAATAACATTGATATTCAGGAATGGCACACTGATGTAAATAACTCCCCCAAACTTGATATGTATGCTAAATTTAAACAGCTTTTTGGCAAGGAAAAGTACTTAAACTGTATTGATAAACCATATTTTCGAAGAGCTTTGTGTAGGTTCCGAATGTCAATAAATCAATTGAGAATTGAAGCAGATAGGCGATTGAAAAATTAGAGATCAGAGCGTATTCGTATTTTTTGTACTACAAACCAGGTTAAAGATGAATACCACTTTTGTTTAATTTGCCTTTTTTACAGTGATCTGGGAAGAAAATACATCTCCGAATTAATGATTTCATTTCCAACTGTTTTCCAACCAATTTATTCTTTAATGTCCTCAGGCAGTGTTACCGTTATACGTGATCTTTCAAAATTTATTTTCTATGCTATGCAAAGACAAGACCTGAATTGTGATACGAGTTTTCTTGACTAGCCCTCATATGTGTAAATATTTACTTTATATCTGATTTGTACCTAAAGGCCGGTGGCCTATGTACTTGAATAAACGTATTATTATAGTTAGTCATAAAAGGTCTATAGAGTTTTACAAATATGTTGGTGTCTTGTGTATTATACCGGTGCTATGATTGTAATGATTTGTATTGCTCACCAACATTAACATGAATATTTAAACAATAATGTACTCCCGGGTACATTATTGTTTTATTAGTTTGTTACATTGGCAATATCAGTGAATTTTTATACGTCAAAACTAATATAACTTGGAAGAAACGACCGAATACATTCAACAGATTCGCGTCAACATTATATGGGCCTTGTAATCTGTATACTATGACAGAACCCCACACCCTTCCCGTGGCTTTCGTTGCGTATCGAAGTTATTTTCACGAGTAATGCGGTGTATCCTGCGGCCGTACAATTGAGGCTAGATTGCACTATTTCAATACAGGCAATAATTAGAATGATTTTACCTTACTCGTCTCGTCCCTCTTTTGGAGCATTGTTATTTTTGAGTTCACGTTCAGCTAAGCGCCCATTCTTTCCATAATGTACCAAATTCCACTGTTTGGTCATGAAGGCTAGACTCTGAGCAGTGTTCTTGAATCCCGGTAATCAAATTGATATAAAACAGCATTGATAAAACAGAATTGAAGATTTTATCACAAGATGAACAAATCTGAGAACGGTCTATCTGAGGTAACTATATGTATAACATAAAAGCCATCAGATTTGCAATTTTTTACCAGAATTCGAAAATATCACTTTTTACCAAAAAGGACAACAACAATATTCATTAAAATTAAAGAATTGAAAATATAATCACCCGTAGTTTAGGGGGGGTTCGGTCGAACCCCTAAATTTTAGAAGTGAATAGATTTATGATCGTAGATTAGAACAAAATAAAACAAACAGTATTAATTAAAATAATTATCATCGTTTAAATCACTTGACTCAGTGAGGTTTCTATCAGACTCAGTCGAAATTGCATAGTAATGAGCATTTAGGTGGCAACGAGCTTTAAATGTCAATCGTGAAGTTACGCTGTCTCAGTTCAACAACAGGTTGTTATAAATGGGCAAGCTTTTATTCGTTGATTCCGCGATGGTGTAATGAAGATCGCGTTCAAGCAGCTGATGTTAAATATTAAAGCAACATTGAAACACTAATGTAATGGTAGTCTCTCTCTGAAGGATGTGGTGGTCCTGAATAGGTCCGTTTGTCTTGTGCTAGTATATGCTCAGTTAGTAAAGTGTGGGGTTCGAACGGGATTGAGACGGCAACACTACACTGTACTTTCATATTGGTTTATTAGTTTTGTATTCTTCAAGTTAATGATGGCATATATACTGTTTTGTTCGAAGTGTATCGGCTAAATGTAGTCAACTTATTGTAGACCGCTGCTAAACTGCTACTATATGCATATTATTTTACCGCCCTCTAAACACAGATTTACAGTAAACCAAAAAATGTACGTACTGCAAAAAACTTAGTAGTATGCCATTGGTTAGTGCATTTAATTTATTTGATGCAATCATTGTGCCAGCTATTTCTTAAGGTAGCGATGTGGGGGTACTAAAATTCGGAAATCGAGAGGGTACAGACAACATTTTGCAGATATCTTAGCATTAATAGTTGTACAACAATGTAGCGATGTTAGACGAATGTGGAAGGTTGCCATTGTGCTGTGGTTATTTCAAGCGTTGTATCTTATATTGGTAAAATTAAATAATAAATAGCTGGAACCCCAAAACATGTTATATCATGCATAACATGATTAGACAAGACCGACAGACTTACTTGCGAAACCCACATAAAAATCTTCTGTTCAAATATAGTTTCAAAATTGCCTGATTTGAAAAACAAGTTGCAGATACTGCAAATTTCTTAGGGATATTTACTCAAAGAATAAAAACAAGCAGCCTATCGGCTGAGATAGCTCCGCTGTTAGCAATGCACATTTCAATTAAAGAACTGAAAACATCATTAGAAAATGAACAATATGAATAGTATCAAAGCAATCGGACTTACAGTTTTTAACAAGAAGTCGAAAATATCACTTTTTACCAAAAATGTCAAAAATATTCACCAAAATTAGAGAATTAAAGATATCATTACAAAATGAACAAATCTGAGAGAGGTCCACATGTAGTACCTATAGATGTAATATCAAAGCAATTGCACTTGCGGTTTTTAACAAGAAGTCGAAAATATAAGTTTTTACCAAAAATGACAAAAATATTCACCAAAATTAGAGAATTAAAGATATCAACATGAAATGAACAAACCTAAGAGAGGTCTACCCAAGGTACATATACACCAAGTATCAAAGCATTTAGGCTTGAGTTTTCAAGAAGAAGTCGAAAAAGTAAAACATTGACACGGACGACGACGGACGACGGACGACGACGGACAATCACTCATATGATAAGCTCCGCTCGACAAAGTCGACAGCGGAGCTAAAAATTGTTGTCAGCAAGAATGGCATGCCTCAATTTCACAATCATCCAGGCTGTGTACTTTCGGAAAAATCAATGTAGTATTATAACCTGGGAGATTTATTGGCAAGCAATTATAGACTAAAATATATACTGACGAGTTTTCGCTGTTTTGGCCGTAAACATGATGTTGAATTAGGCAGACACACAAAAATAGGGTTAGATTACAGTTTGCAGTGATACGTTTGAATTTAGCATTATAAAAAATGAAATTCACATTGTCTTTATATGTCCATTTTATAATGATCTAAGGGCTGATCTTTCGTCAATAATTTTATGCAATTATGCGATACTGACAGTCTGGGCTAGACTGGCGCAGTCGGAGCGATTAATTTGTTTTTGTAGTTTAAATAAAATAAAAAAATTCGCGAATTGCAGGTGTTAGCGCAAAATCACCACGACTGGTTTAATCTGCAGGAAATTCATTGCTATTAAATATTCATGAGCACATATTATAATGAGATGCGAGCGGAAATACGTGCAACATGGTAAAGGTCACACTGCAGACCCAACATGGCAGCACGTTGAAATTCGAGTTTGTCTTAGTTGTCGTTTCTAATTCATCACAATGTGTAAACAAGCAGCCAGTCGGCTGAGATAGCTCCACTGTTAGCAATGCACATTTCAATTAATATATAGTATCAAAGCAATGGGACTTGCTGTTTCCAACAAGAATTTAAAAATATAACTTTTCACCAAAAATGACAAAAATATTCACCAAAATTAGAGAAAAATAGAGAAATGAAGATATTATTACAAAATGAACAAATCTGAGAGAGGTTCACATGTAGTACCTATATATGTAATATCAAAGCAATTGGACTTGTAGTTTTTAACAAGAAGTCGAAAATATCATTTTTTCCCAAAATGACAAAAATATTCACCAAAATTAGAGAATTGAGGATATCATTACAAAATGAACAAATCTGAGAGAGGTCTACTCAAGGTACATATACACCAAGTATCAAAGCATTCAGGCTTATAGTTTTCAAGAAGAAGTCAAACAAGTAAAACATTGACACGGACGACGGCGGACAACGGACAATCACTCATATGATAAGCTTACAAAGTCGACAGCGGAGCTAAAAATTATCTCGTACTGTCGTAGAATTGAAACAAAAATCGGATGCTACAATCAGCCGACTTCTTCTCGGCCAGAGGTCAGTGGAAGAGACGTTGTGATTGGCTTAGATGATTGTCAATTAGAACACTCATTAACATAATTACCCATTGAAAAATCGACGGGTTCCTGTAGTGTCGATAGAGAGCCATGCAGAATAAACTAGTCGGGGTGATTTCGCAATTACGAGCGAAAAAGCTCGTGAGTAGCATTCTACCTTAAAATGCTTGGACAATAATGCTAAGATACGTACAGTCTTGTCTTTTTTGTGTACAACATTTTGCCGTAATGGATCAAGGGTGTGTTTATCTGTGGGTAGGGAATGGCCTAGGACCCCTTCTCTAAAATGGTAAAATAGTTCAAAAATGTTATGTGGAATAACTTGCCAACGTAACACAAAGTAAACCAATTGAATATAAATCGAATATATAAAAATGTATGTAACAGAGCTCAAACACACTTTTTGAGCATTATAAAATATCAATACACTCATGGCATACACTACATAAATATTACACAGAATACATGTACATGCCCATCATAATATGGACACAGACTGTAGTACACTACATAAATATTACACAGAATACATTTACACATCCACCATAATATGGACACAGACTGTAGTACACTACATCATATTACACGGGATACATCTACATGTCCACCATAATATGGACACAGACTGTAGTAAACTACACAAATATTACGCGGAATACATGTACATGTCTACCATTCCTTGTTTTTTCAAACTTCCTAATATTGTAACGTTGCTGAACAATATGAACTTTCATGTGTGTTTTTAGGCTGCATTTGTTTTTATAAAACTTTTCACATTCTTTACATTTGTATGGTTGCTGGCCGATATTCGTTATCATGTGTGTTTTCAGATTGCTTTTCCAGGTAAAACACTTGTTGCATTCTTTACATTGGTAGGGTTGCTCACCAGTATGCACTCTCATGTGTGTTTTCAGACTGCTTTTCATGGTAAAACACTTGTTGCATTCTTTACATTGGTATGGTTGCTCACCAGTATGCACTCTCATGTGTGTTTTCAGACTGCTTTTCATGGTAAAACACTTGTTGCATTCTTGACATTGGTATGGTTGCACACCAGTATGCACTCTCATGTGTGTTTTCAGACTGCCTTTCCGGGTAAAACACTTGTTGCATTTTTCACATTGGTATAGTTTATCACCAGTATGCACACTCATGTGTGTTTTCAGACTGCTTTTCCTGGTAAAACACTTGTTGCATTCTTTACATTGGTATGGTTGATCACCAGTATGCACTCTCATGTGTGTTTTCAGACTGTATTTCAGGGTAAAACACTTGTTGCATTCTTTACATTGGTATGGTTGCTCACCAGTATGCACTCTCATATGTCTTTTCAGACTGTATTTCATGGTAAAACACTTGTTGCATTCTTTACATTGGTATGGTTGCTCACCAGTATGCACTCTCATGTGTGTTTTCAGACTGCCTTTCTGGATAAAACGCTTGTTGCATTCTTTACATTGGTACGGTTGCTCACAAGTATGCACTCTCATGTGTGTTTTCAGGTTGCCTTTCTGGATAAAACGCTTGTTGCATTCTTTACATTGGTACGGTTGCTCACAAGTATGCACTCTCATGTGTGTTTTCAGGTTGCCTTTCAGGGTAAAACACTTGTTGCATTCTTTACATTGGTACGGCTGCTCACCAGTATGCACTCGCATGTGTGTTTTCAGATTGCCTTTTGTGGTAAAACACTTGTTGCATTCTTTACATTGGTATGGCTGCTCACCAGTATGCACTCTCATGTGTGTTTTCAGACTGCTTTTCATGGTAAAACACTTGTTGCATTCTTTACATTGGTATGGCTGCTCATCTGTATGCACTCCCACGTGTGTTTTCAGATTGTTTTTCCAGGTAAAACGTTTGTCACAAACTTTACATTGATATGGTTGCTCACCAGTATGCTCTCTCATGTGTGTTTTCAGGTAGCCTTTCTTGGTAAAACACTTGTTGCATTCTTTACATTGGTATGGTTGCTCAGCTGTATGCACTCTCATGTGTGTTTTCAGGTGGACTTTCTGCGTAAAACGCTTGTCACAAACTTTACAATGGTATGGTTGCTCACCAGTATGCACTCTCATGTGTCTTTTCAGTACGGCTTTCACAGTAAAACACTTGTCATAGTATTTACATTGGTATTGTTGATCAGTATGCAGACTGACGTCACTCTGGTATTGTTCCTTGTTTGACATATTCCTGGTACTTAACTGTTCAATCGTTCCCTGCAAATAATAATACATTTAATTTCCTCAGTTAGTATTATATGTGAATTAAGTGTCTTGAACAAGGTCAAATACAAGTACTCAAATTGCCAGGTAATTTGCAGTTCCAAAATAATGTATAATGAGTGCTTATGGTACGAATTGCATTAATTCAGGAACTTGATGTAAGCATATAGCGGTCATGCTGGGTTCTCTTTTTTAAAGTGTTAGTAAAATTCATAATTGAGGAAGTAAAGCAAAATATAACAAACAAATTCCATATACATGTACACACTATGTAAATTCTACCAATTTATTTCCAGTTTTTTTGTAAATTGTGAAAAAAACAAAACAGTGAAACTGTTGATCACCTTACCCATTATTAGTGAACTATACTGTTCAGCCATCTTGAATTAGATTATGAAACATATGCTCTTGCATAAACCCGGTATATGTATGTATGATCTGATATGCGTTCATGAAGTTTGAATGAGAATAGCTTGGAGTTGAAATTATAAGTTCTCGTGTTCAGACTGGGTCTAATAAGAATCACCAGAAACGCTGGAATCAACCACCATCCATATAAATAATTTATTTTTCTATTCATTAATGAACTAATGAAATGCAGATTCATTAAAACAATATATATGTATTTATGACGCAATACTTGAAGATGCAAGGTCACAATAACAATATTTATTTAAAACTAAATACATGTAGACTTGTAAAGTGGTAAATACACTTGAAAGAACACATGATGGTGAGTATAACAAGTGTTTTAAATCTGTCCTGTAATTCTGTCTAGTCTTGGGTGCAACTGTTAATTCCAGAGAGATTTCATTTTTTGGTGTGATTGTGGGCACTGTGATATCTCTTTTAGCATTTGGTGCTAGCTTCTAAAACCTCTGAAATTCAAATCATAAAAGTACATCTGCAATTTCATTCTGTTTGCCCGGAAGGTAGGATACTGTCACAATGAAGTTATTGTGCATAGCAAATGCATTGATGGTGTGACAGCAAGATTAAGCCCTTCCTTTCTTGATAATATTGTCGCAGTTAAATTGAATTCTGTGCTCTGATCATTGTCTCCCCATAACATAACGGCAATAACAATTGGATGGTGTTTAAGGGCCATAGAAAATCATTACTGCGATCCAAATTTAGTTTCACAGGCTGACTTCACTAAACCAGAGTGCCATCAGTGAATATCTGTAAATCTGTTGCCCAATTTCACTGTTGAAGAACATATGAATCCCATTCCAACCTTGTAGAAAATGTTAACACATTGCAAGTTCAAAATGACAGTCTCGGTTTAAGGAAATATGGGGGTACAGTTTTGATACTTACACTGATAAATACTGTAAATATTCTCCCAGGTTTTGTGTTAGCATGATAAATGCTGTCAAATACAAAGGAGTCTTTCCAGATAGCCTGTTTTGTATGTATGTATGTATGTATGTATGTATGTATGTATGTATGTATGTATGTATGTGTGTGTGTGTGTGTGTGTGTGTGTGTGTGTGTCTGTCCATTCCACTGATATAGTATGTTGGTTTTAACGAAACACGGTGCATATATACTATGGGCTAATGCGCAGACTTAATTATGTTTTGACTTGATTTTATAAATTTTTGTTAAAACCCATGTATATTTGCAAAAAATTAGTCAATTATCGGTTTTACCACTGATATCTCAGGTACTAATCATCACATTTCACAACGAAACTTACATGAATACATAGGACAATGCACAGACAAATATGTGAGATACTAATTATCTAATTTACATAATTAATCAATTTTCAGCTCGTGATATTTCAAGTACTATTCATCACTTTTCAATGAAACTTGGTACATAGATGCTCTAGAACAATGCAGAGACCTAATTAATTTTGGGTAAAAATGTGTGCATATTAATCAACTAATTTGAATAATTAGTTAATTTTGGCTTTTACACTGATATCGCAAACACTAATACCGATTTTAGTGAATGGTTCTTGCTTAAAATTGGCTAAATAATATGCAAATTAGATAATTATTATGCACAGGTTAAATAAAAAAATAACCAGGTCTGCACAGTAGCCCTGAGCATCTTTGTAACAAGTTTCATTAAAATCTGATAATTGGTTCTTGAGATATCAGTGGAAAAGTCCCCCCCCCCACACACACACACAGACATACACAGTATTGACTGCTAAATCTTCCATTGTGTGATTCACACAATGGAGTCAAAAATAGTTTGGGAGAGGATCTAGTTTTATGTTCACTGTTTACAAAGGCCTACTACCGATACTCGCATAAATTGAGTTGCGATTTAAATTCAACATACATACATGCTGGTTGGTTTTATCGCATTCCCACTGACTGTGATTTTATGAACAACGTACTATTCTCCCTAGAATACAAACATCATGGTGGTACCGCCACAGTGCTTTCGTTTGTCCTCAGACTACTATATAGAATATTAATAGGAAGAAAACTTCCAACATATTTGTACGTACACATGATCCAAACAGTGTGATCATGGACGTAACTTGATAGTACGTCCATGGTTTGATATAGCGCAAGGCAAGTCTGACGACGCCACAGTCTGTCACTGTGCCATTGACGACTTTGAAATTGATAGTTGCTAATAACTTCTGTGAATTTGTAACACTTTATCCTGAAAATATAACAGTTTCCGAAGTCAGTAATTTTACGCCTTGTATAATTGAGTAAATTGAGATAATTATGCAAAAATTGTGCAAATTGTTACAACCATCTTGGTTTAAACATAGAGAGTATAGTAGCTATACTGTCTATGGTTTAAATGTCCCCAGAATCGCCATGCTTGTTTGACAACGCCACGCTGAAAGTCATTACCGCCATGATCTATAGTGTTCGCAGCTGTTGTTCATGGGGCCGTCTTAGGTATTATGTTTTTCATAACATGGACGTAAGAATCAACTAGAGTAAGAAAAGCACTTAAGCACAGTCACAAAACATGCTAAGAACAACATCATGTCACACAATCAGTTAATTTAAAAAAAAACTTACCGGTCACTAAATAATAGCTAGAGAAATAACGGAGGTATAAAAGAAGCAGACTTGTTAACCAGGAACTGTTACTGATGGGATACAAGCACACAGAAATCCAGTTTGTAAGATGGTTTTCAACATTAATCTAAACAATTTGGGTTGTGCCATTTATTTATAGGAGTTAGTTCATCCCACCCCGCCTTGGGCTCGTCGAAATTATCGAATGTTTTTATTAACTAAACATGAGTAAAAAAATGAACAATTATTCCATTTAAGTCGACAGTTATTAATTAATTCGGCAAGTCCAAAGGAAGGTAATTCTCATTTTCACATACAGTTACTCTTCATACCCTCTGCTATGAATGGTATATCCCAGTCTAGACTGTGCGAGCAACGTGAAACGGGGCCGTTGGTGATCCGTACTGCTTTGAAAGATGTAAATGTACCAGTTACACGCAGTTTTCCTTGGATAATTAGATATTAGTAGAATAGTAATTAATAGAATCACAAGCTGGTTGGCTGATTGGCGATCCGCTCCGCTCAACAACAACATGTTTTCGGCTGTTGTCATGGACGTGAAGCTAACAACACGTCGGTTTATAAGTACACCCTCCAATATATGAAGTTCGCAAAGAACATTCAGCCTTCAAAAGTCACATCACTTTATTGCAAGCGCGTCATTTGCTATTATCATCATTATATTCACGCAAGTTGACCTTTTGACCTAGATTTCTATGACAAACCGTAAGAAGCAGAATACCGCAAATATCCATAGAGTAGTTTTCTATAATTGCTGAAACATTCGTATGTAACGTCGTCGCTGTCAGAGTAGACTGGCAAAGTCGGGACTTCTTTTTTGTTTTCCAGAAAGAAATAATTAATTGTTTTAGCCGTTTTAGCGTGAGCGCGAAAACTAAGCTGACCGCTAAGAAATCCCGACTGGACGCATCTGCGGACATTTGACTGATATTAATTATTCGTGATGTCATTGTTTATCCATGAGTGGGTTTGTGAAAGTAAACGTGACGTTTTAAAGATTGATTCGATTCGATCAGAGAGATGGATACATTAACTTTTTTTAAGCGCAACGGCGATACTTTCATCCATGTTTACTGAAAACAAGTCGATTTAAATGTCCAATGTATGTAAGTTGTCTTTCAAAATCGCCGGGACCTCAGAAGTGAAAGGTCACGTACATTAACATAGATAAGAGATGGCGTATACAGCTGCACTTTGATTTTAATTAGCATATTCCCCGGAGTGATTTCGCTCCGGTTTTCACTTCAACGCAGGGGGTCGCCTGCAGATGCGTCCAGTCGGGATTTCTTTCGCAGTCACGCCAGTTTTTGTGATTACGTTAAAAAAGGCTAAATTAGCAATTAATTATATTTTTTCGCAAAACAAAAAAGAAGTCCCGAATTTGCGGTGGACAACTCTCTGTGTGGAGTTTACCATAACAGCCAGTCACATATTTTGGTGACAGTCTTATGTGTTGACACATTCTGAATAGGCCATGCCAACTGTGCCGTGCATTCCGGCCAATTATTCATAAATGGAGTCAATTTGTTTGGTTTTCTTAATTTATTCTGCAAATATAGGTAAGGCTTTGGCGAAATTTAAAAGAGCAACTAATATTTTTCAACCTGGTATTTTTTATACATTTTATTTTTCATTCTGTTCGTCTGTTTTTTTTTCAGTTATATGAGCTCGCTGGAGCCTTCATCCCTTGTCTATTCCTTACACTAGATACAAGACCGTTCATAGGGACTGCACTGTGTACTATTGATTATGCTTCCTGGGCACCCTGTGGTCTAAATATTTATGAATTGTTTTGTGATTGGTGTTGACTTCGGACTTCTGTGAACTTACCTTGCAATTTGTGTAATAAGTGAACAGTCAATATGTTGCGACCATGTGTTTTTAATATGATGTCTCAATTATTAAAAAACACGATAACTCGAATCACACATTGAATTTTTGCTGTTTTTCGCTCTTAATTATTTGTATTATCCAATCAAACACCGTGACCCAACGCGTTCACCCTAATTTCAACGAATGCCGAAACGTTTCTGTCGCGTACCTTTCAGCCTCGGACGTTTCGGCCAAGGGTTTCCAGGCGGACGCTTCGGTCAGTGGCTCACTTCTGTAAAATAAATAATCTTCAGTATTTTAAATTAGCGTTATATGTGTTGATATCAGTCATTTCATAATTATAAGTGTTGGCAGTATAGGTTTGTTTAAAGATATTCGGTTTATTCTGGAGTGGAAAATAATCATTTTTTGGCAAGTAAACGAAACACATTGAGTGACGTGCCATTATTATTATATTATTATTATTATTATTATTATTATTATTATTATTATTTAAAATAAATGGAACAAATATATGTATAGAGATCACAGAAATATTTAATACATAGTCAATTACGTGATATCGCCATACAGTTGTTTAGCACAGTCCAGTACGTTATTTTTAACTATTTCTCTATTTCATTGATTGCTATAGTTCAATGTTTAGAATGTTAAACCATTTGAATCTTCTTTTTTTTTTATATAGACGATCGATGGAATACATCGGTGTATGAACATATTCAGTAACCTGACAAATACAAGTAACTAGAAGACAAACCACAAGACTTTCACAAACTTGGACAAAAATCGAAATATAGATAGAGATCGCTGAGAGTACCGTGGCAATGGATGTCGGCACTTCAACCGAATTCATCGACCACAATACAAATTACTCTGATTGTGCAGTACACAGTTGATCGCAGCGACCAGCTACGCCAAAAAAGGGTATATTTCGTATGTAACGAAAAGTCGCCGGCGGTAATTAGTGCAAGTCGCGCCCAGGTCTCATATTCTCAGTCATCGGAGCACTCCCGAGAGTACAAGTTCTTCACCTCACAAATGTTTGGCATGTATTTGAGGTCAATGGGCAGTACAAAAACATGTTAGATTGGAATTAACTAAACATACACTGTCAGTTTCGCCTATTTTGTCACCATAAATAAAAAATAGCGCATTTTTAGAAAATAATGGAAACATTACGAAATTTATCTTACTATCGGGCCTTTCAGTCAGACCACAGGTAGTTATGTCAATTCGTTCTTCCATCATTACTTTAAAGACTTCCTGTCTTGCCACCGAATCTTAAAACGAAGAACGAATTTCATTTTTTACGATTTTAAATGGCACGAATTATTATTTCTGAGTATGACATCAGGCTGAGTATTCCTACACTCAGCAATAAAAAATAATGAAAACACAAAGTTTCGAGTCGTTTAACAATAAAATATTAAACAAATTATTAAAAATTAAAATGTCAAATTCCCCGTTGGTATCTTTTTAAAGTAATCCTTTATGAGCTAAACACCATACATCATAAAGAAAAGGATGCAATATGCGTGAAAATAAATAAAAAATGGTAAATAAAAATGCAAAGACCTATTTAAATGCACTAATTGAAGTAGGTGTGGTTAGTATGATCACTAGAGTGATGTATTTCTGGTAGTATGATGACAGATGTAACACATACATGTCCTATTATTTATTTAGACTGACACTCGGATGACAGGCATGGTGCAAACTAAGTGATTTTGTAGTAAAACCGTCACATTCATTCGGCAATCCAGAATTACACCATGAAATTAATAAAAGTATGAAATTTTGTGTGTGTGTAAAGTTAGAATGCAACCAGTCCAGTCATGTCTGAGAAACAGATTCAGACGGGCGCACAGATTGAAAATACGTCCGCAAGTGGACGAATAAGCCGCGTTTCAATCCGTGACGTACACAAGGCTAAGAAAGTCCATCAAATATTTAAAACTACTAAAAAAATTAAACGAACATTACTAGACTAAATAGATAAAACGTCATGTCCGAATCCGACAAAACAACAAGCGGCGTTCAGGTTACAATGGGCACTGTGACGGTCGCGTCATAATAAGCGTAAATCCATTAAAACGCTATATCGCCGTCTGATCAAGAAGAAACGTTTCGAAGTCAGAGGGGCAAAGGGGTAGCTGGTACAGGTTACAGGAAATAAAAACGGCATTTTGCATTTTTACAGTAAATAAAATGAAAATTCCATTTACATTAAAAATAGGTTTCTACACTTCACAGATAAAGCAAATTCATAATTACATTTTCATAATATTATTGATAATTTTAGTTTAAAAATCAAAATTGGAAATTGCTAGCGAGTTGCGCCATTTAATTTGAAAAATACTTTATACGCTTACAAAAATAAAAATAGCTGATTACATTTTACACCTTGCCCATGTCTACGGATTTACGTTTTTTTATTTATTTAAATTTCATTATTACGAAAATAAAAACAATTGATTACAGTTTACGAAACTACCCCTTGCCGACCTTCAAGTCAGTCGTCTGTAGGCCAACGTCGAAGCAACAATGCCCCGTTTACGAATAGATGAACTCATCTCATAATAATCCTCAACGAAACTTAGCAACCATGGCTAAGATGAGAATAAATAGTGACCGGAATAAACAAATCTCATTAGCGCACATTCGTAAGTAGTTTCCGTGCTAAGCGTGTGATGGCGCTGTTTATTATGTTTCAACGCAAAGGCGGCCATAGTAATCCTCTGGCTGAACGTCAAATGGAGTTGAAATTGAAACATATACTGGTAACTTCAAACGGATTCTGTTTGGATGTCCGTAGCAAGTAGAATAGTGTACAGAAGAGTGTGCTTTGAGACGGCTGAGTCAAACTAGACGATGGATGCACTATTAAAAAGGACGACGGAAGAAGGACTTGGCAAGACAAGTGCGCTAGGTAAAATATTGAGTCCATAATACTGGTACGAGCGCAGGGACTCAGGAACTATAATCATCTGTACGCAGTTCCTATGAGCTAGCTCATATTTTTTTAAACTAAAAAAAAAACAGTCAAACAGAATGAAAAATAAAATCTGAAAAAAAATACCAGCTTGAAGAATACTGGTTGCTATTTCAAATTTCGCCAAAGCCATACCTATATTTGGTACTCACTAAAACGAAGAACCGCGAAGGACCGAAGGACTTAAACGGGTGTAATGACTATAAAACGCTGATACAAATAACGTTGTTATACGTTGCATTTGTTCACAGATTATGCAGTGGCGATTAAATGTACCAAAACACCTGAATAAATACATTACATGATACATATAAAAGCAAAGGACCACAATTGTATTATAAATATGAGCGAAGGACCTCGTTTTTATTGTAAATATGACCGAATGACCACGTTTATATTACAAATATGAGCGAAGGACCACGATTACGTGATGAATATGAGCGAAGGACCTCGTTTATATTATAAATATGAGCGAAGGACCACGTTTATATTATAAATATGATCGAAGGACCACGTTTATATTATAAATATGATCGAAGGACCACGTTTATATTATAAATATGAGCGAAGGACCACGTTTATATTATAAATATGAGCGAAGGACCACGTTTATATTATAAATATGATCGAAGGACCATGAGTACGTTATAAATATGAGCGAGAGGCTACGATTATATTATAAATATGAGCGAAGGACCATTATTAAGTGATAAATATGAGCTACTATGCCAAACAACTATTGACTTCATGATTAGTTCGAAAGATAATCTTCAGGTTAGGTTTGGATGCAATCAATTTAATGGTCAAAGATTGATTATATGTAACAAGTTATTTCTCGAAAATGTCCACAAATGTGCACGTGCGAGAGGCGTTGTTTAACTGTGTTTATTGGCTATGTCATGCAAATGTTAACAATTGCCTTGTTGCATAGAACACTAGACCATACGCACTTTTATATATTTATATGCAGGAAATCGTGAATGCAGATTTACAGGATATGGGAATGAATTGGCAACAATATATTAACGAAATGCGAAAGCCCGGTGCGTGGGTGACCATATAATGCTCACTGTAGTAGCAATAATGTTGAAAATAAAGTTTAAGATCGTTGCACCAAACTTTACCCGAAAGATATCTCCACCAGAAACCATGATAAAACTATGTATATGGGATATATTCCCCCATTTACATTTCATTTATTTATTCATTACATTTATAGTATATTCCAATATTTTTCAAAACGTATTGGTGTTGATTCATATTTTGTATTGTTTCAGTAGATAAATTCACCACTCATAGATACAATCTACGAAAGGGTCCACCAAAGGTGAGACTATCATCTTCTTAAAACTTCATACATTTATATTTCCTATGCTCCTAATAAAATGTAATCACTCCGTGTTGTACTTTACTTTCGTAATAGAAACGATTTTCTATGAGATGATCGAGAGACACTGGAAAAAAACGGGAAAGCGACAAAAAGAAAAATATTTTTAAAAGTATATGTTGCCAATCAATATTAGGTTATGAGAGCTTTATGTTATCGAAATTCGTTAATATTACTTCGGGACACTGATTTCAATAAAACACAACTGATTGAATGAATTATGTGGTGTCTCTAACATTATTTTCAATCATATTATTTTCAGTGTCCCTGGAAATGTCATCGTCATTGGAGAGGATGGTTGAATGTAGGTTCTGGACAAGGTCAAACGTTTGGCGAGTTGCAGTATGTATGTTTGTATTACACTTTTATGTATTGAATGTGAGATCACCGAGAACAAACGTTCCTCCAAGCATTTGTTCACGTTCGAGTCATGGGAAGTAATAATGCGAAACAATTATGTGGTAATCAAATGGTATGTTATTGTTATGATAAAGGATACATCAGGATAAAGGATAGATCAGCCACACATACTAACTTTTATTTATTTATTTTGATAATATTATAATAATAATTGCATGTACATTTAAATTTCAGATTACTCCTGTATGTCGGCCGACAACTAGAAAATTTTTTCAAGCGGGTGAATTAAATGATGAGGTATAGTATAACCCATATATCGTCAATCTGAGAGGTTTATGAATGTAATCATTTATTTGATAATAATCATATATATGTCCATTAGATACATCATTTTTTGTCCTGCAGATTTTAATGCGTATACAAAATTGTTAAGGAAATCATTACCGGATGAGGTAAAGTGAAACATATTAAACACCTCTAGTTCAGAGCTCACATTATAGATTGGTATCGATTATTTTGCATCGCTATTTTAGTTATTTAGTTCCTTTATTGAACAGCAACAATTGTATTGTAGATCGCAAACGAAATAGGTGTTAGTAGCACGTTTTTGTTACCCACAGTCGTATCCAACATGGCCTATGATAGCTATATAACACAGGTGAGGGACATTACGTAAAATTCTTTGTTATTTGTGGGTGGTACCGTATTTTAAATCACGTCATTGACAATGTTTTACGACAGGGTTACATCCGTGGTGCAGTCTGTGATTTCTTACAGTTAATGTTGTTAAATGTGACTTTGCATAATCGGAAAGAATACATTGGATACACTGGATACTAGCCGTACGTTTCTCGCTCAGGTTTTTAAAATATACATGCCAATTGTTTTTTAATTCATATACAATGTTTTGTATAAGAAAAATACTATTATTACATGATGTTGACAAATCTTTAGCTCCGGGTATGTTAAAAATATAAGATAATATATCATCTTAACAAATAATGTAGCTTTAATATTAATAAAGTGTTTTTGTTTGAAAATGTGAAAACAATTATTAATAATATAAAAGACTATTCATACAAAACTTTGGTAATTTTGAATACAAATTATAATATAGTCGTAGCAAATTGTATTTCAGATTATTTTGAAATGGAATTTCCACGTTTATTGGGTATTGTGGTTTGTGCGTGGTTTCGATACTACTTTCATCTGTATTTTGTGACAATATGATTATTACTACAATTTCTAATGGAAGCAGGTGTTTTTCCACGGGTGGGTGATGGATTTTTGACTCACAAATCCATTGTTTTTACGCATATATAGGCAATATTCCAACAAAATGTACGAGGTTGAATAAGTTCTCTTTTCAGGTTATTATTATTATTATTATTATTATTATTATTATTATTATTATTATTATTATTATTATTATTATGTTCTGTTTTATTTGTCAGCATTATTTTTGTATAAAATGTGTTATTATTCCTTATCTTTATTCCCACATCCACTCAAACAAATACAAATTATCACGATCCACTAACTCGTTTTTATCTTACCAAGCAATTTAATTTACCACTGAATGTTTTGGTTTGCGCAAAATACGTATGTGCGAGCACAACAAGTAACCAGAAAGGTCAACTAGTGTTCGTAATTTGTTCATTGCTATCGCGTGTAGATAATAATAAACCAATAAACAGGATAATCACTAACGGACTAAGATGCCATTCTACATCTCACTGTTACGCGTGAAGAATCAGTAGAACTGTCAGTCTGGTAAACTAGGCTACAACTAAATGACCGCCCGTGTCTGGCAAACCATTTAGTTCCTTACACCTAAACATAGAGTAATCCGATGTTGTTGTATATTGGAAATGTGATGAACGCATGTGATGATAATGACCATTCCAGTCCAAAATATTCCAATTAGCCCAATACACTTTTATTTTATTATTCACAATATAGAGTACGACTATTATTACATCATATAAGTACCAAGATTTGGGTGTGGTTAATGTCAAACCAATTATTTTAGCAATTATTTCAAGCTATGTTATCACGCAGAAGAAGTCGCTGAAGTTCACTGAGCTTCGAGCTTTCACATTTCTAATTTCACTTCGATTGATAAATACAATTCCTAGTATTTGACAACTCCAGTCAACTTATATTCACGAGTTGATTCTAAATGTTGTCGTAGTATCTTAACTCTAATATTTTGCATTCTGTATTTTATCACTAGAAATGATTAACGTATTTCTAATTCAGACGGTGTTTAACAGGTAAACATATACAATTTTGCGGCTATACTGTGATTGTGCGAAACAAATTGTTAAATGAAAGTCATTTGTTTATATATATCATTATTCACAACATTTTAAAATCGATCATTATTTGTTATAATAATATATTCACATATACCTATTATTTCACGTTATATTCCAGTTTGATACCCCACATAGACAAAGTATTGGAATGTACTGGGACGGTGAATTGTAATACACATTTAACTAGACATATCAAGGATTTAGAAGAATACAATCAGAACTATAACCGTAAAAGAAACAAAATCACAATAATGTATGGAGTGAAGTATATCTCAAGTAACTATTTTAACACGAACGATATCCAAATAATTTTCAGAAAAATATTTGTTTTAAATTGGCGAAACGTTCGTAACTTATTTTAATGTTTGGGGATCTACGAACATAGTCAAAAAAGCATCTTTCCAACTTTTGAAATAACAATCTCTCTCTTTTTTCCAATGAACAACGTTATTTCATCAGCAATTTGGGAAATAAACCTATTCTCCCAAATAGTATGCATATTTTGTTTAATTAATAATTTCTTAATAGCTAAAGCAAAAGATGGCTTTCCTATCAGTGCAAATTTTTCAGGCTTTGTAAACGATTAGATGACATTTTTAGAATACATTTCCAAAATTTAATACGGATTAGATTTCTGCCAATACTAAATGTTCACCCATAATCGCATTGTTGGTTGTATTTTGCCCCACACCTAATATATATTTACACCACTTTAACTGAACATATTCAATTGGTTTACAATACCGATTTCATATAACTGCCGCTCCATAGTTTAACATTCGTTCACTTTTAGAGTCAAATATTTTTTGTAGTAATTTTGGGGACATCTCGTTACCAATTCCTTTCCTGGCCACGTACGCTGCCCTTGAAGCATTTCCGGCCAACATTGCACATGCCAACTTAAATGAACCATTTTCGGCAAAGACAACACCTAGATATGTATAATTTACAGCAATATCAATTGGATTTCCAAATAGATTAAAATCTAAGTTATCGTCATCACGGTCAACAATATCCTTATTGTAGATAATAATTTCAGTTTTAGTGATGTTTACAAACATTTTCCACGTATAACAATAAAATTCGAATCTGGCAAGTAACAACAGTAAACCCGAAGCACTGTCATAAGACATACATAAGACATGTTAGTGGATAATCACCCAAATCAACCCCATTAAACGGTGTTGTACCCCAATCTCAGATGTATCAGTTTTTGTATAACCATGCGATAATTTTACACAATATTTAACCATATTGTACATACTTTGCAAAAGTCAGTCGCTCATATTCATAATATGATCGTGGTTCGTCGCTCATATTTGTCACGTAATCATGGTCATTCGCTCATATTCACAATAAAAACGAGGTCCTTCGCTCTTATTTTTAATATAAACATGGTCCTCCACTCATATTTATAATGTAATCATGGTCCTTCACTCATATTTAAAATGTACTCATGGTCCTTCGCTCATATTTATATTTATCACGCAATAATGGTCCTTTGCTCATATTTATCACATAATCACAGTCCTTCGCTCATACTTATAATATAATCATAGTCCTTCGCTCTCATTTATAATATAAATGTGGTCCTTCGTTTATATTTATCACGTAACCATGGTCCTTCGCTCATATTTATAATACAAACGTGGTCCTTCGCTCATATTTATCACGTAACCATGGTCCTTTGCTCATATTTATCCCATAATCGTGGTCCTTTGCTCATTTTTATAACATAAACGTGGTCCTTCGCTCATATTTATCACGTAATCATGGTCCTTCGCTAATATTTGTAATATAATCGTGGTGTTTCACTCATATTTATTATATAAAATTAATGTGGTCCTTTACTCATATTTATCACATAATAATGGTTCTTCGCTCATATTTAAAATATAAACATGGTCCTTCGCTCATATTTATGACGTAATGATGGTCCTTCGCTCATATTTATGACGTAATGATGGTCCTTTGCTCATATTTATCATATAACTGTGGTCCTTTGCTCATATTTGCCACGTATTCATGGTCCTTCGCTCATATTGATAATATAGTCGTGGTCTTCGCTTTTATTTATAATATAAATGTGGTCCTTCGCTCATATTTATAATATAAACATGGTCCTTCGATCATATTTATAATATAAACACGGTCCTTCACTCATATTTATAATATAAACATGATCCTTCGCTCTTATTTAAAATATATACGTGGTACTTCGCTCCTATTAGCCACGTAATCATGGTCATTCTGTCATATTTACAATATAATCGTCGTCCTTAGATCATATTTACAATATAATAATGGACCTTTGGTCATATTTATAATATAAATGTGGTCCTTCTGCTCATATTTATAATACAAACGTGGTTCTTCGCTTATATTTATCACGTAAACATGGTCCTTCGCTCATATTTATAATATAAATGTGGTCTTTCATTCATATTAGCCACGTAATAATGATCCTTCGCTCATATTTATAATATAAATGTGGTCCTTCGCTCATATTTATAATATAGTCGTGGTCCTTCGGTCATGTTTATAATATAAATGTGGTCCTTCTGCTCATATTTATAATATAAACGTCGTCCTTCGCTCATATTTATAATATAGTCGTGGTCCTTCGGTCATGTTTATAATATAAACGTGGTCCTTCGCTCTCATTTATAATATAAATGTGGTCCTTCGCTCATATTTATAATATAAACGTGGTCCTTCGCTCATATTTATAATATAAACGTCGTCCTTCGCTCATATTTATAATATAAATGTGGTCCTTCGCTCATATTTATCACGTAACCATGGTCCTTTGCTCATATTTATCACATTATCGTGGTCCTTTGCTCATATTTATAATATAAACGTGGTCCTTTGCTCATATTTATAATATAAACGTGGTCCTCATGATTCTTCGCTTATATTGATAATATAATCGTGGTCATTTGCCCTTATTTATGATATAAACGTGGTCCGTCGCTCATATTTATCGCGTAATCATGGTCCTTCGCTAATATTTGTAATATAATCGTGGTGTTTCACTCATATTTATTATATAAATGTGGTCCTTTACTCATATTTATCACATAATAATGGTCCTTCGCTCATATTTAAAACATAAACATGGTCCTTCGCTCATATTTATGACGTAATGATGGTCCTTCGCTCATATTTATCACATAATCGTGGTCCTTCGCTCATATTTATAATATAAACGTGGTCCTTCGCTCTTATACACAATTTAATCGTGGTTCTTCGCTCATATTTATTATAAAAATGTGGTCCTTTACTCATATTTATCACATAATAATGGTCCTTCGCTCATATTTATAATATAATCATGGACATTTGCTCATATTTATAATATAGTCGTGGTCCTTCGCTCTTATTTATAATATAAATGTGGTCCTTCGCTCATATTTATAATACAAACGTGGTCCTTCGCTTATATTTATCACGAAACCATGGTTCTTCTCTCATATTTATAATATAAACGTGGTCTTTCACTCATATTAGCCACGTAATAATGGTCCTTCGCTCTTATTTATAATATAAACATGGTCCTTCGCTCTTATTTAAAATATAAACGAGGTCCTTCGCTCATGTTAGCCACGCAATCATGGTCATTCTGTCATATTTACAATATAATCGTGGTCCTTCGGTCATGTTTATAATATAATCATGGACCTTTGCTCATATTTATAATATAAACGTGTTCGTTCGGCTCATATTTATAATATAAACATGGTCCTCCACTCATATTTATAATGTAATCATGGTCCTTCGCTCATATTTATATTTATCACGTAATAATGGTCCTTTGCTCATATTTATCACATAATCACAGTCCTTCGCTCATATTTATAATATAATCATAGTCCTTCGCTCATATTTATAACATAAACGTGGTCCTTTGCTCATATTAGCCACGTAATCATGGTCATTCGCTCATATTCACAATAAAAACGAGGTCCTTCGCTCTTATTTTTAATATAAACATGGTCCTTCACTCATATTTAAAATGTACTCATGGTCCTTCGCTCATATTTATATTTATCACGTAATAATGGTCCTTCGCTCATATTTATCACATAATCACAGTCCTTCGCTCATATTTATAATATAAACATTGTCCTTCGCTCTTATTTAAAATATAAATGTGGTCCTTCGCTCATATTAGCCACGTAATCATGGTCATTCTGTCATATTTACAATATAATCGTCGTCCTTCGGTCATATTTATAATATAATCATGGACCTTCGGTCATATTTATAATATAAATGTGGTCCTTCTGCTCATATTTATAATATAAACATGGTCCTTCGCTCTTAATTAAAATATATACGTGGTCCTTCGCTCATATTAACCACGTAATCATGGTCATTCGCTCATATTCACAATAAAAACGAGGTCCTCCTCTCTTATTTTTAATATAAACATGGTCCTTCGCTCATATTTATAATATAATCATGGACATTCGCTCATATTTATAATATAGTCGTGGTCCTTTGGACATGTTTATATTATAAACGTGGTCCTTCGCTCTTATTTAATATAAATGTGGTCCTTCGCTCATATTTATAATACAAACATGGTCCTTCGCTTATATTTATCATGTAACCATGGTCCTTCGCTCATATTTATAATATAAACCTGGTCCTTCGGTCATATTAGCCACGTAATAATGGTCCTTCGCTCATATTTATAATATAAACGTGGTCCGTCGCTCATATTTATAATATAAACGTGGTCCTTCGCTCATATTTATCACGAAATCTAGCCCTTCGCACATATTTATCACGTATCCATGGTCCTTCGCTCATATTTATAATATAAACGTGGTCCTTCGCTCATATTTATCACGTAATCATGGACCTTCGCTCATATTTATCACGTAATCTAGCCCTTCGCACATATTTATCACGTATCCATGGTCCTTCGCTCATATTTATAATATAAGCGTGGTCCTTCGCTCATATTTATCACGTAATCATGGTCCTTCGCTCATATTTATAATACACTGTGCATCCAAATCTACTGTGCATCAACCTTTACTGTGCATCAATCTCTACTGTGCATCAACCTTGACTGTGCATCAACCTCTACTGTGCATCGATCTCTACTGTGCATCAACCTCCACTGTACATCAACCTCTACTGTGCATCACCCTCTACTGTGCGTCACCCTCTACTGTGCACCACCCTCTACTGTGCATCAACATCTACTGTGCATCAACCTCTACTGTGCATCAATCTATAATGTGCATCACCCTCTATTGTGCATCAACCTCTCTTATGCATCACCCTCTACTGTGCATCAATCTCCACTGTGCATCAAACTCTTCTGTGCATCAATCTCGTCTGTGCATCAACTTCTACTGTACATCAACCTCTACTGTGGATCTATCTCTACTGTGTATAAACCTCTACTGTGCATCAACCTCTACTGTACATCAATCTCTACTGTGCCATTTTTTGCTCAGATTGTCAGAAGAATTAATTAATTAATTGATTGAATGATATTTTTATCTCTCATTCAACAGCAATGCCCACTAGACTAGTGTAGAAAGACCAGAAACAAGACATACTGAAACCGATGACTGTCAATGATGAGAAATGTTTCCAGTTATCCAGTAAGTGGGGGTATTGAGAGTATAACAAGAGTTAATCTAAGCATAGTGGCAATTAGCTCTGTGTACAGGTCTGTGAATGTGGAGGCGCTCCTATTCATCGGGACCTTATCTGCGCCCAAATATGTGTTGGGGTGGCGTTAGAAGCCCAATGTAAATATCACTCCTACACAGCCATGTACGCAGGGCTAAGTGGCAATGCGATAGACACAAGTCATGTATTCTCTGCTCAGAATGCTGGTGACGATTGTGGTGCGAAAGACTTCACTCGAGCACAAGGACCCATTTCCTGAGAGGCAAGCTGTGCTAGTTTTGCAAGGGGAAACAATAAAATGGTATCATCTCCTTCATCATCATCATCATCTACACAACATGAACATGAACACACTGAATTAGAGCCAATGCTTAGGAAGTGGAAATGGGATAAATTATCAGTTTTTAAATACCATGATAGATTAGCATCAAAAGATATACAGAATACAATTAAAGAGTTTAATAACACAATTTTAATTCATAGTGATGTAAATATAGCATCCCAGAAATTTAATCAGCTACTAGAAAGTTCAGCTTCAGGTATTTTTAATAAAACCAATCCCAATAAAAATATTCACAAAAACAAACAAAAAAAAGAATCCCCGATGGTTTGATAAACAATGCAACCAGAGTAAACGTGATTTAATGGCTTGTGCAAAGTTGATAAATAAATTTCCATTTGATATGAAACTAAGACAAACTTTTTATTCTAAAAAGAAAAGATTTAAGAAACTTATAAAACAGAAGAAAAACAAAATCCAAGAAAATTATCTTAATAAACTCTTCAACAAAGAAATTCAAAAGAATTTTGGAAAATTATTAAACATATGAAAAATACAGATCAAAATAGTGATAATCCAATTTCAGCAACTAAGTGGATGGAATATTATGCACTAAACACTAAACAATAAAAATAGATGATAATAGTTTCCAGGAAAATATAATGAAAGAATTATTGTGAAAAAGAAGTTAGTGGAGCACTGAAAATGCTAAAATCCAAAAAAGCACCAGGCTTGGATGGTTTCTGTTTAGAACTATTAAAATACAGCTCAAACTATTTAATTAATTCACTTACCAAATTGTTTAACTTAGTTTTGAGTAGCTCAGTTTTCCCAGATATTTGGAATTTAAGTTGCGTTACTCATCTTTATAAAAAAGGAGACAAATTAGACCCTCAAAATTACAGGGGAATATCAGTTTCAAGTTGTATTGGTAAAGTCTTCTGTTCCATCATAAATAAACGCATAAACTGTTTCATTGAAGAAAATAAAATACTTAAAAACAACCAGGCCGGCTTCAGAAAAAAACACAGAACAACTGATCAAATTTTTTGTACTAAAAATTCAAAAACACATTAAAAATAAACAAAAACTCTATGTTTGTTTTGTAGATTTTGCCAAAGCATTTGACACGGTATAGAGAGTAGGGCTATTCTATAAACTATTAAAAAATAAAATTAATGGCAAGATTTACAAAATAATAAAAAACATGTATTCAAAAACAAAAGCTTGCATTAATATAAAAAATTATATAACCAAAGAATTCACTATTAATAGAGGAGTAAAACAGGGATGTCTAATTAGCCCAACACTTTTCAACATTTTTATTAATAATTTAAAGGATAGTTTGGATAAAGCTAATACTGAACCACCACTCCTGAATAATAACACTGTTAACTCTATTTTATATGCAGATGATTTAGCCCTCACTTCTACTACCCAGGCTGGTCTACAGACATCATTAAATACACTAAATGAATATTGCAATAAGTGGAAATTGAGTGTGAACCTTTCAAAAACTCAAGTTGTTATCTTCGGTTCATCAACATTTAGAAAAAAATACCAATTCAATTTTGGAAATGATAACATTCAAATAACAAACAGTTATACATATCTAGGAATCACAATGAAATCAAATGGGAGTTTTGCTGATATCATGTCAAATTTAGCAGGTAAAGCTGGAAAATCAATTTACATCATGAACAAAGTACTTTTAGGAAATCTAGACATAAAACTAAAAATATAACTATTTAACATTTACATAAAACCAATTTTGCTTTATGGCTCAGAATTATGGGCCCTAGACTTGCAGGACATTCAGGACAATGTTAAATGGGACAAAACATCAATTGAAAAAATCAATATTAAATTCTGCAAACAAATCTTACAAGTAAATAAAAAATCCTGTAAGCAGAGGTGGGTAATTATCCACTACTTCTCAGCACAAAAGTTCAAGCTATTAATTACTGGTTGCATATAAAGGATCTCTCAGATGATAATCTTACACAACAGGCATACCTAGAACAAACACAACACAATACTATACAATACAAATGGCTAAATGCAATACATACAATATTGAAAGACAATTCACTAAACTTCATAAAAGAAAAAACATTCACTATCAAACAAAAAATCAAATTAATCAAATTTTAAAAACTTCCCTTGAAAATAAATATACCAGTTTCTGGAAAGAATTGATTTCAAAAAAAATAGCAAACTGAAAACATATGCTAAATTTAAAACAGAATACATCTTTGAGCCATATTTGAATGAACTTGACACTCATAAAAGGAAAATGTTGACAAAATTTAGAATTAGTAACCACAACTTGGCAATAGAGGAAGGCAGATATTCATTTCCTAAGAAACCTATAAATAAAAGAATATGCAATTACTGTGACACAAATTCAATTGAAGATGAAGAACATTTTCTATTGAATTGCCCAAAGTATAACACACACAGGGAAAATTTCATCCAAAAAATTATGACACTACTTCCATCCAACAATAAAAATATACAGTTCACATATATACTCTCAACCAAAGATCCTGACAAAATTATAGAACTTGCCAATTATATTTACACAACAAAAAGATTTATTTAACATTTAAATACTAGTTAAGTCCTTTTGTATTGTTTTTTGTGCAAATCTTACATATACCTTGTTATTATTTTAAAACTCTTTTTTGCTGTACTTATCCTATGTAAATCTTTTTACACGGAGGCAATAAAGTTATTATTATTATATCGGTCAACCGTATGCCAAGATAACAGGTTTGAAACATTATGCATGACCCTCTAAAGGTCAAACATCCTGGTACTTCATGAATGACCCCTAAAGGTCAAACATCCTGGTACTTCATGCATGACCCCTAAGGGTCACACATCCTGGTACTTTATACATGTGCCCTAAAAGTCACACATTCTGGTTCTTTTACTGGAGATGAATTCACTGTCAATAGGGATTTCTCAATTACTGCTCTAAAAAGAGCCATGTCTCTTACATACATTGACAGAAACACCAGTTTAACTTATGATGATCGATAACGCTGTCAAATGCTGTCCAGAATAGCTGTATTTAATGATTATTGTATATAATGGGTCTTCATTTCTGGTTCTAACGTATGAAATCGTATCGCTACTGTGGACACCGACTACCGACAAATTGCTGCTTGATTTCTATGGCTCTCCTGACACAAAACAATTGACAAAACAATCCAAAAGAATAAACTACACATAGTCAAATCAGCAAGAAAAAAATATATGGTATGCATGAAAATATAAATACTAAATAAATGTCAGTGGATAAAATATTTGCAAAAAATTAAATCCTGCAGCTGCCAATATTGCAAAATGGGTCAGTCGAGAACTTTAAAGCGCGGTGGTCGTCGCGCTGCGCGTGATCGAATTTCATTTCAATAAACAATGTATTTTACACGCGTTTTATACGTCGCTATGAGTCCCATATCGAACAGAACGCGGCACGGCGACTGCCGCCCTTTAAATCTTATTTACTAGGATTGCTGCGTGAAGTCACAGGGATAGGAACAATGAATTATTTCTGTTCAGGTTATGTAATAAATTCTCTTACTTATATTTGATGAGTATTTTTGTGAGTGTACATGTATGAACTAAAATACATGTATATACAGTAATCAAAATTATCAAAACTTCAAATGCAAAAGTATATTATGCAGTGAGGGAATTATCCAGAGTGATTTTGGATTTGTTAAAAATTAGCCAAAATGCTCAAAATTGGTGGCGGGAATTAATTACTAAGCCTAATAAACAAGTTGCTCGCCTGATATCGGTATTAAAGATTGGTTTGATTATTTTTCCAATTTGTTTCAAGATAATAACACTGAGTGGGACACTCCTAGTTGCACGGAGTTTTACAATGAAGCGAAAAATGTTGTTGACAATACAAGATCGGCAGTCGATCCTGTTTTAGATAGCCTTACAATTGCGTGTACCACTCTGGATTGTGAAATCACCCTCCGGGAACTTGATAATTCGCTTGTGAAATTAAAAAACAATAAATCCCCTGGTCTAGATGGTCCCCCTTCTGATTTTTTTAAAAATGCGCCAAGCCAATTAAAAACTTTCATGCTTCTTTTATTTAATAAAATTCTTATCACTGATGTTTATTCTGATCAATGGGTTTCGGGTCTAATCTTTCCCCTTCATAAAAATGTTTCATACGGCAATGTAATCAATTATAGAGGCATAACTCTGTTGCCTTCCATAGCTAAATTATTATTTTCATATGGCTTTGGTGAGGCCTGGATAAACCAAGGCGTTGGCAATATCAATTTGTTTATTTTGAAAGGTGTAATAACGTAGATATTCAGGAATGGCACACTGATGTAAATAACTCCCCCAAACTTGATATGTATGCTAAATTTAAACAGCTTTTTGGCAAGGAAAAGTACTTAAACTGTATTGATAAACCATATTTTCGAAGAGTTTTGTGTAGGTTCCGAATGTCAATAAATCAATTGAGAATTGAAGCAGATAGGCGATTGAAAAATTAGAGATCAGAGCGTATTTGTATTTTTTGTACTACAAACCAGGTTGAAGATGAATACCACTTTTGTTTAATTTGCCCTTTTTACAGTGATCTGGGGAAAAAATGCATCTCCGAATTAATGATTTCATTTCCAACTGTTGATAAATTTATTTCTTTAATGTCCTCATCCAGTGTTACCGTTATACGTGATCTTTCAAAATTTATTTTCTATGCTATGCAAATACAAGACCTGAATTGTGATACGAGTTTTCTTGACTAGTCCTCATATGTGTAAATATTTACTTTATATCTGATTTGTACCTAAAGGCCGGTGGCCTATGTACTTGAATAAACGTATTATTATAGTTAGTCATAAAAGGTCTATAGAGTTTTACAAATATGTTGGTGTCTTGTTTATTATACCGGTACTATGATTGTAATGATTTGTATTGCTCACCAAAATTAACATGAATATTTAAACAATAATGTACTCCCCGGTACATTATTGTTTTATTAGTTTGATTTTACCATACTCGTCTCGTCCCTCTTTTGGAGCATTGTTATTTTTGCGTTCACGTTCAGCTAAGCGTCCATTCTTTTCATAATGTACCAAATTCCACTGTCTGGTCATGAAGGCTAGACTTTGAGCAGTGTTCTTGAATTCCGGTAATCAAATTGATATAAAACAGCATTGATAAAACAGAATTGAAGATTTTATCACAAGACGAACAAATCTGAGAAAGGTCTATCTGGGGTAACTATATGTATAACATAAAAGCAATCAGATTTGCAATTTTTAACCAGAAGTCGAAAATATCACTTTTTACCAAAAAGGACAACAACAATATTCATTAAAATCAAAGAATTGAAAATATAATCACCCGTAGTTTAGGGGGGTTCGGTTTTGGAAGTGAATAGATTTATGATCGTAGATTAGAACAAAATAAAACAAACAGTATTAATTAAAATAATTATCATCGTTTAAATCACTTGACTCAGTGAGGTATTTATCAGACTCAGTCGAAATTGCATAGTAATGAGCATTTAGGCGGCAACAAGCTTTAAATGTCACGCTGTCTCAGTTACGCTGTCTCAGTTCAACAGCAGGTTGTTATAAATGGGCAAGCTTTTATTCGGTGATTCCGCGATGGTGTAATAAAGATCGCGTTCAAGCAGCTGATGTTAAATATTAAAGCAACATTGAAACAATAATGTAATGGTAGTCACTCTCTGAAGGATGTGGTGGTCCTGAATAGGTCCGTTTGTCTTGTGCTAGTATTTTCTCAGTTAGTAAAGTGTGGGGTTCGAACGGGATTGAGACGGCAACACGACACTGTACTTTCATATTGGTTCATTAGTTTTGTATTCTTCAAGTTAATGATGGCATACATACTGTTTTGTTCGAAGTGAATCGGCCAAATGTAGTCAACTTATTGTAGACCGCTGCTAAACTGCTACTATATGCATATTATTTTACCGCCCTCTAAAAACAGATTTACAGTAAACCAACAAATTTACGTACTGCAAAAAACTTAGTAGTATGTCATTGGTTAGTGCATTTAATTTATTTGATGCAATCATTGTGCCAACTATTTCTTAAGGTAGCGATATGGGGGTACCAAAATTCGGAAATCGAGAGGGTACAGACAACATTTTGCAGATATCTTAGCATTAATAGTTGTACAAGAATGTAGCGATGTTAGACGAATGTGGAAGGCTGCCATTATGCTGTGGTTATTTCAAGCATTGTATCTTATATTGGTAAAATTAAATAATAAATAGCTGGAACCCCAAAACATGTTATATCATGCATAACATGATTAGACAAGACCGGCAGACTTACTTGCGAAACCCACATAAAAATCTCCTGTTCAAATATGGTTTCGGCATTGCCTGGTTTGAAAAACAAGTTGCAGATACTGCAAATTTCTTAGCGATATTTACTCAAAGAATAAAAAAATTGTTGCTTCAATTTCACAATCATCCAGGCTGTGTACTTTCGGAAAAATCAATGTAGTATTATAACCTGGGAGATTTATTGGCAAGCAATTATAGACTAAAATATATACGGACGAGTTTTCGCTGTTTTGGCCGTAAACATAATGTTGAATTAGGCAGACACACAAAAATAGGGTTAGATTACAGTTTGCAGTGATACGTTTGAATTTAGCATTATAGAAAATGAAATTCACATTGTTTTTGATGATCTAAGGGCTAATCTTTCGTCAATAATTTTATGCAATTATGCTATACTGACAGTCTGGGCTAGACTGGCGCAGTCGGAGCGATTAATTTGTTTTTGTAGTTTAAATAAAATAAAAAAATCGCGAATTGCAGGTTTTAGCGCGAAATCACCCCGACTGGTTTATTCTGCAGGAAATTCATTGCTATTAAATATTCATGAGCACATATTATAATGAGATGGGAGCGGAAATACGTGCAACATGGTAAAGGTCACACTGCAGACCCAACATGGCAGCACATTGAAATTCGAGTTTGTCTTAGTTGTCGTTTCTAATTCATCACAATGTGTAAACAAGCAGCCAGTCGGCTGAGATAGCTCCGCTGTTAGCAATGCACAATTCAATTGAAGAACAGAAGATATCATTAGAAAATGAACAATATGTATAGTATCAAAGCAATGGGACTTGCTGTTTCCAACAAGAATTTAAAAATATCACTTTTCACCAAAAATGACAAAAACAATCAAATCAAAATTAGATAATTGAAGATATCACCACGAAATTAACAAATCTGAAAGAGGTCCACATGTAGTACCTATATATGTAATATAAAAATCAGACTTGCGATTTTCAACAAGAAGTCGAAAATATCACTTTTTACCAAAAATGACAAAAATATTCACCAAAATTAAAGAATTGAAGATATCATTACAAAATGAACAAATCTGAGAGAGGTCTACTCAAGGTACATATACACCAAGTATCAAAGCATTCAGGCTTATAGTTTTCAAGAAGAAGTCAAAAAAGTAAAACATTGACACGGACGACGGACGACGACGGACAACGGACGACGACAGACAATCACTCATGTGACAAGCTTACAAAGTCGACAGCGGAGCTAAAAAGTAACTCGTACTGTCGTAGAATTGAAAAAAATATCGGATGCTACAATCAGCCGACTTCTTCTCGGTCAGAGGTCAGTCGAAGAGACGTTGTGATTGGCTTAGATGATTGTCAATTAGAACACTCATTAACTTAATTACCCGTTGAAAAATGGACGTGTTCCTGTAGTGTCGATAGAGGGCCATGCAGAATAAACCAGTCGGGGTGATTTCGCAATTACAGGGGATTTCGCGCTAACACCTTCATTTCGCGATATTTGTTCTTTTATTTAAACTACAAAAAACAATTTAATCGCCCCGACTGCGCCAGTCTAAATCTGGGCTTACTTCGTCGCTATACAAACTGCCACAACATAAATCAACTAGCTCTGTATCTTTTAAAAGTTTTCAAGAGAAGAGATAATAATAAATCCAGCTTAACTTAGTACCTTATGTTTACATGGATGTTGTATTGTTTTCAAAACGTGCTATGCACTTTTCTACCCATTACATTTTGTACGATGTGGTGAGGCCCTGTACAGAAATAAAATTACATAACTGACTAATACTAAAATGAATAATTGTAGACAGACTTCGACATGAAATTGTGTCATTTTTATGTGCGCTAACATCTGTGAAGAGCGAAAAATCTCGTGAGTAGCATTCTACCTTAAAATGCTTGGACAATAATGCTAAGATACGCACAGTCTTGTCTTTTTTGTGTACAACATTTTGCCGTAATGGATCAAGGGTGTGTTTGTCTGTGGGTAGGGAATGTTATGTGGAATAACTTGCCAACGTAACACAAAGTAAACCAATTGAATATAAATCGAGAATATAAACATAGTTGAACTCTGGTGACCTTGCCATTTGTTATATAATATAATTCCCTTTATCATAGTTTGTTTCAATATAAATATGCATTGTCATAATTAATTTTGAATACAAACAAGTTTTGGGGTTGAACCAACAGTGGGGAATCAGTCTACCGAATGTCATTTAAAGATGTAAATATCTTACAAAAACATTGGTGCCTAATTTGTTTAATTACTTTAAGGAACATAATTTCCAGCTTTATTCAAAGTAATTAAGATATTTTAGTATAAAAACAAATGCCTCATCGCAAAAAAAGTGCTGCATTTAGATGTGAATAAAAGAAAATCTTAGCTGGCTTTTGTCCAAGTATTTTGTACAGGTGTCTGTCAAAAATTAATGATTTACTGAGACAAATATGAACTGCCTCATTGTGTGACTACTGTATTACATGAAAAGTAAAACAAAAACACCCTTTATGAATAGCTATCATGTTGCAAGCTCTGCTTTGTATGCAAATCAACTTAAATATTTAGTTGGTGTCCAGTGGGGGGAGAAGTCAACAGTACTGTTGCCTCTTGAGAATCTACATCTTCAAACACTGCAATCTTTGAAGTGCCTTTTTAAACCAGTATTATAAAAACTCTATCATTCTGTTCTAATAGCTGAAACATATTCCTGTGAGTTTTCATTTGTCGAATGAACTGTTTGTCAAATACAGAATACATATATTTAAAACAATTTTCTTTTTAAAATGTGGATGAAATGTTTTGCTTTTTATGTATTTTTCAAAGTTTGGCACCCAGTTCATAGGAGTGCTTATATTGATTTTCTGACATCTTGTTTTCTGTAAAGATTTTATTGGTAGGTTTGCAAATGTGTATGAGTTGGTTTTGAAACCCAGTATGGGATTCTGAGATACATTACCAAGGATATTATTACAAGATAAATCATTTGCTTCATTGAACACATACAACAATGCATATTTCCACTGAGATCAGTGACCTTTGATGTGTATCACCAGTGATCAGTCAAGTAGAAACAGTCAAAATATTTTATCATATTTTCATACAGGACATCTGTTGGTCAAACTCAGGGAAGACTTTATACAGATGAATAAGGTGACCAAGTTTGATGAAGTTTGGAATAGAATTAGTAAAGTTATTATGAACACAATAACAATTATTAATGACGACGACGCCGACGACAATGATGACAACGACAACAACAACAACAACAATGCCGGACAAATTTTTTCCCTATATATACCTTTCCCTTCCTTTTGATGGTACGGGCAAGGTAAAAATGTATGTAACAGAGCTCAAACACACTTTTTGAGCATTATAAAATTCACACGTTTCACATCAAATATATCATTTATTGCTGTATTCAAAAGTGCTGGCTACGGGCCTGATCACCACGAAATGAACAAATTTGAGAGAGATCTACCTGTATATATATATATATATAGACTTGCGGTTTTCAACAAGAAATCGAAAATATCAATACACTCCTGGAATACACTACATAAATATTACACAGAATACATGTACATGTCCACCATAATATGGACACAGACTGTAGTACACTACATAAGTATTACACAGAATACAGTTCCACATCCACCATCATATGGACACAGACTGTAGTACACTACATAATATTACATGGAATACATGTACATGTCCACCATAATATGGACACAGACTGTAGTAAACTACACAAATATTACGCGGAACACATGTACATGTCTACCATTCCTTGTTTTTTCTAACTTCCTAATATTATAACGTTGCTGAACAATATGAACTTTCATGTGTGTTTTTAGGCTGCATTTGTTTTTATAAAACGTTTCACATTCTTTACATTTGTATGGTTGCTGGCCGATATTCATTATCATGTGTTTTTTCAGATTGCTTTTCGTGGTAAAACGCTTGTTGCATTCTTTACATTGGTAGGGTTGCTCACCAGTATGTACTCTCATGTGTGTTTTCAGGTTGCCTTTCTGGGTAAAATGCTTGTTGCATTCTTTACATTGGTAGGGTTGCTCACCAGTATGCACTCTCATGTGTATTTTCAGCCCGTTTTTAATCGGGAAACACATGTTGCATTCTTTACATTGGTATAGTTGCTCACCTGTATGCACTCTAATGTGTGTTTTCAGACTGTCTTTCCGGGTAAAACACTTGTTGCATTTTTCACATTGGAATGGTTTATCACCAGTATGCACACTCATGTGTGTTTTCAGACTGCTTTTCTTGGTAAAACACTTGTTGCATTCTTTACATTGGAATGGTTTATCACCAGTATGCACACTCATGTGTGTTTTCAGAGTGCCTTTCTGGGTAAAACACTTGTTGCATTCTTTACATTGGTATGGTTGCTCACCAGTATGCACTCTCATATGTCTTTTCAGACTGCATTTCATGGTAAAACACTTGTTGCATTCTTTACATTGGTACGGTTGCTCACAAGTATGCACTCTCATGTGTGTTTTCAGGTTGCCTTTCTGGGTAAAATGCTTGTTGCATTCTTTACATTGGTAGGGTTGCTCACCAGTATGCACTCTCATGTGTATTTTCAGCCCACTTTTAATGGGGAAACACATGTTGCATTCTTTACATTGGTATAGTTGCTCACCTGTATGCACTCGCATGTGTGTTTTCAGACTGCCTTTCTGGGTAAAACACTTGTTGCATTCTTTACATTGGTATGGTTGCTCACCAGTATGCACTCTCATGTGTGTTTTCAGACTGTCTTTCCGGGTAAAACACTTGTTGCATTTTTCACATTGGTATGGTTTATCACCACTATGCACACTCATGTGTGTTTTCAGATTGATTTTCATGGTAAAACACTTGTTGCATTCTTTACATTGGTATGGTTGCTCACCAGTATGCACTCTCATGTGTGTTTTCAGACTGCCTTTCTGGGTAAAACACTTGTTGCATTCTTTACATTGATATGGTTGCTCACCAGTATGCACTCTCATGTGTGTTTTCAGGTAGCCTTTCTGGGTAAAATGCTTGTTGCATTCTTTACATTGGTATGGTTGCTCACCAGTATGCATTCTCATGTGTGTTTTCAGGTAGCCTTTCTGGGTAAAATGTTTGTTGCATTCTTTACATTGGTATGGTTGCTCACCAGTATGCACTCTCATATGTGTTTTCAGACATCTTTGCATGGTAAAACACTTGTTGCATTCTTTACATTGGTATGGTTGCTCACCAGTATGCACTCTCATATGTGTTTTCAGACATCTTTGCATGGTAAAACACTTGTTGCATTCTTTACATTGATATGGTTGCTCACCAGTATGCACTCTCATGTGTGTTTTCAGGTAGCCTTTCTGGGTAAAATGCTTGTTGCATTCTTTACATTGATATGTTTGCTCACCAGTATGCTCTCTCATGTGTGTTTTCAGGTAGTCTTTCTGGGTAAAACACTTGTTGCATTGTTTACATTGGTATGGTTGCTCACCAGTATGCTCTCTCATGTGTGTTTTCAGGTAGTCTTTCTGGGTAAAACACTTGTTGCATTGTTTACATTGGTATGGTTGCTCACCAGTATGCACTCTCTTGTGTGTTTTCATGTTGTCTTTCTGGGTAAAACACTTGTTGCATTCTTTACATTGGTATGGTTGCTCACCTGTATGCACTCTCATGTGTGTTTTCAAATTGCTTTTCATGGTAAAACAATTGTTGCATTCTTTACATTGGTATGGTTTCTCACCAGTATGCACTCTCATGTGTGTTTTCAGGTGGACTTTCTGCGTAAAACGCTTGTCACAAACTTTACGATGGTATGGTTGCTCACCAGTATGCACTCTCATGTGTCTTTTCAGTGCGGCTTTCACAGTAAAACACTTGTCATAGTATTTACATTGGTATGGTTCATCAGTATGCAGACTGACGTCACTCTGGTATTGTTCCTTGTTTGACATATTCCTGGTACTTAACTGTTCAATCGTTCCCTGCAAATAATAATACATTTCATTTCCTCAGTTAGTATTATATGTGAATTAAGTGTCTTGAACAAGGTAAAATACAAGTACTCAAATTGCTAGGTAATTTGTATTTCCAAAATAATGTATAATGAGTGCTTATGGTACGAATTGCATTATTTCAGGAACTTGATGTAAGCATATAGCGGTCATGCTGGGTTCTCTTTTTTAAAATGTTAGTAAAATTCATAATTGAGGAAGTAAAGCAAAATATCAAAAATAATTCCATATACATGTACACACTATGTAAATTCTACCAATTTATTTCCATTTTTTTTCGTAAATTGTGAAAAAAAAACGGTGAAACTGTTGATCACCTTGCCCATGATTTGTGAACTATACTGTTCAGCCATCTTGAATTAGATTATGAAACATATGCTCTTGCATAAACCCGGTATATGTATGTATGATCTGATATGCGTTTATGAAGTTTGAATGAGAGTAGCATGGAGTTGACAAGGTCTAACTAGAATCACCAGAAACGCTGGAATCCACCACCATCCATATAAATATTTTTTTTCTATTTATTCATGAACTAATGAAATGCAGATTCATTAAAACAATATATATGTATTTATGACACAATACTTGAAGATGCAAGGTCACAATAACAATATTTATTTATAACTAAATACATGTAGACTTGTAAAGTGGTAAATACACTTGAAAGAACACATGATGGTGAGTATAACAAGTGTTTTAAATCTGTCCTGTAATTCTGTCTAGTCTTGGGTGCAACTGTTAATTCCAGAGAGATTTCATTTTTGGTGTGATTGTGGGCACTGTGATATCTCTTTTAGCATTTGGTGCTAGCTTCTAAAACCTCTGAAATTCAAATCATAAAAGTACATCTGCAATTTCATTCTGTTTGCCCGGAAGGTAGGATGCTGTCACAATGAAGTTATTGTGCATAGCTGTAACACTCAGGCGCCACACAAATGCATTGATGGTGTGACAGCAAGATTAAGCCCTTCCTGTCTTGATAATATTGTCGCAGTTAAATCGAATTCTGTGCTGTGACCATTGTCTCCCCATAACATAATGGCAATAACAATTGAATGGAGTTTAAGGGCCATAGAAAATCATTACTGCGATCCAAATTTAGTTTCACGGGCTGACTTCACTAAACCAGAGTGCCATCAGTGAATATCTGTAAATCTGTTGCCCAATTTCACTGTTGAAGAACATATGAATCCCATTCCAACCTTGTAGAAAATGTTAACACATTGCAAGTTCAAAATGACAGTCTCGGTTTAAGGAAATATGGGGGTACAGTTTTGATACTTACACTGATAAATACTGTAAATATTCTCCCAGGTTTTGTGTTAGCATGATAAATGCTGTCAAAGCACACAAAGGAGTCTTTCCAGATAGCCTGTTCTGTATCTATCTATCTATCTATCTATCTATCTATCTATCTATCTGTCTGTCTGTCTGTCTGTCTGTGTGTGTGTGTGTGTGTGTGTGCGTGCGTGCGTGCGTGCGTGCGTGCGTGCGTGCGTGCGTGCGGGCGTGCGTACGTGCGTGCGTGCGTGCGTGTGTGTGTGTTTGTGTGTGTGTGTGTGTGTGTGTGTGTGTGTGTGTCCATTCCACTGATATAGTATGTTGGTTTTTAACGAAACATGGTGCATATATACTATGGGCTAATGCGCAGACTTAATTATGTTTTGACTTGATTTTATAAATTTTTGTTAAAACCCATGTATATTTGCAAAAAATTAGTCAATTATCGGTTTTACCACTGATATCTCAGGTACTAATCGTCACATTTCACAACGAAACTTACATGGATACATAGGACAATGCACAGACAAATATGTGAGATACTAATTATCTAATTTACATAATTAATCAATTTTCAGCTTGTGATATTTCAAGTACTATACATCACTTTTCAATGAAACTTGGTACATAGATGCTCTAGAACAATGCAGAGACCTCATTAATTTTGTGTAAAAATGTGTGCATATTAATCAACCAATTTGAATAATTAGTTAATTTTGGCTTTTACACTGATATCGCAAATACTAATACCGATTTTAGTGAATGGTTCTTGCTAAAAAATTTAAAATTGCTTAAAATTGGCTAAATAATATGCAAATTAGATAATTATTATGCACAGGTTAAATAAAAAATAACCAGGTCTGCACAGTAGCCCTGAGCATCTTTGTAACAAGTTTAATTAAAATCTGATAATTGGTTCCTGAGATATCAGTGGAAAAGTCCCCCCCCCACACACACAGACATACACAGTATTAACTGCTAAATCTTCCATTGTGTGATTCACACAATGGAGTCAAAAATAGTTTGGGAGAGGATCTAGTTTTATGTTCACTGTTTACAAAGGCCTACTACCGATATTCCCATAAATTGAGTTGCGATTTAAATTCAACATACATACATGCTGGTTGGTTTTATCGCAGTCCCTCTGACTTGGATTTTATGAACAACGTACTATTCTCCCTAGAATACAAACATCATGGTGGTACCGCCACAGTGCTTTCGTTTGTCCTCAGACTAATATATAGAATATTAATCTGAGGTTTAACCATCATGCCGGTCTTACTATGCCACAGTCTGTCACTGTGACATTGGATTCTGTTTGGATGGTAAAATTGGCTAAATATTTGCAAATTAGGTAATTAATATGCACATGTTAAACCAAAAAATAACCAGGTCTGCACAGTAGCCCTGAGTATCTTTGTACTATGTTTTAGTAAAATCTGATAATTGGTTCTTGAGATATAAGTGGAAAAGTCGACCCCCCCCCCTTCCACACACACACACACACTCACACACAGACAGACAGGTATTAACTGCAAATTCTAACATTGTGTGCTTTGCACAATGGAGTCAAAAAAGTTTGGGAGAGGATCTAGTTTTATGTTCACTGTGTACAAAGGCCTACTAGCGATATTCGCATAAGTTATGTACTTGTGTGAACTAAACTATGTTGCAATTTAAATTCAACATACATACATACTGGTTGGTTTTATCGCATTCCCTCTGACTGTGATTTTATGAACAACGTACTATTCTCCCTAGAATACAAACATCATGGCGGTACCGCCACAGTGCTTTCGTTTGTCCTCAGACTAATATATAGAATATTAATATGAGGTTTGATCATCATGCCGGTCTTACTATGCCACAGTCTGTCACTGTGATATTGAATTCTTTTTGGATGGTAATTTACAGTACTCAATAGAAAGAAAACTTCCAACATATTTGTACGTACACATGATCCAAACAGTGTGATCATGGACGTAACTTGATAGTACGTCCATGGTGTGATATAGCGCAAGGCAAGTCTGACGACGCCACAGTCTGTCACTGTGCCATTGACGACTTTGAAATTGATAGTTGCTAATAACTTCTGTGAATTTGTAACACTTTATCCTGAAAATACATTGTATAACAGTTTCCGAAGTCAGTAATTTTACGCCTTGTATAATTGAGTAAATTGAGATAATTATGCAAAAATTGAGCAAATTGTTACAACCAACTTGGTTTAAACATATCGAGTATAGTAGATATACTGTCTATGGTTTAAATTTCCCCAGAATCGCCATGCTTGTTTGACAACGCCACGCTCAAAGTCATTACCGCCATGATCTATAGTGTTCGCAGCTGTTGTTCATGGGGCCGTCTTAGGTATTATGTTTTTCATAACATGGACGTAAGAATCAACTAGAGTAAGAAAAGCACTTAAGCACAGTCACAAAACATGCTAAGAACAACATCATGTCACACAATCAGTTAATTTAAAAAAAACTTACCGGTCACTAAATAATAGCTAGAGAAATAACGGAGGTATAAAAGAAGCAGACTTGTTAACCAGGAACTGTTACTGATGGGATACAAGCACACAGAAATCCAGTTTGTAAGATGGTTTTCAACATTAATCTAAACAATTTGGGTTGTGCCATTTATTTATAGGAGTTAGTTCATCCCACCCCGCCTTGGGCTTGTCGAAATTATCGAATGTTTATATTAACTAAACATGAGTAAAAAAAATGAACAATTATTCCATTTAAGTCGACAGTTATTAATTAATTCGGCAAGTCCAAAGGAAGGTAATTCTCATTTTCACATACAGTTACCCTTCATACCCTCTGCTATGAATGGTATATCCCAGTCTAGACTGTGCGAGCAACGTGAAACGGGGCCGTTGGTGACCCGTACTGCTTTGAAAGATGTAAATGTACCAGTTACACGCCGTTTCCCTTGGATAATTAGTAGAATAGTAATTAATAGAATCACAAGCTGGTTGGCTGATTGGTGATCCGCTCCGCTCAACAACAACATGTTTTCGGCTGTTGCCATGGACGTGGAGCTAACAACACGTCGGTTTATAAGTACACCCCCCAATATATGAAGTTCGCAAAGAACATTCAGCCTTCAGAAGTCACTTCACTTTATTGCTAGCGCGTCATTTGCTGTTATCATTATTATATTCACGCAAGTTGACCTTTTGACCTAGATTTCGATGACAACCCGTAAGAAGCAGAATACCGCAAATGTCCATAGAGTAGTTTTGTATAATTGCTGAAACATTCGTATGTAACGTCGTCGCTGTCAGAGTAGACTGGCAAAGTCGGGACTTCTTTTTTGTTTTCCAGAAAGAAATAATTAATTGTTTTAGTCGTTTTAGCGTGAGCGCGAAAACTAAGCTGACCGCTAAAGAAATCCCGACTGGACGCATCTGCGGACATTTGACTGATATTAATTATTCGTGATGTCATTGTTTATCCATGAGTGGGTTTGTGAAAGTAAACGTGACGTTTTAAAGATTGATTCGATTCGATCAGAGAGATGGATACATTAACTTTTTTTAAGCGCAACGGCGATACTTTCATCCATGTTTACTGAAAACAAGTCGATTTAAATGTCCAATGTATGTAAGTTGTCTTTCAAAATCGCCGGGACCTCAGAAGTGAAAGGTCACGTACATTAACATAGATAAGAGATGGCGTATACAGCTGCACTTTGATTTTAATTAGCATATTCCCCGGAGTGATTTCGCTCCGGTTTTCACTTCAACGCAGGGGGTCGCCTGCAGATGCGTCCAGTCGGGATTTCTTTCGCAGTCACGCCAGTTTTTGTGATTACATTAAAAAGGCTAAATTAACAATTAATTATATTTTTTCGCAAAACAAAAAAGAAGTCCCGAATTTGCGGTGGACAACACTCTGTGTGGAGTTTACCATAACAGCCAGTCACATATTTTGGTGACAGTCTTATGTGTTGACACATTCTGAATAGGCCATGCCTCCAACTGTGCCGTACGTTCCGGCCAATTATTCATAAATGGAGTCAATTTGTTTGGTTTTCTTAATTTATTCTGCAAATATCGGTAAAATATAGGTAAGGCTTTGGCGAAATTTAAAAGAGCAACTAATATTTTTCAACCTGGTATTTTTTATACATTTTATTTTTCATTCTGTTCGTCTGTTTTTTGTTTTGTTTTTTCAGTTATATGAGCTCGCTGGAGCCTTCATCCCTTGTCTATTCCTTACACTAGATACAAGACAATACCCCCTCCCCCGTTCATAGGGACAGGGACTGCACTGTGTACAATTGAAATGCTTCCTGGGCTCCCTGTGGTCTAAATGTTTCTGAATTGTTTCTGAATTGTTTTGTGATTGGTGTTGACTTCGCACTTCTGTGAACTTACCTGGCAATTTGTGTAATAAGTGGACTGTCAATATTTTGCGACCATGTGTTTTTAATATGATGTCTCAATTATTAAAAAACACGATAACTCGAATCACACATTGAATTTTTGCTGTTTTTCGCTCTTAATTATTTGTATTATCTAATCAAACACCGTGAACCAACGCGTTCACCCTAATTTCAACGAATGCCGAAACGTTTCTGTCGCGTACGTTTCGGCCTCGGACGTTTCGGCCAAGGGTTTCAACCAGGCGGACGCTTCGGCCAGTGGCCCACTTCTGTAAAATAAATGATCTTTAGTATTTTAAATTAGCGTTACAATTAATGTTGCCGACATTAGTGAAGCCATGTAGAAATATCTCCCAATCAGATCAAGCAAAAAGTGGTGGTAACCTATAAGAAAGCAACGTTTTACTATTTTTATTGTTAATATATACCACAGTCTCGGAACTGTGTATAAACGTAATGGGAATAACGGAACGTAATGATTTTCTTATATTGTGAAAATCAGATCTATTGTTATATGTGTTGATATCAGTCATTTCATAATTATAAGTGTTGGCAGTATAGGTTTGTTTAAAGATATTCGGTTTATTCTGGAGTGGAAAATAATAATTTTTTGGCCAGTAAACGAAACACATTGAGTGACGTTCCATTATTATTATTATTATTATTATTATTATTATTATTATTATTATTATTATTATTATTATTATTATTATTATAAATAAATGGAACATATGTATAGAGATCACAGAAATATTTAATACATAGTCAATTACGTGATATCGCCATTCAGTTGTTAAGCACAGTCCAGTACGTTATTTGTAATTATTTCATTGATTGCTATAGTTGAATGTTTAGAATGTTAAACCATTTGAATCTTTTTTTTCATATAGACGATCGATGGAATACATCGGTGTATGACCATATTCAGTAACCTGACAAATACAAGTAACTAGACGAAGACAAACCACAAGACTTTCACAAACTTGGACAAAAATCGAAATACACATAGAGATCGCTGAGAGTACCGTGGCAATAGATGTCGGCACTTCAACCGAATTCATCGACCACAATACAAATTACTCTGATTGTGCAGAACACAGTTGATCGCAGCGACCAGCTACGCCAAAAGGGGGTATATTTCGTATCTAACGAAGAGTCGCCGGCGGTAATTAGTGCAAGTCGCGCCCAGGTCTCATATTCTCAGTAATCGGAGCACTCCCGAGAGTACAGGTTCTTCACCTCACAAATGTTTGGCATGTATTTAAGGTCAATGGTCAATATAAAAACATGTTAGATTGGAATTAACTAAACATATACTGTAATTTTTGCCTATTTTGTCACTATAAATAAAAAATAACGCATTTTTAGAAAATAATGGTAACATTACGAAATCTATCTTACTCTCGGGCCTTTCAGTCAGACGTACTTGAAAAGCGTCCAGATAACGATGACACAATTCACAAAATTTAAATCATTGTCTGAGTGTGTGGCGTGACATATTTTTGAAATAATTAGAATATAATCTTAGTTATTAATTTTAAAGTTTTAATGTGGGTCTTATTTAAGACGAAGAATTACTGTGATGATTTAAAATGTTGCCACTAATTATTGGACGTCTTTAGAAGACGAAATTAAAAATAAAGTTTTATGATTTGAATGGTACGAATGTTAGTTCCTGATTAATGTTTTTATGTGTCATACACTTTTTATGTGTACCTAAAAATAAAATATAATAAGCAAAAATGATGGCTTTCGAAAGTCACAATTTTAAAGAAAGTTCTGCTCAAATCTCTAAATGTAATACTAAAGAAGTTGATTACATTCGACGCAACAAATATCCTTTTCATCATAAATATGCATAAAATAAATGCATAAATCGATCATCGTTGATTGACTGGTTTCAATCAATTACCGTTGAATTTGTTGCACTATGAACACCAGCATATTCCGGCAATAACATTTGTGCCAACTAAATTATAATATATGTCAGACTTTAAGACTTCCTGTCTTGCCACCGAATTTTAACACGAAGAACGAATTTCATTTTTAAGATTTAAATGGTACGAATTATTATTTCTGAGTATGACATCAGGCTTTTCACTTATTCCTACACTCAACAATAAAAAATAATAAAAACACAAAGTTTCGAGTCGTTTAACAATAAAATATTAAACAAATTATTAAAAATTGAAATGACAAATTCCCCGTTGGTGCCTTTTAAAGTAATCCTTTATGAGCTAAACACCAAACATTCCAAAGAAAAGGATGGAATATGCGTGAAAATAAAAACAAATGGGAAATAAAAATGCAAATACCTATTTAAATGCACTAATTGAAGTTGGTGTGGGTTAGTATGATCACTAGAGTGATGTTTTTCTGGTAGTATGATGACAGATGTAAGACATACATGTCCTATTATTTATTTGGACTGGCACTCGGATGACAGGCATGGTGCAAACTAAGTGATTTTGTAGTAAAACCGTCACCGTTCATTCGGCAACCCAGAATTAAGCCATGAAATTAATACAAGTGCGAAATTATGTGTGTGTGTGAAGTTAGAATGCAACTGGCCCAGTCATGTCTGAGATACAGATGCAGACGGATTGAAACTACGTCCGAAAGAGGACTAATAAGTCGCGTTTCGAGTCGTGACGTAGACAAGGCTAAGAATGTCCATCAATTCTTTAAAACTACTAACGAACATTACTAGACTAAAAAGATAAAACGTCATGTCCGAATCCGACAAAACAACAAGCGGCGTCCAGGCTACGATGAGCACTGTGACTGTCGCGTCATAATTATCGTAAATCTATTAAAACGTTCTATCGCCGTCTGATCTAAAAGGAATGTTTCGAATTCAGAGTAGGGCAAGGGGGTAGCTGGTACAGGTTACATAAAATAAAAACGGCAATTTACAGTTTTACAGGAAATAAAATGAAAATTCCATTTACAGTAAAAAAATAGTTTTTCACACTTTACAGATAAAGCAAATTCTTAATTACATTTCATATTTTTAAAATATTTTTGATAATTTGAGTTTCAAAATCAAAATTGGAAATTGCTAGCGAATTACGCCATTTAATTTGAAAAATACTTTATACGCTTACAAGAATGAAATAGCTGTTTACATTTTACACCTTGCCCATGTCTACGGATTTACGTTTTTTTTATTTAAATAACATTATTACAAAAATAAAAACAAAGCTTACGAAACTACCCCTTACCGACCCTCAAGTCAGTCGTCCGTAGGCCAACGTTGAAGCAACAAGGTCCCGTTTACGAATAAATGAACTTATTTCCATAATAATCCACAACGAAACTTAGCAACAATGGCTAAGATGTGAATAAATAGTGACCGGGATAAACAAATCTCATTAGCGCAAATTCGAAAGTATTCCTACATTAAGCGTGTGATGGCGTTGTTTATTATGTTTCAACGCAAAGGTGGTCATAGTTATCCCCTGGCTGAAAGTCAAATGAAGGCGGAGTTGAAATTGAAATATGTACTGGTAACTTCAAACGGATTCTGTTTGGATGTAACCCGTAGAATAGTGTACAGAAGAGTGTGCGTTGAGACGGCTGAGTCAAAATAGTCGATGGATGCTGTCACGCCAAGAATATTACGCAAACAAGGTGGTAGACTGTCATGCAATATCCTGTTCTTTTATATCCGGACCAGTTGAGAGTAGAAAGAAAAAAACTGTGTATAATACATTTGACTTGGTGAAGTGTCAATATTATACAATTAGTTATTGCAACAAATTTCAATAGGCTGTCTAGCTTGGGGACTACATGTACATTTTGATATCAGGGGGATATAAATACATATTTGTCAGAAAAACAGAAATTTTATATTCATCTAAGAAATATAACGGCAATAAATGTCAGAAATATAATATATAGAAATATACAAAATAGCTCACCCTGACTAGAACTAAATTGATTAAAATACAATGCTCCACAGCTTCATGTCGCCATTCACACAACTCGTGCTCTTTATATCAAATACATGCAATTGCACACATTTTAGTAGATTATCAAGTAAAACGTGCTTGACTGACAATAAACTCATAAAAATGGGCATATAATATATATCAAGAACTTTAGCAATGATATTCGAAGGGGATATGATATTTAATATAAAGTAGAAGTACAATTCAGAAATGTCAAATTGTACAATTGTCATAGACGATATGCTAAAAGTTCAACACAAAATATAAAAAATTTGAAAATATTTTAAATAACAACTTCAGTAACCTAAATTACAAGGATTAAACTTAGCAGAAAACATCAAATGGTTTTCAAGCTTTGAGTGACTGATAAAGATTACAAACTGGATGAAATTGCAGACAGCAAAGAAAAGGGTTTGTAAACAGTTTACAAAATGGCGTCTGTCTTATCACATGACCTCAGCAGAAGAAGAGTTTTCTCAAAACTACAAAATACATTGAAATAATACATTACATATCCTCTACGGTAATTAATATTAAAAATAAAGAATTTACAATGCATCTCAAAGGTAGAAATATGAATATTTAAAGAAAATATTAATAAGACTCGAGGGTGAACAGTGCCCTCACACACTCAAGAAGGGTAAACCGTGCTCTCATACACTCAAGAAGAGTGAACCGCACTCTCACATTGCCTTATTAAAAAGGGCGACGAAAGAAGAACTTGGCAAGACGAGTGCGGTATGTAAAATAGTGAGTCTATAATACTGATATAAGCCCAGGAACTATAATCAACTGTACGCAGTCCCAATGAGCAGGGCTATCGGCTAGCTCAATTTTTTAAATTCAAAAAAATTGTCAAACAGAATGAAAAATAAACTGTAAAAAAAAATACAAATACAAATAAAAATTTCGGCAGAGCCATACCTATATTTTACTGATATTTGCAGAATAAATCAAGAAAACCAGACAAATTGACTCCATTTATGAATAATTAACGGTTTCCCCGAAAACATAGACTGGCTACAATCGGGGAGATTATATTCGTTTATTATATATTTGTCCTGCCTCAAGTAAATTTACGAAATATTTCTGCGAAATACCCCACTCACTGTCATCTCTAATGTGCAGCAATCTCAACTGTGCATCAACCTCTACTGTGCATCAACCTCTACTGCGCATCAACATCTACTGTGCATCAATCTCTACTGTGCATCAACATCTACTGTGCATCAATCTCTACTGTGCATCAACATCTACTGTGCATCAATCTCTACTGTGCATCAACATCTACTGTGCATCAACTTCTACTGCGCATCAACATTTACTGTGCATCAACCTCTGCTGTGCATCAACTTCTACTCTGCATCAACCTCTACTGTGCATCAATCTCAACTGTACATCAAGCTCTACTGTGCATCAACCTCTACTGTACATCAACCTCTACTGTGCATCAATCTTTACTGTGCATCAACTTCTACTGTGCATCAATATCTATTGTGCATCAATCTCTTCTTTGCATCAACCTCTACTGTGCATCAACCTCTACTGTACATCAAACTCTCCTGTGCATCAACATCTACTGTGCATCACCCACTACTGTGCATCAACATCTACTGTGCATCAAGCTCCATTGTGCATCAACTTCTACTGTGCATCAACCTCTACTGTGCATCAACCTCTACTGTGCATCAAGCTCTATTGTGCGTCAACTTCTACTGTGCATCAATCTCTACTGTGCATCAAGCTCCACTGTGCATCAATCTCTACTGCGTATCAACATCTACTGTGCATCAACAAGAAGTCGAAAATATCAGTACACTCCCAGAGTACAACACATAAATATTACACAGAATACATGTACATGTCTACCATAATATGGACATAGACTGTAGTAAACTACATAAATATTACACGGAATACATGTACATGTCTACCATTCCTTGTTTTTTCTAACTTCCTAATATTGTGATGTTGCTGAACAATGTGAACTTTCATGCGTGTTTTCAAGCTACATTTGCTTTTATAAAACTTGTCACATTTATTACATTTGTATGGTTGCTGGCCGATATTTATTATCATGTGTCTTTTCAGATTGCTTTTCCAGGTAAAACACTTGTTGCATTCTTTACATTGGTATGGTTTCTCACCAGTATGCATTATCATGTGTCTTTTCAGATTGCTTTTCCTGGTAAAACACTTGTTGCATTCTTTACATTGGTATGGTTTATCACCAGTATGCACTCTCATGTGTTTTTTCTGACTGCCTTTCTGGTTAAAACACTTGTTGCATTCTTTACATTGGTAGGGTTGCTCACCAGTATGCACTCTCATGTGTGTTTTCAGATTGCCTTTCTGGGTGAAACATTTGTTGCATTCTTTACATTGGTAGGGTTGCTCACCTGTATGCACTCTCATGTGTCTTTTCAGATTTCCTTTCTCGGTAAAACGTTTGTTGCATTCTTTACATTGATATAGTTGCTCACCTGTATGCACTCTCATGTGTGTTTTCAGATTTACTTTCTTTGTGAAACACTTGTTGCATTCTTTACATTGGTATGATTTCTCGCCAGTATGCACTCTCATGTGTGTTTTCCGGTTTAATTTTATGGTAAAGCACTTGTTGCATTCTTTACATTGGTGTGGTTTCTCACCACTATGCACACTCATGTGTGTTTCCGGGTAGCCTTTTATGGTAAAACACTTGTTGCATTCTTTACATTGGTATGGTTTCTCACCAGTATGCACACTCATGTGTGTTTTCAGATTGCCTTTTATGGTAAAACACTTGTTGCATTCTTTACATTGGTATGATTTCTCACCAGTATGCACTCTCATGTGTCTTTTCAGTGCGGCTTTCACAGTAAAACACTTGTCATAGTATTTACATTGGTATGGTTCATCAGTATGCAGACTAACGTCACTCTGGTATTGTTCCTTGTTTGACATATTCCTGGTACTTAACTGTTCCATCGTTCCCTGCAAATAATAATACATTTTATTTTCTCAGTTAGTATTATATGTGAATTAAGTGTCTTGAACAAGGTCAAATACAAGTACTCAAATTGCCAGGTAATTTGCATTTCCAAAATAATGTATAATGAGTGCTTATGGTACGAATTGATATAAGCATAGTGGTCATGCTGGGTTCTCTTTTTAAAGTGTTAGTAAAATTCATAATTGAGGAAATAAAGAAAATATAGCAAAAAGTTCCCATATATATGTACACACTATGTAAATTCTAGCAATTTATTTCCAGATTTTTAGTAAATTGTAAAAAAAAAAGTGAAACTGTTTATCACCATGCCCATGATATGTGAACTATACTGTGATTTATGATGAAATTAATGTCATAATGATTATAAACTCAATGAAATAAATGTTATTATGTGAAGATCCATGTGTCCATGTGAAGATCTAGTTCCATAATGCCAGAAATGCTTTTAATTTTGATGAATTTTAGTAATAAAATGGCCGCTATTCAGCCATCTTGAATTAGATTATGAAACAAATGCTCTTGCATAAACCGGTATATGTATGTATGATCTGATATGCGTTTGTGAAATTTGAATGAAAATAGCATGGAGATGAAATTATAAGTTCTCGTGTCCAGACTGGGTCTAATAAGAATCACCAGAAACACTGGAATCCACCACCATCCATATAAATTATTTATTTTTCTATTCATTCATGAACCAATGAAATGCAGATTCATTATAAAACAATATCTATATTTATGACACAATACTTGAAGATGCAATGTTACAATAACAATATTTATTTGGAAATAACTAAATCCATGTAGACTTGTAAAGTGGTAAATACTCTTGAAAGAACACCTGATGGTGAGTATAACGAGTGTTTTAAATCTGTCCTGTAATTTTGTCTAGTCTTGGGTGCAACTGTTAATTCCAGAGAGATTTCATTTCCAAAATAATGTATAATGAGTGCTTATGGTACGAATTGCATTATTTCAGGAACTTGATGTAAGCATATAGCGGTCATGCTCGGTTCTCTTTTTTAAAGTGTTAGTAAAATTCATAACTGAGGAAGTAAAGCAAAATATAACAAAAAAATTCCATATACATGTACACACTATGTAAATTCTAACAATTTATTTCCAGATTTTTAGTAAATTGTGAAAAAAACAGTGAAACTATTGATCACCTTGCCCATGATTTGTGAACTATATTGTGATTTATGATAAAATTAATGTCATAATGGTTATAAACTCAATAAAATAACTTAATATTTCGAAAACATTGGATATAATTCTTGAGGGTGAGAAGGGGTGTTTGTGGTGGTTTCACTGGACTTTCAATTCAGTACAAATGTGTGGGACAAATGTCTAATATCACATCAAGTTGTGATTAAGTATATCCCCTTATAAACTAAGTAACTGTATGTGCTATCTAATTAACCTTGATAAACATTGTCACAGTCCAGCAGTGTTATCAATAACACAGCATTTGTTAAATAAAAGTATTCAGCAAGCCATTTTTTGAATCAAATCTAATGACATGAGAAATGTGTCCTTGTGATGGCAGAGATGTTTTAATTTTGATGAATTTTTAGTAATAAAATAGCCGCCGTTCAGCCATCTTGAATTAGATTACGAAACAAATGCTCTTGCATATACCGGTATATGTATAAATGATCTGATATGCGTTCATGAGGTTTGAATGAAAATAGCATGGAGATGAAATTATAAGTTCTCATGTCCAGACAGGGTCTAATAAGAATCACCAGAAACGCTGGAATCCACCACCATCCATATAAATTATTCATTTTTCTATTTATTAATGAACCAATTAAAAATGCTTCAATAACAGATTCATTAAAACAATAAATTTATTTATGACACAAGGGGAGGGCGGTGGAGCCAGTATGTAAGGGGTAATTGTTAGAACGCTTATCATTTTTCCGTGTTATTGGCAAGGCGTTGAGGGCGTAAGTGCTTAGGCGGTTTTTTGGGGGAGTAGACACAGAGGCGGATTGTTGTTTGGACATGGTAATTGGTGGTGGTAGTTCAAAGGGGCAGGGAGGATGGGAAGTGTAAATAGCACGGGAGGTGTCAACGGGGGTATTGAAAATGGAGATAGGAAAAAAACACAATCTGTAAATTGCATTCTCCTACATTTGTGGACCTTTTTCTTCAGAGGTCATTATGTTGTTTGGATTGATGTTTCCTTTAAGCCCTTCTCTTCTTGATAATATTGTCGCAGTTAAATCGAATTCTGTGCTGTGACCATTGTCTCCCCCATAACATAACGGCAATAACAATTGAATGGAGTTTAAGGGCCATAGAAAATTATTACTGCGATCCAAATTTAGTTTCACAGGCTGACTTCACTAAACCAGAATGCCATCAGTGAATATCTGTAAATCCGTTGCCCTAGTAATTTCACTGTTGAAGAACATATGAATCCCATTCCAACCTTGTAGAAAATGTTACCACAATGCAAGTTCAAAATGACAGTCTTGGTTTAAGGAAATATGAAATATTAATTACCTAATTTGCATGATAATTAGCTAATTTTTAGCTTTTCCATGACTGTTCTATTGATATCTAAAGAGCCATTAATTAGATTTTGATGAAACTTGGTACATATATGCTCTGGACTAATGCACACATTTGATAAATGTTTGGTAAAATCCATGCATATAATTAACATAATTTGCATAATAATTATTACATTTTCGGTTTTTCCACTGATATCTCAGGTACTAATCACATTTCACAACGAAACTTACATAGATACATAGGACAATGCACAGACAAATATGTGAAATATTAATTACCTAATTAATATAATTAATCAATTTTCAGCTTTTGATATTTCAAGTACTATTACTTCATCACTTTTCAATGAAACTTGGTACATAGATGCTCTAGAACAATGCAGAGACCTGATTAATTTTGGGTAAAAATGTGTGCATATTAATCATCTAATTTGAATAATTAGTTAATTTGTGGCATTTACACTGATATCGGAAATACTAATACTGATTTTAGTGAATGGTTCTTGAGAATTTTTTTAAATGCTTAAAATTGGCTAATTAATATGCAAATTAGGTAATTAATATGTACAGGTTAAACCAAAAAATAACCAGATCTGCACACTGTCCCTGAGCATCTTTGTACCAAGTTTCATTAAAATTTGATAATTGGTTCTTGAGATATCAGTGGAAAAGTCACCCCCCCCCCACAGACAAATACAGTATTAACTGCAAAATCTCCCATTGTGTGCTTTGCACAATCGAGTCAAAAATAGTTTGGGAGAGGATCTAGTTTGATGTACTTGAAGGAGGAAAGTGTCGTGAACTGAACTAAGTTGCGATTTAAATTCAACATGCATACATGCTGGTTGGTTTTATCGCAGTCCCTCTGACTGTGACTTTATGAACAATGTACTATTCTCCCTAGAATACAAACATCATGGTGGTACCGCCACAGTGCTTTCGTTTGTCCTCAGACTAATATATAGAATATTAATATGAGGTTTGATCATCATGCCGGTCTTACTATGCCACAGTCTGTCACTGTGATATTGGATTCTGTTTGGATGGTATTTTACAGTTCTCAATAGAAAGAAAACTTCCAAAATATTTGTACGTGCACACGATCCAAACAGTGTGATCATGGACGTAACTTGATAGTACGTCCATGGTGTGATATAGCGCAAGGCAAGTCTGACGACGCCACAGTCTGTCACTGTGCCATTGACGACTTTTTAAATGAAATTGATAGTTGCTAATAACTTGTGTGAAGTTGTAACACTTTCTCTTGAAAATATAACAGTTTTGTAAGTCAACATTTTACGCATTTTATAATTGAGTAAACTGAAATAAATATGCAAAAATGTGCAAAATATTACAACCATCTTGGTTTAAACATAGAGAGTATAGTAGAAATACTGTCTATGGTTTGAATTTCCCCGGGATCGCCATGCTTGTTTGACAACGCCACGCTCAAAGTCATTGCCGCCATGATCGATTTTTGCTCCTTTTCTAGAGCCCGCAGCTGTTGTTCATGGGGCCGTCTAAGGTCTTATGTTTGTCATAACATGGAAAAGCACTTAAGCACAGTCACAAAACATGCTAAGAACAACATCATGTCATACAATAAGTAAATTTAAAACAAAAAACTTACCGGTCACTAAATAAGAGCTAGAGAAAAAACGGAGTTATAAAAGAAGCAGACTTGTTAACCAGGAACTGTTACTGATGGAATACAAGCACACAGAAATCCAGTTTGTAAGATGGTTTTCAACATAATCTAAACAATTTGGGTTGTGCCATTTATTTATAGGAGTTAGTTCATCTCACCCCGCCTTGGGCTCGTCGAAAGTATCGAATGTTTATATTAACTAAACATGAGTAAAAAAAATGAACAATTATTCCATTTAAGTCGACAGTTATTAATTAATTCGGCAAGTCCAAAGGAAGGTAATTCTCATTTTCACATACAGTTACCCATCATACCCTCTGCTATGAATGGTATGTCCCAGTCTAGACTGTGCGAGTATCGTGAAACGGGCCGTTGGTGATCCGTACTGCTTTGAAAGATGTAAATGTACCAGTTACACGCCGTTTTCCTTGGATAATTAGATATTAGTAGAATAGTAATTAATAGAATCACAAGCTGGTTGGCTGATTGGTGATCCGCTCCGCTCAACAACAACATGTTTTCGGCTGTTGCCATGGACGTGAAGCTAACGACACGTCGGTTTATAACTACACCCCCCCCCCCCAATATATGAAGTTCGCAAAGGACATTCAGCCTTCAAAAGTCACATCACTTTATTGCTAGCGCGTCATTTGCTATTATCATTATTATATTCACGCAAGTTGACCTTTTGATCTAGATTTCGATGACAAACCGTAAGAAGCAGAATACCGCAAATGTCCATAGAGTAGTTTTCTATAATTGCTGAAACATTCGTATGTAACGTCGTCGCTGTCAGAGTAGACTGGCAAAGTCGGAACTTTTTTTTTTGTTTTACAAAAAGAAATAATTAATTGTTTTAGTCCTTTTAGCGTGAGCGCGAAAACTAAGCTGACCGCTAAAGAAATTCCAACTCGACGCATTTGCGGACATTTGACTGATAGTAATTATTCATCATGTCATTGTTTATCCATGAGTGGGTTTGTGAAAGTAAACGTGACGTTTTAAAGATTGATTCGATTCGATCGCAGAGATGGATACTTTAACTTTTTTTAAGCGCAACGGCGATACTTTCATCCATGTTTACTGAAAACAAGTCGATTTAAATGTCCAATGTATATAAGTAGTCTTTCAAAATCGCCGGGACCTCAGAAGTGAAAGGTCACGTACATTAACATAGATAAGAGATGGCGTATATAGCTGCACTTTGATTTTAATTAGCATAATCACCGTAGTTATTTCGCTCCGGTTTTCACTCCAACGCAGGGGGTCGCCAGCAGATGCGTCCAGTCGGGATTTTCTTCGCAGTCACACTAGTTTTTGTGATCATGTTAAAAAGGCTAAATTGACTATTAATTATATTTTTTCGCAAAACAAAAAAGATGTCCCGAATTTGCGGAGGACAACACTCTATGTGGAGTTTACCATAACAGCCAGTCATATATTTTCGTGGCAGTCTTATGATTGGTTGGTGACACATTCTGAATAGGCCACGCCTCCAACTGTGCCGTGCGTTCCGGCCAACCGTTAATTATTCATAAATGGAGTCAATTTGTTTGGTTATCTTAATTCATTCTGCAGATATCGGTAAAATATAAGTAAGGTTTTGGCGAAATTTGAAAGAGCAACTAATATTCTTCAACCTGGTATTTTTTATAGATTTTATTTTTCATTCTGTTCGTCTGTTTTTTTTCAGTTTAAAAAATATGAGCACGATGGGGCCTTCATTCCTTGTCTATTTCTTACACTAGATACAAGACGATACCCCACCCCCCGTTCATAGGGACTGCACTGTGACTATGGTTCTTGGGCTCCCTGTGGTCTAAATGTTTCTGAATTGTTTTGTGATTGGTGTTGACTTCGCACTTCTGTGTAATAAGTGGACTGTTAATATTTTGCGACCATGTTTTTTTAATATGATGTCTCAATTATAAAAAAAAACAGTTAATTCGTTAACTCGAATCACACATTGAATTTTTGCTGTTTTTCGCTCTTAATTATTTATATTATCCAATCAAACACCGTGACCCAACGCGTTCACCCTAATTTCAACGAATGCCGAAACGTTTCTGTCGCGTACGTTTCGGCCTCGGACGTTTCGGCCAAGGATTTCAACCAGGCGGACGCTTCGGTCAGTGGCTCACTTCTGTAAAATAAATGATCTTCAATATTTTAAATTAGCGTTACAATTAATGTTGCCGACATTAGTGAAGCCATGTAGAAATATCTCCCAATCAGATCAAGCAAAAAGTGGTGGTAACCTATAAGAAAGCAACGTTTTACTATTTTTATTGTTAATATATACCACAGTCTCGGGGAACTGTGTATATACGTAATGGGAATAACGGAACGTAATGTTTTTCTTATATTGTGAAAATCAGATCTATTGTTATATGTGTTGATATCAGTCATTTCATAATTATAAGTGTTGGCAGTATAGGTTTGTTTAAAGATATTCGGTTTATTCTGGAGTGGAAAATAATCATTTTTTGGCCAGTAAACGAAACACAATGAGTGACGTGCCATTATTATTATTATTATTATTTTTTTATTATTATTATTATTATAAATAAATGGAACAAATATATGTATAGAGATCACAGAAATATTTAATACATAGTCAATTACGTGATATCGCCATTCAGTTGTTTAGCACAGTCCAGTACGTTATTTTAAATTATTTCATTGATTGCTATAGTTAAATGTTTAGAATGTTAAACCATTTGAATCTTTTTTTTTCATATAGACGATCGATGGAATACATCGGTGTATGAACATATTCAGCAACCTGACAAATACAAGTAACTCGACGAAGACAAGCCACAAGACTTTCACAAATATAGATAGAGTTCGCTGAGAGTACCGTGGCGCCCACGTCTCATATTCTCAGTAATCGGAGCACTCCCGAGAGTACAGGTTCTTCACCTCACAAATGTTTGGCATGCATTTGAGGTCAATGGGCAGTATAAAAACATGTTAGATTGGAATTAACTAAACATATACTGTAATTTTTGCCTATGTTGTCACTATAAATAAAAAATAACGCATTTTTAGAAAATAATGGTAACATTACGAAATCTATCTTACTCTCGGTTCTTTCAGTCAGGCGTACTCGAAAACCGTCCAGATAACGCTGACACAATTCACAAAATTTAAATCATTGTCTGAGTGTGTGGCGTGACATATTTTTTAAATAATTAGAATATAATCTTAGTTATTAATTTTAAAGTTTTAATGGGGGTCTTCTTTAAGACGAAGAATTACTGTGATGATTTAAAATGTTGCCACTAATTATTGGACGTCTTTAGAAGACGTAATTAAAAATAAAGTTTTATGATTTGAATGGTACGAATGTTAGTTCCTGATTAATGTTTTAAAAATATAATAAGCAAAAATGATGGCTTTCGAAAGTCACAATTTTAAAGAAAGTTCTGCTCAAATCTCTAAATTTAATACTAAGAAGTTGATTACATTCGACGCAACAAATATCCTTTTCAACATAAATATGCATAAAATAAATGCATACATCGATCATCGTTGATTGACTGGTTTCAATCAATTACCGTTGAATTTGTTGCACTATGAACACCAGCATATTCCGGCAATAACATTTGTGCCAACTAAATTATAATATATGTCAGACTTTAAGACTTCCTGTCTTGCCACCGAATCTTAAAACGAAGAACGAATTTCATTTTTACGATTTAAATGGTACGAATTATTATTTCTGAGTATGACATCAGGCTTTTCACTTATTCCTACACTCAACAATAAAAAATAATAAAAACACAAAGTTTCGAGTCGTTTAACAATAAAATATTAAACAAATTATTAAAAATTGAAATGACAAATTCCCCGTTGGTGCCTTTTAAAGTAATCCTTAATGAGCTAAACACCAAACATTCCAAAGAAAAGGATGGAATATGCGTGAAAATAAAAACAAATGGGAAATAAAAATGCAAATACCTATTTAAATGCACTAATTGAAGTTGGTGTGGGTTAGTATGATGACAGATGTAAAACATACATGTCCTATTATTTATTTGGACTGACACTCGGATGACAGGCATGGTGCAAACTAAGTGATTTTGTAGTAAAACCGTCACCGTTCATTCGGCAACCCAGAATTAAGCCATGAAATTAATACAAGTGCGAAATTATGTGTGTGTGTGAAGTTAGAATGCAACTGGCCCAGTCATGTCTGAGATACAGATGCAGACGGATTGAAACTACGTCCGAAAGAGGACTAATAAGTCGCGTTTCGAGCCGTGACGTAGACAAGGCTAAGAATGTCCATCAATTCTTTAAAACTACTAACGAACATTACTAGACTAAAAAGATAAAACGTCATGTCCGAATCCGACAAAACAACAAGCGGCGTTCAGGCTACGATGAGCACTGTGACTGTCGCGTCATAATTATCGTAAATCTATTAAAACGTTCTATCGCCGTCTGATCTAAAAGGAATGTTTCGAATTCAGAGTAGGGCAAGGGGGTAGCTGGTACAGGTTACATAAAATAAAAACGGCAATTTACGGTTTTACAGGAAATAAAATGAAAATTCCATTTACAGTAAAAAAATAGTTTTTTACACTTTACAGATAAAGCAAATTCTTAATTACATTTCATATTTTTAAAATATTTTTGATAATTTGAGTTTCAAAATCAAAATTGGAAATTGCTAGCGAATTACGCCATTTAATTTGAAAAATACTTTATACGCTTACAAGAATGAAATAGCTGATTACATTTTACACCTTGCCCATGTCTACGGATTTACGTTTTTTTTATTTAAATAACATTATTACAAAAATAAAAACAAAGCTTACGAAACTACCCCTTACCGACCCTCAAGTCAGTCGTCCGTAGGCCAACGTTGAAGCAACAAGGTCCCGTTTACGAATAAATGAACTTATTTCCATAATAATTCACAACGAAACTTAGCAACCATGGCTAAGATGTGAATAAATAGTGACCGGGATAAACAAATCTCATTAGCGCAAATTCGAAAGTATTCCTACATTAAGCGTGTGATGGCGTTGTTTATTATGTTTCAACGCAAAGGTGGTCATTGTTATCCCCTGGCTGAAAGTCAAATGAAGGCGGAGTTGAAATTGAAATATGTACTGGTAACTTCAAACGGATTCTGTTTGGATGTAACCCGTAGAATAGTGTACAGAAGAGTGTGCGTTGAGACGGCTGAGTCAAAATAGTCGATGGATGCTGTCACGCCAAGAATATTACGCAAACAAGGTGGTAGACTGTCATGCAATATCCTGTTCTTTTATATCCGGACCAGTTGAGAGTATAAAGAAAAAAACTGTGTATAATACATTTGACTTGGTGAAGTGTCAATATTATACAATTAGTTATTGCAACAAATTTCAATAGGCTGTTTAGCTTAGGGACTACATGTACATTTTGATATCAGGGGGATATAAATACATATTTGTCAGAAAAACAGAAATTTTATATTCATCTAAGAAATATAACGGCAATAAATGTCAGAAATATAATATATAGAAATATACAAAATAGCTCACCCTGACTAGAACTAAATTGATTAAAATACAATGCTCCACAGCTTCATGTCGCCATTCACACAGCTCGTGCTCTTTATATCAAATACATGCAATTGCACACATTTTAGTAGATTATCAAGTAAAACGTGCTTGACTGACAATAAACTCATAAAAATGGGCATATAATATATATCAAGAACTTTAGCAATGATATTCGAAGGGGATATGATATTTAATATAAAGTAGAAGTACAATTCAGAAATGTCAAATTGTACAATTGTCATAGACGATATGCTAAAAGTTCAACACAAAATATAAAAAATTTGAAAATATTTTAAATAACAACTTCAGTAACCTAAATTACAAGGATTAAACTTAGCAGAAAACATCAAATGGTTTTCAAGCTTTGAGTGACTGATAAAGATTACAAACTGGATGAAATTGCAGACAGCAAAGAAAAGGGTTTGTAAACAGTTTACAAAATGGCGTCTGTCTTATCACATGACCTCAGCAGAAGAAGAGTTTTCTCAAAACTACAAAATACATTGAAATAATACATTACATATCCTCTACGGTAATTAATATTAAAAATAAAGAATTTACAATGCATCTCAAAGGTAGAAATATGAATATTTAAAGAAAATATTAATAAGACTCAAGGGTGAACAGTGCCCTCACACACTCAAGAAGGGTAAACCGTGCTCTCATACACTCAAGAAGAGTGAACCGCACTCTCACATTGCCTTATTAAAAAGGGCGACGAAAGAAGAACTTGTCAAGACGAGTGCGGTAGGTAAAATAGTGAGTCTATAATACTGATATAAGCCCAGGAACTATAATCAACTGTACGCAGTCCCAATGAGCAGGGCTATCGGCTAGCTCAATTTTTTAAACTCAAAAAAATTGTCAAACAGAATGAAAAATAAACTGTAAAAAAAATACAAATACAAATAAAAATTTCGGCAGAGCCATACCTATATTTTACTGATCTTTACTGTGCATCAACTTCTACTGTGCATCAATATCTATTGTGCATCAATCTCTTCTTTGCATCAACCTCTACTGTGCATCAAACTCTCCTGTGCATCAACATCTACTGTGCATCACCCTCTACTGTGCATCAACATCTACTGTGCATCACCCACTACTGTGCATCAACATCTACTGTGCATCAAGCTCCATTGTGCATCAACTTCTACTGTGCATCAACCTCTACTGTGCATCAACCTCTACTGTGCATCAAGCTCTATTGTGCGTCAACTTCTACTGTGCATCAATCTCTACTGTGCATCAAGCTCCACTGTGCATCAATCTCTACTGCGTATCAACATCTACTGTGCATCAACAAGAAGTCGAAAATATCAGTACACTCCCAGAGTACAACACATAAATATTACACAGAATACATGTACATGTCTACCATAATATGGACATAGACTGTAGTAAACTACATAAATATTACACGGAATACATGTACATGTCTACCATTCCTTGTTTTTTCTAACTTCCTAATATTGTGATGTTGCTGAACAATGTGAACTTTCATGCGTGTTTTCAGGCTACATTTGCTTTTATAAAACTTGTCACATTTATTACATTTGTATGGTTGCTGGCCGATATTTATTATCATGTGTCTTTTCAGATTGCTTTTCCAGGTAAAACACTTGTTGCATTCTTTACATTGGTATGGTTTCTCACCAGTATGCATTATCATGTGTCTTTTCAGATTGCTTTTCCTGGTAAAACACTTGTTGCATTCTTTACATTGGTATGGTTTATCACCAGTATGCACTCTCATGTGTTTTTTCTGACTGCCTTTCTGGGTAAAACACTTGTTGCATTCTTTACATTGGTAGGGTTGCTCACCAGTATGCACTCTCATGTGTGTTTTCAGATTGCCTTTCTGGGTGAAACATTTGTTGCATTCTTTACATTGGTAGGGTTGCTCACCTGTATGCACTCTCATGTGTCTTTTCAGATTTCCTTTCTCGGTAAAACGTTTGTTGCATTCTTTACATTGATATAGTTGCTCACCTGTATGCACTCTCATGTGTGTTTTCAGATTTACTTTCTTTGTGAAACACTTGTTGCATTCTTTACATTGGTATGATTTCTCGCCAGTATGCACTCTCATGTGTGTTTTCCGGTCTAATTTTATGGTAAAGCACTTGTTGCATTCTTTACATTGGTGTGGTTTCTCACCACTATGCACACTCATGTGTGTTTCCGGGTAGCCTTTTATGGTAAAACACTTGTTGCATTCTTTACATTGGAATGGTTTCTCACCAGTATGCACACTCATGTGTGTTTTCAGATTGCCTTTTATGGTAAAACACTTGTTGCATTCTTTACATTGGTATGATTTCTCACCAGTATGCACTCTCATGTGTCTTTTCAGTGCGGCTTTCACAGTAAAACACTAGTCATAGTATTTACATTGGTATGGTTCATCAGTATGCAGACTAACGTCACTCTGGTATTGTTCCTTGTTTGACATATTCCTGGTACTTAACTGTTCCATCGTTCCCTGCAAATAATAATACATTTTATTTTCTCAGTTAGTATTATATGTGAATTAAGTGTCTTGAACAAGGTCAAATACAAGTACTCAAATTGCCAGGTAATTTGCATTTCCAAAATAATGTATAATGAGTGCTTATGGTACGAATTGATATAAGCATAGTGGTCATGCTGGGTTCTCTTTTTAAAGTGTTAGTAAAATTCATAATTGAGGAAATAAAGAAAATATAGCAAAAAGTTCCCATATATATGTACACACTATGTAAATTCTAGCAATTTATTTCCAGATTTTTAGTAAATTGTGAAAAAAACAGTGAAACTGTTGATCACCATGCCCATGATATGTGAACTATACTGTGATTTATGATGAAATTAATGTCATAATGATTATAAACTCAATGAAATAAATGTTATTATGTGAAGATCCATGTGTCCATGTGAAGATCTAGTTCCATAATGCCAGAAATGCTTTTAATTTTGATGAATTTTAGTAATAAAATGGCCGCTATTCAGCCATCTTGAATTAGATTATGAAACAAATGCTCTTACATAAACCCGGTATATGTATAAATGATCTGATATGCGTTCATGAAGTTTGAATGAAAATAGCATGGAGATGAAATTATAAGTTCTCGTGTCCAGACTGGGTCTAATAAGAATCACCAGAAACGCTGGAATCAACCATCATCCATATAAATAATTTATTTTTCTATTCATTCATGAACCAATGAAATGCAGATTCATTATAAAACAATATCTATATTTATGACACAATACTTGAAGATGCAATGTTACAATAACAATATTTATTTGGAAATAACTAAATCCATGTAGACTTGTAAAGTGGTAAATACTCTTGAAAGAACACCTGATGGTGAGTATAACGAGTGTTTTAAATCTGTCCTGTAATTTTGTCTAGTCTTGGGTGCAACTGTTAATTCCAGAGAGATTTCATTTCTTGGTCTGATTGTGGGCACTGTGATATCTCTTTTTGTGTTTGGTGCTAGCTTCTAAAACCTCTAAAATTCATGACAGCAAGATTAATAATAATTAATAATAATGTGCCCGGAGCAAGACCACAAGATGACCCAGATCCAGTGTGGAATCTGTGTGGAGCAGTAATAACCAAAGCGCAAGCAAAGAAATCTGATAAGGCGAAGCCGCTCAAAGTGTGTGATGTAAAGACTGGAGCACATGTAACAAAAGACAAATTAATCGAGATGCAGCAAGCAGACACATCGTTGAAGAAGTATTATAGTAAGAGAGAACCAGAAGTGAGAGGGCACCATACAACCGAGTTCCAGGTATATGGAGGCTTGCTATATCGTGTGTATCGGGATCGTTCAGTTCCAGGAGGCAAGACGGTACGTCAAGTGGTTGTGTTATGGAGATTGCCCATGATTCAATATTTGGTGTACACATGGGGATAAAGAAGACAGAAGACCGGATTGTGACTAGCTTGTATTGGCCTGGGCTACATCAAGATGTTACCAGTTTTTGTAGGTCGTGTGATGTGTGCCAGAAGACTGTTTCAAAGGGATCAGTTGTGAAGGCCCCATTAGGTAAGATGCCTTTAATTGATATGCCATTCAAGCGTGTGGCTATAGATTTGGTTGGACCAATTACGCCAGCCAGTCATGGGGGTCATTGATACATCTTAACTATGTTGGACTATGCTACACAGTATCCAGAGGCGGTTCCACTTAAAAATATAGATACGGAGAATGTAGCTGAGGCGTTGATTGACTTTTAAAGCCGATTGGGGGTTCCAGAAGAAGTATTAAGTGACATGGGGACTCAGTTTGTGTCAGAATGCATGCAAGAAGTATCAAGATTGCTCAGCATTAAGAGACTGACGTCTACGCCCAATCACCCCATTTGTAATGGACTGGTGGAAAAGTTTAATGGTACTTTGAAGAAGATGTTAAAGCGGTTGTGCCATGAACAACCAAGGCAATGGCATCGGTATATTAGTGCTTTACTCTTCACATATAGAGAGGTACCACAGGAGTCAACTGGGTTTTCCCCATTTGAGCTGTTATATGGTCGAACAGTTAGAGGCCCAATGAAGATCCTTAAAGAGTTATGGACCAAAGAAAGCGATACTCCTGAGGTAGTTAATTAATAGTTACCAGTATGTGTTTGAGTTGAGAGATCGGTTAGAACAGACTTTAGAGATTGCTCGAGAGGAATTACAGAAGGCACAGAACCGATACAAGTGTTACTATGATCGTAAAACTAAGAAACGAGTGCTTAAGGAAGGAGATAAGGTGTTAATTTTGCTGCCGACTGACAACAACAAGCTATTGATGCAGTGGAAGGGTCCTTATGTGGTGGAGCAGGTAATAGGCAAAAACGATTATCGAGTGAGGGTAGGTGACAAAGTGAAGACGTATCATGTAAATATGTTAAAGTTGTATGTTGAGCGGGAGACATCACCTCAACCAGATGGAAGTGAGACAAGTTACTCACCAAATACGGCCATAGACCTGATGAATGCTGTGCGCGCAGCTACAGAGGGGTGCAACGAGTCAGCTGAAGAGAATGCTATAGACGAAGATGATCTTCTAGAGTTAGGAACTTGTAAACCAAAGGAGTCAGGTAAAGATGTTCAAATTGGTACAGACCTGACAGAACACCTGAGAAAAGAACTGGTGGGTTTAGTCAATACCTGTGATAAGGTGTTTACTGACTTACCAGGAAAGACCAAGATATTCAGTCATAAGATTGGCCTGACAAATGATACACCAATACAATCTAAGCCAAGTTTGCAAATGACCGAGTGATGAGATGGGCGATGACTCTGCAAGGATATAATTATCATGTTGAGGATATTCCTGGATGGGACAATGTGGTAGCGGACTACCTGAGTAGATTGATGGACTGAGGAACTTTTGAACAGTATAGTAGAATGTTATTCGTTTATGATTATATTTCATATTTTATTATTTTCTACTGTGTGTGATTTTCGAATTTATGTACTCAGAGCTTTATTCAGTTCGATTTGATATAGTGTATTGTTGTTTTATTTGAAATTGTTATCGTATTCGTATTATTGACGTCGTTGCTAGTCATGTAATATTATATGTTATAATATTCTTGAGAGGGGAGGCATGTCGCATACGACTTATTTACCACTTCCGTGTCACTGAGAATGTCCTAGAACCGTACTGTGTCTGGATAGAATATTCTAGATTTTTTTTAGAATCTGGTTGAATAGGTAATAGAACACTGTAGGAGGCAAAAGAAGGTAATGGAACATTCTAGAAATTTGTAGTAAGTTCCAGACTCATTATGTATGCTGATGTAATGGTCTATTTATAGACAGTGGGGGTATATATAGGGGAGTTGTTCAGCACTGAGTTCAGATCGGAGATCTTGTTGAATTGTATTGGAGTTTAAGTATCTAGTTATTGGAGTAATGGAGCTTTACCGCGTTATTGTACTTGATGTTTGCAGAGTATAATAATACCAGTACCAGTTGAAACCTCATCTGTTGGCTCTGTGTTCGTATGTCATCATCGCCGCCAGGGAAGTCTTTCTGTTACTGTTGCCATGTTGGTATTTGAACCATCACACCTGTACTATACCAACTACGGTAATATTACGTTGCGTGTGACAGTAATCAAGATTCATTCAATCCACGGCTAGCAAGCAACATCACAAGCGAAAATGTAGCGTGCAGCTCAGCGACGACCGCTGTCGACGAAAGTCATCCTGTCAGTGGAGTACCGCAGTTGCACGGCATGCTTGCCAACTTCAACATAAATTGAAACTAAGTATTAAAAAATCGTGGTATGTCTGACTGCGAAACGTTTCACCGAGATCAGACGGCGCCCTATCGTGCCAATCCTTCACTATTGTATTCAAACGAATCACGTGGTCCAGTGTTACATTCTCTTTTAAACCCTGGATTCAACCATTAGCGGCGTTTCAGTAAAAAAAACATCGCAAATCATGCAAATTCAACATTTTCAAACCAGTATAAAACAGGAATGCTCAGCGATGCAAAAAATATATATATTACTTTTCAGTATACTCATCTCTGTTGATACAATCCCTCACATATTCTACTCCCAATTATATACTTGCCACCAAAGAAGAGGCAGTAGCATTGTTGATTATACAATAGTTAGTGATAATTTATTTGAAAAAATCAACTTATTTTTTGTCCACCCACTTGATCTATCTCTTTCTGACTACTGCCAGATATCCTATCACCTAAACACTAATGCTACCTCAGATAAAAGTGACAAAATAATCTACAAATCTGAAACACCAACAAGCACTATATATTTATGGAATAACGAATCTAAATTGCACTTTAACAGGGCTTTACAGAGTAAAGAAATAGGCAAGCTAATTGATGAATTCAATAAAAAAGACTTTAACCAAAATATAGAGTCAATTAACCATGCATGTGAATTGATATCAAATATGTACATTGGAGCAGCTGACAAGTCTGAAGAAAAAAAATAATTCAACAAAACATTTCACATGTTAAATTAAAAAACATAACTAAACAAGCCAAATGGTTTACAAATGAGCTAGCTAATATGAAAAGAGAAGTATTTAAATTGCTTTAAATTTGCTAGTTGTTTTTATTACTACGATTACGGTCTGGAAAATGTGTTTAATTAGCTCTCATTCAAGCGACAATGCACATTTCCCAGTGGGAGTGAAACTAGTTCGACTATGCCATTAAAAAATAGGGATTTTTTTCAGCAAAAAAAGGAATAACTCTTGAGTGCACACAATACACTGAATTTCAGAACAAATCTTGCATTAGTTACAGCAGCAGAATACCACAGAAATATCAGACAAAACATGAAAACACTATATATTGTATTTTGGCCTGAATCCTCTCTATCCCCATATGTGCAACCATTTTCCACCTTGGTATCACCTACCCCTGAAAACAAACTCTTAATACCACGCTGAAGCGTTTGGTAACAAAACTTCAAAAATATTTGTACGTGCACACGATCCAAACAGTGTGATCCTGGACGTAACTTGATAGTACGTGGTGTGATGTAGCACAAGGCACTAACGATGCCAAAGTCTGTCACTGTGTCATTGACGACTTTTTAAATGAAATTGATAGTTGCTAATAACTTGTGTGAAGTTGTAACACTTATTCTTGAAAATAATAACAGTTTTGTAAGTCAATAATTTTACGCATTGTATAATTTAATAAACTGAAATAAATATGCAAAAAATGTGCAAAATATTACAACCATCTTGGTTTAAACATAGAGAGTATAGTAGATATACTGTCTATGGTTTGAATTTCCCCGGGATCGCCATGCTTGTTTGACAACGCCACGCTCAAAGTCATTACCGCCATAATCGATTTTCGCTCCTTTTCTAGTGTTCGCAGCTGTTGTTCATGGGGCCTTCTTAGGTATTATGCACTTAAGCACAGTCACAAAACATACTAACAACCACATCATGTCACACAATCAGTGAATTTAAAAAAAACTTACCGGTCACTAAATAAGAGCAAGAGAAAAAACGGAGTTATAAAAGAAGCAGAATTGTTAACCAGGAACTGATACTGATGGGATACAAGCACACAGAAATCCTGTTTGTAAACAACTTGGGATGTGCCATTTATTTATAGGAGTTAGTTCATCTCACCCGCCTTGGGCTCGCCGAAATTATCGATTTTATGTTTATATTAACTAAATATGAGTCAGGAAATGTACAGAAATTCCATCTAAGTCGACAGTTATTACTTACTTCGGCAATAAATCCAAAGGAAGGTAATTGTCATTTTCATGTAGAGTTACGTGTCCCAATCCTATGCTATGAATGGTATGTCCCAATCTAGACTGTGTGTGCATCGCGAAACAAGGTCATTGGTTATTCCTCAGCTCAGAGCGAGGTTATTTGTAGTTATGTTGCCGATCGCCACTGTGTCTGCGGAAGTACTATTGGAGATTACATAATGGGAGTGAAAAGTCTTTTGATCAGTAAAATAATTTTAGAAAAGTGAAAACTAAAGTAACTCTGAAATAAAGGTTGGTTTCAAATATTAAATATCATGACATTTGAATGTAATAATGAAAGGAAATTGAACTGGTATGAAAGGGCAGTAAATGTAGCCAGAATGCAAGGTCAGAATCCGGGGTCAAAATACGTCACAATACATCCATCAAGGCGGTTGCAAAGTGTCAACAACTATAGATGAGGTAAATGACTTCGTTTGCAGTTTGCGTGAATGGCCGGGGAGAAACAATCATGCAAATTTTGTGCTTCAATAACAGTATTTGATACTTTTTTGTGCAATGGAAATTAATAAGAAATGCTGCCAAAAGACATATCCTTCTAATAAACAAAACAACCTTGGGACGTTTATCTTGAGAAATTGAGAAGACGAAAATCCCTTGGGACAGTCGTTGTGAAACAATAGACATGCTTCGCCAGTGTATCAAGGTTATTTTGATAATTTGAAGATGGAAACTGCTGCTTTATAAAATTAATTCATTTTTTCCCATTAGATTTGAGTGATTCTCAAAGAATTGTAAGTGAGATCATTGATCGGAGAGAAGAAATGAAATAAAATTTTAATGTGTAACCTAGTTGTCAATGTCGCTAATTGGGGCACAATTTTATGCATTAATGAGGGATTTCTGGGTTTTTGACGACACGGCGTGTCACCAGAAACCACGCCGCCGCCATCATGTTCAATAGTCTCAAGCAAAACGCAGAGAGGTCAATACCCGAGATTCACTGTCAACCAACGCGCATAAAGTATGGATCTGCGCGAGCATTAGGTACTTTGGTTATGATACTCCCATGAAAATGCAACTTGGATTTGTTAGGCGGAGGCGGAAACAAAAATGAAGATACAAATATTTTTTTAGCAATTGTTTGCACTCACAAGTCGGCGGACGCGAGAAATTGCGCTGAAATAAAATTTTATTTTTATTTCATTTTCGGCTCCCGTTCATTCGGCGGGTTCGCGAAACAGGGGATAATAAAAGTCTGGCCTAACGTGGATGATGTATCACTTTCAACTATTACTAACAACACACTGCGATAAACTTTCCGTTTTCGACATTGTGAATTTCGTTTGTTTTTATGCAGAAAAATACAGTATTTTTACCAAGTAAATTCATAGTTATTAAGTTATTCTTGTTCATACATGAGTTGTCGAACACACTACATAGTTTGTAATTTCATTCATCTTCTTTCAGTCACGATTCAAGACAAATAAAAGGCACAAATATAGATAATATAGCAATTTATCCTTTTTCTGCAATATTCTAGTGTAAGCAGTAATTATGAAAATAATTTATGGGTGCCGCATAGGGAATACATTACGTTATGAATTATTCCTAATATAAATTTATGAATTATCTTGTCTAAATCAGTTTTGTCTTACTCATTGAGGCGAAGCCAAGGTCTCTAAAACTGTATGTCCACCGCTGTGAGGTGTACATTTTTATTATTGTACCGAAAAAATCTTAAAACAGAAATTGTGGCATCATGGTAATCTTTCAGGTCAAGCCCGTAGACAGAATGCATGTATGTATGAACACAAATATACAAGTTGAAAGAGTAGTGATTGCATTTTATTGAGTTTTATCCTGGACGCCTTTTTACACTGCTTGAGTATACGTTTATGTCAACTCCATTCTCATTCAACAAATGCACTGTACATAATATGTCGTTATACTGTCGAAACACACAAAATACGTAACAAAACCAAACAAAACAGTGCCGTCAAAAGGCAAAGTCCACGACTCTCAATTTTATTTAGGTAGACGGACTGCGCGATCACAGACCGAATGGGCTTAGTCCTTTCCACGAAACGAAACCTTAACCCTAACTCGCATTTTTTTTTCATTGGCCTAATAATATCTGAGAAAATTTCACACCGTGAAACACGAAATGAATAGCGCCATCAGTGTTCAACAATCCCCAAATGGCTGTCACGTCATGTTAGCACAATCAAATCGAGCAAAGTAGGCGGAAAAGATGTGGAAACTAAATATTCTCGACAAATTTATTTCTGTGACGTGGCGATGTTTGAAGTCGTTCAAAATTTAAGGTTAGGATTAAGGTTAGGGTTTCGTTTTGTTTCGTTTCGTTTCGTGGAAAAGACTAAGCTGACCGAATGTCTCAAAGCGCGTAGCTGGGCGCGCTGGCGAAACGCACGGAAAGCGCCACTAAAAATCCTGCGAAATCGCTACAAAATCCCAGTTTTCTTTCCAATAAGATAGTCAAATAGTGAACGCAAACCTGGCAGACCAGTCAGTTCACAAATATTGCCGCATATCGTGTTCCCCTGACAAGTTATTTGCGTATATCAGGTAAATTCAGGAGGAAGGTACCCGGATGGAAGGTACCAGAATGTGGCAGCAGGTCGACACACGAATATGTCTATCTGTAATGCGTTAATCTGATTGGCTGCCATGGTCATGAGGTCTAATAATGTAAAATGTCGACTTTCTGGGAAATGCACATGGAAACGGATGACAAGACCAGTGTTGAACAGATTTTCGGAGGCTAATTTAGTCTCTACTCAAGGCTATCTTGAAGGACTGCAGACTAGAAATTATTGCTGACGTGTTTTTTTATCGGAAAGTTGGATACTTTGAACGTGTAGTAGACATAATAGTACTGTCGCATGTCCTTCGTCTTAGCCACATAACCGCCACAATCCGCTTCATGTCTATAACATTGAATGTTTAGTTTGATGATTGATAAACATATATTCACTGGTAGACGATTGCTTTCATGCTGTGTCAATACGACGTAAACTTATCCTTTCCTGTGTTTCTTTTTCCTTGCAAACGTATTCAATATACGGAAATAGCACGTGTGTATGCGTTTGCGTGAGCGGTGTGTAGCGTTAGACAGACAGTAGGCACGGCTCCTCCCTTATAAAACCAATTTTCTAGTGCACCCAGCTTTCTCCTCTTTCTAAATACAACAACCACATTTCAGAATTTGTATAACCACAGTTGTCACAGTTCTTCTGTAGCTGTAGTGTGATCTTACTTAATATTCATATAGATACAACATTGATTGTTGGTCTAGTTATCTAAAAATTCTTTTGATGACACCCAGAATGGTAGATATGTGTGTATTGAAATGGAGATTCTTATCAATTGGATTTGTAATCAGCAACTTTGTTTGTGATAGATTAGTTATTGTTGCAGTTGTTTCCACATGTATATTCGTAATAATCACAGTTATTGTTCATTCACATATTGATTAGTAATTTGCATAATTGTTAGTGCCAGGCATTACTGAACTGAAGGCTTTGCCAGATTTTAGTTTAACAGTTGCAAGGTTTGGAGTTTACAACTGTTGAAAAAGTTGGTTTGGTTCGAACCATTACTTTCTATGAGGGATTTTGTTGAGATTTGCTAAGCAGATGTTAACGTTTGAAGAACACTTTAGTTGCCACGTGATACGCACCTGTGAATAGAATGTCATCTGCTGACAGCAATGGGTCAAGTAAGTGTGTGTTGTTATTTCCAATTTTCGTGGGATTGTTTTTAATCCCACTTCAAAAGCTGGGTGACATTCACAAGATACTGACAATAAGTGTGGCTGTCACACTTGATACAACACGGCTACTCGTGCAATTAACTATACATATATGTCTGGAATGAGATTTCTTTTTTGAGGAAATATCTAAAAGGGGAACCTTTAAACTCTTGATTTTAAGAGGTGCAGAGCTTTTTTCTGATTTATGAAACCTCCTCTCAACTATTTACTTTGATTTCCTATTTTGGGGTTTCTGACGGTTGTAAAGTATCACAGTAACATGTGAATACAGTTCATACATCTCAAGAAGAGAGATGGGTTCTCATAATTTCGGAAGTGTAAATGATCAAGGCGAGTATCAACTGGCCGAAATCATGTCTGGTGAAACGACACCAACGATAACAGATATATGATTACTGATGTTGTCAATACAGGTCGGTGACAAATAAGCCTTGCCCCTGAAATAAGAAATGGCAAGATTCGAGACAATCAATTCTGTTTACGTTTAACATTGTGTAAATATACAGGTGCGCTCGCAGTTTTGGTAACCTGGGTCACTATAACCTCGTTAAAATGAATACTTTTATGAAGGCCTCACAGCAAAGCTTTCGAGTCTGTCAGCTACACTCTTCAAATTCGCAAATTACAGTACATACAGTAAACTTAAATCATGGTTTCACTGCTACCTATCAACTAGGTTACAGTCACAATTTGTCATCAAGACGTCCATACCAGTTCACCAATATTTTCTAAGCCCACTATTTATACTCATTTATGTGAAATCAATGTAAATCTATGAAGGTCTACATAAAATATACTGTGCTATTGTTGCTCGATGATGACAACTTGTGATGCCAAACACAGCCCTTGTTCAATTTAAGAAAACAGAAAATACCAATACCGTGACGTCCATGCCCGTTCACCAGTGTGTGCCACGCCAACTATTTACACTAATTTATATGAAATCAATATCAATCTGTTATGCTCTACATAAGATATCATATTGTATTGTTGTTTATTGATGACAACTTCTGATGCCCAACACAGCTCTTGTTCAGTTCAGAAAACACAAGAACTGCGTTTGGACAATCAAAGCTTGTCACCAAGACATCCATGCCAGTGCACCAGTGTGTGCCACGCCCACTATTTACACTAATTTATGTAAAATCAATATCAATCTGTAATGCTCTACATAAAATATCAAGTTGTATTGTTGATTGTTGATGACAATTTGTGATGCCTAACACAGCTCTTGTTCAGTTAAGAAAACACGAGAATTTCGTTTTGGACAATCAGAGCTTGTCACCAAGACGACTATGCCAGATCACCAGTATGTGCCACGCCCACTATTTACACTAATTTATGTAAAATCAATATCAATCTGTAATGCTCTACATAAAATATCAAGTTGTATTGTTGATTGTTGATGACAATTTGTGATGCCTAACACAGCTCTTGTTCAGTTAAGAAAACACGAGAATATCGTTTTGGACAATCAGAGCTTGTCACCAAGACGACTATGCCAGATCACCAGTATGTGCCACGCCCACTATTTACACTAATTTATGTTAAATTGTAATTAATCTATAATACTCTACATAAAATATCATGTTGTATTGTTGATTGGTGATGACAACTTGTGATGCCCAGCACTGCTCTTGTTCACTTCAGAAAACACAAGAATTGCGTATGGACAGTCAAAGCTTGTTACCAAGACATCCATGCCAGTGCACCTGTGTGTGCCACGCCCACTATTTACACTAATTTATGTGAAATCAATATCAATCTGTAATGCTCTACATAATACATCAAGTTGTATTGTTGATTTTTGATTACAAATTGTGATGCCTAGCACAGCTCTTGTTTAGTTAAGAAAACACAAGAATTGCGTTTGGACAATCAAAGCTTGTCACCAAGACGTCCTTACCTGTTCACCACTATGTTCTACGCCCAGTATTTACACTAATTTATGTGAAATCAATATCAATCTGTAATGCTCTACATAAAACATAAGGTTGTATTGTTGATTGTTGATGACAACTTGTGATGCCCAGCACAGCTCTTGTTCAGGTAAGAATACACAAGAATTGCGTTTGGACAATCAGAGCTTGTCACCAAGACGTCCGTACCAGTTCACCAGTGTTTGCCACGCCCACTATTTACACTATTTTATGTGAAATCAATATCAATCTGTAATGCTCTACATAAAACATCAGGTTGTATTGTTGATTGTCGATGACAACTTGTGATGCCCAGCACAGCTCTTGTTCAGTTAAGAGTACACAAGAATTGCGTTTGGACAATCAGAGCTTGTCACCTAGACGTCCGTACCAGTTCACCAGTGTTTGCCACGCCCACTATTTACACTAATTTATGTGAAATCAATATCAATCTGTAATGCTCTACATGAAATATCAAGTTGTATTGTTGATTTTTGATGACAAATTGTGATGCCTAGCACAGCTCTTGTTTAGTTAAGAAAACACAAGAATTGCGTTTGGACAATCACATCTTGTCACCAAGACGTCCGTGCCTGTTCACCACTATGTGCCACGCCCACTATTTACACTAATTTATGTGTAATCAATATCAATCTGTAATGCTCTACATGAAATATCAAGTTGTATTGTTGATTTTTGATTACAAATTGTGATGCCTAGCACAGCTCTTGTTTAGTTAAGAAAACACAAGAATTGCGTTTGGACATTCAAAGCTTGTCACCAAGACGTCCCTACCTGTTCACCACTATGTTCTACGCCCAGTATTTACACTAATTTATGTGAAATCAATATCAATCTGTAATGCTCTACATAAAACATAAGGTTGTATTGTTGATTGTTGATGACAACTTGTGATGCCCAGCACAGCTCTTGTTCAGTTAAGAATACACAAGAATTGCGTTTGGACAATCAAAGCTTGTCACCAACACGTCCGTACCAGTTCACCAGTGTTTGCCACGCCCACTATTTACACTAATTTATGTGAAATCAATTTCAATCTGTAATGCTCTACATGATATATCAAGTTGTATTGTTGATTGTTGATGACAACTTGTGATGCCCAGCACAGTTCTTGTTTAGTTAAGAAAACACAAGAATTGCGTTTTGGACAATCAGAGCTTGTCACCAAGACGTATATACCAGTTCACCAGTGTGTGCCACGCCCACTATTTACACTAATTTATGTGGAATCAATATCAATCTGTAATGTTCTACATGAAATATCAAGTTGTATTGTATACTGTTGATGACAACTTGTGATGCCCAGCACAGTTCTTGTTCAGTTAAGAAAACTCAAGAATTGCGTTTGGACAATCAGAGCTTGTCACCAAGACATCCATACCAATTCACTAGTGTTTGCCACGCCCACTGTTTACACTAATTTATGTGAAATCAATATATATCTGTAATGCTCTACATAAAATATCATGTTTTGTTGTTGATTGTTGATAACAACTTGCGGTGCCCAGTACAGCTCTTGTTTAGTTAAGAAAACACGAAAATTGCGTTTGCACAATCAAAGCTTGTCACCAAGACGTCCCTACCTGTTCACCACTATGTTCTCCGCCCTGTATTTACACTAATTTATGTGAAATCAATATCAATCTGTAATGCTCTACATAAAACATCAAGTTGTATTGTATACTGTTGATGACAACTTGTGATGCCCAGCACAGGTCTTGTTCTGTTAAGAATACACAAGAATTGCGTTTGGACAATCAGAGCTTGTCACCAAGACGTCCGTTCCAGTTCACCAGTGTTTGCCACGCCCACTATTTACACTAATTTATGTGAAATCAATTTCAATCTGTAATGCTCTACATGAAATATCAAGTTGTATTGTTGATTGTTGATGACAAATTGTGATGCCTAGCACAGTTCTTGTTCAGTTAAGAAAACACAAGAATTGCGTTTTGGACAATCAGAGCTTGTCACCAAAACGTATATACCAGTTCACCAGTGTGTGCCACGCCCACTATTTACACTAATTTATGTGGAATCAATATCAATCTGTAATGTTCTACATGAAATATCAAGTTGTATTGTATACTGTTGATGACAACTTGTGATGCCCAGCACAGTTCTTGTTCAGTTAAGAAAACTCAAGAATTGCGTTTGGACAATCAAAGCTTGCAACCAAGACGTCCCTACTTGATCACCACTATGTTCTACGCCCACTATTTACACTAATTTATGTGAAATCAATATCAATCTGTAATGCTCTACATAAAACATCAGGTTGTATTGTTGATTGTTGATGACAACTTGTGATGCCCAGCACAGCTCTTGTTCAGTTAAGAGTACACAAGACTTGCGTTTGGACAATCAGAGCTTGTCACCTAGACGTCCGTACCAGTTCGTCCGTGTGTGCCACGCCCACTGTTTACACTAATTTATGTGAAATCAATTTCAATCTGTAATGCTCTTCATAAAATATCATTTTATTTTTCTTTATTGATGACAATTTGTGATGCCTAACACAGCTCTTGTTCAGTTAAGAAAACTCAAGAATTGCGTTTGGACAATCAAAGCTTGTCACCAAGACGTCCCTACCTGTTCACCACTATGTTCTACGCCCTGTATTTACACTAATTTATGTGAAATCAATATCAATCTGTAATGCTCTACATAAAATATCATGTTGTGTTGTTATTTGTTGATGACAACTTGTGATGCCCAACACAGCTCTTGTAAAGTTACGAAAACACATGAATTTCATTTTGGACAATCAGAGCTTGTCACCAAGACGACTATGCCAGTTCACCAGTATGTGCCACGCCCACTATTTACACTAATTTATGTTAAATTGTAATTAATCTATAATACTCTACATAAAATATCATGTTGTATTGTTGATTGGTGATGACAACTTGTGATGCCCAGCACAGCTCTTGTTCAGTAAGAGAAACACAAGAATTGCGTTTGGACAATCAGAACTTGTCACCAAGACGTCCGTACCAGTTCACCAGTGTGTGCCACGCCCACTATTTACACTAATTTATGTGAAATAAGTATCAATCTGTAATGCTCTACATGAAATATCAAGTTGTATTGTTGATTGTTGATAACAACTTGTGATGCCTAGCACAGCTCTTGTTTAGTTAAGAAAACACAAGAATTGCGTTTGGACAATCAAAGCTTGTCACCAAGACGTCCCTACCTGTTCACCACTATGTTCTCCGCCCTGTATTTACACTAATTTATGTGAAATCAATATCAATCTGTAAGGCTCTACATAAAACATCAGGTTGTATTGTTGATTGTTGATGACAACTTGTGATGCCCAGCACAGCTCTTGTTCAGTTAAGAGTACACAAGAATTGCGTTTGGACAATCAGAGCTTGTCACCAAGACGTATATACCAGTTCACCAGTGTGTGCCACGACCACTATTTACACTAATTTATGTGGAATCAATATCAATCTGTAATGTTCTACATGAAATATCAAGTTGTATTGTATACTGTTGATGACAACTTGTGATGCCCAGCACAGGTCTTGTTCTGTTAAGAATACACAAGAATTGCGTTTGGACAATCAGAGCTTGTCACCAAGACGTCCGTTCCAGTTCACCAGTGTTTGCCACGCCCACTATTTACACTAATTTATGTGAAATCAATTTCAATCAGTAATGCTCTACATGAAATATCAAGTTGTATTGTTGATTGTTGATGACAAATTGTGATGCCTAGCACAGTTCTTGTTCAGTTAAGAAAACACAAGAATTGCGTTTTGGACAATCAGAGCTTGTCACCAAGACGTATATACCAGTTCACCAGTGTGTGCCACGCCCACTATTTACACTAATTTATGTGGAATCAATATCAATCTGTAATGTTCTACATGAAATATCAAGTTGTATTGTATACTGTTGATGACAACTTGTGATGCCCAGCACAGTTCTTGTTCAGTTAAGAAAACTCAAGAATTGCGTTTGGACAATCAAAGCTTGCAACCAAGACGTCCCTACTTGTTCACCACTATGTTCTACGCCCACTATTTACACTAATTTATGTGAAATCAATATCAATCTGTAATGCTCTACATAAAACATCAGGTTGTATTGTTGATTGTTGATGACAACTTGTGATGCCCAGCACAGCTCTTGTTCAGTTAAGAGTACACAAGACTTGCGTTTGGACAATCAGAGCTTGTCACCTAGACGTCCGTACCAGTTCGTCCGTGTGTGCCACGCCCACTGTTTACACTAATTTATGTGAAATCAATTTCAATCTGTAATGCTCTTCATAAAATATCATTTTATTTTTCTTTATTGATGACAATTTGTGATGCCTAACACAGCTCTTGTTCAGTTAAGAAAACACAAGAATTGCGTTTGGACAATCAGAGCTTGTCACCAAGACGTCCCTACCTGTTCACCACTATGTTCTACGCCCTGTATTTACACTAATTTATGTGAAATCAATATCAATCTGTAATGCTCTACATAAAATATCAGGTTGTATTGTTGATTGTTGATGACAACTTGTGATGCCCAGCACAGCTCTTGTTCAGTTACGAATGCACAACAATTGCATTTGGACAATCACAGCTTGTCACCAAGACGTCCGTGCCTATTCACCACTATGTGCCACGACCACTATTTACACTAATTTATGTGAAATCAATATCAATCTGTAATGCTCTACATGAAATATCAAGTTGTATTGTTGATTTTCAATGACAAATTGTGATGCCTAGCACAGCTCTTGTTCAGTTAAGAAAACTCAAGAATTGCGTTTGGACAATCAAAGCTTGTCACCAAGACGTCCCTACCTGTTCACCACTATGTTCTACGCCCTGTATTTACACTAATTTATGTGAAATCAATATCAATCTGTAATGCTCTACATAAAATATCATGTTGTGTTGTTATTTGTTGATGACAACTTGTGATGCCCAACACAGCTCTTGTAAAGTTACGAAAACACATGAATTTCATTTTGGACAATCAGAGCTTGTCACCAAGACGACTATGCCAGTTCACCAGTATGTGCCACGCCCACTATTTACACTAATTTATGTTAAATTGTAATTAATCTATAATACTCTACATAAAATATCATGTTGTATTGTTGATTGGTGATGACAACTTGTGATGCCCAGCACAGCTCTTGTTCAGTAAGAGAAACACAAGAATTGCGTTTGGACAATCAGAACTTGTCACCAAGACGTCCGTACCAGTTCACCAGTGTGTGCCACGCCCACTATTTACACTAATTTATGTGAAATAAGTATCAATCTGTAATGCTCTACATGAAATATCAAGTTGTATTGTTGATTGTTGATAACAACTTGTGATGCCTAGCACAGCTCTTGTTTAGTTAAGAAAACACAAGAATTGCGTTTGGACAATCAAAGCTTGTCACCAAGACGTCCCTACCTGTTCACCACTATGTTCTACGCCCTGTATTTACACTAATTTATGTGAAATCAATATCAATCTGTAATGCTCTACATAAAACATCAGGTTGTATTGTTGATTGTTGATGACAACTTGTGATGCCCAGCACAGCTCTTGTTCAGTTAAGAGTACACAAGAATTGCGTTTGGACAATCAGAGCTTGTCACCTAGACGTCCGTACCAGTTCACCAGTGTTTGCCACGCCCACTATTTGCACTAATTTATGTGAAATCAATATCAATCTGTAATGCTCTACATGAAATATCAAGTCGTATTGTTGATTTTTGATTACAAATTGTGATGCCTAGCACAGCTGTTGTTTAGTTAAGAAAACACAAGAATTGCGTTTGGACAATCAGAGCTTGTCACCAAGACGTCCATACCAGTTCACCAATGTGTGCCACGCCCACTATTTACACTAATTTATGTGGAATCAATATCAATCTGTAATGCTCTACATGAAATATCAAGTTGTATTGTATATTGTTGATGACAAATTGTGATGCCCAGCACAGCTCTTGTTCAGTTAAGAGTACACAAGAATTGCGTTTGGACAATCAGAGCTTATCACCAAGACGTCCATACCAGTTCACCAATGTGTGCCACGCCCACTATTTACACTAATTTATGTGAAATCAGTATCAATCTGTAATGCTCTACATAACATCAAGTTGTATTGTTGATTGTTGATGACAACTTGTGATGCCCAGCACAGCTTTTGTTTAGTTAAGAAAACAAAAGAATTGCGTTTGGACAATCAGAGCTTATCACCAAGACGTCCATACCAGTTCACCAATGTGTGCCACGCCCACTATTTACACTAATTTATGTGAAATCTATATCAATCTGTAATACTCTACATAAAATATCAAGTTGTATTGTTGATCGTTGATGACAACTTGTGATGCCCAGCACAGCTCTTGTCCAGTTAAGAAAACACAAGAATTGCGTTTGGACAATCACAGCTTGTCACCAAGACGTCCGTGCCTGTTCACCACTATGTGCCACGCACACTATTTACACTAATTTATGTGGAATCAATATCAATCTGTAATGCTCTACATGAAATATCAAGTTGTATTGTTGATTTTTGATTACAAATTGTGATGCCTAACACAGCTCTTGTTTAGTTAAGAAAACACAAGAATTGCGTTTGGACAATCAGAGCTTGTCACCAAGACGTCCATACCAGTTCACCAATGTGTGCCACGCCCACTATTTACACTAATTTATGTGGAATCAATATCAATCTGTAATGCTCTACATAAAATATCAAGTTGTATTGTATATTGTTGATGACAACGTGTGATGCCCAGCACAGCTCTTGTTCAGTTAAGAAAACACAAGAATTGCGTTTGGACAATCAAAGCTTGTCACCAAGATGTCCCTACCTGTTCACCACTATGTTCTACGCCCAGTATTTACACTAATTTATGTGAAATCAGTATCAATCTGTAATGCTCTACATAACATATCAAGTTGTATTGTTGATTGTTGATGACAACTTGTGATGCCCAGCACAGCTCTTGTTCAGTTAAGAAAACACAAGAATTGCGTTTGGACAATCAAAGCTTGTCACCAAGATGTCCCTACCTGTTCACCACTATGTTCTACGCCCAGTATTTACACTAATTTATGTGAAATCAGTATCAATCTGTAATGCTCTACATAACATATCAAGTTGTATTGTTGATTGTTGATGACAACCTGTGATGCCCAGCACAGATTTTGTTTAGTTAAGAAAACAAAAGAATTGCGTTTGGACAATCAGAGCTTGTCACCAAGACGTCCATACCAGTTCACCAATGTGTGCCACGCCCACTATTTACACTAATTTATGTGGAATCAATATCAATCTGTAATGCTCTACATGAAATATCAAGTTGTATTGTATATTGTTGATGACAACGTGTGATGCCCAGCACAGCTCTTGTTCAGTTAAGAAAACACAAGAATTGCGTTTGGACAATCAAAGCTTGTCACCAAGATGTCCCTACCTGTTCACCACTATGTTCTACGCCCAGTATTTACACTAATTTATGTGAAATCAGTATCAATCTGTAATGCTCTACATAACATATCAAGTTGTATTGTTGATTGTTGATGACAACTTGTGATGCCCAGCACAGCTCTTGTTCAGTTAAGAAAACACAAGAATTGCGTTTGGACAATCAAAGCTTGTCACCAAGATGTCCCTACCTGTTCACCACTATGTTCTACGCCCAGTATTTACACTAATTTATGTGAAATCAGTATCAATCTGTAATGCTCTACATAACATATCAAGTTGTATTGTTGATTGTTGATGACAACCTGTGATGCCCAGCACAGATTTTGTTTAGTTAAGAAAACAAAAGAATTGCGTTTGGACAATCACAGCTTGTCACCAAGACGTCCATACCAGTTGACCAGTATGTGCCACGCCCACTATTTACCCAAATTTATGTGAAATCTATATCAATCTGTAATACTCTACATAAAATATCAAGTTGTATTGTTGATTTTTGATGACAAATTGTGATGCCTAGCACAGCTCTTGTTTAGTTAAGAAAACACAAGAATTGCGTTTGGACAATCAGAGCTTGTTACCAAGACATCCATACCAGTTCACCAGTGTATGCCACGCCCACTATTTACACTAATTTATATGGAATCAATATCAATCTGTAATACTCAACATGAAATATCAAGTTGTGTTGTGCATTGTTGATGAAAACTTGTGACGCCCAGCACAGCTCTTGTTCAGTTATGAAAACTCAAGAATTGCGTTTGGACAATCACAGCTTGTCACCAAGATGTCCCTACCTGTTCACCACTATGTTCTACGCCCAGTATTTACACTAATTTATGTGAAATCAGTATCAATCTGTAATGCACTACATAACATATCAAGTTGTATTGTTGATTGTTGATGACAACTTGTGATGCCCAGCACAGCTTATGTTTAGTTAAGAAAACAAAAGAATTGCGTTTGGACAATCACAGCTTGTCACCAAGACGTCCGTGCCTGTTCACCACTATGTGCCACGCCCACTATTTACACTAATTTATGTGGAATCAATATCAATCTGTAATGCTCTACATAAAATATCAAGTTGTATTGTTGATTATTGATGACAATTTGTGATGCCCAGCACAGCTCTTGTTTAGTCAAGAAAACACACGAATTGCGTTTGGACAATCAAAGCTTGTCACCAAGACGCCATACCAGTTCACCCGTGTGTGCCACGACCACTATTTACACTAATTTATGTGAAATCAATATCAATCTGTAATGCTCTACATAAAACATCAGGTCGTATTGTTGTTTGTTGATGACAACTTGTGATGCCCAGCACAGCTCTTGTTCAGTTAAGAATACACAAGAATTGCATTTGGACAATCAGAACTTGTCACCGAGACGTACGTACCAGTTCACCAGTGTTTGCCACGCCCACTATTTACACTAATTTATGTGAAATCAATATCAATCTGTAATGCTCTACACGAAATATCAAGTTGTATTGTATATTGTTGATGACAACTTGTGATGCCTAGCACAGCTCTTGTTCAGTTAAGAAAACACAAGAATTGCGTCTGGACAATCAAAGCTTGTCACCAAGAGGCCCCTACCTGTTCACCACTATGTTCTACGCCCAGTATTTACACTAATTTTTGTGAAATCAGTATCAATCTGTAATGCTCTGCATAAAATATCAAGTTGTATTGTTGATTGTTGATGACAACTTGTGATGCCCAGCACAGCTTTTGTTTAGTTAAGAAAACACAAGAATTGCGTTTGGACAATCACAGCTTGTCACGAAGACGTCCATACCAGTAGACCAGTGTGTGCCACGCCCAATATTTTCGCTAATTTATGTGGAATCAATATTAATCTGTAATGCTCTACATAAAATATCAAGTTGTATTGTTGATTGTTGATGACAACTTGTGATGCCCAGCACAGCTCTTGTTTAGTTAAGAAAACACAAGAATTGCGTTTGGACAATCAGAGCTTGTCACCAAGACGTCCATACCAGATGAACAGTGTGTGCCACGCCCACTATTTACACTAATTTATGTGAAATCAATATCAATCTGTAATGCTCTACATGAAATATCAAGTTGTATTGTTGATTTTTGATGACAAATTGTGATGCCTAGCACAGCTCTTGTTTAGTTATGAAAACACAAGAATTGCGTTTGGACAATCACATCTTGTCACCAAGACGTCCGTGCCTGTTCACCACTATGTGCCACGCCCACTCTTTACACTAATTTATGTGGAATCAATATCAATCTGTAATGCTCTACATAAAATATCAAGTTGTATTGTTGATTGTTGATGACAACTTGTGATACCCAGCACAGCTCTTGTTCAGTTAAGAAAACACAAGAATTGCGTCTGGACAATCAAAGCTTATCACCAAGTCGCCCCTACCTGTTCACTACTATGTTCTACGCCCAGTATTTACACTAATTTATGTGAATCAATATCAATCTGTAATGCTCTACATAAAACATCAAGTTGTATTGTTGATTGTTGAAGACAACTTGTGATGCCCAGCACAGCTCTTGTTTAGTTAAGAAAACACAAGAATTGCGTTTGGACAATCAAAGCTTGTCACCCAGACGCCATACCAGTTCACCCGTGTGTGCCACGACCAATATTTACACTAATTTATGTGAAATCAATATCAATCTGTAATGCTCTACATGAAATATCAAGTTGTATTGTTGATTTTTGATGACAAATTGTGATGCCTAGCACAGCTCTTGTTTAGTTAAGAAAACACAAGAATTGCGTTTGGACAATCAGAGCTTGTTACCAAGACATCCATACCAGTTCACCAGTGTATGCCACGCCCACTATTTACACTAATTTATGTGAAATCTATATCAATCTGTAATACTCTACATAAAATATCAAGTTGTATTGTTGATCGTTGATGACAACTTGTGATGCCCAGCACAGCTCTTGTCCAGTTAAGAAAACACAAGAATTGCGTTTGGACAATCACAGCTTGTCACCAAGACGTCCGTGCCTGTTCACCACTATGTGCCACGCCCACTATTTACACTAATTTATGTGGAATCAATATCAATCTGTAATGCTCTACATGAAATATCAAGTTGTATTGTTGATTTTTGATTACAAATTGTGATGCCTAACACAGCTCTTGTTTAGTTAAGAAAACACAAGAATTGCGTTTGGACAATCAGAGCTTGTCACCAAGACGTCCATACCAGTTCACCAATGTGTGCCACGCCCACTATTTACACTAATTTATGTGGAATCAATATCAATCTGTAATGCTCTACATGAAATATCAAGTTGTATTGTATATTGTTGATGACAACGTGTGATGCCCAGCACAGCTCTTGTTCAGTTAAGAAAACACAAGAATTGCGTTTGGACAATCAAAGCTTGTCACCAAGATGTCCCTACCTGTTCACCACTATGTTCTACGCCCAGTATTTACACTAATTTATGTGAAATCAGTATCAATCTGTAATGCTCTACATAACATATCAAGTTGTATTGTTGATTGTTGATGACAACTTGTGATGCCCAGCACAGCTCTTGTTCAGTTAAGAAAACACAAGAATTGCGTTTGGACAATCAAAGCTTGTCACCAAGATGTCCCTACCTGTTCACCACTATGTTCTACGCCCAGTATTTACACTAATTTATGTGAAATCAGTATCAATCTGTAATGCTCTACATAACATATCAAGATGTATTGTTGATTGTTGATGACAACCTGTGATGCCCAGCACAGATTTTGTTTAGCTAAGAAAACAAAAGAATTGCGTTTGGACAATCACAGCTTGTCACCAAGACGTCCATACCAGTTGACCAGTATGTGCCACGCCCACTATTTACCCAAATTTATGTGAAATCTATATCAATCTGTAATACTCTACATAAAATATCAAGTTGTATTGTTGATTTTTGATGACAAATTGTGATGCCTAGCACAGCTCTTGTTTAGTTAAGAAAACACAAGAATTGCGTTTGGATAATCAGAGCTTGTTACCAAGACATCCATACCAGTTCACCAGTGTATGCCACGCCCACTATTTACACTAATTTATATGGAATCAATATCAATCTGTAATACTCAACATGAAATATCAAGTTGTGTTGTGCATTGTTGATGAAAACTTGTGACGCCCAGCACAGCTCTTGTTCAGTTATGAAAACTCAAGAATTGCGTTTGGACAATCACAGCTTGTCACCAAGATGTCCCTACCTGTTCACCACTATGTTCTACGCCCAGTATTTACACTAATTTATGTGAAATCAGTATCAATCTGTAATGCACTACATAACATATCAAGTTGTATTGTTGATTGTTGATGACAACTTGTGATGCCCAGCACAGCTTTTGTTTAGTTAAGAAAACAAAAGAATTGCGTTTGGACAATCACAGCTTGTCACCAAGACGTCCGTGCCTGTTCACTACTATGTTCTACGCCCAGTATTTACACTAATTTATGTGAATCTTTATCAATCTGTAATGCTCTACATAAAACATCAAGTTGTATTGTTGATTGTTGAAGACAACTTGTGATGCCCAGCACAGCTCTTGTTTAGTTAAGAAAACACAAGAATTGCGTTTGGACAATCAAAGCTTGTCACCCAGACGCCATACCAGTTCACCCGTGTGTGCCACGACCAATATTTACACTAATTTATGTGAAATCAATATCAATCTGTAATGCTCTACATGAAATATCAAGTTGTATTGTTGATTTTTGATGACAAATTGTGATGCCTAGCACAGCTCTTGTTTAGTTAAGAAAACACAAGAATTGCGTTTGGACAATCAGAGCTTGTTACCAAGACATCCATACCAGTTCACCAGTGTATGCCACGCCCACTATTTACACTAATTTATGTGAAATCTATATCAATCTGTAATACTCTACATAAAATATCAAGTTGTATTGTTGATCGTTGATGACAACTTGTGATGCCCAGCACAGCTCTTGTCCAGTTAAGAAAACACAAGAATTGCGTTTGGACAATCACAGCTTGTCACCAAGACGTCCGTGCCTGTTCACCACTATGTGCCACGCCCACTATTTACACTAATTTATGTGGAATCAATATCAATCTGTAATGCTCTACATGAAATATCAAGTTGTATTGTTGATTTTTGATTACAAATTGTGATGCCTAACACAGCTCTTGTTTAGTTAAGAAAACACAAGAATTGCGTTTGGACAATCAGAGCTTGTCACCAAGACGTCCATACCAGTTCACCAATGTGTGCCACGCCCACTATTTACACTAATTTATGTGGAATCAATATCAATCTGTAATGCTCTACATGAAATATCAAGTTGTATTGTATATTGTTGATGACAACGTGTGATGCCCAGCACAGCTCTTGTTCAGTTAAGAAAACACAAGAATTGCGTTTGGACAATCAAAGCTTGTCACCAAGATGTCCCTACCTGTTCACCACTATGTTCTACGCCCAGTATTTACACTAATTTATGTGAAATCAGTATCAATCTGTAATGCTCTACATAACATATCAAGTTGTATTGTTGATTGTTGATGACAACTTGTGATGCCCAGCACAGCTCTTGTTCAGTTAAGAAAACACAAGAATTGCGTTTGGACAATCAAAGCTTGTCACCAAGATGTCCCTACCTGTTCACCACTATGTTCTACGCCCAGTATTTACACTAATTTATGTGAAATCAGTATCAATCTGTAATGCTCTACATAACATATCAAGTTGTATTGTTGATTGTTGATGACAACCTGTGATGCCCAGCACAGATTTTGTTTAGCTAAGAAAACAAAAGAATTGCGTTTGGACAATCACAGCTTGTCACCAAGACGTCCATACCAGTTGACCAGTATGTGCCACGCCCACTATTTACCCAAATTTATGTGAAATCTATATCAATCTGTAATACTCTACATAAAATATCAAGTTGTATTGTTGATTTTTGATGACAAATTGTGATGCCTAGCACAGCTCTTGTTTAGTTAAGAAAACACAAGAATTGCGTTTGGATAATCAGAGCTTGTTACCAAGACATCCATACCAGTTCACCAGTGTATGCCACGCCCACTATTTACACTAATTTATATAGAATCAATATCAATCTGTAATCCTCAACATGAAATATCAAGTTGTGTTGTGCATTGTTGATGAAAACTTGTGACGCCCAGCACAGCTCTTGTTCAGTTATGAAAACTCAAGAATTGCGTTTGGACAATCACAGCTTGTCACCAAGATGTCCCTACCTGTTCACCACTATGTTCTACGCCCAGTATTTACACTAATTTATGTGAAATCAGTATCAATCTGTAATGCACTACATAACATATCAAGTTGTATTGTTGATTGTTGATGACAACTTGTGATGCCCAGCACAGCTTTTGTTTAGTTAAGAAAACAAAAGAATTGCGTTTGGACAATCACAGCTTGTCACCAAGACGTCCGTGCCTGTTCGCCACTATGTGCCACGCCCACTATTTACACTAATTTATGTGGAATCAATATCAATCTGTAATGCTCTACATAAAACATCAGGTCGTATTGTTGTTTGTTGATGACAACTTGTGATGCCCAGCACAGCTCTTGTTCAGTTAAGAATACACAAGAATTGCATTTGGACAATCAGAACTTGTCACCGAGACGTACGTACCAGTTCACCAGTGTTTGCCACGCCCACTATTTACACTAATTTATGTGAAATCAATATCAATCTGTAATACTCTACATGAAATATCAAGTTGTATTGTTGATGACAAATTGTGATGCCTAGCACAGCTCTTGTTTAGTTAAGAAAACACAAGAATTGCGTTTGGACAATCAGAGCTTGTCACCAAGACGTCCATACCAGTTCACCAATGTGTGCCACGCCCAGTATTTACACTAATTTATGTGGAATCAATATCAATCTGTAATGCTCTACATGAAATATCAAGTTGTATTGTATATTGTTGATGACAACTTGTGATGCCCAGCACAGCTCTTGTTTAGTTAAGAAAACACAATAATTGCTCTTGGGCAATCAGAACTTGTCACCAAGACGTCCGTACCAGTTGACCAGTGTGTGCCACGCCCACTATTTACACTAATTTATGTGAAATAAGTATCAATCTGTAATGCTCTACATAAAATATCAAGTTGTATTGTTGATTGTTGATGACAACTTGTGATGCCTAGCACAGCTATTGTTTAGTTAAGAAAACACAAGAATTGCGTTTGGACAATCAGAGCTTGTCACCAAGACGTCCATACCAGATGAACAGTGTGTGCCACGCCCACTATTTACACTAATTTATGTGGAATCAATAGCAATCTGTAATGCTCTACATAAAACATCAGGTTGTATTGTTGATTGTTGATGACAACTTGTGATGCCCAGCACAGCTCTTGTTCAGTTAAGAAAACACAAGAATTGCGTCTGGACAATCAAAGCTTGTCACCAAGACGTCCATACTAGTTCACCAGTGTGTGCCACGCCCACTATTTACACTAATTTATGTGAAATCAATATCAATCTGTAATGCTCTACATAAAATATCAAGTTGTATTGTTGACTGTTGATGACAACTTGTGATGCCCAGCACAACTCTTGTTCAGTTAAGAAAACACAAGAATTGCGTTTGGACAATCAAAGCTTGTCACCAAGACGTCCCTACCTGTTCACCACTATGTGCCACGCCCAGTATTTACACTAATTTATTTGAAATCAGTATCAATCTGTAATGCTCTAAATAAAATATCATGTTGTATTCTTGATTGTTGATGACAACTTGTGATGCCCAGCACAGCTTTTGTTTAGTTAAGAAAACACAAGAATTGCGTTTGGACAATCACAGCTTGTCACCAACACGTTCGTACCAGTTGACCAGTGTGTGATACGCCCACTATTTTCGCTAATTTATGTGGAATCAATATCAATCTTTAATGCTCTACATAAAATATCAAGTTGTATTGTTGATTGTTGATGACAACTTGGGATGCCCAGCAGAGCTCTTGTTTAGTTAAGAAAACACAAGAATTGCGTTTGGACAATCAAAGCTTGTCACCAAGACGCCATACCAGTTCACCTGTGTGTGCCACGACCACTATTTACACTAATTTATGTGAAATCAATATCAATCTGTAATACTCTACATGAAATATCAAGTTGTATTGTTGATTTTTGATGACAAATTGTGATGCCTAGCACAGCTCTTGTTTAGTTAAGAAAACACAAGAATTGCGTTTGGACAATCAGAGCTTGTCACCAAGACGTTCATACCAGTTCACCCGTGTGTGCCACGACCACTATTTACACTAATTTATGTGGAATCAATATCAATCTGTAATGCTCTACATGAAATATCAAGTTGTATTGTTGACTACTGATGACAACTTGTGACGCCAAGCACATCTCTTGTTCAGTTAAGAAAACACAATAATTGCGTTTGGACAATCAAAGCTTGTCACCAAGACGTCCATACCAGTTCACCAGTGTGTGCCACGCCCATTATTTACACTAATTTATGTGGAATCAATATCAGTCTGTAATGCTCTACATGAAATATCAAGTTGCATTGTATATTGTTGATGACAACTTGTGATGCCCAGCACAGCTCTTGTTCAGTTAAGAATACACAAGAATTGCATTTGGACAATCAGAACTTGTCACCGAGACGTACGTACCAGTTCACCAGTGTTTGCCACGCCCACTATTTACACTAATTTATGTGAAATCAATATCAATCTGTAATACTCTACATGAAATATCAAGTTGTATTGTTGATGACAAATTGTGATGCCTAGCACAGCTCTTGTTTAGTTAAGAAAACACAAGAATTGCGTTTGGACAATCAGAGCTTGTCACCAAGACGTCCATACCAGTTCACCAATGTGTGCCACGCCCACTATTTACACTAATTTATGTGGAATCAATATCAATCTGTAATGCTCTACATGAAATATCAAGTTGTATTGTATATTGTTGATGACAACTTGTGATGCCCAGCACAGCTCTTGTTCAGTTAAGAAAACACAATAATTGCTCTTGGGCAATCAGAACTTGTCACCAAGACGTCCGTACCAGTTGACCAGTGTGTGCCACGCCCACTATTTACACTAATTTATGTGAAATAAGTATCAATCTGTAATGCTCTACATAAAATATCAAGTTGTATTGTTGATTGTTGATGACAACTTGTGATGCCTAGCACAGCTATTGTTTAGTTAAGAAAACACAAGAATTGCGTTTGGACAATCAGAGCTTGTCACCAAGACGTCCATACCAGATGAACAGTGTGTGCCACGCCCACTATTTACACTAATTTATGTGGAATCAATAGCAATCTGTAATGCTCTACATAAAACATCAGGTTGTATTGTTGATTGTTGATGACAACTTGTGATGCCCAGCACAGCTCTTGTTCAGTTAAGAAAACACAAGAATTGCGTCTGGACAATCAAAGCTTGTCACCAAGACGTCCATACTAGTTCACCAGTGTGTGCCACGCCCACTATTTACACTAATTTATGTGAAATCAATATCAATCTGTAATGCTCTACATAAAATATCAAGTTGTATTGTTGACTGTTGATGACAACTTGTGATGCCCAGCACAACTCTTGTTCAGTTAAGAAAACACAAGAATTGCGTTTGGACAATCAAAGCTTGTCACCAAGACGTCCCTACCTGTTCACCACTATGTGCCACGCCCAGTATTTACACTAATTTATTTGAAATCAGTATCAATCTGTAATGCTCTAAATAAAATATCATGTTGTATTCTTGATTGTTGATGACAACTTGTGATGCCCAGCACAGCTTTTGTTTAGTTAAGAAAACACAAGAATTGCGTTTGGACAATCACAGCTTGTCACCAACACGTTCGTACCAGTTGACCAGTGTGTGATACGCCCACTATTTTCGCTAATTTATGTGGAATCAATATCAATCTGTAATGCTCTACATAAAATATCAAGTTGTATTGTTGATTGTTGATGACAACTTGGGATGCCCAGCAGAGCTCTTGTTTAGTTAAGAAAACACAAGAATTGCGTTTGGACAATCAAAGCTTGTCACCAAGACGCCATACCAGTTCACCTGTGTGTGCCACGACCACTATTTACACTAATTTATGTGAAATCAATATCAATCTGTAATACTCTACATGAAATATCAAGTTGTATTGTTGATTTTTGATGACAAATTGTGATGCCTAGCACAGCTCTTGTTTAGTTAAGAAAACACAAGAATTGCGTTTGGACAATCAGAGCTTGTCACCAAGACGTTCATACCAGTTCACCCGTGTGTGCCACGACCACTATTTACACTAATTTATGTGGAATCAATATCAATCTGTAATGCTCTACATGAAATATCAAGTTGTATTGTTGACTACTGATGACAACTTGTGACTCCAAGCACATCTCTTGTTCAGTTAAGAAAACACAATAATTGCGTTTGGACAATCAAAGCTTGTCACCAAGACGTCCATACCAGTTCACCAGTGTGTGCCACGCCCATTATTTACACTAATTTATGTGGAATCAATATCAATCTGTAATGCTCTACATGAAATATCAAGTTGCATTGTATATTGTTGATGACAACGTGTGTTGCCCAGCACAGCTCTTGTTCAGTTAAGATAACACAACAATTGCGTCTGGACAATCAGAGCTTGTCACCAAGACGTTCGTTCCAGTTCACCAGTGTTTGCCACGCCCACTATTTACACTAATTTATGTGAAATCAATTTCAATCTGTAATGCTCTACATGAAATATCAAGTTGTAGTGTTGATTGTTGATGACAAATTGTGATGCCTAGCACAGTTCTTGTTTAGTTAAGAAAACACAAGAATTGCGTTTTGGACAATCAGAGCTTGTCACCAAGACGTATATACCAGTTCACCAGTGTGTGCCACGACCACTATTTACACTAGTTTATGTGAAATCAATATCAATCTGTAATGCTCTACATGAAATATCAAGTTGTATTGTTGATTTTTGATGACAAATTGTGATGCCTAGCACAGCTCTTGTTTAGTTAAGAAAACACAAGAATTGCGTTTGGACAATCAGAGCTTGTCACCAAGACGTCCATACCAGTTCACCAGTGTGTGCCCCGCCCACTATTTACACTAATTTATGTGGAATCAATATCAATCTGTAATGCTCTACATGAAATATCAAGTTGTATTGTATATTGTCGATGACAACTTGTGATGCCTAGCACAGCTCTTGTTCAGTTAAGAAAACACAAGAATTGCGTCTGGACAATCAAAGCTTGTCACCAAGAGGCCCCTATCTGTTCACCACTATGTTCTACGCCCAGTATTTACACTAATTTTTGTGAAATCAGTATCAATCTGTAATGCTCTGCATAAAATATCAAGTTGTATTGTTGATTGTTGATGACAACTTGTGATGCCCAGCACAGCTTTTGTTTAGTTAAGAAAACACAAGAATTGCGTTTGGACAATCACAACTTGTCACGAAGACGTCCATACCAGTAGACCAGTGTGTGCCACGCCCAATATTTTCGCTTATTTATGTGGAATCAATATTAATCTGTAATGCTCTACATAAAATATCAAGTTGTATTGTTGATTGTTGATGACAACTTGTGATGCCCAGCACAGCTCTTGTTTAGTTAAGAAAACACAAGAATTGTGTTTGGACAATCAGAGCTTGTCACCAAGACGTCCATACCAGATGAACAGTGTGTGCCACGCCCACTATTTACACTAATTTATGTGAAATCAATATCAATCTGTAATGCTCTACATGAAATATCAAGTTGTATTGTTGATTTTTGATGACAAATTGTGATGCCTAGCACAGCTCTTGTTTAGTTAAGAAAACACAAGAATTGCGTTTGGACAATCACATCTTGTCACCAAGACGTCCGTGCCTGTTCACCACTATGTGCCACGCCCACTATTTACACTAATTTATGTGGAATCAATATCAATCTGTAATGCTCTACATAAAATATCAAGTTGTATTGTTGATTGTTGATGACAACTTGTGATACCCAGCACAGCTCTTGTTTAGTTAAGAAAACTCAAGAATTGCGTTTGGACAATCAAAGCTTGTCACCAAGACGTCCCTACCTGTTCACCACTATGTGCCACGCCCAGTATTTACACTAATTTATGTGAAATCAGTATCAATCTGTAATGCTCTCAATAAAATATCAAGTTGTATTGTTGATTTTTGATGACAAATTGTGATGCCTAGCACAGCTCTTGTTTAGTTAAGAAAACACAAGAATTGCATTTGGACAATCAGAGCTTGTCACCAAGACATCCATACCAGTTCACCAGTGTGTGCCACGCCCACTATTTACACTAATTTATGTGGAATCAATATCAATCTGTAATGCTCTACATGAAATATCAAGTTTTATTGTATATTGTTGATGACAACGTGTGATGCCCAGCACAGCTCTTGTTCAGTTAAGAAAACACAAGAATTGCATTTGGACAATCAAAGCTTGTCACCAAGACGTCCATACCAGTTCACCAGTGTGTGCCACGCCCACTATTTACACTAATTTATGTGGAATCAATATCAATCTGTAATGCACTACATAACATATCAAGTTGTATTGTATATTGTTGATGACAACGTGTGTTGCCCAGCACAGCTCTTGTTCAGTTAAGATAACACAAGAATTGCGTCTGGACAATCAGAGCTTGTCACCAAGACGTTCGTTCCAGTTCACCAGTGTTTGCCACGCCCACTATTTACACTAATTTATGTGAAATCAATTTCAATCTGTAATGCTCTACATGAAATATCAAGTTGTAGTGTTGATTGTTGATGACAAATTGTGATGCCTAGCACAGCTCTTGTTTAGTTAAGAAAACACAAGAATTGCGTTTTGGACAATCAGAGCTTGTCACCAAGACGTATATACCAGTTCACCAGTGTGCCACGACCACTATTTACACTAATTTATGTGAAATCAATATCAATCTGTAATGCTCTACATGAAATATCAAGTTGTATTGTTGATTTTTGATGACAAATTGTGATGCCTAGCACAGCTCTTGTTTAGTTAAGAAAACACAAGAATTGCGTTTGGACAATCAGAGCTTGTCACCAAGACGTCCATACCAGTTCACCAGTGTGTGCCCCGCCCACTATTTACACTAATTTATGTGAAATCAATATCAATCTGTAATGCTCTACATGAAATATCAAGTTGTATTGTATATTGTTGATGACAACTTGTGATGCCTAGCACAGCTCTTGTTCAGTTAAGAAAACACAAGAATTGCGTCTGGACAATCAAAGCTTGTCACCAAGAGGCCCCTATCTGTTCACCACTATGTTCTACGCCCAGTATTTACACTAATTTTTGTGAAATCAGTATCAATCTGTAATGCTCTGCATAAAATATCAAGTTGTATTGTTGATTGTTGATGACAACTTGTGATGCCCAGCACAGCTTTTGTTTAGTTAAGAAAACACAAGAATTGCGTTTGGACAATCACAACTTGTCACGAAGACGTCCATACCAGTAGACCAGTGTGTGCCACGCCCAATATTTTCGCTTATTTATGTGGAATCAATATTAATCTGTAATGCTCTACATAAAATATCAAGTTGTATTGTTGATTGTTGATGACAACTTGTGATGCCCAGCACAGCTCTTGTTTAGTTAAGAAAACACAAGAATTGCGTTTGGACAATCAGAGCTTGTCACCAAGACGTCCATACCAGATGAACAGTGTGTGCCACGCCCACTATTTACACTAATTTATGTGAAATCAATATCAATCTGTAATGCTCTACATGAAATATCAAGTTGTATTGTTGATTTTTGATGACAAATTGTGATGCCTAGCACAGCTCTTGTTTAGTTAAGAAAACACAAGAATTGCGTTTGGACAATCACATCTTGTCACCAAGACGTCCGTGCCTGTTCACCACTATGTGCCACACCCACTATTTACACTAATTTATGTGGAATCAATATCAATCTGTAATGCTCTATATAAAATATCAAGTTGTATTGTTGATTGTTGATGATAACTTGTGATACCCAGCACAGCTCTTGTTTAGTTAAGAAAACTCAAGAATTGCGTTTGGACAATCAAAGCTTGTCACCAAGACGTCCCTACCTGTTCACCACTATGTGCCACGCCCAGTATTTACACTAATTTATGTGAAATCAGTATCAATCTGTAATGCTCTCAATAAAATATCAAGTTGTATTGTTGATTTTTGATGACAAATTGTGATGCCTAGCACAGCTCTTGTTTAGTTAAGAAAACACAAGAATTGCATTTGGACAATAAGAGCTTGTCACCAAGACATCCATACCAGTTCACCAGTGTGTGCCACGCCCACTATTTACACTAATTTATGTGGAATCAATATCAATCTGTAATGCTCTACATAAAATATCAAGTTGTATTGTTGATTGTTGATGACAACTTGTGATACCCAGCACAGCTCTTGTTTAGTTAAGAAAACTCAAGAATTGCGTTTGGACAATCAAATCTTGTCACCAAGACGTCCCTACCTGTTCACCACTATGTGCCACCCCCAGTATTTACACTAATTTATGTGAAATCAGTATCAATCTGTAATGCTCTCAATAAAATATCAAGTTGTATTGTTGATTTTTGATGACAAATTGTGATGCCTAGCACAGCTCTTGTTTAGTTAAGAAAACACAAGAATTGCATTTGGACAATCAGAGCTTGTCACCAAGACATCCATACCAGTTCACCAGTGTGTGCCACGCCCACTATTTACACTAATTTATGTGGAATCAATATCACTCTGTAATGCACTACATAACATATCAAGTTGTATTGTATATTGTTGATGACAACTTGTGATGCCTAGCACAGCTCTTGTTCAGTTAAGAAAACTCAAGAATTGCGTTTGGACAATCAAAGCTTGTCACCAAGACGTCCCTACCTGTTCACCACTATGTTCTACGCCCAGTATTTACACTAATTTATGTGAAATCAATATCAATCTGTAATACTCTACATGAAATATCAAGTTGTATTGTTGATTTTTGATGACAAATTGTGATGCCTAGCACAGCTCTTGTTTAGTTAAGAAAACACAAGAATTGCGTTTGGACAATCAGAGCTTGTCACCAAGACGTTCATACCAGTTCACCCGTGTGTGCCACGACCACTATTTACACTAATTTATGTGGAATCAATATCAATCTGTAATGCTCTACATAAAATATCAAGTTGTATTGTTGATTGTTGATGACAACTTGTGATACCCAGCACAGCTCTTGTTTAGTTAAGAAAACACAATAATTGCGTTTGGACAATCAAAGCTTGTCACCAAGACGTCCATACCAGTTCACCAGTGTGTGCCACGCCCATTATTTACACTAATTTATGTGGAATCAATATCAATCTGTAATGCTCTACATGAAATATCAAGTTGCATTGTATATTGTTGATGACAACGTGTGTTGCCCAGCACAGCTCTTGTTCAGTTAAGATAACACAAGAATTGCGTCTGGACAATCAAAGTTTGTCACCAAGACGTCCATACCAGTTCACCAGTGTGTGCCACGCCCACTATTTACACTAATTTACGTGAAATCAGTATCAATCTGTAATGCTCTACATGAAATATCATGTTGTATTGTTGATTTTTGATTACAAATTGTGATGCCTAGCACAGCTCCTGTTTAGTTAAGAAAACTCAAGAATTGCGTTTGGACAATCAAAGCTTGTCACCAAGACGTCCCTACCTGTTCACCACTATGTTCTACGCCCACTATTTACACTAATTTATGTGGAATCAATATCAATCTGTAATGCTCTACATAAAATATCAAGTTGTATTGTTGATTGTTGATGACAACTTGTGATACCCAGCACAGCTCTTGTTTAGTTAAGGAAACTCAAGAATTGCGTTTGGACAATCAAAGCTTGTCACCAAGACGTCCCTACCTGTTCACCACTATGTGCCACGCCCAGTATTTACACTAATTTATGTGAAATCAGTATCAATCTGTAATGCTCTACATGAAATATCAAGTTGTATTGTTGATTTTTGATGACAAATTGTGATGCCTAGCACAGCTCTTGTTTAGTTAAGAAAACACAAGAATTGCGTTTGGACAATCAGAGCTTGTCACCAAGACATCCATACCAGTTCACCAGTGTGTGCCCCGCCCACTATTTACACTAATTTATGTGAAATCAATATCAATCTGTAATGCTCTACATGAAATATCAAGTTGTATTGTTGATTTTTGATGACAAATTGTGATGCCTAGCACAGCTCTTGTTTAGTTAAGAAAACACAAGAATTGCGTTTGGACAATCAGAGCTTGTCACCAAGACATCCATACCAGTTCACCAGTGTGTGCCCCGCCCACTATTTACACTAATTTATGTGGAATCAATATCAATCTGTAATGCTCTACATGAAATATCAAGTTGTATTGTTGATTTTTGATGACAAATTGTGATGCCTAGCACAGCTCTTGTTTAGTTAAGAAAACACAAGAATTGCGTTTGGACAATCACATCTTGTCACCAAGACGTCCGTGCCTGTTCACCACTATGTGCCACGCCCACTATTTACACTAATTTATGTGGAATCAATATCAATCTGTAATGCTCTACATAAAATATCAAGGTGTATTGTTGATTGTTGATGACAACTGGTAGTGCCCAGCACAGCTCTTATTTAGTTAAGAAAACACAAGAATTGCATTTGGACAATCAAAGCTTGTCACCAAGACGTCCATACCAGTTCACCAGTGTGTGCCACGCCCACTATTTTCGCTAATTTATGTGAAATCAATGTCAATCTGTAATGCTCTACATGAAATATCAAGTTGTATTGTTGATTGTTGATGACAACTTGTGATGCCCAGCACAGCTCTTGTTTAGTTAAGAAAACACAAGAATTGCGTTTGGACAATCACAGCTTGTCACCAAGACGTCCATACCAGTTCACCAGTGTGTGCCCCGCCCACTATTTACACTAATTTATGTGGAATCAATATCAATCTGTAATGCTCTACATGAAATATCAAGTTGTATTGTATATTGTTGATGACAACTTGTGATGCCTAGCACAGCTCTTGTTCAGTTAAGAAAACACAAGAATTGCGTCTGGACAATCAAAGCTTGTCACCAAGAGGCCCCTATCTGTTCACCACTATGTTCTACGCCCAGTATTTACACTAATTTTTGTGAAATCAGTATCAATCTGTAATGCTCTGCATAAAATATCAAGTTGTATTGTTGATTGTTGATGACAACTTGTGATGCCCAGCACAGCTTTTGTTTAGTTAAGAAAACACAAGAATTGCGTTTGGACAATCACAACTTGTCACGAAGACGTCCATACCAGTAGACCAGTGTGTGCCACGCCCAATATTTTCGCTTATTTATGTGGAATCAATATTAATCTGTAATGCTCTACATAAAATATCAAGTTGTATTGTTGATTGTTGATGACAACTTGTGATGCCCAGCACAGCTCTTGTTTAGTTAAGAAAACACAAGAATTGCGTTTGGACAATCAGAGCTTGTCACCAAGACGTCCATACCAGATGAACAGTGTGTGCCACGCCCACTATTTACACTAATTTATGTGAAATCAATATCAATCTGTAATGCTCTACATGAAATATCAAGTTGTATTGTTGATTTTTGATGACAAATTGTGATGCCTAGCACAGCTCTTGTTTAGTTAAGAAAACACAAGAATTGCGTTTGGACAATCACATCTTGTCACCAAGACGTCCGTGCCTGTTCACCACTATGTGCCACGCCCACTATTTACACTAATTTATGTGGAATCAATATCAATCTGTAATGCTCTATATAAAATATCAAGTTGTATTGTTGATTGTTGATGACAACTTGTGATACCCAGCACAGCTCTTGTTTAGTTAAGAAAACTCAAGAATTGCGTTTGGACAATCAAAGCTTGTCACCAAGACGTCCCTACCTGTTCACCACTATGTGCCACGCCCAGTATTTACACTAATTTATGTGAAATCAGTATCAATCTGTAATGCTCTCAATAAAATATCAAGTTGTATTGTTGATTTTTGATGACAAATTGTGATGCCTAGCACAGCTCTTGTTTAGTTAAAAAAACACAAGAATTGCATTTGGACAATCAGAGCTTGTCACCAAGACATCCATACCAGTTCACCAGTGTGTGCCACGCCCACTATTTACACTAATTTATGTGGAATCAATATCAATCTGTAATGCTCTACATAAAATATCAAGTTGTATTGTTGATTTTTGATGACAACTTGTGATACCCAGCACAGCTCTTGTTTAGTTAAGAAAACTCAAGAATTGCGTTTGGACAATCAAATCTTGTCACCAAGACGTCCCTACCTGTTCACCACTATGTGCCACCCCCAGTATTTACACTAATTTATGTGAAATCAGTATCAATCTGTAATGCTCTCAATAAAATATCAAGTTGTATTGTTGATTTTTGATGACAAATTGTGATGCCTAGCACAGCTCTTGTTTAGTTAAGAAAACACAAGAATTGCATTTGGACAATCAGAGCTTGTCACCAAGACGTCCCTACCTGTTCACCACTATGTTCTACGCCCAGTATTTACACTAATTTATGTGAAATCAATATCAATCTGTAATACTCTACATGAAATATCAAGTTGTATTGTTGATTTTTGATGACAAATTGTGATGCCTAGCACAGCTCTTGTTTAGTTAAGAAAACACAAGAATTGCGTTTGGACAATCAGAGCTTGTCACCAAGACGTTCATACCAGTTCACCCGTGTGTGCCACGACCACTATTTACACTAATTTATGTGGAATCAATATCAATCTGTAATGCTCTACATAAAATATCAAGTTGTATTGTTGATTGTTGATGACAACTTGTGATACCCAGCACAGCTCTTGTTTAGTTAAGAAAACACAATAATTGCGTTTGGACAATCAAAGCTTGTCACCAAGACGTCCATACCAGTTCACCAGTGTGTGCCACGCCCATTATTTACACTAATTTATGTGGAATCAATATCAATCTGTAATGCTCTACATGAAATATCAAGTTGCATTGTATATTGTTGATGACAACGTGTGTTGCCCAGCACAGCTCTTGTTCAGTTAAGATAACACAAGAATTGCGTCTGGACAATCAAAGTTTGTCACCAAGACGTCCATACCAGTTCACCAGTGTGTGCCACGCCCACTATTTACACTAATTTACGTGAAATCAGTATCAATCTGTAATGCTCTACATGAAATATCATGTTGTATTGTTGATTTTTGATTACAAATTGTGATGCCTAGCACAGCTCCTGTTTAGTTAAGAAAACTCAAGAATTGCGTTTGGACAATCAAAGCTTGTCACCAAGACGTCCCTACCTGTTCACCACTATGTTCTACGCCCACTATTTACACTAATTTATGTGGAATCAATATCAATCTGTAATGCTCTACATAAAATATCAAGTTGTATTGTTGATTGTTGATGACAACTTGTGATACCCAGCACAGCTCTTGTTTAGTTAAGGAAACTCAAGAATTGCGTTTGGACAATCAAAGCTTGTCACCAAGACGTCCCTACCTGTTCACCACTATGTGCCACGCCCAGTATTTACACTAATTTATGTGAAATCAGTATCAATCTGTAATGCTCTACATGAAATATCAAGTTGTATTGTTGATTTTTGATGACAAATTGTGATGCCTAGCACAGCTCTTGTTTAGTTAAGAAAACACAAGAATTGCGTTTGGACAATCAGAGCTTGTCACCAAGACATCCATACCAGTTCACCAGTGTGTGCCCCGCCCACTATTTACACTAATTTATGTGAAATCAATATCAATCTGTAATGCTCTACATGAAATATCAAGTTGTATTGTTGATTTTTGATGACAAATTGTGATGCCTAGCACAGCTCTTGTTTAGTTAAGAAAACACAAGAATTGCGTTTGGACAATCAGAGCTTGTCACCAAGACATCCATACCAGTTCACCAGTGTGTGCCCCGCCCACTATTTACACTAATTTATGTGGAATCAATATCAATCTGTAATGCTCTACATGAAATATCAAGTTGTATTGTTGATTTTTGATGACAAATTGTGATGCCTAGCACAGCTCTTGTTTAGTTAAGAAAACACAAGAATTGCGTTTGGACAATCACATCTTGTCACCAAGACGTCCGTGCCTGTTCACCACTATGTGCCACGCCCACTATTTACACTAATTTATGTGGAATCAATATCAATCTGTAATGCTCTACATAAAATATCAAGGTGTATTGTTGATTGTTGATGACAACTGGTAGTGCCCAGCACAGCTCTTATTTAGTTAAGAAAACACAAGAATTGCATTTGGACAATCAAAGCTTGTCACCAAGACGTCCATACCAGTTCACCAGTGTGTGCCACGCCCACTATTTTCGCTAATTTATGTGAAATCAATGTCAATCTGTAATGCTCTACATGAAATATCAAGTTGTATTGTTGATTGTTGATGACAACTTGTGATGCCCAGCACAGCTCTTGTTTAGTTAAGAAAACACAAGAATTGCGTTTGGACAATCACAGCTTGTCACCAAGACGTCCCTACCTGTTCACCACTATGTGCCACGCCCAGTATTTACACTAATTTATGTGAAATCAGTATCAATCTGTAATGCTCTACATAAAATATCAAGTTGTATTGTTGATGACAACTTCTGATGCCCAACACAGCTCTTGTTTTGTTAAGAAAACACAAAAATTGCGTTTGGACAATCAAAGCTTGTCACTATGACGTCCGTGCCTGTTCACCACTATGTGCCACGCCCACTATTTACACTAATTTATGTGAAATCAATATCAATCTGTAATGCTCTACATAAAATATCAAGTTGTATTGTTGGTTGTTGATGACAACTTGTGATGCCCAGCACAGCTCTTGTTCAGTTAAGAAAACACAAGAATTGCGTTTGGACAATCAGAGCTTGTCACCAAGACGTCCATACCAGTTGATCAGTGTGTGCCACGCCCACTATTTACACTAATTTATGTGAAATTGATATCAACTTGTAATATTGTACATACAATATACTCTTGTAATGTTACTTGTTGACGACAACTTGTGATGCCCAACGCAGCGCCAACACCAAAAGTTGTCTTGTTGAAACAGAAAATAATCAACAAATAATAACTACCGTACCATTAATAATATCATGAGATGTTCACTGTATCCAATAAAAATGCTCGATACGTACCTTCTGGACATCTCCATTCTTAAAGTTGTTTCAATATGGTTCTTCTGGACTGTATCACGCGCTTCTGCTGTTTGCTATTATTGGCTCGACTGGATCTTATTAACCACCTTCATCATGATGAAAGTTCCAACCTACCACACACTTTGGCAGTGTTTCTTACTGCCAGGTATTTCCTGCTGACCGTCGACTTCGGCAACGTGTTCTGTGGAATAATTTGTACCGACCGTGTACGTCGGCACAATGTACTCCAAGGTAATTCGTGTCAACCGCACAATCCGGCGGTGTGTACTGTAGAGTAGTTTGTGCCAATCACGCACTTCGTTAGAGTGTACAAGCGGCGGTGTGCACTGTGAGGTAATTCGCATCGTAGTGATTCTGAACACAGATGTGACCTGCTTTAAAGGTACAGCTTAACGAGATTGTTGCGTAATTGTGACATGTACTGACCAGTGAATGCCCATCAACACGCCTGATATGTTTTATTGGGATGAGTATTGTATTATACGGTAATCATTTGATACATACTGTTCTATCTATCTACGGTGTAAATCGATTAGTTATCAATACTGTATGTCATTCGAAAGTTCACTGACATGTTCCAACTAAAACTACCATGTTCACCTACAACTTATCTGACGTAAGCCCTGGACATTCTTGATAAAACACATACTCAATGAACACAGTAAATTATAATAAAATTACATATAAATATCGGGTGTATATATGTATTTTAGCTACTTCTGTCATGTCGTTTCGAGCTGGTGTGTGATTTTATAATGTTCAGTAACTGGTTTACACCAGTAATTTGACATAGATGGCAGAATTGTGTTTCTATCTGCACGTCTCATTTCACCACAATCGGTGGCGGTGTATTTCTATCTTGTAAATTTTCAAATTGATAAATATACCACACAGTTTAAGATGCGAGTTAGAATGTCGAGTTTCTTTTCTAATCTTAAACATATTGTGGGTCAACAGAATAACGAGCATACATTCTCTGCAAACTCTTCATTGTATCTTTATTGTTTCTATGGTAACCTGTGACTTGGATTTAACAGCCTGAAATGGTATACCATTGATAACAATTCTTATATTTTCTCAATTTTTGAGATAATATTTTAACATAATTATATTAAATTAGGGTGGTTCTCCTGCAATGCAATGTACACATACTGAAACTCGATTCGATTTGTTGTTCCGTTGACGGCGTGATATTCCATCAGGACATCCGGCCTACTGCTTGCGGCGAGGTTTCGTATCTGGCGTACATTCCAACGAATGGCAATAGTATTAAAGTGGTAGGCCGTATGACATACGAACTGGAAATCGGGTCTCGCTCAGAGCACGCTATCTACCATAACTGAAACAATTAATGTCCGTTTTTTTATGTCTCAACTGACAAGCAACGAACGCGAAATGAACTTGTCAACATGACATGTTATTATTGTTGACTGGCCTCATAACTGGGTAACAATGAACGCATCGATCGACTTGTGTCCCGTACTGACTGGATTACAAAGAGAATCAATCGTAACATTATGATCTCCATGATTGATATAATTCAAGTATTCAATTGCACGTCACGGTGTAATAAAACGATTGTCTATGTGTTAATGGTACCGTTGAACGTGGCTGAACACGAACTTGATGTCTAGCGCCAGGTAACGTTAACGTTTTTTTTTTAAAGATAACGTTGAAGAATATGACGTCGCTAAATTAAAAATAAATCTCGACATCACAGAGACAATAATCATTAAACACTATTTGTAATATAAAATACACTATAGAGTTATATCACCAAATAAGCAACTAGAAAATGGCAGTGTTATTGCAGTTCACGGTTCAGCAATCCCGCGTGCTATATGATCGCGTCAGTGCAACCTTCTCTGTGAACTATGTGAGTATTCTCTTTCGAAATTCATATATATGTGTAAAGCGTTCTATGGCTGGAAAATTATTTATTATTCTCATCATGTATAGACTTTACAGCCATATATAAAAATAATAATAATAATAATAATAATAATAATAATAATAATAATAATAATAATAATAATAATAATAATAACAACAACAACAAATCCAACATGGTGAACACCGATCTTTTCATCAAGTTTAAAGGGCGGTGGTCGTCGCACCGCGCCTGTTCGATATGGGACTCATAGCGACGTATACAACGCATGTGAAATACATTGTTTGTTTACATGAAATTCGAACACGCGCTGTGCGACGACCACCTCCTGATTTCAACAATTTGTATTTATTTTGGCTTTAACGATGTAGAGATGACATAAACATTTCCATGGAAACGAGTTTGCCAACCCATTCTTGTTTTGTTAATTTTATATCATACGTGTTACAGCAAATATTGCACAAACTTTTTGCCAATTCAACTAATGTTCTATTCAGAAACCACGTACATTTGTACATGTAATAAAACTGAGTCAAAACAATATCTGGTGTGCCTTCTATATGGAACAAAGAATTACGTCATTGACTGCCGAACGCCATTCGTTAAATAAGTTAGCAACAAGGGCAAACGATTAAACCGATCGCCACCTTTGAACACAGGGAAGTAAGTTGTCAAAGGAGTTGGTCGCCACACTTTGCACCTCTTTGTTACGTTGAACGTCACGTGGCCATTACTTTGGCAAGAAATTTTGTGAATTCCCGAAGAAGTGAAAAGTGCGCCAATAATTGTGTGTGTGTGTTTGTTTGTTTGTTTGTTTTTCTCTCTGTGTACTGACGCTTATGATAAAACTATGATACATTTTATGAATGGATTGAAAGATGCGGCGATGAAATACATTTTAAATGTCCACTTTCTTGGCATCTTCTGTCACCAGTTATAACGTAGTAGTAGACTGTGACTATGAAATGTTATCAAAAACAATATGGCGCTAAAACAATCGATGTTGCCGGAAGTAAATTTTAATATTTTAACCTGAACTAAATACCGTGATCACAATCCACCAAAGCCAAAGTGGGGGTGTCTCTCGGTTAAAACATTTCTTTAGAAAGCCGTGTTAGAAGATAGAACAACGTAACGCATACCATGATGTGTACATTTAACAATCAGTAATCACTGAGTGTCATAAAATAACTTACATTCAGTCACCTCTCTTCGGACGGGTATGAGACGCCACGAGGTCTACTTCATTGTTGCTCAAAATTGGTAAGGGGTTATCTCTTTGTCAATGTTTATGAGATGTTAAAATCGATGATCTTTATGGCTTATAATAAAGTAGTCGCCTCTTATGCTAGTATATTCTGCCTGGACACGTTTCAATCGCGTTTACCGTGTATCATTGGTTTTTTTTTTGGCAAACTTGACGTCCGACATTCACTCTAAAATACTGTCCCTGTCGTGGTTATGATATGTAAACCGACTTTTCCAATGACGTCGTGCATGTTACTCGGATGTTTTCTCAAGTTAGCTTACAGTTCTGTTTGTGTGTGGGGGGTGTGGGGTGTGTGTGTGTGTGTGTGTGTGTGTGTGTGTGTGTGTGTGTACCATGAAATGTGGAGCCATTGGCCTGTTTACATACCAACGATGTGAAGCCACTCCTGAAAGTGGAGCCTTGCACTCGGGCTCCACATTGTTTGCTGTTTAAAACAAAGTGTAAACGTAGAAGTAGAGCCAGTAGACCAGACACACACAAACAAAGTGGAGCCCTTTGTACAAGTGGAGCCCCAAATTGGTGGCTCCACAATGTTGCATAATTTATATTAATATTTAATCGAATTTAAGTCAGGTTTGCGAAGCTTAGGTTTAGTATCGGGGGAAGGTATGGTTCACGTTATATTAATATTAAGCTTCGCAAACATTTCTATGTTCAGTCACGGGATATTCAACTCTAGTTTAATTAAAGTGCAATTCTCCATTGTATTGCATTGTAATTGAGTTTAATTAAACTCCAATTAAAACGCAACCCTATATAGGAACGCGTTTTAATCGAGTTCATATCGCAACTATATTAAAAGTTAATTCAACTATATTAAAAGTTAATTCAATGGTGGCTCCACAATTCATGGGACATATGTATGGTGGCTCCACAATTCATGGGACACCTGTATGTGTGTGTGTGTGTGTGTATGATTTAAAAAAATCAAGAATGCGACAAAAATGACTAAATTATGAACCAGTGCAGAGGTCGCAAAAATCGTCGTTTGTTATATTAGTTTGCGTTGTTACTATATTTTAAGCAGTTCATGTGACAATTTGACGAACTAGCATATTGTTATAGTTAAAATAATAAAACGACATTATAATATAAAAAAGCGAAGTTTATTGACAATGATGTTAATATGTGTACCACTGGTAAATATATACCAGTTGTTAATTGGTCTTCTTCGCCTGCCAAGGCCGCTAAAATTAAACCCAGTCAATACTAGTAGTTTTCCTTGTAAAATGGGTGCGTATTCGGCTTACCATCATCGTTGTTTTAGAATTCGTTGCATGTGGACGCCTAACCCTGGTGGACGGTATTGTGAGTGAGAGGTTCATGTACATCCTTTGCCTTGTCTAGAACAAAGATGTCGAATTCGTTGAACTTCCCAACAAATGGGATCATTCGTGGACGGGGAACACTAGAAGAAAAGGGCAGTCTGCATGTAGTCCAGCACCGCACCACATACTCTACAAGCCTGAAGTAAAACTTTCGTAGGATTAATCTACGAGACCGGCACTGCGAAAAAGACATTATTACACGTTAGTGGATAAGTTATAGATAAAAAATAATAGCGACCATGTTGGCAGTCCAGTGAATACGCGGGTCATATGAGCATATTCCCAGGGAACTTAGCTGGTCGAGCGTAACATTTTCGAAGAAAGGAAACTAGCATATTTTTCGAAGTTCGCATGTCAGTGAAAATCAAAAACGATACATTTTAAAAGACTAGAGAGCTAGAATTAAATCAAGCAGGGAGAGTTTCACCTAGTCCTTACACATTAAATGCCCAGATACGTTCGAACAGAACGAGATGACAGCCAATGAAATAAGGGTGTTTTGATTGTCAGCATTTTATTTTTAAAATCATTGGAAAGAGATTGTTTTTTATTTAGCAGAACAATCATATGTACTACATATACTAGGTAAGTACCTCCACTGAGCCTATTATACAGATATATCATTAGAGTAAGTCGGCGGTGAACCGAAGTAATAGCACTTGCTTGTACGACATATTACATATTGACAACTCAACAAGGAACAAAAACCGGCGCATGAGGACGCAATTTCGACGTGGGTCACGATTAACGTGAACGCAACTGCTGTATTCCCGGCCTTTCGAGTGGACGTTGTTCCATCTCTTATAATAAATTCACCAGAACAAATTCTTGGCAATCTGTCTCAAATATAGTTCACGTTGTGCCACGGAAGAAAGACAAGTTAATTTTACTTTTCTGCTCGGTATCTATTTGTGTCCTAGGATTACAGTTTCTAATTGTCGAAGTACAATTTATCGACAGGACTGTGCGGGCGCGCCATCATGTCAAGAGCACGCGATTAGCATACTCCACTTATTCAGCGCCACCAATTAACTGAATATTGGAATTGATTACATGACCCCATTCGCCAAACGACACGACTGGTTTGGTGCGAATTATCACGACCACATAACAGTATCATATAATTGGGCTGTACTGTGTTATCGTCTTCGCGATGCCTATTTCTGCCTGCTTGATCAACAACGAAAAAGGATTCATTAAATTTCTGTTTTACATTCCATCAGATCCACACCTGTCTGACAATTATCTCGAAGCAAATTTTCTAATTATGTGCCAACTTATGACAACATGCTTTCAAAGAGTTGCCTATTTTGAATGATATATAATAATATAGTATATTTTTCTTGACGGATTTCACTGCGATGTTGTTGTAACTCAATGATATAAAATCAATAACAAACTGATATAACTAAAAGTATACTATGAATGCGTGACTTTCAAATAAGGTGTCTAATGAAAAGATCAGACAACTTGTTCCAATTGTATGCAACTACCGGTAGTAATGATTATCTAACCTGCTGGATCTCATTTTTTATCAAATAACTTTTTTCAAAATAGAAAATTTTACATTTCAACTACTGTACTTCCCCGATCATAAGCCTCTCCCACAGTATCAGCCCTACCCTCTATTTTTAGACATCTGAGAGCATCCCCGATTATAAGACCAGAGTGTTTTTACCAAGCGTCAACGACATTAATTAAAATATAATATGCATGTGAAAAGTGTGTTCCATTGCATAAAATCGTGATTGGTATGATAGTTTGGTTCATGCTTATGAGAAAACTTGCATTAATTTTAGAGTGCATGACGAACATACTCAACATAGTTCGCATCCTTTCTATTCTGTCATTTACTCAGGATGAACCCCGATGTTGCAATACTGAAGTAATCGATATCTCTCTGAGTAGTAGCTTTCGAAATGCCAAAAAATGTGACCGTCAAGTCAAGAAACGTGGTCATTACAGAAAAGAGTTCTAAAAAAATAAATAGTTTGACACCATCCAGGCTAACATACCGGTACTAAGTTCATATGGGTACACAGACTGGCAAAGTCGGGACTTAATCAAAGTGGGGCTATCGTCACCTGCAAATGCGTCAGGTCAGATGGCCATACAAACAAGCATTTACCCATGACCCTTTGCATTTCTAGTATGTGTTGTTGTCGTCACTTGGGACTCACAGGTGACATCCCCTCCGCTTTAATTGTTTTAAGTTTTTTTAGCGTGATCACGAAAACTAACGTGACAGCGAAAGATTTCTTTTGCGGCCACGCTAGTTTAGCGATCACGCTGAAAAGGCTAAATTGACAATAAATTACTATTTTTTGTGAAACCAAAAAGAAGTCTTGACTTTGCCAGTCCAATGGGCACATTGTGTTTTACAGATGCAAGTTTGGACTGTCACGGTTTTTACACACACATCTTTACAGAGAATCTTTGAATCCACCAATTACAATAAAAGAATTTGGACAATTTTAAACTGATTTTCTGCAGTTATTAGTCAAATATTTATGTTTTTTTTTGACTTCCAGATTTGCTGCAGACTACCCTTGCGATGCTGTGATCAAACACAGCAAGGATTATAAAACCACACATATCATTACCATGGGGATATAATAATAATAAGTATTTATTGCTTTCCTAGGCCACCGGCCCATATACAAACATATCAAACCAATGCTTAAAATGTAACGGGTACAAGAAGAATATGATAATATTCTCGGTTAATGATCACATGGAATTAAATAATAATTAATTTGTTAACAATTGTTTCCTAACTTCAAATGCTCTGTGCACAAACACACAAATATTTCGTAGAATAACACCATTTGTTGCTTGAACAAGCCTTTGGAATTTATCCATGGTTGGTTGGAATGAAAAATGTTGGGGGATTAACTCTCGTCTTAATGTGTTATAGGCTGGGCAAATCAACAGAAAGTGATATTCATCCTCAACAAAATTAGCACGACATACTTTACAGAATCTTTCCGTTGAAGGCAAACCTTCGCGCCTACCTTCTTCAATTCTAAGTGGTAAAACCCCACAACGAAAACAGGCAAAAATGCGGACGAGTTTCAGATTGCAATTTAAAGATAAATATTTCTCCGGTTGTAAGGTACTCTTGAACTCAATGTAATTACATGTACGTAATTTAGGTTTCAAGGACGTATTTGCTTTCCAAAGCTGTCTCTGCGTGTCTGAGACACGCAGTACAAATTCAGAAAGAAAAACGTCCTTGCTACCTACTTCTTGAGCTAGCCAGACATACCCAAAGCCATATGAATACAAAATGTGTTTAATTGCCGTCACCCAGTTATTTCTACCTAGGTCACTGAGATTACGCAACATTGAATAGGCATGCCTGGGAATTCTCGTCGGGGGGATTTCTAAGAGTCTAAGCCAATACTTAATACAACGTTTAAGTGTGGAAACGAAGATTGGAAGTCGCCCACACTCTCCAACTATAGCTTCTTTGGCAGTACCTTGAGGGAGCCCAAGAAGCCTTCTGCACCATGTCCTATGTACTTTTTCAATCTGGTCGTAGTATTGAAATCCCCATATTTCAGATCCGTAACACAGAATAGGAGATATAATTGAATCAAATAATTTGAAATGAGTGTCAAAATGAACCCCATTAAGTTTAACAGATACCGATGAAAGAATCCTAAGCGTTTTCCCAGCCTGGTCCGCTAAAGTAGAAACTGCTTTAGACCAAATATTCCTGGAAGAAAGCACGAGACCTAAATACTTATAATAGGAGACAACTTCTAACTCGCATCCCTCAAGGAACCACTTCTCGTTTCGTGAAGCGTGACCGCCTTTGCGGAAAACCATAACTTTTGTTTTTTTTTAAATTAACTTTCATACACCACTTACTACAAAATTGCGATAAAATATTAATCAAATTCTGCAGGTTTGGAATTGAGTCACTAAAAATGGCTACATCATCTGCATAAAGTAAAGCGAACAGATTATAAATGTCCTGTGTTAGTTGAATCCCCAAATTTCCCGAGTTAACCAACATCAAATTTAATTCTTCAATAAAGAAACTAAATAAAATAGGGCTCAACATACATCCTTGTCTGACCCCTATCGGGCATTCAAAGGAACTTGAAAGATTCGATTCAGATTTGACACAAGACTTAACATTACTATACATAGAACGCAAGATACAAAACATGTTACCATGGATACCGATTGTTAATAATTTATATAATAATAATGAATGGTTTATCCTGTCGAATGCTTTAGAAAAATCCACGAAGAGACAATAAAATTTACCACCCCTTTTAGCCAAATACTTCTGCACAATAGCATACAAAACAAAGATATTTTCTATAGTACTGTGATTTTTTCGAAAACCCGACTGACAATCGGATAACACGCCATTATGTTCTGCCCATAAACTTAGCCTTTCATTTAAGATTGCTGTAAAAATCTTTCCTAAAACATTTAATAATGATATCCCCCGGTAGTTGTTTACATCATTTTTCCCCCCGTGCTTCAATATGGGAATAACAACACCCGATGCCCACTCTTTCGGAAAGTCACCTGAATTGTAAATAAAGTTGAACAGAGGGGTTAGAACAGGAAGAATAATTGGGGCCGAAAATTTAAAAAACTCATTTGGAAGCCCATCGTCACCTGGCGCTTTACTATGCTTGAGTTTATTTAAACTTTTCAAAATTTCATCCTCCGTAATTTCTTGGTTCAAATGATCAACCCCACCATTATTTTGGACGGACAACCCTGACATTTCCCCATGTAAAACTGCTTCATCAACTGTATTCATGAAAACATGATCCCTCGATTTGCCATGATTCACACTATACAGGTTACTGAAATGGACATACCATTCATGCAAGCTGATGTTATTCAATGATTTACTTTTGTTCTGAATAAATCTCTTCAGGATTTCCCATAATTCAACTGAACCACACACAGCTGCATCATTTAAACGGTCTTTGATGAATGCCTGCCACTCTTTCTTTTTGTCTTTACAGACTAATTTGAATTTTTTCTTCGCATTTACGAATTCATTTAAATTCACCTCATTTCCCAGCCGTCTAAATAATTTCAGCTTATTATACATACATCGTTTTCTTTGATGACATTCTCTATCGAACCATGATGGCTGATTGTTAGGTTGTTTATCGATAATTGTTACATTCTTAATTTCCATTTTTCTCCCAGCAAATTTCAACACTGAATTTAATTTGGACAGTGCAATTTCAACATCAGGCAAGGCGTTAGTTGAATCCAAAATTAATTTTTGAAATTCTTCGGATTTGATTTTCTGCGAAAACTCATCACTGTGTTTTTCATTCCATCTAAAACGAACGTGTTTAGCAGACGACGTAATACATGGATTTGTTTGCATAACCTTAGACTTATCTGGGACACAATTCAACTTGCAAATAATTGGCATATGGTCTGATTCATGACGCAATGGTATGTCAAAATTGGTTACATAACTGAAAAGAGATGATTGCAGGATACAGTAATCGACAACACTTGCCCCGTTTGTCGTAATGCAAGTAAAATTTCCAGCCGAATCATTTCCCAATCTGCCATTGGCTATGTGAACATCAAAATGTTTACACAACTCGATTAAAGATACACCTTGCGCATTTACCACTTTGTCATTTGACGAGCGTGGCATGCGAAAATTGTCTGCATTGTAAACAGTGTTTTCAATAGGAAGATAAGAAATCGAGTCATCCACAATATAGTCAGCAATGATACCTGTTCTGGCATTAAAATCACCCATTAACATAATATACAACTCTGGGTTTCTTGAAATATACTCTGCTACTTTTCCATTTAGTTTATCGATATATTGAGAAGCATTTTCGGGGCGAATATAACAGCAACCAAACAGAAGATCCTTGTCCACAGATAATACCGACTCATCAAAACGGATAAAAATACAATTTTCTAAATCACATTGTATTTTGGTAATATTTCCAGCTAGGCATTTTTTCACATACAGTGCCACGCCTCCACTAGGTCTTCCTCTAATATTATGCCGAGTAGCGTGACTGGTAAACAGGATATAATTTTCTAAAATGTCCAGATCAACATCGTTTGTACAAAAAGTCTCAATTAGACCTACGATATCGGCAGATTGGCAAAATGATATAAACTCAGTATTACATAATTTACTTCTAAGACCTCTGATATTCCATACTAAAAATGAGATACTATTGCTAACATGGACACACTTGTCAACGATTTGTTTTGGGCTTTGGCCACGCCTCTATGGGATAATTTCCACTACCTTACCGGTTTCTTCATCAACTTTGAATCGTGATTTCTTTCCATTTTCATCTGTTATAACTAGTTTATCATAACGTAAAAATGCTTTTAGTTTTGCGTTTCCTGCAACCAGCGTACTACGATGGCTGAAAAGTTTAGCACGGATACCTCGTAGCCGCTTGGAGAAGTCCTCACCAACACTCACATTTGACCCTTTCAATTTCTTTGCCTTCGACATAACCATTTCCCTGTCTTTATAGTGACTAAATCGTGCAATGATGGGTTTCGATCCACGGACATCTGGCGCATTTGCAATTCGATGTACGCGCTCAAACGGAATGTCATCGTTAATTCCTAAACGTTCGCCAATAATACTCTTTACAATCATTTCCGATTCATTCCACGACTCAGTTTCGGTACCGGACACACCGAAAAAAACCAAGTTGTTTCTCCGACTCCGATTTTCCATGTCGTCTTTATCTTTTACAAGCGAAACAATCATTTTCTGCAATCTTTCCAGCTTTGGGTTGACGCCTGTTGGATTGTCTAATTCACCGCTACGAACACGATTTAGACTTTCGACATTAGATCTTATACAATACACTTCTGTTTTCAACTTTTCCAATTCTGTGATACGATCCGAGTCGATCTTCATTTCTTGACGCATATCATAAATATCTTCCTCTATGTTGTTTAGCCGGGTCTGCATGCCATCTAATTTTGTATTCATAACTTTGGAATCCGACAACAACGTGTCTAACTTATGATGCAAACTTGCAATGTCTTCTTTCGTAACGCTACTGTCATCAGATGATCTTAGCTTTGGGGGACCAGGATTCTGTTCAACGCTGGGGATATAAAGTCAAAGTAGAAGATTTCAGATAGACACATTTATTAAAACAAGACATGCAAATCATTATCCTGATGAAATCTTTTTTAGAGGTAAATATTTGAAAGGAGGAAATCAGAGATGAACAACTTTCAATCAACTGTTCTGAAATATACAAGATAACAATGTCAGCAAAGTTGTAATTACAAAATTAAGTTTAATATTACAATAAAAATTTATTTACAGGAAAAATAAATTTCCTTGAATTGGCAAACGAGTATCAGTTTTGCCATGCCAACTCATACATAAATAAAAATCTATTTTAAACTGAAAACTGGAATTTCAGAGAAAGTAAAAATGACAAAAATAAAAAGTAAACCACACAAACGTATAGTGTTTTACTGTCTATTTCCTGACAGAGAAACAAACTAAAAGACTATAAATGAACTGAAAATTTAACAAAACAGTTTCTAGGGAATGCCCATCTACAATGCGGCAGTGATATTTATGGCAGCTTTAAACAAACATTGCACAAAATGTCAACAGTTTGAGCAGAATGTCTATATACAATATGAAAGTGATATTCATGACAATTTTAGAATACTCCTATAAAATCAGAAAGTGACATTAGCAAGGTCAGCAAACTTACAATTTAGGTGGTTATATATATTTAGAATTTGATACAAATAAGCTGCTCTCTGATTGGCTCAACCGTTAAGTGGTAAGGGTTGGGTAGCCAATCAGGCAAGATATTATAATTAGTTTTGCATTGACTCAGTTACGACTATGAATAGAATATATTTATCCTAGTATCCAAAGCCTGAACTTGAACCCATAAAATACATTTTTGATTTGATTTTACAGATATGTAATCAATATTGGTTTTGATAAGTGCTACACAAATGCAATTCACCACATACCGGTACAGAACATTGATATCAATGACAACACATCTCCTGAAAAAGGGGCATCAATAGACGAGGGGATTAACACATCTATTCAATAAGGGTTGCGTCTTGCACATGCAGAAAAGACCACTTATTACTAACATATTAATTATATTGTGCAATATACATTGCTTGGGAGAAATGATCTTGATGGTTTTGGTGCTGAAAGTAATCCAGGACGACGACCACTACCATTACCACCTCTTGAAGAGTTGCTGTAAATTAAAAAAAAAAAACATATTAGAGAGACTGTTGACTCAAACTGTTCAAGCAATCTGAACCACACTAAGCACAAAATAAATACATTTCATGACACACAGTCCCTGTTGTAATTAGGAGAAATGTTATTCATGCCTAAGATAAAGTAATATGACCAAAAAGATCTTGCATTCGATCACAAATTGAATTGTTATGGACATGTATTGCTACATGAAACAATAAAATTGTAATTGTATATGCAAATCACTGGTCATGTGAACAGGTAAATTGTTTTTAAATGAAATTTTGCTGCCCCATGTCATGTATCACTTAAATTTGATAGTTTTAAAGAATTTTAAGAAAAATATCCCGGTGAAAAAACAAATGAAGAGCACTAGAGTACCTACATACCTAGGTATGAAATCAATCAGAATGGAGTTTAGAAAGTTAGGATATTGGAATCTAAAATCCAATTTCATACAACTTTAAAGCATAATCACCACCATACACCTGACCAACAATTTTCTGGTTAGTACTGCTTAGTAATGAAGTTACCTGTATTCATGATTGATTGTACTGGATGTTGGGACTGACCGTCTCTTCTTTGCCTTACCAGTGGCACCACTCTGAGATTTTCTTTTTCTGGACTTCGTAGTAGAAGCATAATCTGTCCTCTCATCACTTCTTATTGCTGGCAAAAGCAAACAATAGTATTTTAAGGACATGTTACTTGGTATGCATTGATTAATCAACCAACATAAATTATGGGTCACATAAGTTTGAAGTTAAGCATGACAAGTTCAGGAAGAGCAGCCAAGATAAACTCAGTCAACTTTATGTGTTTCTTTTGAAAACTTTAATTAAAGCAAAGGGTCTCCACCTATGCACCTAAACGACTATAACAACGCATGCAAAAAACAGAGGCTCATGGGGAGATGCTTGTTTGTTGTAAACAACGACACACTATGAACATCTGTCATATACACAGGTACAACACCCTCGCTTTAATATCAATGTTAGAGGGTAATAGACATAATTACGGTAGCATTGTATTCTTTTGTTCGGACAGTAATGTAAACACAAAATTAGTCCAAAAAATAATGTCGACAATTTTGAATGAAATGAAGGAATCAATATGCAGTCAACTTTTAGACCTTCTTATGGGCATAAATGTATCATCAAATCTTATAGGACCTTGTTTTTTTCTTATTTACTCTATAAAACATGTCTTAGGTGTGCAATTACCGTTAAAGTCCTATTATAAACCGCGGTTTATATTACAATGTATCAATTTAAAAATTGGGATCAAAAGCTCAAGTTCGGGGTGCGGTTTCTATTACGTACATATTGCAATCACTAAATGGGCGTGGTCATTTTTTGTCCACAACACGTGCACAAAACAAACAATACACCGTACAATCTCTTGAATAGGCGTCGGGGAAGAGTGAAAGGCCTTATTTTGGTTCTAAAATAGGCGTTACGAAATATTGAAAAATTAGTCAATCAAAAAAAAATTCTACATGATACAAAAAATACTCAGTATTTTTAATGTAATATGCATTTATTTTTTTTAATTTTCTTGGTAACGAAAAGTATATTCTAACAGAAGTTTCAAATAAAAACACGAATGCACTGCTTAGTAGCAAATGATCACATAACGGTAGCTCGATCCGGCCATGCTGCTGGTCACAAGTGAATAACTTACTTGTTTTCGAAGTGTTGATATTGGTGATTATTATTTAGTAGTGATTACAATAACGCACGAAAAATAAATTCGTTGAATTGTTATAAAATGCAAGTAAAATTCAACTTAGTTTCCCCGTAAGCGAATGATTTCAGTCACATGTAAACAGCCGATACGATATCCGCCATGCTTTTGAATGCTCACGTGACGTATTATTGACCGGATAGGTCAAGTCGCTAATTAACCAATCAAAATGTTGGATGGTGCCCACGTGTCTAAATTACATAGCTCATTTAAATATGTTAATGACAGTTCAGCGACCTCATGGTGAACGCAACACGGAAGAGATTTACCGATAATGTAGTGCGATCTTTTGCCTTTGATTTCCATGGGAAAACGGCATGATTTTTTTTTTTTTAAATCAAGAAATTATTTGTTTTCGAAAGATAAATTATTCTTCAATGCTCAGTTTAACACTTTTACGGTGATAAAAGCTCATTGTCTAAAACTTACGAAACACAAACGTATTCAGAAAGAGTATTGACAGAGGTCGCCGCCAGAACAAAAGCAGTTTCATTGCCTGTCTGACATCTTATCACCGCTGAACAATAAATAGGTGTGAATATTTTTAGGCATGTTGTCGAAACAAAGAATAGGATTAGGAACAATGCCGTTTTGGAACAGCTGGTTGAAACAATGAAGTCAGTCACGGTCTTGTTGAATTGGGGGTGCGGTTAGTAATAGGTACTTTTCAAGTTTTCATTTTTTGTTAAGAACTCTTTAACCCCGAAGCCGGAATTGGGGGTGCGGTTACTATTACGTATGCGGTTTATATTAGGACTTTAACGGTATATATTATCTTTCCAATTGGTGTGTGCTGCTTTCTTTGTTGACATGGATCAGCTGAATCAGATTAATTTGTCACTATCCATTATGACACTAAATCTTTGTTTGTTTACATCCATTTTGTGAGTGACTAAGCTAACCAATACAAGTTTTCTGTTCAGCAAATTTAAATAAGGTTGTTCTAATGCACTTACACACCAAATATATACAAGAATAATCTGTAAAGAAATTTTCATGAAATTGAAAATAGCAATTCATCAAACAAAAACTGCAGATATTGTAACAAAATGAGCTGAAGCCAATCCACCACAAAAGCACCTACACAGCACCTAGCTGTCTGTCTACATAGTATTTGTAACAATGAAGTCTCTTTTACCACACGTGGATGGTGAACAATTCATGTATGTTTAATGTAAACTGATCCCTGGGCAATGAAAAGTAATCTAGTGGAGATACTTACCTGACACAAGTGGAAGATATTTTCTAATAACATCCAGGAAGTGTTTACCAAATCTATTCATGCTGTACTCGGTAACCCCTGTAATTTGTAACATTTCATCCTCACTTTGTGGCATTATATCAACAAGTTCTTGTAGAGTTTCACCTAGTAGAAGAAAACACTATCAGACATAACACAGCTGTAACATTGCAGTATTTCTAAGACCATACTTCAATACTACCAACAGTTAAAAGGTAAAAATTCTATTCTCACGTGATTCAGCAGAATGTCCAAGAGTGTTAAATTTGTTTCAATTTCCTCAAAACATATTACATGTATGTGAATAAACAATTGAAAGAGCAAATAACAATTGTTGTGTAGTTGTGAACACTTGTCATTAAAAATGACTGTGTTCAGAGTTAGGCAGGATCTTTCACTCTCATGATACGGTATGTTTACTCACCTGATGTAAATATATGTGCATGATTGATAAAATTCTCTCTTCCTAATCGTCGACATGTATCCTGTAACTCTTTCAGTAGTTGTTCCTTTATATTTTTCTTGGTCGCAGCACACTGTACTACAGCACATTTCTTGGTTTTATTATTACCAGAACGGATCTTTAGTTTGATCTAAAAGACAAAATTTTACGATATTGCATCAGTGAATACCCATCACATGCACCATAGATACCCATCATGTTGCAGTGAATACCCATCACATGCACCATAGATACCCATCATGTTGCAGTGAATACCCATCACATGCACCATAGATACCATCATGTTGCAGTGAATACCCATCACATGCACCATAGTTACCCATCATGTTTCAGTGAATACCCATCACATGCAACAGTTACCATCACATACAGTGAATACCCATCACATGCACCAGTTACCATCACATACAGTGAATACCCATCACATGCATCAGTTACGCATTATGGTGTAGGAAATACCAATCACATGCACCAGTTACCCATTACATACGGTGAACACCCATCACATACAGTGAATACCCACCACATGCACCAGTTACCATTACATACAGTGAATACCCATCACATGCACCAGTTACCCATTACATATGGTGAATACCCATCACATGCACCAGTTACCCATTACATACAGTGAATATCCATCACATGCACCAGTTACCCATTACATACAGTGAATACCCATTACATACAGTGAATACCCATCACATGCACCAGTTACCCATTACATACAGTGAATACCCATCACATACAGTTAATACCCATCACATACAGTGAATACCAATCACATGCACCAGTTACCCATTACATATGGTGAATACCCATCACATACAGTGAATACCCATCACATGCACCAGTTACCATCACATACAGTGAATACCAATCACATGCACCAGTTACCCATTACATACGGTGAATACCCATCACATACAGTGAATACCCATCACATGCACCAGTTACCATCACATACAGTGAATACCCATCAAATGCACCAGTTACCCATTACATACGGTGAATACCCATCACATACAGTGAATACCCATCACATGCACCAGTTACCATCACATACAGTGAATACCCATCACATACACCAGTTACCCATTACATACTGTGAATACCCATCACATGCACCAGTTACCCTTTACATACAGTGAATACCAATCACATACAGTGAATACCATTACATACAGTGAATACCAATCACATACAGTGAATACCCATGCACATGCACCATCACAAACAGTGAATACCCATCACATGCACCACAGTTACCCATCATATCACGGTGAATACCTATCACATTACAGTGAATACCCATCACATAACAGTGAATACCCATCGCAAACAGTGAATACCCATGCACATGCACCAGTTACCCATTACATACAGTGAATACCCATCACATGTACAACAGTTACCTATCACATTACAGTGAATACCCATCACAAACAGTGAATACCCATGCACATGAACCAGTTACCCATCATGTTGCAGTGAATACCCATCACAAGCACCACAGTTACCCATCATGTTACAGTGAATACCCATCACATACAGTCAATACGCATCCCATACAGTGAATACCCATCACATGCACCACAGTTACCCATCATAATACCCATCACATTACAGTGAATACCCATCACAAACAGTGAATACCATCATATTACGGTGAATACCCATGCACATGCACCAGCTACCCATTACATACAGTGAATACCTATCACATGCACCAGTTACCCATTACATACAGTGAATACCCATCCCATGTACAAGTTACCCATCACATTACAGTGAATACCCATGCACATGAACCAGTTACCCATCATGTTGCAGTGAATACCCATCACAAGCACCACAGTTACCCATCATGTTACAGTGAATACCCATCACATTACGGTGAATACCCATCACATTACGGTGAATACCCATCACATTACGGTGAATACCCATCACATAACAGTGAATACCCATCGCATAACGGTGAATACCCATCGCATTACAGTGAATACCCATCACAAACAGTGAATACCCATGCACCAGTTACCCATCATGTTACAGTGAATACCCATCACATACAGTCAATACCCATTACATTACAGTGAATACCCATCACAAACAGTGAATACCCATCATATTACAGTGAATACCCATAACATGCACCACAGTTACTCATCATATTACGGTGAATACCAACCACATTACAGTGAATACCCATCACAAACAGTGAATACCCATGCACATGCACCAGTTACTCATCATGTTACAGTGAATACCCATCACACACAGTCAATACCCATTACATTACAGTGAATACCCATCACAAACAGTGAATACCCATCACATTACAGTGAATACCCATCACAAACAGCGAATACCCATCACATTACAGTGAATACCCATCATAATACCCATCACATTACAGTGAATACCCATCGCAAACAGTGAATACCCATAACATGCACCACAGTTACTCATATTACAGTGAATACCAACCACATTACAGTGAATACCCATCACAAACAGTGAATACCCATGCACATGCACCAGTTACCCATCATGTTACAGTGAATACCCATCACATACAGTCAATACCCATTACATTACAGTGAATACCCATCACAAACAGTGAACCCATCACATTACAGTGAATACCCATCACATGCACCACAATTACTCATCATGTTACAGTGAATACCCATCACAAACAGTGAATACCCATTACATACAGTCAATACCCATTACATTACAGTGAATACCCATCACATGCACCAGTTACCCCTTACATACAGTGAATACCCATCACATACAGTGAATACCCATCACATACAGTGAATACCCATTACATACAGTGAATACCCAGCCCATGTACAAGTTACCCATCACAAACAGTGAATACCCATGCACATGAACCAGTTACCCATCATGTTGCAGTGAATACCCATCACAAGCACCAGCTACCCATCATGTTACAGTGAATACCCATCACATACAGTCAATACGCATTCCATACAGTGAATACCCATCACAAACAGTGAATACCCATCACAAGCACCACAGTTACCATCAAATTACGGTGAATACCCATCACATTACGGTGAATACCCATCACAAACAGTGAACACCCATTCACATGCACCAGTTACCCATCATGTTACAGTGAATACCCATCACATACAGTGAATACCCATTACATTACAGTGAATACCCATCACAAGCAGTGAATACCCATCACATTACAGTGAATACCCATCGCAAACAGTGAATACCCATAACATGCACCACAGTTACTCATCATATTACAGTGAATACCAACCACATTACAGTGAATACCCATGCACATGCACCAGTTACCCATCATGTTACAGTGAATACCCATCCCATACAGTCAATACCCATCACATTACAGTGAATACCCATCACAAACAGTGAATACCCATCCACATGCACCACAGTTACCCATTACATACAGTGAATACCCATCGCATACAGTGAATACCCATTACATACAGTGAATACCCATCACATTACAGTGAATACCCATCACATTACAGTGAATACCCATCACATTACAGTGAATACCCATCACATGCACCACAGTTACCCATTACATACAGTGAATACCCATCGCATACAGTGAATACCCATCACATACAGTGAATACCCATTACATACAGTCAATACTCATTACATTACAGTGAATACCCATCACAAACAGTGAATAGCCATCACATGCACCACAGTTACTCATCATGTTACAGTGAATACCCATCGCAAACAGTGAATACCCATCACATGCACCACAATTACTCATCATGTTACAGTGAATACCCATCACAAACAGTGAATACCCATTACATACAGTCAATACCCATTACATACAGTCAATACCCATTACATTACAGTGAATACCCATCACAAACAGTGAATACCCATTACATGCAGCACAATTACTCATCATGTTACAGTGAATACCCATCACAAACAGTGAATATCCATTACATACAGTCAATACCCATTACATTACAGTGAATACCCATCACAAACAGTGTACCCATTCCATTACAGTGAATACCCATCGCATACAGTGAATACCCATCGCATACAGTGAATACCCATCACATGCACCACAGTTTCTCATCATGTTACAGTGAATACCCATCACAAACAGTGAATACCCATCACATGCACCACAGTTTCTCATCATGTTACAGTGAATACCCATCACAAACAGTGTACCCATTCCATTACAGTGAATACCCATCGCATACAGTGAATACCCATCACATGCACCACAGTTTCTCATCATGTTACAGTGAATACTCATCGCAAACAGTGAATACCCATCACATGCACCATAATTACTCATCATGTTACAGTGAATACCCATCACAAACAGTGAATACCCATTACATTACAGTGAATACCCATCACAAACAGTGAATAGCCATCACATGCACCACAGTTACTCATCATGTTACAGTGAATACCCATCGCAAACAGTGAATACCCATCACATGCACCACAATTACTCATCATGTTACAGTGAATACCCATCACAAACAGTGAATACCCATTACAGTCAATACCCATTACATTACAGTGAATACCCATCACAAACAATGTACCCATTCCATTACAGTGAATACCCATCGCACACAGTGAATACCCATCACATGCACCACAGTTTCTCATCATGTTACAGTGAATACCCATCGCAAACAGTGAATACCCATCACATGCACCACAGTTTCTCATCATGTTACAGTGAATACTCATCGCAAACAGTGAATACCCATCACATGCACCACAATTACTCATCATGTTACAGTGAATACCCATTACATACAGTCAATACCCATTACATTACAGTGAATAGCCATCACATGCACCACAGTTACTCATCATGTTACAGTGAATACCCATCGCAAACAGTGAATACCCATCACATGCACCACAATTACTCATCATGTTACAGTGAATACCCATCACAAACAGTGAATACCCATTACATACAGTCAATACCCATTACATTACAGTGAATACTCATCACAAACAGTGTACCCATTCCATTACAGTGAATACCCATCGCATACAGTGAATACCCATCACATGCACCAGTTTCTCATCATGTTACAGTGAATACCCATCACAAACAGTGAATACCCATCACATGCACCACAGTTTCTCATCATGTTACAGTGAATACCCATCACAAACAGTGTACCCATTTCATTACAGTGAATACCCATCGCATACAGTGAATACCCATCACATGCACCACAGTTTCTCATGTTACAGTGAATACTCATCGCAAACAGTGAATACCCATCACATGCACCACAATTACTCATCATGTTACAGTGAATACCCACCACAAACAGTGAATACCCATTACATACAGTCAATACCCATTACATTACAGTGAATACCCATCACAAACAGTGAATAGCCATCACATGCACAACAGTTACTCATCATGTTACAGTGAATACCCATCGCAAACAGTGAATACCCATCACATGCACCACAATTACTCATCATGTTACAGTGAATACTCATGGCAAACAGTGAATACCCATCACATGCACCACAATTACTCATCATGTTACAGTGAATACCCATCACAAACAGTGAATACCCATTACATACAGTCAATACCCATTACATACAGTCAATACCCATTACATTACAGTGAATACTCATCACAAACAGTGAATACCCATCACATGCACAATTACTCGTCATGTTACAGTGAATACCCATCACAAACAGTGAATACCCATTACATACAGTCAATACCCATTACATACAGTCAATACCCATTACATTACAGTGAATACTCATCACAAACAGTGAATACCCATCACATGCACAATTACTCATCATGTTACAGTGAATACTCATCACAAACAGTGAATACCCATTACATACAGTCAATACCCATTACATACAGTGAATACCCATTACATACAGTCAATACCCATTACATTACAGTGAATACCCATCACAAACAGTGAATAGCCATCACATGCACCACAGTTACTCATCATGTTACAGTGAATACCCATCACAAACAGTGAATACCCATCACATGCACCACAATTACTCATCATGTTCAGTGAATACCCATCGCAAACAGTGAATACCCATCACATGCACCACAGTTTCTCATCATGTTACAGTGAATACCCATCACAAACAGTGTACCCATTCCATTACAGTGAATACCCATCGCATACAGTGAATACCCATCACATGCACCACAGTTTCTCATCATGTTACAGTGAATACCCATCACATGCACCACAATTACTCATCATGTTACAGTGAATACTCATCGCAAACAGTGAATACCCATCACATGCACCACAATTACTCATCATGTTACAGTGAATACCCATCACAAACAGTGAATACCCATCACAAACAGTGAATACCCATTACATACAGTCAATACCCATTACATTACAGTGAATACCCATCACAAACAGTGAATAGCCATCACATGCACCACAGTTACTCATCATGTTACAGTGAATACCCATCGCAAACAGTGAATACCCATCACATGCACCACAATTACTCATCATGTTACAGTGAATACCCATCACAAACAGTGAATACCCATTACATACAGTCAATACCCATTACATTACAGTGAATACCCATCACAAACAGTGTACCCATTCCATTACAGTGAATACCCATCGCATACAGTGAATACCCATCACATGCACCACAGTTTCTCATCATGTTACAGTGAATACCCATCCCATACAGTCAATACCCATTACATTACAGTGAATACTCATCACAAACAGTGAATACCCATAACATGCACCACAATTACTCATCATGTTACAGTGAATAACCATCGCAAACAGTGAATACCCATCACATGCACCACAATTACTCATCATGTTACAGTGAATACCCATCACAAACAGTGAATACCCATCACATGCACCACAGTTACTCATCATGTTACAGTGAATACCCATCACATTGTACCAGTTACCCATCAATTACAGTAAATACCCATCATATCCTGAAAGTGTGGTCACTATAGGCAGACAGCCTTTATACACGGGTTGCTCATATGTTATTGCATTGGGGCTGCCAAAACGTGGTCACTATAGGCAGGCGGTCTTTATAAAGAGGTGGTTACTAACACAGGTTTGACTGTAACTATTTAACTTTTGGATAGAATGTGTTAATACTCTTGATATTTGTGTGTAAATGCATGTTTCAATGCAACAAATATATACAGAGTAAACATACTTGCATATTACTGTTATTAAGCTGATATGCTTTAGGACCAAGTTTAATATACAAAGCAGTTTGGTCTTGGTATGTACTTTGCATTTCTTCATGTAGTATACCGTCAAGAACCAACTTTCTGAGTAGTCTCTCACAGTTATGATGTCCGAGTTGTGCACCTTTACTGTACAATGCTAACCGGTTATGTCCACACGATAGAACCTTGGAGGTCTGTGCACCTGACAAATAAACACATCTTAGTATTACTGTATATATTAGAAGTCGCATTCCTACAGAAATTCACCATTACTCATACGTGTAATTGCTCTAATAGAAGCCACATTCCTTGTTACATTGTACCATTTAATAACAAATTTTACAGTACAATTTAAAAGTATTTAGCTAAAAATAATCATATCCAGTCTTCCTTACAATCTGAGAAACATTTCTTTTAATTTCATGCATTTTGTACTTTGAATGCAAAGTGTAATTTGCTATAGTTAGATTAGAATATTAATTTTATGAATTCATTTATTTAATACATGCATGGAGACACATGAAAGACACATGACTTAAACCACTAGACAAGAATCAAGACATACCACGAAATACATCTACTACATGATTGAGAGTGTAGCGATTGGCCTGCCATTTAGTCTTCTTATTTCCTGCAGTGCCTGCATTAGATGTTATCTGACGTACAAAATCTACAACCATCTTAGAATACTCAGTCACGTCTTTCTCTATCACAGCACCCTGAAATATTAAAATAATTATTTCTTACTCAATGTCAGGAATGATTTAAGTTTTTAAATATCATGGATTGCAGTAAGTATAAAAAGTGGCAAGTATTGCATTTTTGCTGATGTTTAGGATTTTTACTAATCGAGTCAAATTGATGTGGCACTAAATATATATATTTATGGGTAACAGGGTTATAGCCAGAAAATGGAAAGTGCTTGTCTAAAAACTTTATCGAAATGAAAGATAGCAGTTGCTTGTCTGTAACCACAGACTTAAAAACAATTTCTTATGAAAAATGTTCAATGAAAATTAAACAAGATGGTAAAATGAAATGAAAAACTGTCTAAAATTTGGAGTGGCTGGCTAAAATGACTGGTATGTATGGTGGCTGGCTAAATGACAGGTATGTATGGTGGCTGGCTAAAATGACTGGTATACATGGTAGCTGGCTAAAATGGCAGGTATACATGGTGGCTGGCTAAAATGACAGGTATACATGGTGGCTGGCTAAAATGACAGGTATGTATGGTGGCTGGCTAAAATGACTGGTATACATGGTAGCTGGCTAAAATGACAGGTATGTATGGTGGCTGGCTAAAATGACAGGTATACATGGTGGCTGGCTAAAATGACAGGTATGTATGGTGGCTGGCTAAAATGACTGGTATACATGGTAGCTGGCTAAAATGACAGGTATGTATGGTGGCTGGCTAAAATGACAGGTATACATGGTGGCTGGCTAAAATGACAGGTATACATGGTGGCTGGCTAAAATGACAGGTATACATGGTGGCTGGCTAAAATGACAGGTATGTATGGTGGCTGGCTAAAATGACAGGTATACATGGTGGCTGGCTAAAATGACAGGTATACATGGTGGCTGGCTAAAATGACAGGTATACATGGTGGCTGGCTAAAATGACAGGTATACATGGTGGCTGGCTAAAATGACAGGTATACATGGTGGCTGGCTAAAATGACAGGTATACATGGTGGCTTGCTGAAATGACAGGTATACATGGTGGCTGGCTAAAATGACAGGTATACATGGTGGCTTGCTAAAATGACAGGTATACATGGTGGCTGGCTAAAATGACAGGTATACATGGTGGCTGGCTAAAATGACAGGTATGCATGGTGGCTGGCTAAAATGACAGGTATACATGGTGGCTGGCTAAAATGACAGGTATGCATGGTGGCTGGCTAAAATGACAGGTATACATGGTGGCTGGCTAAAATGACAGGTATACATGGTGGCTGGCTAAAATGACAGGTATACATGGTGGCTTGCTGAAATGACAGGTATACATGGTGGCTGGCTAAAATGACAGGTATACATGGTGGCTGGCTAAAATAACAGGTATACATGGTGGCTGGCTAAAATGACAGGTATACATGGTGGCTGGCTAAAATGACAGGTATACATGGTGGCTGGCTAAAATGACAGGTATACATGGTGGCTTGCTGAAATGACAGGTATACATGGTGGCTGGCTAAAATGACAGGTATACATGGTGGCTTGCTGAAATGACAGGTATACATGGTGGCTGGCTAAAATGACAGGTATACATGGTGGCTGGCTAAAATGACAGGTATGCATGGTGGCTGGCTAAAATGACAGGTATGCATGGTGGCTGGCTAAAATGACAGGTATGCATGGTGGCTGGCTAAAATGACAGGTATACATGTTGTACATGGTGGCTGGCTAAAATGACAGGTATACATGATGGCTGGCTAAAATGACAGGTATACATGGTGGCTGGCTAAAATGACAGGTATGCATGGTGGCTGGGTAAAATGACAGGTATGCATGGTGGCTGGCTAAAATGACAGGTATACATGGTGGCTGGCTAAAATGACAGGTATGCATGGTGGCTGGCTAAAATGACAGGTATACATGGTGGCTGGCTAATATGACAGGTATACATGGTGGCTGGCTAAAATGACAGGTATACATGGTGGCTGGCTAAAATGACAGGTATGCATGGTGGCTGGCTAAAATGACAGGTATACATGGTGGCTGGCTAAAATGACAGGTATACATGGTGGCTGGCTAAAATGACAGGTATACATGGTGGCTGGCTAAAATGACAGGTATGCATGGTGGCTGGCTAAAATGACAGGTATACATGGTGGCTGGCTAAAATGACAGGTATACATGCTGGCTGGCTAAAATGACAGGTATACATGGTGGCTGGCTAAAAGCCTGATGGGTAACATTTTAGGAAGTAAAAATATTCACATGTAAACACTAATTTGCATATTTTTTAGGATAAGTCCATGTGATATTGCCCAACTTATTACTGTGGATGACAGTTATTACACAGATTACTTACCTTATTGGCACAGTTATCACAGGCTGTACTGACAATACCACTACACAAATCATAGCTAATAACCTTCTCACCAAGATATTCTAATAATTGAGATCGTCTACAGTCAGTTTCATTTTCACAGTATTGTACCATGCGTTGTAGATTCTCTATATGGACACGTATTGCTTCAAAGTTATCGTTTTCACCTGCAGACAAAACACATGTATTTCTAAATCATATAACACTAATCTTACCATGAGTAAACTACATCAACGAACCCCTGGAAAGTCAAATAAGATCAGTGTTAAAAGATTTACTATTGTGTAGTCGACAGTCACATCAAGGATTGTTAACTAATCTAGGTCTAAACACTCAGAGACCAAGGTATATCCACAGTCTCTCAGTCACCTCAGCTGTTGAGGGACTGTGGTATATTATACGGTTATTAAATCAACTGTCAACAAACTGACTTTTGTTTTCCATGTACTGTAAAATAGTTTAACTGGAATTAATTTTCACTGAAAATATTTTTTGGGTGTTTTGTATGAATGATTTGAGTATAAAATATGGGAAAACAGGTATGCATGGATTTTATTTTCCCTAAATCATACTTTACATGATTTGACTTACGTTCCATGACTTTCCTGAGTCGTGTCATATCTTGATAAGAATAGAAGAGAATACAATGTGCAATATTTCCATCTCTACCAGCTCTACCGGATTCTTGATAAAATCCTTCAATTGATTTTGGTAATGAATGATGAATTACAAATCGTACATCAGGTTTATCAATACCCATACCAAATGCAATTGTTGCACACACCACCTACAAATACAAATAAATTGCTAGCAGTGGAGACATCTTTCATATCTATATAGTAATTAATATACCGGTATAATTTATATACTAATTCTTTAAAAATCGTATTTCCCATAATGATATGATGTTATCATGAGAATACCACTAAGTATGCACTATAAAGGCAGTGTGGCAATCGCATCAACTGGCACGTAGTAGAGAATGACACGACTCTGTTCCGCCTGATTGCACACTTTTTGGTATTCTTGTGAAAAACTTATTATTAAATATTTTTCTGATGGTAGTAATGTACTAGTTCAATTAGCGAGTACAGCCCAAAATAGCAACAAAAAACATTTTGCACTGTGTGAATATTTGTGGTAAAAATTGGTTTACATTTTCATTGCACTTCTGTATGTAATGTAAACAAAGAAGCAATCGAATGAGACGTAAATAACCTTGAATACATCAATGTTGTTGACGTAGTTTACCCCATATACATGTAAGAGACAATTCTAGTAAATTCAGTAAATTCTTGTTTTCGCTGCTAGCTGTATAATAAATGACTTACATATATATGTACATCCACACACACATACAGACAAAAAAATAATAATGAGGGCAAAAAATAATGAATTTATAAGTTTATTGTTTTGTTTTAATTTATAATTAAGAAAATAAACATGCACACATTTTGTATAATTAAAATGAACATGAATGAGGGATGGGACATATTGAATTTGAAGTTAAACAACCGGCAGTACAGGTTTGATACTTTGAAATTACTGATAAGCAGGATGTAAAATGCTATAATATTTAACAAGTTTAGAGTTACTTAGAGTAATGTATATGCAGTAATTGTGTAAATCAAGTGAAATGTTTGGAAATACATATTGCGCTATTTTGTCACGGTCATGAACAAAGATAACAAGATAATTAGAATTCAAAACTTTTATAGATATATGCCCACTTACAATGTAGTATAAAGTTATATTATACCCACCTTGTATTCATCTCTAACCCATGCTTGTTGTGTATATGTTCTACTATTACTCTCCAATCCAGCATGATAAGCCTTGGCACTTATACCAGCACTTGACAACTCTGCAGCTACCTTCTCACATTCATTACGAGATAAACAATAAATGATTCCAGATTCACCGGCAAATCTGGCTTGGATTAGATTAATGCAGTCCTGGGTAACTTTGCTGGGTTTCTTGGGATATATTGAGTACTTGAGATTACTCCTGTTAAAACTCTGGATAAACCTGCAAAAATCGTCCCAGATGCATGTATGTTTGGTACGGTGTGGTACATTATATGAACTATAATCTGCACATTCGTTCAGTAGAAATATTTATGAGTTATGTTTCGGGTGAATCTATCATACTGATTATCTAGCTCAATCACTGATTCCAAGATAAATACAAAAACAATTCAAGATGTGTAAAACTGTAATGAAACTATTACATAGAAAAAAAACTTTACTGAAATAAACATGAATCTTCTGTTAGACACTCATGTACATGTATTTTTTTAAAACATTTATTAAATAAAAATCCTTCCAGGGAAATCACCATAATTTATAGACCTTTAATTACAGTGGTATGCTACTAAATAGAAAATACGCAAAATTCTTTATAATCTGCACAGGTTATATCAAATACCAGACAAAATGGAATAAAGAAGATGTAGTTGGGCTTGTTTCCACAAAAATTACAATTTTCTGATTTCTCTATAACATTATTCCTATTCAGGAAAATGGGACCTACAGTAAACATATCTTACCGGGTAATACAAACATTAGTGTTATGAAATATACAATTCAACCTGGGACAACTATGACATATGATAATACTCACCAAATAGGACTACGTATTTTGAGTTGCTTCACAATATCAGCACGAACTCTTGGTGTGGCTGTAGCAGTCAATGCCATGATAGGTACAGTTGGAAATAATTCTCTCAATTTATTCAAACGTTTATAATCTGGTCTGAAGTCATGGCCCCACTTTAAATATGTAAGTAGAAAACAGTGATTTGTTACAAGACAATACGCAGGATTTGATAATCATGTGTAACACAAGATCCTGCGTTGTATTCCCTGGAGAGCATGTTTCTTCCGCTTCCTGTCACATGAGCCACAGACTGAGTGAGCTGTCAATGATTGCTCTCATTTTACACCAATGGTTCGACTGTGTTTTCTAACCCATATATACTGACATATATATGCTCATGGTTTCAACAAGTAACCTAAGACTAATTTTATTAAAATAAAAGCTGTATTTTTCATTGTTTGAGACATCAGTAAGTAATAAATTTAAGCTTATAAAATACTATATTTTTATTTGGATGAAAACACCAGACAATAGATATTACCCTACAAATTGGTTTCTCACTCTTAATAAGTTTATACATATACAAAATTGAGTATCTGAAGAATACAGTGTCAATAGAGCAGCATCAGGTTGATCCACTATTCTAAGATTATCTTCCATTACACAGAGATATAAGCTTACCTGACTAACACAGTGGGCTTCATCAATTACAAATCTAGACAACATGCCACGACTATAAAGATTCTCCAATGTTGACACTAATTTACTACTTGAGCTAATCTGTAAATAAAATAGATTGTATTGTGTACTTGTCATACTAGTGAAATATGTGAATTCAACGAAAAAAACTTGTCAGGGTAGCCCATGACCTCTTTGGTCAATAAAATTGTATGTTCACCGTTGTTGGGGTAAACATTTGGTCCATGGATTAATATACTGAAAATGTGGCACTCAATCATATCGGAAATCCACTAAGAACCTAGTAGAGCTGACTAAATTCATAAATCTATAAATTTAATATTGCCCTCATGGCCAGTAGATATGTGTTCAATAATACCTCATGGCTAGTTGAAATGCATTTAATATTCCCCTTCTGGCTAGAAGTTATGTGTTCAATATTGGCCTCAAAACTAGTCGATATGCATTCAATCATGCTCTAAAGATTAGTAGACTGCATTTAATATTGCCCTCATGACTAGTCGATTTGTGTTAAATATTGCGATCATGGCTGGTTGATACATGTTTAATAATACCTCATGGGTAGTCGATATGCATTCAATATTCCCCTTGTGGCTAGACAATATGGATTCAATATTTCCCTGACTTGTCGATATGCACTCAATATTTCTCTTGTGGCTAAACGATATGTGTTTAATATTGCCCTAATGACTAGTCGATATGTGTTAAATATTACCCTCATGGCTGGTAATACGTGTTCAATAATACCTTATGGCATTCAATATTCCCCTTGTGACTAGACGATATGTGTTCAGTATTGCCCTTCATATTTTTTCAATGCATATTTCTGATTACCTTTTCTGGCGTTACATATAGTAATTTTAATTGTGGATCTCTTCGTGATAATTCTCTATAGATCAATTCCACTTCATTTGGAGAAGCATCACCAGATAAATGGGCTGATGGCACCTACAATACAAACAACACTAAAGATAAAAACTTGTAAAACAAAATGTAATATTTGTAATCAGACGCTGTGAGCTAACAAAGCAACCTAGCCCTTCTATTTCACCCTCATTTGTTATTTACTTACGTCACGCAGACATAATTTCTGTACTTGGTCTTGAATGAGTGATTTCAATGGAGACACTACCAGTGTGAGTCCTTTAGATATAGATCCTGGTAACTGGTAACATAGACTTTTTCCTCCTCCTGTAAAACACAACATTTGCAATGAAGACAATGGTAGAACACTTTACACTTCATGTACGTTATTAATATTAATCTATCAGTAGCGTATCTCAATAAATTACAGCATGCATTAATTTTGACCAGGATATTTGCCACATACACAATGGCAAATTATTAGTTTTGGTTTATGTGAACTTCTATTAGCGATGCACAACTGATTGACCAAATACAGTAATATAATATTTCTAAGATATCAATCATGTTTCAAAAGATACCGGTAGCGTATAATGTGAAAATTCCAACCCTGCAGTGCCCTGTCCATAGACTAAGTAGTTAGATCGAATAGACTTATAATGATAAGATTATTATGGAAGATGCTGCAAAGTACGCATTCCGACAGTATGTACTGGTAATTACATCCACCTTAATATACCTTGAATATGTTACTCTTGCTGTACTGTATGTATGTGTGTATACATTCCAATATTCTCATAACATATACCGATACATGTAATTATGCAAATAAACAAATGGTAATACTGTATACACTGTCATGTATATTATAACTATCTTCGGGGGCGGACATCCAGGCATTTTCACCGCCTGGCAACCCTCACGGTAAAAACAAAGGCCAAAAACTCGCAGAAAACGGTACTTGGGGATGGTTGTTGAGACTCCCCTGAACAGTGTAACAAGATTAGCCCTACGTGTGTAACATATATAAATTTGGTTGTTCAGCATTACTTCAAAGTTGAGTTTGTGTTGTTTTCTCGAATTTTCACCGGCTCGACCGGTGTTCCACAGCAGCGCGCACAGAGCCCATAGAAATGCATGGTACAGTCGTGCGCGTCTTAGCAACGTGGAACGTCTGTGACATACTCCACCCCCAAGGATTGTTACTGTAGCATAGATATATGCTCCACCTTATTTCATGTTGGTGAACGCTATAAGATAGTATGTTTTTTTTTTAATACAAATGTCTTAACACAAAATTTACAGTAAATGATGTATTCATATTTTAATTTTGTTGTTCCTTGGTTGATTAGCCAAAAACACATTTAACATATGTATGTCTACTGTTTGCTATAATTGCTTTTTTCTAACCGATGTGATGTTGATATTTTTAATCAATCATACTTCATATACTGTGAAATACTTTATTATAACTTTCGCTGAAAAGACTTTTTTTTTATGAACTTTATTTTCACTGAATTTTCACTTCAATGTAAAATAAAGAAAAAAAAAAGTTATATTTGCTGGACTTCATTTTCACTGAATCACCCCTTCAGTGAAAATATCAAAAATCAATTCTAAGCGAAAATAAAGTTTTTTTATAGTAATCACTGATTAAAATTATTTTTTTTGTATTTCTTGTACGGTACTAAATATTTATATTCTTTGCTATTGGTAGTCCTCCATAAATGACCAGCACTGTGGAGAACAACTGAAATAAAATAAATGTATAAAATTATACTTAATGTACTGGATGGTACATACAGACAGAGATGTGTAAAAGTCTTACCTGTTGGCATTAGGATAAAGCAATCTTTTGAAAGCAAAGCAGCATTAATTGCTTCAAGTTGATTGGTACGGAATTTATGAAGGCCAAATATTTGGCGAAATACTTTAAGCATTTCCTTAGAATGTGGCAAATCCAATCTCCCAAACTGTGCAACTTCACTTGGACTTGCTCCCTCAATAACTATATTACTATTACTAGTGTTTTTATTTTTACTTTTGGGTGGATCAGATGAGAAGTATTTACTATGATTGTCCTGTGATGGATTACTCTTGGCACTGAATTGATTAGACATGGATTGCTTGGGTTTTGTTTGCAGTGGTGTGGTGGCTTGAGGCATGTTATCAGAATTATTTAGTCCCATACTACTACTGTACGTCTGCTTATCAAGTCTCAAATGCTGATCACGCCCTGAATTCCAATCATTGTTCTGTGGCACCGTGTACGGAGATGCAAATGATTCGGATAAATCAGGTGATGCTACTGCTGCTGGGGTTGGTGACATTGGTTTAGTGGAAGCTGCCATGACAGGTGGAGTTCTAACACACTGTCTGATTGATGTACCAGTATAAGATGGTGACTGGATAGATTTAACTGAAGACATCTGAGGATATTCTCTCTCCAATCTCAAAGAAATCTGTTTATTCTTAGCTTTAATTCTTTTCCTGTAACAAGAACACAAGGCAATACACATCATATCAGTTATATAAACATTATAGTGTTCTGTAATTTGGCAGTTTTAATCGGGGTATTTGCAACTTTACTTTATTAGGAAAATATGAATTCCAAATAATGATTATGAGATATTTTCAAGATGGCCAGTGTGTGAAAAAATACATACCGGTAGTGAGAATGTTTGAATGGATTAATATTCACTATCTTGCTGGTTCTTGGATTACACAATATGGTTTATCATGAGGATAAATTTAATGTATGCACTTATACAGAACGGTGTCATTTCCACCTCAGCTCCATCAATTCTGTACTTTACTGTTTTTGTGCATACCTTGAAATATCTCATTATAATTTCACATAAAACTTCAAACCAATGATCCTCACATAGAAATATTACTGTAAATATGTAAACAGAAGTCAATATTTTTCACTATAGAAACTGGATGTATTCTAGAATTCTGGAACAGAAATGACACAAGGCTCTTACAGGACACTAAGAATCAAACATTCATATTTTTAGTATTACTAAATATCAGTGTTATAGGCCAATTATGAGTGAATAAATTGGTATATACATTTTCATTTTGTCACCTTTCATAAATTGAGACAGCATCATTTTTTCTAGATATTTAAGAAAATTTGATCAAGATCTGTCTGTAGTCAATGAGGAATTATGTCTATTAGGTCCAAAATCTGGAAAAACATCACAGAAAAATACATCAACATATAAAAATAATGGACCAATTTTGGTGGGAAAAATAAAGAATAAAGAATATTGATGTTTACCATGTATGAATTGATTTCCTCAGATTTTCAGAATCACTCTGCTGTAGAATTTCATATATTATTGGTTTATCAACTGCAGAACATATCTCATCAAGAACAGTTGTCTGTAAAGTATTTAGATCTTCAAGTCTTTTTTTCAAATCATCTTCACTAACCTAGTGAGTGAAATTTATTTACATTAGTAGTAACCATTACACAATTTTCAGGTATGTCAGTCACTTTCAGAGTATGTTCACATTTTCACAGCCACTGGTTTTGGGATACCCAAATTTGCATCAAGTGACGATAATTGTCAAGAAGCACACTACTAACCCTTACTTGCCAAGTCACAGTGTGATAAGATATAGAGAACCGTTGTAGTAATTACATGAGTTGCTCAGCCAGGATGAATAAAATGGTGGATTTGATGGCCTACTCTGACAAAAATATCATGTGATACTGAAATCAGCAATTGCATTCAGTGTCATCTGACTAAACTTTCCATTTCCACCCACCATGTACACTTGACAAACTTGTTAACTTTTATACACCTACCTCCTTACTGTGCTTGCCTTTCCAAGGTATATGTCTGTCTATATACACTTGACTAACTGGTCAACTTTCATCCATCCAATACGTACCCTTAACAAACTTGCTAACTTTCATCATGCAACCTCTCTACTATGATTGTCTTTCCCAGGTATCAGTGTCCAATACGTACACTTAACAAACTTGCTAACTTTTATCATGCAACCTCTCCAAAATGATTGTCTTTTCCAGGTTCAGTGTCCAATACGTACACTTAACAAACTTGCTAACTTTCATCATGCAACTTCTCTACTATGATCGTCTTTCCCAGGTATCAGTGTCCAATACGTACACTTAACAAACATGCTAACTTTCATCATGCAACTTCTCTACTATGATTGCCTTTCACAGGTATCAGTGTCCAATACGTACACTTAACAAACATGCTAACTTTCATCATGCAACCTCTCTACTATGATTGCCTTTCACAGGTATCAGTGTCCAATACGTACACTTAACAAACTTGCTAACTTTCATCATGCAACCTCTCTACTATGATTGCCTTTCACAGGTATCAGTGTCCAATACGTACACTTAACAAACTTGCTAACTTTCATCATGCAACCTCTCTACTATGATTGTCTTTCCCAGGTATCAGTGTCCAATACGTACCCTTAACAAACTTGCTAACTTTCATCATGCAACCTCTCTACTATGATTGCCTTTCACAGGTATCAGTGTCCAATATGTACACTTAACAAACTTGCTAACTTTCATCATGCAACCTCTCTACTATGATTGCCTTTCACAGGTATCAGTGTCCAATACGTACACTTAACAAACTTGCTAACTTTCATCATGCAACCTCTCTACTATGATTGTCTTTCCCAGGTATCAGTGTCCAATACGTACCCTTAACAAACTTGCTAACTTTCATCATGCAACCTCTCTACTATGATTGTCTTTCCCAGGTATCAGTGTCCAATACGTACACTTAACAAACTTGCTAACTTTCATCATGCAACGTCACTACTATGATTGTCTTTCCCAGGTATCAGTGTCCAATACGTACACTTAACAAACTTGCTAACTTTCATCATGCAACCTCTCTACTATGATTGTCTTTCCCAGGTATCAGTGTCCAATACGTACACTTAACAAACTTGCTAACTTTCATCATGCAACGTCACTACTATGATTGTCTTTCCCAGGTATCAGTGTCCAATACGTACACTTAACAAACTTGCTAACTTTCATCATGCAACTTCTCTACTATGATTGTCTTTCCCAGGTCTCAGTGTCCAATACGTACCCTTAACAAACTTGCTAACTTTCATCATGCAACTTCTCTACTATGATTGTCTTTCCCAGGTATCAGTGTCCAATACGTACACTTAACAAACTTGCTAACTTTCATCATGCAACTTCTCTACTATGATTGTCTTTCCCAGGTATCAGTGTCCAATACGTACCCTTAACAAACTTGCTAACTTTCATCATGCAACTTCTCTACTATGATTGTCTTTCCCAGGTATCAGTGTCCAATACGTACACTTAACAAACTTGCTAACTTTCATCATGCAACCTCTCTACTACGATTGCCTTTCACAGGTATCAGTGTCCAATACGTACACTTAACAAACTTGCTAACTTTCATCATGCAACCTCTCTACTATGATTGCCTTTCACAGGTATCAGTGTCCAATACGTACACTTAACAAACTTGCTAACTTTCATCATGCAACCTCTCTACTATGATTGCCTTTCACAGGTATCAGTGTCCAATACGTACACTTAACAAACTTGCTAACTTTCATCATGCAACTTCTCTACTATGATTGCCTTTCACAGGTATCAGTGTCCAATACGTACACTTAACAAACTTGCTAACTTTCATCATGCAACCTCTCTACTATGATTGCCTTTCAAAGGTATCAGTGTCCAATACGTACACTTAACAAACTTGCTAACTTTCATCATGCAACCTCTCTACTATGATTGCCTTTCACAGGTATCAGTGTCCAATACGTACACTTAACAAACTTGCTAACTTTCATCATGCAACCTCTCTACTATGATTGTCTTTCCCAGGTATCAGTGTCCAATACGTACCCTTAACAAACTTGCTAACTTTCATCATGCAACTTCTCTACTATGATTGTCTTTCCCAGGTATCAGTGTCCAATACGTACACTTAACAAACTTGCTAACTTTCATCATGCAACCTCTCTACTATGATTGCCTTTCACAGGTATCAGTGTCCAATACGTACACTTAACAAACTTGCTAACTTTCATCATGCAACCTCTCTACTATGATTGCCTTTCACAGGTATCAGTGTCCAATACGTACACTTAACAAACTTGCTAACTTTCATCATGCAACCTCTCTACTATGATTGCCTTTCACAGGTATCAGTGTCCAATACGTACACTTAACAAACTTGCTAACTTTCATCATGCAACTTCTCTACTATGATTGCCTTTCACAGATATCAGTGTCCAATACGTACACTTAACAAACTTGCTAACTTTCATCATGCAACCTCTCTACTATGATTGCCTTTCACAGGTATCAGTGTCCAATACGTACACTTAACAAACTTGCTAACTTTCATCATGCAACCTCTCTACTATGATTGCCTTTCACAGGTATCAGTGTCCAATACGTACACTTAACAAACTTGCTAACTTTCATCATGCAACCTCTCTACTATGATTGTCTTTCCCAGGTATCAGTGTCCAATACGTACCCTTAACAAACTTGCTAACTTTCATCATGCAACCTCTCTACTATGATTGTCTTTCCCAGGTATCAGTGTCCAATACGTACACTTAACAAACTTGCTAACTTTCATCATGCAACGTCACTACTATGATTGTCTTTCCCAGGTATCAGTGTCTAATACGTACACTTAACAAACTTGCTAACTTTCATCATGCAAATTTTATAAGACTTTCTAATATTAAGTTGTATCTTAATAGCAAGATTAACTAACCTTATCGGGTAATGCTGCCAACACTGCATGATTATCAGCTGATTCTACCTTGGACCTATTAAGGATAAGAATTGATTATACATGTTAGATTTGAAATGCTGCATCTTTTAGACTTTTAGATATACTTTATTATAATATGTTGCCTGGATTATCTAAATATGTAAGCACTAGCAAGTTATGCACACTTGTAGATGTTATTAGAAACCTTGCATATCACTTTATGCATCATAATGTTGATTCTGAAAACTCAACTATAAGAGCAATTTGTACATTTAGCCTGAAATTAAGAATTCACTTGATGCGTCTTTTGTGTATTTAGGAATTAGTTGTTACGTAATTTATTTAGTTATGGACAAATGTGATTCATTTTTACAAGCCAAAAATGAACACAATTTTCAATGTAGTAAATAGTCACCTGTTTTTTTTCAATCAAATCTTGAAAAGCAATAATGGAGGTGCCAATATTCCAAATTTAAACAGAATCCAGAACAGAAATTATGTACCAAGTTGCCAACAAATCTGTCCATTATTAACCTGATGAAAGTGGATGGGTGGACAGTCCAATTGGCACAGTCAAGATTTTGGCCACTCCAAAGCTAAAACGTAGTTTGAAAATTCAAACGTATGCTCACATACAATCAGAACAAAGAATTTAGTAAAATATTCACCTGTCATCAACAGCCTGTGGTATATCATTAGAAGGTAAAACATCTTTATCAACATCTTCTTCTTCATCAAAATCTTCAAAATCCGATAGTCCCTATGGATAATACCAGTAGAACATGCAGTTACCAGGTATGCATTGTTAGCATAATGAGATTTGATTACAGCATACCCCAGTAATATTAATAAATATCTGACACACAGTATACATCACTATCCAGTAATAACAGTCTTACACACACAGGATACAGCTACTAGTACTAGTACATCAAGGTTCACATTCCTTCATTTATCTAAAAGACAACAGCTTCACATCTTATATACAATTTGCATATCCCACACTTATATAACAAGATACAATAAATGGATTTAATTATCATCTGTTGAAGTTAGACACAGTTAAGGCTTGAATTTCGGTATTCTGAGGACACTAAGTTTTGAGACCTAAATTTCTAAAAAAGCCCTGGAATGATTGAGTTGTGAAGGAAGTGCTGAAGGGAATCAAGGCATTCAGGAAGAGTGACAATCTGATAATACAAAGTATACTTACAAAATCAAATTCTGGTGGTACATCTGTGGGCAAGATGCTGCTAGCAGTCTCACGTACTAGAACACATAAACATACAAAGTTACTGCAGCACAAACATAAATTAGAAAATCAAGCAATTCACAGTACTATTATTGTGTATAATTACGTTTTAATGATAACTGCTATAGAAACAAAGATTGCGATTGCGTGGATATGTTTGATGGTGTTATTTTATTGGAATTTAATCATCGTTGAGGTGTGAAACACTATAGAACATTCATCTTAACTCACATAAGTTTTCAATAAAAACCCTTTTTGGCTTTGTATAACATTACTGCTGCAAGTCATTGAAAGGACGACTGAGATATCTGTAACATTTTTGAATGTGGAGCACATTAGTATATTGGTGATAATGAATATTTATTATCTAAAGTAAGCCTAAGCATAAATTACAGATTACAGTTCTTACCATTGTGAAATCTATCTTCATCTTGATCATCAAAACCATCTTCATTATCACTGAGTAAATCAACCGTTGCCACATTCACCTCATTATTAGGTTCTCTATTTGACATTCCTGTATTTGTCTAAAAAACACAGAATCCATCAATATACTTGGCACTGTTAATTGTAGGTGAACATCATGATAATACTGTAAACAACTTAATTTTTGTTGCTATGAATTCTCACGATTTGATGGCGTTCGCAAAGGCAAAATTTCACAACAACCGCTAACACAGTGTCATATAACCCCCCAAAAAATGTCACTGCTACAGAATATCTAGAATTTCACTGATTCACGAAAATCGTCATTATGCAAGACATGTGTATATGCATAATGTGTGGTTATATTATTTTATTTATGAGTGAAGCAGACTTTTAAGCAAGTCTGGACACCACTAAGAATAAGAAGTACAAAATGTTCCCTGGGCTTGACAGCAAAATGTTAAAAGTTGACATATAAATTCATAAGGGATAGACCTAAGAGGCAGACATTCATTTTCTAGGTAATGCTTCATATTGAATTTAAATTACTAAGAAGATAGCATTCAAATAGACCATTTTCCATTGGCTGTGAAATCCCACGTTATGTGAAATTGAACGAAAAAACAGGACAAACAAAGGTCATAGCATCATAGTGGAACATCGTGTGGGGTTCGTCAAACGCCAAATATTTTAGGGTTTTTCCATGCTTAATAATGTGCTATACACATTAGATGGTGATTAATTACGATGAGGTAAGGATATCTCAACGCAATATTCCCCTCTCAAGAATCCCCATTATGACATTGAGCTATAAAAAAAGAAACATGAATTAAAAATCAAATTGTTAAATCATTGTGGCAGATGTGGGACCTCGCCTTTCACACAATAAGCAAGATCCCGAGGTGAATGGAAAATCATTTATTACCAGTGTGGAAATGCTATGTGAGTGAAATAAATCCGCAGAGTTCTACTCCAGTTGGTGGATGACGTTTTTGTACAAATCTTTTTTTATCAGCTGAATATGTTTTTGATTTATTCACATCCCATTTATTACTATTTTGGGGACATTTGTACCACACTAATGAGAATATTTCTGGTAATTTATTTTCAGTGCCCTTCAAGGACTTGGTAAAAATGGTCAGAATTTTACAAATGAGTTGAGATTGAGTTCCACCAATGAGTACACTCAGTGTTGATACTTACAGAGGTATTATCCCTGAAATCACTAGATAATAAACTTGATTGTAGAAATGAAGAATCATCTGCAAAGTAAAAGATACAAAAGGTCAAAACAAGCGATCTGACAGTCGAGATAGCTCTGCTGTCCTACAAGAACATTGTGGAAACCAAGTCGAGCAGAGCAACACATCAAGTTCATCAAACAAATTGTTTACAAAAATAATTGGCAGTGTACCCAAAATTAAAAAAATATTTGAAAATAATTGATATCGGGACGAAATTTGATAGAGGTCCACCCAGGGCATTGAGCATAAGGAATATTTAAAACAAGTCATGTTGAGAATGTCATAGAATGTTTTAGTACATCATATGACAAATAATATGTCAGAATTTAACAGTATATGCTCCTTTTTGATCCAGTGCATGTAGCAGTTCAACACTAAACTAATGACTTGGACTGCCAGACAATTCAACATGTTTGAGTCTTTATGTTGGCAAAATGTCAAACATATATCCCAATTCCAGTAGTTATGTCAGATTGCAGGAGCAGACACGCTTGGAGAATTGGCAGAGTTATAACTACCAGTATTCTACATTGTATGATTTGGAATAGTGATATGTTCTATGGCTGCCAGTCAACTATCTTGGATTGTATGGTGACACAATCAACAATAGTCTGTTAACCAAGTTTAGACCTAATTGGACAAGTACAATTGTCCAAAAAAAAAACGATGAAAATTGCAGATGGCTGATGGTTAGCCATATTGTACAATATCTCAACTAAAATCAACTTGCATCTTCTTGAAATAATATACTGCCTCTGTACTAAATCTGAATAAACTTACCAAGTGATAAGCAAAAATGAACACAAATAAGTATTTTTTATGAAGAAAACAGATGCCAGTCGGCTAATTTTGAAATGTGAAAAATAATGATGTGTGCTTCAGCATGCCAACAGGTGTTATCCATATTCTACGTTTGAACAGAACGGGGCAGCACAACATGGAGATAATGCACTACATAAATAATATATTGGTTTTTAGGCTATTTTGAGGTCAAATATGACCGCTAAAAAAATATCGGGACATATGTGTACCATCATGTATCAAATATTTACCAAGTTTGATTAATGAATTTCTGATATAAGGCGACGATGGCGGATGGACAGAACCAAATCCATAAGGCTATGTCCAGTGGGGGGGGGGGGGCTAATTATTTTCATACTTTCTACAAAGCTCCATCAGAAGGACAATATAGATATAGAAATATAGATACCAAAATCAGACCATTCATCAGCTCCATAATCTTCGATATCTAGAACCGGTTTTGGTGATTTCTTCCTTGTTAACCTATATAGATAATAAATATACCGATAGCTACATTATGGTAGTTACATACAGGGGAAGCCTAATCAAAAGTTTAATTGCAATTAGGTATTCTCCACCAGTTACTTAGCATGTAAATGTGCCAATACATGTATACATGTTTTCAGAAAGCCGAGATATAGGAGAATAAAATCGTGTACTTTTCAAGTTAATATTCACTTAGCATATTAAATCTCTGATTTTTTTTTTTTTGCATGATTGGCTGTTTTTCACCACTTGTTTGTTCATGTTTTTTACTGTTACTTCACAAGAAAATAATTTTTGAAATTGATTCCTTGAATATTTCAGACACATTTCCATGATGAAGTGGGCATACCTAAAAATTAGAGATTCATTGTTTCAATTTTAGCATCGTTAGCATGAATTATTTTGACCAGTCACATCACTGTCGTTTACCTAAAGCGCTTGTAGTACATGTAATATAGTAAATACAGTATAAAATGTTGCATTCAATAAAATTCCACTTGAACGAAAGACACGCTGCCATCTGATAATTTAGGAGCAGCAAAGTTGTTAAATTTATTCTTACCTATTATTTATGACTGGTGAGACGGTCGCTTGAGGCTTTTTAACTGGAACTCCAAACTTGTTGGATGGAGTTAAATTAGTTGTCTTGCTATCATTATTTTTAAACCATGACTGTAAACTTGACTGCTTTGTAGAAACAGGAGCAGAATTCACCTTAGCAGTAACACCACTTTGAACCACAGGAATGAAACCAGTCTTAGATTTGGGTACTGTGTTGATAGGAACAGTCAGTGAAGTGCTAGTTGACTTTTTACTTGAAAGTTTATTGATTTTGCCACTAGATGGTTTCTTGAAAGTAAAACTGTAAAGTAATAGATGGTAAAAAAAACTATAGTGGTTATAATTTCAATACCCCCAAACAATACAGAACAATCTGATTATAATCTGATGTTGGTATAAAGACTTCTAATTCCAGTTGCAGGTTCATATCGCAAGTGACTTTAAAGGGGAACCGCTCAATCAGATGGATTGCACCAAAGAATCATGGGACACTATTGTTTATGTTGTTTACAGTGTTAATCTATCTTTTGTTATCCATTGTTATTTTAATCCAGAAAGTAAATTTGTTGTGACATTAATCTTAACTGGAAGGTGCCCCTTTAATAACTACATTCAACCAACTACATGTTGTGATCTTTCAAGAACAGTAACCTATCAGATCTTGTGTTATATGCCAGATTTTAATAAGACATGATCTGATTGGTTGAAAAATCCTTTCCAAGGGAAGCTTCTAGGTGCAACTTGTATATACATACATGTAGGTGGTTGGCCTGATACAGTAAGAGGCAATGTACACTGGTGAATAGAAAGAATCTGGAACCTCTACCTACATCGGAATTTAGCAAGATTGAACCTTTTGAACAATGAGTTTGATATGTCGAACAGCGTGCACTGAATACCCAATACTGCAATGTTTAACCTATTCACCAATTAATTTGCCAAAATAATATTTGGTCAAGAAGATATTTTACTGCCTGATAATTTACACAAGAAAGAAAGGATAATCATCACTTGACTGGCAAAGTCAGGACTTCTTTTTTGTTTTACAAATACATGATAATTAATTTAGCCTTTTTAGTGTGATCACAAAAGAAATCCCGACTGGACACAGTTAATTAATAGCAGTCAAATGCCCGCAGATACGTCAAGTAAGGATTTCTTTCGCGGTCATATTAGATTTCGCGATCATGCTAAAAGGACTCAAAACAATTAATAATTTCTTTTTGTAAAACAAAAAAAGAACTCCCGACATTGCCAGTCTAAATCGTGACCTATAATAAACACTACTGCTTCATTATCATGAACAGTGAGACAAATTTATGGACAACATTTGCTCAAGAAACTACTGTAAATACATAAACTATCGATATTTAATAGATTTTATTTTAATTATTTTCACTATTAAGTGTAATTCTCTTAAAAATATTCACAAAATAATGTAAAATTACAATTACAGGAAAATTCATAAATTTAAAATCCAGAGTATACAAATGTATGATCAAAATAGTGTAATTAAATTGCAGTGAAAATTAATTAATGCTTTTGAATGCTAACAATTCAAAAATAACTTACTTGCGAGATGCTGTTTTTGGAGCACGTTGAGGTTGCTCTGATAATTGAAGGAACTTTCCAATTTGTTCATTGTAGTTGTTTTTTGGTTTCAGCATCTCTGTGACTAAGAAGTTGAAGTTAGACTGTAAGTAAACAGGTTATAGATCATTCCTTAATTAATTAATTAATTTATTTTGTGTGTATTTTTTATATTATGTGAAACTCAGACTGTAACATGAGGCTTACTTTAGAATCAAATAATAGGCTTTCACTCTAAACTTGTGGCTAAATTATAATATGTCACATTGTGTATTAGTAAATGAGTCCAGGGATGGGCCATTTGCCATAGCAACATGCTGCTTATACCAGCATATGAAGTAAAATTTGTGTAGCCTTCAATTTGATAAATCAATAGGACAAACTTACAAATTACATAATTTCAAGGACATTTGTGGAGGTGAATAAATTAAGGAAGTCAGCAAATACTGTAGGCAAAAAGTTCATATTGGAATTTTTTACGGTACTGATTTACTTCAAAGGAAAACAAATTATACTTAGAGAAACAAAATTTTCAGCTATATTTCATCTGTTGATATATAATGCCCCAATAGATATAAATGTACTAATACAGTGTATACGACACCAAAACAGGATATCAATAACAATTTGAAAGGGAGGTAAGATCTTATTTGAAAATAAACGCCGAGAGAGCGAGAGAGTCACACAATTTTTTTTTTGCCTTTCCCATACACATTGTAATGTTCACCATCACATCCTCTGTTCTAATACCATAGTTACATGGGTCAGCAAAACAGAGGACATAATGGCTGTATGGAATATACCAATAACATTATTTGGGTGGCAAAAACCAAGTTGTGTGACTCTCGCGTTCTCATCAAGATCTCAGTAGCCAATTGCAAATGTGATCTATTGTTGTGGCTATGTGCATTTGAGTTTTATGTTAAAGTGCCTGTGCAATGCCCACCCACACGCTTCCCATTTTAGATCTGTGCCCCACTGAAGTGGGCAATTAGTGATTTATTTGCTGAAAATGATTACTCGTATCCAAGTAAATTTGTGATATTTCCCGTGCTGTAGCCACACCCACCTATCCTGAAACGGTCGACTGTTTCCGGATTTCCGACTCTCGCCGAAAGTGCGCCACCAAATGCAAAAATATGAGAGGAAGCCATACCCCTGGGCCGTACTTTTATATCACTGTGTCATTCAACGTACAACTGTACTTTTAAACAATATACATTTTTTAATCGGCGTTTCTTTTGTCTATTTTATTTTATTTTTGAGAGAGCAAATTTTTAGAAGTTGTTTTCAAAACAAACATTTATGATGGTTAAACGTTGTGTTGTGGGCGGTTACAGTAATGCGTATAGTCATAGTGTAAGTATTTACACATTTCCAATCGATCCGAAGGTGCGAAATCGGTGGACGAAAGCCGTGAAAATAACTAGAAAAGGTTGGGGTGGACTTTCTCCTTACAGCGTCATATGTAGTGACCACTTCACCTCAGATTCTTTTTTTCGAAAAACTGTCCTTGTCCATGACAAAACAACTAGGTTTTAACGAGAAACGCCGACAACTTGGCGCAATACAAAATGTTTTCGAGAAAATAGATTCCAGACCAGCCCATGATCACTGAGGTGGATTTCAGAAGGGAGAGAGACGTCGAGTGAGTGTTTCAAATGATTTAATTTTTTTTGAGATCCTGATTATCACTTTATAGAGACCAGGCTAAAAGTGTCTGAATTGTTCGGTGATTGGTGTTGAATGTCAAATTCACACCTTTGTTGCCTTTACTTGCAGCTTAATCTGCATAATAATTTATGGAATAAGAATCCGGGCTTGGGCTGTCAATGTATTTTTTAAATATGATGTCATAATTATGAAAATCACGCTAAATCCACTCTGAATTTGTATACGAGTCGTTCTTAATTATTATCCAATTAAACGCCGCCATTCACGCACTTGTCCCCGTCATGACCCGATGCGTTCACCCATTACCGGGGGGTACAACAAATTTATTTCCACGCGACAGTCATTTATTTAGTAACTGTGTTTTGTCGTTTTTTTTTTTTTATTATTTCTCTATTTTATTAATCACTATAGTTTAATGTTTAGAATGTCAAAATATTCTCTTTTTATTTTAATTTTGAATGTGTTTTTTTACTCGGACGATCGATGAAATAAAACAGTGTAGTGACGTGCCTAGTAACCTGCTAAATAACAAGACGATTCAGGCGTCAAATTTGATTTTGTCCAGTGCCGGAGTCCAGCAACAGTGTACAAACATGCGCCGGTGACTCACTGTGATGACCACGGTGACTAGCTACACCACATCGACATATTTTGCATCTTACTCAACCCCATGTAACAAACTTGATACTATGCAGTGTTCTCCCCAACATTCAATTCGTGTGTGGGGCCGCCATGCTGCTTTCCCTGCCCACCACTGTGGTCTTGAGCAGCCACGGTGATTAATAAGACCGCCACAGTGCTTTTTTCATTGTTCATCCTGTGAACTGTATTACGAAATATAGAAATACGTAGCTATAATTGATCTTTCCACACTTCCGACCAGGACTATTGTCCGACGTACCAACCGACACGCATCCTGCCAGTCGTGGATTATAATTTGTAAACGTAGTCGCACGATGTGGTAGTGGCTTATAAACAATACAAGTTAATTTTGTAAAATTAGCACCTCTTTGTTCGTAAGTAAATACTTTGACGATCGACGCAGTCTTTAGATTTAAAGCTAACATTTTTTTCAAAATCAATTACACCCCGATATAACATGGGCAAAGCGGAGTTCACGATCAGTTTACGCTACTCAAGAAAAAAACATGTTTATTGCGTGATTGGGTAAAATACATTTGAACTTTTATCATCGCAAATCATGTAAAAACTCTTCTTTCAAGACTTCTTTTACCTTTTAAAAATTGCTTATCACCTACATTTGTATTTCAAAAAACATCATGCAGTTTTCATCTGAAATCCATACCAACACATCGTGCTACGACATCGCTTTACTTCCGCAATGTAATTTTTATGATCACTACCATTCAGAAAACTTCGGGTTCACCGTTCTGCCGGCATTACCATGCAGTATTCTGATTGGTTAAGCGTTTTTGACCCATCGGGTCAAAGGACACATGCCGGTCAACTAATACGTCACAATTATCATGGCGGTCTGTGTTTTTCACCGAAGCGATCGAGTGATCAAAAATAATCGCTCAAATTTTACGTTTATTTCATATAAAAAAAGAAGTAACATTTTTTGCATGGCATGACCGAGTAAGAGGAATTATTGGTATAACGGTGTATAACATCGCGAAGTAAGTTAAGTCACACCGTAACTTTGATGATCGTTTGGAAGTTTTATTTGTTCATTCATTACTGTAAATGTAAACGTTTATAGAAGCTGATGGTACGAATAATGAACAATTTTTTGAAGGAGAATGTTTTTGTAGTAAATAAGATCATGGAACTCGAGAACATATTCCTGGCTGAAACGTTTCAAATGCATTTCATTTAGCCTTTTACAATTTATTTGTTTGTTTGTTTATTTTAATAGTCTGCAGCATTTGCATTTCGATTCGAGAATGTTTCATTTTTAAATTCAAACTCTTCTAAAATGTGAAACGTAATATTTTGACTCCAATAAAAAAAAATATTTGCACTGTGACCGAGCTCATTAATATTACAAAAGTGCCCAAAAGAATAGTGTTTATAACACTGTATGAAGCAATAAATATGTGCCACATTGTTTTTGAAAATATATGTTGGTTGTTATGTGGGTGTAAATGTGCTTTCGTCAATCTCTATTATTATACACTAGTAAATCATATGCAAATTAGTCCGCCACAGTGGTTTAAATTCCTGGGGAGAACACTGCTATGGGTTCATTATGATCCATTCTTCCCCGACGAACAAGTACATAAGTGGCAATTTAGTCAAAGACGAGAAAACAGCACAAGAAATTTGCCTTATTTACACGTATTGGCAATGCAAGCTACCCAGCAACTTCCCTGACGTCACAGGGGGAGTTTCTGTATGCAAATGAGAAGCTAATGAGGAGTCTGGTTTTAAAATACACAAAAATAAAGTTGCCGTAGACTGAATTTAAAACGCATTTTTCCACTTAAAAAAAATAATTTGTGCTTAGAAACATATAAATTAATAATATTTATGTATCAATGGATAATTTTAGGTGTGAAAATAGCAGCCATTTCACAGGCACTTTAATAGACAATGTATTTCACCTCAAGATTATATGTTGCTATGCATAGTATGTGACCCAAATCAAATGTACATAACCAGATAAAAACAGGGTAAAATTCAATGACCAGGTTTCGTTACTACACAGTGCAATTTGGGTTACTAGTATTTTGCAAGGGTTGGGAGCTTAACACAAACAAAAAATTTGGAAACTAACACCAAAAATAGAAAGCCCCCAGAAGTGGGAGCACTTAGTCAAGCATGGGCGCTAAGTCGGTTGACTAATGGTGGTATTTCCAGAAATTAGCCATTAATAAAATACTGTGCATGTCTCATGACATGACACCTTAATAAGTATTGCACTCACGGCCAATGTTGCATATATCAGCACATACCTATGACTAGCTGCAGTTGATATAAATATCCAGTGTTGGTGAAAACGACTGGTTTGGTGCCTTGTTAGCATGAATTCAGCACGGGCATGAAATGAATTCACACTGTCACTGTAAAATCACTGGCTTTTGGCACCTTTCATACACTCCCTGTATATCAAATCATGGAACAAATAAATACACGTAGAATAAATAAACATGCATAGTTTCATGTCTGATCATTCAGTTCACCATGCAGGCGGTATGCCGGGACATTAGAAATTGAAGGTGAGTAGGGTCGGATATACAGTGTACGTGTTTACTATTTACATCACAGTGACTGTGTATTGATCAACGAAAGGTACCAAACGCCTGTGTGTAAAATGAACTACCTTTTTGAAAGTGAACCGAGAATAATAGTTGCTAAGTGTGGCCTATAATACAATATACATGTATAGTGTGTGTGTAAGTACTATACCTTGCAGCCTGTCGTAAAACACGAAATTCTATTTCATAAGTTCATTTTCGAGTTTAGGTAGATGAACAGAGGAAAATGAAAAATGGCGCCCGTTCGTATACATCACTGATTGGCTGAAAATAAACTTTCACCCTTCTGACAAGTGTCGACAATAACAAATGATAGAAGTAGTTAGGTGTAGTTATTATTATGTTTTTTTAAATGAAAACTGGTTTGTAAAGTCACAGTAGTGAATTAAGTCTTAAATTCATTAAAACAAAGTCAACTTCTACTCTGATTACCCATGATCCCACAGACTCGATCCTTTCGCCGCCATATTGAATATTGGTAAGATGTGTTTTGATGTGGGTCTTGTATTTTATCCACGAAAATCGTCACCATCCGTTTATTTGGGAACACACGACGATAACTCACAAGTTATTTATATGTTTGAAAATGTATTTTGATAGTATTTATTAAGATAATTGTAGAGTGACTAGTTAAAAAGCTTTGACGTTGGTCGGATGACCTCAACATGTACATGTTGTGATACTTTTAGTAGTTTGATGGTACCCAAGCACGATACTTGTTTAGGTGACTATAGCTGTAGCCATTATAAAAAACTGCGGCAAATGAAAAAAAATCATTGCGACAGTGCTTATTTGGTAGACTAAATAATTGACTGCATAATTTTAAATTCTTGGAGTGATAAATCGAAGAATGTTTATTGTGATAAATACGCTTTGACGCTGTCCTATTTTGTGTTTAAATGCATGTACGAGCTAGCTCACGAATTAAAGATACAATACAATAGCGGTCTTGTCGTGCACTTGTCATGCTAAGTAAGTGTACTATAATAAATGCAAACAGTGATGCAGATTTGTTTTCATGTAAGAGATAAAAATGGAATTATTCTGTAATTCAAGAACTAGCTCATACATTTAAAAATAAAAAAAATCAATATTTATAATCTTAGAAACATTTATTTTACATAGCATGCTGGTTAGCAAAATGTAATGACCTATAAAACATTTAATTTACTTGTGATACCACCGTGTCTGAATGATCATTACATACTTCCTAGGTTATTTGTTGTTTCAGCCAAATCAAAAACAGAATTCAAACAGCAGTGCATGACAGGATTTATTGTAATGAAGACAAATATTTATGTTAACAAACTCTGCAATTAGTACAACTCTCAAATATTGCAACTTTGCTGATAATACAAATTATTTTTCATGTCCTAGTGAGATAAATTTGAAGATGCCATCACTACAGTTATATAATGCAGCTGCTCAAAACAAATGTTTAGAGCTCAAATTCTTTGTCAGTGAAACACATTTCTGAAATATTTGAGACTAGTGTCTTGCATAATTTGTGAAACAAAAATAATGGTCGTGCCATAGTTTCAACATAAAGTATTGTATTTGAAGCGCATGAAAATGTAAACCAATATTAAGACACATGTGTGATTTATTTGAATAATGTGCAACCAAATAAACAATTACAGTATTTAGATTTCTTCCACTTTCTGAATCTTTTTTAAGTGGTGTCTCTGAGCTCACTTCTAAAGATTCACCGCATTGGAATTGGTAAGGTGACATATTAGTATAGATAAAATGATATCACTCCTTACAACAATTAAATATTTGTTTTATTTTGTTTTGCAGACTGGCAGCCATGGCAGTTCGTCATGAGATGTGTGTTGGTCTCAATAAGGGACACAAAGTTAGCAAAAATGTGAAAAGACCGAGGAAAAAGGTAACTAATGTTGATGATACTACTGTACTGAGTACCATAGATACCCTAATTTAGGCATCCTTTTTGGTTGAGTGTTTATTGGAACAGGACATTTTTTAGAAGGATTGTCAACAAAATGGAACAAGACATTTACTGATGAAGAACCAGGTGATTTATTCATGTAAATGTAAATTTTATATACAAAATAAACAAGCAGTGATCAACACATTTTTTTGTACTTGACGTGAAAATTTATTATTACAGTTTACAATACAACTGTCAGGTTAGTAATTTAAAAAAAAAAAGTATATTACCAAAATTTTTATGAAAAATTAAAACAAAATAGTGTGCATGATATCACGGTAAAATAATTAAGAAAAATTTCAGGAGTTCAAACATCGTCCACATTAGACAAGTGTAAACAAAATAACTCGCGAAATACGAAACCTGGAAAAAAAAAGTAAAAATACGTTTCGTTTAGAACATATTTAAACAAATCAGAATCATTTCTTCATTGGACGAAAGGTTCTCGGAGTCTCTATCGCTGCTGGAGCCGGAAGCGTCGTCGTTCTGATGTTCGTCCTCCGTTTCTGTCAAGTTGACGTTCATGTTATCGGCTGCCGATGACTCCACCTCTTTCTGTAGTGTTGGGCATCTGTACAACTGATCTTCGCTGCCGTCCAACGGATTTGTAATCCCAGTAACTTTGAACGACTTCTTCATTATTTCAGGGTTGTCTATCAATTTCTGCCATGCACTCGCGACCCGGTCGACAACATTTTGTCTGGTTGCCGTCTTCGGTCGCTGTCCCTCTGGGGTGTTCTCTACTTGTTGTCGTATAAACGCCAACCATTATTCTCTCATGTATTGCTTAAATGGTTTATTTATACAAACATCAAGAGGCTGAAGTTTGGAAGTGCACCCGCCTGGTATAACAGCATGTCGTGAAGTGTTAGCTTTGAGCAGAGCAGTGATATCGTCGTGCAAGTGACCACGGAAAGAATCCAAAACTAGTAGTGACTCGCGTGACTTTGTATAACGAAACCAAATTCGCCGCAACCATATTTTCATCATATCCGTGTCACACCAGCCCTTTTTCTGGACTTCGACAACCATACCAGGCGGGACGTTAATGTTGGGCTTACGCACCCCTTTGAAAATAACCATAGGGGGAGGACTGTTTCGTCCATGTTTCCAATCAAATCCAGGGGAAAGTCGTACCTCTGTCGCTGTGAAACTATGAATTCATGGAAGGCAGTTATTTTTTCTTCTAAATCTCTTGGAAGGCGTTGTGCAACAGAAGTGCGTCGACGAATAACCAGCGAATGGCGCCTACAGAATCGTTGGGCCCATCCTTTCGATGCCTTAAAATCGACACAATGTGGGCTGATAAGTTTTTTTGCCTGCTGCCGTAACAACTGCGTTGTAACTGGAACGTGGTTGTCACGCAACACCAAAATAAACTTTACAAGTTCGTCTTCTATTTCTTGTGGGTACGTCAATTTTTTTCCGGCTCCGTGCTTGTTCCCATATTTTGAAACGCGCTGTCGGCTGAGATTTCCATTCATTTCATCTTTTACCCAACGGTAAACATTTTTGGGATGAACGCCGTACTTTCTAGATACACATTTTTGGCCATGTTCCCTCGCATGTCGGACAACCATTCTCTTCTAATCTGTCGAATATCGGCGACGAATGATCGCTGTATCATGGCATCCGGCTGTGGAGTTCGTGTCACCGGCACGACTCGAGCTGTCTGATTGATCAGGTGACTGCTCATAAACTGTTTTACCAAGTTGAGTATGTGGTAGCTGGCCTATTTTCTTTTGAAAAATAGGAAATGACTTCTTCTTAGGCGGTGGAGTGCATGAATCATCTTCTGTAGGACGTTTGGCAAAATAATTTGTAATAGAATTCATTGTCGAGTGGCGTTGTGCATCACGATGCGAGAAAGAGTGATTCATCAACTATATTGGTCCTATATTTATACCGTAAAAACAAGTGTTTATCACAGGTACGTGCCAGACTTGGTAAACGAGTATCCGGTGGCCCGCTTTCGGGACTGTATGCCTAGCACGAGAGGCGAGAGATAATTCATACTCAATTATTTGAAAGTAACTGGCCTCATCGTTCAGTCGAGAGTTACGATTAATCCGGGATAAATGTATTTTAAACAATCTTGTTTTTAATCGTACAACAGAGATTTGTTTTGCCGACTGTACCAAAAGTTGTGCTCAAACACTCCGCAATATGTAGCAATAGAAGTGCGTGAAAGCGGCGTTTTGATTGGATGTTAATGTGACCTCCTGTCAAACGATGCACAAACAGTCCCTCAAGACTGTGGCACAAACTAACACATTAAGGCGGTCCTTTCTCACGCGATGAATTCGTGAGACTGAGAGGTGAAAAAAAAGCGAAAATATATAGTGGTCTGTAATCGTTTTTTTTTTAGAATGAGAAGTATCTGTTTTCCACATTTAATGTCAACAACATTACATTTAGACATAATTTACAGCATGCGCATAATATTTACATACACCTAACTCCCGCACCCGGTAGGTAATTACCGAGGGACTTAGCAACATCCCCAGAAACTTTCCGAGACGCTCCAGTGACCGCTGCAGACGCAATAAAGTTACATACTCGCTCACACAACAGTTAATCAAAACACCGGACGCAGTATGCCTTTGATGCTTTTTAAGTACAAAAATCATTGCTGTGTAACACTTGGAAGAAATATAATACGAACATAAAACTGGGAATGAATATTAACAAGAAATGATAAATGTAAATTCCTTTGATTGGTAGTTTATTGAAATGGCATTGTTTTGTCTCGTGCAGACGCCATAAGCTCCTTTGGTGTACTGCGTTCACTAAATTTTCTTGTTTTAATTAGCCATGACGTCGATTAGTTAGAAGCTATCAGACTTTTAGATAAGTCACTTTGCATCATACCAACTATGGCAGTACATGTACATCGGAGATCAAACGAAATACGGTACTGGTATATGACTGTGCCCATGTGATCATCGCTCAACCAAAATTGTGAAGTTGTTTTTCGTATGCATGGTTTGGCAATTCACACTTGATGTACTAGGTCTGAAACAAAGAAAGTGCCTTTCTAACAGGAAGTCGAGCTGTCTGGATTTGACCGGGAAATTTAACACATGTTCTTAGCTTAGTGCACTTTACAACTTCGATACATTGTGTACAATTTCAGGTTTGGGTGACGCCTAAATTAGAATTCTTTTGTTAGGTTTGACCTTTGGGGGACGCCTAAATTAGAGGGACGTCTAAATTAGGGTATCTACGGTAGGTGGTTTGGAACATTGGTGAGGGGATCTGTCACTGGTAGCATTGTGGTTGTCGCATCAGACTCATGATCGGTAGACCGAAATTCAAATCCTACCTTAGGCTGACCATCAAAAGGGTTGACCCCTACCCTGGGTGAGAGTGCCACAGACTCGATGGGAAGGCCAATTCCACTGGCCGAGATTCATTCACTAACGAATGCGACTTTGGGGGAACCTTGGCTAAGGTCCGTAGGTGCTTGTGTTCGACCGAGCCCGGTTGATGCCAGAATAGCGCATTCAAATTGCCATTTGATAGGGAGATGGGCACACAGTCCTGTCATGTAGTCCCAAACAGGAAATGACTTCTGTGGCAAAATGCACTATGTGTCAGCACTAGCACTTGCAATTTTTACTTACGAAATAGAAAAAGTCAAGAGATACGACAGAGACATTCAATTGTCAGAGCTGTCGCCTGGCACAAAAACATTTTATTTTTTAAAAGTAAAAAAAAAGAAACATTAGTGAGAGGGGTCTTCATCGAGTTACATACAGAATGTATCAGTATTTGTCTTGCTTATTATAACTTAGCAGATGATAATTAAGTAAAATCTGTCAATATCTTCACAGATGGTGCGTAAACATGTTAAATTTGTACGTGATATTGTCCGTGAAGTGTGTGGATTCTCTCCCTATGAGAGGAGAGCAATGGAATTGCTGAAAGTAAATAAAGACAAACGAGCACTCAAGTTCGTCAAAAAAAGGGTAGGTATCTTAATAACCAAATAATGATCTCCCCAGGGTTCTTGCACCAAGGGGTATCCCCAGGGCTCTTGGACTAGTGTTCTCCCCAGAACATAAACTATGTGCATGTAATTTGCATACCACATGTCAACAGTGGATAAAAACATGGTTGTCGTTAAGAATTATCCACGTCAGTTGGAGTCTGTTATTTATTTTTATGCTCAAAATCGAGGTTAATTGTGCTCGCTAAGTATTAAAACTGTACCACTGACTTAATCAGTAAGGAAATAAATAGCCGATTAGGAAAATGTGTCTCTGGTGACAGAGGTTCGATTTATCGATAAACTTGCTTTGATGTGTCTGGTCTTTAACAGCACGGTCAGTGATGAGAGGTCGGTCATGTATGTTGTCATTTCTCCGGCACTCTGGTATTACTTTTACGTCAAAGCGAATTCAAAAGTGATGCTGTTTTTTTTTTATGTTTAACGTGTCAATAAACACCGGAAATAGTAAAAGTACATAAGAGATTCACAATAAAACTTGGTGGGATTCCTTTAGCGTTAGAGTAAACCTGTCTGCATTGCGGGCAATCTCTCAGAGTAGCGGCATCAATTATAGATACACTGTGCTCTTGGGGATCTCCCCATAACTCTTGTAACAGGGCTGTCTCCCCAGGGCTATTGTACCAGGGCATCTCCCTATGGCTCTTGCACTTGGGCTCCCCATGGCTCTCGCATCAGAGCATCTCCCCAGGGCTCTTGCACCAGGGCATCTCCCCGGTTCTCTTGCACCATGGGTCTTCCTAGGGCCCTTGCACCAGGGGGTCTCCCCAGGGTTCTTGCACCTGCTATGTATGCACTCACATTTAATGTGCTGTATACTTGTTTCAAATCACTGATAAATCTCTTGCATATCTCACTTGTAACATTTGGAAGACCATATTGAATGATATTGGATTGTTAGGGTTTGAGTGAAGGGGCCTTAAGGAACTCTTTTCAAAAGAAAGTGTTTACTTACCATAACAAAGTTTTGACCTCTGAGTTTGACAATCAGTTGGCCAATTTGTGCCCTTATCCAACACAGTGAGCATTTTTAAAATTAATAATTGCACGAGATTGATTTTTTTTTTTTGCAGCTTGGAACACACAAACGTGGAAAGAGAAAGAGGGAAGAAATGGTAAATGTGCTCACAGCACAAAGAAAAGCAGCACAGAAATAGATTTTACATTATTTGTAACTTAAAACATTGATGGATGGCACTGCTAAAAATCAGAAAAAATAAATTGTTCTTCTGAAGGAAAGTGGTTGTATTTTTCTTAAAATATAAAGTTTGACCTCAGATGATGCCTGCAAACTGAGACATTTTACTGCAGGGAGAATTTTTTACCCCAGGAGTCTTATCTCACTTTAAAACCCACTGCCCCAAACAATCTATAGATTTTGTGGAAATTCATGTATTTTTAAAGTCGGTTAGTTCTATGAACAATTTTCAAATGAAATATGCTATAAAAGTCCTTGCACATTTGTTACACAGCACGTGAATGACAGAACATGTGTGCATGGGCATAATCTATTTATGCACATTCATGGTCGAACACGAAAACTCAAAGAATGAAATTGCCCAAGAGCCAATAACCAGATAGCTGAATGAACAGCATGTCTGTCAGATTGACTCTTGTGCGAGCTTGAAGCCCATCTTTCTTTTTGGCACAGTAAAATTTGGTCATTGCTGCATATTTGATGTCGCATGATCTCTGAAACAAGACATTTAGTGTTTGTAAAGTCCTGTAATGGAGCATTGTGGTTGGTCAAGGAGGAGGGTTTTAAATGTGATCTTTCACTACACTTCTCTTTGAACCCATTCTTTATCCCACTGCTAAGTGTTTATGCCATGCTATTGCTTTAACTTGGAGTTTTGATGAGTGAAAATCTAAGGTCAATCACCTATTGCATAATCTCTCGTTAGGTCTGCTTATTTTATGGATGAAATCCACGCATATCAAAAACCTTTTGATTAGTCTAATCCACCTCGTGTTCAATACCAAAGATGGTTGATTGTGCTCGGGAATCAGATGGGAGGGGTACCACAGTCTCTCATTCATACACTAAGGGGTTGACCATTTGAAATTGTGGGGGTAAATTCTTGGCAAAATTAAAATGTAGACACAAAAAAAAATTGCACTGGCAACACTCCCATTATTTTATGACCCTTAATTTAAGGAGGATACAAGGGAAACAATCACCTTTACAAACTCTAGAACCTTGTGATAAATTGACACCTAAAACAGCAAAGCTGTTATGACCACTGGGTCACTTTAACTTTCCAATGTGTTTGGATTGATTTCTCAGAAGCTGTTTGGTCAGTAAAATTAACTTGCATGGGTTTGAATTAAAGTAGGTACATATATAATAGAAAACTGAATCGGTTCTAGTTCTTGGGGTAAAATCCAACACCTTGGATTATTAGAATTCTGCAAGTATTGTCTATTCGTATAGCTCTACATAGTGTACAGAAAACTCAAGGGTTGATTGTGTAATGGCGCCCCTGCAGTTGACTTCCATACAGTGTGGCAATAGAGGGCGCTATGTCTCATGAATGCTGAACTGAAATCTGAAAATACTTTCCAATTCGCAGAAAGAAAATATATACTTATTCCAGTTTTAGCAATTTTTTATTTCTTTGCCTTTTTTTTGCATGATCACAACTGAAATTTAATAGTATTATTCACATTATCGGTAGTATATAAACAAATCTTAAATAAATTAGATTCCCATAATTTGTGCTGGTAAATTGAAGTGGATACTTGTCCCTTTTGCCGAGACAAGTTGGGGGAAAAAACAAGTCTACCTTTTATGTTAGCCTTGTATTTGAAAAAATTCAGTTAATGAGGCGATTGAGAGCAAAAAAGTGTAAGTGGCAATTGTCATTAATACTAGCATTAAATTTGCAGGCTTTGTTACTAACGACCAGTTACACCCTATAAGGATAGAATAATATGACATCACAATCATCCTGAAAATAATAACACACATTGTCTTTTTTTAAAACCATTTCCCATTTATTATTCATAAAAATTATCAATGAAGATTAAACCGGACCCCCATCACGTAAATACAAGTATGTAGTAATAACATTAAAACCACAGTAAATTAGACTCTATACCAAGAATACAGTAAGCCAAGAAATACAACAAACTGCTCACAAGTAAAGTGATCTGCACAACATACACGAGTTATGATTGTCAAGACAACCATTTTACAAAACATAACTTAGTACAGTTTTAATACATTCTTGTAACAAAGTATTAATCAAAAAATAAAAAAGCATCAAGGGTAAAAGTGTATAAAATACTAATAAGTGTATATAATACAAGGTGTGTCTATAATTGCAGTATGAAATACAAAACTGCATGGAAGATGTAATAAAACTGTCTATAACCAAATACGTCTTCCCTTGAAACATGAAAATGTAGATAGGTATTGCACAACAATTTTTATTTATTTTTTTCAAACTGGAAGGTTTTTATCAAATTGCAAGTGCTACGACACATAAAAGAACTCTGTGACATGTCGATCATTACCAATGTCACTAATTTGAAGGATTCTAAAATATTTTGTAAAAATGCAACAAGGTAACATTTAACAGCTGTTAGTAGTAAAACACTGATTGGTGAAATCATTGTCAAATCAAACATTGCATTATGGGAAATATGCAAATACATTAGGACAAGTGTATGATGTCAGAAACCATGAATAAACTTTTGAACCACATTTTCATTATTTGCTCATTATCGATAATGAAAACCTGGGAAAAGTTGATAAAATATTGCATAGTACTAAACGGACAAATATGCATAGATGAAATAACAGCTAACTAGAAGATCCTTCTGAAAGCACCGTTATCATTTGTAAATTGAAGTTTGTTCTCTATAGTTTCCATAGCAACCTCCAGTATATACAAAACACCAAGCACAACAATGGCAAGGTAATAGAAGAAAGAATTTTGACTTTTGCTCTAGTGTATTCACGCAGCCTAGAATAGATAACTAATAACAGAATTGTCTTTTTACTGGCAAGTGATTATTCAAAATCATTTCATCAACACATTATCAAATGGAATACACTGATTGGACAGTTGTAATATATAGCAGCATTGTGATTGGATAATGAAAGTTGTAGCATTTGAATACAATGGGTGATCCCATAAACAGCCAATAGCAGTCCATCTTGGATTGATGTAAATGGAAGACAAATAAATAGAAAGTAATGAAAATAGTTTATAAATTACAGCCTGCACACTGGGGGGTCATTTATCAGATATATTATTATCATATGATTCTCTTTCTTGAACCATTCAAATATCAGATTATAATTATGAATGCAGTAGAGATTTGGCATCGTCATTTAGAAAAACTAGTTTCTACAAAAGCAGTGGTCCGTTATAAGCTTTACTAACCCCCCAAAATTTTCTCGTTCTGAAGTTTCACAAAGGCATGTTATAATAAATATTAAAGCTTTAATAACAGAATATTCGATATTCCTATCAAATGTTTCATTGACTTCAATAAATAAAAGAAAAATTCAAAAAGATTTGGTAATATAATGTACATGACTAGTTATGGCAGTGACAGTTGTAAGCAATGTACATACATTTATTTTGAGATAGAGCAAGAATTTGAAATTTTTCAAGATCTTGGATAATATAGATATAATATTTACATATCTGATACTGAACCGTGATAAATAGAATTTACTGAATATATATTTTTGTAAATACTGAATGAACCAAAATGCAAAGATTATATAACTGTGTAAGAATAATTTGTTTTTATTGCCATTTTGGCCATAAGATTATATTTTAATATATTGCTAAAAGTAATGAAATTAGTAATAACAAATCGGCGACACTAGTGTTGCATCTCAAAACATATACAGATGGGACAAGATGTTTATGACAGATTGACATTATCTATATTGCGTATGAAATTATGGTGGCCAGAGAGTATGCAAAGTTAGCAGACACCTATGCAGCACGTATGAATCGGACACCGCTCACATGCAACACAATAGGAAGTATGTAATATATCGGCGTACTCTAGTCAATTACAAATGTATAATTTAATTGGTTGGAACGTCACTGAGCATGTATGAATATGTGATAAGCAGGGAAGTCGATTAATTGTTTTTACAAATATTTGATGTAAAGCTGATATATTAAATATCTGTAATAAGCTTTACATTCATGATGATTGGTTAGGGTTCAACTTCATGCATTAAATCAATATTATTGTAAACAGGACAAGGAAAGAACCCAGAACTTATCATTTGAGATGCAACACTAGTTTCAGGCAAATATCGGTAGATATTGAATGTGGAAAATACTGTGAAATAGAATTCAGCCTGAAACTGTGACAATAAATATTTATCAGAAATACATGTAAAGTTTTAAATATCAAATTATGTAAAAAAAAAAAATTAATATTGAATATTGCATTAAGCCCTGTATTGCATGGCAGCGTACCAGATATTGCACGTATTTTATGTGGATGGAATCTAAAGCCAAAAATACAATAATAAATAAAGTGTGTATCATACCACGGGTGAATAAATAAAATTTTTCACTGTCTGATACTTTCAAAAGATGAGCCATTAATTGGCCTGGCATATCAAGGTATTCATGGAGATACAGATAAAAATCCATTTACTTAAAGCGGGAGGGTTGCCACCTGCACATGCGTTCCAAGCAACGATAACAACATATGCTAAAAATGCAAAGACTCTTGTTTATAAACAATAACGCGCTATGAACATCTGATGCATGAGCAGGTGACGACTCCCCCGCTTTAAACAATATATGAAAATTAAAACTCAATAATATGCCAACAACTCACTTTTGTTTCTCAATACTGATTTTCATAGAAAAAGTGCACTTTTCACCAAATTTTTATTTTCAGTAAAATTTACTATAATACCATTAATACAAATATATTGTCCTGCCATCCTTTAAACATTTATGTCTTGGGAAAATATAACATTCAGCCTCTGTTTGTATCCATCTTAAGGTTGCAATTTCTTTCGTTTTGCTGCCAAAATACTTGCAGGCAAATCAGGCCGAATTTCTCTGTACTGACTCTGTAAGTGAAAAAGATATAGTATGGTTATAGTTTGTACATCTCCATCTCCATCTCTATATTACATAGATTCAAGCCGAATTAAAGATTATATGTCATGTTTTTCATTATTTTCTTTGTATACTTCCATTATTATGAGTTTATACCATTAGAATACCAAAAATGGAAAGAAAAAATTGGCGTCATCGTATGATTTTTTTGAGATAAACAAAATTTTGCGAAAGTCATCAAATGACACCAGAATAATTTTCACTGCTACAAAATTTAGCAGTTTTTACAGACTCACGAAATTTGTCTTTAGCGAAATTTCAGACATCATTGGAATGATTAAAAGAACTTACCAATTCATCATCAGACGGAACTCTAGATAAATAATCCGCTAACTCATTGTTATCAACAAAATTAGGATTTCTAAGTTTTTTGCTGAACTTGTTACAACCTGTAAAAAAATTAAAAATAAATTTAAATATGAAATATTACACCCACTGATAATATAAGAGACATGCTTTGCTGTGAATCAGAAATATTACGAAATATTGCTATTGAAACAGCTATCACAAATTTCTACATTTGAAATTTTTATAACCACTGAATAACCCGGCAGATTGTATATTTGTGCAAACAACAAACCAATGGTTTTTCCATTTCAACATATTTGACATCTTACTGCGCAGAGTGAACAGACAAACACTTCAACGCGGACAAATATTAAATTTTAATTTTTAAACAAAGAATGTGATTAATATATCATGGCCTATTACTACTTATAGTATCTCTATAAATTTGTGATTGAAAATATATATATTATGACCCTCAACAATTGGTTGGAAAAAATACAGTTGCGTACAACAATAAAAGTAAATGATTTGGTTTTTAGCAACATGTAATATTTTTCTATACAACAATATTTCACATATGCATCATAGTTCTCTCAACCATAAATCCATAAATTGTAGTAATTTTCAATTGTGAACACTAGAGGGCGGTCTCATATACTCACCCCATGCTAAGAGAAGATAGCGAATTGGTATATTATACAGGACTACAGTAACGATACACAATACAATGACTAGTAACCATGACAACCAGGGTACTGTCCAGTTAAATGTACTGAAATATATAAACAGGATATTATAATAAACACCAATACACGATATTTTATTTAAATTATACATAATTTAATACAGCATGGAGTTTCAGAAAAAAAAATGAATAAAATTCAGCAAGTACGTGCACACATTGTATACTCACTTTTTGACCCTCTCTCCCATACTAGCTGCATCACCCAGTCCATTTTGTACTTGCAAGCAAACTTCTTGTATCTGTTGTAGTTTTTCCTTAAAACTTTTTTTCTCCTCCGGCTGCTATTGGAGTGCAGCATTTTGAGAAATACATATTACACAAGATTAACCTTAAATAGTAACCAAGCATGCCTGTGTACCCATAGTGGGTAGCTTAAGATGCATTAATGTTAGTATTATCTCCACAGGCACCAGTTGAATTATCCAATAAGGGTGGGAAAATGGGAGGAAGCATTTATTAATCAGTCTATTATAATAAATTATTATTAAGGAAATACAGAACTGCAGCAATTGAACCCAATTGAACCCAACTGAACCCAACTGAACCCTATCAGAAGCACAGCAACTGCAATCTGTGTGAGCAGCAGCAGCTAAAACCCAATTGAACCCTATCAGAAGCACAGCAACTGCAATCTGTGTGAGCAGCAGCAGCTAAAATCCAATTGAACCCTATCAAAAGCACAGCAACTGCAATCTGTGTGAGCAGCAGCAGCTAAAACCCAATTGGAACCGTATCAGCTGAATCCCATTTGAATGGTATCAACTGTATCCCATTTCAACTGCAGCAGATGGAACCGATTTGAACGACAGCAACCTATTTCAACCACAGAAACTGAAACCCATTCCATCCACAGCAACTAAAACACACAAACTGCAGCAGCTCAAACCCATCTGAACTACAGCAAATGAAACCCATCAGAACCACAGCAGATGAAACCCATCAGAACCACAGCAGATGAAACCCATCAGAACCACAGCAGATGAAACCCATCAGAACCACAGCAGCTGAAACCCATCTTAACCACAGCAGATGAAACCTATCTGAACTACAGCAGATGAAACCCATCTGAACTACAGCAGATGAAACCCATCTGAACTACAGCAGATGAAACCCATCTGAACTACAGCAGATGAAACCCATCTGAACTACAGCAGATGAAACCCATCTGAACCACAGCAGATGAAACCCATCTGAACCACAGCAGATGAAACCCATCTGAACCACAGCAGATGAAACCCATCTGAACCACAGCAGATGAAACCCATCTGAACCACAGCAGATGAAACCCATCTGAACTACAGCAAATGAAACCCATCTGAACTACAGCAGATGAAACCCATCTGAACCACAGATGAAACCCATCTGAACCACAGCAGATGAAACCCATCTGAACTACAGCAGATGAAACCCATCTGAACCACAGCAGATGAAACCCATCTGAACCACAGCAGATGAAACCCATCTGAACCACAGCAGATGAAACCCATCTGAACTACAGCAAATGAAACCCATCTGAACCACAGCAACTAAAACACATTTGCAACCACAGAAACTGAAACCCACTCCATCCACAGCAACTAAAACACACGAACTGCAGCAGCTGAAACCTATCTGAACCACAGCAGCTGAAACCCATCTGAACCACAGCAGCTGAAACCCGTCTGAACCACAGCAGCTGAAACCCGTCTGAACTACAGCAGATAAAATCCATCTAAACCACAGCAGATAAAATCCATCTAAACCACAGCAGATAAAATCCATCTAAACCACAGCAGCTGAAACCCATCTGAACTACAGCAGATGAAATCCATCTAAACCACAGCAGATGAAACCCATCTGAACCACAGCAGATGAAACCCATCAGAACCACAGCAGATGAAACCCATCAGAACCACAGCAGATGAAACCCATCAGAACCACAGCAGATGAAACCCATCAGAACCACAGCAGATGAAACCCTTTTGAATCACAACTGCTGAAAGGTAAACCAACTGCATCGAATGAAACCAGTTGAAACCCGCTAAAAAGCAACTGGAATAAATAATAACGGAAACTGAAGCTGAAGCTGATCTGAACGGCTGCAAATGAAACCTAACACACAATTTATATAATTCTAAACCTCAACAGAACTGCATGGGAAAGTTGTTTGGTTTAAAAGGAAGTTTACAATGCATATGGATAAAAGCGATTGTTAAATGTAATATAAGCAAAGGTGACATGCATCTTGTGTCTTTTACCTTTTTCTTCTGAGTAAGCATAAAGATAAAATAAATAAAGTTTGATTAGAAAGATAATTCTTGTATATCATAAATACTCAAAAATTCTTTTTATAATATATGCAATTTGCTAGCATTGCTTGGTTATCCACATAATAGTTACTGCTTTCACATGAGATCGTTGGTGTTGAGTGACAACATTACTGTGAATAGATGAATTAACAGACTTTAAATCAATACAAAATAAGCTAGTTATTCAACTTACTTTTGATTTCTTGTCTTCCTCTACTTCATCATCATCTTCATCTTCACTGTCTTCATACGGCTAAAATGATAAAAATGTCATCAAAATGACTATACATCACATACCTCAATCAGAAGTTGACAAAAAAACAAACAATTTAAAGATTTAAAATTGTTTCCATCACACGATTTACAGAAATGTTAATAGGTGATTTTCCATTCAACTGCGAGATCTCGTGAGATGCATGAAAGACGCGCGTCGAACGTCTGTCGCAAAAATTGAACGATTTGATTTTGAACTCAAATTTCTTTATTTCGTAGCTCACATCAACCGGCCGATTTTCGACAAAGGAATATTGCTTCCGAATACCCTCACCAAATCGAAATTACCTATCATCAAATGTGTACAGCACATTATTAAGCATGGAAATATCCCCAAAATACTTTTGTGTTTGTCGAATCCCACGCGATATTTGACGTCACTACGCCGCTATGACCTTTGTTTGTCCTGTTTTTACGTTCGATTTCACGCATAACGCGTGATTCTCGCAGTGAACGGAAAATGGTCAATTTGTAACAACTGCATGGTTTCCCTATAAAATGTACAAGCTAAACATATTGAGGAAATATACATAAATGAGATGGCTGCATTCATTCCCACTACACATCACCTAATATTCCACATATAACGACTCTGTGCATAAATCTTCATAATAACATTATATATCTTTCTGAACCTACTACCAATATATAAATTAAATTAGTGGAACTTTCACGCAATGAGCTTCATTTTAAAACATATCTTGAAAATGTTGGGTAATTGTTCCTTAATTGAAATTCATCCTTCTCATTACTGGAAAACGTTGGCATGCTGTAACTAAAGGTACGTATTACAATATACAAGATTACGGTAATTATGTGTAGTAATAAATACGTCTTACATCATCATCTTTATCTTTCAACAAGTGTCCCACTACGCTGTATACTATGTAGTTTTTAAGGAAGAGCATCAACAAACCAATCGGTGCTAAATACAACTCAAATGAGTAAACGCCAACAACGTATGCCTATAAATGAGAAACCAATGTTATTGAGCCTAATAAAAAAAATGTTTGTGTGCACATCACTTAAGAAAAAATGACAATTTTTTTGTGTGTTGACAAATTAATTAAACCTGCAAAAATGTTGTGCCATATTTTTGTTGAAAATTGTAACAACAAAATTGCCACACTCATTTTCGAAAAAAAAAATAATATATACAATTTAAAAAATAGATATGCAATGATACAAATGATACACCTATTTACAAATATAACTTTTATAACTTGCTGTGAAGCAGATATAGCAATAGAAATTCTTCCTGTTTTTTTTTTTAATTTTATTTTTCATACATGTAAAACAATAGGAGCATCATCGCCTGTTATTATACAGATTTTAGAATTCAATGACACAGTCAAATCAACTCACTATGATTCACATTACACTAAATTGTAATTCAGTTCACTACAGATCCCTGTCAATTATCCTAAATTGTGAGTATACTGTTAGTTCACTATGCAACATATGGTGTCTATAGGTCACACCACATGTCTGGGTAATTACAGTCATTTTTATTACAATGTGCAAACATCAATAATCAAATGACACATTCATGCAACGACACTGACATGTTAAAATATCTTATATGAATACTTAACACAACAAAGTTAATCTATATGCAAAGACAAGGCAACATTAATATAATAATAATTACAGACCTAAAATAAATTCATATTTAAAAGTTGTTTTTTTAAACTGTATACTAATGACTTACAACAAATGCACAGGCACTTCTGGCTTTGTTTTCCCAGGCAAAACAACTTCCAATAAACTTGCCACCTTCGACAAAACCTATTGCCAGTTTCTTGACACGATTGATATTCCTCATGAGTATCTGAAATATATATAAGCATTTGCAAGCATAAGAAGATTTTCAGAATTTAACTGCGAAATACAACAAATCACGATGTTATTGCCCATATGTGGGATGTGTCGAGAAATTGTGTAAAGTATTTGATCTATTAGCAGTTCATAAATGAAACATAATGTGTCTATTCTCAAAATTTCTGTTTTTACCGCTGTATTTTACTGGAGTCGTTTTGGAAATAAATAGTATACAGGTTGTGATTGTATCATTATCGGAAACCTAACTATGTCTGTATTTCTGTGACGCTATTCACAATACTGTACTATTAGTAGCACACACACTTTATATATAAATGACATGTGACAAATTGAGTCAGATTTGAATGATCCAGTATTCTGTATTTACTGTTACGATTTTTTAATATATTTACACATTAAGGTATGACCCTACTGAGTGCATAAAAAATATTGATTCTGAAGTAAACTACCCAGTATATACACTGGAAGATATTCACAATTAAATGATAGATATCATAGACAAATCTATGAGTGTTCTCTGCATCTATATTACATAATGTTACAAGGTCATATGATCTTATTACATATGATTACAATCACTAATTCATTTGGCAAAATATATTTTGAGTGTTTCAAATTAACTCGGTAATTTTTAATCAGACCTTGTTCTCTTCCTTTTATTTTATTTTATTTTATTTTATTATGCTTTCTATTTGTCTTAATTTGTATTTGTGTTGCGATTTTGAATGTATCTGAAACTTTATTGTATTTTTAAAAATTATTATTATGTACATGTACATGTACTGCAGATTACTAGAAAAATAGTGAAATCAGATATTTTATCTCATTATATGCAAATGACAGTTTTGTGGAAAGATATTATCTAGTGTTTGAAGAAACAACCATGAGGTTCTTACCTTTCTGGAAAATTTCTGGTTATCAGGAAGATATTTGGGTTCTCTAGGATTGAACGTACGAATAGCAGCTTTGACCTATAAGAATTATAAATAAATTTGAAATTAGAAATAAATGATTTTGCACTACTTGGTCATTTGTGTAGTAACTGCATGTAAAACACTTTGAAATACAACAGCATGCCATTTTTAGAAAAATTGGCTTAATGCTCAAATTAACAAAATCGTAATTTAGCAGCTCAGAAAGAACTGCAAGTTTAAAATAAATGACAGGAAAATACAATTTATCCTAGGTTCTCACCTTCTACTCATTTATATATTGTGTTTTTCAAATATATTCCTATTTGAAATTCGTAATAGTAATGAATATTATCTTATTTGACATTTCAGCATCTTTATTAATTTCACATTTTTTTTCATCTTTAATCATATTTTCATTGCATTTTTTTACATTTTCTTTCGGATACTAATATTTTTGGTTTCTTCATTCTACCGAACTCTATCTCTGAATTATGGTCACTGAACCTAAACTTACACACCATATAGTTTTGACAAAAGTCAACTATTTCAAAAAGAACACTTGACATGAGTATGATATTATATAATAAACAGGTTTTTGTCAAATAAATCCAAAATTTCCTTTTTTTAATTTTGAATACAGTATACCACTGATGCAGATGTAAAAAATACTGATATACAGTGCAATGAAAACCTGTACAAACTTACTGGATTGTAGATAACCTCCATTTCGAGAACAATAGCGCCTTTTGCTCTGCCTCTCAGCTTCTTATCTTTTAAAGTGTACCACTTTCTCTCACCGTTCTTGATCTGAATTGATATAAATATTTGTATTGCAATACGATCTACTATTATTATGGTTTTATGAGCCCTCCCCCACATATATCGCCAAAATAACAGGTTACAAAGTGTTGTATAGAAATATAGTATAGAGATTATTAAGTTAAACTCATTTCACACACCAAATTTGTACTCACCCTCAGTACTGGAATGGCAACTTTTCCCAAAAATTCTAGACTTTTGTTTCTATCTTCATCATATACTGTAAGTTCCAGTACAGAATGGATATCTTTAAGAGTACTGGGATAAAAAGAATGAATTAATGAAAAATAGTTCAGCTATTTATTTAATTGTATATTTTGCTAATGTTATATACTGGTAACCATACATTGTGACACTGTACTATAGTCACACTAGATATATACCACACTGTGATATAAGCCACACTGCGATATATATCACACTGTGATATATATCACACTGTGATATAAGCCACACAATGATACATACCACACTGTGATATACATCACACTGTGCTATAAGACATGCTGTGATATGTCACACGCTGATATACACCACACTGTGATATAAGACATGCTGTGATATATGTCACACTGTGATATACACCACACTGTGATATACACCACACTGTGATATATGCTACACACTGATATATGCATCACTGATATAAGCCACTATGATATATGCCACACTATGATGATAATTATTATATACACTCACAATGTGAAGACTTTACCCCATTCAGGATTCAATGTTTTATAAATAGTATGTGTCTGTAGTCTAGCATTCACCAATTCTAGTACACATAGTGGATCACTTTTACCTGCAATACAAGTGTACATTACACACTTTCATTTAATAATAGTTAAATCATAATGATATGGTAGTATAGTTTTATTTGTTCTATCAGCGTCATTCACATGACTTTTGATCTTTTGTGTCAACACACTAGACGACTTGCAATACGAAATGCACTTTGTTTTGTAGTCCCAATGTAGTTTACAAAGTAAAGTGACCTGTATATAAAGACCAACTGTCTAATATGCAGTGACCTCACTGTTGTCTCTGTTTTGGTCTAATATAAAGGCCAAATTGGATCCTAAGGTAGCACAGTAATTTTTGAGACACTCACCTCCAATATCTGCTGCACTTAGTCCCTGTGCTTTGATTACTGCAGAGAAATGAAAACAGTGTGATGTAAGTGTGAGAAAGTATATTTGTATATTCCATTTTATACTTATATATGATTTTAGTATCTATCTTATATTGATTTAAATATGTGAGCAACTGTTTGAAAATTATTATTATATTATTAAACAAATCAATAAATATGGTTTGTCCCAAGCTTTACTTACGCTAGAGAGTATAAATAAAAAAAAGTATTTGCTTTATTAGAAACACAGAAAACTTTAAAATTACATTTATTATATGATTCATTATTAAAATGACTTGTGTTGATCATAGTCACATAAATGACATATTATAAAGTACGTGCTCTACTAAATAGAACAAATACAGTACTGATAAACAAAGATATGGACAATACAAAACTTGATATGCTCAGATATACAAGGGTCATATAGTTCAATAAAATAATTGATGACAAATCCCAGTAGAAATTCTGTCACTATAAGTCATTTAATTAATTACATGTAATTATGAAATTTGTTTCTTTGTCCATTCATGTGATAAAAATATCCATTTTAGTGAAATATTCAAAAAACACATGTATATAATTAAAAACGCTATTACTATAATTACTATAAACTATACAATACAAAGCACAGAAACAAAACAGCTAAGATTAACTGTATGTCATAATAGCATACATCAATGCTATGTACATGGAAATTTACCTCAATAAATGTAATTATTTTGAAAATTTGAAATAATAGGATTCATATCAATAATGACTATGGCTCTAAGTAAAATTCCTGAATGTGAAAAAATTATCTCTGTAAGATACGATATTTAATAACCAATTAACACTGACCTTTGACCTGCAGCCAGCCTACATCCCATGGCTTGATCTTTTTGAATGAGTTTTTCCACGACTAAAAAATAATAACAGTTGAGTATTATTATTATTATTATTATTATTATTATTATTAAAACAAAAATAGTCGCAGCCAATTGGCAGCATATAAAGTAGTATTACTCTTATGCATAAAAATAAGAAGTATATTTTCAAATAAAATAAAAATACAAACAAAATTTAATAAATACAAATAATTGCTGGAATAAGTCTCATGAATTATTCATGAATACTTTGAATGCAAAATTATTATTATAAACTACTATAAACACATTTTCATTGGTTTCACTATTTTGATATTTTTAGCATATCCATTAAATTCACGTTTTCTTTTCAGTGAAATACTGAATTCTGTAAATATTACGTGGTCACGTAGGTTTAATTTTGTTGATTTTACTTATCATCCAAAATGGCAAAGTTATAATCCAATGAACGAATAATGCATTTACAGTAATTGAGTGTAAAAACCACTGATGATATAGATTTAACAGAATGAAGATATTTTAAAAGACTTTAATTTTAATCATGAGTTGGTGAGTTTGTAATGTGAGCGTGAATGTCTTAAATTCAGCAGTTTGTGACAATTACTGAAAATTAAATAAGCAACACATATTTCAGAGAACACAGATTAAGTATGTAGTGTCCACTACTTTATTCTAGCTGGAATTAATTTTTGCTGAAAAAGACCTTTTCGGTGTTTTTTTTTTTTTTTTTTGAGTATATTATCATTATATTTTGATGAGTTTTATGTAGAACATAGGAGAAATACATAGGTATTTCGCTGGATTTTATTTTCATTTAATCATTCCATTGGCAAAAATAAATTCCCAGTGAAAATCTATAGTATATGAATTGATTCACTAAGTAATAATTAAGCTATTTACTGCAGAAATGTATAATTCAATCAAAATATTTGTCACAGTTAATTAGTTAATCTCCTTATGCATTTTTGCTATAATTAATAATTACAGCTTTAGTAAACAGTTCATAGACTTTTTTTATGCTTTAAGACAGACCATGCTTTTTATCTTTCTATTTATACAAGTCTTTCTCAATGACATATGCCTGGTTTATATTATGCAGAATTAACATTTGAAAACACAAAATAATGTATTTGTATTAACTGTAAGAAAATTGTCATTGCATGTATGAAAAAATTACCACCAGTCTCTCAAAGGTCAACAGAACAAATCAACGTGTATATGATTATGGCTTGACTTTGTACCAACGTTGAACAAAAACGATCAGGTTATGTCGAAAAAACATGTGGAAAAACCAGCGCACACATGAATAACATCCAAAACGAAAGTCCTTATATTGGACTATATATATACACAAAAGACAGGAACTGAAGATTATTTTTAAATTCGTGTAACTCATCGCTGTCTGTACTCACATATTTATCTTTGAGAGCTTTTCTCTCCTCAGGGTCTACTTTAAATGTGGACAGATCTGAGACAGTATCCCCACCGGCAGCAGTGCCCGAGATTGTTAATAACATGTGAATTACGCCGGCTTCATCTTCCAATTCAGCCATTAATGTATGCGTCTCTTCCTTAGCTAAACTATTCAGATCAATTGTACACCTGTAAACAATAAACAACAATTTCTGTAAACAAGCCCATCATGAAAACAACAACAAAATTGAGTGTTCAGATATTAAACATGTATAAGCTATAAGAATATTTCCTTAACATGTCCAAATTGATATTTAGAAATTGAAAAAAATTACGTATTTTTGGAAAATGACTAAAATGTTATCATAAATTGAATGCAATGATAAATTATTTTTATTCATTTATTGACAAATTATTTTTTCATTATTTGTATACAATTTTAATATTTATATCACTGTTTGTTATGATAAAAATATTTCCCATATTATTGAAATTATCATACTTCATTACTATTTGAAAGTTTCCAAAATGGCGGCCATTTTCCATACATTGCTAATTTTATTTCACTACAATACCTTTTTTTATATTCACCCAGTTTATGAATGTGGAGGAATTATTTATACAAAATAGATGCAAGTTTGTTGTTTTGGTAAATTGTTAAGGATATGTATATTTTGGGATGTACATTTATGCAAAATACAATATTTGCACATGCTAATTTAATTTAATCAATTTCTAACCTATTAACCTATTTCATCACAAGACTTTCTCAGCCAAATTCTTCTGCACTTTTTTCTAATATTCTCCAATATTTTTGGAAATGAACCCTAATTTTGGTGCCAACAGACAAAATTTAAGTCTATTTTCAGTTTTTACTCAAAAAATTTACTATTTCTTCAGAAGAAAGGTGCAGACTATAAACAGGACTATATTTTGAGTGTATGATGAAAAGAGGGCATTAGTCGTGAAAAGGCTAGAGCAACCTGAATCACAGTTTGGCTATTTTTGTCCCAAAGGAAAGTGAAGAATTTAAACAAGACTATTGTGTGAATTTTTTATGAAAAAGGTGGACCGGTGGTGAAAAGGTTAAATGGCATAGTTTTATTGCAATATTTTGCATATTTTCGATTTTGGTCAAAATAGACATAATTGCCCAACGGTTACTTTATGTATTATCTGTCACTGTAACCCATAAGTTACAATGTACCGTAATCTTGCTGTATTGCACTGGATATTTTCAGCCTACCATATTAAGAAATGTGAATTCCAAATATGGAACGATTACACGCGTAAGCATCCTCTAATAATAACAAACAAACATGGCTGCCCCCAGGGTTTGTTAGGACCCCACACAAAAAAGTTCTCTAAAACTGTTTTGGATTTCGGTGTTCCCATGATGTATTCCTGGGAGTAATACATGGGTCAATACTCACGATGTACTGTCTTTGTGCATTTTTTGAGGAGGAACTGAATATATATTTCGAAAATAAAAAGATGGGATTACCAAAATGAACCATTTTGACCAAATATACCAGATCGTTTTTGTACAATATATAAACCCTCAAAGCGAGGTGGTCGTCGTGCTGCGCATGTGTGACATTTGTGTTGTAAAACGTTTTTCTCATAATCCAATGTGCTCTTCTAATGGAAATCACAAGTATGAGGTTTGACCTGTGTGTGACTTGCACTGAATACCGCCGGTGACTCTTTCGATACCTTCCAATCACCTAAAAATTACCTAATTAAAGCTTGGAAACGTCTCAGTTTGTACTCGTTGATCTGCACAACAGTCAAAGTCGCCATCTTTGTTTATATGAGACCCATATATCTCGGGTATGCGTGGAGCAACAACTACCACCCTTTAAGCTATGAACAACTTACGAACAACGAAAATTGAAACAAATTTTGGCATATGTATTTTAGATCCGCTCTGTATTATGTACGTCACACTGTAGACACATATGCATGTAATAAAAATCTGGAGCAAAATTTTTAAATAAGTGAAAGTGACAAAATCTGACTTCAATTTGGCATTCAATTATGGTTAATGGCTGATTGATATGCATATAAATGAGAAGTAATTACTCCTTATTAAACTTACCTTCCCATGAAGTCATCCTTGGAACCAACATCATGATCCCATACGGTCACTTCCAAGACAGAACTTTGATCTTCGAAGAAATATAAATCAAACTGTTCTCTCCATTTGGGATCTGTAGATCTTGGACATACCTGAAGAAAAAAAAAATCACCATGAATGTCTGTTAAATATAATTTGTTAATGAAATATTTGCACACATTTATAACATATGTTAACGAGTTGTTTGCATCTTACGGTAATTCAGTTTGTTGAAGACATGAAAAATGCTCATCTCATTAAAGCGTGGTAGTCGTAGCGCCACGTACAATGTATGTGCGAGATATATGGGTCTCATATAAACAAAGATGGTGACTTTGGCTGTTGCGCAGATCAACAAATACAAACTGAGACGTTACCAAGCTATAATTAGGTATTTTTTAGATGATTAGAAGGTGTCGAAGGAGTCGCCGGCGGTAATTAGTTCAAGTCACGCCCAGGTCAAACCTCATACTTATTGATTTCCATTAGAAGAGCGCATTGGATTGTGGGAAAATCAATGTTTATCAACACAAATGTCGCCACGACTACCGCCCTTTAACTTTTTCATGCTGAGTGTGAGCAGCGAATGGTACCATTTTGTTTTACTTTTCATGCAAAGAACTCAGCAAATTTAGGACATGCATAAAATATCTTTTTTTTATCACTGTTCAACAAGAATGCTGCTCAACACTGAATATAGCAAGCTAGATAAATAAAAAAAAATGAAAATTTAAAATCACCAATTGAGTAATTAATCAAAAATTTGTCAGATACAGATGTTTCATTAATTAATCAATGTATATATTTGTACTTGACCATAATTTAGACCACCAGTCCTTCTGTAATACAGTGGACCTGACAGCAGCTAATTAAACATGAAATGAATAACAATATACATTGTAATTTAGTTCAAATGCATGACATATATAAAGTGCAAGACTTTTTGAGGTCAGTGATTGGTTGAATGTATAAAGAGACAGATATGCATATATGCCTCTTTAATGAAATACACATGTTTGTAATAAAATGTTTTGTACCTGAATATTCGAAATGTTACATGCCAGAACTGGTTTCATTTCATGACGTAGGCAATATAATGTTCTTTATTACGTTCATTAAATGATTAACAATGATTGTATTCATTGACAGAATGCATTTCAACTTGTACTGCAATGTACAAGTGTAAAGCACACACACCATAATACTGATAATGTCGCATTGTTAGACACACCTACAAATTGTCGTTTTTACCATGGTAACTAAACTCTATTCTCCAGTGAGTGAAGCCTGCTGTCTGCTCACAGGGTGTATACATCGCCCTATGGAATTCTGCTGTTTAAAATTTAACATCGCTGATATCACTTACTTTGCTTTTATACTTTTGGTTGGCAAGACGGAATTTGACATAAGGATCACTGGTTCCAGCTTCATCCATAGCAATCAAACCAATGCCTTCTATTAAGGTAATCGACACTACTCCCCCACGGGATTGCACTTTATTCTTTTTATCAGACATTTGACCCTTCCGTGCTAAGTACTGAAAACAAAAATAGAGATTGGAATTTCTCAAAACGATCTGTTTACTTCACAATAATTGCTAATCATAAACCAAATAGATATTTGTCCTGGGTGACTGATCACAATTTATAAATCATGATTGTCCCAAACATGATGGATATGTATGAGATGGAATACGCTATCAGGAGAGTTGATTGCTTTACTGATCTCCCTCGTAAATCATTGAAGACTATATTCCTGCAGTAATACACTGCAACTCCTCAGTAATCCTTATGATTCATAACATTACGTCAAAAAACAACACTGACTTCTTATTAACCTGTGTTCATAAAAAGATATAAGCAATGAATATTGTTATCAGCTTTAATAGGAATGGTCGATATTACAGTTTATGAGGAAATGATGAAAGTCAGAATCAATCATTGTCACATCGTTAAAACATTCAACAATTCACAATCATAAAATAAATTGATAAAGTTATTTTGATATAAACTGTAATCAGAACACGTTAGATACAATAAGTTAACAATATTACAGTAAAAACCACTAAGATTATAATTGTGATTCAGGTTGCTCTAGCTTTTTCACCACAAGTGCTCTCTTTTCATCACAAATTGGCAAAATAGTCCTGTTTATAGTCTGTACCTTCCTTCAGAAGATTGGGACAAAAATTAGTCAATTTTTTTGAGTAAAAACTAAAAATTTACTCAAATGTTGTTTGTTGGCTCAAAAATTAGGATTCATTTCTAGAAATAAAAGACTAAGAAAAAAATTGCGGGAAAAATTTGGGTGAGAAAGTCTGGTGGTGAAAAGGTTAAATGTCACTGCTGCAGAATTATTCACAATAATGTATCCCATTATTGGGCACCAAGGCCCTGTACCATGGATATGAATACAATATTGTTTTCAGAAACGAATAAAAGAGTATTAAAGAATTTAAAATGAAAAGTAACTATGAGTAATTAATACTAAAATCGGCATTGAATAAAATGGTCTACTGCCAATTTCAATATTAGTCATGTAGCTGTTCTGTACACCAAAGCGTATTCGATCACAGCGTTCTATCTGCTATGCACGCTTCTAGATTCGGGACTACATGATGTTCATGAAATTAGTAATGATTATACGTCTGTGAACCCTGGGTATGACTCCTACGCATAGACAGTCGATCTGCAGCTGTGATCTGCAGGAAACTATGCATATACACACACTAGTGCAGTGCAGCGCAGCGCAGCGCAAGACTGCTGCGGCCAGGCACTGCCACAATGTAATACAATGTAAAAAAATTTAAAATACATTTAATATTTGATGGATTAAAACTATTTTTTTTGCCTTATGAGATTATCCAAACAAATGTCAAAAATGATGTTTTATATTATGCAGATTCAGGGGCCACTGACTGGAGTTTTTCAAAACTGGTATTGACATGGCTACAAAATAATAACAATAATTAACTTCCCGCCAATGAATTATGGGTTGGCACATCTTCTATTATTGATTAAATATTGTGGATTAGTGGCAGAATTATTCTACAGTTCTGACATTTCTATGCGTAGACTGTAGACTAATCTCTGTCGGTAATCAACAATGTTTTGAAACAGAGTAGGTAATCAGTTGTTCTAATCATACAACATCGAGAGCAATCACAATGACTTAATCTTGGTGATTTTTCACTGTAATAATAATAATAATAATATTTTATTAGCCTTTGGAGCGGCAAACAAAGAGAAGAAAACAACCAAATCATACATATTTGAAAAAGGAAAGAAGAAAAATCACATTAAATTCAAACTTTCTTTTCTATACTTATACAATTGAGTAATAAATACTCCAACTTCCTTGGATACAATATTCCCCAAATTATTGTTGACTTTCCACAATATGTCGCTAAAAAGTACATTAAACTTAAAATTAATTCCTCCAGAAAGAAAGTTATTAATAAGTGTTGGGTCTACTTCAAGGTTTTGAACTTTGTACATGAAATCTCCATAAAATTTGTGTCTTAAATGATAAGTTGCTTTGCATAAAAATAGAAAATGATAAATATCTTCTTTGTCGTCATTACATAGCTTGCACATTCCATTCCCTTTATATTTGTCCCATGTTATTTTATTACCCTCTAAATCCAGTGAGTTAGATCTGACTTTAAAATACAGTGATATGCCATGATGATCAAGGGGATCATTTAACTGTAACACAATGCAATAAATGGATACGAGATGATTTGTTTATTTTTTTGATTTGGGGTGATAAAAAGCTTTAATTTCAGGATAATTTAAATTATGTTAGTCAAGGAAAATCCACAATATTCTGTAGCAATAAACACTTCATTTGGGATTGCCACAGCAAGCCACAGTGATTTTAGTAGCAGCAACTTTCTCATTGTCCTTGCAAATGCCCTCACTGAAAATAGAACAGTTCAGGGTAGTTTCTTTCTAGGTGATATAGATAATTTACAGCAAAGAAATCAATTATTGAAAATAAGAGATAATTAATATTTAAAAAGTCAGTCAAATTAAAAATAAGAAAGATAAATAATATTTAAAAAGTAGGTCAAATTAAAAACAAGAAAGATAATTAATATTTAAAAAGTAGGTCAAATTAAAAATAAGAAAGATAATTAATATTTGAAAAGTAGGTCAAAATAAAATCTCCAAGAATGATATTTGAGGTGTTAGAAGTTTAAGAATGATATACACTGTCACAAACTAAATATAAACAGAAATATATTTACTGGATTGTATCTTAGCAAATTTAAAGCTTGTTGCTGTAGGGATGTTCACTAGCAACAGGTTCTTTCATTGGTTTGTGATAACAATTAAATTAACAAAATAACCAAAAATAAAACCTAATTAACAATTAAATAATTATACATTATATATTATTTCATTTTTGTTGATTTGATATGAGGACAGAGCAAGGCTCAGTCTCACTGCGACACCCTGACTGCATGTCCATGAATCTGCATTGATTTTATACATTTTGCCACTTGTGGGAGGGGGGGGGGGGAATAATCCATACTGCGATAGAAAATCAAAGATGGCTGCTTATTTGAGTGATGACATTTGTCATATGATCTGGTACATTACGATAAACCTTTTACCTCAACATGTTCAGAAACACATCGACTAAAGGTCATTTTTGTCTAACATTTGCCGTTATGGCAATGGATTACTATATTTGTTCTATTAGCAGGAAGTACATGTGCTTAGGTTTATATCAGTGGTGTGTCTATGATTTAAATATTCTAATGATCTATTATACAATTTTTACAATTCACAAGCACTTATATTAGAGATGCGCTTCTAATAGAGGAAATATGGTATTGGTCAAGTCGTAGAATGTCATGGCAAATTTTGTTGCCATGGCAAAGGATTAGTGTTTAATTCACAGAATGTCATACCATCATATCGAGTATGTCACACATAAGCATGTCTGCAATTACTCAACCACTTTCATCATGAACATGCCAAATTTCATCTTGTTTTGCCTCCTGATTGAGCCGGTACCATTTATTCAGATTTACTCTTGCCTATTTGCATAGGTATCCTAGTTGTTTTACAGCCCTATTAGCATTGAAACTGGCCACTACCTACAAATCCCAGAGTCAGCAATAAAAAATAAAATGCTACAATATACCATGTGATCAGACTCCTATTACAATATGCATCTAACAAAACATTGCATGTTTATGCTAAATTCCCGCACCATGAGTGGCAACAGGTGGGTCATTATTATTGCAATTGTTTAACTGTCAGGCCTGCACTGATTCCAAAAACAAATATTCTGTACTCCTCGATAAAAACATCAATTCACTTATCAATTATTCTGCATTGTATTTGCTATGTCTTGTACCCAGAGCAAGTACACAATGCTGAATCACAATTTAATGCCTAGTTATTAATATCAGTAATATTACTGAAAAAAATTCATGTTACTTTGCAAAATTAATATTATTTATGAAGATTTATAATTTTAAGAAAAAGGGCAATATCAATTTAACAATTATATACATAATAATTTTCAATAACTTGCAGCAGTCTTATCAAAATCCCTTATTTTCCTAATTGCCAGAGGTCAAACGTGATATTAAAAGGTTATGGAATGTCAGTCTAAGACGTATATGCAGATATATTGTTGATACTGACATCGATTAATGTCATTAACACAAGGATGTGTTTAATAGATGAAGGTAAATATTGGAGAGGCATAACTCGGGGAGATTTCTATACGGGAGAGGCCTAGATAGGGGGATTTGTTGTGACATATAGAGGTACATGTATGTACAGCCAGTGTAGAGTGTGGCACCATAATAGAGAAGTGCATGTATGGGAAACGACATATTAACAGACATCTGGTGATATGTACACCATATAATTAAACCAATGCATAAATAATACAAATAAAATTAAAAGAATAACCAGCGAATTTAAAATTTTGAACTAGCAAATTTTGCCTTTTTTAGGGAGAAAGCTACTGCTCGATTATTCATAGTATTTGTTGTACTGCGTATTAAAGATTATAATCCTCGATGATAATAGCATTCAAGATGGATGACAACATACAGAACATGTAATATATAACACTAGGGAGAGAATAATAATTAATGTGTATGATTAAAATTAAGATGTATGTGACTGTGAGGAAGCTAATTATGATTAGAAACTCACCATGCATACGGGTGCCACTATGAAGGATGCCATTCACTAACCGTTCACACAGCTGTGAGGTTTAGGGTGGACAACATACATTATATATACTTGCTATCTCATTTGAATATGTTAATAAGGCAGCTAAACACACTAGCATAATGACAATTCGTATATATACTTTTGGTATGTATCCTGGGTTGACTGACAAGTTTTAATTAAATCTTAGTGGAATCCGACAGGGCAAAATATTAAAAGAGCTATAACGGAGAAAAATTGTTTAAATGTATATAATTTTTAATACAAATTTTCCGCAAAAGTTCTTTTCTGTCTCCAGGTATACAACATTCCCTCATATTTTTTTTTTATTTTATTTGGACCGATTTAGCAGCGATTGTGTATGGTATAAATTATTTATATTTTTATATTTTAATTCATGCAGAAATGTATTTATAGGTAGAATGCTACACAAAAGAAAGAATATTGTCATTTGCTTTATTTTTACATATTTGATACATCATGTAAAATGATGATGAAGAAAAGGAAATATGGGGTCACTGTACTTAGTTCAGAGAAAATCTATCAATAAAATACAGTGAAAATAGCATGTTTTGTCTGTTTTAGGGTATTTTTCCTATGGCAAGAATATATCTCAAAATTACAAAGTACTTTTTGTTGTCTACAAATTATTAAAAAAGTATTTAAAAATGAACAATATTTTTAGTGGGTTTTAAACGAGGAAATGTATTTTTCATTGTGGGCTATGGAAACTGCTCTTAAAATGACATTTTATGCATATTATTTTACTATTTAAAAAAAAAGATTTTTTACGAAAAAACAAAAATGTCACATACTATTGACTGAAACAACTAATCACAGACAAATTACAACATAGTTTTATGCTATATGCGCACTTGTAAAAAAACTCATGAGTAACATTCTACCATAATTAGGATTTGTAAATGTGATTATGTTTGTAATTTCATAAAATACTAAATTATTATAGCTGGATTAGTTTTTTGGATGAAAAAGCATCCTGACTGTTTTGTATAAGATTTTTGCAACTTATTTTGATGAGTTGAATGTAAAACATAGAAAAAATAAGTATTTTCACTAATTTATCCTTTAAAGTATTGAACCACAGTATCAGAATACTGCCCTCTAGAGGGCTACCCTTTATATTCAATGACTGTGAAATTGCAGAATTCAACCACTCAAACATCGATGAGGTACAATATTTAAAGACTAGTAGCTATATAATTGGTGATATTAGTAATGAAGTAATACAATTGCTAGATGACTATACATCAGACACTGAAAACAATAGAATTTAAAGCGGGGGAGTCGTCACCTTCGCATGTGTCAGATGGCCATAGCGTGTCAGTGTTTACCAACAAGCGTTTACCCATGAGCTTTTGCGTTTTTAGTGTGTTGTTATCGTAGCTTGTGACTCAATTCCCGCATGTGCGCAGGTGACTGTTTGTACAATGCCTACGGATGTGTTTGAATGTCTTCCTTATTTGAAAATTGCGCGTCACATTCAAACATGTTCCTTTGCTTACATCAGATGCAGAATCACTATCAGCACGTGATGGAAATAGAATTCATCACTGAAAGCAAACGTTTGCACAGCGCTAAACATTCTTTGTTGCTACCTCAGGATTTTATCTCATTAAATTATTAATACAAGCAGGGAAAGGATGTACGTGTATAATAATATGGGTATCACGAGAATACCGTAAAGTATGCACTCAGGTAGTACAGGATCACGTTGACCTTTGCTATGCTTCAGTCGATATGATCACCATACTTTGTGTATTCCTTATACCATTAATAGAACTCATCGATGATATCATCATTCCCATTACCAATTCATAAAATAATAAGGCAGTGTCTAGATTCTGACTAAATGATAAGAAAGTCAAATCAAAAACTGACAACACATTGCAACCATCTGCATAAATTCAATGTTTAAATGAAATCTGACGAGGCATGTTTGTAATAAAAGACCAAACAAATTTGTATTACAATTACCACAAATTCTCACCACTAGAGGGCAGTTCATAGTTTTCAGTAGCACCCAAATTTGGTACAATGTAAAGGAACAAATATCATACCAGGCAATTGCTACCCAAAAAAACGTTAGCTCAATTTTAGAGAGTGAAACATTTTTCTTCTATCGATATTTATCACCACTTGTGTGGTGAGAACGAACTTGTTTGCAAATGATTTAAAATAGTAAATTCACACAAACAACATTCAGTGATGACCATAATAGTACGTAGATAATACTCACACAATTTTGTTGGTGTAAAAATTACAGTCTCTTTGAGACCACCAACAAATGAGTAGTAACAAATCGTAAGGTCAAATGGGATTTTTAACTCAAATTTTTTCCATTTTTGAATACGAGGGCGCACTTCAAATATGTTTACAGTGAGACTGATGTGTGGGACTGTAGATTGACAACAACTAGCTGATCTGAAAATCTGTCAAATTTAATTGGTATTTCTAAAAACGGGTCTGAGATCTGTATTTTTTTTTCTACCTGACTGCTGCAATTTTTTTTTTGGTGAGCACCTGTCAGGGTCAATGGGTTCTCTGTTTGCTTAATTTAGCTTTTATGTGTGGAGACGGGATTGGAGGATGTTGTGCAGGGTGTTCGACGTTTATACTCTTCGAGTCAGGAAGAATTTACAGTTTTAGACATTAGACTATACCATCTTTCATACTCACCATATTCATAAAATATGGAAAACATATTTTTCATGTGTTCATGTGTTCATTATATTACCAACCATTAACAGTAGTCAATTTAAGTAAAAAATCATATCAAAGATTGGGAAAGGTAATGAAATCAGCTTTTAATTGAGAGTTTTGACATTCTGTGAACTATACTGCTTGACATACAACACTTGCAAACGATCATCAAACAAAGATTTAAAACTTTATATTTAAAGCTACATTACCGGTATCTGTTAAACATATTTTAAAAAATATATGTAGTAAAATGATCCATGAATCAGAATCACCAGTTATATGTTATGCATATCAGAAGCTGCCTGCTTTATTTTTAATCTGGAATATGGACAATCTCAACATGCAATGCTGTTTCGAATCCTGCTTTAGAACAAGCTTTAATAACACAACTAGCCTAGAAAGAATGAAATGTTCCATGTTCACTTGGATGGAAGTGACAACTGATAAAATCTTATACTGTGGAATACTTTATTTTCGCTGGAATTTATTTTCGCTGAAAAGGCTTTTTGGGCGTTTTGTATGGAATTTATTTTCACTGATTATTGATGAGTTTAATGTAAAATATAGGAAAAAAAGTATATTCGCTGGATTTTATTTTCACGGAATCATCCCTCCAGCGAAAATAGCGAAAATTCCAAGCGAAAATAAAGTATTCTACAGTATTTAACATTTATAAATTTAAAAAATAAAAGGACAGGGCAAATTGAGAAGTGAGTGTTTGAACAAATTCCCTGACTTGCTTATTATCTAATTTTGAATAATTCGGTAAGCCACATTAGAGAGACGTATGTCAGTTTAGCTAGCAAAGCTTCTGAAAATTCAAATCTACATAAATGTTTGACCGTTTGCTAACAATTTCTGACCCAGACATCTTGCAAATATCGTACATACTACTTCATATGCCAAATGCTACAAACAAAATATATCAAATAACACAGCTTTGAAGAAAATGAAACAGATGTGTATAGAGTCAAAACAAGTCATATTTTAATTAGTCAGTATATACAAAATGCAAGTGTTGGCTATTCTATTCTATTCTATTCTATTCTATTCTATTCTATTCTATTCTATTCTATTCTATTCTATTCTATTCTATTCTATTCTACATAAGCTTCTATTAAATACAGCATTATTGATATATATAACATTTGATAAAAGCTGTCATAATGACATTTTGAATGTAATAAAATTGTTCTGGGCTTATTCTCAGAAAGCATTATATTTGGCAACCAGCTTTGTCTACACTATGCACAACTGAAAAAACTTCTTGTTGACAAATAGACTAAAACTTCATACTGGTAAGTTACAACCAATTACATTTAAAAATATCACATTAACCAGGTTGACACCATGATATCGCATTAACCTGGTTGACACCGAGATATCACATTAACCTGGTTGACACCATGATATCGCATTAACCTGGTTGACACCGGGATATCACATTAACCTGGTTGACACCATGATATCGCATTAACCTGGTTGACACCGAGATATCACATTAACCTAGTTGACACCATGATATCGCATTAACCTGGTTGACACCGAGATATCACATTAACCTAGTTGACACCATGATATCGCATTAACCTGGTTGACACCGAGATATCACATTAACCTGGTTGACACCATGATATCGCATTAACCTGGTTGACACCGAGATATCACATTAACCTGTTTGACACCGGGATATCACATTAACCTGGTTGACACCATGATATCGCATTAACCTGGTTGACACCGGCATATCACATTAACCTGGTTGACACCGGGATATCACATTAACCTGGTTGACACCGGGATATCGCCTGAACCTGGTTGACACCGGGATATTGCATTAACCTGTTTGACACCGGGATATCACATTAACCTGTTTGACACCAGGGATATCGCATTAACCTAGTTGACACCGGCATATCACATTAACCTGGTTGACACCGGGATATCACATTAACCTGGTTGACACCGGGATATCACCTGAACCTGGTTGACACCGGGATATTGCATTAACCTGTTTGACACCGAGATATCGCATTAACCTGGTTGACACAATGATATCGCATTAACCTGGTTGACACCGGCATATCACATTAACCTGGTTGACACCGGGATATCACATTAACCTGGTTGACACCGGGATATCGCCTGAACCTGGTTGACACCGGGATATTCATTAACCTGTTTGACACCGGGATATCACATTAACCTGTTTGACACCAGGGATATCGCATTAACCTAGTTGACACCGGGATATCACATTAACCTGGTTGACACTGGGATATCACATTAACCTGGTTGACACCGGGATATCGCATTAACCTGGTTGACACCGGGATATCGCATTAACCTGGTTGACACCGGGATATCACATTAACCTGGTTGACACTGGGATATCACATTAACCTGGTTGACACCGGGATATAACATTAACCTGATTGACACCGAGATATCGCATTAACCTGGTTGACACCGGGATATCACATTAACCTGGTTGACACCGGGATATCGCATTAACCTGGTTGACACCGGGATATCGCATTAACCTGGTTGACACCGGGATATCGCATTAACCTGGTTGACACCGGGATATCACATTAACCTGGTTGACACCGGGATATCGCATTAACCTGGTTGACAACGGGATATCGCATTAACCTGGTTGACACCGGGATATCGCATTAACCTGGTTGACACCGGGGTATCGCATTAACCTGGTTGACACCGGGATATAGCATTCACCTGGTTGACACCGAGATATCACATTAACCTGGTTGACACCGGGATATCACATTAACCTGGTTGACACCGGGATATAGCATTCACCTGGTTGACACCGGGATATAGCTTTCACCTGGTTGACACCGGGATATCACATTAACCTGGTTGACACCGGGATATCGCATTAACCTGGTTGACACCAGGATATTGCATACATACAATAAGGAATATGATTTCTGTAAAAAATGCACGATTTTCACTTCCAGTACATGAAAACAACAATCAGACACAGTTATTACTATGCTAACATGATCAGCAATATTTATGTCAGTAAAAAAATAAATGATTTATTTCTGGTCTCTATGTGTAAGTTCATGACTTTCCGTTCAGATTTCTACCGAAAAAAATACTGTGAGAAAAAAGAACAAAAAAAATCACTTACAGCATCTTTCTCCTCTGCTGACTTTGGTATGAGCTTGAAATCAACGATGAGATAACCACATTTCTCATGACTTCCACTCACATTTAATTTCAACTTCATAGTCTTCAATCTAAGACAAAAAGTTTCAATTTAATTATATTTAGTTCTACTCAAAATATTTAATATAAAGGACATGATATGCACTGTTTTGAATAAATCCACAATCTGTGTTATGTGCAACATAAAAATTATGTGGCAGCTATAAATCTGAATAAACATGTTTGAATAAATCTGTTATGTACAACATACGTAATATGTGGCGATTTGAATAAATCTGTTATGTGCCACATACTTATTATGTGGCAGTTTGGATACATTCGTGTTATGTGCAACATACATATTATGTGGCAGTTTGGATAAATATGTTATGTGCAACATACGTAATATGTGGCAGTTTGAATAAATCTGTTATGTGCCACATACTTATTATGTGTCAGTTTGGATAAATTCGTGTTATGTGCAACATACATATTATGTGGCAGTTTGGATAAATATGTTATGTGCAACATACGTAATATGTGGCAGTTTGGATAAATCTGTTATGTGCCACATACTTATTATGTGGCAGTTTGGATAAATTCGTGTTATGTGCAACATTCATATTATGTGGCAGTTTGGATAAATCCATGCTATGTGCAACATACTTAATCTGTGTCAGTTTGAATAAATCTGTTATGTGCCACATACTTAATCTGTGTCAGTTTGAATAAATCTGTTATGTGCAACATACTTATTTATTGTGTGGCAGTTTGGATAAATCCGTGTTGTGCAACATGCATATGTGGCAGTTTGGATAAATCTGCTATGAGCAACATACATACTTATTATGTGGCAGTTTGGATAAATATGTTATGTGCAACATACTTAATATGTGGCAGTTTGAATAAATCTGTTATGTGCCACATACTTAATATGTGGCAGTTTGAATAAATCTGTTATGTGCCACATACTTATTATGTGGCAGTTTGGATAAATCTGTTATGTGCCACATACTTATTATGTGGCAGTTTGGATAAATTCGTGTTATGTGCAACATACATATTAAGTGGCAGTTTGAATAAATTTGTTATGTGCAACATACTTACTTATTATGTGGCAGTTTGGATAAATCTGTGTTATGTGCACCCATAGAATCATCAGATGCTCCTCTATCATAGTCATAGACTTTAATATTCAAAGTATCACTGATGTTTTCAACAGGAATTGTGAAACTTTCATCCCAGCGTGGATTCAAATTCTTGTAGATAGTACGACTTTTATAGACTTGTTTACCTCCTAGCTTAAACTTGACATAAGGGTCACTGGTACCTGTGAAGAAATGAACAATAGCTAAGATTCAGCTTCATGACAAAGCTATATAAAGAAAAATTAGAAAGAACTCCTATATATGATTATAAACAATATTCAAAATTAATTAAAAACGTGAGATGAAGTCTAGACAAGAAGCTTGTCAGCTTATATAGATTAGCTGTGAAAGCTATAATATGAAATTTGTGGTTTGCATACTGTGGTTCATTCCAGAGCATCAATGTTTAATTAAAAATCATATTATTATTGTAGTTATTGTGATATTAAATGAATTTAACCATAAACTAATTACTTGAGTATGCCTATACCCTAAATGTTGTCCATGAAATGCAATAAAGTTATTTAATTAATATTTAGTTAGTTAGTTTAGTCAGTTCAGGAACTGCATGCTAACATTGACAGAGGTTATTCACAGCCACTAATGAGGAGCTCCGGCTTTATTCATGCACTCATTAATAGAACTGTTCCCCATGATGTGAGTGAAGAACTCCATCCCATGCAAATGACACCTTCCCCTATTACAGTGATCAGTTTAATGCCTCTCATCCACTATAACCTTTTTGACTACATGACATCTTTGCCCTTAGAGCATATGACGAAGCTATCCTACAACCAAATGTTTTTGGAAACACTGATTTTTCAATTTTGTGATAACACCTGTACATTTTACTTTTATGTATGCAAACTAGTGTAGTGTAGGTTTATTTTTATGATTTTTTTTATTAATGTTTCCAATGCAATAAATGTTATTTGACCAAAAACACTATTGAGTGTTTTTCACAAATACTTGAAACTGGGATTATTGTCGAACAAATCTGATCTCTAATACAAGTAGAACTTAAATAAACAATAAATGTAAAACATTAACTAAATTCTTTCAAAGTGCCTTGTATGCTCGTAAATCTAAAACCTGGGAAAGAGTTATAAATACCACCTCACCCCTAACCTAAACCCTAACACGTACATCAGTAGCTATTGTATTTTCCCATCTCTAGATAACATGTCCTAGGACGTATACAATTCAAATGGGAGAGGGGCACTGGAGGGCAGGGTTAGGAATACAGTTAGCGGTTAGGGCGCTCTAATAAAGGAACTATTGCAAAAATCTGTAGAATCCAGAAGTTGAATTTGCAAATAACTTTAAATGTGCTCAGTTGTGGAATATACATACCATTGTTCGGCTTTCGCAAATTATAGCCATCATGATATATTTGCCTCACCCTTAGCCATTTAATAAAAATAAAAACATTTTAATGTCTAACAAATTTAATTACCTCATTAATATTTTCCAGTTTCCAGTGTGATAATATTTTTTTCTGCGAAAATGCATTGCCCATATTATGTGTGTACATATAATTTTCAGTAATTTAAATGTGACTCAAAATCCAATGTAATTTTTATTAGGATGAGTTAGGATTAATCCTTTTTTAAGCTAAGGAAATAAAAAGTGTGGTTTTGGTAACATTGCAAACAAAAGTTTGGTAGGTAACAACTTTTATTTTATCATAACTTTTCATTTTATGAAAATTATTTCGCGGTGATGCTTGGCCCATACTGTTATATGAAAGTTTTTTTCAATATTACACCACATCTTGCATGTACAGACTGACATTTTGGTTCAAAAATGAAAAATTTCAAGTAAACCTTAACAGGGTACCTTAACAAATGACCTTTTTCCAATTTGGCCATAAAAAGATACAGGGTCGACCTGAAAAGTCTAGGCAAGGTTGTGTTACCGGAAATGCAGTATTTTTTTAATTGGCCTAACAGTTGGTTTACTTAACGAATCAGTTCTTATTTTATTAGCTATAATTTCAAACACTAATTTGAATAAATATGTACCCTATCGGTGTCATGTTTAAAAAGATCGAGTGCTGATCACTATGCTAGTAACCCAACTAGGTGTACTGAAACATCAGAGAGGTTAGCAGTGGCAGTCAAATTTAGATAATTAGGTTAATATTGCAATATGATGTTGTAAATATGACTAATCAAATATAATAATCTGTCATAATGATTTCAGTATTACTGTCATAATTATGCACATGATAATTACATTCGGATGTTGATACATGTTTTGTAAATAACAAAGCTTATAGGATAATTTCACTATCTATTACCCAATAATGACTAAGTGGGAAGCCTGACAGTAAAATTGACATTAAAAGGGGTAGACCATATTAGGATGAAGGTAAATTTGGAAACAAATTTGACAAAAACATCAGGAAAATGATAAATACTGCAGGGTTCATGACAGAAGAACTGAGTTTACGAAAAAAAAATGTACAGCATCATCAAAAAAACCATATACCTCTGCAATAATACAATGAAAAAATATGTTCTCCCATCCTCTGGAGTTCTTAATAGCCAGCATGATAACATTAAAAAGGACTGGGGTGGTTTGTGTGGGTTTCACCTACAAGAAAATGTATCCCTCCGTGCATTCATAATAGGCAATTGTCAGAACCTCTGATCAAAGAATTCCACTGGGGACTATGCTTGAATAGATCATTCAAGGCATTTTATTTTATTTTATGAAAACTTAACTCTCTGTGCTGTGTTAAATTTCCGGGGACTAGGTAGATTTGAAAATCACTTCAATGCATTTCAAACTCCATGGAAAAGGGTAGAACTACTGTGTAATTAAGTTTCATATTCTCTTTGATTTTTTTGTTTCACAACGATGTTTGCTGTCAATTTTTTTTCTATCAAGTGTATGTTGTTTTTATATATTTTCTGTTCTGTAAATTTTCTGTAAAAATTCTTTTTTTCTGCAGATTTTATTTTTCTTATCAATGAATGTGAATGTGTGCATTGTTTATAACAAGGTGTCTTGAGTTGTAAAGGTTTGCCAAACTAACGGTATCAACAATTTGGCAAACACAGTATATAGTTAAGTTTTGTTAAAAATTCACTGATAATAATCTGCAAAGTGTAAACATCCACTTCAACAAGTATAAATTCTGTCACGATTGGACTGCAGTTACTTGCAACAAGGTTGTTTTTAGGTCTTACAAAAAAAAGAAATGTTACTAGTCAAAACCAGTGAGACGATTTTTTTAGCTAAAGTATTTGATGGTTCAATCAATTTGTCAACAGAGGGCGCTGTACAGTGGTAAAATAAGTGGGAAGTGGTCCTAGTTTCACAAAAATAAGTTTTTTAAAACTTACTTGTTTCAAAAATCAGATACTGACACAGTTGGTGTTTGCATTCAAAGCTTAAAGACAAACGCTTTATTGATCATGTACATTTTTGTTATGTGGACAAGCAGTTTCTCGTAGTGGTTGTCATCGTGAACAACAATATTTTCAAATGGACAAGCATTTATCAGAGTCGTCGTCCAGCTTAACAACCAGGTATTTTGTTTAAAATAAACCTTTAAATGAATGTATAATTAATCAAGAGTGCTTACAGAGAGCCATAAAAGCTCAGATAAGATTAGTCAAGTATATATAGAACAGAATATATTGTTATTAATATTTCACTATTTTCGCAAATTTAGAGCAGGGAAGTGGCAGATGGCCAGTGTTTCGTTGTTTACAAACAAATATCTACCCATGAGGTTTGCATTTTTACATGTTTGCACATGTATTCTTACCTGATTTATCTCTAACAGCCAGGTCTTTGCCTTCTTTTAAGACAACTTCTAATACGTAGAAGGCAAACTGATTGCCACTAGATTTGACACTCTGAAAAAATAACAACGGTTAGTTTTCATAACAAATACATACTCGACACGTATTATAAGCCATCTGACTTGTGCGTCAATATATTTTTTACCAAATGCTTCAAATAATTTTTATAAAATTTATAATTCTATCCAATTTTGTTAAGGTTAATGCATGAGCAGTTTTCTGACCTGGAACCATGGTTAGGGTGATGGGATGCTACAAAGAATAATCAATACATAGAAATATGTTCTTTCCTAAATTTTGCATCCATTTTTAAAGAATGTTGAGTAAATTGTCCTATGGTCGGTTCTGACTAATAAACGCTACTTGAATTTGAGTATTAGATGAATTTATAAAACTTAAATTCAGTGATAAGGCTACATATGTATATACGCTGTCACATTTGTTTACTTGTTGCACACATGCACATGTGCCCTGACTAGTCAGTTAACAAGAACCAGTCATTTGCACTCAAAGATAAAATAATGTGGATGTTCGCTAATCTTTGAACGCCAAAGTAAACTTTTCTAATCTTTTCACGAAACATACGCACATAATTTAATTCAATATTTTGTCAACAGTTTTGAACAAACCTTCATGCTAAGGGTAATTTGGTTCAAAATTGTAAAAAAATGCACTAAAAAGTTACCAAATGTTACGCAAACAAAATATGGTGGAAATATTATGAGATTTCTAGTAATTAGGAGGGTACAATGCATTATTGTTAGACATGCTGGTTGGCAGAAATGTAAAACAATGACGTCACAGTTTAACAGCCTGTAGTAGAGACAACTATAATGGTACCAATTACATGTCATGTTATATAATCATAACAATTCAAACATTCATTCATTATTTGTTAACATAGAACATATTAAGTATTATTTAGATTTGAGATATATGATTAAAAACCAAGATTAATTGTTTGATGAAAAGAATAATAAGGTTAATATAAATTAAAACAGTTACTAAGAGTAAGAGTAATGAAACCTATTAGCAAATTAGAATGAAATGAACAAACAAAAAAAAGAAATTAGGAAAAAAAGTTTTCAAAAAAATTATTATACAAAAGATAATAGATGAAAATCACAAGATGACTAGAGCATTAATTATAGGGTCATATTTTACTGTAGCATCAATATTCCATGCCAATAATGGGTCAGATTACTTGAATAATGAGTTTACTGCACTTACTGATAGAGTATAATGTAATGTATAAAATTGTTTTAATTTACGACATAAACTGGTGTTGCATGTAAATTCCATGGCATGTACTAATTAATCAAGAGTCAGTGATTTACATGCATTAAGTCTGACATTAATTATATTTAAAGAACAAGATAAAAAAAAAATACTATGACATCATAAATGTCACTAACCGATTTCTCTTTTGATGTCTTTTCAGTGTAGTGTGCATGTATTTAGAAAAAAAAACATAATTGTGAAAAAAATATTCAGCGAAAAAAATACAGCATTTATCAATTTGCAGCACTGAGCTAGTTGTATGGTCGTACACAGATAACAAATTTACATTCAGGTTATGCGACAGGGACAGCCAAAATGTACATGCATATTTAGTATTACAAACTTTCTTTTTAATGTGAAGTATATTTGTAGTGTTGATTTCTTTTTTTAAAATGCATTACCACTTTGCAAATATATGAAGCATAATGCTGTTTTATGTAAAAAAAAAAAAATGATACATTAAAAAATATCCGATCATATTTCTGCCCATTGACTCAAGCTTAATTAGGAGAACTATTTAATTATATACATATTTTGTCGTTAGTTTAACATTACCCATTGACATTCTCAACATTTGATGGTATATAAATTAACGAGCGTATGCTCGTTACTGATATCACCGATTTACAAGGTGGGAACATATAACTTTAAATAAAATAAAATGTGTGAGAAGGATGCAAATTATGGAACAGTTTCCTATAACTAAATATGGAAGACTGAAGCTCCCTATTTTCGGCATTCTAATACTGTTTACGGATTGTACACCTATTTCTGGGGGCCGAGCTAAGTCACAGAACATTCTACGTTGCTAAGACAGGCACAACTGGACAATGTATTTCTATGGGCTCGGTGTGAGCTGCTGGAACGGCGGACAAAAATGTCTGCCCCTGAGAATAGAGACAAATGGCCGCCGAAATCTCATTGAGAGTGATAGTGTTTTTTAGTTCTAAAATAGTGTTCCATTTTCCTCTCTCACTTTAACAAAAAGGAACCTGACTTTTTCATTGCAACATGATACTTTTTTCCCTGAATAGACTTTCCAGGAAGCCCAATATACCATTCTTATATGTTTCTAAACCATTCTGGTTTGCCTCGCTAAAATATTTTGGTATGCCCCCAAAACCAATCTAGTGTGCCCCAGAAACCATTCCGGTATATCCCCCCCCCCCAAAAAAAAAAACAACACTTTTTGATGAAATTGGGTAAAATATTGAGAGATTCTAGTTGTAATCCTTCAAAGTCAGTTTTTATCACCTTTTCACAAAATTAACAGCAAAATTATTTCCAGATTTTTAGCCAAAATTTGATCTTTTTTAAAAATAACATTTAAGAAATTAAAAATGTGCAAATGGCATTCAAATTTTTATGGGAAAAAAAAGCATGCAAATTAAAGGTTGGTGACAAAGGAATTTGTCAAAATATACATCAATTGTAGCCACATGAGTTTTGACAAATTTTCGAAGTGTCTAGTTGTTTTTATACCTTCACTAATGCATGTAGATCTTAAACATAACTCACTTACTGTCATTTATACTGTCATTTATTAATAAATAGAATTATTATTGAAACCTTCAAAAGTAAACAAACAAGAAGCATATACAAACAAACTAGTTAACGCGACCTATTTATTGCCTATACAAAATATAATAATGACAACTAACAATATGTTAATCATACAACATTTAAATTAATGTGTCACTCGGACAACAACCACTACAAGTTTATTTTAAGAATATTAATGTACAGCTAAATTTAGCACATATTTTGCCAGGGTTCTACTAATGTATGAATTAATACTGGTATACTATCACCTTTTCCAACATCCATATTATCTTTTTATTTATTTAAAAATGTTAAAATATCTGGATTCAACTGCATCACTTTTTTCAGACAATACATAAGAAATAAATATATGACAAAGACTCAAATAATAATATATAAACTTTTGCAAAGCATTCTCAACATAAGAAAAAAAACAAAAGTTTTTTTTTTTTTTCGTGAAGGGTGGGGCAGGCTTGTTTCTGCTTAGAGGCATGTTAGCATTAATGACACCTTGACAATTACAAATATGTATTAAGAAAAGAATGTTTACCTCTGTAGGACTGGTAGTGGTTGGACTGCTGGGTGCCCCTTCTTCCAGCGACAAACTTTTTGGGCGTTCCATATTTTCAGTACCATTGAGTTCACTGCGGTCTTTTAGGTTTGGAAGATCGGAATCGCTGAACCCCATTTTGTCGTCACGTCTGGACTTGGCTGCTTCAAATAGCGAATCAAATTCTGATCGATCCACATCGTCCATGTTAGCCTCGTTGTTTATATCGGGTTGGCTCATAGCCATTCTTGGGTCACCGTTATTTTTATGTTTCTCTTTGCTGCTCCATCGCTTGGGTTTAGTTTTCTTCTTAAAACTGTTCCATAGTTTCTTTCTCTTGCTGTTTGTACCTGTGCCTGTTTCATTTTCTATTATTTCACCTTCCATCTCACCCCCTGAAACTGAACGTAATATGAAAATACTATAACGAGTGTTGTAGTACGGGCACAACAAGCGGACACTTCGCCGGCGAACGTACACGTTCTACAACCACATACAGTCACGGGCAGCCTCACAAAGTAACATATGACACCAGTGAAAAGCGGACACACTTTGACATACCTCTGTAGTTCGTGATACTAATTGCTCGTCTACTACACCTACATACACGGATTATATTATGGAATAATAGCATAAACGGCAATCAAGTCAACAATCGGCCACCTGTTGGTGTCCATACACTTTCCCTGTCAACGTTTGTCATTCCGCCGCAAGTCGTGTTCATCATTCAATCGCAGCCACGACCTCGGGCTCAAAACACTGACAGTGAATCGAGAAGCATATGGAAGCAATGAAAGCAAACTTACTGTCTTCATCCGACATGGTTTCGTTGTGAATATGATATGATGTTATTAAAGATGACAATACGAATACAGTACTAATCGGACAGACTAACAACAAAATGAAGGCTCAATATTCATGACGAAGTCTGGTCCTGCGCAAAATAGTTGCGCGTACACTACCACCAGTTGATTCCATTCACCCATGGGGAGAAGTGCCACGCCCCCGCGATGTAGGTTTTATGCTATTTTTACCAGCTTTGGCCACCCAATATCCATAATTGATTTAACACAAAATACAAACTGTTCGAATATAGTTTTCGACACATGACTATCAAGTATTTCACATGGAAAGAAAGCAAATAACAGGACACATCGTGACACCGTTGGAACTGTCCAGTGTGAGACAAAACACACACAAAGTGTGCGACCAGCATCAATAAAGCAAAAGACAAATTTAGTATTCTTGGTATAACGTACAACATATTGATACGGTCGAACCCTAACTTACATATTTTCCCCATAAATGCTAAGATAACGCAGCTGTCGTCTGTCCATACTTACGCGAGTTTGGCTGCGTACTTTCGATAGTATATTCGTCTCCTGCCATGGAACTTGTAGGGGTGTCTTTAGGAATGGGATGAAGAGGTGCGCAGCACACTGTGCTCCGTGATGATGCCATAATTTAACATGTAAACGACAACAATTACTAAATATAGACTATACCTGCACAAAGCGAATTCTGTGAAACAATAAAATTGATTTTAGTTTCTCTGTGCATAATGTTCATATTATTATTTTTTCAACTTTTTTTCTCTAGTATCATTGTTGATATCGTAAGTTTTCATTATTTAAAAAAAATGTTGAAACTTTTGTAACATCATGAAATTCTTTGTCTAACAAATAACAAAATCGCGGGGAAACTAGCAAACAACCTATTTCGGAATAATCGCCGTTGAAAAGACGAATCCTCGACACTGAACTGATTGTAGTATACAAAATAAAAACATGTTATCTTACTTAACGTCTGTGAAGAATCAAAATAATTGCAAAGCTACGCCAAGAGAAATTGCAGTATGTATGTAACTATTAAAATGTAATTAGTGTCAGCAGCACGTGACAAGCGGCACATAACGTGTGTACCAACGTCATTATACTTTGCTCATCAAAATAAACAACAGAAACGTACAACAACAAAGCAATATGGAGTGTTCGTGATATTTACGTATGCTAAGAGGCCTAGATCAGGCCTCAGTATGTTCATCGAAATAGCCATGACAAGCTGTTACGTTTTATTGCAGTACGGCGTTATTGACCGCGCTTTTTCATCCCAATTATTCATATCCAAGCTTGACCATGTCATTGTAGCTTAAAATCATTTATTCGAGCCGACCAGTCGCCCGAACAGTCAAGAAATATATCAACTTACTAGTATATATTTTCCCAATAAATTCATTAAAATTAATATGAAATACTAGTTGAACTTAACAATAATGTTAGTTTCTTACCGGCATTTGAAACTCATTCAGTCTCCCATAGACAATGAACCCGGTATCACGTGATAATGTGATCAATAAAGGCATCATCCTCACCATACCCGTATCCACGTTCCCAACGTTCGCGTCGACCTTTCACCTAGCTTCAATTTGTGTGAGCCGTCAACTTATTTCCCATATGTCTGAATATACGTAAGGAGTATGCATACTTTTGGCTTATATGTCGTGAGGGAGTTTACCTTTTATATATGTGTCAATTATTACGTATTATCAAATACAATCCAGGAATGAAGATTGTCGTCTTTTGTATGTTATGTTAGCCCTGCTGAGTCGCATACACTAGGGCATACATAACAAGTATCAGATGATTTATCCTTTATTCAGTGAGAATACAATACATTAAGTAGTAAACCCAAATTGACCATTTTTAGAACTCGTTAACTTTAACAGAGACATAACTTTTACTTTTTAAAAAAAAACAATTCACAGTGCTTTGCCAATTCAGTTAATTAATTAAAATGGCTAAGAGTTATGTTCTTTTGTACATTGTAAGTTAGTTGATTCGTATCATTTTCACACGAAGAATGTGCAGTTGATCTCACACTGTAATTAGTTTGCATTGTAGAATTGACACAATTTTGCTAAAGGTATATTACTCTGTATATTTACTGGTCACGGTTGGTATATTTATGTAGTAGTATTGCGTGCATATCAGCACCCTCATCACGTCACGCCCAATGGAGTCTTAAGGTAGAGATGCAGGTTGGGAGACTATATTTCTAATTGCCTCTAATTACTGTAATTACATGAGTAAAATATACTTTTTACCAATCAAGTTATATATCATTTGAAAGAGTTTTATTTAAACTTTTGAGTTTTATGGTTTACAATAATGTACTATGATACCATATTAAGTGGTGTTGATTTTGGGTTAAAATCATGCATTTTAGGTGAAAGTGCACTTAAAACTATTTAACTTTTGAATGCATACCCTGATTTTAATTTAAGAACACTTATTTAAAACTTCTGTTTACTAGGAACATAATGGCTTATTTATTAGTGCTTCCATTGACAAGTTTTTACACAGTGCTCTTTGAAACATTCACATTTTATAAATCGTTCACAGTTAACAGAGCCGCTAATTGGCAGCTCTATTGTTTCTGTTCCAGTAAAGACAGTGAAACCATACGAAGCCATTTACTTAGGATAGACCTGAATAATGACCCCTGAAAATTTCATCGAAAACAAATGAACCGTCTTGAAGTTAAATAGTTTTAAAGTTGAAATTTGGAGTAAAAAATGAAACTGAGATAATCGCCATTTTGTAAAAAAAAAGGTTTAAAACGAATCATTCGCTTCATATGTGTAACAGAAACTCCTAGAAATACACCATACACCGTAATTTGTCGATGTTAAATCGTCAGGTAAAAAAAATAAAATAAAAACATTTACAATTCGAGGGAAACGGACAAAAAATCGTCCGCGAAGTCTCAACCTAGCGTGAAAACTGTCATGGCGTCGTATTATCAATTCCACTGAGGGAGGGACACAATGGATTACGTAAAGCCGATGACTTATTCATACAGTTATATAAACATAGCGATCGCCATTGGGTGGGTTGAGTCTAAATTTACCTTCCCTCAAACCTTTAAAAAATACTTTGTATGACGCAGTTTCCGTGGACCGTGCGAAGTTAGACGACCAGGTTGAAATGGGCCCTAATATTTTACTACACAACGGCTATTCGCAAACGCCGCCGGTGAAACAAATTCGAAATAAAGTCACATTGGAAAGGGAACTGTTGTAAATCGATACAGGTTTCATTCAACTACAGACGAGACAGGTCGATGCAAATTAAACGAACTCTGACCGCTGGAAATACCTCATTCATAGAGTTCCTTAGTACCAGAGGTCGCCGATCACGACCATACAACGTAGTTTGCGACAACGCTACCGGTGCATGCTAGCTGACAAGGGGGTTTCCGATTAAGGTAACCAAGATGGCATCGCAGAGTGCATGATTTTTCCGTGGTGTTTAAAAACAGCATCTCATTGCCGATTTTTCGGTAATTTCCAGGGTATTTTTTTTATTTTTAATTAACCGAGCATTTTATGTTTGAGTATTTTGGCACTGAAAAGTTAGTTATCGATGACAGCAACAGCAGTGTTGTTTGTCAATTGCATCGCAATTCTATCAGCACGATAATCATTACATCGAAGCGAAAAATGTTTACTTCAGTTTTAAAATGCCGTTGGAGTAAAAATTTATGAAAACATTTTTTAGTTTCGCCCACAATACGAAAAAGCTTGAAATCTATGCACCAAGAAAACAACAAAAATTGTGGCCTTGTTTTGCGCGAAAATTAAATCCCCCTATCGACGCTACCTCCTACATGAAAATAAATGAAAAACCAATTTATTTAAGGGTGAAAAAGTTTACTATCAGTTACAAGTGTATGTTTTGTTTCATTCTGCTTGCATGCTGGAAGCGTCTACGTCTTGTCTGTTTTTTGTAGTTTGCTAGTTGATCGCGCTTGAGGTAAGTAAACAGAGAGCCAGGACAGGAAGTCGCACACCGGCTGCTCCGTAACTGGGGCCAGCATTTGCATATAACATCAACAGTGACTTGCCAATCAAAGAGCAACGCAAACAAACTTTTGGGACTTTTAATCACGTACGCGTGCCTCGGTTTCCTATATTTTAAAATTGATTTTTGAGTATGTTCCAACAATGACAATGCTCTGAAATTTTAACACTATCTAGCCAAGACTATCTGGGTGAGAAAAAGCAACAACAAAAAATTCACGAAAAATGCCCACGAATCTGCATCTCTACCTTAATTAGCCCTGCATCTATTTAAAACTGCGATGAGTGGCTGTCACAGCTCGTGACATCACTACGAAGAATATCAATTAGCTTGTGTGAATATGCATTTGTTGTCTATAATCAGACAGACGCACACATTCTAGTTTTAGAACAGCAGGATTTTATAGGTTACGTCAGTCTAAAAAAAGGTGTCAGTTACACTTTACAAATTAAGCCTAAATTGTCTTCCATTGTTTTAATTCTAGACTTAACATCTCTTCTAAAAATGATTTAAAATCAGCCAAAGATAGATCAATGTTTTTTTCAACTGTGATAAAGAAAATAATAAAACATAAATTATAATAAATGAACGAGTAAAAATCAAATACACTTACCTATCTATATGGTTCCTATACCTTGTGGCCAAAAACAGTAAAAAAATAAATAAAAAACTTTCAAAACAATCTTCCCAGTGAAATTACCGGAAAGTCCAACAATATAACCATAAAGTTATTTAAATTAAAAAAAAAACTAACGCGTTGCTTGAAAACAGGGATCCAATGGAAAAGATGTGAGTCCTCTACAGTTTGGTTTTCTACCCCACAATCCTTTGCAAAATCCAATACTAGTATGGAGTTAACACATTTCTTCCCTGTACGCAATATCTGCATAATGGTCAAGCTTAGCTCCATGCAAATAACCCCCAAGTTTTGTATACGTCCATAGTTGTATCATATATTTTATAGATTCTATGGTTGTATCTAAAAATGTATATATATGGTGATTTGATTGTTGACTTTTGATCTTAACAGATCAATCGAAGAAAATCACTCAGTAGAAGAGAGACAACAAAACAAGTTAAACGAAGTGTCGGCATAGGCAGTTAGTGCTATCATGGCCGTACTAGTACGTCCATGGTGCTATCATAGCCATGTTGAAATGGTGACTGCGAATATGTCGTGTTACAACATAGACCTACGGTTAAGGGCAAAAATAAATGACTTGAGAAAACGAGTTTTGCAATGAAGCATTCTGATTCGGTCAAGGAACTCTCAAACTCTCTATATAATGTCCGATCCAAGATATAATGACGAGGCCACAAATGCAATTTAATTACAGTCGATCTTTTTAAATGTTGGTTTGCTAAAAAAAACAATATGTTAAATAGGTTTATGAGGTGCAAAACTGTTTGTGTTGGTCAAATCTACTTTGTCAAAACCAAAGTTGTCAGCGAATTAGCTACTTGTGCCTATTAATTGGCTATCAAACCCTAACACCTAACAGTCAGACCAATCAGAGATCAATTAATATTGTATCTGATTGGCTCCCCAACCCTAACACCAAACAGTCAGACCAATCAGAGAGCTGCTTGCATTCTCAAATTCTGCCTTGTATATATGCATCGACTCAACTGCGAGTCATTACAATAGCTTTGTTACAAATAGCATGTTGGAAACATGTCAGCTCAGTGACACAGTTACACAATGGCACTGATTACATGCTCTAACGATATTTCACGATATCTACTTATATTAAAGCGGGAGGCTCGTCACCTGCGCACGCGCGGGAATTGAGTCCCAAGCGACGATAACAACACGAGCTAAAAACGCAAAAGCACATGGATAGCACATGGCTATGGCCATCTGACGCACGCGCAGGTGACGACTACCCCGCTTTAATGAATTTGTGCCAATGCGTCATTGTTCAGATCGAAAGAGCTAAACACGAAGCAATACATGTGTTAACAGGAATATAATTCTGTACAATGTAGTAAGGTATTCATAACATGTATGCAATAAGATCTATATGGTTCCTACAGTTAGACAGCTTGCAGCCAAAAACAGTAAAAACTAAAATTAATGTAAAGTCCAACAATATAACCATAATTTGGGAAAAAACTTGAAAACAGGAGAGGTAAAAGGCTGATTTTAACATGGAAAAGATGAGAGCCCCCCCCCCCCCCACACACACACACACAAACGCCATCTACTGTTCTAAATTCCGAAATGCCAACGCTCACGTACACGTTTACTGAATTTCGTGAAAAATAGTTATATATATATATATATATATTCGCTCTGCGCGAGCTGTTGTGGAACGCCGGTGAAAACCTCCAAAGTCAAGAAAACAGTACAAACTTCACTTTAAAGTACTCCTGAGCAACCGATTTTATATATGTTGTACATGTAGGAATAATATTGCTACCCTCAGTGGCGGCGGCACAGGGTGGGTCGCCCCTCCAAAATCAAGCTGAAATCCTTTGTGTCAGAAAAATTTGCCCCTCAAAATGCAAGAAATAGCGTTTCAGAGGGCCCAGATTTCAACATTTTTAAGGGGGGCATACCCCCGGACCCCCTAGTAAGGTCGCCAGTTTGCGCGAGTTTGGTGAGCAGATCTCGCCCTTCCATGCACAATTTCGTGTCAAAATTTACGCTTCTGACTTCGCCCCCGAGAATACATGAAAATAAGGCAGCCTGCTGAAACAAGCCTGAATAGCTTTCTATATTATATCCCAACAAATGTTACAGATATATGAATGGTTTTCAAACTAGTTCACAATCAATCATAGAAAGGTCGAGGTAGGTTGGTAATCTATTACACCGTATGTTGTTACATACGGAATGACGTCATTTTGCACATGTCGAGTCGTGAGGGCAGCACCTACATAGAGGTAAATGTACACTGCAGCCGGAGCGGCAAGCCTGACAAGTTGGCGTAGGTGGCGCCCTGGACTGCTGCGATCCTGTTGGTGGGGATCAATTGATGTATGCGCACGCTATATACCTCACGAATAGAACCTCACAGATACGACCTCACGAATAGGACTCAGGAAGTGACGTATTGATTGTTCAATGGCGTTGTGGCACATTATAATTTAACGTTGCCGGGCCCATTAGTATCAATATATTTGGTATTTCGTAAATAGAAACTGAGCTCGCGACGTGGACTCGGGTCGCACACAGTCGGACAGAGCAAGGGAGTGTTTGGTTATTGAATGACCCTTGGTTTGCGGTGCTACTATTCGATGACTCGCGATGTAACGGTCGGTACTGTGACTGATTCAAACGCCGTGTGCCGTTATATTCCTGGGCACAGAATGTGTTTTGAGGCCTTCGAGTTCCAGTTCATAATCTTCAACTTACCGGTAGTGATGTTTTCAACAATTAGATTTTTCGGTACTTTGTAGAAGTTGGTCATGGAGAGCGACACGTTTACTATAGAGTCCTGTAGGTCCTAGCGAAGTACTCTGATGACAACAAACAATGATGCTCGCAAGATAATTCTAAAATAAAACAGCGTTTGCTTATAATTATAAATGTGTGGGTTGAATAGAACTGCGGTGCTATCTAAATTTAGCTTTGAAAAACAGATTTCCAAATAATCTGGGTGACAGGAAACTCTCAATCTATTACATAAAATATACATGATTCGTCTTCATAGACTAAAAAAATATTTGACCCATTATTTGAATTGACCATCAGCACTAAGTTTCATGTTTTAATGCTGTAATGGAATTATTTACGTTCAACAAACTTATATAGAACTCACGGTTTCACGTTTTGTCACAGTCCGTGCTATTACAGAGAATGGCATTTTCCAGTACACTAATAACGCTTTATAAATTCTCTCAGAGTGCAAATTTTATTTCAAATGACAGCAGTGTGATGATACCATTCAAGGGAATGTTTTATTTGCAAACTCAATGTCGAAATATGTAAGATGGTATGTTTTAATAGGTGTTCTAAACTCCACTTCTTATTTATATTAGAAAAGGTCTTAAAACTCAGGCTCCATTTTGGGTAAATTGTACTAAAATGGATATTCAAATTTCGACATTTTGATGAAGATGTGTTGTCATAATAAGACATAGTTCTACATTACACTGAAAAGAGTTTGAAATGAGAACTCCGTAGCGCAGAATGTACCTATACCTCTCCAACACAAGGAGCTTCAACTTGGCAGTGAACCCCTTCCATTCACGGTGAATCGTCATTTAAGGATGTAACCCTGCATATTGTCTGTCTTTCTGTTGTCTAATAAGTATATTAAATGAGATTGGGTAATGGCAAAGAAATATTATTTTCTATTGCTATTTTGACAAATTATTATACTCAGTTTAGGTGATGAATTCCACGTCTTTGTTTCACTCATTTAATGAAATATACATTGCACTTACTACTAAATCAGAAAATACAACAACAGCTACATACAAATTAAAACAATATAGAGTACTGAGGCCTTTCATAGAAATGTAGATGTTTTAAGAATTATCATATTTCTACCGTTAAATGCGATTTCAACTTGTTCATTAGTACGGCTGCCAGTGAATGCAATTCATATTCACATAACTGACTTGCAGTTGATTGCCGAATGCTCTGTGAATCAAAACACATTTAAAAGATGCGTAAACTAACCACTGAGCTTAATGTTTCATTTCGCCACGGTTTTGAGAATATGGGCTACTGGCAATAAGCCCCTGCAAAATTCGCCGATTGGCTTTAATACTAACCTCGGAGTATGCAATGTTATTTTTCTTTTAAGGGGCAGTTACACGTGATTCTTTGTGAACCCTGTGACAGACTCATCAAGGCGTAAAAGACAAAATATCCGACATGTACATATAATACACATATCCATGTGATACTAGTATATGACCCAACCATCCGACTACACTATACATATCCATGTGATACTAGTATATGACCCAACCATCCGACTAAAACTACACATATCCATGTGATACTAGTATATAACCTCAACCATCTGACTACAACTACACATATCCATGTGATACTAGTATATCACCTCAACCATCCGACTACAACTACACATATCCACGTGATACTAGTATTTCACCTCAACCATCCGACTACAACTACACATATTCATGTGATACCAGTATATCACCTCAACCATCCGACTACAACTACACATATCCACGTGATACTAGTATATCACCTCAACCATTCGACTACAACTACACATATCCACGTGATACTAGTATTTCACCTCAACCATCCGACTACAACTACACATATCCACGTGATACTAGTATTTCACCTCAACCATCCGACTACAACTACACATATTCATGTGATACCAGTATATCACCTCAACCATCCGACTACAACTACACATATCCACGTGATACTAGTATATCACCTCAACCATTCGACTACAACTACACATATTCATGTGATACCAGTATATCACCTCAACCATCCGACTACAACTACACATATCCACGTGATACTAGTATTTCACCTCAACCATCAGACTACAACTACACATATTCATGTGATACCAGTATATCACCTCAACCATCCGACTACAACTACACATATCCACGTGATACTAGTATATCACCTCAACCATCCGACTACGACTACACATATCCATGTGATACTAGTATATCGTCTCAACCTTCCGACTACAACTACATATATCCATGTGATACTAGTATATGATCTCAACCATCCGACTACAACTACACATATCCATGTGATACTAGTATAGTATATCACCAACCATCCGACTACAACTACATACATCCATGTGATACTAGTATATCATCTCAACCATCCGACTAAAACTACACATATCCATGTGATACTAGTATATCACCCAACCATCCGACTACAACTACACATATCCATGTGATACTAGTATATCACCCAACCATCCGACTAAAACTACATATATCCATGTGATACTAGTATATCACCCAACCATCCGACTAAAACTACACATATCCATGTGATACTAGTATATCACCCAACCATCCGACTACAATTACACATATCCACGTGATACTAGTATTTCACCTCAACCATCCGACTACAACTACACATATTCATGTGATACCAGTATATCACCTCAACCATCCGACTACAACTACACATATCCACGTGATACTAGTATATCACCTCAACCATCCGACTACGACTACACATATCCATGTGATACTAGTATATCGTCTCAACCTTCCGACTACAACTACATATATCCATGTGATACTAGTATATGATCTCAACCATCAGACTACAACTACACATATTCATGTGATACCAGTATATCACCTCAACCATCCGACTACAACTACACATATCCACGTGATACTAGTATATCACCTCAACCATCCGACTACGACTACACATATCCATGTGATACTAGTATATCGTCTCAACCTTCCGACTACAACTACATATATCCATGTGATACTAGTATATGATCTCAACCATCCGACTACAACTACACATATCCATGTGATACTAGTATAGTATATCACCAACCATCCGACTACAACTACATACATCCATGTGATACTAGTATATCATCTCAACCATCCGACTAAAACTACACATATCCATGTGATACTAGTATATCACCCAACCATCCGACTACAACTACACATATCCATGTGATACTAGTATATCACCCAACCATCCGACTAAAACTACATATATCCATGTGATACTAGTATATCACCCAACCATCCGACTAAAACTACACATATCCATGTGATACTAGTATATCACCCAACCATCCGACTAAAACTACACATATCCATGTGATACTAGTATATCACCCAACCATCCGACTACAACTACACATATCCATGTGATACTAGTATTTCACCTCAACCATCTGACTACAACTACACATATCCATGTGATACCAGTATATCACCTCAACCATCCGACTACAACTACACATATCCATGTGATACTAGTATATCACCCAACCATCCGACTACAACTACACATATCCATGTGATACTAGTATTTCACCTCAACCATCCGACTACAACTACACATATCCATGTGATACTAGTATATAACCTCAACCATCCGACTACAACTACACATATCCATGTGATACTAGTATTTCACCTCAACCATCCGACTACAACTACACATATCCATGTGATACTAGTATATCACCCAACCATCCAACTACAACTACACATATCCATGTGATACTAGTATTTCACCTCAACCATCCGACTACAACTACACATATCCATGTGATACTAGTATATCACCCAACCATCCAACTACAATTACACATATCCATGTGATACTTGTATATCACCTCAACCATCCGACTACAACTACACATATCCATGTGATACTAGTATATCACCCAACCATCCAACTACAACTACACATATCCATGTGATACTAGTATATGATCTCAACCATCCGACTACAACTACACATATCCATGTGATACTAGTAGATCACCTCAACCATCTGACTACAACTACACATATCCATGTGATACTAGTATATCACCCAACCATCCGACTACAATTACACATATACATGTGATACCAGTATATCACCTCAACCATCCAACTACAACTACACATATCCATGTGATACTTGTATATCACCCAACCATCCGACTACAACTACACATATCCATGTGATACTAGCATATCACCCAACCATCCAACTACAATTACACATATACATGTGATACCAGTATATCACCTCAACCATCCGACTACAACTACACATATCCATGTGATACTTGTATATCACCCAACCATCCAACTACAACTACACATATACATGTGATACTAGTATATGATCTCAACCATCTGACTACACTACACATATCCATGTGATACTAGTATATGATCTCAACCATCCGACTATTTTATAAAATTTATTCTTTACTCTGGGTTTTAAGTGCTCAGTCAAGAGAGCAAGTAAACATTATTCCTTGCAAAATCCGCTATTTTTATGATGATGCACAGTCCCTCTGATGATACAAGGGTTCTTCAGCTTTTTAAATAAATTTCAAATACGTACACAATTTTTTAAAAACAACAACAACAACAACAACAACATTCAATTAACAAAAACATCAAAAGCATACCCTATTGGCGTAATTTCAACACATCAATAAAAACGATTGCCCTGTTAGCATTTTGCCCATCTTTATTCTAAACACCGAATATACATGTTCCTGAATGAGGTTTGCACATTCAACATTAGCCGGCCAAAAAATGAAAATATACTTCTATGAAATCCAGAAATATCATTTTGAAAAAAAATATAATTCATCATACCACCATCATGATATAATTCAGTGTTTGGCTGAACTATTCATTACAAATTATCTCACATCAAAATGTATCATACGCCTTAACGATTAGATCAACTAAGTTCTGTATTCAGGAAGGAAATTATACATATTTATGCAGTTAACACGCCAGTCTGTTCTTCGCGATTATTCAGGGGCGGGGGAATTCTGAACGTCACGTACTACTAAGTATACCTTACCGGAGATTCGCTGGTAGGTTCGCCGGAGAGATTCACAGAAGAAATTACAAAAATGTAAAACTTGAAGATTGATTAGTAACCTCTTTTCCGTTTATCTTATATGTCGGAAAAAATATACCCGTATTTTGTTTTCTCGATTTTAATAACCCTACCTACGTGTAGACATTACTTTCTATTGCATAACCACATTCACGGGCATGCACGCGGGGGGGGGGGGGCAGTTGATACATATAGCTGGGTAGGGAAGTGCTCAAAAGTGTGGCCAATTTTATAACTGGATAGTGGCAAAATCTATACCCATGTTTATACCAAAGTACCATTTCTGTCCTCACTGTTTATTTCGAATAAAACAGTTACCTAGGGATATGAGGCCGGAATCTGAGGTGGAGATATTCGCTCATATACGGAACCATAAATACACCAAATTGGGAAAATACTACCGATATTCATACCTATCTTGATCAGAAATAAGACCGATACTTATTTCTAATATTCTAAAAACGAGAACCACTTCAGGGGCACGTAAAATATGCCGCCAATCGAAAATCAAGCTGAAACCTTTTGTGTCAGCACAATTTGCCCCTCAAAATGAAGGAAATAGCTTAGGTTGTAGAGGGTCTAGATTTCAAAATTCAAGGAAGAGTATGCCCCTGGGTCCTCCTAGTAAGCGAGGGGTGATGAGCAGATCTCGCCCCTCCATGGGGTATTTCGTTCCGCCGCCTCTGTAAATCATAATAGCGACTGATTTGAATATCTCGGCAAAATGTATCCTTGTTTATATTACTGTGACCCCCCCCCAATACGAGACCACAAAATCTTTGTGCGCGTGTGTTCTCTAGAAAAGTTTGTTCTAGATGATTGGATATAAATTGTATTATCTGATGAAATGTTGAAACCTGTCTACACAACGGAGCAAATGTAACTTCCAGCCATATGTGCTAATTGTTGTAATCTTTCATTTTCCTTCGCAGTGCTGCAAAACAGCACGAACAAGTAATATTAAAATTTACTGTTTTGTCTATTATGTTTCTTTAAGGTTTATGCACACTACGAATTGTTTCCATAAAATGTTAAGAAAATATTGTCGTAACTAATAAGTTTTTGTTGTGTGATAAGTAACTGCCATTTTCGACGGATCAACATGAAACCTCAGCCGCAGCCTTTCAAATAGAGTCTGCGATGAACCTCAGACCAATGGTCTGACATTTACAGATAAATATCACAACTAGGACGAAACGAAACGTTGGCATGGCGACATCGATACACATACTGTAAAATGACTAATTTTCACTTGGTTTAAATTTCGCTGATTTACCATTTCAGGTATATTAAGTGGGTTTTAAATTCACGGTTTTGTCATTTAGATAATGTATTCTATGCTAAATTTTACATATTCACTGGGTTTTAATTTAGCGCATTTTTCATTCAGCGAAATAAGCCAAATTAAAACCCGGTGAACAATTGATCCTTTTACAGTATATGGCGCATTACGTGTGAAATGCGAGAAAGTTGTAAATATGCACAATGCTTTCAAAACCTTATGCTTTCACAAAGCTTAGAAGACAGGATGCCCATGCACGATTATTTGTTCAAATACAAATCTGCAATATATGACCCTGATTTAGAGCTTGTGCTGCTGGGTGTAATCAGACCAGACGTTACAAACATGATTTATTGGTTGTCATCGTGGGTGGGAAAGTCCAATAACGTGTCGGCAGATGAACATTTGTAGACGGAGTTCAGTTCATATAGCTGACGGCCGTACGTGGCTACATGGGGGTCGAAAGTTTTTTTGATAGTGGTTTGTCATCAGCTAGGTCAGTTTACCAGCTACCCAAGTTACAGTTGGTTTTCCAGTTCTCATCATGAATAGCGGCTACTTTTGTTTGAAGTAGATATAAGACGCATAATAATAATAACTGTATTTAAATCTACAAATACAACACTATCAGATATTGACAATAATGAGCTAAAATCGTCACAAATGTCACGGATATACGATAAAATAAAAAATGTATTTATAAAGCATTGGATTAACTCAATTAATGATGATAACAGACAAAACACTAATACAAAAAACAAACTGAGGACTTACAAAAAATTTAAAACAAACTTCATTTTGGAAAACTACTTAATTAAGCTAAAAAATAAAGAACTGAAAAGTACCCTAACTAAATTCAGACTGAGCAATCACAGTTTAGAAATTGAAAAAGAAAGACAAAACAGAATCAAAAGTAGCGACAGAATCTGCAAATTGTGTAATAAAAATGATATTGAAGACGAACATCACTTCCTCATAATATGCCCAGTATATAGTAAAGAGAGGGTCGTTTTATACAATGAAGCTGAAAAGATTATTCCTGACTTTACTAATCTCACACCTGAAAATAAATTCATAAAAATAATGTCAAATAATAACTTAGCAATTCCTCTGGCACAATATCTGAAATACAGCTTTGCTATTAGACAGCAGCACCTACCCCTGGTACTTAGTCATTGACTTTTTCTTTTATTTTTTTTTTACACCTATTCATTGGGTTTTTGTTTTTATATTCAGTTTATAGTTTTTTTTTGGTGTTTTATTTTACTTTATTATATATTTCCGTTACTAACTTTTATTCTGTTTTTAGTCTGTTTTTGGTTGTCTTTAAACTATTAGCCATTGTAATTTGATTAATTTTTTTTCTGTAATTTTTGTTGTTGTTGTAACCTTTAACCTCCTTCAGTAGGTTGTTATGAGTTAATAAATTGTACTGTATTGCATCTTTAGAAATACGCAATTTTCTATCAGTACCGGTATATAGCAATAACTCCAAATGTATTAGAACAGTGTACAGAACAGTGTTGGGTGCTTCCGCAGTAAGCTATTTTTGGGGGTTATGTATTGCATGGAGCTTCATGTGTAGCCAGCTGACAATGAATGTTTGTTAGTTCATGGTATTATCAGCACTTTTAATATGAAAAACATTTAAATATCATCTGAAACAATTTCTTTTCATTGTAATGTTTCAGTGTCACTTTATTTAACCCATCGAGGAAAGGGAATTATTTCCTGGACTCGAGACTCAAGTTAACAAATGAAAATAGCTTATAAGATGATTATCAAAAAAATATTTTCATTATAAACTGAAATAATCTGGCAAAATGTCTGTCCTGACGTTGCACCCACATCTATACAATGTTGATAATTCCAGGTTAGCCAGCATTAATTTATATTATATCCAGTATACAGTGCAGTAATGTTGGTTTCCATACAGCTTGTTCTAAAGAATATAAAGGAAAAAATATGGCATTCTTTATCAGCATCCTCAGTTATATTATATAGGTTCTCTAATAAAACACATTTTGTTTTATAATAATTGTAAATGGTTGCAGTGTTATTCCATACTAAATAAACTTGGTTCTGAATGTCCATATGATTTGTGTGACATTTTAGGCGCAAAACTGACAATTGAGATTTGTGTCCACAAAATATAAATAACTGTACATCCACAATTATGAGCAACTAATTTAAAGGGCCAGTGAAAATTTGCACCACAAATTTCATCAAGTATCTTAAGTAGGTAAAGATAATTTTCCAAAAAAATTGAAAACTGTAAATGTGCTGCCTTCTAGATGACTAATATGGCAAGTGTCAGTTCTGCAGTAGCAATAATTAGCTATTTAAATTTGAACTGACATCAATGAAAATCAGTTGTCACTAATACCCTCATAATTGTATTAAAGTTGCCTACAGTGCATGTAAGTAATATACTGGAATGTGGTGGATACTTATGTCATCGTCATCTCAACATTTTATTACAAACTATGGAATTATAAACTTGTTAAATAGGTTAATCAGGTCTAGTGTGCAATGTCTTCATTATAACACTGTGTGACTATCTCTATATGCACTAGTGCTCCTGACAGGACTCTGTACGAACCTGTGAAAATAGGGCATCAAGGGACACCAAATACTTTCTGCATTTTCCTATACTAATGTAACATACAAACTAGAAAAGCATGTACTCAGAATGTCAAACACACATGATATATACAAGGATGATTTATCTGTGGTTCCACAGAATTTCTGTTTTCTTAGCCATGTTTTTTAAGATTTATATATAGTTTAAGCTCAACAAAACAAAATAATGTTTCAGATCACCATGCACATCATTCAAAGATTACATGTCAAATGTTTTTTTTTGTAGTTGGCCATGGTAGTAAAGAAATGCATCAATTTTGAAAAAATAATTTGGCCAGAAACATTGTTTTTGGGCAAAGAGTGTACAATGTCACCTTTGACTTATTGTGGTACAATTAAACTGCTATAAATAGATAAAACCCAAGTTTTACTGTATTGCCTTCCCAAAAATACTATTAACAAGTTATACAGTCCTCATTGGTTATGAAGTTTAAGTCATTGCATAAAAAACAAAATCCATCCAAGATGGGGCCTTCTGCAGTCATCTTAATAATATTTATTAGATGCATAAAATCCTCAGGGAAGAATAAAAAGGTCTTACAAAAAGAAATTTAAAAACTATAATTTAAAAAAAAAACAAAAAAGAAAACACACTATTCTAAAAATAAAAAAACAAATAAAAAACAAATATGAATAAAAAATATGCATCCCGAGTTGTGTGCATGTTTAAAGTTTCAGGTTAACTATCCAAGTACTTTCAAGATATGGAACCAGAATTATATTTGTTAAATCAAAAGGAAAGGACGCGCATCAAGATTCAATATTAGTTCAGAAAGGCCAATTTAAATAAGTTTAATGCATTTTTAGTACTAAATCTTGAATCAAGTAGTAGCACATGTTGTATGGTGTTTGTATAAAGTTTGAACTTGACCATTCCAGTGTTTCCAATATAGAGACCTGGAACTGTATTTGGTAAAACAAAATGGCCACCAGTAAGCCATTTTTAATTATATCTGCATGTCTCGTGCATCAAGGTCCCATTCGTTTTCATTGTACCAAGTTTGAATGTAATCAGTCTATGCATTACCAAGATCTGTTTCTGAAATGGCCAAAACAGGGAATTTTGATGTATTTTTAGCACTAAAATTGCCACTGTTTGTCCATGTTAAATAAGTCTGTATCACAAATGGATGTTCATATGCAAGTCATATGTACAAGCCTATATAACAATTTTGTAAAAGTCTGGAAAACAACCAAATTTGAGGTGAAATCAGTGAATAAATTCATTTGCACAGAAATTAAGGGTGACCAATACATTTTCAAGACTGTATTCAGAAATGGCTAAATAAAATGTTTCATTACTATACACCTTTTTTCAGTTTACATGGTGGTCTATGGGGAAAACTGCAAACATTTAATGTGATGGTCAATTTTGTAAAAAAAAAAATACCAGTTTTCTTTATACTCCAAAAAAATTAGAGAAAAGAAATAGAGAACAACAATTTTAATGCACCAATAGAGAAAAACTGTATTGATTGTATATTTTAATATCAGTAACATTTTCCATCAACTGTAAATTCTGCAGTACTGGTAGTAGCATTGGAAATGATGGGAAATGTTCTTAAGAAATATGTTGCTAACATAAACACTGTATTTGCTGTTTAATCTGTTTATGAAAATGATTGGTCAAACTACTACTTGTCCTAATCAATATGGAACTCATGACATACACAATACGTGTAAAATACACATTTGTTTACAGGGAATGCGCAGCAACGCTTTAATGACCATGAATACATTAAATACAATTATTTAATTGTAAATATGGCACTGCCAAACTGTGGTTATATTTATTCCCACTTTTAAGAAACTTTGTGCATGCAAATTTATGGGATCTTCGTTGATTTTATTATCAGGAACAACATAATATAATTATTAAGATCAAAAGGTAAAATAATAAAGAAACATAATTCAACGAGCATGCAACACAAGCTATTATATAGTATTCCCTATTTTGAGTGACGTATCACTAGGAGTCCACAAACTTCAGATCTTCTGTGCAAATCAAAGACTCAGATTCCTATATTTCACATGGATGTTACCCTAATATTCAGAACTTGTAATGGTTGTCGTTTATAGATTGCATATGTGATTTGATAGCATAACATGTACACAGTGATGATTTGTGCTGTGAAATAAATCATTAATCTACTGAAAACCAAGCGACCTGACGGTCGAAATAGGTCCGCTGTCTTCATTATCATGGAACAAGAATCAGTGAAGTGGCATTGTGGTTGTAATATTCATAGTCAGTCATTTAGAAAACATTGCAGTTGCAGTTTCTTGCAGTTGCAATTATGAACTTTTATAGTGTTCATAAGGATAGTGCATTTCATTGGACAAACATCATTGAGGCTAAACTTAAGAAATCATGGATGTGCAAAAACCTGAGAAATGGTCGAGAAAAAATAAATATGTTTTTGTTTGAAAATTGTGGTCATGTTTTTGAAATGTTATCTTTCCTGATACGTTGTACATATATGTAATTGTTTTGTTACACCCAAGAACAAATGTTCAATAAATCTGTGCAGTAATAATCTTATGATCAGGTATAAAAGAGTCAATTACAAATGTACTCCAGTTTTACATAAGACATTGCTGAATGCAAGATCAATTGTTGTGCCATATATGTGGTGGCTTCTGAAATAAGCTGAGAAGATCTAAAAGTTGTTTCTAATGACTGTATCAATGTTCTATTTATAATGACCGTCCAAATTATTATGTGTGCAATTTAAGGGACCTGATATAAGCAGAATAATCATCGCATTTTTCATCAAAAATACCAGTTACTTAACTCACTTGTGCTATTACATATTCAAAGTATACTTTAAAGCTGTATTATGTTTTATATTTAGTTGAAAGCTCTCTGTAAATAGGGCTTACGGTTTCGAACCAGTTGTCAAAAATAACATTTTTTACCAAAAATGAGAAAAATGTTCACTAAAAATCCAAATTTGCTTATTTTGACACCAGTTTAACAAATCTGACCATCCAACGTATCATTGCTGGAAATATGAAAGCATTTGGACTTATGGTTTCGAACTAGTTGTCGAAAATAACCCTTTTTTACCAAAAATGACAAAAATATTCACTTAAAATCTAAATTTCCATATTTTTACACAAATTTAACAAATCTGACAGATATATATATATAACAATTTTTTTTTAGATGGTGCCGAGCATTTTTTAGTGGAACTCTGTTAAATCCAATAGCAATGTAAATCAGCATATATTTTTACTTAACTATAAAATATACAAATTAGCAATTGTCTCTTATAAACTTTACGCTTTGACCTTTTGTTTTGAAATTTTCACAAATGATTGACAATGTGTTTATCTTCAAAACGCCGTAGGGGCATTGTTTTTGGTTGAACAGTGTTACAACAATCGTACAGACAACTAGCCTGGGTGTTAATTTATGCATAAACTTGAATTAGTGAAATTTGAGCTGCTGCCCAGGTAGACAGTTTTCAAGACGAAACTTTCTTCATAGTAAACAGATGTACCCGTAAACCAATTTTGACAGGAAACAGAGACATGGTTTAGAAGCGAATTTGTTTTAAATCACTTTTGACCAAAAAAAAAACATTTTTGTGCATATTTCAAACTACAATGTCCATAAAAAAAAATACTTACAAAATTTTAAAATTCATACAATAAGCTTTCTAAAAATATATAGTTATGTGGACAAGGGAGGTCATCTTGGTTGCCTAATTAACTAATTAAAATACCTGTCAGGTAAACTGCATCTCTACCTTAAATATCAATTGGCCCAAACCCAATAATCCCCTTATATAGCTACAATGGTATGTTAATGATTTGTAAACACAATCACTTTTCTATTTCAAAACAATATTCTTTCCATGAGAAATCTCAACCCAGGCATTTGGGATGTGGGATTCAATTAGTCTCAAAAATTGAATAATGCTGCCTAGCACAAAGAGATGGCTGGACAAATGTGAACAATAAGATACAGTATTGTATTTATATATGCAATATTATGCAATATTCAAATGCTGCACCTTTCACAATATGAATGATTAAAATATTAAATAAATGAATTTTCAGGACAGCTCATTCCAAAACTATGGTGCACACAATATATTAAGGCATGCCTGAAAAATGATATTCTTCACTTCATGATTTTAAATGGTAGAATTTGAACAAGGTGGAACTACATTTACAATTATCAGACATTAATCTTTCTTGAACTTCTATAAAACTAACAATTGCTATGCAATCTTCAATTTCAATTACCGGGGGTAGTTCACATTATTTTGTATCTTTCTCCAAGCAACCCATAGAGGGCACTGTGTATTTAAAAAACATTCACTGGTTTGAATTCCAGTGGATACTAAATAGAAATATTCATTAGATTAAAAATTCACTTGTTTGAGAAAGGAAACTATACATTCTACTGTTAAATCATGGACCATTTTATTAGGTTCATACTGTCTATCGGCCATCCAAATCAGCTACTGGTAATAATTTAATCTGATTTATGTACATGCAGCGGTAAATTTGATAAAAATCATTAGCCACATTTTATTTATTATAAGTAATAGAGATGACATCTATTAGTAAAATAATTTGATTTTCAATAAACACAAATTAGAAACATACATTGATCATTATTGAGAAAAAAATTGTAGCACCTGATGGTTACCAAAAGAAAGTTGTTGTAAAATACATTGCAGTAATTAGCCTGTAGTAAGCACACCAATCACGAACTATTCAACATCATGAAAGATGTTTATTCCAATTACAGTTTTGAAATATAGGTTCTGTCTTGTGTATAGGAATGGGATTGAATGTTTTGATCACTGAAGCAATATAAGACCAAACATGCTAAAACAGAAACATGTTATGTTCTAAGATATCAAATTTATACTGCTCCTTATACCGGGGTATAAACCACTACTATACCAAGATAATAATGTTTAAAAATTACAAAGGTATGAAGTATTGTTTTAACGACAACAATAATACACAGTCACCTGAGTTAGCCAGTGAAATTTGTTTACGTCTAATGTGGAAAGAATATTACCCAGTTCTTTAATGCTGTGTTCCCCAATCTTAGAAAAAAAATTTACCCAAAAACACTCAGGTCTAGAACAAGTAATATCAGGATAACCTTACATTTATTGAAACATGTCAAATTCCTGGAGAGGAATTAAACTGGTTTTATACAATTGTACCAGTTAAATGCTACAAGCTAACATACTATATGTTAAATAGTACATTGGAACAGTACATGCTTCAATGCCCCCAGACATCACTACCTCAAACAAGGATTAGCTGAATTAAAAAATAAATTAATTTGTCAAATAATTTATTTATTCAACACTAAAACGAACTACAGTGAGTTGTTCTATGGTCATATAACAATAAAAATAGATAAGATAAAATAAAATAAACTACACTAAGATACAGTAATGTTAATCAACTACACAGAATGCTAAATAAAGCTAAATAATATTACAAACATGCAAAAGATCATAATAAACTTATACGGTACAATACAATACACTAGCTAATATTATTAAGAGGTAACAAAATCACATTAAAATCACATTAGAGTCATAATTATGGTGGAAAGAATATTTTTAATTTTGGTGGAGCTGCTCACATCTCATTTGCATACATTTTTGTATGTATTGTGCAGTTCTTATTCCTGAACAATATTTCATGATTGCATTGAATTTTTCCAGTTCATTTAACTTCCTAAAATTTTGTATAATTTCCTCACAGTACTTGAATAATTCAATTCTGTGTGTATTGTACAGACTGCAGTCCATAAGGAAATGTATCTCATCTTCAATCTGCTTTTTAGCACAGTGTTTACAGACCCTTTCATTCCTTGGAGTTCTGCAATGCCTGCCAGTTTCAATATGAAGTTTGTGATCAGAGATTCTGAACTGGCATAGGGAGTGTCTCAGTTTAATATTACTCATTGTTATTAAACATTTTTCCATTTTAAACTGTGTTTTGAATGTTCTATAATTTTCCAATTTGTTTGTTCCACCATTTGCTCTGTTGTCATCAAATAGAGCTTCTTTCCATTTTATTTTATAATTTTCTTTCAGTAAAGCAGAGATAGTCTTGGTTTGGTGTGGTTTCTTTTTTTTTATTTGTTGTTTTATTGCCTTATCAAGATTGTTGTCACTGATTATTTTGTCGACATTTCTTGTCCACCTAGTTTTTACTGTATTGACCTCATCAAAGGTGCTTTTTATTAACTTGGGCGTCTATGGAAGTTTTGATCTGAGCCAGAATTTAATTATTTGTGTGATAATTTTTATGGCAAGAGGGTATCTTCCCAATTCCCCTAAGATTGCAAGCTTAGTAGCATTCTTTTTAACCCTCAGGAGTAATCAGAAGAAAGAATAGTTAACAGTTTCAATAATATCGCTATTTTTAGTGACTTCCTCTCCCCATACTTCACACCCATAGCTAATGATGGGTGCTATCAATTTATCAAATAGGTTTAGAGCTATGCTTATTTTGAGGTTTGAGACAGAATTGAGTGTTTGTTTTAGTACGAACTTGTACTAGTGTACGTTTGTTTCAGTAATAAGCCTTCTTCCCTATACCCCCTCTAGATAACTATAGGCGTCCTTAGAAGGGACATACGCAATTAAATTGGGCTAGGAGTGGTATGGGGTGATGGTTTTGGTAAAAGGAGCCCCCCCCCCCGTGTTGGAGCACAGGAACTATGATCAAATTTGAAATTTTAAACAGCAACCAATATTCTTCAAGCTGGTATTTTTTTTTAGATTTTATTTTTTCATTCCGTTTGACTGTTTTTTCGAGTTTAAAAAATATGAGCTGGCTGGAGCCTTCATCCCTTATTTCTTAAACTAGATACCAGCCGATAACCCCCCCCCCCCCCCCCCGCTCATAGGGATTGCGTACAGTTGATCAAAGTTCCTGGGCTCCGACTGGTTGGAGGGTCACAAGTGTTCATAGCAAAAATGTCTGGAGAGCATTTATAAAATAAAAACGATTAAATAATGTTGGGCTTAAGTTACAGCTCTGTTTTACTCCTGAAGAGTATGGAAATCTATTTGTTATTCTTCCGTTTAACAAGCTGTCGAAGATTCGGGTCAACGCAACGAGTCCGATGCCAATAAATATTCCAATAAATGTCAATAAATCCTACGTTCATAAACATGAATAAACATGCAAACTGAATCGCTATCTCGCGAGGCGATATTGGTTCAAATACTGCGTCAGGAAAACGTACGATTACTGGTAAACGCAAAACATCGAGTACACACTGCGAAGAAACCGAAAAAAACTAACAACTAACCTACCAGCCATTTTGTATAATGCAATATGGGTAATATGTAAAGTAGGTCGTATTCGTGAGGTCCTATTTGAGAGCTCCCAGATACGACCCAATGTGGCGTGCGCATAACCCTTCTCGTGGGGATCGCAGCAGTCCAGGGCGCCACCTACGCCAAATTGTCAGGCTACCGGAGCGGCATATGGACGGCAAATACTACGCTTGGTAATATGACCCATTGTACTGGATGTACTGTAAATCCTTACGTCTTTTGTCTTTATGCAGACTGTAATAAATGGCCACAGTTGTATTCATATGCAGATTTTAATCACTACAGATAACTGTACACAACTTGTAAACCAGTGTTGTATTACTAGTTATATATAACCCCACACATAACACAGTCTTTCGTATTTTGGTTTCGGTCCAGTTTCTATTAATTGCGTTCAAAAAAATAATAATGTCAAACACGGATACAGTCAATGGCTGGATTTACATGTTAGGACACAAAAGCGAAGAATGTAGAGGAAATTTCATGGAAACAAAAATGAAATGAAACATAATAAGAACTTTATTCCAACCATGAACAAAGTTTTAATTTAAATTTCTAATTTGGCATTTAAAATCAAATAAAGATAATAAATATAAAAAAACATATAATATAATAGATAACATAAATGTGACCGAGGTTTATTGTTGTTTATTGCTAAAATATAATTATATATTCACAGTCACTGTCAATAAAGAAATATATTACCCGTGTACAACAAGCAAAATCCACCAAAAAAAGAATCTTGAAACGGGGATACCCATAGATATCATAGCGTCTTTCGGTTTTGATTTTAGTATATATAATTCAAATTCATGAAATTTGCATTTACACTGTTGATAATACGAACATAGTATCTCTTCAAGTTTGTTTAGCATATTATTTACAGTGTAATAAATGATATTCCTTATTTTCAACTTCTTCATTACAATGAGAATGTAATCTGTATTCCACCAATCGCAAATTTATGGCAACTTAATCTAAATTGAGCTATTGTTTATGTATTTTTCTTGTTCCAGGTATTTTTTGAATGTACTATATGTGCGTAATTTGGCATTTTCCTCTTTGTTGTCTGTGTTTCATTTTTTAATGTAATATTTTTTAATTGAAGTGTTTAGTTCCTGCTTCGTCAGATCTGTGACACTGCCGTAAAGTTGTAAATTTCTTTCAAGGTTTAGTCATACTATTGTGGAGTTATTGTTCTTCATGTCCTTCATGACATAAAAAGCTAAATTGTCATTTTCGAGAGTCTGGGAATGTTCATAATAGTTTAATACTGAGTGATATATTCTGTTTATTGGTGGTTCTCTTCCTAGTTCCATTCTACGTCCTATTTTGTTCATTCTGTTGCCAACGTTTAGAATTTGGCGGCAGAAACGTAGATGTCCCAAGTTGAAAAACACCCAATATCTCACCTTCATGTGTAAGTGTAGTTGGTTGAGTCACATTCAGGAGTTTCTCCTGTATATCCTAATAAGTACTGTATTTGCTTGTCGAATATGTCTGTGACTGTATTCTTTCAGCTTTGTAAGTTTTGTCTTATAGTTTTTAGAGTTAATTAATCCATTTAACACTAGATATGTATATAATTCTTTTTTTCTGCCACATTTGAATTGCGTTGTATCTGGTCTGCGTCCCGATTTCCTGAATACAGTTACTTTAATATTTACTTTTTGTTTATTTGTAATCTCCAGTCTGTAGTGTATTTATGGACATTGTATTTCTATCGCATTTTGTAGTCTTTTGTAGAAAGTTGATATCAGTGCAATGTCATCTATATACATTAGGATGTAGTAAGTTTTGTCATTAAGTTCCGGTGCGTTTGTTTCAATTTCTCGGTTTGGGTGAATTATTTTATTTCCTTCCAGGTAATTTGAGATTCCGTTTTGTTATTGATCATACTAAATGACATTACCCACTGATACACTACAATAGTTGCTTGTGTCTGTCTTGTCTTCTTTCTTGTGTATTGGGTGTTCCATATTTGCGGACATATCCCTGTTTCTAGTACGTGATTGCACTCTTGATTGAATGCCTATTTAATATAAATGTGACCCACTTGCTTTATTATTCTTCAATGCTCTTGGCACGAGTATATGCCCGTGTGTAATAAAAAGTAGGAAAGTATGGCGAAAAATGACCGATATTGATTATTTTTTTAAAAATTGTTTTCAGTTGGTTACGATCACCCAAAACTTATAAATTAAAGAGAATATGCAAACTATTATTTCTTACCTGTGCACAACAAACACACAAAATCCACCAAAAACAGAATCTTGAAACAGGATACTTGAAGAAGAAAAAAGTATCATAGCCAATGATCGTTCATTTGAGATCAAATCAACAACCTTGTATGCACCAGTGAGTCATTACGTGTAGCGTTCATATCATGTTTGAATACAATAAGCAAAATCACGCCTGAAAAATGCTTGGTTACATATTCAATTTTTGGGATAATCTCCGTTTCGGTTTACTCCATCGGGGACTACAAGATATTATATTTTCGAAATTTGTCAAGGTCAAGTAAATAAGAAGCTTCGGGGATTGTGGTCAGAAGATTCAATCATACCAATCACAGAATCACCAAATTAAGCGACAATAGGGAGTTCAAATGACGAATTCATTGTTCAATAGTATGGGGAAATGATCTATGAAATATAAAGTTTATTAAAGTTATTCGTTGCGCGGTGTTTTATTATGCAGTATATGGATTCTATTCTATTATATTTTAAATTAGTTGAGACCGAATAAACATTGGTTAGCAAAGATGTCATTTTAGTAAATTATTGCCCCATTATGCATGGTCTAATATAAACGAATGATAAAACTGACTCGCAGTAAAAAATGTAATAGTATCACCCGAAGAGGGCACCATTATAATATCCTTGCCGAATACACGGACCTTGGCTGACGAAGATGGAGACTTGCCTGAACAGATGCAGGGTGTGTACTTATTGACACTTGGTGGCGCTGTTTAAATATAACACACCTTTCTTTCTGACGATGCTGCCTCGAACGAGGAACTACAACTGGGCCATACTCATAACGTACATTTATTAAGAATATGTCAATAGGTTGGCATTATTGGTCCAACATGTTGCATTTAACTCACACGTAATCACAACCTAAATGAAAACACAAAATTATGGTTTTACCACAATCATGTAATTTATTAAATCCCTTCAAAATAAAATAGTGCATATTCCAACTCCCATATTAATATTTACTGAAATATATAATAACAAAACCACACACAGTTGAAATCGAATTCCCCGCAAGAATTACATGTGCATAACCGACTAAATGACTCAATGAACGGTTAATTCAACCACCTTCCCTGTACAGTATGATAATCTGTTTAACAACCTGCCATCTCGATAAATTCGCTAGATAAACTAGTCTACATCTTGTACGTGAGGAAAGGAATGTGTGCGTTGTTATCGTCATATCGTGTTAAATTCCCCGTGCCAGTGATTATTTTATATAGTGCCAACTGTTAACTGATATTTCCGACGTCACTGACTTGGTATTGACGGTCATTTAGAAGCCCGGTCAAAATTTCCGTGGCGGTGTCCTGGTGACGTCATATTAACCCATAACTCCGCACTAAAAACAAACGAGTCGTACTGTAAAAAAAAATAACTACACAATTGCTAAATTATACACACATGAAATGTCGTCTTTTAAAACTATTTCGTATTTTTATAATCAACCGACTTGAAATATGTGTTATGAAAAGTTAAACGTAGTTCTCAGTGAATACTTCTCATTCGGTGACGTCTTTACATACGTAATCTCCCCACAGGGAGTTACTCAACAGTCAAAATGTAATATGAAAAGTTAAACGTAGTTCTCAGTGAATACTTCTCATTCGGTGACGTCTTTGCATACGTAATCTCCCCACAGGGAGTTACTCAACAGTCAAAACAGCGGATCAAATTAATGGCGTCCATCAACCGGTTAATTGGAAGACGATTTTACGATTTTGTCAAGAGGGAGCGAAGTATATTTATAACAATGTCGATGTTCCAAGATGTCATTAGGTCATTTGTGCATAGACTGGACATAAACAAGTAGATAAATGCCCACACAGGGGTAGCTGTTAGTATTATGAGAGATTTGAGACTTTTTACCACTTTTTTTCACGACTTTGTTGGCACAGGAGCAAGAAAAATTGAAAAGGCCCAAATCTCATGGATTACGTAGAGCTATGGACCCACATCTACGTGTAAACAGGAGAAGTCGATTGAAGTACACAATAGTAAACACGCCGTCATAAGAGTAAAGAAGAAGATACGCCTACACAGAAGACGCATACAGAGGAGGCCGGCTTGCATGGGAGGCATGCATACTTAGTAGACAGAAAATAGACGTTTATACAGAATGCATGCATACACATGTGAGGTCACACGTAAACGTTAGAAGGCACACATGCACTTGAAATACGAATATGAAGCATGCAAATACATGAGAATGTACACGTACACGTGAGAATGCATGCCTATACTGGATGAATTACGTGTCTACACGTGACACACACATGATACGGGAACTTTACACGTGCGGAAGTACACACAGACGTACACAGGAGACACACACACATAACAATCACATAGAAGGAGGTACACATGCACGGGCAGTTCAAAATTGTGAGTGAATAGTAACTAATCTTCCATGTTGAATTGTTTAAAAACAATATAAATAACGTCACACAGTTAAATGACAACTGCCTTATAACATTTATGTTACACCCGAACTGTTATTATTATAGTTTCGCTTCTCTGCCACACTGAAATTGAAATCGTTTTGAAACGTGCCCTGGGATTCTTTTGGATCATTCTACTGTGCGCCTGCTTGATACAAGCTAGTACGATCATCCACTACAATGTGAGCTCAAATCAAAAATCAGATATTTAATCAGGCATATAATATGCATATTTCGGAGCAAAACGCAAATCACCGAATGTGTCTTCATCATCTGCCTCGTCTAAAATCGACACCTTACCGCAGTAGACTTCTCGGTATGATGGAGGAGCTGTGTAACAAACAAACATACAATAACATGACAGTCAATGTTATGTGAGCATGACATAGCAAAGATGTGAATGTTTTTTCATGGAAGAGTCTGACATAACAAGTATACAGCAATGTACTAGAACATATGGACATTGATACAAAGATCAATTGTATAAACTCACAGTCTCCCAGTTGTAAAAACATTTTCTTGATAGAATCATGTTCAGTATACTTGTTAACTCGTGAAATGGGTTTAGCATTGAAATGAAACACTGGTAATTTTGGCGGCACTTTTCTCTATGAAAAGTGGTAATTTTTATGTGAAATATGGCATTGTTTTGAGACAGGTAAGAGAAAGGCTAATAGCATGGGAAACACATCGTAATAAAGTGTTGCAATAAAACGTAACATAACTTCTTTGGGTACACGTGCTATATTATAATATGAGAACATGTTCTACAAGATATTGCTATAGTCAAATTTGCTTTAAAGAGCTAAGAATGTTTTTCAATCTTGAAATGTAACAGTAATGCACTGTAAACACTGCTATATATGATGTATTCTCTCACTTGCCGCTGACTTATCAAAGAACCTGTTTGGGAAGACATTACTAATCATTTTAATGTAAAAAAAATCCATTAGGATTAATAATTCAGATGACATGTCACCTCTTTCCTTAATTCTAGGTAGCTAATGATAATAAATGTCATGAGTCAGAGTAATGGTTTTGAATTCATGCATTTTCCCTTAAGTTTAAAAGAAGCATCAACTTATCCAATATGTTCTAATATCAGTGAATACGTACTGTGTGATAGGGTGTGCACATACATAAATAACTTTTGTTTTTTCTTATGTTTGCTTTATTTATATTTTTTGCTTTTTTTATCTTGTAAATAAAAAACAACAATAACAACAACAACAACAACAACAACGTCATATTTACGTTTTGTATACATTGCACAACAAATCTTTTTATGTGAATAAGATGGCATACATCAATTTTGTTCTACTTTGGAAAGAAATCAGCAAAACATGGGGAACTATCCCAATTATCAATGAGCTTGCATTATTATTCGAATGCCCTCTGAACCACATCTGCCAACTCAACCGTGTAATGTCATTCCGGTCATACAGATAATTTCCCCCACTTTACTACTACGTACAATAAAAGAATAATATGATACGTAGTTGAAGAGGTGGCGTTAGTTTTGTTTATATCTTATTCTCTGAACTAGCTATTACGTGTCATAACCTTAATTCATAAGAAAGCATACTACTAAGTAGGGCAATTGGACAGTGCGTGATTAAGAAGCACAACTATTCAATCATATGCAGAGAAGAAACTATACACAGCATATCCCTGGCAGATTCGTAGACAAAGAGACATTAATTTATTACACTAATTCTCCTCAACTGACAACATCTTCCAGTACAAATGTAACTCCCAAAAATGTTGAGACCGAACACAGATGTACACTAATTAGTACCTACTAATTTAAGCGTGATAGCAAACTATGCGATACAGAACTAGTCTTAAACAATAGGAAAACTAATCTATGAGTCCGTTTGTGCAGTGCTATTTCAGATCTTGATCGCTACACACTTAATGATTGACCAAAACAAACTTGTGTGTGACTAAGCTGCTCGAGCACTCCATGTGAAATATTGGAACATTAATTATTTTGTTCGCATGCAACCGTGCAGTTCTGTCTACAGAGTTAACTCTGAAGATAGCTCCCTCAAGTGGTCCTCAGAAAATGCTGGGAGACTAAGCAGAGGACATTGTACCCTGCATGGCATATTCAGTGCTATAGGTGTTAGGATAACATCTGCCCCATCTCTTGTAGGGAAAACTCAGTTAACAATGGGCAGTGAAACAGTGACCGGGTGGTTACGCTGGTACACAAACTAAAACATTTGTCTAGAAGAAATCACAGCAAAGACTCTTAGACTTCTGGTTCACTCTCCTGGACATTGATGTGACCAGGAAGCTGCTGTATATGTTTGAGAACCGGGTGCATCTTGGCATCCACTTCCTTACGAACCACCTCTGCAATTATACACGATCGACCAATGAAAGTTATGCTGATAAAGACCCTCCTAACATATCCACAATTATTGCAGAATTTTGAGCATTACTATCCAATGGAAAAGGAACATCTCTTAAAAAGCTAAATTTAACTGTCAACTAGGCAATACCGAGTTCTTTAAAATATTACATTTGTATCACAAAAGTTGTGAAAAAGAAATTATTAATAAACGCGAAAATTCTCAGGTAGGAATTGAAATGTGGTTACGGTCATTTCTGAGAAAATGTCCAGGCTAACTCACAATTGTCCAATGCAAATGTTTCACTGTTTTTCAAAACAGCTCCAAGGAAGTAAAATGTCCCTTAGCTGACAGCTTCCATACACTGTGCGCTGCATTCAATGTTTATTATAATTCGGCTATTGCTAGTCCTGGACTATATACATAACAGTAGTTGGCTTATTGCGAGATATGAGTTTTTAATATGAACAAAGATGGCGACCAACTAACGTGTTGCTACCAACTAACGTGCACAAACTGGGACGTTACTAGGTTTAACTAGGTGATTTTGTTTGTAGTTGGAAGTTATTCAAAAATTCAATGGCATTAATTAGTGCACGTCGCGCTCAAGTCAAAACTCGTACTTGTGATTTTTTTTAGAAGAACGTATTGGAAAAGTAATGTTCATCAACCTAAATGTCGCACATGCGCGGCGCGACGACCACCGCCTAGACCATCAAACAATGGCAGAGCAGGTAGCAAGAAAAAAAACCCTTCAAATCTCAGCCTGATTTGCATTTAAATATTAACTCTAATGAAGTGACGTCACCAATAGTAAATTCTGTCATAGACGCATGCCTACCTATCACTAGAATGTGTAAACTGATGCTTACTACTTTGAATGCCAGATCCATTTGCAACAAAGCCATTGAAGTCAGAGATTACGATGATATTGATTTACTTGCATTAACAAAAAAGCCTAATGAAAGAACCAGCAGACGACCATGTTATCAATGAGTGTATTCCTAGAAGCCAAATCATTTAAACATACACTGCGGACTATGTAATCGGGTTGTGGAATTGCTCTCGTTTAAATCACCCATTAAACCTTCTGATTGGAAACGAATGGAAAACATTACATCTTTTGAGGCAACAGTAGTTAACATGGTTTACCAAAAATTTTCCCCCGAACTTGTCATTCTATATCGTCCCCATCCAACGTGAAGAACACATTGACTATTTCAAAGTTTCTGTCTGAGTTTGGTGCCACAATGAAGAAATCATATTATTTGGTATTCGCTTCATGGGTGGTGACTTTACCGACTCAGTTCCGATGCCAACAATTCACTGACATTGACAATTTATGTGGCGTCACAGTGAGTTCTTACAGTGAGTACATGAACGAACTCATCTCTGTGGACATATCCTAGACTCAATGCTAAATAAACAAGCGTCCTGTGAAAAAAACAAATCCTCGCCGTTTGCCCAAAGTACTATTCCAGTGAAAATGACTTAGACGATTGGCAGAACATAAATGGAGAACTACTAATCTTGAAATACACTACCGAACTTACAAAGACTACGACATACAATTATTTAAATCTGCAGTCATAACCCTGCTAATCAAGAAGGCCACCCTTGATGTGGTATAAACGAACAATACCCGGTCAGTGATTTATGCATTCAAAAGATTTCACTATCTAAATGTAAAAACGCACAACATAATCTGGTGACTATGCAAAAATAGTTATGTTTCTCTTGTTTTAATTTACAATCTTCAGGAAATATAATTGTGTTATCTGTAATTTTTTCACAAAATTCATTTAATAAAGGATTTATTTACTTAGCACTCACATGACTACATGAAGGTTATGTCTAACGTAACACCGATTTTTAATTATTGTAAATTATGAGCTTTCATAAAATAGTTTGATATGGTTTAAAACAAGTCCTATATTTAGTGTGAATTTTACTTTCTGAAAATCTCTACAACATCGATATCATTAAATGGTTTAAGACAATTTTTAAGAAATATCAAATACAAAAAAATATCGCATGGTGGTCGCGTATCCCCCATATTGCGTCTTAACTTTTTACTACAGTCATCAAGATCGAGTATTTTAAAGAATACATGTAACATGAGACTCATTTATTTTCCAAGCATTTAGTGTGGTTTATTTTTTTTAGCTACAGCGCCTTTAACATGACACTGCCGCCACATAAATATTTTTGATTGATTTGAAGGAATTAGTAACATACTGGGGGAAAATGGGAAAAATAATAAAGAATATTACTCACGCATAATTTCATCATGAAGAGATTCTTCCGAGGGAAATTTGGCCAATGGTGATAAATCCGTAAAGGTGGACGAGTCTTCCAGATGACGTAATTGTTTACTACCAATAACCACTGGTACTTCTATTAGTAAATTATGTTTGGCATGTGATACTTCAGCCTCGATCTAAAACAACAATATGAATTGTATAACTACAATCATTATATAATATTACATTAAATCAGTATACAATGCACCACCAGTGTTTTAATAAACGCAATGACGTTTTCAGATTGGTTTCGTGAAATGATATAACCACAGCATTTGAATCGCGATTACGGAAAAGTACAGAACACTACTTGAGGAGATTAGTCAGATTAAAGGTTAACCAATTAGAAATTGAAGAGGGTTCTTTCCACGTACATATGTATCCAGAACATGCTGTTTGCATTTTTATTTTAAGTATATGTATTTTCACACGTTTTAAAGATTTTTAAATACTAGTATAACTATTTATAGCATCCAATTCATTATACCAAACCCCATTTATTTTAAAATTTGGCCCTTATCTGTTTTACTTGGAAATGTTGCTCACCGTTTACAATAGCTGGGGATTCCTTATATTATATTAGTGAGCAAAGATTTGCTGACCTGCAAAAATTTCGCCAGCCATTTACATACCCCCCTCTCTATTTGAGGGGCAAAGGAAAATCACGTGGTACTTTCGCTCTTAATGAAATTTCGTCGGCCATTTGTGTCTCTGAATTATAATGTGCGCATGTCTGGTTATCTCTGGTTATCTCCAGTAGATCGCTGAGTTAATGGTTACTACTTAATCAAATAATAAATTGACCAATATATATGTCACATTCGTATATCCGTTACTTGAGAGCAGAAAAACTTTCATAGAATTGGTTTGTCAAGTGGCAAATATTCATTTTGAAGTCGCACAACCTGTTTTCGAGTAAAAGAAAAACTGAAAGTAAAATCATGAACTTGACATACCATTGCGATGCACATTTTCATACCTTGAGATAATACTGTGTATCTATTAAATCACAACCTTCAAGTCCACTGGGCGGAACTGGTGGAATTTCAAGATTGGCATTCCAAGTCACTTTACTATGTGGTTGACATCCCTCTGTGTGCGACTGTGTTGCAATAATTTCTTTACTACGACAGACATTCATAGTCTTCCCACACCTCACACCAAACGCTGTATATTTCACGTCCTGGTGATACAAACACACATTGTACGGGAATAGTAATTTGATGAATATATAAATCAATGTGTTGTAACTATATTACATGCCCGGTCACACACAATTAACATTTAATAAGTCATTGAAAATGACGCAGTCCCCGTTAAAATTTGGGAAGTTCTCTTTGTGCTCGTCATATTAAAGCGGAGGGGTTGTCGCGAGCGTGTCCTTGAAACTTGAGTTCCAAGTGGCGTATACAACAGATTGTTTATTTACATCAAAACACGAGTTCATTGTAGTAGTAATATGGCCAAAAATAAAAACAGCCATTATTCGGCCATCTTTGATCTGATTATGAAACACACTGATATGTATGATGTATGTGTACATAAATTGTGGAAATATAGCAGTAAGGCCAAAAAGTCAGATAAAGTACATGTATGTGCCAAATTTGAATGAAAACTGACAGAGCGCGTCCAAGATACCGCATAAAAAAACAAAAACAAGATGCCTGCCAGTCGACCATCTTTGATCCAATTGCGAAATAAATAGTCATGGACATGTATCCTAACATGTATAATCTATGTACCAAGTTTGAATGACAACTGACAAAGCATGTCCAAAATACAACATTTTCAAAAAACAAGATGGCTGCCAGTCGGCCATTTTGAATCGAATCGCTAAACCACTGCATGTGCATATGTCCCACATAAGGTACTAGGCACATGCAAAGAATGAACGGAATCGGTCCACAGGATTCTGAAATATGACTCTGAACAGACTGACGCACGGACGAATGGACACACAGACGGATGGACGGACAGACTCAGGAACTCATGGATGGTCGGGGACATGTATCCTAACATGTATAATCTATGTACTAAATTTGAATGAAAACTGACAAACCATGTCCAAAATACAACATTTTCAAAAAACAAGATGGCTGCCAGTCGGCCATCTTTGATCCAATTGTGAAATAAATCGTCATGGACATGTATCCTAACATGTATATTCTATGTACCAAGTTTGAATGAAAACTGACAAAGCATGTCCAAAATACAACATTTTCAAAAAACAAGATGGCTGCCAGTCGGCCATTTTGAATCGAATCGCTAAACCACTGCATGTGCATATGTCCCACATAAAGTACAAATGTACTAGGCACATGCAAAGAATGAACGGAATCGGTCCAAGGGATTCTGAGATATGACTCCGGACGGACGCACGGACGCACAGACGCACAGACGCACGGACGCACGGACGGAGACCGAATTATAAGTCCCCGTTTTTGGACTTCGTCCGAACGGGGACTAATAAGCTACATATGTAAGCATTTACTATAACTGACAAAGTCATATTATTTAAAGCAACATTAATTCACAGAATTATATAGCTCTTAATATGCACCGAGAATAATGGAGTGTAGCATATTTCGCTATAATTATCCGCGGATATGACCTAAATTCACATTATCTACAAAGAACAAAAGAATTGGTCCATTCTTCCCAGGATCATATTATTTGAAATACTGGGCGTGGCACATTCTCTGAATTCACTTTATCCACAAAGATAAATGAATGAGGTGCAAAGATTACATAGATTAGTTGAGTTCAAACGAACAATCGATACTCACCTGCATCAGTGTAGCGTGTACCTCGTGTACGCGACGGTTACTATTATTGTTAATGCTGACTTTTAATGGTATAGCATTGCCCGGGGCGTATCCCTTCCTCTGTACCCTCACCAGCATTGTAGTTGGTCTGGATATGCATAGAAGGCATCCTCCTGACATTTCGGTCTGTGCTACAATTGGTGCCTGTTGTATATTAAATTTTAATTATTTTCAAGGGTACATATTAATATGTTATTACTATTATGTATTATGAAATGTAACAATTATATATTCTTTTATATTAATACATAGGATAATTAAAATCATTATACCGCTGTCTAACACATACATTCGTGTTACCATTTTTTTTTTCGTTGGTATGCACATTGCATGCTGCTACATTTGTATATTCATATGACGATCGTAACTCATATCACTTGGATTCAGATAGAGATTATAAACAAGCACACGTGTTTTCACTGAGAACCGTACACTTGTATTCACATGGAGATTGTAAACAAGCACACGTAAAACGATTGTAAATGGAAATTGTAAATAAGCATACGTGCATTCATATTCCAAACCGTACACCTGTAAAATTTACTTATACAAGCTTTTATGTAAATTGCTAACTAGCAATACATTATTGACTAATATTCACGCTGTTTTACTGGCTTGCACTGAGAGTTTGAGATTTAAAGTTACACTTGGTACGTTTACTAAGCTCACCACGCTCCAACTCGTGTAATTTCCTACAAACGATATAGTTACACGCACATCATTTGACGCTCGAATTCAGTCACGTACATCTAGCACGCAAATACATGTCACATTTTAACCTACGCAATTGTCCTCATTCGAGTTGTAACGTCGTCCTCGGGGTTATTCAAGCGTGTAATATTTACGAGGGTACAAATGGATTAAGAAGAGTGCCGTATTGGATAAGGCAATAACATTAATTCACTAGTCTGTCTCAACTGATCAATAATAAGATATATAATTGTTTGAAACAGTCTTAGACTATTGATTTTCCAATCCACATTGTACATAATCTAGTAAAGTAACAAACGGTGTCGCCAATAACCTAATGCTTTTTATTTTGACAGTTGACTTCGTGCTATAGGTAAATAAGTGCTAACCGTTCAATGTCTCACCTTTGCATTAGGTACTCTATTGGGATCCATGTGTTTGCCTATTACTGTTAGCGCCCTCTTAGAATATACATTTTTACCAGAGGATCTTTCAATTGTACATTTGAGGGAATATCGAACACATCCGTACTTCCCCTCAAATGACATTGGAAGATTCCGATCAGGGATCTGTAACCTAAATGGGAATCGATGAACTCCCGATTGTAAATTCCAGTCTTCTTGTCGTTCCCTATCTGTAACAAAGCATGAAGGAGAGTTCAGCATATGTCGTTCACGATGAAAGCATACTGATAGACAGCTTTTTAGCCATGCGGCCCGAGGGAATTGCCGCCAAATAGCTCGTGCTAGCTCCTCTATGAAAACCTGACAAGTACTGAGTGTAGGTATTGTTTTGTTTTTGTGTAAATAAACAAACAAACAAACCAATAAACCAACCAATAAACAAACAACCAACCATCAAACAAACAAAAACACAGACAGCAATGGTGAAGAATCCTTCATTTCTCTTGTAACTATAATATGTAATTTGTTTCCAATTGAACTAAGGGTCAGCTCAAAGTCTGTTAGCGAGGCATGTGTTATCATAATGACATCATGTTTAAATGAATAAAGCTGGACTATCTGTATTGAACTAATGTGTATTATTCTGGTTCGAACCAGGTACAAAGGGGCGTTCAATTAGTAATGCCCAAGACCCACTTACAGTTGAGGCAGCCATTTTGGAAGATCGACGCATTACTGTTCGCCAAATAACCCAAGAGGTCAAGATTAGTACAAGGTCTGTGGAAACTATCATTCATGACCATTTGCATATGCATAAGGTGTCTGCCAGATGGATTCCCAGGTTGCTCACACCTTTCCAGAAGCAGGAACGTGTCGAGTGCTTGAGGATGAATTTGGAAATGTGTCAAGACGATGACTCAAAGTTTTTCAAAAGACTGATTGCACAGGATGAAACTTGGGTCCATCACTATGATCCAGAGACCAAAGCCAAGTCAATGCAGTGGAAGCACTTGGGCTCACCACTCTAAAGAAGGCAAGGGTGCTCACGTCTTCTGGGACCAGGACGGAGTGATGACAGATTTCATGGCAAAGGGTGCCACAATTACAGGAGCCTATTCCGCTTCACTTTTGATGAAATTAACAGAAGCTTTTAAAATCAAGAGCCAGGGCAAGATCAGCAAAGGTATCCTCCTCCTCCAGGACAACGCTCCGGCCCACAACTCGCAAGTCGCCAGATCAGAAGCATGGGCGTGTGGCTATTAAATCCTTCCCCACCCCCTCACTCTCCTGACCTTGCACCCTCTGACTTTCATCTCTTCCCAGTCATGAAGTTGTGTTTGAAAGGAAAACGTTTCCCAGATGATACAGCCCTGATTTCTGAAGTTACGACGTGGTTGGAGAACCAACCTGCCATGTTCTACAAAAACGGTCTCCAGAGCTGCATCAAACGATGGGAGAAAAGCATAACTTTGGGTGGTTCCTATGTAAAGAAAGACTAATAACTGTGTCAAGTTTCATTAATATCCTGCTATGGGAAATGGGTCAGGGGCATTACTTATTGAACGCCCCTCGTATCTCTACGAATACTAGTAATTGTTATCAAATAAGCGAGATAATGTTCCCCCAAACACAACAGAGTGTTCACAACAAAACAGACCTTTTTAAAAACAATTATACACTTACTTTATGTCTGAAGGACCGTCTTTCCAAAAAACAAGAAATTTCGTTGTTATCTTTTTGAATTATTTGGCAATGATCAATAACTTTTCGATATGAATGATTAATCATTCCACATTTTTTTCCATGGCACCCGTACACATTCCTATCAACATTTAATAGATTGAATTCATTAGAGCCTATGTATAACTTAATGAATTACCAATGCCAAAAAATTCTCGAGATTGATGTTTCCATGGCAAACAAATGCAGGAGGCAGTAAGCACCCATCAAAAATACACAATCTAAGAGTTATCATTCATAAATTAAACTTACACAATTTATTGAAACTTGTAGTTACTGAGGGAGAGTATATGTCATGGACATTGTTTGTTAAGAAATTAAGGCAGCTCAATATATCTTCTGACTAATACATAACTGATTCCATTACAAACTGTATCAAATCCACCTATAAATCTGAAAACCCCATTAGCACACTCTTCACTTGAACATACAGCGACAACCAGTGCACTTCGACTGTTGGATTGCATTTGTCATTAAATAAGCCAAAATAAAATTGTGTCTAGTCACTGACTTAAAGCGGGGGTGATGTTACCTGCGCATGCGTCAGATGGCCATGGCGTGTCATTGTTTACAAACAAGCGTCTACCCATGAGCCTTTGCGGTTTTAGCGTGCGTTGTTATTGTCGCTTAGTACTCAATTCCCGCGCGTGCGCAGGAGACGCTCCTCCCGCTTTAAGTAAAGTCAGAGACAATGTAGCCGATGATTATTATAAACATGGATGACGTTGATTACTGTAAAGGCATGACGTCACACTAATCATCACTTGGTGTTGAGACACTGTAAACATGCGCCGTTCGTTTGACGACAGATTCCATTGATACAATAATATACCGACTGTACCTTTGATCAGCTTTCAATTATTGTTTCAGAAAAAAACCTAAAAAAGATAATGTTGCACGCTGCTCATGTTAAACTGCCGAGCTCTAAATATATTGAAATCACTACACGGTTAGACTACAGGTTAGCTTCAACAATAGAACTGGTGATGGTTGTGAACCATAACTTTCTCAACGACTGTGTGTAATGGGGGGAAGGGATGTAAAGGGAAATGTATTGTTGTTTTACCTCTGTGTAATTTACAATATATCTGTATAACATTTATAAAATCACAGTGCTGAGATTCACTTCAAGTATACCTGAAATATAATCCTATAATCGCTTACGAGTCGTCAAAACGTACAGTTTGGTGAAAATTGGGAATGATACCAAGATTTAACAATTGCATGAGAACATCGCGATGTTCTTTTGACACATGACACGGATATGCATAAGTCAAATTTTGTATAGCTTCAATACACATACAAATATATATGTTGACAATAAACCTCTCTGTCGCGTTGTGTAAATACAAACAAGACATTAAATCTTCCTGACAGTAACATGTTAGTCGGTAATGTGATGGTCCTGAAATTCCAGTAATATTATTGGGCCACGACAAACTTGTATTCTGGTATACAACTGAACCTAATATTGTAACAGGGTCTGCAACAGGAGGTTTAAAAATGCTTTTCATTCTACTTAACGGATTATGGTCAATGACTCCTCAATGACGTATCTTACAAGTGTTGTATGAACCCGAATGAAAGGTTCAGAGTCACGGCGAATACTTCTTGCGAGTCATCCCTCTAATAACGTCTTCAACCAACCTAGACCAATAATTAATGTGCGGGTAAAGTACTCTGGCTAATGATATTGAACTTTGCTTATTGTGACATATTCTGCCCCCCCCCGGGTTCTGAGCTTGCATTCTGGCTACATTTACTGTCCTTTTATATCAGTTCAATTTTCTTTCATTATTTCATCAAGAATTCATGATATGTAATATTTAAAACCAACCTTCATTTCACAGTCACTCTAGTGCCACTTTTCAAAAATTATTTTACTGATCAAAAGACTTATCACTCCCATCATGCAATCCCCCATAGTACTTCCGCAGACACGGCGACGACCACCAACATAAATACAAAGAATCCTTTCTCTCGGAATTACACCACGTGATCCATATGCTGCAGTCCATAAAAATGATTTCATTTGAAGAGAATATACATATATAATGTTCAACAAGGATCAACCATTGACACGCAGGTCAATACATCACACACTATGACACCACGGCATCTTGCCAATGCGATGACATACAGCTAAACTATCAATTCTTCTCAACAAGCGCAATTACAGTTCAATTCATTTTCCCGCCAAAAGTGAATAATGACGCTGGTGCGGTGTGCTGCGAATTGACGAATGCGTAATGTCAGTAGACATGCAAACTTTTTACAACTATGTCAATATAATTATGAGAAAGCTAAAGTTTAACTTAACGACTTAAAATATTTCCGTGGTGAATAGCTTTTAATTTCACAAGACGAATGGACACCATGGCCGCCATGGGAATTATCGTTGTAATCAATGTCAGAGCAATGGAGCTTTGCTCATGAAATGTAGGGTTTGGAAGTAAACATGTTGTGTTGTGAGCGTTTGGCTTCCATGTAGTGTTGACAAGATTTTATAGTATTTGTCAGCACGCTGGAGTTGAGTGTCGTATAAATTACTGATAAATATTGACTACGGTGACAATATTAATTAACAAACCTGGATAAACTTGAACTTGCCCTCACACGAAACTAGAATTTATTGTAATGACGGCAAAGCAGGCGGACGGATTGATCGGCGGATGGGCGGATAACCTCGATCATAAGCAATGGTTGGATTTTATGTATTTATTTTGTTAACTTGAATTACAAAGAAAATATAAAATGTGGGTCCCACGTAACGTATACAACGCCTGTAAAATATTAAAAAATCGAACGCGTTCTGCGTGATACCGGTCAACTGAACCAAGGCACGTTGTTTTAGTTAAAGCGGGAGGGTCGTCACTTGCACATGTGTCAGATGGCCATAGCGTGTCATTGTTTACAAACCAGCGTCTACCCATGAGCCTTTGCGTTTTAACGTGTGTTGTTATCGTCGCTTGGGACTCAATTCCCGCGCGTGCGCAGGTGACGACCCTCCCGCTTTAAAAGTTTCACGTTTGCCATTATTGAAGATACATTTTCTTTCTACTGGGAGGTGGCATTCTGCTTGTTCAAAAGCACACAAGAATCTCTAAATACAAGACACCAATGTTATTTCACTCCTCAACTCCAACCACCATAGCGTGTTATGGTATTTTAAAGCAGGGGAGTCGTTACCTGCGCATGCGGCAAACGGCCATAGCGTACCCATGGTTCTTTGTGTTTTCAGCTTGTGTTGTTATTATCGCGTGGGACTCAATTCCCACGCATGCGCAGGTGACGACCCCTCCGCTTTAATAGTATTAGTATTTACCCGAACAAACATGCATATATCCACAATGAGTACCTCTAACCCTCTAGATAGAGGAACTGTGATACATCACATAGTATAATTTGTAATAAAGCGCGTCATGCAATACGATCTCGGATTATCATTGCTAAAGTGGAAGCGACGTTGTCTAAATAATCTCCGCCGTTGGACGTCAAACGGGCTGACATTTGCCTATAGCTTCAGAGCACATATTTAAGATGTTCTTCCATGTATTATTAGTCAGCAACAGGGGGTAGTTTACTTTCAAGTAGCACATTCTCTGTGTAATTATGACTGTCGGAAAGCAGGCACAGTGGAAAATATGACTCACGTTTGGATTGTTGTGTTTTTAGTAGTTTCCTGTTTTTAATTCATCTTAATCTGCGGGGTTTCAGTTTAGTCATGGGGTTTATAGTTCCATGGTTTAGTCAAAGCATGGAGGTAAATGACAGACTTTTACTTCCATGGTCGAAGCAAATGTATAAGACAGAATTATAAAAGATATTATACACGGTTGTCGTAACATTAGAAAACATATAATTATTATTTATTATACTCGGCAGCTTTTCTGCAAGTATACGATGACTGCATGCGTGCATTGAGAACATGCATCTCACACGGAGGCGACAGCATTACGCCTGGTCCACCGTGGCGACTGGACGCTTCCGTTCAACTGAGGATGCCGCGTGCCTGGCAAGTGGGCATATTCACTGATGAGTAGGAAGAGGTTTGCGAAAGTCAAAACCGCAAACTCCCTGGAGATGGGCGGTTACTACGACACAACAGGTTGAATTTTCAATGAATTATTGCAAAGCAATAAACACAAACGTAGTCCTCCACACTGACCCGAAGAAATGGAGACGGGAGACAAGGCGGACCTCCAACAGGAAGGGACCACGGCATGATTTGCTAGTTACTGGTTAACAACGCGTAGATTCCGCATTTTGATTTTGAATTGATATATATTGACGTTGCGTGTTTCGGCTATGACGAGATAAAATATTGTGCTAACTTTAATTCAGTTAAATTCAAACAGCGGAGTTAAACATGTTTATAGAAAATTGAATAACCCGATCGTTAGAGCAGTCCGCTGATCGTACTGGAGCAAACAAAAAACTGCTCGCTGATTCTAATTCAATATTGCACATCTTTAATTGTGGAAAATCTAATATCATCCGCCTTTCTGTGCTGACTATATTATACAGAACTAAGATGTATTCAGAAGTCACAAAGTTATGGGGACTTCATTTCGTCCATGGGAAATCAAATCGTTCTAATAACTCACACGGGATCGTATAAATGCAAGTCTTTTAGACTACGTCATCTTCATTAAAACCACAGGAAGCCCATTGAACACGGGTGATGAACGAGCGTACTAGACACGAGAAACGTAATGAAATGTTAGTTGCACGACTATAGAATATTGATATAAATAATAAGGCGTGGACGGGTGGGGTAGTGGGTTATGCAATTACAGGAATTCAACGGAACTTGGTAGTACAACAGAGCAATGTCCCAATCCGTCAAACATCAACGTCAAAATGTACTGCTAAACATAACATAGCGTATACTGTGATTGTAAGTCGACCATGAATCGTAGCATGTAATACATTATCTTTTATTTATGTGCTCCTGTGAGTGACCTCCGAGTCTAAATGGACGCTATTCGTGTATGTCCAATAACACCTTGATAGATGAACATATAGCTGTGCTAATGTATGTCTCAATAACCCCAGTGTGCAGAGACGGATATAGGATTTAGAGGTTGGGGTTGGGGGGCCTTTACATTGACGTCATTGCCGAATTGAATTATGGTATATATGTGCACACCCCTCTAAATCCGCCACTAATGTGTATTTTTGTGTAAGTCTAAACTCAGTATCTAGTTTTTATTAACGTAAGAGAAAAGAAATTTTCAATTACTCCGCGCCAATCCGATACACATTGACAGAACGAGATTGTAATGCTAATATTAATAATAATAATAATAATAATAATAATAATAATAATAATAATAATAATAATAATAATAATAATAAATTAATTAATTACGTCAAAATAAAAATAACATGGGACTCAAGACAGAAAAAAAAATAAAACAGTATAAATGTTGACAAATTGAATAAAAAAATAATAAAAAGTAAAGAATACTGTGTTTTATGTTCATGAGTTTATGTTTATGTTTTATGAGAACCGAAACATTCAACACATTACAGGCCGACAGTGTTACGTTCTTTGTAATTGAACGCGGTTCTTAGAATTATGAATGTCATGAACCTGGCCACTGAAACAAAAAAAAACACGGACCATCCCTTTGCATCGCTATTAAATACCGAATTTACTGCAACCCAGATCTATTTGGAAATGTGCATCCAATCAAAGAGGATATGTGCTGTGAGTATCGAATATCAAGAGATACTTGCCTCCCGTCGCATCACCGCATCAGTACATCGACGGTAATACGGCACGGTTTACATTATGGGCGGGGTAAATATTTGTGTTGGTGCCGGATTTATCAAAATAAAACAACTTCTTACAATTATTTAGATGTAAAACAACTCTTGAACTTGACATTTAAGTGGATGAAATGAGAGTCAAAAAGCTCATTCAACAACGGACCTTTGGAAAATTACATATACATGTACTACAAAGAGTTGGGCATATCTAACTATGACTGTATCCACATGGGATTGTCAACTCGAATCCCCTAGAGCGAAACGAAGTGCAAACTACACAGTTAGTCATCAGCCCACTCAGTCAGGGACACGTACACTTGTTAGTAATAAAGTACATAGATATGCAAGTTGGACACATGGCGTCCGAGCGGTAACAGTGTACAAGCCAAAATGTCTGGCACATGTAAGCACATGAACGATGACCCGACACACTTAGCTGACCAACAAGAACAGAGCAGTTAGAAGCATGGTGAGGCCCGAATAAGGCCTACGGACTACAAAATAACCATATAAATCGTTTATATTATGACACGCGTATCCGACCTTCAGAGAGCTTCAGTTGACAGGTACAGTGCAAGTAATGTACAATGATTGCATCGTGATTGTTTTTGTACTGTGATATGATATGCCCCAGAAACAGTCTCTTATCATTTATGGTGATGGGGCCCGTGGAGGAAAACGGATCTTCATCTACCACGCCTGATAATTATACTTAACACTTTAACCTCACAACACACAAAAACTCGTCATATTGCCATGCCCGGATAATATGCATAGCACGTTTCGTTGGTGTGTGAATTGAACCGGGAGATGAAACACGTCGTATGTATTCCACTCGTTTGAAAAATGACGTTGACATGCTGTCTACGTTGAAATACATCCCTGCATTAGCAAACTGTGTATAACAAAATAAAACTACCCTGGTTGCCATGGCAACCGTATTCCCATTGTAGACTCAATTATTAATAATAATGTAAAATAATTCACTACATTAATCTAGCGGTAATAATATAGATTGCCAGTATTCATAGATGTTCACTTTTAAACTGACAATACCAGCAATGCAAGTCACGCGTCAAGGGGTGTCATGACAATCTGTAACTAAACCACAACGACGTCTTCCTTGTTATAGGATACATAACGACATGAAACATATTATTACCGGGGTATATACATGAAACATATTACTGCCGTGATATATACATGAACTCATAATATTGCCGTGATATATACATGAACTTATATTACTGCCGTGGTATATACATGAACTCATAATATTGCCGTGGTATATACATGAAACATATTACTGCCGTGATATATACATGAAACATATTACTGCCGTGATATATACATGAAACATATTACTGCCGTGGTATATACATGAAACATATTACTGCCGTGATATATACATGAAACATATTACTGCCGTGATATATACATGAAACATATTACTGCCGTGATATATACATGAAACATATTACTGCCGTGGTACATACATGACTCATATTATTGCCGTGGTATATACATGACCTCATATTATTGCCGTGGTATATACATGAACTCATATTATTGCCGTGGTATATACATGAAACATATTACTGCCGTGATATATACATGAAACATATCACTGCCGTGATATATACATGAACACATATTACTGCCGTGGTATATACATGAACTTATATTACTGCGTGGTATATACATGAACTCATATTATTGCCGTGATATATACATGAACACATATTACTGCCGTGGTATATACATGAACACATATTAATCTCATAGTACAAACAAGAACACATATTACTGTCATGGATACATACATGAACACATATTACTGCCGTGGTATATACATGAACTTATATTACTGCGTGGTATATACATGAACTCATATTATTGCCGTGGTATATACATGAAACATATTACTGCCGTGATATATACATGAAACATATTACTGCCTTGATATATACATGAACACATATTACTGCCGTGGTATATACATGAACTTATATTACTGCGTGGTATATACATGAACTCATATTATTGCCGTGATATATACATAAACACATATTACTGCCGTGGTATATACATGAACACATATTACGCTCATAGTACAAACAAGAACTCATATTACTGTCGTGTTACATACATGAACACATATTACTGCCGTGGTATATACATGAACTTATATTACTGCGTGGTATATACATGAACTCATATTATTGCCATGATATATACATGAACACATGTTACTGCCGTGGTATATACATGAACACATATTACTGTAGTGTAAATACATGAACACATATTACTGTCGTGGTACATACGTGAACACATATTACTGCCGTGATATATACATGAACACATATTACTGCCGTGGTATATACATGAACTTATATTACTGCGTGGTATATACATGAACTCATATCATTGCCGTGATATATACATGAACACATATTACTGCCTTGGTATATACATGAACACATATTACGCTCATAGTACAAACAAGAACACATATTACTGTCGTGGTACATACATGAATACTAATTACTGCAATGTAAATACATCGACACATATTACTGTCGTGGTACATACATGAACACTAATTATTGTAGTGTAAATACATGAACACATATTACTGTCGTGGTACATACGTGAACACATATTACTGTCGAGGTACATACGTGAACACATATTACTGTCTTGGTACATACGTGAACACATATTACTGTCGTGGTACATACGTGAACACATATTACTGTCGAGGTACATACGTGAACACATATTACTGTCGTAGTACATACGTGAACACATATTACTGTCGAGGTACATATGTGAACACATATTACTGTCGAGGTACATACGTGAACACATATTACTGTCGAGGTACATACGTGAACACATATTACTGTCGTGGTACATACATGAATACTAATTACTGTAATGTAAATACATCGACACATATTACTGTCGTGGTACATACATGAACACTAATTACTGTAGTGTAAATACATGAACACATATGACTGTCGTGGTACATACATGCACACATATTACTGTCGTGGTACATACGTGAACACATATTACTGTCGAGGTACATATGTGAACACATATTACTGTCGTGGTACATACATGAACACATATTACTGTCGTGTTAAAAACATGAACACAAATTACTGTCGTGGTACATACATGAACACTAATTACTTTAGTGTAAATACATGAACACGTATTACTGTCGTGGTACATACATGAACACATATTACTGTCGTGGTACATACATGAACACATATTACTGTCGTGGTACATACATGAACACATATTACTGTCGTGTTAAAAACATGAACACAAATTACTGTCGTGGTACATACATGAACACATATATTATGTGGAACATACATGAACTTGAAAATAGATGACCCCATGACCTACCGTTCTTGAGAAACGTTACGATCTGGTCAAAGTATACTTCTTTGGCGTTGAAACTTGTCCCAGGAGCAACTGGCGCGTTTTTATTGAAATCTTCGGCCCACGTTACGTGTACCAAGCCAAGAAATCGTATGTGCATGCCTAAGATGGGAAGGATTAATAAAAAAGGCGGTGAGACACACAACGTCATTTTTGACCTTACAAAACAGCATTCGCTGGTTTTATTGGCATTATTTAATTGGCGTTATTATGACAACGAATGGATTAATTTTTCGATAGATGTAAATATAATTGATATCTAATTTTAGAGAAAGGCAATTGTCACATGACATGAATTTTGGAGTTCACGTAAATCTAGCTAATTTATCGAGTATAAATAATCAACCAATCGAAAATAAACGAATACGCAGTGCTGAGCTTTGTGAACATCCCCAGTAACGCATAACCATTGTTCAGTTATAATTAACGACATGTTACGTGCCAAAAATAACGCATTTTATCTTATGCAATCAATTATCAATACATTATTATTTATTGAATTCTCAATTTACGCAATACACTTACAGTAATGTTCATTTTATTTTAGGTCACGTGTCACATAACTGTGCGATAAAAGCGTGGCAATCCATTGTATTTTATTCTATGTCGTATTGTTCTGGTTATTAAATATAATAATTATAAAATTCTCTTAGAATGGAGATAAAAAGACTACAATGACTCCATTACAGTGTGAATGATACATACGTCCCAATATAACGTGCAGCGAATATGTCGCGTCTCTCAGATTCTTGCGACTTTCCTTAATCTCTCACATATGTCCTTATATGTTACAATGTTTAATTCGTTACACTGTAGACGTGTTTTAGATACAGCAATGTCAAACAAAATTGTGTCACTAAGAGTTCATTCAGCCCATATGTTCTACGGCAGCAAACTAAGGAAAGGGGCCCACGAGTCGTTGAAAACATTACGTACCTTTAATGCACGGGATACCTCGATTTAGTTCCAGAATAACGCGACCAGCGACCACATCCCCAGCACTAAATACATCTCGATTGTCATCTAAAGCGATACAGAATCGACGAATGGAATCCATTTTACGATTGCATCAATACTGCTCGGGAAAACAGCGGAAAAGTTATAAGAAACGTTAGCGAGAGAATGCGTCTGTCTTGACCCGGTTATCTCAGGACGCTCCTCGCAGTATGTGCGGAATGTGAATGGATTCTAATGTAGGGGCCCTCACTTCACCATCGCACCATCTTTAATTGGCATTATTACGCAGCCAATAGCATCTGCGCATGTTCACAGCGACCGCTCGTTTCAATTTTGACACCGGACACCACATTCTTTCTCCCACTTCTGTTGAAATTAAACTGGTCTAGTAATGCAGTATGACTCGTTCTTTATTTTTTTGCTAGAGACACGTGGTATTTTAACAATCATTATCTTTCAAAATTGTATTTAAATTTATGTTACTAGTACTTGTAATTATAATTGATTTGAGATATACAAAAAAATATTTAAAAATAGTCCTAGGCTGAATCTTAATTTTATATAATGCCGTTTCACGCACAACTAGTTTGCACTTGTTGATGAGTTCAGATTAAATGAATAGCGGGCAATTAATATCGCATCGGTTATTCACTCCACTAACATTTTTTCCAGCTCTCTGTTCAGTGTCATAAGAGTCTGTATTATTCGACTGATTGTTCATCTGAACGTCTGACGTAACTATGCAGGTACCCGCGAATAAGTAGTTTATTATTTACTTAATTATAAACATGTACATGCTTAATTATAAGCATGCACATTATGATGAGTAACGTATTTATAGAGACGTCATGTGATAAATCATCAACTAAATTTTAAAATACTCAGTCAGGGGAGGGCGCTGTCCGTGAATATTACGCTTGTATTCTCTATCGGATATTTTCGCCGCGGTCAATAATTCTTCAGAGGGTCGTTAAAACTGAATATTGACCAATACTGAGGTAATTTAACTATAAGTTAAGATAACGAATAAATTAACACTACATAAATCAAACATTGCAGACGCCATTTTTCTGTTAACAGCTATTTATACTGAAAAACGAAATCGAGGTCACTGGAGTTTCATTATTTTTTATTGAACGCCACGAGACCACGTTCTCTTTAATCAACGTGACAATCTTGCACATTAAGGTATATCTCCTATATCATGGTAGTTTAGCAGTAATAAGGCAGTGTAATAATTGTGTACATTGCCATACTATGTCATACAGTGAAGAAGGGCGCATAAAGCTGTGGATGCTATAAACGTTTTATAAATATACATTTTTGTAAATCATACTTTATTCTTTCATCAAATAATGCGAGATGTACACAGGAAGTAGTATTCGTTGGTTCGTAGTTCATTTTCTTTTCTTTTTTCCTGATTAAATATTCTCCACAAATGCGAAAAAACATATGCAAGTTATTTCTATGTTTATTCTCCATGTTTCTGTAATTATACATATAACGAGAATAGAGATAATTACAATTTATGCTCCATTAAAATATCAGCTTCCAACTGAATATTAAATGACGCTTCGTTGCGTGAGCATATCAAGTTTTCAAACGCATTGTCCACAAAAACTACGAAGCGTCCACACAAAGAACGCTGTCGACACCTACGCCGCTATTTGACTGTTATAGACAAAGTACGACAAATTCTGGGAAAAGTCAAAATAATGAGAATTATTACTATAAATTTAAAAACCTTAAAAATACATTATTAAGGAGTATGATCTGCCGTGGCACGCACCCTACCGGCGTAACCTCCAATTCACACATACAAAAATAGGCGTTGCTAGTCTGTGTCTATAGTACGTTTGTAAACAAAACCACAGCTTTGTGACTTTCACTGTAAAAATCCAGGCAGTCTGATTGCTCCATGCAAAGTAAATGAACTTTTGATATCATAGCCGCGTATCACAAAATACACCAATTTCTAAAGAAGTTGGTGGTTTTACACAATATTTTATTTAATTAATTTGTATACATATATATTTTAATATTACTAATATTAATAATACAGTTTTTCGAATAATGCTGGTGGTTCCTGATGTCGACTGAAATACATGTATGAGAAATAATGCAGCCTATATATCATTTCAAATTCTCCCCACCTCAACTTTGTCTCTCCTCTGTGCATAGATGTGTTTCACCACGTGGTTTCACCAATGTCATATCTAGTGGCGAATTTTCAAGGACTGTGATACGGCCACGGTTTGAATTGATTTCAAAATTAGTAATAATGTCACAAATTCATCTCCGAAACAGTGAATATAGTAATGCCTACAAAGTAACTATATATTTTGTAATCGCAATAGCGTAAACTAACTATGGAAGGCCAAGTGTTGCAATATTCATTAAAAATATTTATGTGCGAGAATTTAAATTTATATTTATGAATTACATATTTGTATTCATAAAACCTTTATTTATATTCTTAAAACTGTCATTTGTATTTGTAAAAACCTACATTTGTATTCATAAAACCTCCATTTGTATTCGTAATGCAAATTTGCATTTGGTTTTGTGAAATTTGCATTTATATTCGTAAAATCTATATTTGTATTCGTGATTCATCTATTTGTATTTGTAAAAAAAAATGTGATAAGTGAGCATAGAGGGCGCTATGTATACAATACAAATGTTTATTTGTATTGGTGAAACTTCCATTTATATTAGTCAACCTCTATTTGCGTTCGTTGCATCATGTTTATATGCGCCGAGTGAACGCAGAGGGCACTCTTTGTCTTTGACTTCGATTCAACACATTGTAACAACAGCATGGCGGCAAGGTGCTTTGCCAAGCAAACGGAAGTGATCCAGTGAATGTGCCTTTGCGGGACGGTGTTTTACACCGTTCCATCCTGGTCTCTCAGTTCCCAGGCGCAACAGGTTTGCGCTATATGATCGAAAATGCTCAAATGGCAATTGCTTATGACGCAATAAATGACAGTTTTTTGGCGCCGGAAGGAGGTTGGGCGAGCAGAACATACACAGTAGTTTCCTCAGCGACCACCGGCACTGTGGTTGATCAACCAAAACAATCGGGTGTTATTGGTGAGTATAGTTTGTAATGTACAAAACTGGATCTTGAACAGTAAATATTTTGAGAATTTGAGGATTTTGGAGTTTTTTCTCAATATGATTTCGATTTGAGCAATAGATGACAATAACAAGAATTTCGAGTTTCCGGGCATCATTCCTTGTTGCCATGAAAACAGATTTTACATTTTGTAATTGTATCAGCTGTTATTGTTTCACGGCATTCTAGAATCAAAGTACATATATAAAATATTGTTATTGTTATTTTTTAATTATCTCTTGTCACTGTTAGTATCATATGTAGTTCTGTTCAACTTAAACTTATCTTATTTTGCAAATGCCTACATGCTACATTAAAAATACTTAGGTGGGTCTGAAGAGATCATGGCCGGGTCATTAATTAATCTCAGTTGTGGGAGGTTGAAGTAAACTACTGTTCGGGGGGGGGGGCTTGAAAGTAGGAAAGGAGATCCTTCTTATCCATATACCACAGGGAGCCCAGGAACTATAATCAACTGTAATACGCAGTCTCTATGAGCGGGGGGGGGGGGGGGGGTGTCGGCTGGTATCTAGTGTAAGAAATAGACGAGGGATGAAGGCTCCAGCCAGCTCACATTTTTTAAACACGAAAAAAATGAAAAATAAAATCTAAAAAAAAATACCAGGTTGAAGAATATTAGTTGCTCCTTCGAATTTCGCCAAAGCCCTACCTACATTTTACCGATATCTGCAGAATAAATCAAGAAAACTACACAAATTTACTCCATTTAGGAATTCCTAACGGTTTGCCCGAACGCACGGCATTGTTGGAGGCGTGGCCTGTTCAGCATTTGTTAACAATCAATCACAAGACTGGTTACGAACCATATCGAGGTCACGACTCGGTTAGCCTTGCTCAACTGGTTTTGATATTTCGAGTAGTAATGATCACATTTCAATGAAACTTGGTACATAGTTACTTGAGGACTGTGCAGAGATCTAATTAGTTTTTGGGTAAATAATTGTGCATATTAATCACCTTATTAGCATAATTAGTTAATTTTCAGCAGTTCACCTGATATCTCAAGTACTAATCATCACATTTCAATGAGACTTGCAACATTTTCTAGGACTGTGCAGAGACCTGATTAATTTGGGGATAAATATGCCTATTAATTACCTAATTTGCATAATTAGTTAATTTTTTGCTGTTCTATGGCTGTTGTGCATATTAATCACCTTATTAGCATAATTAGTTAATTTTCAGCAGTTCACCTGATATCTAAAGTACTAATCATCACATTTCAATGAGACTTGCAACATTTTCTAGGACTATGCAGAGACCTGATTAATTTGGGGATAAATGTGCCTATTAATTACCTAATTTGCATAATTAGTTAATTTTTTGCTGTTCTATGGCTCTTGTACTGATGTCTACAAACCACTCATTGGATTTCAATGAAACTTTTAAAGAGTACCCATCACATTTCAATGAACCTAGGACTATGCACATATTAGTTTTTGGTAAATATGTATGCTTCTTAATCACTTAATTAACATAATTAATTAATACTGATATTTCAAGTAATGATCATCACATTTGAATAAAACTTGGTACATAAATGCTCTAGGACAATAGACAGCCTGATTAATTTTGGGTTAAAATCTGTTCATATTAACTCTAATTAGCATAATAATTAATATTTTTTGGGTTCTAATCATATTTCAATGAAACTTGGTACATTGTGCAAACCTTATTAGTTTTACACTTAAATCTGTTCATATCAGTTACCTGATTTACATAATTAGTTTTCAGCTATTCCATCAATATCTCAAGTACAAGTAATTTTGAATTAATTTTTAATGTGTCTTCAATACTCTCAGCACACGGGAGTTCTTTCTAATTGATTATTTTATTTTTCCTAGCTGTACTAATTTTAATGATTATTTTTAAATATTATCATGGTTTTTTTTACAGATTAAAACTAATTTACAATAAATCTTACAATAAAAAAATTCCTTGACACAAGATAGAAGGTAGTAAACAGAATTAAAAATCAAAACTTTGACCATAGCTAATTAACAGAAAATTATATGCCCTCTGATTCAAGGTACTTTCATTACAGTTATAATTTGACATATTGAAGTGCAATGAAATGAACAAAATTGAATTTTAACGGGAATAAAACACTTAGGTTTGCCTATTATTTATAATACTTAATAACTTAGATGAGGTTGTTTGCTGAATAATGGACAAGGGGAAGGCAAACACATTCATGCACATCCCCATTTTTGAGCTGATATCAATATTATATATACATTTCTATTTACTCATGGACTTGAAAATATTTGCACATTCATGTCTGTCAATTAAATTATAGTATACAATGTTATGATTAATCTTCCCTTTTTTATTTCGGTCTCTTAGAACATGCCAGATCTGCTCTTGGTAACACTACACAATTGGCCCGTGAAGTTGCTAGAACATTCAGTGACGATAGAAGAGAATGCTCTGAGACAGGTCCACCAATGTCTTTCAATCCTAGGCGAGCAGCTGTATACTCATCCCATAGAAAAGGGAAAACATCAAGAGAAATGGCAAGAAATATAAAAAAACCTGTACTAAGCAAATCCTATAAAGTTGTATTTATTGTAGATTGTGATATTCCAGTTATTTACAGTAAAGACATTGTAATTGCTGAATCACAGATTGATTTTACAATTGAAGATAGGGAGATTGCCATACGAAGTAAACTGAGAGACGTGATCAAATGCTGCCAATTCCAGCATTTTCCAGGGAGACCTATTTTAATTTGTCCATTGTTTTACTTGTTTGTAATTTAAGAGAGAGGGTACTATATAAAGGGCAATATAGTAATATACTAAATTGTTTCTTGAAATTTGAATTTCATTCTAAGAACATATAATGATGGTAGTATCACCCAGTAGTGGGTGGGGGTCATGTGACCACATTCCTATGCATAACTATAATATCACAAGCACTGTTACAGATACAGACGTTCCACCAATGTTGTCATAAAGGCAGCAGACAAGATATATGACAGATATGTCAAATACATTGAAGAACTCTATTAGGCATCAGGTTGTCATTTGCATAATATTTCATGTGCCCATCTCCCTAAAAAACATGATTTCTGGAGGGGAATACGCTGGTCACTAAGTTGAATGAGTACAGTATCGGTAAATGTAATGTAAATAAAGTGGCAAAGCATAACTGAATTCCTTATCATTATTGCAATATTTCAAAATATTTTTATTTTGATATACAGTTGCAAGTCTGACCTCAAAGGATTTCATCTTTCTTGGAAGTAGCAATAGAATGTTGAGTGAACCAGTGATCCCACCTGGATACGAGTTAAATGGAAAAAGACTTAAAACTCTTGTTGGCCAAGGCAGGCTTTATGTGCAAGTGAAAGGATTTAAGGTTTGTTAAAATGTATTTTATTCTTGCGTTTTTGTTAATACCGAATGCAGTCCTAAAACAGGGACTTATGGGTTGACCTCTGTGTGTGCGTTCATGTCTGTGTCCAGACGTATATCTTAGACATGCCTGTACCAATCACATTCAAACGATACACATATATTACAGTATTTTCCCCTGGCCTTTCAAGCACTGCGGGCCTGCATCACTTTGACAAACACCTGTGTCACTTTAGTTTTGCCCGTGATCCTTGAAATCCTGTCACGAAGCTTAATACTTTGTTATGAAAGTCTGCAAGAAGTTACCAAATCATACACAAGTGAGAGACTAGTAATAATTTGCCCATTGCATGTAAGGGCAAAAATGTGAAAAGACAAGTCACAGCGTACTACGGGAAGATGTATACCACTTTGCTGCACTGCGCGGTTATTTGTAGTTGTTACTACTCAATTGCCGATGATACTAATTGCCGAAAATTTAAAAAAACTAGTGAGATTATTAAAGTGGAATGAAAAACTATAAGTAAATCGAAGCAAAAAACTGCAGACAAGACAGCTGAAAAAAAAACCTGACCCCTGGAAATACCTCAGTCATAGAGTGCCCTAGCAACATCATGCATGTTGTTACATCATGACCGTTGCATGCTGGGTTACATGAGGGATTCCGATTGAAGTAACAAATATTGCGACGCAGAATGCATGTTTTTCCCGCGATGTTTAAAAACAACATCTCATTGCCGATTTTGATGGAATGTCTAAGATAATCATCAATGAATCGTTTTATTTAACAAAACATACTAAATTTGTGTATTTTTAAACCCAAACTGATTATTGCAACTGCATCAGTAAATACATGATTTGTATACTTCCTTGTCATTTTACCGGTTGTACTGGTTTGGTGCTATCTGGTTTTCTTGCTGAGAATAATGCTGACCTAATTCTAAGTTCATTAACGCCAGTTACCAACTCGAAATTTGTTAACCAGTTCCCCAGGCGTGTTCAGCAAAAAGTGGGCAAGGCCTATAACTCAAAGTATGTAACTCGAACATTAGCTGTTCTCGTTAAGATAATACCCCACATATTTAGATTGTAGTGTGTCTTGTTTATGATTCATACTAGCCACATGCAAGTCCTTTACTTTGATTTTATCATTCTCTCTCTCTCTCTTCACAGATCGTACTGTCAAAGTTTCATTGGAAGACATTTTAATTTTCACTACTGGGGCTGACAGAATTCCACCATTAGGTTTTTGTCCTGATCCTACTGTGGAATTCATTCATTCTGGAGATATAACCAAGCTAAAATTACCATTGGGCAACACCTGCGGAAATCAGATATCCATTCCAGTGGTTAATTCATATGATCTTTTTAAAACATGTATGGAATTCGGTATTCTAAACACTGCAGGTTTTGGCAGTGTTTAGTTATATATAGTTAAACATGGTAAGATGAAACCTGACGTAAATGTTTTTGGGTTCATATAGTAACCTCTGTATTTTCATAGTAGATAGATGAAAACAGTTATATGTTGTTCCACAGGTTTTTTAATTACTACAATTAGATAGTATAAATCGGCAGGGATAGAAGAGGTTTCATGGGATCATTGTTTTAATTGACCAAATATGCAGACCCATCCAATTCATGTATGTCTGTAAAATAGTGAATGAAACTCACACACTAGGACATGGCGGATAAAACATGTTGTTTGAAGTATTCTTGACGAATTGAATATAAATGTAAGGGTGGCAGTTGTCAAAGCATGCCACACTTATTATGAGGTTCATAGCCATAATATACAACACAGATAAAATCTATTGTTTATTTACATTTACATGTAATTTAATAGCGTCTGCCAAGAACAGCACATCAATAAACAGTTGGCATCTGCCAACTTGAGTGGACATTTTGTAACCCACATTTTATGTGCAAGTTCTTTCATTTTCAATCCAAATGTGCCTTTTATTAGTCCCCGTTCGGACGAAGTCCGAAAACGGGGACTTATAATTCAGTCTCCGTTCGTTCGTGCGTCCATCCGGAGTCGTATCTCAGAATCCCTTGGACCGATTCCGTTCATTCTTTGCATGTGCCTAGTACTTTATCTGGCTGACAGGCAGCCATCTTGTTTTTTGAAAATGTTGTATTTTGGACATGCTTTGTCAGTTGTCATTCAAACTTGGTAAATAGATTATACATGTTAGGTTACATGTCTAGTACAATTTATTTCGCAATTGGATCAAAGATGGTCGACTGGCAGGCATCTTGTTTTTTTTATGCGGTATCTTGGAAGTGCTCTGTCAGTTTTCATTCAAATTTGGCACATACATGTACTTTATACATGTTAGGATGCATGTCCATAACAATTTGTTTCAAAATCTGGTCAAGGATGGTCGATTGACAGCAATCTGACTTTTTTGCCTTACTACCGGTACTATATTTCCACAATTTATGTACCATTTTCATTCGTATTTGGCACATACATCATACATATCAGTGTGTTTCATAATCAGATCAAAAATGGCCAAATAACGGCTGTTTTTATTTTTGGCCGTATTACTACTACACGGAACACGTGTTTTGATGTAAATAAACAATCTGTTGTATATGCCACTTGTTTTTTGTAATTTGATTCAATATGACTGCCCAATGTCCAATTCTTGTGTAAAAGCACTAAATCATAATTTTACAAATCCATCTCCTATTAATGGTTTCAATCAAATCTCAATGACTTCATCAGCATCAAATTGATATGTCAGATCACAAAATTTGGGACGGGGATTGTGTCATTGACAATGACTTGTTTTTTTATTAAAGTTTATCATGATATAATGTACAAATAAATTTGTTTACAAATAAACCATTTGTCTTTCTTTCTAGCATTAAAGCACAATGTGAGCTTTTCAATTTAAGGTGGGTGTGTGGGTCTGTTCCACAGAAATCTCCAGAACTATTGATATTTGGATGTAATTTGGTACACATATGCTTTGGGGCATTCTACAGACCCGATTACGTTTTGGGCTAAATCTGTTTAAGTTAAATATGTAAATTAGCTAATTTGCATATAATTTGTTCATTAAAGTGGGATTACCTCGTGAACACAACAAATTGACCAAATGTGATAAGGATGTACATTGATGTAATCTCTTTGCCATGTTACTATTGTGGATAATTTGCATATGTAAATTAGCATATTGTTTTTACTAAATTGGGATTATCATGAACAACTATAGTTTGGAATCAAATTTGGTAGGCATGTGCATTGATGTAATCTGTATGCCATGTTAGTATTGAAGATAATTTGCATATGTAAATTAGCTAATTTGCATATGTAAATTAGCTTATTTGCGTAATGTGGCTCTTATAGTGTAATTCATGAACCAGTTACTAAATGTTGCCCATATTTAGTATTCTGTGACGTATTCTGGATGAATGACAGACCTGTTTATTTTCAACAACTAATCCTGGACGCGTATTTGTTCCATAACGGGGGAGCCCCTTCTAAGCTTTCTTCGATTTTATAATTGTGTAGCATATGGTAAATCCTGAGAATGGTGACAAATCAATATTATAAAAAAACAGCAACACATTAAAGCCTGGGGTCCTGAACGTTCAAACTGTCACTAAAATGTTGGATGGGCCTTGCTTGACCTTGAACATACAAGAGCATGTGTTTGATATTAATAACATAATTGTCAAAATAGACTCGTGGGCCTTTACTTGGATAATTACAGTAAATGTAAAATAAAGTCATTGACATCCCAATAGAAGTCGTTTATTTACATAGCACTACGCATATTCCATTTATATATACAATACAAATGTAGATACATGTAATTCAAGAATTTTTAATATGGCCTTCAATGTTTTATGGATGTACTAAGTGGTTCACCAATCGAAATAACATTTAGAGTTTTAACTACTTGAATCTGAGTGATAATACATGCCAAGTTAGAACTGAAATTATACATGCATAGATTAGTAAGCACATATTGCATGTTTATTCTACAGGTTTGCTTACACACATTTACATGATGTCATACTGTACCCAGAATCCTTTGCTTGAGAATCAAGATGGCTGACTACATAATACTGATGAAAAGTTGAATATCTAGAGAATGAAAAGTGATATAAAAAAATGTATATTGCATTCTCCTACATTGTGGAGCTTTTTCTTTAGGGGTCATTATGTTGTTCGGATTGATGTTTCCTTCAATGAATTTGCACATTAGCCTAATCAATATTCATCTCAGACCTGACCTAATATGGTCAATAATACATTCTGAAGTAACATAAATAAATATACATGTATTAGGTATTTCAAATTAACCAGTACATTAAGGTACTACAAAATAAGACAATTGTCACATGACCAGTCACATTTTGTTAGAATCTGAAAAATGGAAGTATTTGTTACGAGTTAGTTATGATAACTAATTTGATGTTGCAATGGGGTGGTTTTTATCGGAACACAAATTCACCAAAATGCTTTTGCATATTATTAAGGTGTTGCTACCATATATTTTGATGCATGTACAGGTGTCAATCTTCACTTATTGGCGAGGTGTATTTTCCAGCAAACTGTACAAACGCTCTCTTGTTAAAATGTAGATTGAAATGCCATAATCATTGCTTTCCTCTAATGGGTTGATAGTTTGAGTTAGAACATCAAGTGTATCATTCGGCAATGGTAATAACACTTCTGGTAATGTGATGTTGTACTCGTCTTCATCTGGAACTGGTGCCTGTGGATCTATCCCATATCCAAGATAAGACAGTGGTGCTCTTGCTATCACATCTTGTACTGCTGTTTGATCTTGATTATTTACATCAATCATGCCATTTAACCAGATTTGTAGTGGGGACCAACCTCCTTCCGTTCGCAGACCATGCCTATTGAAGGCAGCCGTAAATTCCTCCAGTGCACTGTTGATTCTAGGGACAAAAACAAAGTGCAAACAAAACAGATCCACTTCACTATCCACATCTAGATTATTTTGTGTCTCCATATGATAAAACAATGCATAGAATGTTTGTATGACAGCATAGTACACATCTCTCCATAGGCGTTCAATTCGAGAATTATGAACAGAGCGTCCAGCAATAAAACTTCCTCTGTTTGGTCCTCTTTGTGTTTCCATAAAGTCAGATACACGAACATTCTCTGTACCGTGGTCAGCACGAACTCTTGATGGAAGACCATATTGGTCTACAGCGCCCACAAACAAATCCGCCACAGTTATTGCTCTGTTATTGGTAGAACAAATATACAATTAATCTGCTATATCCATCAATGGCCCCATGAGTCACTATTCTCCATCGTATTAAAGCATGATGGCCATCAATGTGCCATAAACTATTTGGACCAGGTACAGAATAAATCCTACGTTGTGCCACTAAACCCCATCGAAGAGCAGAATTGGCAGGATCAATTCTGTGCAAAGCTGATCTTACTCTATGACGCTGCACTGCTAAGCCCCTTGATTTTAAATGTCCCAGCATCATAACAACACACAGTATGTGGATGATTGTGATAAATTTCAGCGACAATTTCATCAAGACGACCATCACTCAAAGTAGTATACCGTGTAAACTCTACACCTGCTCGGCGGATATTCCGCCACAGTGTTGTTCTGTTTACAAGTAACATCGCTGAAATAATTGTATATGTAAAACCAGCTGATAAAAGAAACTCTACCTGTTCCAAATCTATATAAACCCTGGGACGTCCAGGCGAGTTTGATTTAATTAACTGCCGTTCCCCAATCAGTGCTGGTATTGTACATCGTTGGGTTGATAAATACAGAAGACGTTCATTCCAGATGTCTTTTAAGTATCGTAAACAGTAGACTAGAGTGTCAATGCGTGAATGCAAATCAGTGTTATCGATACCACTGTCATATATAAACAAAACTGTTCTCAAACATCGATTTAGACGTTCAATAACATACCGCACAAAAACAACGTCCTCACTCTCAAAATGATAGTCGCATAAATTCAGTAAATCGGCAATATGATTAAAGAAAGCGATCCATGCATCTGCGGTCAGTGTCTCGTGATCTTCTGCCATCTTTATTACAAGCAGTAGTAGCGCCCCCACGCTTACAAGACACAAGTAAGTGAATGGCGATTTTACAAGTACAAATGAAAGTTTAACGAATAGAAATGGGCATTTTACAAACACAAATGGAGATTTTGTTAGAAATGAAAAAAAAGTAGTTTCACGAATACAAATAGAGATTTCATGAATATAAATAGAGATTTCACGAATACAAATAGAGATTTCACGAATACAAATGTAGGTTTTATGAACACAAATAAAAATTTCCAGTAGAAATAGAAAATGTAATTTCACGAATACAAATAGAGATTTCACGAATACAAATAGAGATTTCACGAATACAAATAGAGATTTCAAGAATACAAATAGAGATTTCAAGAATATAAATAAAGGTTTTATGAATACAAATATGTAATTCATAAATATAAATTTAAATTCTCGCACATAAATATTTTTAATGAATATTGCAACACTTGGCCTTCCATAACTAACAGTAATCGGTGTTCATGATTGGTGATCTTTTATACGAAAACGATGCATAACGCTCTACGATGTTATGAATACGCGCTCACAAATTTAATAAATCGCATGTTCTATTGGGTCACTCATGAGACATCTTCTATAAATAAATAAATTGCTCCGACCGTAAACCGACCAAGACACGCTAGGTCTACTAGCCATTAACAATTATGAATATTTACGTGTAAGGTTTATTCTCATTTCAATTCATCAAAAGTACACACATATACTAACGTAGAAACTATAACATTTCACCACTTTAAATTTAAATTGTACCTAATTTATTGTATATCATAAATCATTTCTTAAAATGAAATAGACACATAGGTTAATATAATTCTAGATTTCGTGTACAAAAATGCAACACCCGACAAGTTTAGGAAGTCCTATTTTCTGTCGCTAATATGTTCGGAGAAAATCTTTGTCTATTACTGTCGTACTTCTCTACTCCGTAATTCACTAACTCCAAATTACAGTTAGAGCCACTCACGTAAGTAAATGGTATGCCCCCACAGTACTATTATCCGGGGTATCATCTTAGGTATATCGACCCATAAATGACACAAGAAACAGTGCCATGTAACAAAGGTAAGACAATATTATAATATTTCAAGTTAGCAAATATCATAAACGACGAACAGGATACTTATTTTATTGAACCAATATCGGGAGGTTTTGTTACTAAGCAACGTTTCATATAATGATATGATATATTACAGATATAGCTATATGTTTCATAGAAACACAGTGATAACTAGCCCTGCGTACAGTGCTGTGTGTACGGGGACGCGTTCGGTTGATAGATGTCCCCACTACACCACAGCCCTGCGTACTTCCATAGACAAAGTCCGGGACTTTGAAATATATAACTTTTTTAATGAAATAGTATGCCTAGGTACTAAAAACGAGGAGCGATTAACACATATATCCAGCACTCCCAGTTCGGAGTCCAATTGTGGATGAAATCGTCTACTTTGCCCTAAAAACAAACGGTTGAATAAACCTGAATTAAATTAAAAATGGCGGCATTTGGTGGATGATTACTCGGTACAATTTTTCCGTCTTTACTAGTCGTTTTTTTAGGACATTCCAGTTTCAGATAATTTTGTAATGGTTGTTACGTATAACTATATCGTCATGTCAACCGATTTCGGCTGGGAACTACTTATTTTTAACTTGAACACCAATTCCGGTGCACTCCTGGACATTTTCTATGGAGGTATGCAGGGCTGCGGTGGGGGACAACCGAACCCGTACACACACCACTGTACGCAGGGCTGCGGTGGGGGACAACCGAACCCGTACACACACCACTGTACGCAGGGCTGCGGTGGGGGACAACCGAACCCGTACACACACCACTGTACGCAGGGCTGCGGTGGGGGACAACCGAACCCGTACACACACCACTGTACGCAGGGCTGCGGTGGGGGACAACCGAACCCGTACACACACCACTGTACGCAGGGCTGCGGGGGGGGGACAACCGAACCCGTACACACACCACTGTACGCAGGGCTGCGGGGGGGACAACCGAACCCGTACACACACCACTGTACGCAGGGCTGCGGTGGGGGACAACCGAACCCGTACACACACCACTGTACGCAGGGCTGCGGTGGGGGACAACCGAACCCGTACACACACCACTGTACGCAGGGCTGCGGTGGGGGACAACCGAACCCGTAAACACACCACTGTACGCAGGGCTGCGGTGGGGGACAACCGAACCCGTACACACATCACTGTACGCAGGGCTGCGGTGGGGGACAACCGAACCCGTACACACACCACTGTACGCAGGGCTGCGGTGGGGGACAACCGAACCCGTACACACACCACTGTACCCAGAGATAAATAGAAGTGTTAACAAATTAAAATGAAAAAAAAATATCTTACAGTAATCATATTGACTACAGTGTGTGTGATAAAAATCATGGAAACTAGCAATCTCGCAAAACGTCGAGAAGCTGCAAAGTCTCGCGGTATTCTCGCAGTTCTTCCGTCTCCATGTACAGTGTTCAACTCTCACGGTATTCTCGCAGTGCTTCTCCGCAGTGGCAGTACATTTCATTCCTGTTCTTTGTGTAGTTTCTTTTCAGTGGGCGTATTCGCCAGTAAAAACTTGAATCTGTTGAATAACTGTATATGGAAGTTGTTGAATGATATCGGACTGACTTAAGTTTTGTATTACAACTAAGTCTAAACATGATGTATTGGACTTCATTGTGGCGCTACCGCCGGAATATGCAACACAGTCCGTGAAAGAGGGACTGTGAGTGTATTGATAGCACATGGAGTAATGACGTTTCACATAACAGCCTTAGCACAAGAAGTGATGACGTTTGTCATATCTGATTATCACACGAAGTGATGACGTTTACAATACTAAGTTAACACACGATGTTACGAGGTTTGCGATTGCGAATTAGCGTTAACTAGATTAACACCAGAAGTGAAGATCCTTCTAATTCCTGTTTTCTCTATAGTCCCGTCGTAAATCGCAATAGCTCAGTCGTTACATGATGTGGTTTCGAACTTGGCCATTTTTTTAATAAAAGAACCGGGGGAGGGGGTTACTCACGCGGATTTTGGATGAGAATGCTCCCCACACCAGTTAAAAACTGGACCCAAAAGGTTTGACGTTGAGGGGTTTTCCGTAAAAAATTGACCTAATTTTTGATAAAATGAGCGAAAATCTTAAAATCGAGAGTAAAAACGCAGTTGATTCACAATATCGGTTTACAGAGTGTGTTACTGTTATGTAGCTAAGACAATTTCGGTTTACAAGTTATGTACAGTTGTCTGTACTACAATTACACTTAGCATATGAATATAAATGTAGAAATTACAGTCTGCATATGAATACAACTGCAGAAATTACAGTCTGCATATGGATACAAGTGTGAGCGATTTGCAATCTGCATGAGAAATAAACCAACGACCAGAACACTGTGTCACGTGACCAAGATAGTTATGAAATGACAACATATATTCACTATTTTGTGTATGTACATGGTATGGGATGATTCAATCTCTCACATGGGTATGTAGATGTAAGACTAGGAAGATGGATTTTTAACTTACTTGTAATTGTCTCAAATTAATTCTTTCTACTCCAAGTACTATCGCTTTAACACATAGAACAGGCACGCCCAAACCGATTACCAATAGTTGAGTCAAGTGATACATATATAAAGGTCTTCCAATGACAGAGTTAAACTTAGCAGCGTGCGTATCGGATATGACGTAGTTCTGGGGAAAATAAACACAAGAAACTAAATGAAAAGACCTGTTTTTTTTGTTTGCCCTTGTTTGATTTCATTTGTTACATGAATGCCATGCACACGAACGACTTGACGTGTGATCTGCTTTCACATCTTGAATTTTAACGGGACAGTAAAATCTCCTTTTATCAAATAAACAATCTGACTCATAGATTTATGAATGTGTATGGAATTACTACAAGAAATATATGTGCATATATAGATTGAGCTTGAAATAAAAAAAAAATATGTTCGGAGTGATATATGTATATAAAGGGAAATCAGACAGAAATGTTACACACATCATTTTGAAGGACAAATAAACGTGTTCGATAGAGGTACGTAACTTTAAATGTTTGCGTATGTGCGAAAAGATTGCAACACAGTACTTCAGGGTCCGATATGAAAATGAAAGTAGACAGTCGCAGTGAAAAGCAATAATGTCAAAATATTGAATAATTTGATGTCATCACAGGAACTACATCTGTGCTCTAATACACTTGCATAGTTTTCTATCGATTTACAAGACGTGACAATGCCTATAACTCCCACAGTGAAGAAATGCTGTTTTAAGAACATACTTTTCGTGAGTATAAATTGCTCACTCTCTTTATCACAAAATACAGTTACATGTATTGGCATTAACTGACAATAGATGATACCCCTCCCCCCTCCCAGCACATGGCATTGGTCCTCACCTCACTAAACCATAACACGGGATAGAATACATCTTCAATCTCTGAAAATTGTCTGTAGAAAAAAATCCAGTTATATACATTTTTGTTATTTCTATTTAATAAAATAGAATAGAATAGAATAAATATGAAATAATATAGAAATAGTAAACAATACTATTGTTCACTCAATAATCTTACGGAATTGCGGTAGAAATGTGAGTTGTCGGAACGTACACGTGTAACAACACAAACGTAACAATACGAAGATTGTGTAGTGTGAATTGGTACGTTTAATGATAAGACTATTTCAACTTACGGAAACTTCTTGTTCTTTTTCAGGTGAATATTGATTTGCATCCGTTTTGCTGTCTGCATTGTTATACCAGTCTCCTGTATAGATTACAATATTTGTTATCAGCAAACACAAGTAGTTACTGATCATCTTCAACGCTACCTTTAACCGTCAATATAAATGACGTCATCGCTATCACAATTATTTGCTCTGAACTAAATATCCTCTATAGTCGCCAACCTTTAATGCACCTTAACATTGCAATGGAATGCTGGGGGAACCCAACCAAAATTAATTGGTTCATAAATACAATAGAAATACAAATTCGATCTTTAAAGGACGGTGGTCGTCGCGCAGCGCGTCGTCTAATTTCTTGTAAACGAACAATGTATTTTACACGCGTTGTATACGTCGCCATGAATCCCATATCGAACAGGACGCGGCGCGACGACCACCGCCTTTTAAGTAACTGAGAACCGTATTGTTGGGAAATACCATGACTTCGCCGAATATGTGCCAATTTGCAATTGATACAAGAACGCAATCCAGTATGATATGAATCTGACTCAATCTTGAATTAATCTTAAAGAGCCGCGGTGGTCGTCGCGCCACGCATGGGCAAAATACGGGACTCACATGAAAAAAAGATGGTAACTTTGATTGTTGTTCAGACCAACGAGTACAAACTGAAACGTTAGTAAGCTTTCATTAGGTAATTTCTTTGGTGAATTGAAGGTATCGAAGGAGTCATCGTTGGTAATTAGTGCATGTTGCACTCGTCCTCGCGATTTCCATTATGAGAGCGCATTGGATTGTGGTAAATCAATGTTTATCAACACAGATGTCGCACATGCGCGGTGTGACGACCATCGCCCTTAAATTGGTGTCTCAGTGGTTAGCGTGTTCATCTCGCGGCAGGAAAGTTGGAGCATTTATTGCAAACGCGTCAATTATTCTCTTGTTTTTAAATTCACTATTTTTACATTCGTAAATCTAAGTGAACATTGTTTCCCTGCCAAGTTCGCGAATTTCTCGAAGCATTAAAATAGCGAAATTAAATGTCAGTGAAAATAAATGGTTTTACAGTATATTATTATCACTTGTACGCCAGCAATACAATTTAGAATACATATGCCCTGCCTTCCAAAAAAGCGCGGTATTGGGTCAGGAAAACTGGTTAGTATGTTCACTTGAAACTAGTAACACGGCGCAGAAAAAACGCCAGCAGCGACATCGTCGTCTGGTAAAGCCTTTTTATTTAGGACCATTTTTCATTGTTCATAGATTTCTACTTACTAGTAAAATCATCAAGTCGATAGATTACCTTATGACGTGGAAATAGTATGTCAACCAATAGTTATCTGAATTCATAATTGACGAAAACATATAACAACTAACAAACAACTTTTACCATATGAATATCAAGGTATGTTGCATGGTCTTTTTTCTTTGGTTTCATTCCAGGCAGCATTACACTGGAGTCAGCGTTAAGAAAGTGTGGTGATGACATAACAAGTGGGAATCCTAGGAAAAACAAAAAAGAATATGATTTATATAGTAACATGTATTTTGAAACACATCTCAGTGCTTAAATAGAATAGAATAGAACAGAGTTACGAGAATATAGAATAAGTTTGAGTAAAGCAATTGTAAAAGTTTACACAAAAATGATATACTAACCATAGTGGCATGGGGCGCTGTTCAGAAGACCACTCGGAAGACAATGAACAACATCTGGGCTACAAAATCCAATGTTATCCGGATTGGTCATAATATCCGCGAACTCTGTTTCCGGAATTACAAATCTGTTCGATATGATGCCTTTTACGGTCACTTGCCTTTCATAAACAGCTTTCATTGACCTGTGTGTTGAGTAGTAACTGTTTTAGCTGTAACCGGGAAACTTGTAAGTACTCTCACGTGCCACTGTGTCAATCGATGGGAAAATATCATATGTTTTCTATGAAATTTACACGTTATACCTTTACCCATACTTCATAACCATTATAATGTGGTAATAAAAGTAGATCGCGGGTATTCAATCAAATAAATTGATGGGGGTGAACAAATTATTACGTTTTTTTTTGTTTCCAAAAACGTTACAAGTAGTACATGATTGTTGATTTAAACACACCGTGACGTCATCAACTTTTCATGTGTTTTTATTTTACTTTTAGAAAAAAAAGCCTGAAAAATGAAAAAAAAAACACATTTATGAAAGGCTTTTCAAATAACAAACCAATAGTAAATAATTTCCATTGTTGTTTGTCCTGTGATTTGCGCGAAAAATAGTTTTGTGACCATGTATGTTTACCTGGATTGCGCGTAAAACAGCATAATATAAAACCACATTGCAAAATTCAAGGATCGTTTATTTTGATGGAAGCGAACTACTTTAATCTCACCTACAGAGCTCTGGGCAATATACATAACGTGGGTCCTTTCCCGTGAGGGGTGGATTCAGTGTTGCATCTGAAACATAATAATAATAATAGTAATAATCATGATAATAATAATAATATATCAGTATATCAGGCTAAAATGTATCGCCAATAAATCGATCACTTTCACATACCATAAAGTTCAAATACAGCACGTGACCAAACGTAAAAATAAAGATTTGAAAAATGTTGATCCATCTAAATCCGTACATTTCAATAATATAATACAGCCTTGATTAACACCATTTATACTAACCAGTTCCGTTTACTTGATTCGAAAATTTAGTATTCCAGTATGGTAAGTGAGATAACCCGTTCCATTTATCAATGACATTCAGTTTGGTGACGTCATTCTCACCAGTATAAACGGTAAATTGCTGCCACTTTGTGTTGTTCTTCTGCAGACCAGCGTAATGATAAATAAATAAATAAACATTATTACTGACGCGATGTGATTTAGTGCCCTGCTGACGGTGCCTTGCATAACTAAAGAAATCGGTTTCCGATAGTTTTCCATTTCATGTATTACTTTTATCTTACGAGTTACTGGAATAGTACTAACCCCGTGCATGATGCCAAACTTCGGTCCCGGTATAAACTTCGTACCAGAATATCGATAAATAGTTTTAAAAAGCGAATTTTCATATCCCCATACGATTTCTTTGATGGTTAATTCAGTGAATAATTTCATTCGCTTCGTGAGCATTATCGCCATTTGTTCATATTTACGCAGTGACGGTAATGATATCATGGTAGATGCAACCTGAAAATAAAAATAATATTGACAACACGTATCCATAGCAATTAAAAATGTTTAAAGCGGGGAGTCGTCACCTGCGCATGCGTCAGTTGGCCACAGCATGTCATTGTTTACAAACAAGGGTCTACCCATGAGCCTTTACGTTTAAGCGTGTGTTGTCATCGTCGCTTGGGACTCAACTCCCGCTCGTGCGCAGATGATGACCCTCCCGCTTTAAAGAGCATGTATAAATGGTATCATCCTCGCAAGTTGTGCATCACGGTACTGTATGTTAAAAATTAAAAATGCGTCATGCGTCAGATGGCCATGTGCATGTACGTTGATATTCTGAGTGGAGGGGTGCACGTGTGTTAATATTCGAAGTAGAGTGAGTGCACGCCAGTGTGTTGATATTCAGAGTGAAGTGAGTGTATGTGTGTTAATATTTTGAGGGGAGTGAGTGTACGTGTGTTAATATTCGGAGTGGAGTGAGTGCACGTGTGTTGATATTCGGAGTGAAGTGAGTGCACGTGTGTTAATATTTTGAGGGGAGTGAGTGCATGTGTGTTGATATGTTGAGGGGAGTGAGTGCACGTGTGTTAATATTTTGAGGGGAGTGAGTGCACGTGTGTTAATATTTTGAGGGGAGTGAGTGCACGTGTGTTAATATTTTGAGGGGAGTGAGTGCACGTGTGTTAATATTTTGATGGGAGTAGGAGCACGTGTGTTAATATTTTGAGGGGAGTAGGAGCACGTGTGTTAATATTTTGAGGGGAGTAGGAGCACGTGTGTTAATATTTTGAGGGGAGTGAGTGCACGTGTGTTAATATTTTGAGGGGAGTGAGTGCACGTGTGTTAATATTCGGAGGGGAGTGATTGCACGTGCGTTGATATTCGGAGTGGAGTGAGTGCACGTGCGTTGATATTCGGAGTGGAGTGAGTGCACGTGTGTTAATATTTTGAGGGGAGTAGGAGCACGTGTGTTAATATTTTGAGGGGAGTAGGAGCACGTGTGTTAATATTTTGAGGGGAGTGAGTGCACGTGTGTTAATATTTTGAGGGGAGTAGGAGCACGTGTGTTAATATTTTAAGGGGAGTAGGAGCACGTGTGTTAATATTTGGAAGGGAGTAGGAGCACGTGTGTTAATATTTTGAGGGGAGTGAGTGCACGTGTGTTAATATTTTGAGGGGAGTGAGTGCACGTGTGTTAATATTTTGAGGGGAGTAGGAGCACGTGTGTTAATATTTTGAGGGTAGTGAGTGCACGTGTGTTGATATTTTGAGGGGAGTGAGTGCACGTGTGTTAATATTTTGAGGGGAGTAGGAGCACGTGTGTTAATATTTTAAGGGGAGTAGGAGCACGTGTGTTAATATTTTGAGGGGAGTAGGAGCACCTGTGTTACTATTTTGAGGGGAGTGAGTGCACGAGTGTTAATATTTTGAGGGGAGTGAGTGCACATGTGTTAATATTTTAAGGGGAGTAGGAGCACGTGTGTTAATATTTTGAGGGGAGTGAGTGCACGTGTGTTAATATTTTGAGGGGAGTGAGTGCACTTGTGTTAATATTTTGAGGGGAGTAGGAGCACGTGTGTTAATATTTTGAGGGGAGTAGGAGCACGTGTGTTAATATTTTGAGGGAGTAGGAACACGTGTGTTAATATTTTGAGGGGAGTGAGTGCACGTGTGTTAATATTTTGAGGGGAGTGAGTGCACGTGTGTTGATATTTTGAGGGGAGTAGGAGCACGTGTGTTAATATTTTGAGGGGAGTAGGAGCACGTGTGTTAATATTTTGAGGGTAGTGAGTGCACGTGTGTTAATATTTTGAGGGGAGTGAGTGCACGTGTGTTAATATTTTGAGGGTAGTGAGTGTACGTGTGTTATTATTTTGAGGGGAGTGATTGCACGTGTGTTGATATTTTGAGGGGAGTGAGTGCACGTGTGTTGATATTTTGAGGGGAGTGAGTGCACGTGTTAATATTTTGAGGGTAGTGAGTGCACGTGTGTTAATATTTTGAGGGGAGTGAGTGCACGTGTGTTGATATTTTGAGGGGAGTGAGTGCACGTGTGTTGATATTTTGAGGGGAGTGAGTGCACGTGTGTTAATATTTTGAGGGGAGTGAGTGCACGTGTGTTGATATTTTGAGGGGAGTGAGTGCACGTGTGTTGATATTTTGAGGGGAGTGAGTGCACGTGTGTTGATATTTTGAGGGGAGTGAGTGCACGTGTGTTAATATTTTGAGGGGAGTGAGTGCACGTGTGTTGATATTTTGAGGGGAGTGAGTGCACGTGTGTTGATATTTTGAGGGGAGTGAGTGCACGTGTGTTGATATTTTGAGGGGAGTGAGTGCACATGTGTTAATATTTTGAGGGGAGTGAGTGCACGTGTGTTAATATTTTGAGGGGAGTAGGAGCACGTGTGTTAATATTTTAAGGGGAGTAGGAGCACGTGTGTTAATATTTGGAGGGGAGTAGGAGCACGTGTGTTAATATTTGGAGGGGAGTAGGAGCACGTGTGTTAATATTTTGAGGGGAGTGAGTGCACGTGTGTTAATATTTTGAGGGGAGTGAGTGCACGTGTGTTAATATTTTGAGGGGAGTAGGAGCACGTGTGTTAATATTTTGAGGGTAGTGAGTGCACGTGTGTTGATATTTTGAGGGGAGTGAGTGCACGTGTGTTAATATTTTGAGGGGAGTAGGAGCACGTGTGTTAATATTTTAAGGGGAGTAGGAGCACGTGTGTTAATATTTTGAGGGGAGTAGGAGCACCTGTATTACTATTTTGAGGGGAGTGAGTGCACGAGTGTTAATATTTTGAGGGGAGTGAGTGCACATGTGTTAATATTTTAAGGGGAGTAGGAGCACGTGTGTTAATATTTTGAGGGGAGTGAGTGCACGTGTGTTAATATTTTGAGGGGAGTGAGTGCACGTGTGTTAATATTTTGAGGGGAGTAGGAGCACGTGTGTTAATATTTTGAGGGGAGTAGGAGCACGCGTGTTAATATTTTGAGGGAGTAGGAACACGTGTGTTAATATTTTGAGGGGAGTGAGTGCACGTGTGTTAATATTTTGAGGGGAGTGAGTGCACGTGTGTTGATATTTTGAGGGGAGTAGGAGCACGTGTGTTAATATTTTGAGGGGAGTGAGTGTACGTGTGTTGATATTTTGAGGGGAGTGAGTGCACGTGTGTTGATATTTTGAGGGGAGTGAGTGCACGTGTGTTGATATTTTGAGGGGAGTGAGTGCACATGTGTTAATATTTTGAGGGGAGTGAGTGCACGTGTGTTAATATTTTGAGGGGAGTAGGAGCACGTGTGTTAATATTTTAAGGGGAGTAGGAGCACGTGTGTTAATATTTGGAGGGGAGTAGGAGCACGTGTGTTAATATTTGGAGGGGAGTAGGAGCACGTGTGTTAATATTTTGAGGGGAGTGAGTGCACATGTGTTAATATTTTGAGGGGAGTGAGTGCACGTGTGTTAATATTTTGAGGGGAGTAGGAGCACGTGTGTTAATATTTTGAGGGTAGTGAGTGCACGTGTGTTGATATTTTGAGGGGAGTGAGTGCACGTGTGTTAATATTTTGAGGGGAGTAGGAGCACGTGTGTTAATATTTTAAGGGGAGTAGGAGCACGTGTGTTAATATTTTGAGGGGAGTAGGAGCACCTGTGTTACTATTTTGAGGGGAGTGAGTGCACGAGTGTTAATATTTTGAGGGGAGTGAGTGCACATGTGTTAATATTTTAAGGGGAGTAGGAGCACGTGTGTTAATATTTTGAGGGGAGTGAGTGCACGTGTGTTAATATTTTGAGGGGAGTGAGTGCACGTGTGTTAATATTTTGAGGGGAGTAGGAGCACGTGTGTTAATATTTTGAGGGGAGTAGGAGCACGTGTGTTAATATTTTGAGGGAGTAGGAACACGTGTGTTAATATTTTGAGGGGAGTGAGTGCACGTGTGTTAATATTTTGAGGGGAGTGAGTGCACGTGTGTTGATATTTTGAGGGGAGTAGGAGCACGTGTGTTAATATTTTGAGGGGAGTAGGAGCACGTGTGTTAATATTTTGAGGGTAGTGAGTGCACGTGTGTTAATATTTTGAGGGGAGTGAGTGCACGTGTGTTAATATTTTGAGGGTAGTGAGTGCACGTGTGTTAATATTTTGAGGGGAGTGATTGCACGTGTGTTGATATTTTGAGGGGAGTGAGTGCACGTGTGTTGATATTTTGAGGGGAGTGAGTGCACGTGTTAATATTTTGAGGGTAGTGAGTGCACGTGTGTTAATATTTTGAGGGGAGTGAGTGCACGTGTGTTGATATTTTGAGGGGAGTGAGTGCACGTGTGTTGATATTTTGAGGGGAGTGAGTGCACGTGTGTTAATATTTTGAGGGGAGTGAGTGCACGTGTGTTGATATTTTGAGGGGAGTGAGTGCACGTGTGTTGATATTTTGAGGGGAGTGAGTGCACGTGTGTTGATATTTTGAGGGGAGTGAGTGCACGTGTGTTAATATTTTGAGGGGAGTGAGTGCACGTGTGTTGATATTTTGAGGGGAGTGAGTGCACGTGTGTTGATATTTTGAGGGGAGTGAGTGCACATGTGTTAATATTTTGAGGGGAGTGAGTGCACGTGTGTTGATATTTTGAGGGGAGTGAGTGCACGTGTGTTGATATTTTGAGGGGATTGAGTGCACGTGTGTTGATATTTTGAGGGGAGTGAGTGCACGTGTGTTGATATTTTGAGGGGAGTGAGTGCACGTGTGTTAATATTCAAATAGAAAATTATGGTATACCACTACAGGAATGTTCAGCGTTGTAAATGTCTCAGTTTCGGGACCACGTGACATATCGCGTACAAATACATATTTGGTGACAGGATGATAAGATATGGTCCCGTTGCCATGAAAACTTATATTGCTCTTAGTTTGGAGTTCCCTGAAAAATTTAAACACAAAAATATATATGAGTGGAATATATCGAATAGGTGATTTTCCGTACAATTGCGAGATCTCGCGAGATGCATGAAAGACGCGCGTCGAACGTCTGCCGCAAAAATCGAACGATTTGATTTTGAACTAGAATTTCTTTATTTCGTAGCTTACATTGACCGGCCGATCTTCGACAGAGGAATATTGCTTCCGAATACCCTTACTTAATCGAAATTGCCTATCATCAAATGTGTACAGCACATTATTAAGCATGGAAATGTCCCCCCAAATACTTTCGCGTTTGTCGAATCCCACGCGATGTTTGACGCGACTACGACGCTATGACCTTTGTTTGTCCTGTTTTTACGTTCGATTTCACGCATAACGCGTGATTCTCGCAGTGAACGGAAAATGGTCTATTAATGATATGGTAATATTCAGCTATTGAATATTATTATATTATACCAACATTTCCATTGTCTGAATACGTCGTTCTGATTAGCAACCTGTGGTAAAATAGAACGTATGCCCTAACCGTGAATAACACTCAGGGGAAAAAAAGAAAAAATAAATTTTGCAGATCCTCAGAACAAATCGGGCATACGGCGTCAATCGGCGTCTTAAATTTTAAAAAATCTATGTAGATTGAGGCAATTGTACATATGCCAATGTCGCTGTTAACAAGAAACTATACCACTAACCCCCTAATTTGAACGACCGCTCAATATATCTGAAATCACTTATAGCTAGTTCCAGGGCTGTTTCCTTCAACCACGGTTGCAATTATTACGTTACAGATGCGGTGTCATATTTGAACATAGTTTCTTGTGGTTTAAAGTTGTTTCTGTGTCTCAATTTTTACCAGCGTAAACCATATACTGAATGTGGTCAAGATCTCGTTGCTTGACGTGGCTATTCTTTAAGGGAGAAGTCTACTCATAATATTTGACAAAATTGATCATATATAGCATGACAATGTTCATTAGTTTATTATGTACAATCCTGAATCTAATGTCCCATGGTATAATGAAATAGCATTATTTTGTGTGTTACAGTTATGCTTTTTGAGAAACGTGTCATAATATTTTTTGGAAATCTCTATTTTTAGAACAATTCAATGGGAACCTATAGTAACAGCATTAAAATAGTGCCGAAATGGCAACTTTCCATTAAAATACAACCATCAATTTCTCAAAAATAAGGCTGGTGACCCCCAACTTTTTTTAGGTTAATAATTTTATATTGCCTTGGATACAGTTTATTTCAAAATGAATAAATTCGGGGTATTTTCATTTATGAGTAGGCTTACCTTAACTTAAAATGTTAATTTCACAACTAGTACTTAAGTAGGTTCAAAGTGAATTGATAATTATCTGTAGCTATTTTCATACTTTCATTGTTATGGCCTTATACATAAACCTAATAAATGCACTTCTATTTCTCGCGCTTATAGTTCATGCCATCTGGATACCGAAAATTAAAATAAAATTTAGTCACATGACATTTTCGAGAAAAAAGAGACCGAAATATCATGGTTTCTATAATGAAACTATATCTTAATATCTCGAAACATTCAAAACAAGGGATAAAAAATATAAATTCTTATTAATATAAATCCTTATAGTGTTAAAATTTAATTTAGTGAGTTTCATGTGTGATAACAGTTTTCCCTTATATGCAATATGACGTTTTCTCCCATAATGCAAAATTGCGAGTGCAAAATTTTAATTCGATTTGAACTGCTGTAAGTTTAAAGGGCGGTAGTCGTCGCGACATGCATGCGCGAGATATATGGCTCTCATATAAACAAAGATGGCGTCTTTGACCGTTGCGCAGTTCAACGAGTACTAACTGAGACGTTTCCAAGCTTTAATTAGGTATTTTTTAGGTGAAAGGAAGATATCAAATGAGTCATCGGCGGTATTCAGTGCAAGTCGCGCCCAGGTCAAACCTCATACTTGTGATTTCCATTTGAAGAGCGCATTGGATTATGGAAAAATTAATGTTTATCAACACAAATGTCGCACATGCGTAGCGCGACGACCACCGCGCTTTAACTGGGAAAGAGGAAGTCTTCATTTGAATAAAGTTTTCTTACCGATATGTATAAGGTCCTTTTTCTGTAAACCGAGGATTTTCTTCACCTGCTACTACTCTGTCAGGGTTTTGTAGATCCCAGACCCACACCTGCAAGTATGGATGCACACCGCTGTCTTGCGGACTGGCCCAGGTATTATATACGAACGACTCAGGTCTTAGTACAATATTCTGCAAGACAACGTAACACATGTTCACATTTCACTGGAATCGAATATTAGCAATATAACGATATCTGTGATTTACATCCATATAAGAACTAGTTTGAGCCGTAATTTTATTTGTTCCATATTTTATATATATAAAAAAATACTGTTTCATTTCCCTGTCTGGTTTAGATAGACAATCCAAACATTATTATTCTAACCTTCAAGTTGACGCAAGCAGACAATAGTGAATGTAATTATACCAGCAATTGTTTTCTAACTAAGTTTCATAGAAAATATATTTTTCAAACCAACCCCAAATCATATTTAATGCTATATCAAATAATTTTACAAAGCATTACTTTTATAATAAAAACAATTTTGACATATGAGATTGCATGAACACAATTTCACACAACCCGACAGTTTAACAGTATTCGATTGTAAACGACGTGCGAAACTCAAGTCAGTATTTTCTGGATGATGTAATGGTGTAGATACTTACTCTTTTGATGGACCACCGAATGCAAATATTAATTACTGGTAATAACAATAAAGCAATGATACATAATGTAGATACAGTTCTAGACATCACGATATTTATAAATTGAACCCAAATCCTTCTCAAACTTAGAGCCATGTCGGACATTAGTGATATGTACCACTAATAGTCGCACGCTGCTGCTGTAGCATTTCTATCTACCTACATGTGATGCTAGGTGATACTACCGTCGTCGCAGCGTGTGGTTGTCAGAGACGAATTACGGGCCATGCCGCGAGAGGCTTTACAGTAAGAGACAATGTCCGGAAATTGACAATTGAATACAAATATCGCGTGGAATCCCAATAATCAACGATTGAATGGACATCAGTGCTATCATAAAGTAACAAAGCAACGAACGAATTAATTTGTTGAAAAACATAAACGTGTTTGAACAACGACTGTTTATTATGAATGTTTCAAGTTGTAACGTGTACATCATCGTGCGCTCGCACGGCTTCGGATTCTACACCATCCCTCCCTCTCTATATGTTGAAAAGTCAAGATACATGAAAGCATGCGTTCATTAAAAGCCGTTTGGTCTATCAATGTCACCCCCTTGTTTTTTCTGTCCAATGTTCTATCAGCGTGATGCATCTAATGTGGCTACTCTTATTTATTTGTTTGTTTGTTTGTCTGTCTGTTGTTTATTTGAGGAATGAGCAGATGCGAGAAACAACAGTTTACTTCTATGATTATAAGACTCATTCAGCTGTATTAATGATGTCCAAAATGTGGTAAAAACTAGTATTGGAATACTTATTCCCGCGTAATAATCAACACGACACATAAATTGGCAATATGCAAACTCAAACAGGTACACCCTGGTATGTATTTACTGGAGTGAATTGACCACAAACTAACACCCCCGGTATTGATGTTTTATTATACAGAAACGAATATAACACTCTTGGTCATGTGATCATTTCGGGAGCATTTATAATTACGATAATTGTCTTATTTGGTATGTAGATAGTATTTGCATTAATATGTACATTGATTGTGGTCACATTAGAATAAATACGCATAATGTGAACGATCTCATTTATATTCATGTTTTAAATATAAATCAAATGCGTAGGAATGTTTATAATTATGGGCAAACCATTAAAAAATGTGTTTGTAGGGGGGTTCAGTGCAAATTGTTTAACACGATTATGTCGCTGTGACTTTTTTTCGTAGTCAATGTGCTTGCTGGGTTGAATTGGCATATAATATGTTGTCAAGTCGGTTTAAATAGTAGTGTAAATAAACAAATTTGAGGGACTCTTTATAAGAGTTGGTTTACCCACCGTCCCTGAGGGACGGTTGTTTACCCAAGTTTTCAACAACATCTCAGTCTGTATTCCGATTACAAAATATTTCTAACGACTGAGGGCGTGAATAGGGAAGACCAGTGCATGAGCTGCTGGGCATTATGTTCTAGTATTGAGGTTAATGGAATTACTCAAAATGGAGGTCGAATATAGCAGCATAATCACAATTGGTAGTATTTTCATACACTCACTGGATTCACTGATGAGAGATGAGATGGGTTGAATCAGCAGTGGAATATATTTAACGTTTCATGTGAATCAAACCATAGACTATGAGCATACAGAGGCGGCGGCACAACATTTTGCATGAAGGGGCGAGATCATATTCGCTGACCAAGGTATAAGTTTATTCGGCCAAGCTTCTAAACAGACCTTGGCAGAACAACCATCAAATATGCGTATTCTAACAGCGCCCCCAGTGTAACGTTAGTGTCTCGTATACATTGCCCCTTGTATTGCAAGAGCTACGGCTCCTCCTTATGTAATGGTATGTACCATTACGCATGCGTGGGCATTAAAGAATACTACTGTCGGGCATTGCTCGAGGTCATCCTTGTGTACAATCTTTATTCTTTTGAATGCAAAGTCAAGTAGACTTTACATGGTGCCAGAAGTGGTCTTGTTGCTAAATGAATGCACAAGGAAACGTTTTGTAACCCAGAAATCCATAGCGAACTGAAATTGAATCGCCGAGGTGAGTTTTAAACTGATCAGACCAACTTTCCCTGTTCGAAGTTGAATGTAAACACGTGACTTTGCAATCGCCGTTGCTGCTCAGTGAATGCAGACAAGTTTACCGAGTTTATACCTCATAAATTTCAAGTATGGCGGATGATCAAGCACAAGGAAATGTCCCCCATCCATCGAACTTTACATCTAATGTTCCACTGCCTCCAAAACTTGAATTGAAGGGTAATCTTGCCAATAATTGGAAGAAATGGAAACAGATTTGGGATGCATACGAAATTGTAACCAACCTTGATAAGAAAGATGACAAGTGCAGAGTTGCTACGTTCATCACATGTATAGGACTAGACGCGTTAGAAATACATAATAGTCTGCCTTATGAAAATGAAGGTGAAAAGGAGAACATAGCTAGAATTATTGAACTGTGGACAACCTATTGCATAGGAAAAACAAATGTGATATATGAACGCTGTGTGTTCAACAATCATACTCAACAGCCAGATGAAGGTATTGATGCATATGTTACAAAATTACGAACCTTGGTAACTACTTGTAACTATGGTACACTGGCAGAAGAGATGGTACGTGACAGAATTGTGTGTGGTATCCAAAGTAATACGGTTAGACGCAAACTACTACAAGAATCGAATTTAACACTGTCAAAATGTATAGACATTTGTAGAGCCTCAGAAGCTACAACGGTTCAAGTGAAAGCCATGGGTGGGACAACTGAGCAAGATCAATTAAACTTTGTGAAGAAGAGAAATAAGCCTAATAAACAAATGACTCAAAGTTCTAACATTGTCAATAACTGTAAATTCTGTGGACGAAGACACGAGAAGAATAAATACAAGTGTCCAGCATATGGAAAAGTTTGTTCAGCATGTAAAAAAAAGAATCACTTTGCCGAGAAATGTGAAGGTGACAGGTTTGAGCCAAGGAAAAACAAAAAGAAAGTACATGTAGTCAGCACAGGCAATGACTCAGAGTACAGCGACACATCTGAGTTTGATGAACAGATCTTAACTCTAGAACACAACTATGAAGTGAACGTAATAAACAAATCACCGTATGTAACCAAAATAAAGGCTACAATGGGAATAAAAGGTAAACCAGTCCAGATGCAAATTGATAGCGGAGCTACTTGCAATGTACTACCTGAGAAATATGTACCAAAAGGGACTAGAATACAGACATCCAACCATAATCTCACAATGTATAGCAAGACGAACATGCCAGTTATAGGTACATGTAAACTGAATATACGTAACCCAAAAACTGACAGGAAATATCAAATAGAGTTTGTAGTCGTCAAAGGTGACTATATACCACTGCTAGGGTCTCGTGCATCACAGCAAATGAAGCTAATCACAGTCCAGTTTGAGAATATACTCCAAATTGAAGAGACAACAAGGAATAGTGGACTAAGCAAGGATCAAATAATGGAATCCTATGGTGATGTATTTGAAGGATTAGGCAGGATGGATGGTAAATTACACTTAGAATTAGACAAGTCTGTTACTCCAGTTGTAATGCCTCCTCGTCGAGTACCTATAGCCATTAAGGAGAAACTCAAAGATGAACTAAGTCGTCTTGAAAACCTTGGTGTCATTAGGAAAGTTACAGAGCCAACAGATTGGGTATCAAATTTAGTCATTGTCTAGAAGTCAAATGGATCGCTTCGACTTTGTGTTGACCCAGAGCATCTTAACAAAGCATTGAAAAGAAGTCACTATCCACTACCAGTGATCGAAGACATTCTCCCAGATCTAGCAAATACTAAAGTCTTCAGTAAAGCTGATCTCAAAGATGGATTCCTACAGTTAGAACTAGATGATGAGTCAAGTTTACTCACTACATTTCAGACGCCATGGGGCAGATACTGTTACTTAAGAATGCCATTCGGAATTACTCCAGCACCAGAGAACTTTGAAATGAAACTAGATCAGAACCTAGAAGATCTACCTGGTGTATATAAGATAGCCGACGACTTACTAATAACAGGACATGGTGAAACTGCTGAGGAAGCAAACGTGGATCATGATAGAAATATGATAAACCTACTTGAAAGATGCAGAGAAAAGAACATTAAGTTAAACAAAGAGAAATTTCAACTTAAGAGTGATGAGATAACCTTTATCGGACATTCTTTGACAAAAGAAGGTTTAAAACCAGATCCAAATAAAGTGAAGGCCATACAGGAAATGGAGAAACCAACAGATGTTGCAGGAGTGCAAAGAATCATCGGTATGATTAAATACTTAACCAAATTCCTCAAAGACTTGTCAGACATCTGTGAACCAATGAGAAGACTAACACAGAAAGATGTGGAGTGGAATTGGTCTCAAGAACAAGATGAAGCATTTGAGAAAATGAAGGAAACAGTCTCTACTGCTCCTGTCCTAAAGTACTTCAATTCAGATGAGCCAACGGAAGGACAAGGTGATGCATCTTCAAAAGGCCTAGGATTTGTATTAATGCAAAATGGTCAGCCAGTAACTTACGCGAGCAGAGCTTTAACCAGTACCGAGCAGAAATATTCGCAGATTGAAAAGGAACTATTAGCTCAAGTATTTGGAATGGAGCGAAACCACCAGTATGTGTATGGAAGGAAAATACTTCTGTGGACTGATCATAAACCACTAGTATCCATATATAACAAACCGTTAGCCTCAGCTCCGAAGCGCTTACAAAGATTGCTTCTAAGACTTCACGCTTATGATGTAGAGATTCGTTACAGATGTGGTGGGGAAATGTACTTCGCAGACACTCTCACGGGCTTCACTACAGGACATAGATAGATCAGAAGTTGAAGAAGAAATTGAAAGCATTCATGTAGTTGACTTTCTTCCTATCTCTGAGCCACAGCTCAGACAGATTCAACAAGAGACTAGCAAAGATATAACTTTACAGTCATTGAAGGAAGTTATACTGAAGGGATGGCCTGATGACAAACACCATTTGCCAGCTGAACTACATGTCTACTATGACTGCCGTTCTGAATTAGCCATGCAAGATGGTGTAGTGTTCAAAGGTCTCAGATGTGTAATACCAACTAGTTTGAGACCAAAGATTAGAGAGAAACTACACAGCTCTCATAATGGAATTCAGAGTTGCCTAAGAAGAGCAAGAGAAGTCGTATATTGGCCAGGGATGAACAAAGACCTCACCGATTTCATCTCAAAGTGTGAAACATGCAATACATACCAAAATAATCAACAGAAGGAACCAATGATAAGTCATGGTATCCCAGAACGTCCTTGGGAAAAGATCGCCTCAGACATTCTAACATTCAACAAAAGAGATTATCTCATAACTGTGGATTATTACTCCAATTACTTTGAGATTGATCGCTTGTATGAGAAAACTGCATCTGAAATCATCAAGAGAACCAAACGTCATTTCTCAGTACACGGTATACCAGATCAGTACTACAGTGATAATATACCATACAACTCTAAAGAATTTCGCGATTTCGCCAAAGACTATGAATTTGAACTTATTACCAGCTCCCCGGAATATCCACAAAGTAATGGTAAAGTAGAGAATGCCGTAGAAACAGCCAAATTGTTAATGAAGAAGTCAAAAGATGCAGAAACTGATTTTTACCTCGCACTACTTAATTGGAGAAACACACCAAGTGAAGGAATGGGAACATCTCCTATACAACGTTTATGTGGTAGACACACAAAAACACTGCTACCAACAGCTCGTCTACTGCTAAGACCAGAAATACCTGAGAAAGTACCCTCCAAATTACATGAAAGAAAACAAGTACAATGTCAGTACTACAATCGTGGGGTGAAAGAACTACCTAGTTTGAAGGAAGGAGAAATAGTACGTATGAGGCCAAAAGCGCATGATCGGTCTGGCCAATGGGTGAAAGCTCGTGTAGAACAACAAGTTGATGTAAGATCATATGACATTAGAACAGAAAATGGAAGAGTCTACAGACGTAATAGAAGACATCTCAGAAATTCAAGAGAACCATTTAATTCTAACCAAACAGATACAGACATGAGTGTGCCAACTCCACCTCAACCAACCGAGGTAGACAAAGAAATGCCAACGAGAGCTACGAGATCACCAGTGAAAAATACTGCACCGCAGCAACAAACACCAGAGATAAGTAACCCAGCAACAACCAGTATCAACAGAGCGTCTCCGGGAACAATTGACTATCCAGTAACGCGTAGTGGTAGAACATCAAGACCACCAAAGTACCTGAGGGACTATGTTGCCACTTGATGGACTTTTACAGAAAGTTTGTGTTATAAATTTTACGTCCATATCATGTGAAAATTTATCGTTCACACTTTGTGTTACATTTGTTAGAGTTAGTTCTCGAATTAATATTCGTTCATATTCGCATTTATTGATGAACACTATTTGAACTCTTTACTGAACACTTTGTTTGTCTAATAAGACCAAACACTTGAAAAAAGGAAAGGTGTAACGTTAGTGTCTCGTATACATTGCCCCTTGTATTGCAAGAGCTACGGCTCCTCCTTATGTAATGGTATGTTCCATTACGCATGCGTGGGCATTAAAGAATACTACTGTCGGGCATTGCTCGAGGTCATCCTTGTGTACAATCTTTATTCTTTTGAATACAAAGTCAAGTAGACTTTACATTCAGTAGTCAGTTGCGGCTAATCATTGTCCAATTAGTTTGCGTGTTACAAATCCCCCTTTGGCGTTTCATTTTAAACAAAATGACGGCGCCCATGAATCGTGATATTTGTGATGATAAAATTGCGAAAGTTTTCGGTGTTGGTGGCCTCAAACCTCATCAGGTACAGGCAATCGACGCAGTTTTGTATGGGAAGGATGTCTTCGTTAGCGACAAAAATAGGAAGTGGAATTTTGTTTTATAATTTGGTATGTCCAAGCTGATTGGGTGCCTTGTTTCGAGGCGCACCCAATCAGATCTCACTGCTTAAGGTATAGATGCAGTTTCGTGAGCACTTGGGAGTGAATTTTCTTTTTTCTTTTGCTTTTTATTACCCAAACAGTCTTGACTATAGACTGTTAACATTTCGCAGCATTATGAATAGTGGAACATACTCAAAAGACGATTTTAAAATATAGAGATTTAGCAAGATTTAGCAAGGCTGTACATAAATAATCAAAAAGGAACATGGTGAAAAAAAAGTAATGACGGGATCTCCATATTATGCACTATATTTAACTTTTTACAAAAAGATAATAGATTCAAATTTGGAACTGTTACAGCCATTTTAATTATGAGCATTAGCAAATTTCTTACTGAGTGAATGGTTCTGCAAATTAGCCATTATCCCCACTAAAATAGCTCGCACAATTCTTGTTTATTTTGAGTGAAAATTTCATACAACGTTTATCAGTTCTTTATTTACAAAAGGACGTCCAGGCGTATATGTAATATGTTTTGTTTTCATATTACAAAGTTGTCAAGCAGGATGCGTGCCGTATATTCAATCCCGGTCAGTATTTCACACTTCGAATGTCATTGTCCGAGAATGCAATGCTTTAAAAATAAGTCCAGACACTCTTTTGTTCGTAGAGATGTTGTCAAAATAGTGTAAAAATCTCAAGACAAACTGACAAAAACTGTGGGAGCTAATTAATTTTCAATCTCTCTGACCAGGGAGCTGTAATGATTGCAGCTCCCTGCTCTGACCAACCAGAAAACACGAACGGAGATAATGCCTGTTTTATGAAAGTATCATCGCAGAGTGCGTGATTTTTCCGCGGTGTTTAAAAACAGCATCTCGTTGCCGATGTTTCTGAAATTTCCGGGGTACTTTTTATTTTTAATTAACCGAGTATTTTACGTTTGTGTATTTTGCCACTGAAAAGTTAGTTATCGATGACAGCACAGCAATGGTGTTTATCCATTGCATCGTAATGGTGAAACAAAAAATGTATAATTAGTCAGTTTTCATAATGCCTTCGGAGAAAAAAATGCGTGAAAAAAAATACATGTATTTAGCACTGAAAGCAATCTGATTAAAATCTGATGTAGTGTACGGGCTTTAATTATTTTGGCTATAAACTTATTTTAATTTTATTTTTATTACTTTTGTTATTAATGCCCTTTTATTTTATTATTTTACTTTGATTTTGATTTTTTTTAATTCCGCCCTACCTACATCTGATCCGACGCCTATATAAGTCCCGTTCAAATCTCGCGTAAGTAACAGCCAATCACAGCCCCCCTTTTATACAGGCTGTCGGTTGCTTACTTTTCAGTGTAGCAACCTCTACGGGCAATCTTTCTGTACATTCTTTGTGCCCACTTGAATAAACCATTAATAGAAAATTGCTAGTATATTTTTATTTGCAAAAGAAATTCCACAGCATTTTACAATTTTTGTCATTACATTGAATATTTTTTTCACTTCCAACAAATGTGTGCACTTCCAGATACATCTTCGCCAGCCAAGGTTCGTTCAGTCAGTCATCGCTTCAATTTTACATCACTGAGCATAATTATCTAGAATGGAAGCAAAAAAAATAAGTAAATCATAATGATTAGAACACTGTAAACAGCTATAGTAAACAATGCAAACTGATTTTAAATTGTATAACGGTCACCGCCCCACGGCATCGACGCAAAAAATTGGAGCAAAAAATTATTTCCTGATCAATTGCGATGTGTTCCAATAAAAAATATTTTATTCCAGTCCAAATCAGCTCAATTAACTTAATAACGAGTTATTGTATAATGTACAAAATGTTGATACAATTTGATGAATATCGGCTTCAATACCGTAGACGATGTTGGCCCGATCGTCAACAAAACATCACCCGTCTCCAGGGCAGGCGACTGGAAAAAGACACTCGTGTTCGGTCGAAACGGTGGAAACAAAATCGTCACTCCCAGAATAAATATGCAAAATAACGATCTAAAGTCGAACCATTCGAGCCACAATATTAACATAAAAATGACTTTCGTTGCATTTGACAATGATAAACTTACCGAAAAACCGTGTTATTCTCGGTCGCTAACGTCGGTATAATCCGCCATTTTATTTGAGTGTGTTTGCCACCCGACTCCGCCCGGTGACGTCATCACGTGCGCTATAGAAGAAGGTCTGTGATTCGTTGACTAAAATCGTCGATAGTGGGCCTCGTTGAAATCTCGTTACATAGGCATCGGGTCAGATGTAGGTAGGGCGGAATTAAAAAAAATCACAAAATCAAAATCAAAGTAAAATAATAAAATAAAAAGGCATTATTAACAAAAGTAATAAAAAATAAAATTAAAATAAGTTTATAGGCAAAATAATTAAAACCCGTACACTACATCAGATTTTAATCAGATTGCACTGAAAGATGCCAGGCTAGAAGTTGTCGACATGTTGCAAGATAAGCTTAAACAAGTTTACTTATCATTTACAACTGTATGTTTTTTGTATTCCGCTTGCATGCTGGAAGCGTCTACGTCTTGTCTGATTTTTTTGTAGTTTGCGAGACTAGTTGATAGCGCTTGAGGTAAGTTAAACAGGGTCGCGGACAGGGAGTAACACATATAACATCAGCAGTGACTTGTCAATCAAAGAGCAACGTAAACAAAATTTAGGGACTTTTAATCACATACGCGTGCTTCGGTTCCCTATATTTTAAAATCGATTTTTGAGTATGTTCCCGCATTGACAATGCTCTGAAATTTTAACACTATCTAGCCAAGACTGCCTGGGTAAGAACAAGCAAAACAAATTTTTCACTCCTAATGCCCACGAACCTGCAATTAGCCTATGCGATCCCGCACGGTATCGTGTAGAGGCCTATAGGTCGAAAACACGGGACCGATTCGGACGATGGGGCGAGATCTGAAATCTAGGCACTATGATATGCTATTTTCTGCATTTTGATGGGCAAATTTTGCTGACACAAAGGATTTCAGTTTGATTTGGGGGGCTGACGCCACCCAACATTTTTTTCGGGTTGGCGACCGCCCCTCTGCCCCCCCCCATTGCTGCCGCCACTGGCATATCTATTGTGACAGTCATAATGGCATACGTACTGATGAACCATCGGGATCACGTGTTTGCATATCTTGATTCGCTACAACTATGTTATACCGTAGTAGTCACAACACAGTCAATGACATATACGTGTTGTCAATTCCCTTCATATTGTTTAAATCTTCCGCTCAATCCTCGGGGGCGGAGCTACGTCACAAGACGTTCCACGTTGCTAAGATTGTACATGTATTTCTATGGGCTCCGTGAGCGCTGCTGTGGAACGACGGTCGAGCCAGTGAAAATTCGAAAAAAACAACACAAACTCAACTTTGAAGGAATCCTGAACAACCAAATTTATATATGTTATACACGTAGGAATAATCTTGTTACACTGTTCAGGGGAGTCTCAACGACCATCCCAAGGTACCGTTTTCTGCGAGTTTTTGGCCTTGTTTTCACCGCGAGGGTTGCCATGCGTCGAAAATGTCCGGATGTCCGCCCTGGAGAATACATTTGACTTTCTATTTCATAGATAACCACTGACGTATATGTCAAGAAAGTAATATTCTTGAGAGGGGAGGCATGTCGCATACGGCTTATTTACCACTTCCGTGTCACTGAGAATGTTCTAGAACCGTACTGTGTCTGGGTGAAATATTCTAGATTTTTTTTTAGAAACTGGTTGAATAGGTAATAGAACACTGTAGGAGGCAATAGAAGGTAATGGAACATTCTAGAAATTTATAGTAAATTCCAGACTCATTATTTATGCTGATGTAATGGTCTATTTATAGACAGTGTGGGTATATATAGGGGAGTTGTTCAGCACTGAGTTCAGATCGGAGATCTTGTTGAATTGTATTGGAGTTTAAGTATCTAGTTATTGGAGTAGTGGAGTTTTACCGCGTTATTGTACTTGATGTTTGCAGAGTATAATAATACCAGTACCAGTTGAAACCTCATCTGTTGGCTCCGTGTTCGTATTTTATCATCGCCGCCAGGGAAGTCTTTCTGTTACTGTTGCCATTTTGGTATTTGAACCATCACACCTGTACTATATCAATTACGGTATTATTATGTTGCGTGTGACATCTGGGGGCTCGTCGGGGAACAGTGAAGACATATAGAAGACAACATGGCCAGCGAGATAAAAGATATGTCGAAACAAGAGTTGATGGAATGGGCGGATGAACTGGGAATGACTGGAGAAGACAAAAGGAAATTTATTTTGGAGCAACTGAGTTCTCAGCGGGCTGACAGACAAGCGGCGAGGGAAGAGAGAAAGGCAAAAATGGAAGCAGAACAGCGAGAAAAGGAAAGGGAAGCAGAGGTGAGGAAAATGGAGATTGAGGAAAGAAAGGAAAAGTTACGACTGGAAGCGGAAGCAGAACAGCGAGAAAAGGAAAGGGAAGCAGAGGTGAGGAAAATGGAGATTGAGGAAAGAAAGGAAAAGTTACGGCTTGAAGCGGAAGCAGGCGAAAGAGAATTTGAGTTGAAGAAATTAGAGCTGCAAGCAGCAATGCCGGGGTTCCAAAAGGCTGATTTTGGCGGTCAACGAAATGTGGTCAGTGATGCACAGTCACCAAAGTTGCCTGCACTTGTTGATGGTAAGGACGAACTTGATAGTTATTTATTGTGGTTTGAGAGGTTTGCAACGAATGCGAGTTGGCATAGAGATGGATGGGCCACAAAATTGAGTGCGCTGTTGACTGGTAGAGCACTGGAAGTATATTCCAGAATGTCCGACACTGATGCAGTTGACTATGATCGCGTGAAGGTGGCGCTGTTGACAAGATACGATTTCACAGAGGATGGGTACAGGAAGCGATTAAGAATTATTTTGCTAAATGGGTTGAGTTGTCAGGCACTGCAGCAACATATGATGGTGTTACCGACTTGATGGTGAAGGAGCAGTTTATTGGTGCCTGTACAAGAGATCTTGCAGTTTATCTTAAAGAAAGAGCACCCACAGATTTAGATGAGTTGGCAGTAATAGCAAAGCAGTACCTAGTGGCACATGATCAACAGTTATCCACGAAGGACCAGGTGAGGCGTAATGATAATAAGACTGCCATTAGAAATACTGATGTGGGACAGGGTAGTAGTATCCGGTGTTTTGTATGTCAGGGTGTTGGTCATCGAGCAGCACAATGTCCATTCCGTGTTACTGATGTCGACCATGACAAAGGTGAACAGTGTCTTCAGTGTGGTGCCATAGGACATGTGGCTAAGTTCTGCCGTAGTGGACAACACAGGGGTCAAGAAAGAAAGAGTGTCAAACCCAGCACTACTAATGGTGCAGCTGCAGTGGTTAAAGAGGAGTCTAATATCAGTGCTAGCCATGCTGTTCAAATTAACAGTGATGTGCCTAAAATGACTGAGAAGGACCATTTGTTGTTGGCATCGGGGGAGCAGTTAAAGGTTATGAATGGTGCATGTATGGAACGGAATGGTGTTGTGGAGAACAGGACTTTGCCTGTGGGTCAAGGGAAGGTTGGTGACACAGCTGTGACCATGTTGAGAGACACTGGGTGTAATGGCATTATAGTCAAGAAGAGCTTAGTACCAGATGACCAGTATACAAAAAAAGATGGGTCATATATTGATGGTTGATCGTACTGTAAGAAGGGTTCCAGTCGCCATGGTGGAAATTGATACGCCATATTTGAGAGGCACGGTTGAAGCATTATGTGTGCAGGACCCAATCTATGATTTAATTGTTGGGAATGTGCCCGGAGCAAGACCACCAGATGACCCGGATCCAGTGTGGAATGTGAGTGGAGCAGTAACAACCAGAGCGCAAGCGAAGAAATCTGGTAAGGTGAAGCCGCTCAAAGTGTGTGATGTAAAGACTGGAGCACATGTAACAAAAGACAAATTAATCGAGATGCAGCAAGCAGACACATCGTTGAAGAAGTATTATAATAAGAGAGAACCGGAAGTGAGAGGGCACCATACAACCGACTTCCAGGTATATGGAGGCTTGCTATATTGTGTGTATCGGGATCGTTCAGTTCCAGGAGGCAAGACGGTACGTCGAGTGGTTGTGCCGAAACTGTTGAGGACTCGTGTTATGGAGATTGCCCATGATTCAATATTTGGTGGACACATGGGGATAAAGAAGACAGAAGACCGGATTGTGACTAGCTTTTATTGGCCTGGGTTACATCAAGATGTTACCAGTTTTTGTAGGTCGTGTGATGTGTGCCAGAAGACTGTTTCTAAGGGATCAGTTGTGAAGGCCCCATTAGGTAAGATGCCTTTAATTGATATGCCATTCAAGCGTGTGGCTATAGATTTGGTTGGACCAATTACGCCAGCCAGTGATGGGGGTCATCGATACATCTTAACTATGGTGGACTATGCTACACGGTATCCAGAGGCGGTTCCACTTAAAAATATAGATACGGAGACTGTAGCCGAGGCGTTGATTGACTTTTATAGCCGATTGGGGGTTCCAGAAGAAGTACTAAGTGACATGGGGACTCAGTTTGTGTCAGAATGCATGCAAGAAGTATCAAGACTGCTCAGCATTAAGAGACTGACGTCTACGCCCTATCACCCCATTTGTAGTGGATTGGTGGAAAAGTTTAATGGTACTTTGAAGAAGATGTTAAAGCGGTTGTGTCATGAACAACCAAGGCAATGGCATCGGTATATTAGTGCTTTAATCTTCGCATATAGAGAGGTACCACAGGAGTCAACTGGTTTTTCCCCATTTGAGCTGTTATATGGTCGAACGGTTAGAGGCCCAATGAAGATCCTTAAAGAGTTATGGACCAAAGAAATCGATACTCCTGAGATAGTTAATAGTTACCAGTATGTGTTTGAGTTGAGAGATCGGTTAGAACAGACTTTAGAGATTGCTCGAGAGGAATTACAGAAGGCACAGAACCGATACAAGTGTTACTATGATCGTAAAACGAAGAAACGAGTGCTTAAGGAAGGAGATAAGGTGTTAATTTTGCTGCCGACTGACAACAACAAGCTGTTGATGCAGTGGAAGGGTCCTTATGTGGTGGAGCAGGTAATAGGCGAAAGCGATTATCGAGTGAGGGTAGGTGACAAAGTGAAGACGTATCATGTAAATATGTTAAACTTGTATGCTGAGCGGGCGACGTCACCTACCTGACCTTTTGAACAGTATAGTAGAATGTTATTCGTTTATGACTGTATTTCATATTTTATTATATTCTACTGTATGTGATTTTCGAATTTATGTACTCAGAGCTTTATTCAGTTCGATTTCATATGTTGTATTGTTGTTTTATTTTAAATTGTTATCGTATTCGTATTATTGACGTCGGTGCTAGTCATGTAATATTATATGTTATAATATTCTTGAGAGGGGAGGCAAGTTGCATACGACTTATTTACCACTTCCGTCTCACTGAGAATGTTCTAGAACCGTACTGTGTCTGGGTGAAATATTCTAGATTTTTTTTTAGAAACTGGTTGAATAGGTAATAGAACACTGTAGGAGGCAATAGAAGGTAATGGAACATTCTAGAAATTTATAGTAAATTCCAGACTCATTATTTATGCTGATGTAATGGTCTATTTATAGACAGTGTGGGTATATATAGGGGAGTTGTTCAGCACTGAGTTCAGATCGGAGATCTCGTTGAATTGTATTGGAGTTTAAGTATCTAGTTATTGGAGTAGTGGAGTTTTACCGCGTTATTGTACTTGATGTTTGCAGAGTATAATATTACCAGTACCAGTTGAAACCTCATCTGTTGGCTCCGTGTTCGTATTTTATCATCGCCGCCAGGGAAGTCTTTCTGTTACTGTTGCCATTTTGGTATTTGAACCATCACACCTGTACTATATCAATTACGGTATTATTACGTTGCGTGTGACAGCAATTACTAGTAATCAACCGATAGATAGATTTACTGAAATGCTGATTGTTTTCGAGTTACGGACATCGAGTTATAAAAACATATTTTAGAAAAAAAAAATTGTAACTCGATGTTCAATTAACAGTTAACAGAACTTCGAGTTACGGACATCATATATTTTTGTTTTTGTTGAATGTCCGTATAGTATAGTAGTAACCAGGACTTTAATTAACAGTTAACCGAACTTCGAGTTACAGGCAACATATATTTTTGTTTGGTTTATCGTTTTATGTTTTCTGTAACTCGCAGTTCGGTTAAGTTTTGATTAAAATTTGAGTTACTAAATTTGATCATAGTAAACAAAACTTCATTACATAGCATCAACCAATCAAGGAAATTCCCGCCTAGGATTCTGTATCATGCCGAGGTTATGAATAGGACGCGCAATCATTTTAACGCCGGTCTTTACCGCGTTACTGTGCTATAATGTTAAAATATGATTAAGCTGACTGAACCTAGTACGGTTAAATTTAGGAGTTCTGTTTGGGAATAACAAATATATGAGGAGTGTTGGTCTATAAGGACGTTGGTGGCGTTTTATAACACAGTCACTTTGAGTGGCGCTCTATTCGAGCAAGTACACAGAGTCGTATATATTGCGTGAGGATATTACTCTCCAATATGTCACATGCACATGTATGAGTTGTTGTGAATGTCTCACCCCATAAAAAAGTGTCAACTATACGGATTTTAATTTAAATTATTAAAGAACAGGCTGACAGTAACAAGTTTCAATTTCAAAATCTAGGTCGAATTTTAGTGGCCACGCGTATTGGCGGGCGAAAAAAGTCAATAAAAAACGCTAGTTTTCTGCAAGATTAATTTTATAACAGATTAAAGTTTGTAAACGTGATATTTGTACAATCCATAGACCGTTTTTTTTTCAAAACAAAGCGAAATTGATAATTGTAATTCTTGCCATGTGTTAGAAAACTTTGCGCCTCTAAACACAAAAATGACCAATCTAGAAATCATGTTCACAATTAAAATAATAAGCTCATTTTACAAATACACATTCAACAGAAATTTAAGCGACTATGAACAACGCCGCCAACGCCGCAGACTATTTAGAAACGGTCCATTGTCCGATTCAAGTTGATGAGATATAAATGAACAAACCTATATCAAGGAGCTAGCTCCATGCCTATACGAACTGTCCCATTGCTTGGGCATAATTATTTTATTTTAGTACTGTTGATTCTTTTAAATGCCTGGGTATATTTTCCACTGTTTTATGTCACAGTTTTTGAAAAATAAATCTTCGGCAACAGTCTTTTGCGTCCGAATAAATGCAATTTACAAATTGGAGGGAAAGCTGTCGGATATCGGAAATAGCTGTACGTAATATATCGTAGATTCATGTTATATTGGATACATTCTTAAGCGGGGGGAGTCGTCACCTGCGCACGCGTCAGATTGCCATAGCGTGTCACTGTTTACAAACAAGCGTCTATCCATGAGCCTTTGCGTTTTTAGCGTGTTGTTATCGTTGCTAAGGACTCAATTCCCGCGCGTGTGCAGGCGACGACCCTCTCGCTTTAACAACTGAAGCAAGTACGCTTTTCTAAGGCCAAACAAAAAAATGTTTTGTTGCCCTCAGCGACCGACTGAAAAATATTAAATATCGGGTCGCGGTTTTTTTTTAATAGGTCCAAATATTAAAAACTCACCATTTTAAGCAGTAAAAAAAGTGTTTCCTCTAAAAATTAACGATCCCGGACCGTTGTAATATCAATGCACAAGGATAAGTAGCGACTTTGAATCTCGGGTTGATCTGTATTTTTCTGACATGTTCCGAATACTATGAAGTCCACATACCTCGGCTATTTACAATACCCTTAGTTTTCATGAGTTTTAAAAAAAAATCCGACCGACCGACCCAATTTTCCGACTTGAGGGCAACATAGGTTTTTTTTGCCTAAAAGTGAGAAGACAACGCCAGTGTGCGTTAACACGACCGGAGTAAAAAGCATCGTACAATTACCACGTCAGAATACACAGTTTACTCATCAGATTTTGTTTGAATAGATAACTCGAATACTATTACGCTTTTACAGTCATATTGTTTAATTTGTCGTTATTTAATTGATTTTACACTAACTCGGCATTGCATGGTATTGGAGACACGTGTTTTATGATTTAAAAAACAAAACAAAACAGATTTCCGTCTCTATCGAAATTATGTTTTTCATATTACTCAGCTAGCCAGTATTTCAAATGTCAACATGACACATTTTGTCTGTGCATCTATCAAGGAGATATCGATCTAGGTTCTTCTACTATTTATACGAACTTCACATCATATTAATGTAATATTAAATATCCGGGCATGCGCAGTATACATCGGCGGGAACAGGTGAATTTTGTAAAAGCTAACATCGGGAAAGGAGGGCTGTCGACAGCGAATTGGATAGGTATGCAATAACTTTACTGTTATTTTAGTATTTTTATGAGAAGTGCAAGTAGTGGTGTCCGGTTCATGTCCGATGTCATGTGATAAGACGGGTGATTTTGGTACTACAATATATGGGTTTGTGCGAAACGCGGCCAGTGGGAAGCAACAAGCGCCGCGGTGACAATCATATCCGTATTTGAGCACGTACACATTCGGCACTATTTGTTCGACGGTTTACTGTAACAGAATGCGTCCTAGTAAACTGTTAAAGTCTACACGATTAAATACGATTAAACTATGGGAAAACGATAATTGTAATGTGTTAGAAAACTTTGCGCCTCTAAACACAAAAATGGCCAATCTAGAAATCATGTTCACAATTAAAATAATAAGATCATTCTACAAATACACATTCAACAGAAATTTAAGCGACTATGAACAACGCCGCCAACGCCGCCGACTATTTAGAAACGGTCCATTGTACGATTCAAGTTGATGAGATATAAATGAACAAACCTATACCAAGGAGCTAGCTCCATGCCTATACGAACTGTCCCATTGCTTGGGCATAATTATTTTATTTTAGTACTGTTGATTCTTTTAAATGCCTGGGTATATTTTCCACTGTTTTATGTCACAGTTTTTGAAAAATAAATCTTCGGCAACAGTCTTTTGCGTCCGAATAAATGCAATTTACAAATTGGAGGGAAAGCTGTCGGATATCGGAAATAGCTGTACGTAATATATCGTAGATTCATGTTATATTGGATACATTCTTAAGCGGGGGGAGTCGTCAACTGCGCACGCGTCAGATTGCCATAGCGTGTCACTGTTTACAAACAAGCGTCTATCCATGAGCCTTTGCGTTTTTAGCGTGTTGTTATCGTTGCTAAGGACTCAATTCCCGCGCGTGTGCAGGCGACGACCCTCTCGCTTTAACAACTGAAGCAAGTACGCTTTTCTAAGGCCAAACAAAAAAATGTTTTGTTGCCCTCAGCGACCGACTGAAAAATATTAAATATCGGGTCGCGGTTTTTTTTTAATAGGTCCAAATATTAAAAACTCACCATTTTAAGCAGTAAAAAAAGTGTTTCCTCTAAAAATTAACGATCCCGGACCGTTGTAATATCAATGCACAAGGATAAGTAGCGACTTTGAATCTCGGGTTGATCTGTATTTTTCTGACATGTTCCGAATACTATGAAGTCCACATACCTCGGCTATTTACAATACCCTTAGTTTTCATGAGTTTTTAAAAAAAATCCGACCGACCGACCCAATTTTCCGACTTGAGGGCAACATAGGCTTTTTTTGCCTAAAAGTGAGAAGACAACGCCAGTGTGCGTTAACACGACCGGAGTAAAAAGCATCGTACAATTATCACGTCAGAATACACAGTTTACTCATCAGATTTTGTTTGAATAGATAACTCGAATACTATTACGCTTTTACAGTCATATTGTTTAATTTGTCGTTATTTAATTGATTTTACACTAACTCGGCATTGCATGGTATTGGAGACACGTGTTTTATGATTTAAAAAACAAAACAAAACAGATTTGCGTCTCTATCGAAATTATATTTTTCATATTACTCAGCTAGCCAGTATTTCAAATGTCAACGTGACACATTTTGTCTGTGCATCTATCAAGGAGATATCGATCTAGGTTCTTCTACTATTTATACGAACTTCACATCATATTAATTGTAATATTAAATATCCGGGCATGCGCAGTATACATCGGCGGGAACAGGTGAATTTTGTAAAAGCTAACATCGGGAAAGGAGGGCTGTCGACAGCGAATTGGATAGGTATGCAATAACTTTACTGTTATTTTAGTATTTTTATGAGAAGTGCAAGTAGTGGTGTCCGGTTCATGTCCGATGTCATGTGATAAGACGGGTGATTTTGGTACTACAATATATGGGTTTGTGCGAAACGCGGCCAGTGGGAAGCAACAAGCGCCGCGGTGACAATCATATCCGTTTTTGAGCACGTACACATTCGGCACTATTTGTTCGACGGTTTACTGTAACAGAATGCGTCCTAGTAAACTGTTAAAGTCTACACGATTAAATACGATTAAACGATGGGAAAACGATAATTGTAATGTGTTAGAAAACTTTGCGCCTCTAAACACAAAAATGGCCAATCTAGAAATCATGTTCACAATTTAAATAATAAAATCATTCTACAAATACACATTCAACAGAAATTTAAGCGACTATGAACAACGCCGCCAACGCCGCCGACTATTTAGAAACGGTCCATTGTACGATTCAAGTTGATGAGATATAAATGAACAAACCTATACCAAGGAGCTAGCTCCATGCCTATACGAACTGTCCCATTGCTTGGGCATAATTATTTTATTTTAGTACTGTTGATTCTTTTAAATGCCTGGGTATATTTTCCACTGTTTTATGTCACAGTTTTTGAAAAATAAATCTTCGGCAACAGTCTTTTGCGTCCGAATAAATGCAATTTACAAATTGGAGGGAAAGCTGTCGGATATCGGAAATAGCTGTACGTAATATATCGTAGATTCATGTTATATTGGATACATTCTTAAGCGGGGGGAGTCGTCAACTGCGCACGCGTCAGATTGCCATAGCGTGTCACTGTTTACAAACAAGCGTCTATCCATGAGCCTTTGCGTTTTTAGCGTGTTGTTATCGTTGCTAAGGACTCAATTCCCGCGCGTGTGCAGGCGACGACCCTCTCGCTTTAACAACTGAAGCAAGTACGCTTTTCTAAGGCCAAACAAAAAAATGTTTTGTTGCCCTCAGCGACTGACTGAAAAATATTAAATATCGGGTCGCGGTTTTTTTTTTTAATAGGTCCAAATATTAAAAACTCACCATTTTAAGCAGTAAAAAAAGTGTTTCCTCTAAAAATTAACGATCCCGGACCGTTGTAATATCAATGCACAAGGATAAGTAGCGACTTTGAATCTCGGGTTGATCTGTATTTTTCTGACATGTTCCGAATACTATGAAGTCCACATACCTCGGCTATTTACAATACCCTTAGTTTTCATGAGTTTAAAAAAAAATCCGACCGACCGACCCAATTTTCCGACTTGAGGGCAACATAGGCTTTTTTTGCCTAAAAGTGAGAAGACAACGCCAGTGTGCGTTAACACGACCGGAGTAAAAAGCATCGTACAATTACCACGTCAGAATACACAGTTTACTCATCAGATTTTGTTTGAATAGATAACTCGAATACTATTACGCTTTTACAGTCATATTGTTTAATTTGTCGTTATTTAATTGATTTTACACTAACTCGGCATTGCATGGTATTGGAGACACGTGTTTTATGATTTAAAAAACAAAACAAAACAGATTTGCGTCTCTATCGAAATTATGTTTTTCATATTACTCAGCTAGCCAGTATTTCAAATGTCAACATGACACATTTTGTCTGTGCATCTATCAAGGAGATATCGATCTAGGTTCTTCTACTATTTATACGAACTTCACATCATATTAATGTAATATTAAATATCCGGGCATGCGCAGTATACATCGGCGGGAACAGGTGAATTTTGTAAAAGCTAACATCGGGAAAGGAGGGCTGTCGACAGCGAATTGGATAGGTATGCGATAACTTTACTGTTATTTTAGTATTTTTATGAGAAGTGCAAGTAGTGGTGTCCGGTTCATGTCCGATGTCATGTGATAAGACGGGTGATTTTGGTACTACAATATATGGGTTTGTGCGAAACGCGGCCAGTGGGAAGCAACAAGCGCCGCGGTGACAATCATATCCGTTTTAGAGCACGTACACATTCGGCACTATTTATTCGACGGTTTACTGTAACAGAATGCGTCCTAGTAAACTGTTAAAGTCTACACGATTAAATACGATTAAACTATGCGAAAACGATAATTGTAATGTGTTAGAAAACTTTGCGCCTCTAAACAAAAAAAATGACCAATCTAGAAATCATGTTCACAATTAAAATAATAAGATCATTCTACAAATACACATTCAACAGAAATTTAAGCGACTATGAACAACGCCGCCAACGCCGCCGACTATTTAGAAACGGTCCATTGTCCGATTCAAGTTGATGAGATATAAATGAACAAACCTATACCAAGGAGCTAGCTCCACGCCTATACGAACTGTCCCATTGCTTGGGCATAATTATTGTATTTTAGTACTGTTGATTCTTTTAAATGCCTGGGTATATTTTCCACTGTTTTATGTCACAGTTTTTGAAAAATAAATCTTCGGCAACAGTCTTTTGCGTCCGAATAAATGCAATTTACAAATTGGAGGGAAAGCTGTCGGATATCGGAAATAGCTGTACGTAATATATCGTAGATTCATGTTACATTGGATACATTCTTAAGCGGGGGGAGTCGTCAACTGCGCACGCGTCAGATTGCCATAGCGTGTCACTGTTTACAAACAAGCGTCTATCCATGAGCCTTTGCGTTTTTAGCGTGTTGTTATCGTTGCTAAGGACTCAATTCCCGCGCGTGTGCAGGCGATGACCCTCTCACTTTAACAACTGAAGCAAGTACGCTTTTCTAAGGTCAAACAAAAACATATTTTGTTGCCCTCAGCGACCGACTGAAAAATATTAAATATCGGGTCGCGGTTTTTTGTAATAGTTCCAAATATTAAAAACTCACCATTTTAAGCAGTAAAAAAAGTGTTTCCTCTAAAAATTAACGATCCCGGACCGTTGTAATATCAATGCACAAGGATAAGTAGCGACTTTGAATCTCGGGTTGATCTGTATTTTTCTGACATGTTCCGAATACTATGAAGTCCACATACCTCGGCTATTTACAATACCCTTAGCTTTCATGAGTTTTAAAAAAAAATCCGACCGACCGACCCAATTTTCCGACTTGAGGGCAACATAGTTTTTTTTTTGCCTAAAAGTGAGAAGACAACGCCAGTGTGCGTTAACACGACCGGAGTAAAAAGCATCGTACAATTACCACGTCAGAATACACAGTTTACTCATCAGATTTTGTTTGAATAGATAACTCGAATACTATTACGCTTTTACAGTCATATTGTTTAATTGGAGACACGTGTTTTATGATTTAAAAAACAAAACAAAACAGATTTGCGTCTCTAACGAAATTATGTTTTTCATATTACTCAGCGAGCCAGTATTTCAAATGTCAACATGACACATTTTGTCTGTGCATCTATCAAGGAGATATCGATCTAGGTTCTTCTACTATTTATACGAACTTCACATCATATTAATGTAATATTAAATATCCGGGCATGCGCAGTATACATCGGCGGGAACAGGTGAATTTTGTAAAAGCTAACATCGGAAAAGGAGGGCTGTCGACAGCGAATTGGATAGGTATGCAATAACTTTACTGTTATTTTAGTATTTTTATGAGAAGTGCAAGTAGTGGTGTCCGGTTAATGTCCGATGTCATGTGATAAGACGGGTGATTTTGGTACTACAATATATGGGTTTGTGCGAAACGCGGCCAGTGGGAAGCAACAAGCGCCGCGGTGACAATCATATCCGTATTTGAGCACGTACACATTCGGCACTATTTGTTCGACGGTTTACTGTAACAGAATGCGTCCTAGTAAACTGTTAAAGTCTACACGATTAAATACGATTAAACTATGCGAAAACGATAATTGTAATGTGTTAGGAAACTTTGCGCCTCTAAACACAAAAATGACCAATCTAGAAATCATGTTCACAATTAAAATAATAAGATCATTCTACAAATACACATTCAACAGAAATTTAAGCGACTATGAACAACGCCGCCAACGCCACAGACTATTTAGAAACGGTCCATTGTCCGATTCAAGTTGATGAGATATAAATGAACAAACCTATACCAAGGAGCTAGCTCCATGCCTATACGAACTGTCCCATTGCTTGGGCATAATTATTTTATTTTAGTACTGTTGATTCTTTTAAATGCCTGGGTATATTTTCCACTGTTTTATGTCACAGTTTTTGAAAAATAAATCTTCGGCAACAGTCATTTGCGTCCGAATAAATGCAGTTTACAAATTGGGGGGAAAGCTGTTGGGTATCGGAAATAGCTGTACGTAATCTATCGTAGATTCGTGTTGTATTGGATACAATCTTAAAGCGGGGGAGTCGTCAACTGCGCACGCGTCAGATTGCCATATCGTGTCACTGTTTACAAACAAGCGTCTATCCATGAGCCTTTGCGTTTTTAGCGTGTTGTTATTGTTGCTAAGGACTCAATTCCCGCGCGTGTGCAGGCGACGACCCGCTCACTTTAACAACTGAAGCAAGTACGCTTTCCTAAGGCCAAAAAAATTGTTTTGTTGCCCTCAGCGACCAACCGAAAAATATTAAATATCGGGTCGCGGTTTTTTTTCTTTAATAGGCCCAAATATTAAAAACATTTTAAGCAGTAAAAAAGTGTTTCCTCTAAAAATTAACGATCCCGGACCGTTGTAATATCCCCAGGGTCCCTGGGGAGATAAGTGGCGACTTGAATTTCGGGTTAATCTGTATTTCTCTGACATGTTCCGAATACTATGAAGTCCACATACCTCGGCTATTTACAATACCCTTAGTTTTCATGAGTTTTAAAAAAAATCCGACCGACCGACCCAATTTTCCGACTTGAGGGCAACATAGGTTTTTTTGCCTAAAAGTGAGAAGACAACGCCAGTGTGCGTTAACACGACCGGAGTAAAAAGCATCGTACAATTACCACGTCAGAATACACGGTTTACTCATCAGATTTTGTTTGAATAGATAACTCGAATACTATTACGCTTTTACAGTCATATTGTTTAATTTGTCGTTATTTAATTGATTTTACACCAACTCGGCATTGCATGGTATTGTAGACACGTGTTTTATGATTTAAAAAACTAAACAAAACAGATTTCCGTCTCTATCGAAATTATGTTTTTCATATTACTCAGCTAGCCAGTATTTCAAATGTCAACATGACACATTTTGTCTGTGCATCTATCAAGGAGATATCGATCTAGGTTCTTCTACTATTTATACGAACTTCACATCATATTAATGTAATATTAAATATCCGGGCATGCGCAGTATACATCGGCGGGAACAGGTGAATTTTGTAAAAGCTAACATCGGGAAAGGAGGGCTGTCGACAGCGAATTGGATAAGTATGCGATAACTTTACTGTTATTTTAGTATTTTTATGAGAAGTGCAAGTAGTGGTGTCCGGTTCATGTCCGATGTCATGTGATAAGACGGGTGATCTTGGTACTACAATATATGGGTTTGTGCGAAACGCGGCCAGTGGGAAGCAACAAGCGCCGCGGTGACAATCATATCCGTTTTTGAGCACGTACACATTCGGCACCATTTATTCGACGGTTTACTGTAACAGAATGCGTCCTAGTTAACTGTTAAAAGTCTGCACGATTAAATACGAACCGATGTTATCTTGGGAGTGGGAATAATTTATTCCCATCTCTAATCTCGATACCCACTGCCCATAAAAAAACAGTGTCGTTACCATCTCATCCGTAGTATCACTCGACAGCGTTCATTTTTAATCAAACGCACTGAGTCTAAACACGTTGCGTGATGAAATACTTGGCCATTTGATCGATGCGTACTTATTGATTCCATGTTTTTGTTATATCATTGTAGACAAGTGACCTGCCTATACCCCACTCATCAGTCATCGCTTCCCCGTAGAGTTGGAGTAAAAGAACTAATATACGAATATGAGAGAAACGTAAAGACAACATGCGCCCATCGCTACTGGAGTCTTTTTTTTCACGGTTTCACTGATGCCCGGCGTAATGAGTAAATTTTGACAGTTCTTACGATTGTTTTGATGACATAAGCAGACTATCAAGACAAGATGCAGAAGACCGTGCGACTAAATGAAACGCAGCTGTTGAGTCTAGCAGCCAAAGCACGCACTGATTACATCTTGGCTGGGTATCTCTACAAAAAAAGTGCGGATACTGGCAAATGGCAACAGCGTTACTTTGCCTTGTACCAGAATTTACTTTTTTACTATGAAAACGATACAAGTACCAAGCCATCAGGGGTTGCTATGTTGGAAGGTTGCTATTGTGATATACAAGTCACTGCCAAAAAGGAAAATGAGAAGCAGGTAGGTTACTATGACAACTGTTTCATTTTACTTTATATGTTTTTTTTTTCCAGTTTTAACATAATGTTTTGTGTGAAAGTCAAATTTTAAAATACTTATAGATATTAATTATAGTATCAAATTAACACAAAAAAAAACACATTTTTTCAAATATGGGAAAAGCTAACAATAAAAGTCATATATATTAATATAGTCAAATATGGGGGTTTTATTTTACCAATATGTTCATCCATTTAAATAATTTGAATGTAATTTAATACACGTTATGGCTTGTTGTGCAGACAGAATGAATAGCGACATGGGTCAATAATGCTACTACTATTAATACACACCAAACATATGTGCCAGTACAATATTTGCATATGACTGGCACACACTACATATACATATTGCCATATATTCACAATAACACAGGAAGCAATGAAATATTTTCATGCTTTCAATAGTTATTTGATTTCCTATTTCGTCAAACAGAGCCTGGTTATTAATTATATATAGAAAGTTGTAATTATTTAACAAAAATTAATTAAATAATTAATGGTGTTTCACCATTATGTAAATATTGATTGTGTTCATGTAATATGTGGTTTAGTAATATTTATATTTATGTCAAGGTGAAAATAAATTTTCATTTGTGCTTTTTTAAATGATGTCCTTGGCATGGAAATAAATGACATGTGCAATAGTGTTGAATATACCTCATACCAGGTAGTCTGATTTTACACGATTTCGCTGAACTACGAACCTTTGTGCAATTGTTGTAGGAAAAGCTGTATTTGACCTCAGTCAAACTGAATGATTTGATTAGATGCACAAAGATCCAGGCCAATCAATCAATTTCAAATTTAAACCAATAGGTTTCATCGTCATATATCATGTGATAGCTTAACTGACCAAAACATACGACTTCACGTTCCATTTACCAAGAAAACGCAACAGAGCATGCCACACTGTTTGATTTTGTCGACAATGGATACAGGTATATAGTGAGAATTCTACTGAGGTGTAATGGTGAGGCAACAGTTTAGTTAATGAACCTTGGCTGGCAAAGATGTCACCTTAGGCATTGACTTATAAATAGTGACCTAAGTGTTCACCTTAGGCAGTGATTTGACATATAAATAGTGACCTAAGAGGTCACAATTGCCAGTGAAATGATTTGAAAACATCGATTTATGAGGCCACCTATAAACTAATTAACAGTGATCTAAGTGGTCATCTTAGAAAGTGGCTGAACTAATTACTAGTGACCTCAGCTGGCAAGTGTTGACATTATGCAATGATTGGAGTAATTAATAGTTTACTAAGTGGTCAATTTAGATAAGTGGCTTGACTGATTAATAGTGACCTAAGTGGTCAATTTAGAAAATGGCTTGACTGATTAATAGTGACCTAAGTTTTATCCTGAAATTTTATGAGGTGTTAAATGTTTGGCAATTTCGCACTTTGTTTTTATTTTAATACAATATTAAATACAATACAGAGACAATATGTTGTATTTAAATTTACAATACTATATATTTCTATCACAGCTGGTGTAGTATAATTATTTTATTATGTGCATTGAATCTGTAATATACGAATATAGGTATGAGATGTATTATATGGCACAGACTCACTAAATAACTTAATTACTTTAATATTTTATCTTTTTTTTTATAAACACTATAATCTGTTTTAACACAAAAGTAAAAAAAATTCACCTTTTGGCTTCACAAAAATAATCCTGAATCATTTTTTTTAATATTTTTGAATTTCTTTCCATCAAGACCTGCTTGCAGCCAATAGGAAATTACATCCATTTTGTAGAAAAAAATAATGAAATTATAACAATATATAAAAATTAATAAAATGTGGCATAACAATTTTGGCAGGAAAAATTAAGGCATTAAGGGGTTAATAACCATAATAAAGAGTGTACCTGAAAAATGTATTTTCACTGTATTTTAATTTCTGTTGATCCATAGATTAAAAAAAAAAAAAAAAAAAAAATGTGGTTTATTAACTATGGCGAATAAAGTTAATCTATGCAGTAGGTATAAATGCCTTGCATGATATGTGCAGATGGTGACTGGATTACTTATCCATGGTATAAGCTAGGTCATGTATATTGTATTGGTATAGAGTTCACTGGGTCATGAGAGCAACAGTCAAATTGGTCTAAAAAAAAAAAAAAAACTACCAGTAATAGGTTAGCTATGGGTTAAGGTTGCGTAATTGTTTAATGACCTTGTTCACACTCCAACGTATTAACTTATATTTATGTTATTTCATGTATTTTTTTTCCCCACTATATCTGAGTATGATTTGTTAACACTAGGTTTATATTTGTGTTACTGTAAAATACCTTATTTTAGCTGGAATTAATTTTCGCTGAAAAGCCTTTTTGGGTGTTTTGTAAGGAATTTATTTTCATTGATTTCTGACGACTTGAATGTAAAATATGTGAAAAAATGTATATTTGCTGGTTTAATATCACTGAAAAAATCATTCCTTCAGTAAAAATAGCAAAAATTTATTTCAAGCAAAAATAAAGTATTTTACAGTATTTATGATGATATTTGATACATACTAAATGTTAATATTCATAGATTTGGCTAATTAATTCAAATTTGCAAGTTAATTGTTTCTTTCAATATGTTTAATGATTTAAAAATAAATTGTTGGTACAATTATATTGAAGGACAGTGGTTGTGGTGGGTGTTAACATTTTCATGAAAACAAACTAAACGCGACGTGGCATGATCAACCACTGTGTGACCACAATTTAAAAAGAAAAAAAATTATCAACACGTTCTACTGTTTACGTTTAACACCTCTGTTGACTTGATTGTCATCGAGAAATAGATCAACCATCTTTGTGACAATTTTTGATCTCAACTGTCATTCACAATGGTTAGTGAATTTGATATAAATTAGAAAAGGTAGACTTTTGGTAATTGCATCTAATATCTCTGCTGTATTTTCCGGGGCTTTTAGAAAGTGACAGTGAAAGTTTTGTGCCAAGCGGAAAGCAGGACATTACAGCAGTTATCATCAGATGCTCTAGCAAAAAGAATGGTTTAATTCAATTCACAGTAGATTGACTGCAAAGCTTACTTTCAATATAGCATTAAAATTAATGTTACATTAACAACTAATCATGTATCAGATAAGTATTCCTTATAACGATGTCAAATTATTTAATAATGATTGTATGCAAGTCTTATTAAATATGCAAATTATATGCAAATTATATGCAGGTAGTATTGAAGTATGTCAGTGTCAGTAAAAATGATATTCTTTAATTTTACATATGCTTCATGTTACATTACAAGACTTCCTCCTTAATAAATAAAAAAATTAGGAAATGGACAGACAATATCAAATAAAAAGCAATTTACATATTTGACCGTGTTTACTATAGCAAATTAATATCTCAAAATGTTGCTTAGTAATAATTGTTAAAGATATAGCTTACAGTAAAATGTTTTTGCCGAAATTAATTTTTGCTGAAAACATATTTCGTGTATTTTGTATGGAATTTATTTTCATAGGTTTTTGATGAGCTGAATGTAAAATATAGGTAAAAAAGTATATTCACTAGATTTTATTTTCCCTTCAGCGAAAATAAATTCCAAGTGAAAATACTGTAAAAGTATCTTACAGTAATGTATGTGTAGATGTAAAAAAAAAGATTTACCTTAAAAAAACACTTTTTACAGATTTTACGCTGTCATTTGCCACACGTAAGATGATATTAAGTGCATGAGAGAAACATGTACTGATTTACCAAAAATACTTAGGCAATAACAGATGCTAATATGAGAGTGCATAAAATTCGATGGAGTATTGATCATCTCTCGACTAAAGTACTGTTTTCCTGCAAATACTACTGCAATCTTTGCGCAATATCACAGAAATTGGCAAGACAGAATTTGATGTTTTTTTTCATCAAACATTTATATGTGATAACTGATTGAGTAGAAAACTGTTGAATATTATTTACTAGTGTGCTCATTAATTATGTAACAGGCTTCAGTTAAAATGCAGCAGTTGAATTTATGATTTCAAAAATGTCATAAAAAGATGTTTTTTTTTTTTAACATGAAGCGGTTTTAAAATCTCAGTTTGATGCATGTATTTCGTAATTGTCCTGATGAAGGTTTTCTATTGGTTCTGCTTATCAAGAGATTCTACTCATGATGTTGAAATTTTAAACCTGCGAATGAAACAAAAAGAGTGTGTGTTCACTACCTTGTAAATACAGGTACTTTGTATGTAGTAGATCACCCTGAGTATGCTTTGCTAAATATAAATACACTCAAACACACTAGCATCAAGCATTGTCATTGCTATTTTCTTCACTGAAGTCATCTAAGGCAATGTTTATTCGTGTAAATACTGTAGAATCCTTTATTTTAGCTGTAATAAATTTTCGCTGAAAAGACTTTTCGGGTGTTTTGTATAGAATTTAAAATATAGGGAAAAAGGTATATTTACTGGATTTTATTTTCGCTGAACCAATCCTTCATCGAATATACAGTGAAAATTAATTCCAAGCAAAAATAAATTATTTTACAATATACAATTTATACAGTTTTATTTAAAATAAGTCTTATTCAAATCTAAACGAAGCAGATGCCTCTCTCTATTCTATGAATTGCTCGTGCATAAATTAGATTGTAATAGAACATCCTGTCATTTGAGTTTATAAATGTTTAACATGTACATGCCAGATCTGAGTTCAGTTTACGTATAACTATTAAATATTTGTGTGTTTTTAATTTCACAATTTCTACAAACAAGTGAAAATCATTAAATTAAAAACACACATTAAACATTTTCTGTTTTCTACTACATACATACATTAGCCAACACAGATTACACCTTAAAGATACAATGTATTTTTACAAGCATATACTGTCGTTCTTTAATAACAAAGTTATATTATATTTTGTGTTTGTGGTAAGAGGCTAAAAACGTACTGGGTAGGTAAATAGGTTATACCGGTAAGTACTAGGTTTTTTATTTTTATTTTTCCCAATGATAATTGGATAGAATTTAATTAATTTTGTGACTGAAACGTTTTCGAAAACGGATAGGTATGGTTACCAAAAAAATACTTAAGCAATAATCCAAATTTAATCGTGGAGACTGGTAGATTTGAAACCAATTATAATAATCATATTTGTGAAAAATATCAGTTGCAAACAACACCATACTCTCCATCACATTGGCCAGGCACATCAAATTTAATCATGGAGACTGGTAGATTTGAAACCAATCATAATAATCATACAACACCAATGCAAACAACACCATACTCTCCATCACATTGGCCAGGCACGTCAAATTTAATCATGGAGACTGGTAGATTTGAAACCAATCATAATAATCATACAACACCAATGCAAACAACACCATACTCTCCATCACATTGGCCAGGCACATCAAATTTAATCATGGAGACTGGTAGATTTGAAACCAATCATAATAATCATACAACACCAATGCAAACAACACCATACTCTCCATCACATTGGCCAGGCACATCAAATTTAATCATGGAGACTAGTAGATTTGAAACCAATCATAATAATCATACAACACCAATGCAAACAACACCATACTCTCCATCACATTGGCCAGGCACGTCATATTTAATCATGGAGACTGGTAGATTTGAAACCAATCATAATAATCATACAACACCAATGCAAACAACACCATACTCTCCATCACATTGGCCAGGCACGTCAAATTTAATCATGGAGACTGGTAGATTTGAAACCAATCATAATAATCATACAACACCAATGCAAATAACACCATACTCTCCATCACATTGGCCAGGCACATCAAATTTAATCATGGAGACTGGTAGATTTGAAACCAATCATAATAATCATACAACACCAATGCAAACAACACCATACTCTCCATCACATTGGCCAGGCACATCAAATTTAATCATGGAGACTGGTAGATTTGAAACCAATCATAATAATCATACAACACCAATGCAAATAACACCATACTCTCCATCACATTGGCCAGGCACATCAAATTTAATCATGGAGACTGGTAGATTTGAAACCAATCATAATAATCATACAACACCAATGCAAACAACACCATACTCTCCATCACATTGGCCAGGCACATCAAATTAGTTTATAGCAGTAAATGGATGCAAAAGTCAGTCGAATATACTAGATTTACTCACTTTTTTCAGTAAAGTGATTTTCCTTTTTATTAAACTGTCTATATATCACAATGTAAATAATTTGAGTTCATTTTCCCCAGCATAAAACAGAATTAAAACCAATTTTCGAAAGCGACTAACTAAGAAAACCATATCCGATGAGAACGGTGCCTGGTGGTGCATTCTGCTTTATTTAACCATGGCTGGGTCTTGTTCAATCACAATAATTTATTTATAGCACTTTTTACATGATATAATACAAAGAGGATAGTTTATAATTTTGAATTGTTATTAATTACTCTATGATATTTCTCCTTTTTGTTTCTTAATATCTTTTAAATACATATTAAAACGTTTTGTAAATTCAATTTGAATTATACGCATAATTGATCTGTGTATGATGAAGGCTGGTTATTTATTAAAAATGGTTCATATGAAATATTAAAAATATGGCTGAAGGCAATATTGAACAGATGTTTAATTATGTACTTGTTTCATCTATATTTTTATTTTTTTATATTTCATTCTAACATTGTATAGTAGTGAAATTTTGCACCATTAATTTTTGACATGACTTCCTGGTCATTTAATCTGGTCTACTAATGAGCGTGGTGGCCCATTTTAAACATTTGCTATTGACAACGTCATCAATAGACCATTTTCCGTTCACTGTGAGAATTACGCGTTATGCCTGAAATCGAACGTAAAAACAGGACAAACTAAGGTCATAAGCGTTGTAGTGGCGTCAAACATCGCGTCGGATTCGACAAAGGCGAAAATATTTTGGGGTCATTCCCATGCTTACCGGGGTAATAATGTGATGATAGAGAATTTCGATTAAGTGAGAATATTCGGAAGCAATATTCCTCTGTCCAAGATCAGCCGGTCGATGTGAGCCACAAAATAAAGAAATTCGAGTTCATAATCAAATCGTTAGATTTTTTCGGCAGACGTTCATCGCACGTCTTTCATGCATCTCGCGAGACCTCGCAGTTGAAATGAAAATCACCTATTAACAGTGAGATGTTTTTCTTAAATCAATAATATAATAATTTCAGATCTCTTGACCACCCTCCAAATATTAGCTTTTGAATAGATTTGTTGCTTATTTTGCCTGCTGGCAAAATATTTTAAAAATAACAAAAAACTGTCAAAAAAAAAAAACAAGCTAAAAAAAATTAGCTTTATTAGCTTTTTACTACAGTAACCACATTGACAACCATACAGGCGTAACTAAACCATGGTTCCACACAACGTGTTAGTGAGTGAATGAATATCTCTTTGACAGTGAATCATTTAAATCATACTTTCACATATGAGTTTTTCCCTATTAGCGTTAAAACCCACATATTTGTGATTTAAACTCAGGGGAACTTCTAATCATTAACCTGGCAGCCACATCCGCTACACACTAACATTAATTGGTACATCAAACATTGCTCGCAATTCAACGTAATATTGCTGTAGTTGAATTAAATCCTATTGTCGGTGTGATTGACTATAAAAATAAAAATTTTGACATTATATTATAATTGTAAGCTTTGATTTATAACACCAATTTTTGTACAACAGATAGCAATCACTATTAGTGGCCTCAGAATCAGTCTAATTTTTTTTTTTTTTTTTTGAAACATCAATGTTAGCATGCGGAGATTAGATGAGCGATTGCCTACGAAAAAAAGCAGTCCCATGGAAGACAAGATTACAAAGATTAATTATGTAGCAACTGTTACCATAGAAACACGATTTGTCCATTTATAAGGTGCCGGAAATAAAAAAAAGATATTCACATCCTCTATCTTTCTTCTTAAAATTGTAAGAGGAGAATTTTTAAATCATCATCAATTTGTCTTCTTTATACAAAATGGTTTTGCGTTTCGGCCAAGGTCAGGATATCAGTTTTTTCATTGGTTCAGTGTAGTGACATAAATCATCGTCAGCCAATCAGAATCATTCTCTCTGATAATTTCCATGGTTGGAACTGCTTTTAATACCCTTTAAATTAATCATACATTCGTAAACCCTGCAGTCAAATCTAGGTTATCTATATTTATCACTAACTGATGTTACAATTTACAAATATCTAATGTATACATCATGCCATTTTATTATTCCACCAAGCTACAATGTATGTCATATCAGGTCAGTCAAGTGTCAGTGTCTTATGCTCCAAACAGTTAAACAATTCTCCGGAGAAATCACGTATTTATCTTAATAATGGCCACGATACAAAAACCTGGATTCCATGATAACAGCTTCTTTTCAGTCGATTTTTGGCTTTACGTGTTTGCATCAAATAAATTAAATATGACATAATTAGGTAAACGTCAATTTAAATAATTAAATTGTCTAGGAATATAGAATGATTTTAAAGCTCTGTGACAATAACTGGTAAGTTCCATTATACATAAGAAACTATTTTGATTTGTTTTAAAATTAATTGATCAAGTCATGTCTGAATAACTCCGTCAAGTATAATAAAAGTATACAGAAAGTACACAACACAAATTAAAGTAACACAAAGAGATTTTAACAAAGTTCATGTATCTGAAAACCTGCAATAGCTCTTAACAGCTGAATGAATATTTATGAAAAACATACATAAATAATGGTCTATATTACTTCTTAGTTGCATGCACTAAAGTATGCTTTACCTGACGTTATCTTCATTATTATAACAAAATCAAATATTATGATGATGTGAATCTGTATTCAATCTGATTCAAATAATATTTTAATATTATTCAATCATAGTTTTTTTTGCAGACAGAAAAAGAATAATTCAAAACATAAACCTAAGGTCTATTTTTTAAGGAACTATTGCATCATGGGTAGGTTTGAAGAGATTAACAAAATCATTCCCATGATATCAAAGATTATTGTGGAATGTATTTTTGATTTCTTGATGAATGAGTGTAATTATAAAAATGTTTCAATTTTTTGTACATTCATTTCATTTTGTATTCTTACCTTGGGTGCTCTTCAGGTGTTAGTTAATATGATAACAACGAATTAGAAATGTTAAACATCTCCTGTATACTGTAAAATACTTTTGTTTTACTATTTCCAATAAAGGGATGATTCAGTGAAAATAAAAAAAACAGTGAATATACTTTTTCTCCTATATGTCACTTTCAACTCATCAAAAATCAGTGAAAATAAACTTCATACAAAATACCCCAAAAGTCTTTTCAATGTATTTAATTCTATATAAAATAACGTATTTTACAGTATGCCATCAAATAATTTATACTAATTTATCCTTTGATTTAGTAAATTTACAAAAAAAAACTCAATTTACTAAATGTTGTAATGACAGAGAGAGCATAGCCTCTTATTAAAGTTTAGTACTCTGACACTCTGTGAGAAGAAAAAAGACACCATACAGGTTTATGGGAGACGGATTTATGGTTGGCTTTCCACTGCGTAAAGCTGTATGTATGTATCAAAAGAAATCAAAACATACAGGGCCCATAGAGTGTCATTATATAAAGCTTATGTCTGATCACGTCAACAGATATAAATTGTATAGCTACAAATGACAGATATTAACGTTATAGCTTTTAAAAACCAACGGCAAATCTTGATTTAGTGGGTTTATCCTTTAAGATTTCGTTTTTTTTAATTTTCTTCACACCTGCACATGCTGACAAATTGAGAAAATGTCTGAATAGTCAACTGGCCTAATTGAGTGATAGCTTATTGTGATCTTGTTCAACCTATAAATTTGAGTCAAAGATTTTCCCTAGAGATTTAGAGTTGAGCTGTAACAATTCATTTCTGTTTTCGCCTTGGATTCAACCTCAGGATTCAATTGGGTTCAATTGTCAAATATTGTCCATGTGCAGCTAATATAAACCCTTGTTATATTTCTCCTCTAAAATGTAATTGGTGCAATATCGTACATTGAATTTCCATCTGTGAATCTCGTTCAATTTTACAATTATTTGGCTTAACCTTTGAATTCTAAATGTTTCCTGTTTCTCTGCAATTTTGTTTACATATATTTCATAATTTTGTTGGCAACTTTTATTCAAATGAACTAAATTTCCCCATATTACCTACAGGAATTGATCAACATTTTTGAAGAAATATGAACAACATTTATGTGGGCTTATTTTCTGAAAGACAAGTTTACTAATTAATTAAATTAATTATTGTTCTTGTGCTAGTGAAACTTAAAATTTATAATAGAAGATTAAAAAAAATAGATGTACTGCTTTTTAAATTTTTAAAAAAAAATTGCTAGATATTTAGGACAAGCACTGACTGAATTAAAAAAATTCAAATTTGAATATTTATTTTGATCAACAGATTGTGTGAATATATTGGCTGCAAGAGTCCCAGCAATATATCATAGAAACTTGATATGTGTCTTCTGGCATAAGGATAGTATTAGAAATGGTTGCCATGGTAACATTCAACATTTTTACCCAGGATACATCTGCGCTGGCATTTTGCAGTATAGAGGTTATCTTTGAATGTGGAATAATTAGGTGTCCAATTACAAGCTCATTGCTATCAAATTTAAGAAATTAATCTTTAATTTTTAAATTAAAAAATATAATCAAAATTTTTGAAACTATGCATACCAGGCTTATTAAAATTATTGAAATGTGGAAGTATATACATTGTGATATTAGTGAAGGACTACTGTAAAATGATTAATTATTCACTGGGTCTTAATTTTACTTATTTCGTTGACTGGAAAATGCTCTAAAATAAAACCCAGTGAATATTTATGCATAGAACACACTATCTAAATGATAAAACCATGAATTTAAAACCCACTGAATACGCTTGAAATGATAAATCAGTGAAATTTATACCCAATGAAAATTATTCATTTTGCACTGTACTGACAGACACTAGACTTGATTGCAGATTTGTTATGAAATCACTTGTTATTCTTTCATTGATCTATGACATCACATGATTCAATAATTCATTAACTACATACTGAGCTATCCTTTCATTGATCTATGACATCATGTGATTTAACAATTCATTGACTACTCACTGAGTTATCTGTTCTGTCATTGATCTATGATATCATATGATTCAACAATTCATTGACTGCACACTGAGCTATCTGTTCTTTCATTGATCTATGACATCATATGATTGAACAATTCCTTGATTACACACTGGGCTATCTATTCTATCATTGATCTATGACATCATATGATTCAACAATTCCTTGCTACACACTGAGCTATCTATTCTATCATTGATCTATGACATCATATGATTCAACAATTCCTTGATTACACACTGAGCTATCTGTTCTTTCATTGATCTATGACATCATATGATTCAACAATTCATTGACTACATACTGATCTATCCTTTCATTGATCTATGACATCATATGATTCAACAATTTATTGACTACTCACTGAGTTATCTGTTCTTTCATTGATCTATGACATCATATGATTCAACAATTCCTTGATTACACACTGAGCTATCTATTCTATCATTGATCTATGACATCATATGATTCAACAATTCCTTGATTACACACTGAGCTATCTATTCTATCATTGATCTATGACATCATATGATTCAACGATTCCTTGATTACACACTGAGCTGTCTATTCTATCATTGATCTATGACATCATATGATTCAACAAGTCCTTGACTACACACTGAGCTATCTATTCTATCATTGATTTATGACATCATATGATTCAACAATTCCTTGATTACACACTGAGCTATCTGTTCTTTCATTGATCTATGACATCATATGATTGAACAATTCCTTGATTACACACTGAGCTATCTATTCTATCATTGATCTATAACATCATATGATTCAACAATTCCTTGCTACACACTGAGCTATCTATTCTATCATTGATCTATGACATCATATGATTCAACAATTCCTTGATTACACACTGAGCTGTCTATTCTATCATTGATCTATGACATATGATTCAACAATTTCTTTATTACGGACTGAGCTCTCTTTACTTTCATTGATCTATGACATCATACGATTCATCAAGTCCTTGACTACACACTGAGCTATCTATTCTTTCATTGATCTATGACATCATATGATTCAACAAGTCCTTGATTACACATTGAGCTATCGATTATATCATTGATCTATGGCATCATATGATTCAACAATTCCTTGTTTACACACTGAGCTATCTATTCTATCATTGATCTATGGCATCATATGATTCAACAATTCCTTGTTTACACACTGAGCTATCTATTCTATCATTGATCTATGACATCATATGATTCAACAAGTCCTTGATTACACACTGAGCTATCTATTCTATCATTGATCTATGGCATCATATGATTCAACAATTCCTTGATTACACACTGTGCTATCTATTCTATCATTGATCTATGACATCATATGATTCAACAAGTCCTTGATTACACATTGAGCTATCGATTATATCATTGATCTATGGCATCATATGATTCAACAATTCCTTGTTTACACACTGAGCTATCTATTCTATCATTGATCTATGGCATCATATGATTCAACAATTCCTTGTTTACACACTGAGCTATCTATTCTATCATTGATCTATGACATCATATGATTCAACAAGTCCTTGATTACACACTGAGCTATCTATTCTATCATTGATCTATGGCATCATATGATTCAACAATTCCTTGATTACACACTGTGCTATCTATTCTATCATTGATCTATGACATCATATGATTCAACAATTTCTTGACTGCACACTGAGCTATCTGTTCTTTCATTGATCTATGTCATCATATGATTCAACAATTCATTGACTGCACACTGAGCTATCTGTTCTTTCATTGATCTATGTCATCATATGATTCAAAAATTCATTGACTGCACACTGAGCTATCTGTTCTTTCATTGATCTATGTCATCATATGATTCAACAATTCCTTGACTACACACTGAGCTATCAGTTCTTTCATTGATCTATGACACCACATGATCCAACAATTCCTTAACTACTCACTGAGTTATCTGTTCTGTCATTGATCTATGTCATCATATGATTCAACAATTCATTGATTACACACTGAGCTATCAGTTCTTTCATTGATCTATGACACCACATGATTCAACAATTCCTTAACTACTCACTGAGTTAGCTGTTCTGTCATTGATCTATGACATCATATGATTCATTGACTGCATTTAATACTAGGCATTTGCTCAATTTTTATTTCGAAATTGTCATAACATTTTATTTTGATTTTTCATGGAAATTGAATTTTGTGCACTGTAAAAAAAAAAATTCTGATTAAAAACTAATGTATATGTATATGCTCTGGCTGTTTGTGCACAGATCTTATGTTGCAACCTAATATCTGACCAACTGCAAATCTCATTCGTCAGATTATCATTAGATATAGTTAATCAACCAATTAGATTCACTCTTTTACCTGACATGTATGACATAACTAGAAACATGAGTATTTTTATCTGGACTTCACATATCCTAAATGCTATCACTATATACGTTTGCATTTTCAATTTTAAAGTTCATCTTTTGGGCAGTTGTTGTTGATCGCATGTATTCAATATGGTCCTGTATTAACATAGACCATCAGTGTCATGGCTATCATTTAAAATCACTCTTAATCTTTTGGAGACACCAGGATATAATTAATTTTACGCTAGCTTGTGTGCTTGAGATTAGCCTTGCACTTGCATCGTTATAGGCAGTCAATTTGTCATATCAATGATGTTATTCTAATGGTCCCATTTCAATTACCAGCCACCTAGAATTATCTTCGAACTTGCAATGAAATGTCAAGGCTTCCTTTTGTCACAATTCAATGAAATGTTTTAGTGCGAAAAGCTATTCAATAAAAATTCAAAACTGACATGTATATTGTGTGTGTTATCTATTTTTCACTGTGAATTCCTATCAGCAATTGTACTCTTTTCCTTGACTTTAGAATCAATAAATGGATTTTAATGTGTATTAAAGCAAAATGTTTTTTTTTTTTCATTTCAATGCTTTCAATGAAATTTGAGAGGTCAAGTTTAGGTGCAGTTAATTGCTTGAATGCTTGAACAAAGTATAATTGTGCTATACATACGATGGTAACATACGATGGTAGATTGTAACCAAATCTGTATGTGTATATATATTATTTTCATCTTTTTATGTTTTTCTCCATATGATCAGTAAAACAAAATGCAAAAACTAACTTTTGATGACTATTCAACTTTAAGTGAATGAATTAATGATTTTTTTGTACACATATTCTTCTTTAAATGAATCAGTATATTGTAAAATACGTTTTTCTATATCAATCATGGTTCTAATATTATTGTAACTTTTCTCAAAAAGCAAGCAACTATGTAACAACTTTAAAACTATGCATTATAATATTGTTTTAGAAATAGTCTTTAAAAATAATACCTTATGTTGATTCATATAATGAAGGATACGTGTACAAAAAAATCGTTCATGAGGGGTTTGACTCAGATTTTTGAATTTCAATAAAATTTAACCGGCTACCTGCGGCCACTTTTGTGAAAAAAAAAATAAATAAAATAAAATCGTAAAATATTAGCATGCCCAAAATAATTTTATTCAAACTTGATATGAACATCACAATCTTTTTGTGTTATTTGATTTAAATTGTCTGACTGTTGCCCATGTTGTTTTTACGGATATAAATCTCCACTTCACTTGACACATTAATATAGGTCATTGCTTTCATCTGCAATTGCATGAAATTGTTTCCTTTCACACATAATTCACCCTTTTCTTTGGGATGTCTGGGATTTAGCTCAATAGAAATCACTTTGTCAAAGTACCAACAGGGACTGTGTCATTTTCACCGTGACTTATTTCTCAAGAGCCTTGCAATGAATGTCAATTAATTTCATGGGGATCTGTAAAAGTGAGCTTTTGAGCCTATGTGGCTCAGCAGTCAGTATATGTACTTGGTTGATTTGAGTAAGCGAAGGTGACTTTTATCCACTGTCATCTTTCAACCTATAAATAGTTGACCTGGATTGCTTTGATATGTTCCATGGTGATCTCCAATCTTTTCATCCTATTCCAATAAAAATAAACTTCGATGGATAATTTTGTCTTTGCGATTATTTTGACTGCTTTTTGAAATCCCCCAAATTAATATCGCCATTTCTAACAGCTTTTCTACTTTGTGAATATATATCAAAATAAGTATGTGATATTTTTTTTAATTTAAAAAAAAACGACTGGTCATTTCTTTGATATCTTGTGTGCATGAACCTCTATTAATGATACACGTGTTGGAGAGAGGGAGGGTCATGTGATCCCATGAACATGATAGATATGTTTAATCAATTGGATATGGGTAACATTGGTTAGGATAGGTGGCTGTGTCCATAGCAACCAGAACCATATGCCTAGCAACTGCACATAAAGGAGCATTTTTAAAAAACATTCATGCTTTGTCCTGTCTGAAAAATATTTGACTATCAGCAATTGTTAATAATGTATACCTTAGGATAGGTCTCTCTCGTAAGTAATTTCAGCTAACACTGATAACATTTGATTGCTCAACATCTGTTAAAAATCATTGAGCCTCAGGCTATTGGCATATTCTTTATTTCAAAATCATGAAAACCTAAAAAAGACTTATTTTTAGCTCGTTAACTAATGATCAGGATGACCATGAAACAGGAATTTGTGGTTTTGAGCCTCTCAGCATTTGTGTTGCCCGTATGTCTTTTGGTTTTAAAAGACATGCACAAACAATTATTGTGTGTATATACATGCAGGTAGAAGAATGTTATAAATGTGAGTTCAGTAGAAATGGTTATATAGTTGCATCAGGGCTTAATTTTAATTCCTGCTGTTAAATGAAAATAATTATATGTTGTATGCAGCATTTAAGGTTAAAATTTAGTGGATGTCGTTGATTGCAATCTTCATGTAAACACTTTTTTTAAGAACAAACTAAAAATGGTGAAATTGACATTAACCTTGGCAATTACAAATGTATGTATCGAGCGTTTATTCAGGTACATAGCTTTGCGGTAATTAACGACTACTATATTTACCCCTGACTATTATTAGTATATGCTCTTACATAATGAATGCAGGTACGTATATTGTCATGTTAATGATAATGTTGGTTTATATAAGTTTCTATTGGGGATGCGCTTCTAATAGAACAAATACTGTATCCTGGTATACGACACATTTGGGTTCTATATCAAACAAGATGTGATACAGGTACCGTGTCCAATGCATATGGGAGCCTTATCAAAAAACGACACCTTGCGATACAGGCACTGCATACAATACATATTGGATCATGCATATTTGACCATATAAAAAAAATGACACGATACACATACTGCATATATTGTAGATGGGAGCCATATCAAAAAAGACATGATGTGATACAGGCATTGTATATGATGCATGTGGGACCATGTGAAACACAACATGACACACAGTACTTGTACTGTATACAACATACATGGAATCCATATGAAACATGGCATATGTATATCAATCATAGCACCATACAAGTATTGTACACAATGCATATGGGAGCCATAATTATTCAGGATATGTAATAAAACAGACTTAACTCCACAAGGAGGGAGTATAATGCTGAAGAGGGATATATATATATATGTTGCTTCAAATGTTATAACTCACCACTAGGTGCAGTATAAGACAACAGAAGGTGCTGTTTATGATTCCTTAAATCTCACACCTCACCACTAGAGGGCAGTATAAGAGACTCATGAGGGGGCTATATATTTTATTCCTAACTTGATCATGCATACGTGTATGTCCAGCATGCTATACATCTTATCTTTTCCTCTGAGACTGATTGATTCCAAGTTGCTGCTGCATTCAAGTCATCAATTTTAAATTAGGATCTTTATATGCTTTCTTAGCAATAATCAGACTCCTCCTAAATCTTTCATGTGTCTGTACGTATACATATACTGTATTTTGTATAGGGTGTTAAATCATAGAGTGCATTGAAAATTTCTCACTCTCTCAGTCTCATATTTTTTACTTAAGAAACAATTAGATTGAAAGGATGAAGTTGAAAGAACAATAAAGTGATTTTGATATTATTTGAGCCAACTTGAAATAAATTTAGTGCAATAATAACACCCAGTAGAACTACCTCTCACATTGAATAAACTAGTCTAAGAGCAACTGTACATACAATTTTTGATAAATTGAAATTAAATTAATAAATATATCTGTCGTAAAAAGAAGTCATATCCAACCAAGATCGTCGTCAGGAATTTATTAATTTAAAATTTCAATTTTAAATTCACAGACTGCATTCAGTTGCACGACACGTACAATTCTCATTCAGGTATATTTAATGTCTTTAATTATACTGATATATATGTACATCAACATGCAAATTGGGGATACGTCTGCATAAAAGCCACATCGTCTCAATTATTGATCATGTAGCTTCAAGGGTTTTATTTTTTATAAAGCGAACAATTGATCAAATGACATGTCTTCGACAATCAAAGACTGCAATGGAAAGTTGGATTTTAGGAATATTCTGATGGAGTTTTGTTGTAAAGTATATACACGTATTATAGTCTTATTACTAGACTTAATACCCTAAATAGAATAGCCACGTATGTGTGCATGACGTGGTTCAAAACGCAATATTTTCTGAATAAGTCTGCATAAATAGATTATAGCGTGTGTCAATGTAATATGCTATGTATATAATTAGCTCATTTTCATGCAAGCTGCAGTATTTAGTTCATGTGGAAATTACTTACGTCTGCGGTGTTATTATTGACGGAGCCTTTACGTTGTCTGGCTTTAATTATGTGAATATTCATAGCTGTGAATAAAAGCCATTGATCGTTATTACTCACATTCATATATATTCAGACAGCCAGCACGGGTAGAAATAGTAGTCAATAGTTGAATATATTGACTTGTATAACTACTTTCCCTAGAGCAGTCAATGGTTCAATATATTGATTTGAAAAACTACTTTCCCTACAGCAGTCAATAGTTGAATATATTGACTTGGAAAACTACTTTCCCTACAGCAGTCAATAGTTTAATATATTGACTTGTATAACTACTTTCCCTAGAGCAGTCAATGGTTCAATATATTGACTTGGAAAACTACTTTCCCTACAGCAGTCAATAGTTGAATATATTGACTTGTATAACTACTTTCCCTACAGCAGTCAATAGTTTAATATATTGACTTGGAAAACTACTTTGCCTACAGCAGTCAATGGTTTAATATATTGAATTGTATAACTACTTTCCCTAGAGCAGTCAATGGTTCAATATATTGACTTGGAAAACTACTTTCCCTACAGCAGTCAATAGTTGAATATATTGACTTGTATAACTACTTTCCCAAGAGCAGTCAATGGTTCAATATATTGACTTGGAAAACTACTTTCCCTACAGCAGTCAATGGTTTAATATATTGACTTGTATAACTACTTTCCCTAGAGCAGTCAATGGTTCAATATATTGACTTGGAAAACTACTTTCCCTACAGCAGTCAATAGTTGAATATATTGACTTGTATAACTACTTTCCCTACTGCACTGAATTGTTGAATATATTGACTTGGAAAACTACTTTCCCTACAGCAGTCAATTGTTGAATATATTGACTTGGAAAACTACTTTCACTACAGCAGTCAATGGTTTAATATATTGACTTGGACAACTACTTTCCCTACAGCAGTCAATTGTTGAATATATTGACTTGTATAACTACTTTCCCTACAGCAGTCAATGGTTCAATATATTGACTTGGAAAACTACTTTCCCTACAGCAGTCAATTGTTGAATATATTGACTTGGAAAACTACTTTCCCTACAGCAGTCACTGGTTTTATATATTGACTTGGAAAACTATTTTCTCTACAGCAGTCAATTGTTGAATATATTGACTTGGAAAACTACTTTCCCTATAGCTGTTAATAGTTCAATATATTGACTTGGAAAACTACTTTCCCTGCAGCAGTCAATTGTTGAATATATTGACTTGGACAACTACTTTCCCCACAGCAGTCAATGGTTCAATATATTGACTTGAACAACTACTTTCCCTACAGCAGTCAATAGTTTAATATATTGACTTGGAAAACTACTTTCCCTAGAGCAGTCAATGGTTTAATATATTGACTTGTATAACTACTTTCCCTAGAGCAGTCAATGGTTCAATATATTGACTTGGAAAACTACTTTCCCTACAGCAGTCAATTGTTGAATATATTGACTTGTATAACTACTTTCCCTAGAGCAGTCAATGGTTCAATATATTGACTTGGAAAACTACTTTCCCTACAGCAGTTAATTGTTGAATATATTGACTTGTATAACTACTTTCCCTAGAGCAGTCAATGGTTTAATATATTGACTTGTATAACTACTTTCCCTAGAGCAGTCAATGATTCAATATATTGACTTGGAAAACTACTTTCCCTACAGCAGTCAATTGTTGAATATATTGACTTGGACAACTACTTTCCCTACAGCAGTCAACGGTTTAATATATTGACTTGTATAACTACTTTCCCTAGAGCAGTCAATAGTTCAATATATTGACTTGGAAAACTACTTTCCCTCAAGCAGTCAATTGTTGAATATATTGACTTGGACAACTACTTTCCCCACAGCAGTCAATGGTTCAATATATTGACTTGAACAACTACTTTCCCTACAGCAGTCAATAGTTTAATATATTGACTTGGAAAACTACTTTCCCTACAGCAGTCAATTGTTGAATATATTGACTTGGAAAACTACTTTCCCTACAGCAGTCAATAGTTCAATATATTGACTTGGAAAACTACTTTCCCTACGGCAGTCAATTGTTTAATATATTGACTTGGAAAACTACTTTCCCTACAGCAGTCACTGGTTTTATATATTGACTTGGAAAACTACTTTCCCTACGGCAGTCAATTGTTTAATATATTGACTTGGAAAACTACTTTCCCTACAGCAGTCACTGGTTTTATATATTGACTTGGAAAACTACTTTCCCTACAGCAGTCAATTGTTGAATATATTGACTTGGAAAACTACTTTCCCTATAGCAGTCAATAGTTCAATATATTGACTTGGAAAACTACTTTCCCTGCAGCAGTCAATTGTTGAATATATTGACTTGGACAACTACTTTCCCCACAGCAGTCAATGGTTCAATATATTGACTTGAACAACTACTTTCCCTACTGCAGTCCATAGTTGGATATTTTGACTAGCACAACTCCTTTACCTTACAGCAGTCAATAGTTCAATATATTGACTTGCACAACTACTTTCCCTACAGCAGTCAATTGTTGAATATATTGACTTGGAAAACTACTTTCCCTACAGCAGTCAATAGTTCAATATATTGACTTGGACAACTACTTTCCCCACAGCAGACAATGGTTCAATATATTGACTTGTATAACTACTTTCCCTATAACAGTCAATGGTTGAATATATTGACTTGGAAAACTACTTTCCCTACAGCAGTCAATAGTTCAATATATTGACTTGGAAAACTACTTTCCCTACAGCAGTCAATGGTTTAATATATTGACTTGGAAAACTACTTTCCCTACAGCAGTCAATTGTTGAATATATTGACTTGGAAAACTACTTTCCCTACAGCAGTCAATTGTTGAATATATTGACTTGGAAAACTACTTTCCCTACAGCAGTCAATAGTTCAATATATTGACTTGGAAAACTACTTTCCCTACGGCAGTCAATTGTTGAATATATTGACTTGGAAAACTACTTTCCCTACAGCAGTCACTGGTTTTATATATTGACTTGGAAAACTACTTTCCCTATAGCAGTCAATAGTTCAATATATTGACTTGGAAAACTACTTTCCCTGCAGCAGTCAATTGTTGAATATATTGACTTGGACAACTACTTTCCCCACAGCAGTCAATGGTTCAATATATTGACTTGAACAACTACTTTCCCTACTGCAGTCCATAGTTGGATATTTTGACTAGCACAACTCCTTTACCTTACAACAGTCAATAGTTCAATATATTGACTTGCACAACTACTTTCCCTACAGCAGTCAATTGTTGAATATATTGACTTGGAAAACTACTTTCCCTACAGCAGTCAATAGTTCAATATATTGACTTGGACAACTACTTTCCCCACATCAGACAATGGTTCAATATATTGACTTGTATAACTACTTTCCCTATAACAGTCAATGGTTGAATATATTGACTTGGAAAACTACTTTCCCTACAGCAGTCAATGGTTTAATATATTGACTTGGAAAACTACTTTCCCTACAGCAGTCAATTGTTGAATATATTGACTTGGAAAACTACTTTCCCTACAGCAGTCAATAGTTCAATATATTGACTTGGAAAACTACTTTCCCTACAGCAGTCAATGGTTTAATATATTGACTTGGACAACTACTTTCCCTACAGCAGTCAATGGTTTAATATATTGACTTGGAAAACTACTTTCCCTACAGCAGTCAATTGTTGAATATATTGACTTGGAAAACTACTTTCCCTACAGCAGTCAATAGTTCAATATATTGACTTGGAAAACTACTTTCCCTACAGCAGTCAATGGTTTAATATATTGACTTGGACAACTACATTCCCTACACCTGTCAATAATTCAATAAATTGACTTCTATAACTATTTTCCCTATAGCAGTCAATAGTTGAATATATTGCACATTCTGAAGAGGTATAACATCTGAAAATGAATCAGGTATAAATGTTATTAAGTAGGTGGTCTAATTGTCACTTTAAGTTGCATTCAGTTTACAATAGATTTATTCGGTTTATTTGTAATCTGGCAGCAAATGCTCTCTATTAACTGCATAGTTTAATTGTCAAATCCAAGCTTTGTGGATATTCAGTCTGAATAATCGAATATGAAGGAACTATCGATGACCAGCTGCTCTCACATATTGCGTATAATATGTATACAGTCAGTTGATAAATATATAAGTGGGTAAACACATATTGCTGCAAGGATGTCGCAAATTTGTGTCAGATGCTGTCTATGGGATTTATATTTTAAATTCTCTATGTCTATCTATTCCCAGAAAGGCTTTGACAAATTTTGTTTAATTTTTCATAAGAAAAACTATAAACATTGATGTATTGTGCTTGTGATTCAAATGACTTTTTCCTAATCTTTAAAATCATAGTATGAATGAAAACATGTAATTTGTTTATATACTGTCCGAAAATTTAGGGCACTTTGGAGAGAATGGGCACTTAGACAAATGTGACCCCGAAAATAGAAATTTCCCAAAAGGGTGCTAAGTTGAACGTGCATGTGAATTGTTTGTTACTGTATCTTGCTATATTCATTGGAACTACTCACATTTTGTTCTTGTAAACCACAATTAAAATTCTGTTCAAAGAAACAAGGAAATTTTCAAATATGCATGTGCTCTAATGTTTTCAGTATGTACAATAAAAATCATTATTATTATTGTGTATATTATTATTGTACATTTTCTGGTGAAATAAAACAACAACAAATTAACATTTTTGGTTTTTGAGTCGAAAATGGAGATTATTTGTCATTTTCATCATATTCAATTGTCAAAAAAACAAAAATCGTGTCACAAGATCATTTTTCGAGAAACAATTAATTTCGTTATTTTTCCTAACTTGAAAAAATTATATACAAAATTGATAAGCATTATTGTATATTAGTAAATTGTAAATTTATTTCAAAAAAAAAATAATTGAGTGGGTTTTCAGTATGATAATAGCAGGGTTCTCCGAAGGCATTATAGAGTGGGGGTTCCCAACGGTTTAATTTTGGATAAACAATAGTTAATTTAACATAACAATGAATAAAATAGAAGTAATTTACATAATATAGGGTTATGCAAATTAGTCGATATTCTACGCTATTTTTTTCGGGGGGGGGGGGAATTCTGGTAATAGTTTTCCATTATATACAATGGAATATTCTCTCCCATAATGCATTGCACTCATGTTCATACGCACATGCTCAGTTTTGTAAAATTTGAATTTATCTCAGAAGGCTTAAAGATAAAGATAATATTGTAAGTAGGGCATTAAGTAGCACAAGTAGAACTACTTAATGATTCTGTACTTCCTGCTAATTGACTTTATATAAAGAATCAAATATTGACATACATGCAATGTACCTGGCATCAACAGTCTACTGACTACTAATATGAACTCGCAGAAAACCTGCATTCTATGTGAGAAATAATAATTGCTAAATTATTAGATGTGCTTTTCTAGAAGTACCTTTGATTAGGTTTTGATATAAATTATAATTGAATCATTTCTAATTTATATTAAAATTAAGCTATGATTAATTGGTATTTGTGAAGAATATGACAAATAAAGAGGAAATTGAGTCAGGAAATATAAGAATGTCATTTGTGATATTATATCCTTATAGTGTCTGTAGAAAAATGGTAATTTTCCACAGGACAGGACATAGAAGTGTGACAGGAGATAGAGGTGTGACATGTCATAGAGGTGTGACAGGACATGGAGGTGTGACATGTCATAGAGGTGTGACATGACATAGAGGTGTGACATGTCATAGAGGTGTGACATGCCATAGATGTGTCAGGAAATACAGGTGTGACATGACATAGAGGTGTGACATGTCATAGAGGTGTGACATGTCATTGAGGTGTGACATGTCATAGAGGTGTGACATGACATTGAGATGTGACATGTCATAGAGGTGTGACATGTCATAGAGGTGTGGCATGTCATAGAGGTGTAACATGTCATAGAGGTGTGACAGGACATAGAGGTGTGACATGTCATAGATGTGTCAGGAAATACAGGTGTGACATGACATAGAGGTGTGACATGACATTGAGGTGTGACATGACATTGAGGTGTGACTTGACATTGAGGTGTGACATGTCATTGAGGTGTGACTTGACATTGAGGTGTGACATGACATTGAGGTGTGACATGTCATAGAGGTGTGACATGACATAGAGGTGTGGCATGTCATAGAGGTGTGACATGACATTGTGGTGTGACATGTCATTGAGGTGTGACTTGACATTGAGATGTGACATGTCATTGAGATGTGACATGTCATAGAGGTGTGACATGACATTGAGGTGTGACATGTCATAGAGGTGTGACATGTCATAGAGGTGTGACATGTCATAGAGGTGTGACAGGACGTAAAAGCTTATATCATGTTTGCTGTCATGGCAACATTCTTGTTTCTAATAACATGGCAATATTAAATTTTGGAGTAATTTTTTATGCAATATTATTTATATTATGGTGAATTTAACAAATATTTGTATGTTATTGAATATTTGAATTTTTAAATCTGCATGTATGCTTGTCTATTGTGTCTGTTGTCAAGTGTCCATTGTCCTTGTCTATTGTGTCTGTTGTCAAGTGTCCATTGTCTTTGTCTATTGTGTCTGTTGTCAAGTGTCCATTGTCTAATTAGACATTGTTAAGTAGTTTTTCTAAGATTGGCAAACATGTGTAAAGTGGCACTATTCATTGCAGATAGCACTATACAATAAATATAAATGTAGTTACTCAGCTACCTGCATACCAGCCTGCACAAAAAATACTGGAGGAACCAGTATTCTATTGCATAATGAAAATAGTTAATTCACATTAAAATTTCTGGACAACTGAACTGCTGTATTATTCTTAGTATAACTCACATTGCTTAAGGTTGCGCCATATCAAATTAAGCGACAAAGCAGGGTATGTTGATTATCTGTTTGAGTAGTGAAAGTGCTATGAAAATAATCATAACAAATTACAATAGGATTGTAATATTACTATGGTAACATGATCCACGTTGATTGGAATTAGTTCAACCAATTTAAAATGTGATCAATTATATCACCAGCATGTTGTATTATACAATATTTAATTTAAAAACCATGTAATTTGTGAGTGTCAAAGAGTGTTGACAGATGAGAAAATAGAGTCATGCAGTCTTTGTACAGACTAAAAATAAATGCATGTCTGAGGCCAAAATAAATATTATTGGTGTTAGTTCCCGATAGTGCACACATCCAAAAGCTTTCTGATTTCTGCCAAAGTATTGAAAAATTACAAAAAATTAGGCAACAAAAAAAAACACAAAAAAATCTTCTTTTAAAACCTTATGACATCCAGTATTTTGTATAGAGGCAGATGAATCCCCGTTTTGCTATTAACATTGATGACTTGACCATTGCTAGACATTACCATAAAAGCCAATTTTACATGGTTTCTGCATTCACAACTATTATAATATTGATATCAATTTTAGGCATTTTGTAATGCTATCCATATTTGACAGATTCATTACTATTAAGGCAGTTACTTTTAGGTACCAGCAAGAAAATGACAATCCTAGAAAATCCATTAAATTGGCCGGTGATGTTAATAGCTAATAATTTCCCAGGGCAGTCATGTTTTGTATTGTTCACGTACAATTTATGGGGTGAGATATTGTAGCCGGAAAATTGTGTGCCAACATTATTTGTGCTGTACTGTCTCAACGATCTGTATTATCAGTTGTATAAATACATCACTTATCAGCTATATATGTATGTATGTTGTAAGTCACTTCAATTCATCAGAGTTAAAATCAAATTAGAAGGCCGCCCATGAAGCATGCTGTATAGATAACAAAAGTCATGTGTATATATATAGAAAAATGTAGAGGAAAACTAAGAGTTTGAAAACGGAGCACTTCTGATCAATGGACAGTGTTGTTTTCTTTGTTTCCCAAATAATGTCGAAACAAGAATATGTTGTTCGCTGATAAGGCAATTGTTTTTTATAAACAAACTGAAAACTGAAAACTTTAAATAGTGTTTGGGGCATTTTGATTATGAATCTTGTGTGGCGCCATCTTCAATTCTGCTCAACTAATACTTTAACATACTATAGTTATTTTCAGTTGTGATTTTAGTGAATAATTACTTATTTGGCTGCACTTGCTTGCCAGACATTGTCTGCTACGTACTATAAAATTGAGGACAAGATAGAAAATTGAAAAATACTAGGGTTACATATAATGTCTAAACTAAAAATTTGATTTTCAATTTGTTTCACAGGCATTTAAATCAATAAACTTAAATAAGCATTTTTGTATGCACGGTACTTACTGCACAATGAGGTAGTGAAATACACTGTACTCTGACTAACAGCTGATTTGTTTCAGTATATTTGTTTTTAGTCCCCGTTCGGCCGACGCACGATCTGATTCAAGATGGCCGAATGACGGCCATTTTTGTGCTAAAAATCATCAAAATCAAGCATTTTTCATTTTTTAACTTTCAGTGTAAAATGCAGTCAATAGCAATATGATGTATGTATTATCTGTTCTGAAGTATGATAAAATTTTACAGTTTTGCCATAATTTAAATTGACTTAATAAATATTTTAACAATATGCTGATTTACATACATTTGATTTCAACTTTCATAAAAACAAACGTGTTTCAGTTTGGCAAATAGCAAAGGAAGTTACGCATTGTTTTCAGTGGAGCAGTATAATTATAATTCCCGTCATGGTTGCAGTCAAATTGAAATTATCCCAGGAGAAATGCAAACAGTGTTATCATTCCTAGTGTTCCCAAAGCAGTGATACAACTGTAATGAATGGTTCTTTCCCTTTTTCCCCCTTGACACATACTGTAATAAGATAGTTCAGCAGTTTCACATCTAAGGTAATCCAGTGGATTACATAAATCTTCAATCTCTTGCATACCATCTAAAGTAAATACGTGTTTGTTTCGTTCAGAATTAAGTTTGCTAAAGATTTACCAGCTCTTAATTGTCTCATGTGTGTGCACAGAACTGACTTTGCATGGTGATGGTTATATAAATATCATTTTGACTCACAGTCTAGATGATTTGTATATGCAATCACATCTTGTTATTGTGTCTTTATAATTTTAAATGCCACACGTCAACAACTTATAAACGCACGAGGGTCGAAGGCTAACCATGATAATAATATGAGTTGTGATTTCTGGCTTTTACCGTAACGAAATAACATTAAAATATGAAGTAATTGCTTAGTGTAATGTACAGGACTGAACTGAGCCTAATTTCCATAAATACAAAAAGGTCTAGTGTTAATTTGTTAATGATTCAATTTATAGCACAGCATGAGAAATCATCATTCTCATGCATTTTGTGCTGGGAACCTACATGCGCAGTTGTAATAGCTCCGAAGTGTGGTGTTTACAAGATTTCTTTGTACTAAGTGTGGTGTTTACAAGATTCCTTTGTACTAAGTGTGGTGTTTACAAGATTCCTTTGTACTAAGTGTGGTGTTTACAAGATTTCTTTGTACTAAGTGTGGTGTTTACAAGATTCCTTTGTACTAAGTGTGGTGTTTACAAGATTTCTTTGTACTAAATGTGGTGTTTACAAGATTCCTTTGTACTAAGTGTGGTGTTTACAAGATTTCTTTGTACTAAGTGTGGTGTTTACAAGATTTCTTTGTACTAAGTGTGGTGTTTACAAGATTCCTTTGTACTAAGTGTGGTGTTTACAAGATTTCTTTGTACTAAATGTGGTGTTTACAAGATTCCTTTGTACTAAGTATGGTGTTTACAAGATTTCTTTGTACTAAGTGTGGTGTTTACAAGATTCTTTTGTACTAAGTGTGGTGTTTACAAGATTTCTTTGTACTAAATGTGGTGTTTACAAGATTCCTTTGCCCTAAGTCTGATGTTTACAAGATTCCTTGGTACTAAATGTGTGTTTACAAGATGCCTTTGTACTAAGTGTGGTGTTTACAAGATTCCTTTGTAAAAAGTGTGGTGTTTACAAGACTCCTTTGTAATAAGTATGGTGTTTACAAGATTCCTATGTAATAAGTGTGGTGTTTACAAGATTCCTTTGTACTAAGTGTGGTGTTTACAAGATTTCTTTGTACTAAGTGTGGTGTTTACAAGATTTCTTTGTACTAAGTGTGGTGTTTACAAGATTCCTTTGTACTAAGTATGGTATTTACAAGATTCCTTTGTACTAAGTGTGGTTTTTACAAGATTCCTTTGTACTAAGTGTGGTGTTTACAAGATTTCTTTGCACTAAGTGTGGTGTTTACAAGATTCCTTTGTACTAAGTGTGGTGTTTACAAGATTTCTTTGCAAGAAGTGTGGTGTTTACAAGATTTCTTTGCACTAAGTGTGGTGCTTACAAGATTTCTTTGCACTAAGTGTGGTGTTTACAAGATTCCTTTGTACTAAGTGTGGTGTTTACAAGATTCCTTTGTACTAAGTGTGGTGTTTACAAGATTCCTTTGTACTAAGTGTGGTGTTAACAAGATTTCTTTGTACTAAATGGGGTGTTTACAAGATTCCTTTGTCCTAAGTCTGATGTTTACAAGATTCCTTTGTACTAAATGTGGTGTTTACAAGATGCCTTTGTACTAAGTGTGGTGTTTACAAGATTCCTTTGTAATAAATATGGTGTTTACAAGATTCCTATGTAATAAGTGTGGTGTTTACAAGATTCCTTTGTACTAAGTGTGGTAATTACAAGATTCCTTTGTACTAAGTGTGGTGTTTACAAGATTCCTATGTAATAAGTGTGGTGTTTACAAGATTCCTTTGTACTAAGTGTGGTGTTTACAAGATTCCTTTGTACTAAGTGTGGTGTTTACAAGATTCCTTTGTACTAAGTGTGGTGTTTACAAGATTCCTTTGTACTAAGTGTGGTGTTTACAAGATTCCTTTGTACTAAGTGTGGTGTTTACAAGATTCCTTTGTACTAAGTGTGGTGTTTACAAGATTTCTTTGCACTAAGTGTGGTGTTTACAAGATTTCTTTGCACTAAGTGTGGTGCTTACAAGATTTCTTTGCACTAAGTGTGGTGTTTACAAGATTCCTTTGTACTAAGTGTGGTGTTTACAAGATTCCTTTGTACTAAGTGTGGTGTTTACAAGATTCCTTTGTACTAAGTGTGGTGTTTACAGGATTCTTTTGTACTAAATGTGGTGTTTACAAGATTCCTTTGTACTAAGTGTCGTGTTTACAGGATTCCTTTGTACTAAGTGTGGTGTTTACAAGATTCCTTTGTACTAAGTGTGATGTTTACAAGATTCCTTTGTACTAAGTGTGGTGTTTACAAGATTTCTTTGTACTAAGTGCGGTGTTTACAGGTCTCCTTTGTGTACAGATGTGTTTACATGATTTCTTTGTATGAAGTGTAGTGAGACAAGTGTGAATTTATAGAAATTAATGAATGTCCTGAACAATAGGTCACATGACTAACAGTAATATAATTATAATAATATATGATTGCTGAAACCATATGATAACTGGTACACTTTAGAAAGATTGGTTCGAAGCTTGTGTATGTTACAACCATATGAGTTTACAATTTTCGTTGTTTGGCCTATATACATGAAAGCAGAAGATGTATTGATTAGTTGATCCCAGAGGAAATCAATCTTTTCATTTGATGAAGTTGTGGGACGTTTAATCACAATTATATTGTCTGAGACATTGTATCATTGCAATCGAAATTAATTAATTTAACTAGTCCAAGTTATATGTATCCATCATGGAAAATCATGAGATAGAAAGAAGTGTTGGTATCCAGTAGTTTGACTAAATGGTGGCCTTAACAAAGTCATCATTAATCATTTTTTCAGACATGCAAATGCATTAGTCAGGTGATGCCATCAATTTAAATGCACTTTGGTGTGAACTCTCCTTTCATCACTTAGTGAACATTAACTATTAGTCTTCATTTGGAAAAATTAAGTCCAATCACAAGGACTTATAATCTCACATTTGTAAGTATGTTCGTTTGCACTCTGTCATGCCTAGGCTGATTACATTCAAAAGTCAGACACACATCATACATCATGTCCCACCTGAATCCTTGTTATGATCCATTTAATATGGCCAAATAGTGGTCATTTCAAAGTTTAAAATGCATCTTAACTTAACTTAATATAATGGGATCTGTTTGCATATCATTTTGTTTCAGATTCGTTTCAAAATGGCTGACTGGAGGCTTCTGGTTGACTCCTATGTGCAAAGCACACAATGGGAGTCTTTGCAGTTAGTGTGTGTGTGTGTGTGTGTGTGTGTATGTGTGTCTGTCTGTTCCACTGATATTTCAAGAACCATACATCGGTTTTTGAAGAAACCTGGTGCATAGATGCTCTTGGCCAATGCGCAGATTTGATGAGGTTTTGGTGACCCATGCATATTAATTATCTAATTTGCATGATAATTAGAACATTTTTAGGTGTACTATGATTGCATGTTCCACTGATATCTAAAGAACCACTCATTGGATTTTTATGAAACTTGGTACATATAGATCTGAACTAATGCGCAGATTTGTTAAGTTTTGGATAAAAATATGTGCATATTAATTACCTAATTTGCACAATGATTAGCCAATTTTCTGCTTTTCCACTGATATCTCAAGTACTCGTTATCACATTTCAATGAAACTTGGTACATAGTTGTCATAGGACATTGCAATGAGCTGATAGTTTTTAAGGTAATATCAGTACATATTAATTACCTCATTTGCATAATTAATTAATTTTCAGCTTTTGATATTTCAAGTAGTAATTATTACATTTCAATGAAACTTGGTACATAGATCCTCTAGAATATTTGATTAGTTTTTGTGTAAATATTTGTGCATATTAATCACCTAATATGTATAATTAGTTGATTTTCAGCTTTTCCACTGATATCTCAAGTACTAATCATCACATTTCAATGAAACTTTGTACATGAATCCTCTAGGAAATGCAGAGACCTGATTAATTTTGGGGTGAAAAATTGTGCATATTAATTACCTAATTTGCATAATTAGTTAATTTTCAGCTATTCCACTGATATCTGGATTTCTAATCACATTTCAATGAATCTAGGACTATGAAGAGACCCAATTAGTTTTTGATAAATATTCATGCATATTAATTACCTATTTTGCATAATTAATAATTTTCAACTTCCACACTGATATCTCAAGTACTAATCATCACATTTCAATGAAACTTGGTACATAGATGCTCTAAGACAATGTACAGACCTGATAAGTCTTGGGTTAAAATCTTTTCATATTAATTTCATAACTAGCATAATAATTTATAATTTTCAATGAAACTTTGTATATAGATGGTTTGTTACATTGTGCAGACCTTATTATTTTTAAACTCAAATCTGTTCACATTAATTTCCTGATTTGCATAATTAGTTTTCAGCTTTTTCAACAATGTCGCAAGTATTAATTAATTGTTAATGTGTCTCCAATACTCTCAGCACACAGGAGTTCTTTCTAAGTTTTCTTTGATTTTCATTGAAGCTAGGCTCTATCTCTGACATACATCATGTCACACTTATGTACAAACTTTTGTTTTAAACAAACTTTTAGGATAATATGTTAAAAATGCATCAAAATCAAGTATTTTTGCTATTCCCGAACTGGTTTTTGCTTGTGCCTGGACAGAATAATTTGTCCTTAATTTTATGTTTCAGATCAAATTCAACGTAACCAACTGGCAGCCATTTTGTCTTAAATGAAAGCTGATCCTTATCTTGGCATTGCCTGGATTTATTGCAATCAATCTTTCATGTACCTTATAATACATCATGTTGCATATTAACATGCATTCATTGTGATACAAAATAATGGCTAATTTGTTTCAATTTTCAGTGTCATGTAGATATAAGAAAATATTACTTGTTTTTAATTACCTCACTTCTAAAAATAATGCAGATCACAAGGTTTACAAATGTAGTCGATGTATGTAGGAATTTTTGTCTACTTTTCCTCAAACTTGGATATGATCGATGAATGTAATATGATATCAACCAAATTTGATTTTGATATTAGCGACTTTTATATCTTCATTTTATGGTCTGTCCTTTCTGTGTGAAGTATGTATACTATATTTTACTTAAATTGCATGCATGATTTTTAATTTAATGTTCACCATATTTTTCATTTCTATCTACCCTAGGGTAAAGTTAAAATTGTATGTTTCTTATTTTTACTTTCCAGTTCTGTTATTTTTCCATTGGTTACCGTCGTGAAGGACAGCGACAGTATGATTTAAGAACAGAGACGGAATCTGAATGTATTGCGTGGGTAGAAGCTGTGAAACAAGCCAGGTTAGCAGAACTTTTTTTTTTATATCAGTGAAAAATAGTTGCATAGAGTAGAGAATATTATTATAACAGTTGACTTGTATGGGTTGCATCAGTTCAAAATGATCTAATATATATAATTTAATTCTGCTGAGCACATTCATTTATGGAATGCTGGCATGTACAATTTAAATTTTTAAAGCAGGGGAGTCGTCACCTGCGCATGCGTCAGATGGCCATAGCGTGTCATTGTTTACAAACAAGCGTCTACCCATGAGCCTTTGCGTTTGTTGTTGTCGTTGCTAGGGACTCAATTCCGGCATATACGCAGGTGAAGACCCTCCCTCTTTAAATAATAGCTTGTGCTCCTGTTTGTTAATTTGTTATTTTGAGTGAAAATGTGATTGACTCGCCATGGGAATGATGATTGGGTAGGGCCACAATACTATTAAAAGTTACAGTGTATTTACAAAATGTATCATTCTGTGAAAACACAGATCCCACTGTGATTTTGTGACCTAGTAGAAATATAATACTACTATAGGTTTGATATTTTGACAAGAATACATACCTTGTAAGTAGACCTGAAAATAGACAAATTGTGCAGGTAAGAACATTGGGTATAGGCAGTATACTGACCTCACATATAGAGTCCAACAAAACACAATACACTCATCAATCTCCATACAGGCATAGCTCAACAACTAACATAGACACAGAAGGTGATCCTGTCTTTGTAAGTGACCCGCATATATATTCAAAATAGAAAAAAAAGGACCTGCAAAACGAAACATGGAACAAATAGCCTATATAACATACCACAAGCCAAAAGCAAATGGTATTACGTATAATATGATAAAATAATTTTGTTTCCAATACCCTGTGTCATATTCACTTCTTGAAATCATCTACATCCTTATGTCTGATTAAATGTCTGCTAGCATAGATGTCTGATTAATGTCCGCTAACTTGGTTGTCTGATTAATGTCTGCTAGCCTGGTTGTCTAATTAATGTCCGTTAGTTTGGTTGCCTTAATTTTGCAATATTCTCATATAGGCGTCGCCCACATATGTCATTTACGAAACATTTATTTAAACATGATTATGTTGTACATAATTGATGTATTAAATTTTTAATATGTACCTGGTAATTTTTCAAAATGTTTGAGGCAATAAATTATTAATTAACGTGAATAAAATACATTGTTTGTTTACACAAAATTCAAACATGTGCTGAGCGACGACTGTAGCGCTTTAAATGGTTCATGTGTATATTGGTAATGTGGTATATCTGTGCTATGTGCTAGCTACGTACGTACGAACAAAATAAAATGGTGCGATTGACAGATAAATAGATTAACTCACATTAGTAGGTTGTTGCCATAGCAACGTATGCCACATTCCTGTTTAATCTGATGTTTAATTCCTATGATTATAATGGAATCCATGCGGCATGGTACCCTCTGGTTTGGTATATTAGAAAACAACTCTTGGAGTTGACTGGCAGAGAGCTCCTTGAAACAGATTACCGATACATCTAATCTCTGATCGTGGCAGTTTGTAATTACTGTATTTGTCCGATACCCTGCCTTGGGCAATGTTTTGGAAGACAGGTCATATTTTTGGGCGAGTGCTGACTCAAACACAGCTCCCAGGGCAATCTTTTAGTGTAATCTCTATATCTTTCAATCTATCATAGCCTAAATAGTCAACAACCATGACAGCTAAGGGTTACAATTTAAGATATCAAAAATATTACAGTCAGTGTTCTAATTTAGGTGTCAGATGAGAATGAAAAACCTTCAATTGGTTGACATTTTGTTACTGTAATGTAATAACAGTTGGTTTTAAATTTGCTGGTAATTTAATTTTAAAAGTATATAAAAAGTTTTGAATAAAACCAAACACAAGCGCATTTTGTATAGTACAACAAGTAACTATAGTACTAGACTACATTGCGATCTTTTGGCATTGATTTCGGTGAAAATATGACATGCTTTTATTAAAAGAAACATGAAGTTAGGATCATTGAAACAGTATTTAACATTTTACCCATTCACGCTAGCTACAATTTTACATTGTATTCTTGAATAAGCGTCCATGACTACAACTCTAATTTAGGTGCCAGAAAGAAATGTTCTAAAAAATGACTGAATTAGAATACTCATGGAACATTTCTGAAACTTTGATCTTCATTATTTGTTCTGTGACTCATAAATAAATTGACATCATTTTTTTCCAATGATCGCCTGCCGAAATACCACCCATGGGCAAGGTTTTGGATGGGTGGTGTTTCAGACGAATACGGTACAATCTGACAGGGTATTGTATTGAACATGTTATGTCTCTTTCAGTTTCAGTGGTTTATTACAACAGAAGGAAGAATTAGAACAAAAATACTTGCATTTGCTACAGATATTAGACAGTGAAAAGACTGCTAAGTTATCACTACGACAACAGTGTGAAGAACAAATAGCTGAGATTGCCAAGCTCAAATTTGAGGTAAAATTAATAAATGTTTATATAAGGAATTTTAAATAAATCCAACTTACATATCCATATAAGGAAATATCAACCCAACTTATATGTCCATATAAGGAAATATCAACCCAACTTAAATGTCCATATCAGGAAATATTAACCCAACTTATATGTCCATATAAGAAAATATCAACCCAACTTACATGTCCATATAAGGAAATATTAACCCAACTTATATGTCCATATAAGAAAATATCAACCCAACTTACATGTCCATATAAGGAAATATTAACCCAACTTATATGTCCATATAAAGAGATATCAACCCAACTTACATGTTCATATAAGGAAATATTAACCCAACTTATATGTCCATATAAGAAAATATCAACCCAACTTACATGTCCATATAAGGAAATATTAACCCAACTTATATGTCCATATAAAGAGATATCAACCCAACTTATATGTCCATATAAAGAGATATCAACCCATCTTACATGTCCATATAAGGAAATATTAACCCAACTTATATGTCCATATAAGAAAATATCAACCCAACTTACATGTCCATATAAGGAAATATTAACCCAACTTATATGTCCATATAAAGAGATATCAACCCAACTTACATGTTCATATAAGGAAATATTAACCCAACTTATATGTCCATATAAGAAAATATCAACCCAACTTACATGTCCATATAAGGAAATATTAACCCAACTTATATGTCCATATAAAGAGATATCAACCCAACTTATATGTCCATATAAAGAGATATCAACCCATCTTACATGTCCATATAAGGAAATATTAACCCAACTTATATGTCCATATCAGAAAATATCAACCCAACTTACATGTCCATATAAGGAAATATTAACCCAACTTATATGTCCATATAAAGAGATATCAACCCAACTTGTATGTCCATATAAGGAAATATTAACCCAACTTATATGTCCATATAAAGAGATATCAACCCAACTTACATGTCCATATAAGGAAATATTAACCCAACTTATATGTCCATATAAAGAGATATCAACCCAACTTACTGTATATGTCCATATAAGGAAATATTAACCCAACTTATATGTCCATATAAAGAGATATCAACCCAACTTACATGTCCATATAAGGAAATATTAACCCAACTTATATGTCCATATAAAGAGATATCAACCCAACTTATATGTCCATATAAAGAGATATCAACCCATCTTACATGTCCATATAAGGAAATATTAACCCAACTTATATGTCCATATCAGAAAATATCAACCCAACTTACATGTCCATATAAGGAAATATTAACCCAACTTGTATGTCCATATAAAGAGATATCAACCCAACTTATATGTCCATATAAAGAGATATCAACCCAACTTACATGTCCATATAAGGAAATATTAACCCAACTTATATGTCCATATAAGGAAATATTAACCCAACTTATATGTCCATATAAGAAAATATCAACCCAACTTACGTGTCCATATAAGGAAATATCAACCCAACTTACATGTCCATATAAGAAAATATCAACTCAACTTACTTGTCCATATAAGGAAATATTAACCCAACTTATATGTCCATATAAGAAAATATCAACCCAACTTACATGTCCATATAAGGAAATATTAACCCAACTTATATGTCCATATAAGAAAATATCAACCCAACTTACATGTCCATATAAGGAAATATTAACCCAACTTATATGTCCATATAAAGAAATATTAACCCAACTTACATGTCCATATATGAAGGAGATTTCATCCCAGCTTATATGTACATGTCCATATAAGGAAATATTAACCAAACTTACAGTACAGTTATCGCGAAAGCTTTGGCTTCACTTCAGCGTCAGCTTCGCTTCAGCATCACAACATTATGGCATTGTTATGGCTTCATTGTCGCATCAATGTCGTGGCATTAAAAAGTTGAGACAGTTATCATTTTGCTTCATTGTTGCCCCATTAGGTGGCAACAACTAAATTGGACAACATTTTTTTCTAAAGCCCAATAAATTATTTATTCATGTCAAGCTCTATTCGATTTTTTTCAGGGCATATATACATGTATGTGGCTTGTTTTTATTCTAAAATAATTTTTGTGAGAATACTTCATGCTCGTGACTTAATTTTGAAAATTGGATGTCAAATTTTAACAGACTGACGCCACCGCAACCATCCAGTCATAGTTGGAAATGTTTTGGAACTTTGTATCAAGATGACTGGCGACAACGCCGACGCACCTGGCAGCGTACGTTTGTTTGGCATGTATCAGGGTATTAGTAGTCCGGGCATGGAATAAAACTGTAAACTAAACACAGAAAAATACCACCGAAAGGACAAATCTAAATCTGTTCTCGTGCCAACAAATAAAATGAACGAAAATAAGGTAATTTTATATTAAACAAGAACTTTCATTTCGTATATAGTAAGTTGTGTTGTATCCGAACGATGATTGCATCGTGTGATTTAAATTTATCACGATTTTTTTTGTAGTCAATATGACACCTTGCCAATTGCAATGTACTTCATAAAGTTTTTGGTGCACAGCTAGTTCCCCAAGTTATTTTGTTAATTCAGTTGAGGTTCATTGTGCTGTATGCTATGCATAAAATATGGAGTAAAATTAGTATACTAATTGTGCTTAAATAATATATCAATGCATGACCTCTTGTTCCCTTGAATGATCAAAGAATTGCATTTTCGTGTCCAAATGTGGTAATACTGTGAGACTTGAAAATGTCTGTCTGAGTTGAGTTAAAAAAAGTCATTTCGGATAAATAAATTTGTACTTTGGCAATAAACAGATTGGCTGGTGAGTAAAATGTTTATGGAAGAATGTTGATTCTTTAGACAATTGATGTGACATGTGGGCTAGCCTTAGTACACCAGAGATATGCCAATGCAAATTACGCTTCTGATGTTAGTGTTGATGTTTTGCAGATAACATATCTGGTTGTCATGACAACATATTCAGGATTTTTATCATCTTTTCAAAAAAGAGAAGATACCATCTGTTGTTTTATCATTTTGATTGTATTATATTTCTTGCTTTTTTGCAACCTTACAAGTGAAAACAAAACCATGTAATCTATCTTTATACCCTGGAGTGAATTCAGCAATTATACGCAGGTTCAGATAGAGTTTGCCACCACTAAAATCCGATTTTTGATTTACTATATCATAAATCGCAAATTGTAAATCACAAATTACTAATTGCAAATTACAAATTGCAAATTGTGAGGCACAAATCGCAAATTTGCCATTTGTGTAGGTTATAGTTGAATTTTCATTGAATTTTAAGTAATAAGTTATTGTAATTACCCCCAGTAAATAAAGTTTAATTAAACTAGAATCACAATTTAATTGATATTTATTATTCTTTATTCACAAATTGCAATGGTATTCTCACAAACAAATATTTTCAAGTGAAAACAGACCTCACTCACTGAAAAATCGAACCAAACCAAATTGTATGGATTTTGTGGCAGCTGCAGAGTTTTTTGTTCTTTTTTTCAGGATTTCTACGTACATGCAGTGTGGGAGAGATAGGCAGGTGAAACACAAAATCTGTCTCTGTTTTTACATACATAGGGGAATATGTATCCATGGAAACGAGCTTTCCATTGAATTTTGGTCATTTATATTTAATGACACCATTTGTTCATCAACATATCAAGAATTAAGATGCAATAATATCATCTTACTAGTTAGTCTAAAACCAACAGCAATAATGACAACTTTATTGTCTGTATGATCTGTATGCAAAATGAGATCTCTGGTGATAAGTATACGAAACGGTAATACATAGATTTATTAGGTAATTTGAATATCTCATCTGGGACTCTGGATCTCTTCAGAGATGGCATAAAAATACCTAGAAATATATATATATAAACTACATATGATTTTGGTGCATCTACAACAAATATGGAATGATTATGCGCGTAAGCATCCTCTAATAAGAAAAAGAAACATGCTGCCACCAGGGTTTGAGCAGATTCAACACAAATTTTAAGTAGTTCGCTGATTCTGTTCTAAACAATTTAAATTTCGGCATTCCCATGTTGTATCTTTGGAAGGAAAAAAATGTATAATAATAAGGTTGTTACGAGGATACCTGAAAGTATGCACTCAGACAGTACTCCACGCATCAACCTACGCTGCGCGATGGTTGATACTCTAGTTGTACTGTCTTCGTGCATACTTTGAGGTATCCTCATAATAACCTCATATTACAATACTACTGCTGTCTCTATTTTCCAATAGACTTTACATGTAATTGGCTGCCACCATCGTATTAGAAGCAATAAAACTACATGTACACGACTTATCTTGCCAATAGTGTTCCATCTCCTCCTGTGACAACGTCTGTGTCCCTTACTAATGTAATCATGGTATTTGAAACAGTGCAAGGGCGTTGAGAATTCAGAAAATAATAAACGTCCTAAATGAGAGGGAAAAATTATATCTTGAGGCTCTCTTACTGTTAGCAAGGTTTTGGTGTCCATTCATGTTTAAGGCTCATTTGAAGGTATGAGGACATTTGCAAGAACATACAGGGAAGTCAATGTACTTTAATTATGCATGCGCTGGGGGGGGGGGGGGGCGATGTTGCTATACAGAGATGAGCCATCCAACTGTAGTCTTCTTTTCACACCAGTTGATATAGAAGTAGGCATCAATATTGACATGTTCATGGTCTAGAAGTGGGTTGGATTTTTTTAATTATAAAAGCGTTGTGAAATCTTCAAAAATTCCTAGGAAAAACACCTGAATACTGTTATACAGGAGCTGACATTTTGCAGAACTGAAATCAGACTGACATATTGGTCTAGAAGTAGGTGTAGACAAAAATAATTGTGACACACACCCCTTCCCGTTGTGCTTGAAAGGACCCCCCTCCCAATGGTGCATACCCTAGATTCCTCCATCTGTTTTCTCCACTACACTATTGAAAAATAGCAGATTGCTCCAAAACTGCATTGATTAGTCACATTTTTAATGAGTAAATTATTTAATCATGTCAATCATAGAGGTAAACAACATTTTTAGAATTTGAATCAAAACTGATGATCAGTTTTATCAATATGTTTATAAATTATGCTACAGCTATCTGACTTTCGCTATATACACATGTTTCTAATTGAAAATAAGAATCTGCGTTTGATTATTAGTGTTTAAGGAGCTTAAGTTGGCTATTAAAGTTAAATGCTTCTAAGTATTATCTGATCTGTTATCAGGACGTAAGTGTCATCAAAAAATGTTAAACACAATGGCTCTTAATTCTAACGTTTGATGACAGCGTCACTTTCTCAGTGCATGCTTGTAAGATATGCCTACTTGTTACTCACAGGAAATGTGCATGCTTGTACCGTATATGTGTTGATGTTTATGAGAAACTAAACGTTGTTTTATTTTGGTTACTGTCAATTTCCATGATTTAATAATGTAAGTATCATGGGACCAACATTTTGCAGAATTCATCGTCTTAAAAAAATTCATCGCTACAAAGATTCCCATTTTTCCAGAGGCAGAAAATTCATGAACATTTGTCTCGTGAATTTTAAACGATTTATGGTCTACTACAATCACGGGAAAGACAGTCTTGTATAATTTATTCTGACTTGTCCTTTGCACACATACTACACATATTTAAAGTGTTTAATCCTAGAATAAAAAAATAACCAAAACCAGATAAAAACATAATATGATATGTATGTATCTTTAAAAAAAGGTCAATTTTTATAAAAATATAAATTGTTATTTAATTAACAGCTGTCGTCTCAGGAGACATTTGTTGCAAACTCTGATGCTTATTCCGAATTTGTACATGTCTTGCTGCAGTGCTAAATTGATTGTTATACTATAATATAATTATACATTTGCTTTCGAGGCTTGAATGTTTTTTTTATGGAAATGTATAGAACTTTTATAGTGGAAATGATCAGGATAAAACACATTCTATAGACATATGCTCATCTTCTATAGGAAAACACTAACGTCTTCACAAAAAATTTAAAATTCACGATTTTATCATTTAGATAATGTTTTCTATGCTCAATTTTACATATTCGTTGGGTTTTAATTTAGCGCATTTTCCAGTCAGCGAAATAAGCAAAATTAAAACCCAGTGAATAATCACAGTAATTAAATCAAAGTTGATTTACATGTCATTGAGATAATTCTAAACATTAAAATCAAGTTGTTAAATAGTTTTACATAATTTCAATCTCATCTCTGCCTGAAATTGATTGAAATGAAAACCTGGACATATTCTCAACACGTTTATGCAAATTGCATCCCCATCATGTATAGTCTGTGATGATAATATTTATGTTATGTAATCCATCTTTGATAGCAATGCATCCGAAAACCAATAGAATCACAATCGCCAGACCTATTTGGAGATTCCCTGGAGGACCTTAGAAAGTGATTAGTAGGTCTATATGACTTGTGCTCAGATATATGGCTCTACTTTGTGTTGCTAGGATAAGGTGGATCTCCACCAATCATGGCTTTAGTTTATATCGGCATACCATTTTATGATATCTGTGAACCCATCAGTCAATGTCTTGTTCTAGTAATTACATTATTGATGATACTTTATTCTAAATAAAGCCAATAACATGCAATAACTCTTTGATGACATTTTAACTGCATATGCTATGATGTTTTGAGTTCATTTGTCTGGGAAACTATAAGAGAGCTTTACACACTCTCTGTCCTAACTATTTCTGTTTAAGAGGACTGATAAGTGTTGGCATATATTCTTTATGAAATTCTCACTTTTTTTGCGGCCGTCACAAATAAAAAAAAATTGATAATTGTACTTTGAGGTGTTATAATAATCATTGTCAGATTAGGGATGCATAGTCATAATTATCAGGTTAGGGGTACTCCAATTATCATGCTGTAAGATAGGGATGCCTTCATAATCATAATCATCAGGTTAGGTGTACTTTAATCAGTGCTATCAGTTTAGGATGCTTTTATATTCATAGTCATCAGGGTAGGAATGCCCTAATAAATGCTCCCTGGTTGGGGATGCCTATATACTCATAGTCATCAGGTTAGGGATGCCCTAATGATTGCTCTCTGCGTGGGGATGCTTTTATATTCATAGTTTTCAGGTTAGGGATACCCTAATCATTGGTGTCAGGTTAGGGATGCCCAAATAATCATTGTTGTCAGCTTTGTCAATATATTCAAGAAACATACAATCAGAATGTGTATACTTTTTTTATTTCCAGATCTATGAATTGAAAAAACAAGAACGCAGAGTCTCGATAGGAATAACAAGTAAAATTGAAGAATCTGAAGACATTAGGAAAATAAAAAAAGTAATTTTACATTACTGTTACAAATGTGTTAACTTTGTAATGCAGTACACTTAGTATTACATTGGATTCATGTAATACAGTAACCTTAGTATTGTTACATTGTGTGCAGCAACAACAACAACAACAGTATATATACTTATTATTGTTTGCTTGTAATACAGTGAACTTAGCGTTCTTAGATTGTGTACTTGTAATACAGTTAATACACATCTGTATTGTTACATTGTGTACTTGTAATACAGCCAATACACATATGTAATGTTACATTGTGTACTTGTAATACAGTTAATACACATCTGTATTGTTACATTGTGTACTTGTAATACAGCCAATACACATCTGTAATGTTACATTGTGTACTTGTAATACAGTTAATACACATCCTTATTGTTACATTGTGTACTTGTAATACAGTTAATACACATCTGTATTGTTACATTGTGTACTTGTAATACAGTTAATACACATCTGTATTGTTACATTGTGTACTTGTAATACAGCCAATACTCATCTGTATTGTTACATTGTGTACTTGTAATACGGCCGATACATGTCTGTATTGTTACATTGTGTACTTGTAATACAGTTAATACACATCTGTATTGTTACATTGTGTACTTGAAATACAGCCAATACACATCTGTATTGTTACATTGTGTACTTGTAATGCTGTTAATACACATCTGTGTTGTTACATTGTGTACTTGTAATACGGCCGATACATGTCTGTATTGTTACATTGTGTACTTGTAATACAGCCAATACACATCCTTATTGTTACATTGTGTACTTGTAATACAGTTAATACACATCTGTATTGTTACATTGTGTACTTGTAATACAGTTAATACACATCTGTATTGTTACATTGTGTACTTGTAATACAGCCAATACTCATCTGTATTGTTACATTGTGTACTTGTAATACGGCCGATACATGTCTGTATTGTTACATTGTGTACTTGTAATACAGTTAATACACATCTGTATTGTTACATTGTGTACTTGAAATACAGCCAATACACATCTGTATTGTTACATTGTGTACTTGTAATGCTGTTAATACACATCTGTGTTGTTACATTGTGTACTTGTAATACGGCCGATACATGTCTGTATTGTTACATTGTGTACTTGTAATACAGCCAATACATATCTGTATTGTTACATTGTGTACTTGTAATACAGCCAATACACATCTGTATTGTTACATTGTGTACTTGTAATACCGCCGATACACATCTGTATTGTTACATTGTGTACTTGTAATACAGCCAATACATATCTGTATTGTTACATTGTGTACTTGTAATACAGCCATTACATATCTGTATTATTAACATTGCGTACTTGTAATACAGTAGACTTATAGTAAAGATGCATTGTGTATTTGTAACACCATGCATTATTATAGTAATGTTACATTCAATATCACTGTGTACACCCTATAAACATGTTTGTATTCATCACAGGTTCAAAGTTTTATCCGGGGCTGGTTATGTCGTCGAAGATGGAGAGCCATTGTACAAGATTATATCCGATCACCGCATGCAGAGAGTATGAGAAAAAGAAACAGTATTGTATTTGGTATGGTAGAGTGTGAAAAAGAATATGTTGAACAATTATCAACATTGGTATCATGCTTTCTTCGTCCTCTTAAAATGGCCGCCAGTTCAAAGAAGCCACTCATTACCCATGAGGATGTGAATTCTATTTTCCTCAATAGGTAGGTACAAATTATATTACTATTGTGTTGTACCTAGAATTTTCACCTTGACATTTACTATAACCCATATCCCTTTAGATCATGACTGATAAAGTCCAATTTATTTTTAAAATAGCCCTTGACATTTACATGTATATCTTAAGGGACGACGTCAAAAGATCGATGTCGGATAAAAAACTTATAATTACTTTAGTTTTTTTCCAAACCTCCCTACCCCCCACTGAAACTTAATTGATAAATATTGGTCATGGCGTCAGACTACATTCACCATTAAATACAAATTGATAATTGGACAGTAGTATAGAATAGCAGTTGGTTGTCGAGTGGGTGTAAAAAGATTTTACAAATGCACCTCATTTGACGCAGATTTACACTCGAACCAAACCATTTTTCTGTTTTTCCCCTTTTCGGTTATTTCTGTCCATGATTGGATAGAAAAAACAAACAAACTACAATACTCCAAGATTTTTTTGACTTCATTAAAAAATTAAATCGTTTTTGTAGGATGGAAACTTTTTGAGGTCAAAACCCCCCACCCCCAAACTAAAGGAAATAAGTTTTTTATCAGACATCGATCTTTTGACGTCGTCCCTAAGCCATAATGTCATCACTTTAAGGCGCTTGTGTGTTAATAGTTATAGTAACTACAGGAATATATATATCCTGGGTTATGAAATCAATATATTTAGGTCCTGATGAGTTAATAAACTTTTAGGTTAATATTTCAGGTGCTGCAGGGAATACATATCCTAAGCGAGAAATCATTACATTAAGGTCATGATATGTTTATAAAATTAATAATTGTAATATCTACAGGGAATAGATATCCAAACTCATATATTAAGGCCATGTGAGTTAATAAAGTTAACATTTTTAGAAACTACAGGGAGTATGCATCTTGGCCAAGAGGTCATTGCATTAAGGTCATGATATGTTTATAAAATTAATAATTGTAATATCTACAGGGCATATGTAACCATGTGTAATTTCTATGCTAGCGAAACATAGTGGATAAGTTGTTTTATGAATGATCAGTCTAATAGAGTTATTATGGTACATACATGTACAAGTTGTTGCGTTATGAAATAGTTCTACACTTAGCAATCACGGAGCGCATGTGATGCGGCTTAGAAAATAGTTCTGATTGTATTGTGCCATGCCCAGTGTTTATTTGTCACATTGATGAGTGACCTATTCTTTGTTCTGATTAATCTGTTTATTCTGCTTATTATCACGTGATTCATTCACGTTATTAGTCAATTTGAGATAATGGGTCGCGCGATCGCGGATTGAGAAGGAAGCTAAAAAGGAAAACCATGCAGGACAAGGAATTCACTGACGAGGGGACACGGTTGGAGAAACTGAAAGTCGCTGATTAAAAAGAGCACTTTCATCACTGGAAAGTTGCTGAATTGAAGTTGTGGGTACTTAAACTGTGAGACGGCATCACTCTGAATTGGATCGGACGATTTTCCGTGAGACTACTTGTCTCCGAATCCGGAAGTGGCAGTATTGCTGGACTGGCATTGTTTACATGTGAAGTTCGCATTCGCCCAGAAATCATCTATGAATGACATTGCCGTGAGTACCTCTTAATCACGAAGATTATCAATGAGTAACATTACCGTGAATACCTCTTAGTTTTAGTGCGACTATCGTTAACGAGTGACGTTACCGTGAATGCCTCGTGCTGTGTACGTTGTCAACAAGTGACAGTACCGTGTATTCCTCATATATATACTAGTATATTGTGTATATCGTCAATGAGTGACATTACTGTGTGAACCTTTTATCGTAAAGAAAGTGAATGAACAATCTACGCTCCGTTAATCTACTTATGACGATTTCAACGCATGGTCGAGACTTTATTTAAGTTAATATACCCTTCATCAACACTGTGCTCTACAACACATGAGTAAATACAACTCGTCCATATTCGCCAACCAGTGTGTGTATTAATCGTCAAAGTTGATCTAGAGGTCGGAGGCTATGCCTGAATTTGTTATGAGTGCGTGACCATTATGTGTATGACCGCGCGTGAACGTCGCCATTGCTGAACAACGCGTCGTGACATTATCGCCTTAGCAATGCCGAAGCACAGCCCTTGTTATTAGGACATCGTGGACATTGCATATAGTAGTGAACTCTTGTTGGTATATTCTGATACTCATAAACTCTTGTTTACTGTTGACTTTTGTTAATAATCATTGTGCATTATTGAAACTAAAATGTATGTTGAGGTTGCCCCATAGTATCACACCTGTACAGGAATTCATTTTCCCCATTTACATGCAAGGTTGAATAAATGCTATTGACCTTTGACCTATATCATATTAGTCTTGTTCTTGATCAATCCTTGTGGTGTGACGCTTCATTGCATTAATTTAGTTATCCAAATATCACATCGGTTGCCCTGTGCTACGTTTCTAAATTAATTTGGGGACTAGTGTCTTTTGTCAACTTGCTGACCAGAGAACCTACCTTACAAAATGGCGCCCAACGTGGACTGTGATATTTGTACACTTGGTGTGTGGGATAACATTGATGAAGTAGTAAGACCACCCACAAATATTGAATAAGAACGCAGATATTTATGCAAATATTTAGGTATTTATCCTGATGCGGAATACACTTGCTCGGATTACTGGTCTGCGGTCGTTCTTGTTGTATGTGTCAGGGGAGCATACGATTTGCATTTGGATTTTTCAGGTCTTCGTGGCTTTGAAGTTTGGATCTGACCCTGTTGTCTGCTGTGTACTGGAGACCTTGTGTTGCTGTGTCGTTGCCAAAACTTCTGATGACTGATAGGTATGTACATGTTCCTACTATAGGGGGAGATGATGTCCATGGGCCTGCTGATTATCATGGTAGCCATGATAATACTTTTCCGAAGGGTGCCACTCCCAAGACTGCTAGGGGGAGGGGGTACATGTTGTCTAGGTCTCTGTTAGCTGCCCGCGACCAAGATAACTGTGTTATGGGTGACCTGAATAATAAGGCGACAAAAATGCGCGAGTCAAGACCGAGATACCAAAATTGGAATACATGGAGACACCACGCGTACTGAGAGGCAGTGATGATCGGTTTGACATGCCAAACCAAGAAAGATCATGCAACGTGAATGGAGAGTGTGATGTACAACGGAAACTGCAAGTACACTACCCGCCTACTGATATGAGCACACCTTATAACAGACACACTGATGATGGGTCGATGCGTAGATGGGGTTATGGTTTGTCGCAGATTTCAAGAATAGCTACATTTAGCAGTGAGAAAAGTAAAGACACAGTCAGGTTTGAAGTATGGAAACACAAAGTGGAAAGACTGGTGTAACTTGGTTCATATGATGAGAAGATACTTATTCAAGCGGTTGAGAAATCACTGCGTGGTGATGCCAGAGAAGCAGTGATGTACCTGAACAACGCCACTGTAACTGAAATAGTAGAAAAATTAGATAGCATATATGGTAAGATAGAGTCAGGAACTGCACTACTCAGACGTTTTTACAACAGTCACCAAGAAGAGGGTGAGCCTGTTGCCGTGTATAGACCACGTATGGAGCGAATGATACATGCTGCGCGAGTTAGAGGAGCAGTCAATGAAGCTACAATAGATGGTATTTTGAAGGAGGCCTTTTTCAAAGGACTCAGAGATGAAGGGGTTCTTGAAATCACAAGGCCTCATAGGTGTGATACTTACCAGCAGTTGTTCATAGCTGCCCAAAATGCTGAACAAGAGAGACTGGACTGGGAGAATACGCGATCTCAGTTGAAAAAGGCACAACTGGGTAGAGCCCACCCTTCTATCAACTGTGATAATGCAGAAAACGATGCATGATGAGCGGAGTGCTAATCAACAAAAGGTTGAGGCCCTGCAGCAAGCAATACGCAACGAGCGACAGGCTGATCGGTTACAAATTGAATATCTACAGCAAGAAATTGCCAAGATGAACGTGAACCCTCCATTAGGGGCACAGAATGGTTCCCATGGTAATGTGAGTAGAAGGGAGTTCTATAAAACTGATCGTAGTGATAAACAGTCCAAGTCCTGGCGTGGTGGGAATGGTAACCATGGTCGCAGTAATGGTAAGTGTTACACATGTGGTTTGCAAGGACATTTTGCACGAGAATGCACTGCAAAATGTGATCGATGCCAAAAAGAGGGTCACTCTGCCAAGTACTGCCCAGACAATGGGAATTCAGCATCAAAAAGTACAGCCAAAGTTGGCACATCCAGAAGACAGACTCACAAAAAGCGGAAGGCTAAGGCTGCCACCATTGCAGCACCATGCAAGGTAGATGAGAAACTGTTGGGTACTTTGAACTTCGAGAATTCACAAGTGAATGGAGTAACCGGAAAATGTTTGGTGGATACTGGATCACAAATATCCTCTGTTTCAGAATCGTTTTACAGAGACAAACTTCATTGCATGCCATTTACCACCATGGAAGACTTTTTAGAAATCAGAAGAGTCACAGATGACGTGTTGCATTATATCAGTGTGGTGGAAGTCGATGCAGCATTTCCGGCCCGGGTATTTGGTGATGCAAGTGAGAAGTTAGTTCTAGCATTGGTCGTCCCAGATAATTCGTACACAAAGGAAGTGCCTATTACTGCAGGGACCAATTGGTTGAATAATTATGTATGCCAACGAGAAGGTAGGTCCAGGTAGTCGGAACAAGGTGACCAGAAGTTGTCGAACGTCTGCCATTGGTTGGGCAACAATGAAGACTCTGAACGCAAGACAACAATTCATGGTTTGGGAACAGTTCGTGCATTGCTACAGCAACCGTTAACGATACCACCACATAGAGCAGTAACAATCACAGGCAGAATGAAGCCAGGGCCCCCGGGCGATAAAATGGAAGTGTCGGTTGAGCCTGAAGGGAAATGGAGTGAGCTTGGCGGATGGGTGTTGGATCCCATGGTGGTGACAGTTGAGTGCGGCAGACGAAAATCCAAGGTACCACTGGTAGTGTGCACAATGAATCACCCAAACCCATTACCATAAAATCGGGGGAGGTGGTTGGTGTTGCTAGGGCATTGGCCTGCATCAATTCAAATTCCATGGTGGCCTGTCAACCCAAATCTGAAACAAAGAAGGTGAAGCGTCGCATCATGAGGAGCGGTAGTCTCAAATTTGACATGACCAACTCAATGGTTACCGATGAACAGATGTACCAAGTGCAGAAAATGTTTGATCGGAATACTGGTGCATTTTCAAAGCATGAAAATGACCTTGGAAGATGTAATTTATTAAAGCATGAGATCAACTTGACAGATAACACACCTATTAAACAACCACATCGACGCATACCGCCTGCGCTATATGACGAAGTACGACAAATGATCAAGGGGATGCTGGACAATGGGACAATAAGAGAGTCAACCAGTCCATGGGCTAGCCCAGTAGTCCTTGTGAAGAAGAAAGATGGGTCAACCAGATTATGCGTTGATTATCATAGACTGAATAACGTGACCATACACGATGCTTATCCTCTGCCAAGGATTGAAGAGAGTATGGATGTTCTAAAGGGATCTAATTGGTTCTCTTCAATTGATCTGAAATCTGGTTATTGGCAAATTGCTATGAAAGAAGAAGACATTCAAAAGACTGCGTTCACAACCCCTTTGGGATTCTATGAGTCAGTCGCCTTGCCGTTTGGATTGGTAAATGCCGGTGCCTCGTGCCTGAGGACAGTAGAGCATTGTATGGGTGACCTGAACATGAAAACGAGACTTTCGAACAACATCTCGATAGATTAGAACAAGTATTCCAGAGGCTACAACAGTACAACCTTAAAATCAAGCATACTAAGTGCCAGTTTTTCAGAAATAAGGTGAAGTATCTGGGACATGTAGTATCATCAGAAGGTATAGAAACAGATCCTGACAAGACAAATGGTCTTAAGACGTGGCCAGAACCCAAGAATGTGCGTGAATTGAGGACCTTTCTGGGATTCGCAGGATACTTCCGTAGGTTTGTACCAGGGTATTCAGCCATTGCAAAGCCACTAAACCAACTGACAGCTGGCCACTACACCGCTAAGCAAAGAAGTAAGATGCCTGCGAAAGCTAAAAAGCCACCACCGCCATTCGTGTGGAGTGATGAGTGTAGATCAGCGTTCAACACCATCATAGAAAAGTTGACAACACCACCAGTCCCAGTTGAAATCAACAGAGATGCTGTCAAAGCAATAAGCCAAGCGTATTTAGAGGAGCAGACTCCATGGGTGGAAGCAATAGCAGCGTCGGCGACTGCTATACCAATGTCACTGATTGATCCCCCTAAAGTACCTGGAGCAACTGCAATGCCCACCATGACAATGAGTGACTGGTCGAGATTACAGGAGGAGGACCCTGTTGTGAGTCGTCTGCGATCGTATCAACTAGATGGGAAACGCCCAAGTAGACTTGAAATACTACAAGAAACTCTAGAAGTCAGACTAGGCCTGAAAGAATGGGATTAGACTGTGTTTTCGTGATGGTGTGTTGCATAGAAGTCGAATGGGTGTAGATGGCAAGAAGCATTACCAGTTAGTCCTTCCTCAAGCTTATAGAGCAATTGCACTGACTGGTGCACATGATGAAGTTGGTCACCTTGGCCAGGATAGAACTCTTGACCTGTTAAGAGCCAGATTCTATTGGCCAATGCTTAGTAGGGACGTGAGAGACAAGGTCCTGGGATGTGAACGGTGCATAAGAAGGAAAGAACCGGCAGGTCACAAGAAAAGAGCTTATTTGGTGAACATAAAGACAGTGGATGCAGTTGGTATGCATGGATTTCCTGTCACTCGAGGAGTCCAAAGGCGGAATCAAAGATATCTTGGTAATCACAGACCATTTTACCAAGTATGCTGTGGCTATTCCCACAACGAATCAAACTGCCAAAGTGACAGCGAAACATCTGTTTGAAGGATTTATGGTCCACTATGGATTTCCTGAGCGGTTACACTCCGACCAGGGGCGTAATTTTGAATCTCGAGTCATACGAGAACTTTGTAAGATCACTGGAGTTGAGAAATCACGAACATCTTCTTACCATCCCCAAGGAAATGGGACTTGCGAGAGATTTAATCGCACCCTTCTAGACATGCTTGGTACGTTAGAGGAGGAGAAAAAGAAGGACTGGAAGTCCTACGTTCCACCTATGGTCCATGCTTATAACTGCACAAGACATGATAGTACTGGATTCTCTCCCTATTATCTGATGTTTGGTAGACACCCGAGGTCACCTATAGATGTGTATTTGGGAGTGAGACCAGAAGATTCCTGGCCAGAAACACCAAAGGGTTATGTCGATGACTTGAGGAAACGTATGGAATTTGCCTATGACCAAGCATCAAAATCAGTGGCCAAATCAGCTGAAGGAAATAAGAATAGATATGATCAGAAGGTGAGGGACTCCACTTTGGTGAAAGAAGATAGAGTCTTGGTTAGAAATGTGAATTTACGAGGGAAGACAAAGATTGCGGACAGATGGGAAAAGGAGCCCCATATAGTTATAAAGAAACTGAACCCAGAAGTACCAGTGTATGTGGTGAGAGCTGAGTCAGGTGGCAGATCGAGAACGATTCATCGTAACTTGTTGAGACCCATCTACCATTTGCCAAGACCAGAGCCAATGCAACCACTGAGTGTGAGAATACCAAAGAAGGTTAAGCTACAAGACAAAAGTGACAGTGACCAGGACACCTTCACATTGAATCCCTATAGCCTTGTGTTTCATTCACAAACACCAAAGCAACAGGAGAATGAAGATGTTACCACCAATATCGGTAATGCGGACCAGGCAAAGAAACTCATTGACCCATTATCTCATGATTCAGTAGTTATCTTGGAGAATGAACCTTGCCTAACACGCACCATAGAGATTGACGATTACCCAGAGTCTGGTGCTGCGAATGATGTTGATGATTTGACTTTGACAATGGAAAACTTACTTGATTTTCAGCTAAACATGACATGCTTGACAATCAAGCTACTGAGAGTGGAAATGAAGCTGAAATCGTTGGATCTGAAGATTCAGAACAGGAGCAAAGTGAGAATCCTTGCCCGAGAAAGTCTAAACGCGCAAGGAGAGCACCACGTAGATATGGATGGAGCCAAAGAGCTGCCAAATATATGTCTGGTGAAGACAGGAAACGATCTGGTTTATCCATGAGAAACTTGATGACAGAGTTGTTAATTGGTTGTTTGCAACATATGGATACAAATGATTTATTACAATAAGATGACTAGATGGAGATGAGATGTCAGAACAACCATCGCTGACAAAGACTGGTGTCTACCGAAGTCAACCCTGCATTTGTCCTGGGGCTCAGATTAATAGCTGTGTTTTTGAGTAAGGACGGGTATACAGCTGGCTAGTGCATCCAGTGTTCATTTTCAGGTTCTAGATGTGTATATAGATTATATCAGACTGGTAGACGGACGTACCTGCATTGTGGGACAGAGACCTTGGAGTCTATGGTAGAGCATATGGGTTTGATATGTGAAGCATCTTTTGTTGCCATGGCTACCTCCATCATACGGTGGTTAGTGCTCTGGCTGTGCATTTAGGTAGTGGCCACGGGTCCTGTGAGATTTGGGGGGCTTTTACCCTGGGACCAAGCTTAGGCATTGGTTATCTTGGGATGAAAAAGAGGAATATTACCTTGATCTGCCAGGCCCCTCACATTGGAATGGGTGTTTTCTTGGGAAAGCCAAATGTATCATTGGGATTATGTCTTTCATTTGGAATTGGCCCTGAGTCTGGTAGTCTCTCCTGGTGTGGCAGCAACTACAGTAACCAATCTACTCCGGCTCTGCAGCTGCGGCAGTGGTACGGTCCAGGCGGTAAGTTTAACGATTTTTCGAGGAGTAGCCTTCAGGAGGCATATGTCAATAGTTTTTTTGATTGACTGCCTCTGTTATAAAATCTTAGTTGTTTGATAGTTACGCTTCCAGAGGACAGAGTTCCTATGACAAATATGGAGACCAGTTTCTGCTGGTGAGTGTATTCTGAATTTGAGATAGTTTGAATTTGCATATTTTGGTCCCTAGGTAGTTGAAGTTGCGTGGGACACGCTTCCTTAAACATAGATATCCAAACTCATATATTAAGGCCATGTGAGTTTAATAAAGTAAACACTTTTAGCTCCACTATCGACTTTGTTGAGTAGTGCTTATCATATGAGTGATTGTCGGTCGACGACCGTCGTTCGTGTCAACTTTTTACTTTTTTTGACTTCTTCTTGAAAACTATAATAATTTATTCTTCTCGCTTTGATACTTGGTGTATATGTACTTTGGGCAGACCTCTCTTAGAATTTTGCATTTCGTGATGATATCTTCAATTCTCTAATTTTGATTAATATTTTTGGTAAAAAGTGATATTTTCGACTTCTTGTTAAAAGCCGCAAGTCCAATTGCTTTGATATTATACATTAGGTATCTCAGGTAGACCTCTCTAAGATTTGTTCATTTCCTGATGATATCTTCAATTCTCTAATTTTGAAGACAATTTTTGTCATTTTTGGTAAAAAGTGATATTTTCAACTTCTTGTTGAAAACTGCAAGTCTGATTGATTTGATATTATACTATGGAATGTGCATTGCTAACAGCTGAGAGGCTGCATGTTTGCCAAGAAGTCATTATATTAGGGTATTGGCAGGTTAATAAAGTTAGTATTTTAATGATTACAGAGAGTACATGCACTATTTTAAAGCCAATAAGTCCTGATGAGTTAATAAAGTTAATACTTCTAGTTCATACAAGGAATACATATCCTAAGTCAAGAAGTTATTTAATTAAGGTCCTGGTGGGTTAAGAAAGTAATAAATATATGTCATAAATTGTACTGGTTAGAAGTCTAGGATAATTATATGGTTTTCGCATATGCTATTGCAATATTAAACACTCAGTAATATTATCTCTATTATAAGTTACAGTGTGCCGTAATTTTGCAATATTGCACTGGGGTAAATGTATCTACCTTATTTGGAAATGCAGATTCCAAATATGGAAAGATTATGTGATTTGCCAGGATAGCAGACATTATCATATGGAGAAAGTCACACAGTATATGCTTACTTCACTACACGTCAGTCAATACTCCTACTGATCTGATTTTGTGTTATTTTTACAGTATTACTTGTACATGGTATTACGAGAAGCCATACCATGCATTACTTGTACATGGTATTACGAGAAACAATACCATGTATTACTTGTATATGGTACTACAAGAAGCCATACCATGCATTACTTGTATATGGTATTATGAGAAGCCATACCATGCATAACTTGTATATGGTATTACGAGAAGCCATACTATTGCATGGGTGATATGCAAATTAGTTTTTGTCAAAATAAGTGACTGCATGGCTAAGGTACCATTACTGTTGTTCAAATTTCATTTCACTCGGCAAGTATATTCATGTACCCCAAGAGAAAAATATCCTACTTCTTAATATTGTTTATTTCTGCTATGTTTTGAAAAACCGTACTCCTGAAGGGACTACTTTGTTTGGTCTCAGACCTCATTTGCATATGAGGTGTGGAAATACCGATTTTGATTTCAGGGACGAATCAAAATAAACTGCAGTACATATGTAATAACATGCATTACTTGTATGTGGTATTATGAGAAGCCATACCATGTATTACTTGTATATGGTATTATGAGAAGCCATACCATGCATTACTTGTATATGGTATTACGAGAAGCCATACCATGCATTACTTGTATATGGTATTATGAGAAGCCATACCATGTATTACTTGTACATGGTATTATGAGAAGCCATACCATGCATTACTTGTATATGGTATTACAAGAAGCCATACCATGTACATGTATTACTTGTATATGGTATTATGAGAAGCCATACCATGCATTACTTGTATATGGTATTACAAGAAGCCATACCATGTATTACTTGTATATGGTATTATGAGAAGCCATACCATGCATTACTTGTACATGGTATTACGAAAAGCCATACCATGCTTTACTAGTATATGGTATTACTTGTAGCCGTACTATGCATTACTTGTATATGGTATTACGAAAAGCCATTCAATGCATTACTTGTACATGGTATTATGAGAAGCCATTCCTTGTATTACTTGTATATGGTATTATGAGAAGCCATACCATGTATTACTTGTATATGGTATTATGAGAAGCCATACCATGCATTACTTGTACATGGTATTACGAGAAGCCATACCATGCTTTACTAGTATATGGTATTAATTGTAGCCGTACTATGCATTACTTGTATATGGTATTACGAAAAGCCATTCAATGCATTACTTGTACATGGTATTACGAGAAGCCATTCCATGTATTACTTGCATATGGTATTACGAGAAGCCATACCATGTATTACTTTACATGGCATTATGAGAAGCCATTTCATGCATTACTTGTATATGGTATTACGAGAAGCCATACCATGCATTACTTGTATATGGTATTACGAGAAGCCATACCATGTATTACTTTACATGGCATTATGAGAAGCCATTCCATGTATTACTTGTATATGGTATTATGAGAAGCCATACCATGCATTACTTGTATATGGTAATACGAAAAGCCATACCATGTATTACTTTACATGGTATTATGAGAAGCCATTCCATGCATTACTTGTATATGGTATTATGAGAAGCCATACCATGCATTACTTGTATGGTATTACGAGAAGCCATACCATGCATTACTTGTATATGGTATTACGAGAAGCCAAACCATGCATTACTTGTATATGGTATTACGAGAAGCCATACCATGCATTACTTGTATATGGTATTATGAGAAGCCATACCATACATTACTTGCATATGGTATTATGAGAAGCCATACCATGCATTACTTGTATGGTATTACGAGAAGCCATACCATGCATTACTTGTATATGGTATTACGAGAAGCCATACCATGCATTACTTGTATATGGTATTACGAGAAGCCATACCATGCATTACTTGTATATGGTATTACGAGAAGCCAAACCATGCATTACTTGTATATGGTATTACGAGAAGCCATACCATGCTTTACTAGTATATGGTATTACTTGTAGCCGTACTATTCATTACTTGTATATGGTATTACTAAAAGCCATTCCATGTATTACTTGTACATGGTATTACGAGAAGCCATTCCATGTATTACTTGTATATGGTATTACTAAAAGCCATTCAATGCATTACTTGTACATGGTATTATGAGAAGCCATACCATGTATTACTTGTATATGGTATTACTAAAAGCCATTCAATGCATTACTTGTACATGGTATTACGAGAAGCCATTCCATGTATTACTTGTATATGGTATTATGAGAAGCCATACCATGCATTACTTGTATATGGTATTACTAAAAGCCATTCAATGCATTACTTGTACATGGTATTACGAGAAGCCATTCCATGTATTACTTGTATATGGTATTATGAGAAGCCATACCATGCATTACTTGTATATGGTATTACGAAAAGTCATACTATAATACTGTAATGACACATGATATTACAAAAAGCTTATTGCCACTTGCTTTACTATAAAACTGTTTTAATTATTTCACAATTCAGGCAGGGTTCAAAAAATGTATGCCTTGTGAATATGAACTATAAAATTATAAAAATTTTGTGTACAGTTCACGATTTATTTACTTACAATATTAGCTAGGGATATAACTTGAAAGTTAACAAGAATGAAAATAATAAGAAAATTGAAACCTGATTGCGTGTTGTGCTGAAGGAAGCTGTGGTAATACTAACTGCTGTTGACTGTAGAATTGATTTACTGATCTAATTACTGGCAAACCAGATCTAAATAATTCATCCCAGTATTTATTGGAAATTGCTGTACGAATATCAATCAACTTGTATGGGTCTGTTTCAAACCATTTATCAAAGAGCTAATTATAGTGGAATGTTTTAAGAGGACAGTTGTCTGATTAATTATTTGATTCGTTTTCTTCCTGTCAGTTTTATTCAGTTGATATATTCTCAATCATTGCTCATTTAAAAAATTAATTGTAAGGCAGTTAGCTACCATTAAAAACAGACGATCACATTTCCTTGACTTTTATAATGGGGTAATAATAACCCGAGATAAAATACTATATGTGGATATACGCCTGTATGGTATATGGGTCACCAAATAATTTTTCATACATAATGGTTAACATCCATGAAAATAATTTTTGGTTCTTTTACCAGAATTTTTTTTTTTTTATAGTAGAAAATATTTCTATTCCAAAATTGCATGAGGTTACATATGGTGATAAATTCATATGTAGTTATAAAATGGGTGCTCATGGTTGTCACGATATTAGAAAGCTATGATGAATACTATGGAAATTGTTCTAAAAATGTAAATCTTTTCATTTTTCAGACAGTTTTTCTGTAAAAAACACTAAAAGTTGCTAACTTGTAAATATAATTAGGTAACACTTTTGGAACAAAACAAAATATTAACTATTTTTGCTCCTTCATCAAATATATGCAAATTAGTATGAAATTAATTTTGCATAATATTATCAATAATATTTGATATGATGCATATTCTTCTTTATTTTAATTTCAGTGAAACAGTTTTTTTTCTTCATCAAATTTTCTACAAGGGTCTCAGTGCCAGGATGGAACAATGGCCCAAATTGGTGCTTGGTAAGTCAAAGAACGCCTCTTTTATATTCTCTAAATTTCATTTTTATTATTGTCCCAGACAATAAGAACCCTTTATAACATTTGTAATTTAGGCAGAAAATAGTGAATCAAATTAATATTTAATTTTGACATTTTCTGTCTCTTTCTAATATGTATAGTCAGGGATTTAGATAAAGGAATTGATGCAACTTTGATATCTATTCACGTTAATTGATATGCAATGAAGATTCTATCCTGTTTGTGTGTCTGTCAATCAAACACCTTTCTAACCAATAGTGTGACAGAGCGCTTAGAAATATTTGATTGCATAAACAGAAATGAGTGCGGCTGTCTCTGTATTCAAAATGTTATATGTACATTACGAACATGCAAGTACATGCAGCAAAACAGACGAATACTCACCAATTCATTAACAGACTTACTCTTTTATTGCACACAGTATTTTTAGAAATGTACGTTTGTTGTGCAGTTTTCTGATCTTCTGATAATTCATGGACCTCATTTTCAGTTTTCGTGAGATATCGTCTTTGCTTATCTCATGACTTGCATATCTTTATCTTGTGAGTCCCTGATGTACCGTGATAATGTATCAGTTGGTACAGTAAAAAAACCAAACTAAACATTTTTAAACTGTTATTTACTCTGATTTAAATTCTAACAAATTCTGGGTAGTTGAAGTGTTTTTATGTCATTTTATAGTGTCTTTAAAAGAAACAAATAATTTAACAATATTTTGTAATAAATATTGATAATATTGTCATAATTGTAATCAATGTTAAATTGATTTGAGCAGTTGGCTGATACAAATTTTGTATAATTTGGATGCAATATTGTCCAGATAATTGTGTACATATATGTCCTTAACCTTATAACCACCAGACTTTCTCGCACAAATTTTTCTGCACTTTTTTCTTATATTCTTCAATATTTCTGGAAATGAACCATAATTTTGTAACCAACAGACAAAATTTGAATCAATTTTTAGTTTTTACTCAAATTTAGGCTATTTTTGTCCCAATCTTCTGATGGAAAGTGCAGACTATAAATGGGACTATTTGGTGAATTTTTGATGAAAACAAGGAACTGGTGCTGAAAAGGTTAAATCTATACCCACTCATGGATATGTAATTTTAGTAACATACTAGTATCTCATAAGAATAATATACATTGTAGCTTTGAAATAGTGTAAAACGTCGTAGTCATAACTTACAGAACAGTCTGAGAGTAACTAAACATCTTAGCTGGCTTAAAACTATCTTAGCTTGCTTCCAAAATCACCCCTGCATGTACTTAAATTTTACTGAGTAAATTATACTACAACGAATAAGCTGAAATTGTTAATGGATATGGTACTCACTTTAAAAATGTTTCAAAAAGTTTTCATGAAAAGACAGAGTCAGCTGATAGTCAGCTTCGAAATTAACCCTTTGAACGCCATTGGCTAATTTTATCACCACTCACAAAAAATAAATTTGCATAATTTTTCCATATTTTTTCAAAGATTTTGATCAAGGTCTGTTTCCAATGAGAAATTATGTCCATTTCATCCAAAAGTGTGCAAAACATTTTGGCGGGAAAAAAATATAACACTCAAAGGATTAAGTTATGCTCAGACTGTACTGTGCTTGCTAATATAATCAGAAAATACATCATGTTTATTGTATTGATCTAAAGGTAACATACCATGCAATAATTATAGTGTTGTGACATACATATTAAGAGGAATATTATACAGAGATAAGAAATGCAAAATAGAGATAAATATAAACATTAAAGTTGTACTCTGAGAGAATTTCTAGTTTTAAGACTTTTATGTGAGGTATTTGATAGTTTCAGATTGTGTAAATTGTGGACAACGTTCACATTTTAATGATTTTTAGCACATTCGAATATTGATGATCATCTCGGCTTCCTGTTTGATTGTGTGTTCCAGTTTTATTTGCTAACGCTTTTGAAGTGTACATGTTTTATCATGGGAAATGTGTAACAAATATTAAAATTTTAATTATTTTATAGAAAATTTAATTATTGGTGATTATCCTACGTTTCCTTTTAATTGTGTGTTCATAATTCATTTGCTCGTACTTTTGTTCTGTCAGGAATAGATTCACAAAGACTCGCTTCTGTTCTGAATAGTGCAGCGCACTGAAAATTCAAAACAACGATGAATAAATGCAAATCATTAGGTCTTTGATTGTCTGATATTTATGTATAATAATCAGACCACATTTGACATATTGTATCAAAAATTATTTTTGCAACTACTATAAAAGTGCCTCATACTCATATGAATTAATATTGAGACATCTGTATTCTGCATAAATTATCATGCATAAGTTTGTAAAGAATATGTAGTAATAGACTTACTAATGAAAGATTTTTTGATATAAAAAAGTAACAATGTAGAAAATAGTTTATAACACATTACAAATGTTACAAGTTGAATAGAGTACAGCCATATGTTGTCCACAAATCACACGAGCAAATAATCTAACAATCAACAACATAGAAAAGCGTACAATCATTTTGAATACTAATAATTAAGTCGTTCAATACATCGTACACGCAAAAAGACATGCTCACAGTTTTTATGTTTTATGTATTTTATATACAGCTCAAATAAAACAGCATTTTGAACACACGCATTAATTACAAGTACAATATGTGTTATTTTTAGTACCTTACATACTCAGCTTTGATGACTATAAAGACCTTCATTACTGAACGATTAAATAAATGTATAAAATGTATTTCATTAAAAAAAAAAAAAAAATACAGAAAAACAACTGAACTAAAATAAGTACAAGAGTGAATAAATAATGTAAAATAAATTGAGTTTTTGTTATTAGAAGCACATATGTCAAAAGAAAATGCACATAAACCAAAAAATGCATTTATTTATAATTACTCTATTCAGAGTCTTCATATTATTTCTTGCAAACATTTTCTTTCATTTACCTAATCACATGAGTTGCTAAAGGGGCAAATATTATATACAGAATCACAGAAAATATTTTTTTTTTATAAAATAGCCTAGTCTATAAATCAAAGAATTGTAAAAATTGTCATAAATTTTTTTTATATCATCCATTCTAGTTTCTCTTTGTTAGTAATTAATTTATTGATTAATAATCAAATTATGAGTTATATAATCTGCTGCTAACCTTTGACCTGAGAATGTAATTTGCATATAGTGATTAGAGTGTAAAATAAATGTAATAATTGATATAATGCTATTAAAACTGATACATTATAGACTAATTAGTATGCAAATTAGATTATTTGTTATCGGAGCTTACAGTCTATCAATCATTTGTTTCATGTAGCACACAATATTCGTCTTTATGCGTTCAAATATTGATGAAAAGCATACGAATGTCATTTCCATGCTAATAAGAGATTTTTCAACGCAGAAGAGTTTTTTTACTTTGAGCTCTTTTTATGTGCAATTCAAAGCATACCATTTGAAAAGGTCACTCTCACTCTGTACATGAACTTGTCCTACACCTAATTTTACTCTTCTATATTATAATTTGTAGCTCTATAAATGGCCAACATATATTTTATTTCTCTTACCTTATTACACTTCAAGGTTCTACATTAAATATCATAACAATTAATGATACATAAGTATTAAAATATTAAAAACACAGTGAAACTAAAATAAAAATAATTCCCAATATGATATGAAATATGGTCTAATACCTATTATATTGGGCTATGTAGCTACTGTGTAGTGGTTGCTATGGCAATAAAGTAAGGTCAATAGCTAAGGTCAGGTGTTGCTTCATAATGTATTAGCCATATATGGTCTTGATTGTCTTTTCTAAGAAATACCATACATGTGTAAATGCTTTGCCAATCCTTTGCATTACATTTTTTATATCGGTCATGAACTACATTATTCTGTAAATATTGCTTTTTGTAGTAGAAAGATATTTATTTATGAATACTATTATACATTTGTCATATTAAATATAGAATACACTAGGAATAATTTTTTTACGAAAAACTTTTGATTTTGCATAGTTTCAGACACCTCTGAAAACAGTGAGATCAAACTTTATTTACATGTTCTAGAAAGTACTAGTTTTTGAATACATTATTTTTCAGATTGAAATAATTCTGCCATATATATAATCAATAATAGCTTTCCACATTCATAACAGTAGTCAGCATGAATCACGTCTCATATAGTATCATTGAGAAATACAGCGTGTAAACTTCATAATAAAGAAATATATAGCAAGCAAAATCAGGCAATGTTAATTTCATGTTAATTGTCTATAATCCACAAACTAGGCAAAAATAAAACTGCAGAAATACTTTTGTGTCCATTTAGAAAACTATATTTAAGGAATAACCATCCCAGAGGCATGCATTCCACAAAGTTTTGATTAGTTTAATGACATGTACACACAAGTGTTCGTAAAAGGATGTTAATCACATTCACTTCTAAACACAGAGAGCGATGGTTGATTTTGTCTATTTACCCACGGTTTGCATAATTAAAAACATACTCTCGATCAATCAGAATGATTTATTCAGGCCATTGAAATGCTGGTATAATATAATTTCTTATATATGTTATACAAGACACTGCTGCATGGCTCCACTTGTTGTGTGACTTGTTATTTACTAAAACCGTGCGAGTTAGTTTTGATATGTAATTACTGTTATATCAGACATGCTGATAAAAGACTTACCCCCTCTAGTGTCAGGACTGTTAACCTTTTTACCACCAGGCTTTTTCACCCATTGGCAAATCCTTCGATATTTCTGGAAATAAACCCTGTGGAGCCAACAGACAAAATTTGAGTCAATTTTCAGTTTCACTCAAAAAATTTGTTGTAATCGTCTGAAAGGAAAGTGCAGACTATAAACAGGACTATTTTGTGAATTTTTGATGAAAAGAAAGAACTGGTGGTGAAAAGGTTAAATATGAGTAAATTTTTAGTTTCACTCCCAAAATTAGGCTATTTTTCTCCCGATCTTCTGAAGAAAAGTGCAGATTATAAAAGGGACTATTTTGTGAATTTTTGATGAAAAAAAAGAACTGGTGAGAAAAAGGTTAAATTCAAGTAATTTTTTAGTATTTTCACGCTTAATAAAATGCAATACACATTGAATGACAATAAATTTTAATGAAGCTAAGGACATCTCAAAGTCATATTCCGCGCAGAAAGATTGGCATTTTAACATTGAACTATAACAAAGAAATTCAAGTTCATAATCAAATTATTAGATTTTTGCAGCAGTCGTTTGTTTCTTGTGTTTCACGCAATACGTGACATCTCGCAGTAAACATAAATTCATCTCTTGTTTGGTTGCAGGTGATTTGTTTGATATGCTGCTACCAATGTTGACTATATACAATGAATATGTGCGGAACCATCATTATAGCTTGCAAGTATTGGCTGAATGTAAACAGAATGTGGCATTTAGCAGTCTTTTGAAACAATATGAAAGTAAATCTGTATGTGAATCCAGATTATTGGAAACATTCCTCACATACCCTATGCATCAGGTAGGTTGATATTTAGGTACCCCGAGAAGTTTGAAAATATTGGATCTAAAAATGTTACCATCATCTTGTAAGATTGTTGGAATAATGAATTGTTTCTGTTCCGCAAGCACAAATCTGAGTAAAATTCAAACTCAAAAATTTTTTTTTTAATTTTTATATTTTACATATGAATTGACCTTTCTGTGTTTCTGTGTTTATGTGTGCCCACCTATATCTCAGATATTCAAACTTCACACATACATCACACATCATGTCTCACATAAGCCCATGTATACTATTCCTTTGACAATTCAATTCAAGATGGCTGAATGGCAGCTACTTTAATGCTAAAAACCTTCAAAATTAAGCATTTCTGCCATTTCCACAAACATCAGACATTATGGGACCTTGCTGCACGCTATTGTGTTTTACAGATCAGATACGAAATGGCTGCCTTATGGTCATTTTGCTTTTAAAGAATTTGGTACCTGAGCTATAACTTTCCCTGACCAATTAAGTTTAAACTTTAAATATACATCATGTCACACATCTGCACATGTATTCATTTGACAATTCAATTCAAGATGGTCGAATGGAACCATTGTAATGTACGTCATTTTGTGCATCAGATTGGACTCAAAATGGCCAACTGGTGGCCATTGTTTTTAGTGAATGCAGTTCTTGTGCCATTTCTTTGATATGCTCTGAATGTTCATGTTCAAACTTGATATTTCCTAAACTTAATTAAGAACTCACATGAATTATGTAATGCAATTACTTGTTTTGTTTTGTTTTGTCTTAATTTACATATTTTATTTGTCTATTCATGACTTTTTAATTTTTGGTTTTATTTGCCGTTATTACCGGTAAGACTTTTATATGTCGTATTTCAGTCTAACTAAGATACAATATACAAACAAATTTAACAATAATAACTGCAAGTAGAACCAGCGAAATCGTTCTGAATAAACCAGAATAACTAAAAAAAAGAAGAAAATAGTAATTGAAACCTATACCTAATGTCAGATTCTAATTTGATTATACAGTACTCTGAATTTGCATATTTTACAAAACTGTCATGGGAAAGTATTGAGCTGTATCTGGTTAGTGTGCGCCTCAGTTCTAAAGGCTCTGCCTGTATTTTTATGTGTCATTTAAAAAAAGAGGGATGTACCTCCTCATATTGATTAATATATTGTTCACACATCCACAGATTCATTTTCTTGTTAAAAGAAAAAGAAACAGACCAGAAACAGATCGATTTTTTTGCCCTGAAAAAAAAAAAAAAAAATATGATCTTGATGTTTATTTGAAGGGCGGTGAGATTAGTGTTGATAAACAGGAAACATTAGTGGCATTTATATCATATTTAAAATAATAAATAATTAGTAAACAGTGTATTTATTCTGGATAGTCTAATCGTGTCATTTCCTATCGTGAGTCATTCTATTAATTGGAAAAGTAGGTTATAGTTGAATCAGAACTGAGTTCCTGTCTTGTGTAATTATTATATTACGTGGTATCAGGCAATAAATATTTCAGATTGTCATATTGATCGAATCCTTGACATATGCCATATTTGTCATTTATATTCAATATTACAGCTGGGGCTCACAGTTCAATAAAAAGCAGTTCTGTATAATAAGACCATACAAAGTGAAATTTTTGGTATGCATTACTGGTATATCAGAAAGTTTGGATTACACTACAGTCAAAATATTTTTCTAAACTTGAAAATAATTGTTGTCAATTTGAATGACGTTAAATATCAACAATGCTGGGGTCAAAGTTCATATAAGTTACAAAGTTCATTACCAAACCTGAATGCATTGATGTGGTTTCAAATAATCAGATATTTGCTTCTAAATTGTAACTAGTCAAACGCAATTTTGGAAGTTATTGTTAAATATAGAGTGACTTTTAAATCAAACATGTTGTAGAATTACCAACAAGTAATAACAGTATTTTTGTCTGTATTTCAGTGTAATTTTTATCAGATAATATTTTGAATGTGCAACTATCCAACTTTGGTATTCAAAAAGTAATCATATATATTAGCTTCTCATAACTACATAATTGTGAAGAAAAGAACATTTTGGCCTAATATGAATTTTATTAATCCTCATGAAGGGAGCCCTCATTAGTGGAAATTAAATTGACTTTGTTTTTATGAGATTTATTATACTATTTTGTTGCTAATGTTTATATCGTTTGATATTCTAGATACCAAGGTATATAATAACACTACATGAACTGCTTGCACATACACCACATGACCATGTTGAGCGGAAGAGTCTAGATCATGCTAAGAATAAACTAGAAGAATTATCCAAAGTAAGTCAACAAGCTTTATGAATGACTTTCTAAAGTTCACACATCCTGGTACTTTTTTGGGTTACCAGGATGTGTGACCTTTAAGGGGGTCCACATTTAAACAACAACAAGCTTTAATTTCACTTAATTTGCATGATTTACATAAAACAATTAAGCCAAATAAAAACATGAAATAAAAACATCCACACAATGGAGACTTTTTATATAATGGTGAATGCACACATTTTTGGAGGAGAATGTACAAGTCTGCTCTTCTTTGCCCAAAGTACACTATGTTTTCTATGCTGGCTTAACATGTAGTGATAAATAAAAATTTTAAAAATCAGTATTATTAGTAACTGTTCATCTGTCACCATGACATGTTGTTTATCTTTTGTAGGTTATGCATGATGAAGTTTCCGAAACCGAGAATATACGAAAGAATCTTGCAATAGAACGTATGATAGTTGAAGGATGTGATATACTTTTGGATGTTAACCAGACTTTTGTCAGACAAGGTATGCCTGTGAATACTGTGGTAGCGTATAGTTCACGAATTGCGATAACCGGACTGGCATGAGCATTGCTAGTTGGGAGAATGACACCCAGGCAGAGGAGAAATAGAAATGTACAGCTGTCTATTCTGTGTGCTATTCTTGTCTTTAGTTTATATAAAAATTAATTTCACGATGCATAGATTACAGGATATCTGGAACTAACTCTCATTCTAGATCTCTAATTGTAATTTATCTCTTGATCGGCGTAATAAACAGACAAGATACATCTAGAAATAGCTTAGTTCATCATTGTGATATACTCTTGGATGTTAATCAAAAAAATACAAAAAATGGATACAAACTGGAATATCCACATGCATATTCATAAATTCATTTTCATTTATTTTTAGGCAGTACATATTTCTGGGGGTTCACAGGTTTGGTTCTTGTAAAATTTTTGAGGTAGAAAATTTGACACGTTTATATTAAACGAGGATCACAAATTATGAAGTATAAAAAGTTATATTTTGTAAACTTGTCTTGTGACTGAAGGGATTCTCAAATAGCATACAATTCTATTATGTCTTTTCTCTAGGTTCTTTGATTCAAGTTTATGCAGAGAAGGGCAAGAATCGGAGTCGTCTCGGTTCACTTAGTAGTTCAAAATCAGATCCACGAAAGGAAGGTGTTCGACAGTGTTATTTGTTTACTCACCATCTACTGATAACCACTAGAGGTTCAAGCGGTAGACTACACCTCTCAAAGGTGAATAATAATTTGCGCAGTTCAATGAAAGAGCAATGAAAGAGAATGCTATTCTCTTACTGTGTATTAGACGTACATGCCCATGCCAAATGTGGTGTTTAGTTACACACTTCTAATGAAAGAGCTGTGATCTGCACAGCACGACCAGGTGTGTCAATGAATTTCAATTTCACAAAATGATTTACAAATTTTTTTTTTTTAGACTGGTGGTAAGATAGCCTTGATAGACACGATGCTAGTGGATGACTTTGATCCATTTGATGATGATGGTAAGTAACAATGTGTAACCATGGTAACCACAGATTATAAATCATTTTAAAATTCACCATTTTATATGAAAGACACAAAAATATGGATAGAAATCAGATGAGAAATTGTACATGGCTATGTATAGATACTAGAGACGTACACCAATGAAATATATGGTTTACAAATGCAGATTTCAATGAAATTCACCAACAAATTACGTTAGATGTGTTCAGGCTACACCAAGTACAGCTAATCTTGTATGATTGCATATTCAGGGATGAGAATTTTCTGCGGATCTGCGGAGTTCCGCTGATTTCTAAGCCCCAGGGATCAATTTTCTAAAACGTCAAAATACGAAGACAAAATTTTAGGGGGGGGGGGTTAAGAATACAAATCTTGTTCATTCACCAGAAGTAAACATGCTGTCGGGTCATTGTTGTCGGCTGCAAGAGGCCCTGTATCAGTGTATGGTCGAAGGGAGACAACTCGCGGTGTCTCCAATGCGGAATGTTCGCGACTCTTTTTCATCAGTGCAATTGTGGTTTTGAAGTGTTCGAAGTAATACGTAACAATTAACATGATTGGCTGGGTTAGTTCTGACAGGCCAACCAGTGAAGAGCTTTCATTTTTCTTTTCACCAACGGCACCATTTGTTTCAATTGTTAGCAGCGTTGGATCGTTGTTTACAAGTTTCATGCAGCAATAATGGTGAAAGTAGTTACAAAAGACAACGAGTCAGTTGTGCGAGAGATCGATAAAGACATTAGAAACAAATTTCGTTGTGAATCGGGGAGTGGTAACTGAAAAATGAAGTGACTTCATGTGCAAGTGCAAGGTCCCGGGAAAGGCGATAGTGTCTGTATTGTAACAATTTGATCAACTACGATTCTCGGACCCCGGATACTTTACTTTGAGCTGAAAATTTAAATTCTCATTCTCATCCCTGCATATCGGCTATACTATTTTGCTTTCACGCACATGAGGGAATAACAGTCAGCACAGGAAACAGAATAACCAAACTTGTTAGGAATATACTAGTATTACAGAATCTCATCATCTATCCATTTTTTTTTCTCAAGAATAATATCTCTGGAAGTTCTTGTGTTAATTGTAATGTTGGAAATGCCTGAGCCGAGCTAAGTATTCGCCCACACTTCAATTAACCCATGCTAAGGTTCTAGACTGGTCTTAAAAATGGGTTTAGCTTGTAAACTTACCATTTCTTGGCCCCAAAATGTTAGCCTTTGCACTTTTTTTATCACAGGCTAAGGTTTTTGACCTCTTAGTCTGTGCTAAGGAGCTGTGCACGAACACAATTACTGTAAACCACTTATTATATAATTTTTTGTTTGGCATTTTCATAATTTTATGACTTTATGTCATATGACCCCAAGCAAAATTCTCACTTTTACTAAATTTAATGATTTTCACTGACAATAATTTGTCTCACATGACACTAAAGTGATTTATAGTAATCAAACATTTTAAATATCAAAACATCTTCCCAGAATCCTTGCTTTTGAATAGAATTCCAGTATAGTTTACTGACCTTATCTTACTGTTTTTTTATCAAACACAGAGGGGAGTGTTTGCAGTCACACCAGTCAATCTGAATACGACAACTTGGAAATTAAACTCATCGTGGATGGGAAAAGTGGTCCACCACTACATGTCATCCTAATAGCACCTACCCAACGAGACAAGAATGTTTGGATGGGTGATATTAGTCAGGTAAACACTTACATCATTTTTAACTATGTACATAAAATGAACATATTAAGAACGTTGCATATATTTTGGGGAAAACAATGTACTTACTACTTTAACATAGCTGTTTACAAAGCATTGTCTGAAATTTGCTTACCACAGCCAGTAACCTGGTCATGACAACAGGAACTGTTTTTATACATAAATTACGAGTTATACTTACACAGTCAGGAAATATATACTGCAGTTAACCGTTTGCTCTTAGGGAATGTCATTTGAGGAGTGTAATCATTTTGCACATTTATCACTCTGGCAATTCACACATTTGAATTTTGAATAACATAGCTCTTCTAATCATGTACAATTTTTAAGCCAACAAAAATAAACTGTGTGCTTATGATAACATGCACTTCTAAAAAAAACAGGTAGTGTTTGTAGGATTTTAATTTGTGGATGTCCTAAATCTGCATATTTGATGTGATAAAAATGCTAGTACACAAAAAAAACAGATTTATTGTATCCTGGATCATTAAAATAGCATTAATTCTGACCACGTATATGTACCTCTGTCATTTATGTAAATGTATAAGTACTAATTATGAAAATATTGTATTTGACATAATTATTCCTGAATTTGTTGTCATAATTTATCTACTTCACATCGATATAGATTATTAATTTTTAAATTTTATAATAATTATGTTTCAAATTTGGAATCTCAGAACTTTGTGATTTCTACCCAACTTATTAATTAATTAATTAATTTGCATACTAATTAACTGCATTGAAGCTTTAACATAGCTCATATGAATACATGGTACAGGGGTGTGCGTTCAAGAAACATAGAACGTTCTGTGACGTAGTTCCGTCTCTGAGAATACAGCAGTATAAGCATTGCTAAGATGAAAATGATGGGTTGTTATAGTGATCAGTATCTATCATGGAACATGAAATTCACTGCCTATAGAATCTATAGTTGATTTTTCTTGGAAATCACTACTTACTGTTCATTATTCCTTAGTGCATAGACAATCTGCATTACAATGGATTACTGAATGGTAGTTTACATGGCAGTCATTCGTCAATACATATGCCGTTATCTATCAGGTAATTGGCGTACATGCAATGTTTATTATCGTCTTAGCACTTCTTTACACCCTAGGCACTTTTGTATGTCTGTTGAATATAACAATCTACTCAATAAATCACTTTTAAAACACTTATTAACATATGGCACGAAAAAACTCACGTTGCCAATAATCTGTGACATGTCTCCAGTACAGATGGTAGTTAAGTGCTTTGAGCTAAACTTATGAACCTTAAAAGATAGTTTTAATAATAAGTAATTATACTTACACCCTTCCAGTTGTACTATCTTCTCCAACACTGCTCAGTATCCTATCTGGCGTGACTATCAGAAGACTACATAGCAATTAATTAAATGAATAATTTTCTCAGGATTGGACATTCTGGGAAATGTATTTTCTTGATAGACATGAATGCAAGTATAGCCTCTGAATATTAAGACTATCTTTTAAGGGTTTTATAAAACGTATACATGTACATTGCACACACTATATATGATAGTATGAATTAATACAAACACATTGTCACATCTACACCTAGTAATTTCTCTAACATGTTTCTGTACCTTCAACTTTATAATCCTATATCACACTGAGAAAAAAACCATGCACTCCATCATGTCAAGCGTTAATTAACACTTCCACCACCCAGAACACATGTATTTTCCTAGCTGCACATATCTATACACATATATTGGACGTACAATCTGTGAATCACTTGTGCGTGAAAAGCAGCCAGCTAATTTGCACTGATCCCAAATCTGTTTTGATTTTATTCATTAATTTATAATTGCTTGTGTGTAAAGTAATACGAGACCACCTAAGAAGGTAAACAATATACACTTATTTATGGATGCAAGCGATAGTTTTAAATCCCAGAATGCATTTCAAACAGGAATTATACAACGGCAGTTTTCACGCATGAGATTTGCCTCATAAACCATTTTTTTTTTTTTTTTTTTTTTTTTGTATTTTAAACTTTTTCCCCTGTAGTTGTATGTTATACTATCAATTATCATATGTGGTGTATTTGTTTTGTTTTTAACCCTGTACTCTGAACTTGTTGTGAACCATTCCTTGCAATGGATGTAGACGTCGTTGTCGAGAAGTACTTGGAATGCATTATCAGTTTATTAGGTAACCTATATCATCATCCTCAATACTCATGAATATTCATTAGTAATGTACCAATAAAAAAACATATAACATTTCATTCCTCTACTAACATTAAACTCTGTGGTGATGTAATACTAACTCTGATTGGTTGCTTATAGTTGGTCCATATAACAACTTTCTACTATACTCTTACTTTACTATTGACTTTATTTGACAATTATTATCAGTTATTTAATTATCTAAAACCTACATGCTATATGCACCATTTCCTGAGTACAGAAAATAAACACTATTACGGCATAGGTGTTACAGTTGCATTCCCACTTTGCATATCAGAACCAATCCCTGATCAATGAAAATTAAGAAATGAAATTAAGTTAAATTTGTAAACAATTATCAATACTCACTGAGTTAGGGCGGCTAATTTGTTTTTGAAAGTCAGTTGGTACATTGTTTCAATAAGCAATAGGACCCTATCGTGCTCTCAAAATGAAATAAGCGGGAACGTGAGGGAAAAATATCTACCTATGTATAATATCTATCTATATTTCATATTTTTCAGCTAAAACAGAATTATTTTGTTTTTAGTTCATTCTAAAAGTGAGTCTTCACATATTTGCCAAGTGGGAAAGCAAATTTAAGATAATTGCACGAATAATTAAAAAAATTAAATATAAATAATTTTCCTTCATACTAATTGACTTGATCAATGTTGGATACTGTTTAGTTCATATTATTGATTCTGATAAAAACTACCAATGCTAGAAATAATCATTTGTTTGTGGACCAACCATGAATACATTGCTTACAGCATGGAGTGGATTTCTAGTGTAACCAGACTAGAAAGCTTTTCACTTCATTCTACAAATATTTCATCACCGTATGTCTGGTTCATTTGCAGTATGTAGCAAGAATTTAAAACAAAAAAAATGTGGTAATCATTTTTGCATGTCTCGCCTGTTGCATTTTGTATGCTAATCTATCTTATTTTACAAGTTTTTTTTTCAAAAAGTGAAATATTTATGCTTTTTTTGTCTTGTCATTTCAACAACTCTCATAATAGTCTTGTAAGGCATCAGGGTTAGAGAACATCAATGGATACATTCCACATCAAATTAATTTAATTTAATTTCACATTCCTCTCACCCTCCTCTTCTCCATCAACAACAAAGTTCTGAATTATTAGGTTTATTTTACAAGCAACTTCTTTTATTATTCCTTGGTTACTTTTACTTGGTTTACTTTTACTTTTTTAATTTTTTTTTGGACTCAAATTTATTTTTACCAATATATCATATTGTATAACTCGTAACAAAAATGTAAAAAATAGTATATGATTGTTATTTTCAGATCTGACCCAAGGCTATTCAAAGATGATGTCGATATTAGATTTAGTCGTGCCCTAAATTCCTGTAAAGTTCCACAGATCCGCTATGCTAGTGTAGAGAGACTTTTAGAGAGACTGACCGATTTAAGATTCCTTAGTATTGACTTTCTCAATACATTCCTCCTGACCTATCGTATCTTCACTACGGGCAATGTTGTTATAGATACACTCAGGAAAGTTTACAAGAATCCAGAAGCCATGGAAAGCCTATACAAGTAAGATTGGCCAATGGAGGTTGATATTAATAATCTACAGACTCAATAAATATTAATGCAATATACAAAATATAACTGGGCTATATCTAACCGTTCGCTAGTTGTCAATAATAAAGTAAATACTTGGGTACAGCAGCCCATGTATAATATCTATTTTGCCAACAGTGGGAACCAATTATTGTGATCTAGTGTTATTTTCATCATTTTACCCATAAAAACAATTATAAACTAAACTTCAGAAAAACATATAGTCCATTATATATATACAGTAGCACATTTCACTTTGCTACACAATCTAAAACATATTCAATTTTCCATAATTGAATCGTTACCCAGTTTGCCAAGGAAGTGTTAAAACAGATAGCTACAATTAATTTTCGCTGAAAAGACTTTTTGGGTGTTTTGTATGGAATTTATTTTCACTAATTTTTGGCAAGTTGAATGTAAAATATAGGAAAAATAGTATATTCGCTGGATTTTATTTTCACTGAATCACTCCTTCAGTGAAAATAGCAAAAAATATTTCCAAGCGAAAATAAAGTACCGGTATTTAACAGTGTCCATTGAGGAAGCTCATTAGAGTTCATGTATATGATATAGACAGCATTAGATGCTTTCATATAAATTACGAGCAATTAGTAATGATTGACTTTTCGTTAGACAATATAGTTTTAAAATATTTTCTTTATTTTTTCTATTTTCCAGTTTAAGAGATGATAATACAACAGGCAGTGCAAGTGGTGGCGAAGGTAGTCCTAAATCACCTACCGTATCATCTTCATCTTCTTCTTCTTCTTCACCACAAAATACACCACCATTACATACACCACAACTTGATACACCACCATTACATACACCACAACTTGATACACCACTTGCACATACATCACAGATTAGAACGTTTGATTCAGGAACTCACCCTAGGAGCCATCCATTTAGAAGAAGTTTCAAGAGGTGTAAGTGCTACTGCAGATGGTGTATATCACCTGAATATATATATCACTGTCAATATACTACTCTCTATATATCCCGATGTATACACCATTGTAAAATAATAATAATAATACCAGTAGTTGCTACACTTCTACCTTACAAATTAGTTATTCAAGCACAACCATCAGCTGGCATATGATAATTAACACAGATTTTCACAGAAACACTATAAACAATTGAGAATTATAGAGTTTGTGTTTCTATGCAAATGTTTGTGATGTCCCTTACTGAGTGTTGGCTTATTGCTATTATATTATACCAGTATTATTTTCAGGGTGACAAAAACACAAAAAAACTGAGAAACAAACTAACAAAATTAAGATCCCTTGGTTTGTCAGAAAATGAAATGTGCTTGGAACTGTCACTTGTACAATTTGAAATACATTGATAGCAACGGATTGGATATAGTATTAAAAAAAATATCAGCTTTATAAAGTTGTACACACCAGAACATGTACATGCTTTGACATGAAATTACTAGGCCGTTTTTCTGATAAGTTCCCTATTTAACCAGAACATGTTATTTTATTTTTCTTATATTAAAACAAAGAAAGATACTGGTTTATAATCATTACTGAGCCTGAGACTATGAACAGCCATTGTATGGCTATTTTAGCACAGTGGAGGCAGTGAGAATATGAGAATTACATTCCAAAAACTACTGGTATAATGTAATACCCTGTTTAGTTGAATATCCAGATTGCACTCTCCTTATCGCATGATATATTATTAGATATGCATGGAATAAATTTGCATTTCATTTGCATGCCATTTTAACTCAGAAAATTCTGTCAGAGCAACGTATAACAAAATAGTGAACTTCGTAAAAAAATGTCATGTGACTCTTTTGATGGGTCTACTATGGTCCAGACTAGTGTTGATAAGATTACTCTGGTCCAGACCAATGTTGATAAGATTACTCTGGTCCAGACCAATGTTGATAAGACTACTCTGGTCCAGACCAATGTTGATGAGACTACTCTGGTCCAGATCAATGTAGATAAGATTAATCTGGTCTGGACCAATGTTGATAAGACTACTCTGGTCTAGACCAATGTTGATGAGACTACTCTGGTCTGCACCAATGTTGATATAACTACTCTGGTCCAGACCAATGTTAATAAGACTACTCTGGTCCAGACCAATGTTGATGAGACTACTCTGGTCTGCGCCAATGTTGATAAGACTACTCTGGTCCAGACCAATGTTGATAAGACTACTCTGGTCCAGACCAATGTTGAAGAGACTACTCTGGTCCAGACCAATGTTGATAAAATTACTCTGGTCTGGACCAATGTTGATAAGACTACTCTGGTCTAGACCAATGTTGATGAGACTACTCTGGTCTGCGCCAATGTTGATAAGACTACTCTGGTCCAGACCAATGTTGATAAGACTACTCTAGTCCAGACCAATGTTGATGAGACTACTCTGGTCTGCGCCAATGTTGATAAGACTACTCTGGTCCAGACCAATGTTGATAAGACTACTCTGGTCCAGACCAATGTTGAAGAGACTACTCTGGTCCAGACCAATGTTGATAAGATTACTCTGGTCTGGACCAATGTTGATAAGCCTACTCTGGTCTAGACCTATGTTAATAAGACTACTCTGGTCTGCGCCAATGTTGATGAGACTACTCTGGTCTGCGCCAATGTTGATGAGATTACTCTGGTCCAGACCAATGTTGATGAGACTACTTTGGTCTAGACCAGTGTTGATAAGATTATTCTGGGTGGACTCATGTTGATAATATTACTCTGGTTTAGACCTATGTTAATAAGACTACTCTGGTCTGGGCCAATGTTGATGAGACTACTCTGGTCCAGACCAATGTTGATGAGACTACTCTGGTCCAGACCTATGTTGATAAGATTACTCTGGTCTAGACCAATGTTGATGAGACTACTCTGGTCTGCACCAATGTTGATATAACTACTCTGGTCCAGACCAATGTTAATAAGACTACTCTGGTCCAGACCAATGTTGATGAGACTACTCTGGTCTGCGCCAATGTTGATAAGACTACTCTGGTCCAGACCAATGTTGATAAGACTACTCTGGTCCAGACCAATGTTGAAGAGACTACTCTGGTCCAGACCAATGTTGATAAAATTACTCTGGTCTGGACCAATGTTGATAAGACTACTCTGGTCTAGACCAATGTTGATGAGACTACTCTGGTCTGCGCCAATGTTGATAAGACTACTCTGGTCCAGACCAATGTTGATAAGACTACTCTAGTCCAGACCAATGTTGATGAGACTACTCTGGTCTGCGCCAATGTTGATAAGACTACTCTGGTCCAGACCAATGTTGATAAGACTACTCTGGTCCAGACCAATGTTGAAGAGACTACTCTGGTCCAGACCAATGTTGATAAGATTACTCTGGTCTAGACCTATGTTAATAAGACTACTCTGGTCTGCGCCAATGTTGATGAGACTACTCTGGTCTGCGCCAATGTTGATGAGATTACTCTGGTCCAGACCAATGTTGATGAGACTACTTTGGTCTAGACCAGTGTTGATAAGATTATTCTGGGTGGACCCATGTTGATAATATTACTCTGGTTTAGACCTATGTTAATAAGACTACTCTGGTCTGGGCCAATGTTGATGAGACTACTCTGGTCCAGACCAATGTTGATGAGACTACTCTGGTCCAGACCTATGTTGATAAGATTACTCTGGTCTGGACCAATGTTGAGGAGATTACTTTGGTCTAGACCAATGTTGATAAGACTACTCTGGTCTGGGACAATGTTGATGAGATTACTCTGATCCAGACCAATGTTGATAAGATTACTCTGGTCTGGACCAATGTTGAGGAAATTACTTTGGTCCAGACCAATGTTAATAAGATTACTCTGGTCCAGACTAATGTTGATAAGACTACTCTGGTCCAGACCAATGTTGATGAGACTAATCTGGTCCAGACCAATGTTGATAAGGTTACTCTGGTCTGGGCCAATTTTGATGAGATTACTCTGGTCCAGACCAATGTTGATAAGACTACTCTGGTCTAGACCAATGTTGATAAGACTGCTCTGGTCTGGGACAATGTTAATAAGATTACTCTGGTCCAGACTAATGTTGATAAGACTACTCTGGTCCAGACCAATGTTGATGAGACTAATCTGGTCCAGACCAATGTTGACAAGACTACTCTGGTCTGGGACAATGTTGATAAGACTACTCTGGTCCAGACCAATGTTGATAAGACTACTCTGGTCCAGACCAATGTTGAAGAGACTACTCTGGTCCAGACCAATGTTGATAAGATTACTCTGGTCTGGACCAATGTTGATAAGCCTACTCTGGTCTAGACCTATGTTAATAAGACTACTCTGGTCTGCACCAATGTTGATGAGACTACTCTGGTCTGCGCCAATGTTGATGAGATTACTCTGGTCCAGACCAATGTTGATGAGACTACTTTGGTCTAGACCAGTGTTGATAAGATTATTCTGGGTGGACCCATGTTGATAATATTACTCTGGTTTAGACCTATGTTAATAAGACTACTCTGGTCTGGGCCAATGTTGATGAGACTACTCTGGTCCAGACCAATGTTGATGAGACTACTCTGGTCCAGACCTATGTTGATAAGATTACTCTGGTCTGGACCAATGTTGAGGAGATTACTTTGGTCTAGACCAATGTTAATAAGATTACTCTGGTCCAGACTAATGTTGATAAGACTACTCTGGTCCAGACCAATGTTGATGAGACTAATCTGGTCCAGACCAATGTTGATAAGGTTACTCTGGTCTGGGCCAATTTTGATGAGATTACTCTGGTCCAGACCAATGTTGATAAGACTACTCTGGTCTAGACCAATGTTGATAAGACTGCTCTGGTCTGGGACAATGTTAATAAGATTACTCTGGTCCAGACTAATGTTGATAAGACTACTCTGGTCCAGACCAATGTTGATGAGACTAATCTGGTCCAGACCAATGTTGACAAGACTACTCTGGTCTGGGCCAATTTTGATGAGATTACTCTGGTCCAGACCAATGTTGATAAGACTACTCTGGTCTAGACCAATGTTGATAAGACTGCTCTGGTCTGGGACAATGTTAATAAGATTACTCTGGTCCAGACTAATGTTGATAAGACTACTCTGGTCCAGACCAATGTTGATGAGACTAATCTGGTCCAGACCAATGTTGACAAGACTACTCTGGTCTGGGACAATGTTGATAAGACTACTCTGGTCTGGGACAATGTTAATAAGATTACTCTGGTCCAGACCTATGTTGATAAGACTGCTCTGGTCCAGACCTATGTTGATAAGACTACTCAGGTTCATCCCTATATAAATATTGACTGGATTTGTCATTATATAAATATAAAATTTAACCTATTATTATTATTGTATAATTTAGTTGTAATTCATGCTTTTGTTGCATTGTATTGTTGTAGCTGAGAAGAAGAAAGACAAATTAGAGGAGGAACCATATGAGGAAATGTTGCAAGCAGCGAAGTCATCTTTTAAACAGCCACCAAAGTCACAGGGTTCCACACCTACTCATACGCCACCATCCACACCAACACGTCTTGCCCCTCATAATAGTGTGTCTATGTTATCACCTAAAAGATCCTTACCAATCAGCCGTTCAGCTCCTAATATTGCAGTTTTAGTCAAAAGTAGAGGTGAGCAATAAGTCAGTAATATAACATATCTAATGGGTCTGCCTGTTTACAGCACACCCAAATAATGTATGGTTGCATGCACATTCAAGATAAACAGATAGATAATTTATTTGACACAAAACTTTGTATCTACAATACATTGTCCATGGTCAAGAAACTAATCTATTACTGTATAAAATCAACACAATAAAAACACAACAAGAAAACAAGTTTTAGAAATAATTTAAAATGGAATGGATGAATTTCGGCAAGGCTATTGGCAATGAAGCTATCTTTTGTTCCAAGCAATTGCTCAATACCTTGGTTTGAGTGCTCGCTATTAGAGGAGTCATAACAGAGAATTTCTTTATTAAAAACAGCGCGAGCTTTTGAAATTTCACTGTTGTTACAAGTGAACATAACATAAACTTCATCACCAATAGCCTGCTTGTCACAAAGTGTACAAAGTCTTTTACCAGGAGGTATTCCTTTATAACACAGCCTTTCAATTGGTAATGAATGGGCAAGAGATTCTAAACTTAGTAAAGCTGACTGTGTTTTAAATTTTTTACCTGCTCCAAGAATGGTTCAAATTCATATGTATGTTTAAATTTATTATACGTTCGTAATTTATTATTTTTAGGTTTATTAATAGTTGGCAACCAGACTTTGTTTTGGTAAATCTGTTTTATAATAGTTTTGAATTCCTTTGAGTCATTTGAATCATCACTAATTTTAGTTATATTTAATAATTTGGTAATAAATGACGACCATGTATTACCATTCATATTGCAGTGAATGCACAGTGCAGTAGGTGATTTTTTCCAATTGATTTATATTGTAGAGGTTGTGACCTTTGATGACCTTTGCCCTCTCTACCCATGATGCATTGTATCTTTAGAGTTAGCAACCCAGTAATGGCTGCCCACTGAATAAATAGTTGAAGTTCTTCTGTGTGTATCATTCATATCTCTAACCATCCTTGGTACATTATGCAACGCACCATGCAAACCACAGTATTGAATCATTCCGTGGTAGAAAGAAGTACCACAATTTGTGTTGATTACTGTTTCGTAGTTGTACTTGGCTGCTAATATTATGATATACGAAAGTCACACAAATGAACATCCAAATAACAGCTTGGAAAAGATGGATTTGAATTCAGCATTCCAGCATCATACACTGCACTTGGTATACTATCTCATGAACTGTTTTTTTTAACTGTATTGGTAGGTAGCACTGGTGGCAACTCTGATAGCACTATGTCACCAAGGAACAGCATTGCTATGAGTGAAACTCCACCTCCAACATCAACAGTTAGTGCTGGTGTTGTAGTGACATCATCTCGTCAATCAAAGCGACGCTCTAGTACTTCAGCAGCAGCCACTGCTTTTGCAGTAGCTACAGCTGGATCCTGCAATCCTAGAGATATTAACTATAGAAAGACTTCGAGACATTCCACTACAGGTATGACACAATGGAAGCTTATGTCATTACACTGTCTGTCTGTCTGTGTGTTTGTGTCTGTGTATATACCTAAAGATATTAACTCTTAGAAAGACTGCAAAACATACCACTTTTAGTTTGACACAATGGAAGCTTATGTCATTACACTGTCTGTTCATCTGTGTGATGCGTGTGTGTATAATCCTAGATATATTAACTATAGAACGACTTCAAAGAAATTCCACTACAGGTATGACACAATGGAAACTTGTGTCATTACACTGTCTGTCTGTGTGGTATGCTTGTTTGTGTATGTGTATACACCTAGAGATATTAACTATAGAAAGACTTCAAGATATTCCACTACTGGTATGACACTATAACAATTACTTTATAACAATGCAGGTCCAGCAGATATCATATTGAGACGCAAAGAATCTGTTATCAGTACAGCAGCGACCATGAGAGTTATTAATGTTATGAGGCATTGGGTTTCTAAGTATCCACAGGTGGGTAATACTAGTGTGTAATATACATTGGGTTTCTAAGTATCCACAGGTGGGTAATACTAGTATTTAATATACATTGGGTTTCTAAGTATCCACAGGTGGGTAATACTAGTACGTAATATACATTGGGTTTCTAAGTATCCACAGGTAGGTAATACTAGTGTGTAATATACATTGGGTTTCTAAGTATCCACAGGTAGGTAATATTAATGTGTAATATACATTGGGTTTCTTAGTATCCACAGGTAGGTAATACTAGTATTTAATATACATTGGGTTTCTAAGTATCCACAGGTGGGTAATACTAGTATTTAATATACATTGGGTTTCTAAGTATCCACAGGTAGGTAATACTAGTATTTAAAATACATTGGGTTTCTAAGTATCACAGGTAGGTAATACTAATATTTAATATACATTGAGTTTCTAAGTATCCACAGGTGGGTAATACTAGTATGTAATATACATTGAGTTTCTAAGTATCCACAGGTGGGTAATACTAGTACGTAATATACATTGGGTTTCTTAGTATCCACAGGTGGGTAATACTAATATTTAATATACATTGAGTTTCTAAGTATCCACAGGTGGGTAATACTAGTACGTAATATACATTGGGTTTCTTAGTATCCACAGGTAGGTAACACTAGTATTTAATATACATTGGGTTTCTAAGTATCCACAGGTGGGTAATACTAGTATTTAATATACATTGGGTTTCTAAGTATCCACAGGTGGGTAATACTAGTATTTAATATACATTGGGTTTCTAAGTATCCACAGGTAGGTAATACTAGTATTTAAAATACATTGGGTTTCTAAGTATCCACAGGTGGGTAATACTAATATTTAATATACATTGAGTTTCTAAGTATCCACAGGTGTGTAATACTAGTACGTAATATACATTGGGTTTCTTAGTATCCACAGGTAGATAACACTAGTATTTAATATACATTGGGTTTCTAAGTATCCACAGGTAGGTAATACTAGTATTTAATATACATTGGGTTTCTAAGTATCCACAGGTAGGTAATACTAGTATTTAATATACATTGGGTTTCTAAGTGTAACGCCAAGAATATTACACAAACAAGATGGTAGAGTTTAATGCAATGTCCTGTTCTTTTTATTTCTGGACCAGTGTAAACAAAAGCAAAAAACAAAAACCTGTATAATAAATAAATAATACAAATCAGTATACACAACATAAATACATAAATATTCATAAATGTGCACAACATAAATGTACATAAATATACACATCTCAGAGGCACATTACCATTCAATGCTATCGGCTTGGTCACAATCAGGTGCAAAAAAGTGTTCCACAATAGTTGAAAAATGAAACTCCACTAGACATGGCAATTTGTTGTTTCTAGAATTAAGTATAGTATGACGTTTGCAAAAATGTATAACATTACTCACTGCATCATCTGATATTTTTTTAACTGATATTTAATTACTTTGATTCTAAAAATTAACCCTTTGTAGCTAATTTCCCAATATTGGCTTTAGTTTAAATTTGTTTGAGTGACAAAAGTTTATTTTGTCCTAAAAACTGGTAAGTGTATCCATTCTACTAAGATATGAGAGCAATGGGGACAGTAAAGTAATTTTCAGCCTTTTATCAATATTTTAGTAAACAAATTAGCTCATTTTGAAAAAACTTTTTCATGTCAAATTCTTTTACCTGTAAAATTGACAAATATCAAGGAAGAAAATAATTTTTGCTAAAAGCAGAAGTAATATTAATTCCCATGATACCAAATTTGTAGGGTTAGCATAAGCCATTATGTCACAAGAAGAGTTTGAAACAGTGTTTGTTTATTGTGAAATGGTGTCTACGGACAAGACAAATTACACATGAAATAAAAAAGACAAATAAAAAATAATGACAGGTTTTTTTTTATGCTAATAAGTCAAAAACCAGTCAGTGCTTTGTAACTTTAATGTCTGCAATGAACTGAGAAATTTTCAGAATTGATGCTGTACAATTAGTAATATATAGTGGATATTACACAAAAGTATCTTGTAAAACAAGGCTTTTTACCTATGAAAATATGTTTGTTTAGCTAATTAGCAAGATGAGTTTCAGCTTGTCACACAGATTGTTTAAAAGATTTTAATACTTCAACACATAAATTTCAATAAAGTAAACAATCTTGAGATTTGTTGTTGGAATACGCGTGTCTACGGACAAGACACATGTACATGTATGTAACATATATTGGTATATATTTTATAATGACTATTCTCCCAGTTATTCTAGTTGATTTAGCACTGACATATGGTAATTGAATTAATATGTAATAAGTATACAGCTAATGGAAACATACCGTACTAAGTGTATTTTATATGTATAAACAAATTGCCAATACATATCTATAATTACAACAGGATAGTCACTGATGTCACTGATCCTCAAGACAGTTGTTTTGCTACTTGAATTCATAAATGTTTGTGTTACCATTTAACTTCAACTGTTTTATAAAAAGACAAATGCACAAGTGGAAATAATTATAATATTGGTAAACAGATACATTGTCAGTCTGTCTACGGACAAGACAGCTTTTTATTAACAAGATATTCAACACATTCAAATTTAAAAAAAACTTGCGTCATAAATGTTGCTTGTATAATTCAATCTACTTTGCAACATTTACCTGTAAAAATTTTGAAAAAGTCAAGGTAAAAACATGCGTTTTCAAATTTGATACCTAAGTACACAAAATGTGTTTTTTTTAACGAAAAACAAAAGACTGTCGATTGTTTGTGCTGTTACTCGCAAGCTGTGGTTGAGGAAGCACTTTTTTAACTTTGGCAATGGATTCCCATGACACATCTTCTTTGTCTGGCCATCTAAAGGACTCTCCCTTTCCACTTTGCATGAACGATAATTTTACTTGATTGTCATCCACCTCTAGTACCTAGAAAATACAAAGGATGTAAAGAATTTAAATACATTTATGGTTAACATCAATGCATGAAATAATGTTTTATGTGCTACCACAAGTTCATTTTGTACAAACAATAAATCTAGTTTAGTACATACCTCTCCAACAAATATCTTTTTTGACCTTCTAGATGTCAATTCAACTGTCACAAAATTACCAGATAAAACCTGAATGTGACTGAAAGATAATAAAATCATTTTTAGTAGTCATTTCATACTTGGGTGGGTTAAAACAATTATTTTTTAATAAAACTATAATGAAACACCTCAGTAGATTTACCTTTCATCCTCATTGTTAATTTGATCTACATGTACACCACCACCACTACCAGAATGTTTTTTAGAATGTATGTTACTACATGTATCGCCTCTAGTGTTGACTTTATCTAGAAATATAAGCAAAGCAAATTCAAAAGCCCATCACCAAAAGAAAAATTCTAATGTCAGCTGACAGCGGCATAATTTTACTTATCCCATAATACCATTTATAGATAACATCTGCATGTAAATCGTGATCATATGCTTAGACTAAAATACATGTACAAATGTACATTTTACTATACCTATTTCACATCCAGATTTCTTCTTTTGTGTCACTGGTCGTAGTTGTTTGCAGACCCAGGATTCAACATAGTGGCTGTTTGTGCACAATCCACTGCCTAAGACACAATTTTTACAAAAGCATGACAGATTTCTGGTTTTTATCTTGTAAGGGATGCCAGTGCTCTTCACAGAATGCAGTACTCTTGTGCCCACCAGGGTTTGGACATTAGCTGCCTCCCTGTTTATATCTGCAGCATCAATGTAGATGATACTTCTTTGGGAGATGTGCCTTGCATCTTTACCCATGACCTCAGGGGCACGTTCCAGTTTACATTTGCAAAATTTGTATGCATCTTCAGCTGACGCAATGACAGCTCTGCCAGACATCACTGCATGATAACAGGCATTCTTGACAACAGCCCCAAGTCCATCACATGGGGACTTACCATGGGAAGTTTCGAAATAATTTCTTGTGATTTCTATTTCTGCTTTGGAAACTTGGAGGAAACTATTCTTTCCTTTGTACTGGGATGCAGCTCCATCAGAAAATTTATGAATAGTACAAATCTCTTTTTTCTCGCGTTTTAGTATGTCTAATGCTTTCTTTTCAAAGGCTTCTACAGCAAATGAATCATGGTTGGTGTCATTGCTAATTGCAATGATTGCATGCTTTGCCAACAAGGTCTCTTCATCTGCAATGTGTGGTATCTTTGTCTTATAGTAACACATAAATGGATGAATTGTGACTTGCTGTTGATCAAAGTAAGCACTTTGTGCCTCATTCTGAAATCTACATCTGTAATTCTCACTGTAATCCATCATCATAAGTACTTCCTCATTTTGCAGTGATTTGATACATGCCTCTATTTGCCTATGCTGCCAAGTTGCTCGAAAGGCATGCCCTGGATATCTGACTAAATCACTTTCCATTTCTGTTATGAACTCTCTGAATGTTGTGATATGTGGCGCACATGATGTCATTCTCTTCTTTATACCACCTTCTGTTTCAACTATGATATACTGCCATCTATACCACGTTATTTTATCATTACTTGTGTTAGTCAGTGCTTCTTGTAGATGATCGGACAGAAGGTGAGGGCTACAATTATCACATTTCCTGTCTAGGCATTTTGCATTTGGAAGGTCCTGCTGAGAGTAATCACAGAGTGTGATTGCAGAAACACTTTGTTTGTTCCATGATTTCACTTTTGATTTCAAGTTATCATTTTCAATTTGTACTGCAAACTTGTTCACAGCTTGGATCTTCAGGGCCAGATTGCAACAGATCTGACATAGACATGATCTGTGGGAGATTTCAGAAACTCGTCTTATGTTAACTGGCTTGAGCTTCTTGAATGATGTATATCCAATCTTTATTTCTGGATTTTCTTTCTTGTACTGTTCAAATGCTTCAGACAAAGTCATTGTCATGACGTGTCGTTGTATAGCCTCACCGTGTTTCTGGTTCAGTACATCTTTCTTATTTGGTACTTCTCTGCTGACGTCTGGAGACAGGTAGAATCCCTTTATGTTTTCCTTTACTTCCTCACTGATTCTGTCTTTTCGTAATTTTCTACTGCTTGGTTTCCACCAATCCTTTTCAGTGTCAAGCCCTTTTGGTTTGCGAATTTTTAAATGGGCTGCAATGGCACATCCAAATTTATGGTACCGTTGTACTCCTCCAATAACTGAATGTAATACACTCTTCAACGCATTCCTCTTTTCTGTTTGGATGGTACCTTTTGAACTCGCTCTGATCTCTTCCACCTTTCCTTTCACTGAATTCATGACAGCAAGTCCAAGTTTAAGCTGCCTACATGCTGATTTGTTTAGAAGTAGCCCCTCTTCTTCAAGTATTTTTCTTGTGTTGGGTGACTGTACCAATTTCTCTATTACTCTAGATCTTCGGGATGGTGTTTTTGGAAGTGAGGACTTTACTTTCTTCACTGCTCTAAACTCTGTAGTTCTGGATGAAAATGGGCTGGTCCTTTTCTTCATATTTTTGGGTGTTTTCTCATTTCCAATTGATTTCTTTTCTTGCAATTTTACTCGCAATCGCCATGACTGGGTTCTGAGTACCGCAATCTTCCTTTTTTCTCTGTCAGACATACCATCTTTCTTATTCTTCTTTTTCTGTGTTGCTGATGAATTCCTCTTTCCTTTGATTGTTTCTCTGTATTTCTGCTTGCTTATTCTCCAAGTTTCCCTGACTTTTAATAATTTTCCTTTGTTTTTCTGTCGGGCAACTTTCTCATGTATCCTAGCTAATTTTTTTCTTTCCCGATCATGCTTTAACATCTCCTGATATTTCTCCTTCCGCTTGTTTTTCAACTTTTCTCGATATCGCCTCATTCTCATTGCTTTTGCACTAACTAAAGTGCCATAAATTTCTTTTTCCTCTGTCTGTGCCTCGAGAGATATAGTACCAGGCCTACTCCTAAGATTTCTTTTTGTTTCCATTTCAAGTTTTCGATTCTAATCTAGAAATTAAAATAAAAACCAAATGTTATGTTTTTGGTCTTGTCCGTAGACAAATACGAAATTGTCTTTATTTGGACCGTTTTATCAAAAAGATGTATAGAAATTGTTAGGTGTGTCAATTATAACCAGCTGAAATTGACTGTGATATCAGTACTCATTAAATGACAAAAAATCTGTGAATATAAGCGAAAAATGCAAGCATGCTCACCTCCACATGTTTTAGGCCGCCATCTTGGATTTCACTTATCTGCCTCAAGAGGGCGCCACATAAAATATTATATTACTGACAAAAGCAATTATAATATCAATACAACATAGAATAAAATAAATCAAACATACTAAAAATAATGGGAATGCATTACTGACTACAGGCATATGGGTAAAATTGCAGGATTTATTTGGTAAAAGCTATTTTTACTGGAAATTCTAATGAAAAATGAAAAAGTTCCAATATGAAGTTGTGTTTACAGTTGGTTTTTAACTATACACAGATTTTTCCCAAACAGATAGGTTTTATTTCCATTTCCCTAACCTATGAGAACAAATCTCTTCAAAGTTTAAAAAAAAATCATGTTTAGTTTCCAATTAAATATCCAAAACTAAATGTGTCTACGGACAAGACAACTGTCTACGGACAAGACATTTGGACATTATTAACAGTAACCTACCAGATAGACAAGAACTTTTTATATCACATACATGTATGTTTAGTACAGACTTATGCCCATGCTATACTGAGTTATAAAATGGACACTAAGTTATACTCTAGAAAATATTGTCTGTCTACGGACAAGACCATTTTTTGGAGATTTCAACGTGTTCATGTTGAGCCCCACATATTACCTCATAAGCAAATTTATATCATCCATGTAAATTAGAAACCTGTTGGGGGGATTTATTTAAGTATGAAAACACAAAAAACCTATTTATGAATAACTAAATTTAGAATTTTATTAAGAGTTAAACAACAACAATGTAAAATAACACAAATCTATAACGCATCACATGTCTTTTTGTTTCTGGTGTAATTCTGCTAAATCTCTACCTTTTTCCTCCAAGTAACAAGCATACAACAGAAGAACACATTAGTGTTAAATGTGAAAGTATGACATTGCTGGAATTGTACAATTGTTTTTAATCAAGTGTTTTAAAAATAATACATTTCAGAAATGAAACGACATAACACTGATTCTGACCCATTTTTTGAAGATCTGCATCAAGATTTATAAAAATTCACAAAATCCTGGTGGAAAAAAAGTATTTTTTATTTGAATGTCAATTGATATTTTTCAGTCAAAAACAAAACTACAGACAATTTGGTACATATTTACTTAACTAAGGCACCATAACAAAACCTGAAATAAAATTTGCACCTGATTGTGGCCGAGGCGTATGCCAAATAGGCTGTCAATATTGTCAACAATATAAACAAGGTGTTTATATGCTGTTGACAACATCAGAATAACATAAAGTAATTAACCTCACTAGAAAATATATTGTATGGTTCACAATGGTTAACAATACTAGTCTATAAATATGTAAATAAAGTAAACAAGTAAACATTTATATAAATAATCCCACAAAAAGTACACAATCAAAACATACCCTGACTCAGTCTAGACAACCGCCACTGTAAACAGCTTCAATCAAATAGTGTAGTTCAGTTTCAGTCTAGGCATGAGATGGAAATGCATAAATTATACACTAAATCAAATTTACATCAAAACAGTCATAAAATATGAAATCATAAAGTGCGTGGTTAGAAAATGCATCAAGTATTACTCAAATGTCATCAGGAGTGCATAAGTATCTTGTTCTATATCATAAAGAACAATAACAAATTTCAATAAATCTTGCAGCCTATAACTGTCCATAGACGCCATGTATAAAATTTGTCAACAAACTTGAAATGTGAATTTCTCGTAAAAAACATGAAATATAATGCTGAAGAAAATACAATATAAAATACATTGCTTACCAGTGACATTGGCATCAAAATGAATGATTGATGGCCAAAATTAACTCAGAAAAGAAGAAGAATGTTCCGCCAACCTAGCAGAAGACAACATTAAAAATGGACGGGTGCTGAAACATGACCTTTGACCGGTCAAAAGAAAGTAAATGAAGAAATTGTTCTCAGGTAAAAATAGTGTTAAATCCAAGCATTGCATTATCAAAGATATGAAATTACAACAATAGGGCACTTCACAATGTCAGAAAAATCATTTCACAGAAAAATCTCAAAATTACCAAAAATCGTCTCAAGAGGGCGCTGTGTTCAATTTCATGTCTCACATAAGTATCCACATGTAATATACATTGGGTTTCTGAGTATCCACAGGTAGGTAATACTAGTGTGTAATATACATTGGGTTTCTAAGTATCCACAGGTAAGTAATACTAGTATTTAATATACATTGGGTTTCTGAGTATCCACAGGTAGGTAATACTAGTATTTAATATACATTGGGTTTCTAAGTATCCACAGGTAAGTAATACTAGTATTTAATATACATTGAGTTTCTAAGTATCCACAGGTAGGTAATACTAGTGTGTAATACACATTGGGTTTCTAAGTATCCACAGGTGTGTATTACTAGTGTGTAATATACATTGGGTTGCTAAGTATCCACAAGTGTGGATTACTAGTGTGTTATATACATTGGGTTTCTGAGTATCCACAGGTAGGTAATACTAGTGTGTAATATACATTGGGTTTCTAAGTATCCACAGGTAAGTAATACTAGTATTTAATATACATTGGGTTTCTAAGTATCCACAGGTGGGTAATACTAGTATTTAATATACATTGAGTTTCTAAGTATCCACAGGTAGGTAATACTAGTGTGTAATACACATTGGGTTTCTAAGTATCCACAGGTGTGTATTACTAGTGTGTAATATACATTGGGTTGCTAAGTATCCACAAGTGTGGATTACTAGTGTGTTATATACATTGGGTTTCTGAGTATCCACAGGTGTGGATTACTAGTATGTAATTTTCATTGTTAACACTGTTATTAGGACAAACAATAAAACATATTGATTGTTTCATTCAGGACTTCAACAATGATGCTGACTTGAAAGATATGGTGCTAGAGTTTTTAGAGGAGATTGTCAATAATAGTAATTTACTTGCCAGTGAGCATAAAGCAGCCACGACTGTTTTCAGGTAATGTCTTTGTCTTCTAGTTGTGTGTATTTTATGCTAAACACTTCTTGCTGTAAAACAAATTACTAAAAAAATGTCCCACTGGATTATTCTCCAGTTTGATATTCTTTTTCATATGGCATACCAGAGAATATTCTTTGTTAACCTCTATGAAGACTAGTTGTACATCAGCTTCTCAGCAGCTTCACTTGCCTGCTGTGTGGAACAAAGACACAGGATACATTTAGTGAAATGGTGATTGTACATATATCCTACAAAATCAATCAACGCGCTAGAGGACATGTTCTGGCAATTGCGATGACATCATTGACAGGCTGACTTTATGATTATTAGAGTTCAGACAAACTGTCCATCATGAAACTGGTTTGACATCTGTGTGTTCAATAGTGCTCATGTGGAGGTCCTGCCTGGTCAATGAAAACACTGATGTTGGGTGCATACTGGTTTTGGGGATTGCTATGTAGAAATGCTGGTCAAACTCATTTTGTTAGTTTCCTTTGTGGCTAGACAAATAAGCTGGTGATGGGTGTGGAGTTCATGTTACAGCTTCTGACTTCATAAGCGGCATCCTTGACAGGATGAAGCAGTTATGTCCACCTGATAAACCTAATGAATAGTGCTTATCTTTCTGCTCAGACTCCCCAGTTCCTTTGTAGGACATTAAATCAATAGTAATGAGAAGTGAATAGTATATTTATATGAGAGCTCCTGGCGACTTAAGATGCATCCTTGACAGGACAAAGCAATCATGTCCACCTAATTTACATTGTACTTGATGAACAATCCTGCTTAGACTCACCAGTACATCGATGACATTTGGCTCACTTTTTTAGCTCTGCTGTCGACTTTGTCGCGTGGAGCTTATCATATGAGTGATTGTCTGTCGTCCGTGTCAATATTTTACTTTTTTGACTTTTTCTTGAAAACTACAAGCCTGAATGCTTTGATACTTGGTGTATATGTACCTCAGGTAGACCTCTCTTAGATTTGTTGATTTCATGATATTTTCTATTTTCTAATTTTGGTGAATATTTTTGTCATTTTTGGTAAATAGTGATATTTTCGACTTCTTGTTAAAAGCCGCAAGTCTGATTGCTTTGATATTACATACATATAGGTACTACCTACATGTGGTCTTCTCTCAGATTTGTTCATTTCATAATGATATTTTTAATTTTTTAATTTTGATGAATACTTTTGTTATTTTTGGTGAAAAGTGATATTTTCAACTTCTTGTTGAAAACAGCAAGTTTGATTGCTTTGATACTATACATATTGTTCATTTTCTAATGATATCTTCAGTTCTTAATTGAAATGTGCATTGCTAACAGCGGAGCTATCTCAGCTGAGAGGCTGCTTGTTTATAATAAAATATTTCCTTGTAGAACATTAAATCAAGAGTTATCAGAAGCGGACAGTAAAAAATTAAACCTGGATGAGTTGTTACTTGGCTACACATGGAGTGATGATGCATTTGATTGTCTAGCAGCATTAGATTTAGCTGAACAGTTAACATACATAGATCATAAACTCTTTACTGCTATTCCATATGAGTAAGTATTTATCCTTAGAATTTAATCTTATGTGCATTGCATACAGCATTCTGACTACGGTTGAAACAATCCTTGAGAGTACTGGAAATTATTCAAATTTGAAAGGTGTTCTGTAAAGTTCTGTAAAGTCCTTGAGATCAGCATAAAATCAGCAGAAAAGACATCTGTAACTAAATCAAACAGTTTAAGGAAGATGGTACGAGCAAAAGTTGTGATTGACATTTCTTGTAAGCAGGCATGAATTGTGAAAATTACAGAAATTGCGAGTACTAGTTTTGTGATTGCCCATCATTTTATTTTATCATATTTGATTGTTTCACCTAAAATAGTCGCAAATAGAAATATAACATCTGTTTTTTTTTTTTTGATGAATTAAGTAATATTTGATTAAATAAATTCAAAGTGAAAATAAAGTATTTTACAGTATATTATTCTATGAGGAACATTGAGATTATTACAGTACATTTGTTATTTACCGGTAATCTAGGTTCTCGATGGACAAGGTTTTAATAGTAACACTATGTTATTCAATCCATGTCAAACTTTGACAAATTGGAAATTGATGAAACTAATGAATTTTATAATCACACACTAATACATGAGATGAAACACACAACACACACTAAAATATAGATTTGTCTTCCTGCTGTTTTATTGTACATTGTCCTAATTTCACATGGATTAAAACCAACTCATGACCCTACAACTCTTTGAATGCAAAAGTCAATTTTTGTCACCATAAAGCTGCATAACATTTTTTCATATTTTTCAAAAAATGTTATCCAGATATTTTGTCAATGAAATACATTTGATCCAGAATTAAAAAAAGAAATTATAAAAAAAATAACAAAAATTTTTGTGGATAGCTATAGCATTCAAAGGGTTACATTTAACTATATATCTATTACTACACTCAACTTCATTAGTTTGAATATGTCACATGTCTTAATTCTCTTTTTCTTGATTTATTAGAGAGTTTTTAAATCAATCTTGGATGAAGTCAGATAAGGCTGTGAGGGCACCATACATAATGGCTGTTACAAAGCGATTCAATGAGGTGTGTGTGAATTAATACTGCTGAAAAGTGTTTTGTTTTATGCAGTATTATATCGTAATTATTTATTTAAAACATGGTTATGTAGATTTTTGTTTTCACTTTTAATATTATGGAGGTATGTTAATATTAAGCAAGACCTACCCGGTAGGCGCTAAAATGTGGCTCGTGTAAACAATTGAAGCTGGAAGTGGTCACTTCACCACACCAGTGACGGATAGGGTTCCATATGGTCAAGATTGTTGGGATTATATCATGAAGGTAAAATATATATTTTACCTGCATACACATATTCATGCAATGCACTGACTAAATCAGAGTGTACAAAAAAGAGAAGATACCATTATAAATTATGATTCAGTGCATAATCCCTAGATGCCAATAGCATCTTGAGTCCATTTCACACAGATCAAAACACGTATGCGAATATGCTGCCACATTTAATTGTTAGTAGAGCAGTATATGTTGTAGGGAAATCACTCGTGTTGTGTTGATTCCTAATCCTTATAATGTATCACTGTCAGGTCAGCAAGCTGGTGGCATCTGAGATTATTCAGCAGAACACACCACAAGCTAGAGCCAGTGCAATAGAGAAATGGGCGGCAGTGGCTGATATCTGTAGATGCATGCATAACTACAATGGCGTTCTGGAGATCACTTCAGCTTTAATGAATAGTGCCGTCTACAGATTGAAAAAAGCCTGGGACAAAGTGTCTAAACAGGTAAGCACAGACGGATCATATCCATATCTTAAATTGCCCAAAAACAGATTATTAATTATTCTTGTCTTATATCAGTGTGTTTCACCACAGAGAATTTCTATAACCTAATTTACATAATATGCAATTACACTGTAACCTCAATATAATGAACACCTTTATAATGAATTTCCTGATATAATGAACACATAGAATGTCTCCCGCTCACAACAAACCCAATGTATTATATGCTTCATTATAGTGAACATTTCACTATAACGAACTAATTGTATATGTCCCCCAAAGAGTTTGTTATAACGAGACTACAGTGTATTATTTAAAGTTTTAGAGTTGCATGCAGTCTGAAATTGTAGTTATTTACTGGTTCATCAGAACTAAATTAGCCTCATTGGGCGCCATTGGTGCTTTTATCATCTATGCATTCCTCAATTCTTCTCACTGCATCAATTTTGAGTTATTTTAACTATTAGGTGACAGATTTGATGGTTTGAGTACGATGTAAACATATGGAAATAATTTATAGTTTCTTTAATGTATTGTGTAATTAGTACTCAAGTTTGTGTTTTACATTCTTTTGGGATAATTATGTCAGATGACAAATACCAGCAGCTTTTAAATCATTTAAAGAATGGTAGTTGTCATGCTACGTATATGCAAGATATATGGGTCTCATATAAACAAAGATGGCGACTTTGACTGTTGCGCAGATTGACGAGTACAAACTGAGATGTTACGAAGATTTAATTAGGTATTTTTTTAGGTGATTGGAAGGTATCAAAGGAGTCACCAGCAGTTCCATTAGAAGAGCGCATTGAATTGTGGGAAAATAAATGTTTATCAACACAAATGTTGCACATGTGCAGCGCGATGACCACCACGCTTTAATATCGGCGTATAGACATTTCATTCCAATGCTTATTGTTTTATACATACGGGTAATTTGTGTTGGAATTCATTTCTATTCAGACCAGAGCAATGCTTGATAAACTTCAAAATGTGGTTTCATCAGAGGGAAGATTTAAGAATATGAGAGAAGCATTACATCGGTAAGTGCAGATGTCTCACTCGTGATGATGCAGCATGGAGATGAATACTGAAAACAACGTCACGTCAAGTTTTTTTTTTTAAGAAAACAATTTATTTTTAACTGTGACTAATTATTTAAGACTTTGTGAGTTTGAAAACCCTTCATATAATATTAATGTATTTCTTTAATTTCCTTTCAGAATTGATCCACCATGCATTCCATACCTGGGGTTTTATTTGACAGATTTAGCGTTTATTGAAGATGGTACTCCCAACATTACAGAGGAAGGATTGGTGAATTTCTCAAAAATGAGAATGGTATGACCTATATAATTTTATCGAACATAACCAAGAATTTACTTTCACCTGGCCATTCATTAGTTGATAGTAAATATACAAGTCATGTTTGCTTCCTGAAATATATTTTCTACTTGATAGCAAAATTTACAGTCTTTTGAATTAATTTGTTCCCTGGTAACAAAATGTCTGAACCCAGGTCACAAAAAGGCTTTCACTACTTTCGCTAGTAGCAGAATGGTGGCAGTGTTTGGATACCTTAGTAAATGACATAATTTAGTCATTCACAAATTATTGTATTGATATTGACAGTGAATAACCATGCATGATGATATACACATTATGCAAACCTATGTATTTTAATAGACTCATGGAACTCCTTGGGCACATAAATGAGAGAGGATATGGCACACATAGTTCTATTTAAGAAGACAAAAACATGCAGTACATATTCTACAAATAGAAGTAATTCAAGGTCGATAAAGGTTAAAATGTCTCCTTAATTTTGCAGGTCGCTCACGTCCTTAGAGAAATTCGTCATTTTCAGCAGACACATTATAGGATAGATCCAGACAAAAGGGTAATATATGGGTTGTTTGTTTTACTCGGCTGGTTTCCGTGGGTAACAGTGTGATCAATGGGTTTACATACTCTTTGTGTACCCATTCATCATTTGATATATATCAGTTATTATAAATCACCACTATCAGAATTAAAGTTCAAACATCATATAACGTAGGATAGGATAGGATATTTTATTTGGAACATACACAAAAACAATGCTTGAGTAAAGTCCAATATAAGAAACATAAAGTACCACAACTAAAATGTAAAATAGTTTTAGAATCTGAAATACAAAATTAGCTAAAATAATACAAACATATTTGGCAAGATTTGGTAATCAAGTGAGTATATAAATAGTGCATAGAGGAATATTTTCCTGTGTTCTGAAAAACTGTTATGTTCACAATGAAAAAGTAATGTTTTCATCACCCACGTCATTAGAGTCACACTTGTTACATACCCTGTATTTATTCCGCTGTGATGGAGAATACAAATGTAAGTATATAAATATAAGTAAAAATATATAAGTAGTGATCATGCTTAAGACGTTAAGCCTATCCATATGTTTGCATATATCGGATAGACCCAATTGCATTCATACACGGGATGGAAGGCACAGGGTAAGGAACGCCAAATCTTGTTACGAATATACAAAAATCATAAGTCATTTTAAGCATGATTACTCAGTGACAAGGAAGATATGTGTTAGTTCTATGGTTATAAAACAACACAAAAGCAAATTCAGAAAGTGCAGACTGCAGAATAACAGCTAGGAAGTAGCACAGAGTCTCATTGTCAGCTCATTTTTTCGCTAGAACAATATCTCTTAAATGTGTTCACATTGATGCCATATCGGAAATGCATATGGCATAACAAAATGTATACTTCAAAATGAACATTGAATACGATAGGATTTTTGGGCGATTAGCCCGGGCTAAGCGTTCATGCACGTTCTTATAGCACAGATTATGGTATTTGACCTCTTAGCTCGTGTTAACGAGCAGTGCGTGAACACTATAACTATAGCTTCACATTATCACACGATTCGCAAGTAAATTTAACTTATTTGTGATGGTGGTGAATTGAACTTTATAGGTTGGGAGTCATAAAGTTGGAGTGCTGCTTAGACTTGAGCAGTGTGACTCTTTAATATGTATGCATTTGATTATCAACTAAACTGTTCTTTTTTTTTTATTCTATTACTTCCATAAGGTGTTGAATTATCTGCTTGATACTGAACGCATAATGGATGACGATGAGTTGTATGCCATGTCATTAGAGATTGAACCACGTCAGCCAAGACCAACCAGAGTATCTGCAAGTGTTTAAATATGCGATGTCATTAGAGATTGAACCACGTCAGCCAAGACCAACCAGAGTATCTGCAAGTGTTTAAATATGCGATGTCATTAGAGATTGAACCACGTCAGCCTTGACCAACCAGAGTATCTGCAAGTGTTTAAATATGCGATGTCATTAGAGATTGAACCACGTCAGCCAAGACCAACCAGAGTATCTGCAAGTGTTTAAATATGCGATGTCATTAGAGATTGAACCACGTCAGCCAAGACCAACCAGAGTATCTGCAAGTGTTTAAATATGCGATGTCATTAGAGATTGAACCACGTCAGCCAAGACCAACCAGAGTATCTGCAAGTGTTTAAATATGCGATGTCATTAGAGATTGAACTACGTCAGTCAAGACCAACCAGAGTATCTGCAAGTGTTTAAATATGCGATGTCATTAGAGATTGAACTACGTCAGTCAAGACCAACCAGAGTATCTGTAAGTGTTTAAATATGCGATGTCACTAGAGATTGAACTACGTCAGCCAAGACCAACCAGAGTATCTGCAAGTGTTTAAATATGCGATGTCATTAGAGATTGAACTACGTCAGTCAAGACCAACCAGAGTATCTGTAAGTGTTTATATATGCGATGTCATTAGAGATTGAACTACGTCAGCCAAGACCAACCAGAGTATCTGTAAGTGTTTAAATATGCGATGTCATTAGAGATTGAACTACGTCAGTCAAGACCAACCAGAGTATCTGTAAGAGTTTAAATATGCGATGTCATTAGAAATTGAACTACGCAGCCAAGACCAATCAGAGTATCTGTAAGTGTTTAAATATGCGATGTCATTAGAGATTGAACTACGTCAGCCAAGACCAACCAGAGTATCTGCAAGTGTTTAAATATGCGATGTCATTAGAGATTGAACTACGTCAGTCAAGACCAACCAGAGTATCTGTAAGTGTTTAAATATGCGATGTCACTAGAGATTGAACTACGTCAGCCAAGACCAACCAGAGTATCTGCAAGTGTTTAAATATGCGATGTCATTAGAGATTGAACTACGTCAGTCAAGACCAACCAGAGTATCTGTAAGTGTTTATATATGCGATGTCATTAGAGATTGAACTACGTCAGCCAAGACCAACCAGAGTATCTGTAAGTGTTTAAATATGCGATGTCATTAGAGATTGAACTACGTCAGTCAAGACCAACCAGAGTATCTGTAAGAGTTTAAATATGCGATGTCATTAGAAATTGAACTACGCAGCCAAGACCAATCAGAGTATCTGTAAGTGTTTAAATATGCGATGTCATTAGAGATTGAACTACGTCAGCCAAGACCAACCAGAGTATCTGTAAGAGTTTAAATATGCGATGTCATTAGAGATTGAACTACGTCAGCCAAGACCAACCAGAGTATCTGTAAGAGTTTAAATATGCGATGTCATTAGAGATTGAACTACGTCAGCCAAGACCAACCAGAGTATCTGTAAGAGTTTAAATATGCGATGTCATTAGAGATTGAACTACGTCAGCCAAGACCAACCAGAGTATCTGTAAGAGTTTAAATATATTCTAGATTGGACCATGGAATGGTTTGATCTGAATTATGCAATACTAGGCAACATTTCTTGTGATCTGAACATAACAAAAAGGCAAATAACAATTTTCAACTTAAACTATTGAGGTTGTACAGTTGTGTATAGGCTCTTACAAGCTCAGAGTTAATTGGATAGTTGAGAGAACCATTCATACTAATTAATGTAATTGTTAATAATTCATTTTAACATATTTAGTAAATCATGTAAAAAAATATTGTTTTACTCAAATTCACTATAAGCACAGATTGTGCGAGTTGTTGTTCCTTGCTTCATTTGTTTGAAAAGAGTAAATCTTCAAACCCCCCCCCCCCCCCAAGTTGATGCGTCCACTATCATGTAGACTTGGAATTTCTTATGACCATAATCTTGCCAAGAGTTCATTATGAAGACTATTGTAGGTAAAAAAGCTAGGGAATATGTAAATAAGACTGAATACATGGGAAAGTAAATATGTTAAAAAATCCAAATTTAACCAACGCCCACATATGGCACCACATTGCTTAGGTACACATCAGCACGTCTTCCTTAAAAAAGGATGCTTCTTAACCAAGTTTATAATGTATACAACCCGTCCATGCCGATCCTTGTCGCACAATGTAACCAGATATGCCAATTATGTAGAATTGAAAATTTCACCAGTGCTAGACACAAAGTTTGAGTATGGTCACTGTACATGGCTTTTGACACTTACCATAAGTTAATTGTCAAACCAAGAGAGCATTGAAACTACTATTTGTACATATCAAAGACTAACCCTTGACTGTCTTTTTCGCAATGTATTATGTACTTGTATTTCTGGACATAGTAGTTTATTTCATCTTTTACGATTTTGTCACTACTGCAGAAAGTTGATGTGTACAATCATTCTCAGATGAACGGATGACTAAATAGTATAATTTAAAACTGACGTTTGTTATTAAGGTTATAATGAAGGTTGATCAATTTATACAGTTTGATGAAGAAGGATGGGCCCGAAGTGAACTCGCAAACATTTTACGTTGTCCATGCTTTAGCATAAAACAATCTGTTGTATATTTACAAATAGTTTACCCCCAGAGTCCCATGTATTAACTCATAGCTAAGGGTAGATATATTTATTTGAAAAATTCAGCCCGTGACCCCAATTTTGTTTTCAGCATATGATCTTGTACAGCAATAAGTTTACACAAAGTATCAGTAATTTTGTTCAAATTTTCATGAAACTGTTAATATTAAAATACTTTTCCATAATATTTGAAAGGAGGGGTTATTTGAGCCAAGGTGAGCACCCCAGTAAGTATAATAATATGACAAACATCTTTATATCTAAGGATTGAACGTTTATCAACAAATATTGTGCAATTAGTTATAGTTTTTATATTAATATTTTTTAATTCAGAATCTCACCTTTTTAAATTTTTTTTATTGGAAATGGTATATATAAAATAGAACTGTGGTTTGTTTTCAAATTGGTTATTTGCTGATATCTACCTGTATGTTGTTATTACCACATTATAAGTGAAGATAGTTTTCAATATAATATTCCTATATGTGGCAAGATCTGTGATCCCTTGAAGCTTTGAGTGAACACATCTTGCTCACGGTTCTTACTAAGTTGTGCAGTCAAACAAGCAGCTTCTTTTACCAAACTCCACAATTTTGGAGAACACAGCTCACAACAGTTTTATTTTTTTTTAAATCATCATGTGCCGTCTATCAGATTGATACTACATTTTGAAGTCGTTGCATCTTAATTGTAAACTCCATGTTTTCTAAATTGTAACCCGTCCATACTTGATAGAATGTACGAGAAAGTGCAGACACTGACAAAATGTAATTTTTCACACAATTTAATTGTTTCGTTTTTGATAGATTACTGTAACAGGTTTTGAATGGTTTCTGAAGTGCTAGACTGCCAACCATTTATTCTCACTTAATTGGTGCTCTGAACTGATTTTCTATGAGAACCAGAATTATATTATTACAATTACCTGTGTGTGATTATAGCTATCAGGTATTCAACTAAGATTATTGCTTTACAACCGAGGACAGAATGACATGTCAACTGCTTGTACTGGTACACTGCAAGTGTGGAGACTTGTGAATATTGTCTTGTTTTGGTCTATTACCACCATGCATTATCTCGATGGCAGCATTTTCTACATGCTCTGTAGGATTTACTATACATGCTGCATCACAATTGATGTAGACGTGCAGGACAATCATTCATGCAGTCGGCAAGTCACATAATTATCATCCTTGACGTCGTGGTGCATACAGACAAGTGTTCCTACAATTCTCGTAGTACCCTTGGCAAACGTACATTTTTTTCCTGCAGTCAGCATGTATACGAAACAGTCACACTGTTCTGTCCTTGGTTGTATCTCTCATTTGTACATTAGTTTTAGTTAGATGGTGCATATTGATATCGAATATTTGCAATCAAAAAAGTCCGAAATATTGAAATGAATAACTTCAAATGCTGCAAATTGCCTTAAATTTTGCATTATCAGGGTGTAACATATCATTCAGTGCTTTTGTTTAAATTATTATATAATTCAAAATATTTAAAAAAAAAAACAACACTTTTATAACTAGCTTAGCTATTGTGATTTGAACACATACCAAAAATTTGCACACTATATTATGTTATTTAATCAGGAATACTGCAAACGTAACTGCTAATTTAAACTCCATACATTCCTAGTTATTTAAAGGCTGCATTTTGACTTGTAAATGAATACTATACAACTCAATTGTGCATAAATCTTTATTATGTGTTTTGTTTTGTTATGAGTAGTTATACAAGTTTTCCATATTTTCACAAATATTTTAAGTCGAGATATTTCCTGTATTTTGTCTTTATTATGCTTGGTGTGAATATACAAGGACGACACATATTGAGTGTATTGATAATGTTTCATCTTCTTAGTCTTCTGCAAATATACTTCTGGCATTGTTTATGCATCTGCATGCCTTAATTTAAATTGCTTCTTAGTATTCATTCTAAAATCAGGCACAATTTCAAGTGAATTTTAAGAAAAACAAAGTTTTATTTCGCTTTTCTGAACATTTATCCCTTCTACAGTGTATTAAGGGAAATGATGAAATAGTAATGCATTCTGGGTAAAAATGAGCTGTAAATAAGCCTGCAATACCATCCTGTGTATACTGAAAAGCAATTTGTAATCCAGTTAATAAACTTTTTTAATGACATTTTTCAGATTTTTTTCAATTTTACAAATTCTCAATTCTCGTCTTAATTCAGTATTTAAACTTTTAATGTTCATATCATCTATCTTAGTTTTAATACGAATCATGTGACATCACTAACTGATCATGTGACATCACTAACTGATCATGTGACATCACTAACTGATCATGTGACATCACTAACTGATCATGTGACATCACTAACTGATCATGTGACATCACTAACTGATCATGTGACATCACTAACTGATCATGTGACATCACTAACTGATCATGTGTGGGAGATGATACATGTATAATGTTAGCTATGGTGTATATTGAAAATTACATGACTGTGCAATATTTAATAATAGACAGCGCTATATAATTCAGTTCATAGCACCCGCCATCTTGAAAGTACTGCGTGATTGCTCCATATGTAGAATTCGCATGTCCTAATATGGTAAGATGCAAATACCCAGAGCAATACTACAGTGTCAGATGTATTGAAGTTTTTATTTGACACATTACATTTTTTTCATCGAATGTTAGTTGTTAGGCCACTGGAATGAAAAAACAAATTAAATAAGTTACTTAGGTGTGATCACAGACCACAGTGAACACACTTGATCATTACAAACTTAAAGCGAAGGGGTCGTCACGTGCACATGTGAAGAGTCCCAAGCGACATTAAAAATGCTAAGGTTCATGGGTAGATGCTTGTTTGTAAACAACGACACGCCATGCCCATTTGTCGCATACGCAGGTGACGACTCCTCTGCTTTAACTGAAACATTGTCATTCCAAATAATTCCTCAAACCATCAAAACTTTTTTTCACTATTCATAATGTTCAACATGTTTCTCAGACAATTTGTCTGATTCCATATTTAGCTTTCCACATGGCAGTCGCATGTACTTCTTATTTTTGAGTTGTGTACTTCTTTATATGGATTCATTCTGGGTTTTTGCAACAGACGCACAACAAAGAAAACGTTCAAATATAGCGCCCTCTAGTGTTACAATGTTGTTATTCCAGAACAGATATATTAAATTTAATATACATATCAGTGTTTATTGATATTTTAAGGTTTTTTTTTTTCCCATTATTTACAAATTTACTATGTTTTTAATGTTCTACTTCATGTTGTTTCACTTCATCTATTTTAACCTGGGTGGTTATAGAAGTATTTCATCTAGTGTTTTATATCTTATTTAAGAATTTTTACTTGCTTTCCAAAGATTGTAAACTTTACATGTTATTTATTGTAATTGAATTAAAAAAAAAAAGTCTGAAAGGCTATTGTTCAATTGTTTTACTCCAACCCTATGGTAAACCATGCTTTTGAAAAAAAAAAAAAATGTTTTTGTGCCCGGCAACAGTTTTGTATGTGCAAGTTGTAAGTGCTTACATATAGTGCATTTTTGCCACAAGCCATATTCATGTTTTGGGACTACACAGATGACAGGGCTATGTTGCCATCTCTCTATCAAATGGCGATTTTATGCGCTATCCTGGTGTCAACCAGGCTCGGTTGAACACAAGCATCTGCGGACCTTAACCAAGGTTCCCTCAAAGTCGCATTCGTTAGTGAATGAATCTCGGCCAGTGGAATTGGCCTTCCCATTGAGTCTGTGGCACACTCACCCAGGGTAGGGGTTGACCCTTTAGATGTTCAGCCTGAGGTAATATTTGAACTTCGGTCTACTGATCACGAGTCTGATGCAACAACCACTACATGTGTATGCTACCAGTGATCGGTTACAATCAACAATGCTTGAAATCAAACTGCAGTAGCTTTTTCTATTAGAAAAATCCTAAAATGTCCTCTAAAAATCAGCACAACGTAGTTAAAGTACCAGTAGCTCTCCTTTCATAGCAAGTTTTTTGGTTGTAATTATCCTCCCACCTACTTTGTACATGTCATGGTGATAAGCATGTTATCAAATTGCTTTTAAGGTATGGCTATAGAGGGACGTAACAAACTGATCAATTGAAAGAAACTTTTGATGCGAATATTTAGCAAATACTTTTGCTGTTGCTTTTATTACAGTACACATATAGTTGAGACTTCAAGCAAAATTTTGCGAACAACACAACTTTGTTATTCTTGCAATAAAAATTAAATAAAGACAATAATATAGGGTTAGGCAACTGCGACAAACATCAAAGGAATGAAATGATGTTCCGTCTTATTTTACCATTAATTGATTATAAAGACATGTCCAAGATGCAGGTGGGCATGCATGCACGTCATAAGTCCCCCCTTTTTCAGACTGTCCAAACGGAGATTAAGAAAGTATACAACAATCTATGCAGAATGATGATCTACTAGCACATTCCTGGTATACAGCAGCATAATTTCAACAACAAAGCAAACAATGCCGATATTGCAATACATAAAATAATGAAAGAAATTAGAGGCACATACATTGTACATAAATGCATGCATTCTTGCTGCAGTATAAACACAAAAAGAACAAGGTAAGGAATAACAGCTGTGGTCAGACAAAATCATATACACAGCACATTCATTTGTTTGTGACTACGTAGATATTAAACAATATGACATCACTTCAAGGAGCTTCAATTTATTCTTTTAGAGATAAATACACATGCCAATAACCTAATATGCATGAATGCTAAGATTCGGAAACATGCTTCCAAATAATTTAATATTGTTTGTTTTCACTGCAAGCAGCCTTTTTATAAAGAAGTGAATATTTCAATAACAGTTTTATACAGGTCATAAGGTCAGAACAGATATTTTTTTCAGATTTCATTGTCATACTGCACCAGTGTAGAAGTCTTACTTTTCTTGTGTCTCTGTTGCTTGGATTTCTTGTATCTCTTTGCAGTACTGCTTGTACCTGAAAATAAACAAATATCAAAGAAAGCTTAATGCATAATGTAATATCTATGTACCAAGTTTCATTGAAATGCGATTAGAACAAAAAAACTATGAATTATTATTATTAGAGAATTAAAATGAACAAATTTCAACCCAAAATTAATTGGGCCTGTCTATTGTTCTAGAACATTTATATACCAAATTTTATTCAAATGTGATGATCAGTAATTGAGATATCAGTGTTAATTAATTATTTTAATTAGGTGATTAATAAGCATAAATATTTACTAAAAACTAATTGGGTCTCTGCATAGTCCTAGGTTCAGTGAAATGTAATAATGAATACTCTATAAATGTTTCATTAAAATCCAATTAGTGGTTCTATCAGTGGAACATTCATGGAAAAAAATAACTAATTATGCAAATTAGGTAATTAATATCCACAATTATTTATTCTAAAACTAATCAGGTCTCTGCACAGTCCTTAAGTAACTATGTACCAAGTTTCATTGAAATGTGATGATTACTACTTGAAATATCAAAAGCTGAAAATTAATTAATTATGCAAATTAGGTAATTAATATGTACTGATATTACACTAAAAACTATCAGGTCTGTGCAGTGTCCTATGATATCTATGCACCAAGTTTCATTGAAATGTGATGATTAGTACTTGAGATATCAGTGGAAAAAACCAAAAATTGATTAATCATTATGCAAATTAGGTAATTAATATTGCACAGATTTTTACCCAAAACTAATCAAATCTGCGCATTAGTTCGGAGCATCTATGTGCCAAGTTTCATCAAAATCCAATGAGTAGTTCTTTAGATATCAGTGGAACAATCATGGAACACCTAAAAATCAGCTAATTATCATGCAAATTAGGTAATTAATATGCATGGATTTTTACCAAAACCTGATAAAATCTGCGCATTGGCCCAGAGCATCTATGCACCAAGTTTTTTATCAAAAATCAATGTTTGGTTCTTGAGATATCAGTGGAACAGACACACACACAGACATACTAACTGCAAAGACTCCCTTTTTGTGCTTTGCACATGGGAGTCAATTACAATCATAGTAAGATAAAGTTTCACCAACTACATGTATGGTCATCACTATATTCATGCCCAGGGAATGCAAATAAGAGTCAATTACCAAATTAAATTTATTTCGGAATGATGTCATAAGCATGGTCAAACAGTGGGAAAAAAAAAGTCCCCTCTTGATAAATTCTATTTGCCAAGTTTCAGCTGAGATTGGTGTTGTTGATTGCCTGTAACTACATAAGCTGAATGAGTGAAGTAGAGTTTCAAATTTCGATTTTTTAATTAACACTAAGACACAAAAATTGTATCTTGGCTTTGTAACTACTTTGAACAAGCTTACATGTATGTCCAGAAAGTGGATGAGAACACATAAAAATAAAGCCAATATGGCTGCCAGTTCTACGATCATGCCAAGAGAGGAAAAGATGCAATCTAAAATTTAAGACATGCAAGCTATGCAAATTACAATCTGTTCAGTGCTTCCAGTATTGATCCATATAGGATATAATTAATGGTTGCTCAGAGTCAAATGGTTTAGAAATGTTTTGAAGTAATGCACATGGTGCTCTTGAAGTTTTAGGAAATCCATTTTTGGTAGAGGGAGATTGCACTGTAATGGACAACTGGATTTCACCATTTCACCAGCAATTTTGAGATATCTAAGGAGTCATACATGTATGAAAAACAGATATATGAACAAACAAACTCTAGTAACACTTTGTGCATTTTAAAAGGTGGTGGACATTATGCAGCACATGTTTGAATTTCATGTAAAATAAACAAAGTATTCTTATACACGTTGTGTACAATGTTATGAGCCCCATATATTCAACAAAACGTGTCATGACAATCACTGCCCTTTAACCCAAATCGAGTAGTCAGATATAGCATTTATAAAAAATATCAACCACCACCATTGTACGCCTACCGGTAGTAGAGCATGTCATCCCTGTTCCTAATATACTGTTATATGAGCTTGATTCCAACAACCAACATTGAATTCCATAGCTATGCATGTACTGAATAATGGAGGTCATGTACTTACTAGCAGTGGAGTTTGAATCAGCTGGTGATGGATTGGCTGAACTCCCCTCCCAATGAAGGACATCACGGAATGAATTTGCATTTTCTGAATCTTCGTAACCATCAATATCTACATGTATATCATCATTGTCGCCAAGGTTACTGAAAATAACAACAACATTGTCTTCAACAAAGTAGCAATAAGAATCTATTCAAACTTGAACAAATCGGTCCATTAGACAATGACTAACTATTTACTCATTTATGAAAGTATATGATTGGGTGTGGTTTTCACTGGGATCATCATTGTACACCAACCCTGGTTGTATGTGAGCATAAAATAAAGACACCTTCACCTTGAGTGTGACAGTATAACTGTATGTGCTGTCACATCTATGTTTTTATGTGAATGTATTGAACACACTGCTGTTAGTACCAGCAGATGTAGATTGGCATTTCTGGTCAATGACATAGTCCCTGTTTGTAGTTGACTGAATTACCATTCAAGAACACAATTTTATGTATGGTATTTTTCATAACCTTATACAACATCTGTCAACAAGAAATGATTAGGGAATATAAGAACAGGTAATGTTATGATCTGACTATACTAGTCCCAATTGTTCACTAGTGAACAAAACATCTGACTATCTTGAATCATATTGTAAAACACACAGACGTGCATATATAAACCAAGATTCATGATGTAAAGTTTGAATTCGATCAGTACACACACATGTAGGGTAATCCACAAGTCCCAATTTTGTGTCCAAACATTGACTATAAAACCAACATGACCACCAGTTACACATTTTGAAACAAATCATCCTTAGTGTATGGTCAAAGGTTAGTTTACATCACAGTGAATAACAAACAACATGACAAATTTTTGTTTTCTTTTGACGTGCATACAATATATGTATACCATTATGTCTTGTGCAACTATTTTGACAAGTCCAATACCGGTAAATGATGTCAGATGGATTGATGTAACTCTGAAAAACAAGTTACTGGGAGAACTAAAAACATTGAGAATTGACTTTTCTTATGTGTGTGATAATTAAACACTCGGATGTTCCATTCTGAAATGGCTCAGCAAATTAATGCAGTAGCTTACTAAGATATTACACATCTGATTTGAGGTGAGAAAGCAAATTGACTTACCCATCTGTTCTGACTCTTACTGCATCATGATATCCACCTAATAAGTAGGCTCTGACAGATCGTCTTTGCTCATCAGAATGTTGAGGACAGCGGTGGGATCTGAAACAAGTCATTGAAATCAAACGCCTCAGATAAGTTATTTAATGATTAGTTGAACATTTCTGATTACATGTACATATAACAACAATTTGTCAATATTGTCATAAACTGGACACTGGTGGTGCTATCACTGAAATATTATTCAGAAGTTCTTGGTTATTACAGGCTAGGAGGCATTTTGTAAAATCTTATTGTGAATATTATTGTGAATTTCTAGTGTCAATATTGCAATTGACAGGTAGCATTAGTGGTAGGGTAAAAAAAACGCAGATTATATACACTATATTAAAACAAGCCATGCATGACACAGTCCTCTTTAGTTATGAAATTTAAGGTACCGGTACATCTGTATATCTATGACATCAAATTTGAATTGAATTCGGCCATTTTGAATCAGATCGTCAAAGCAAAATATCTGTAAATCTATGACATGATGTATAATGAATATTTTGAACATAACCAGTCATGTCAGAGATATGGTAAGCAAATAACACCGAATAAACGGCAAGGTAAAGACTATGTCTAATTATAGTAAACACGTACTGCGTGCGTGACTCGAACCGGCGCTCGCGTACGGCACCTAATCGCCTAGCTTCATGACACTACACGTCTTCCCCTCGGCCACCGGGCATCCCCAAAAAAGGATGCTTAATAACCGAGCTTATTACATGCAGAGAACATGAAACCCGTCCACGCGATACGCGCCACACAGCATGGCCAGAATGCGGCAAAGGCCTTCAGATCTGGCTGTAGTAGGATGGTGAAAGTAATGGTACAGCATTGTAACAGTGAATAAGTACTGAGAAATAATTTTAAACTCATAGTTGCTGTCGACATAGGAAGTAAAGTAAGCAAATAACACCGAATAAACGGCAAGGTAAAGACTATGTCTAATTATAGTAAACACGTACTGCTAGCGTGACTCGAACCGGCGCTCGCGTACGGCACTAGAACCTCTTTCAATAAAAGAAAATGGCTGGCAGTCTGCCATTTTGAATCTGATCTGAAAAACAAAATGACGTGCATCACTTAAGGTCCCATATTGTCCAATGTATGCAACAAGTTTGAACAAAATCCATCTGTAAATATCTAAGATCCGGGTCCGGAATGCCAGAAATGCTTGATTTAGATGATTTTTCAACACAAAATCCTGAATCAGATCGTGAAACAAATTGATGTGCATATATATAATATTATGTATGATGTATGTGTGAAGTTTGAACGTAAATGGTCCAGATATGTCTAAGATATATGTTCGAATGAAAGCACACACAGAGGTCAATCCGTAGGTCCTTGTTTTCAGGTGGTGTTCGAAAAGGGACTAATAATTACCTGGTACACATTTTTTTGGTATGTTCGGATATAACACCACATGTACTCATCAATAGTTGTTTTCGTTCTTCCATTGATAATGCTTCATGTCCTGGTAGATACCCCGTAGACTATTAAAAATTAGATATGACAGAGTTAAAATATGAGTTTTGTTGCAGCTAGACTCTTTGTGTAAGGCCCAACATGTAATAACAGCATGAAATTACTATAATTATAAAAGAAAACTGACAAACCAACTTGGTACATTACACATACATTACACATACTGGTTATCGTAAAAACTTTCAGACTATTTAATAATTCATGAACCCAATTCATTTTAAAAAACTAAAAATTATCAAATGTATTCTTTTAATACACTTTGTTCAAAAAAATTTAAACTTGGATTTGTTTTCTAAGTTGTTAATGCATAACATGGCACAGAAATAACTATAAAGCAAATTTAAAAAAATATATATTAATTTTTTATTGGTACTATATCTGATACAATAATATCTAATATTTATTATCTGTATTAAGATTATTCCATACCTTGTAACTTACAACACTAGACTCTGAATGTACACTGTTGGTATCACCTTAAATAATGAAAGAAACATTCATTCTCATTTGGGTAATAATAACCAGCCCACTAGTAAATGGAACCTTTGCAGGTTTCTATGTCAAATGACATTTTTGTCTGAATACCGGTACATCATTATTATCGACCATTTTGTCGTCCTTATCGTATTTGAAGCTGTTTGTGATAAATCAACTAAGATAATCCTCCAAGTACCCATTTGATACAACACCAAGGATTTGAGGGGAAATGTTTGATTATAGTACCGTGAATTCCTCAAAATGTGCAGTCTCTTTGTACAAATTTGGGTAAATATGAGCCATTGACAATGTCTGGCATAATAAGACTCAAATCCACAAGTTGAACATTAGTAACAACAAATTATCCAGAAATGTTTTGCTTGAATATGTTGTGTAAAACATTAAAAAAAAACATTGTAAATTGTAGCCAATATGATTCCTGTTCAATAAATATTTATTTGTTTTAAAAACAGGAGGGGTACCCAGACAAATAACAGCGCAATTTACTTACACCATGGAGCTAAAAAAAGAAGGAGAGAGGACCCTATTGTCTTTCCTGTGTACCACGTTAGTTGGTTCTTGTTTGCTTAGCCAAAAGATAAACAATCTCTTCCCTGTTGTCTGTTTAATCCCTTCTAATTGGATTACGTGATTCGTGTATATTCGGAACGCATTCGGTATTCACCGGCACACTGTGTGCAAAGGCCTCTGGGACGGAGAGCGCGATTAGAGTTGACTGCGCATGCGCACAGTAACAAACAGTACAGTAATCTTCCAACCTAGCGGCGAACCATCGATAAATGAAATGCGATCTTTACCGATCACTGGACGTCGCTCGCAGAAAATGAAAATAGAGTCTAAAAGCCAACTTCACAATGATAATAAATCAAGTTGAACTGTTTTGCAAATGTTTGTGGAAAATTTGGTAATCAAGCCTCGAAAATCGTCAACTCACGTAGCACAAAAATGTTGTAAATTGACGCCAATTCTTGAATAATCGTCCGACTGTTGTGCTTCCGGTCTTCAAATACGCAGAATGACCTAATGCACCAATCACACGCCACTGCGCATACGCAGTGACCTTATTTGTTAACTGCGCATTCAATTTTATGAGAGGGGCGTACATCTCACTTGAAATACAGGACTACGGCACGTCTCACTGTGCAAACATACACCAGCTATCGTGGATTTCCATAGAACGAAATTCAATGGGTTTAATTGGATAATCTGGGCGTGAAACAAAGGGAGTTTATTGGCTTATATTGCGTCCTCTCTCCTTTTTTTAGCTCCATGCTTACACATTCACAATTTACCCATGGCAAGTTCAATGAGTTTATATGTACACATTGCAGACACACAATAATGAGCTGTTATGTCGCAAGCAGCTGGATTAATTTGAAACTTGAAGATATTAAAAAATCAGTTTTTAAATCAAATTAACAAAATATGTCAACTTTAAGGCAATTACAATATTTTGTATACTATACAAACACATACCATTTTTATTTTTTCCTGACTTTGTAGCTCGTCTTGGTGAATTAACCATCTTTTCTTTCTTAAGTTTCTTTGATGGATCTAAAAAAAAATGAAATAATAAAATCCTGTGGGTCAGTTAAACAGTATATGCTTGCGCGTAATCTGTCATTATTTTTTTACTGCTGCTGAGCCAGTCTACTCAATTCCTAGTGTGGTCCACATGATAAAATAAAATGTGTGATGCAAATGTGATAAATGCACAATCTGAAAGTGATAGTACCTCCTGTAAATGTGCGTATATTTGTGACAATTTGAATAAAAGTTGTATTTACTGTATGCTCAGGTAACCAGTCACACCAAGATAGAGAAATGTGTTTATTACTGTACTTATCTGGGTAAGAGCCCATGCCTGGGCAAACGCCCCCCCCCCCCTTTTGACACATTAAAAAAGTTGAGGTCATATTCGGGCACATGCCCAGGGGGTCTTTTTCTACAAAAAAAATATAAAAAAAACTATGTCCTATTCGTTGACTGTGGTTGTATTAACAGTTGACTTTCTTGAAGTCTGTTGTGATACTTATAAAAATTTTTAATTGCGTAAAACAGGGGGTGAATGCAAAATAGCTGCGACAGCTTTCTGCCTTCAAGCAAATCATATAAGGAGCCTGAGAGCCGCTAAGCAAGTGTCGCACTCGTTCGGCTTTAGCGTAGTCGACAATGAAACCAATGTTGCAATATTGTAGCAACCCGTACCTGGGAGAGTGGTTGAAATCACGTTATTTTGGCTTTATAAAATATTTTGTAGCAGCTTGCGAATTCATAACTGGGGCCAGCAATTTTGCAATGTCACGTCGAAAACTGCCAACTTTTTTACCATCTTTCATCACCGGTATTGCATTTCTGTCATGAAAACTATTCTTCTGTCGTTGGATAAAAAAAACTTCCTATTTCAAGTCCATCGCGATATCCATATAGTGAGACATTCCAATCACTGGAACTTGCTGAATGATAACCTACACCGTGATTGATAAGCATCGAGTTTGATAAGGAAGCAATGTCACGATTTGACCTTTATGATGAAATACTACCGTAAAATCTGTATTAGAAGCCGCATCCCTAATAGAAGTCGCACACACTCTTTTAAAATAATTGAGAACAAAAAATTCCTCATTTCTCATATGTGTAGATGCTCTAATAGAAGCCGCATTTCCCTCTGTTGCATTGTACCATTTCAATAGAAGATGCAGCTTCTAATACAGATTTTACAGTAGTAGTGATGTCATTCTTAGCCAATCAGTAAAGCAGATGCATAAAGGTCAAAGATGATTGTTAGACTGTAAACAAAAGCATCGTGTGCCACCGCAACAGAGCGACCCCATTTTTCTTGTTTCTTTAATATGATTAGACATGAATGAAAAGTGCCAAGCTGACAGACTGCGAAAATCCGTGGATTAAAAGTTCTATTAAAATCCAAATTGTGTTGGAATAAGTTGTAGCGATTTTGTTCGACTGCTACAATGACGCCGACTTGGACTTTGAGGGTTTTGAGTTTGACGAAGATGGCAATGAACGTACAAATAAAGATCTGAGAAGTTTTTTTCAAACAGCTATGAATTTTTATAATTTTTACTGTGTAAATTTGTAAATTATTATTGATCTTGTATGACAGTTGATTCGTAATTTGTCGAGACCGGAAATCATTTTACGCAGTTTAACCCCTGACATTTTAATTCATTTTGAGTTTACGCGTATTGTTTGTCGGCGGGAAAATCCTAATTCAAATGATTCCTTACTGTCGATTTTTATTATTTCTGGTTTATTTGTCACATTATAAGCAATACATTATTTTTGTTTTACTTCTAGTGTTGCATATTGTTCATTTATTTTCGTTGCATGTTTTCATTTGCCGTTCTATTCCCTGCCGCAGTTCGATCTGCGTGTTGTCAATTTTCGCGAATTTTCGTTTTTTTGCCGGGAATCTCCTGGCAAACGCCCACCCCTTCTTTTTGGCAATTTTCCTTGTTTAGGACCCTGGGCTTATACCCGAATAAATACGGTAACAAATTCTAGAATTTAATCAACATGCATTGCAATATTGTGCATGCAGACCGAAGGTACATTGTAAGTACTAACTACACCCTCTGTACATGCTTACTTACATTAATGACATCATTACTTGCATACTCTCATATAAACCAACATAACTATTTATAATAACATAAAAACACTTACAATTTTTTTTGTCATTTAACGGCCAATCTGTCTCTTCATTTTCATCATCATTTTCGCTATCAACTTTACCACTATTGGCTATAAGTCTGAAAAGTCAACAGTGAAAAATGGATATTCTGAGCATTTTTTTTCCCCAAAGTCATTCTTTTTTTCCTGGCCGACGTCCCACAGCATACGAGGAAACTAGATGACTACTTATTGTCCTCAAGGCTATTCAACAGGTGTACAGTATTTGTTTATTACAAGTGCATCCTTAATAGAGGCACATGAAAGCCAAAATGTGTTTTGGCCAGATTTTATGTAAACCAACTCACACTATTTACACAAACCAGCTTAACACTTTGTCTGCTGACACTGTTATACACTAGCGGAGAAGACTTTCAACAGGCAATGTATTACTGTAAAAGAATTAATTATTCACTGGGTTTTAATTTTGCTTATTTCGCTGACTTGAAAATGTGCTAAAATAAAACCCAGTGAATATGTAAAATTGAGTATAGAACACATTATCTGAATGATAAAACAATGATTTTAAAACTCACTAAATACATGCATGCCTAAAATGGTAAATCAGCAAAATTTAAACCCAGTGAAAATTAGTCATTTTATAGTAATAGGTCAAATACAGTACGAATACACTGTATATTCAACACAATTGTATTTAAAACATAGTTGCCTATGATAAGGGTTTATACTGCTTGTCTTATGGAAGGACAAATGAAAACAGAATTGAAAGCTTGTTGTGTGTTGGATTAATACATTGCATATGCTGTAACTGAACGCTATTGATTACATGAAGTAATATATTTGCATGAAACTTATGACATTAAGGGAAAGTGTACACATACCTTCTATTAGCTATTCTACTGCTATTGCGCCCCATTCCCATACATTTTTCTAGATGTGGTGCAAATCGGGATGCTGTTAGTGTCCTATTACAATTAGGACATATACACTCCACTGGTTTCTTTAAAGGCACTTGACCGAATACATCAAGACCAGTTTTCTCAACGATTTCTGTATGTGTAAAACACACCAGTTAAATGGGAATACATTCTACAGTCCCTTAAAAATTACAAAATCTAAGTGTTATTGAAACTTTACAATACAATACAATAATGGTAAGCGTTTTGCTTGTGGGAGTTGGAAGAAAGATGCGAATTCCTGCAATCAATCATGTGACAAAAATGCTGTATATCATTTTTGTAATTAGGTAATTTAAGAGTATGAGAAGAACTTCTAAAAATCACTGAATTCATGACTTAAGAATCAACGTTCACTACTCCAAAATTTTACTGACTCAATGTATTTGTCATTAAATTTGTCGCCCCCTTGAAAAAATGTTTCAAGATGAAACCCTTTGTGTCAGCAAAATTTGCCCCACAAAATGTAGAAAATAGCATTTCAGAGGGTCTAGATTTTAAAGGGGGCAGCCCCCTCAGTAAGGTCGTGCCTTTGCGATGGTGAGCAGAGACCAGCCCCCCCACCCCAATGCAAAATTTCTTGCTGCCACCACCTCTAATAATATATAAAAACTTTCTACTTTGTCCGGTCCCACTTACCATATTGTTTCATTGTTCTTCACACATGACCAGACATAGAAATAAAAGAAATAGAATGTAATTAGCAAATGCACATGCACATGCTATATATAGTATATAGTAATTCATTTTTTTTTCAGGAAATAAAAGTTTAATATCTTCATTCATTGTACAGTTCAAACAAGTGACATAAAATAAGCAAGTTTTGGTAAATTGCTAGCAGTCTTTAGATCACTTTGAAGGATGAGAAAATATCAACCTAGTATTACCAACTCTGGTTTTTCTCAAAAAATTTGTAAAAAGACTGTGACACTTTGAGCAGAGGAGTCCTAATTAAAGTAGAATGTGTCTGATTAACAAGACTATCATTTCAACATAACTTACTCTTCATCGACATCATCATGGAAAAATGAACCAGTTTTACAAGATCGATGGAATTCAAAACATAATCCAAGAGTCAAATCATCAATTAGTTCAAAGAATACAGCCTCCTGAAATATAGAAATAAATACATGATAGTTCCCAATCATTACAAAGTAGGTGTGTGAGATTTCCCATGGTGCATTTCACTTACATGCATGCCCAAGTTTCCTTTTGTTTTTTACACCATTCATAAAGGCATAGAATTTTTTTCATATAAATATTTAAAATGTTTTATAAATCCAAATAGTTGGTTTTAATAAAAAAATGATAAAATAACACATAAATCATTTAATCATTGTAGGAAACCTGCAAAGACTCGTGGGTAATTAATGACCATTATTGCATACATGTATGTGATATGGTATTCATAGTACATGCTTGTTCAATAATAATAGTATTTGCTGCAAAAATATACAGATAAAATAGTCCCTTCAACTTTAATTGCCATGGTGCATTTTGACTTTTCATTTATATTGTTTTAATGTTATGGTTACGCATATTTGAATGATAAAACCCCAAGAATCAGAGAACAGGGGAGCAGCGCCCTCATGCCATGCTCATGAGTCCCCTCACCCTGGGGAGCTGATCCTCTGGCAACCATAAATTCTGATTGACCAGGGATCACATGTGGCCACAGTCTTCAACTGTGACGTGTCTGATAGTAGTTTTTGCCCCAAGGAAGCTATAGAATGCTCCATTTTAACTTAGAATTATCAAAAACTCCACACCCTAGTAGGGAGAACCCTATCTACCCCACTTGGTGGCACCGCTGAATTGCAGTGCTCCCTCTTGCAGTTTTTTTCTAGAAAAATCCCTGTCGCACAAACAAGATTATCAAAAGCCATGAAATGAAGGGTAATAAGATCAGTATTTTCACAGGAAATGATGCAAATATGTCGTGTTCACAATTGGGTGCTTGCATTTGGGTAATGTTTTTAATGCCAAACTACGCATAACTTGTGTTTGTTTTCTCTAGAAATTTTTCTTTTTCATTGCTAACTCAACGACGTGTGCGTGTCTGCCAACATTTGCATATGCATAGTAAGGGAAGCCACATTAACCAAAGTATTGGATGAAGTGGTTGTGACGTACTTTCTTAGTGGTTTTTGTAAAGTCTGGGAACATAATTATGTAATAATAACAGAATATATCATAGCTGATTTACACAGAACACGTCATCCTTATAGCGGGGTTACAAGTGAGGTCAATTCACTCAAGACCATACTATAAATTGTAACCAGTCTTCTAAATGAATGAATCATTTAGAATATTGATATATTACTGTAACAGTAAATTTATGCAATTATTTTTTTTTTACAATAATGTATTGGTGACATGTGAAAGCGCAGGATATTTTTAAAAATTTTATTTATTTGTTTTCTACATAAAAATTTGGAATCACTGTACAAAGCCTGCAGCCCTTTCAGCTATCTTTACCCTGGGTTGTTCACAGGACGCCTCATGCTTACAGGCTTTAGAATAGACCATTTTCCGTTCACTGCGAGAATCACGCGTTATGCGTGAAATCGAACGTAAAAACAGGACAAACAAAGGTCATAGCGTCGTAGTCGCGTCAAACTTCACGTGGGATTCGACAAGCGCGAATGTATTTCGGGGACATTTCCATGCTTAATAATGTGCTGTCCACATTTGATGATAGGCAATTTCGATTAAGTAAGGGTATTCGGAAGCAATATTCCACTGTCGAAGATCGGCCGGTTAATGTAAGCTACGAAATAAAGAAATTCTAGTTCAAAATCAAATCGTTCGATTTTTGCGGCAGACGTTCGACGCACGTCTTTCATGCATCTCGCGAGATCTCGCAAATGTACGGAAAATCACCTATTGTTGTTGGTCTAAATGATATTTTGGATAGAGTAGTAAAACTTTATCTTCAATCTTTGAAATTTATAAATATTTATAAAGTTGGAAAAAATGCTTTTGTTGTGCTGAGAGTACTAGTATTATAATTTATTTTCAGGTAGTTTATTAGTTTGTTCTTATCATTATTTATAGTTGCTCTTACTGGGCTCTCTGATGTGATAATCAAAAGTTCAAATAATGTCCATTTTGTTTGACGAATCTGAATTTAAGAAAACAAACAAATACATGCTCAGTGATGGCAATGCGAACATGCATTTGCCAGCATTTTATTTTGTTCAATTGGATTTACACACTTATTAGGCAGACCTTTCACAAACATATTTCTGCTATTATTATCCATAAACTGTGCGAGCATGGAGCAAAGTGAACAACGTACCGTCTGACACGACAAAAGCTTTATAGAAAAAATGCAGTGAATTTGGGTTAAAATGTCTTAAACCAGTTGGTTACATGCAAACTAGAAAGCAATGACATAGTCGTACAACTTCTGCCAAGTAAATGTCATAAGAAGACGACATTCTGTCATTGTCAAGTACTTTGACAATGGAATTGCTCGCACAGCTGAATGAATGTCACTCGCCGCCGACTGGGTGCTCACTCACCTGTAGTTCGGCGTCGTTTTCTAGGCTACTGCCGACCAAACTTGTCATTTTCTCGGGAATCGTTCAGAATTTATTATACTAATCTTGAAAATCGAAATGCACAGATTCAGACGGTTCATTCTCACCCGTTCCGTTTTTGTTTTGTTTTGCTTTGCCTTCTCGCGAATGAGGTCAAGCTGTATGTTTGTTATTTAATTTCTCTGAAGATGCGCCCTCTCAGGTTCAACTATTTGCTTCTTCATAGAATTCTGTTATAACTTAGTGTATATATATAGAGAGGGGTGGGTGATTGTGAGGATGTGATGAGGGAAAGCTCCGAATAACCAAATTGTTATTGCGTTAATTTGAGCGTATTCTTAAATCTATAACTGTGCTTTTGGTGTGCTCCCGTATTACAGTTTGACGCCGGGGTCACTGGTTTAAAATGTGATACAAATGTGAAAAGTATTTCGCAGTGAGCGAATCTTGACTCATTTCTCAAGTTCTCCACCTCAGTTGCGATTTTTCTCCCTTGTGCGAATATTTATTTGTTCGCATGGACCCCTTTCTTCTTCATCTAGGAAGCGAACAAGTGGAACATCGCAACTCAAATATGATAGCGGCGAAAATATAGCCCTCCATGATGCTGGTTCAGACATCTAATCAATTACGCCTTCAAACCTCGTCAAATCGGACTGCTCGTCTGCCCAGCAGGCAAACCTACCAACGAGTTAATTAATTGATTCGCTTGTTAGACAAGTAGTCTTGTTGGATAAGGTTCGAGAGCAACTGGTTTTTACATCTGAACTAGCAAGTGGTGAGCGGCAATGGATGAAAGTTTATCGCGACGGTCCACATCATCACTGGCGAAAAAAGGTACCTGCGAACAAATAAAGATACATGGATATATATATGGATATAAGTTTGGAGAGGTTATTCATAATTTATTCATTGAATATTGACATGTTTTGTAGTAAAAACATCACAAGGCACATTTTAACTCAATTTATAAAGTGCACAAAAACAGCACAGCGAAGAGATTAGTCAAAACATACAACTTTAATGAATAGCTTAACTTTCTCTAATGTATGGAGTACATGTATGAGAAAGGATACCTCAAAACATGAACCACTTGAAGATAAAGTAATGTTCTGTAGCATAATGATATTTATTTCGCGGGCCTTTGATAAAGTATGAAGGAATGTACTTGTATATTATTAAACTAATGAATATTAATACCTGTTGAAAGATATATGAAGTAACTATTCATTTTTTTACTTAACGCCCTCTAGCGACACTGTGCTTTAGTGACGTAGACACTATGTAGTTGGACGATTCTCAGACTACAATAATAATATCGTTCATGAAGGCATGTTTGAACTACGTTGACGGTCATTTAGAGTCTGGTACACCTATAAAGATATAATTTCTTTCATTCACGGATATCTTCAAATCAGGCGAAACAAACCGGGGTGTAACGTCTTTCATTTTACCCATCAATTGTACATGACCGCTTCGACACTAGAGGGCGCGACATTAGGTGACCAGTGTAAAATAGAATCTACTCAGCGATTCGATATTAATAGAATGTGTGATGAGTTCAACTCTATTTTACCATATGTAAATTCTTATTAAAATCACAAAATTATGGAATCTACTTCGCTTCCTAGTATCTGGAGTTTTGTAATTTCGCAGTTTTTGTAGACATCACGAACTTGTGAATAAATATCACATCATAATATCACATATTCGCTGTAAAGTGATCTAATAAAACAATTTGAGCCTAGTATGCACACAGTCACACACGACTACTGCTAAGGGTTGTGCAGCAGGCAACATGCTTATTGACGCATATAAAGACATATGTACACGAACTTTTGCCTTAGATCTGACAGAAGTATAGACATAACACACAGCCCAATGTAAAGCTCACACTATGTACAATCAAACTACTGGTGATTACTGATAAAGACACGTGACTAGATATAGATTATTTAAGCAATAACCCCCGCCGAAGGCGGGTATACCACGAGATATTGCACAATTCACGACATATATGCACGAGCCGCAGGCGAGTGCATATATGGAGTGAATTGTGCAATATCAAGTGGTATACCCGCCTTCGGCGGGGGTTATTGCTTAATTATATTATACCAGTGTATTGACAATTCGATAAAACTTGTAAAAAAAGAGTTTACTTTCATCTACTAAAAGATCATGATTATGGCCCTTGAACATGAATATTTATAAGAATAGTATGTAGTTGTACGCCGAATGCATACAAAAATTACATGCGCAACACAGTTCAAATTGAATACAAACTAATTTTTATTCCACATGAAAAAAAACCATATCCACGTTGAATAGAGCAGCGTAAACACACAAATTAGCATAACAAAGGATGGCCTTTCTGACCTTTTACTGACGCACAACGCGATTTGAAATACAGGGTCGTGTACAGTTTGGATCATTTAAACAACGGATTTTCCACGTTTTCATTCCGGTTTTTGTACAATTTGAACTGTAATTTGCCCATTGAAAGTACAGTTGTGAAATAAACCGGTTTTGTGACTCATCATACTACTTGTAACTGTGGATATTTGACGTTCAGCGGTACGCGGCGGGACGCGGTGTATCATGTACGGCGACCGGCACAGCGACCTCAGTTCCAACATCTGACATGGATATCTTTGGTATAACCAAAGTTTTGTGACAGTATGACTGACAAGTTTTGTCGTTGTTCTGGGGTAAGTTTAATGGTGTAAGATCGGATTTTCGCATCGTTTTTGTGACACGTACATGATATGCCTTGTCTCAACTCCGGCCGAAAGACTTTGCACGCCGTCGCTCTAATACAGTGGTTGGTGTACACTCGGCACAAATCTGTAGCTTTCGCAATTACATTCATCATCTCCTGTAATTTATTTACCCATAGTGAAGAATTACAATACCATATATCGTCGTCGAATCCTGCGTTGTCCCGTATTTTTTGAAACAGATGGCAATTACCCGGGTGCACTGCAATTTTGTCAGCTGCCGCTACCGGACACCGGTTGTTATTGGTGGCATACATTTTTGCCTGTGACTCATAGTTCTTTTGCATTTTTATGTCATTAAATCCCTCAATTATATCTTGTACTTAAAGATCATGTTTTCTTTGTTGGAAGTTTGCAATCCATCTCAAAGTAACAACACTGAGAACATAGCGTTCTGGCGTTCGTGTAGGCACCTCACGGTGTTGAGGGACGGTGGTTTAGGTTTGTGTGGCGAACGACAATCACCCAACGACCGACGCTCAGAACTTGGATCCCAACATTAACAAAAAGCAATATTATAGTTATATAACTTTTCAGATGTTTTTAATTCACTATTTTTTTCAATATTCTTCTAAAATTCAACCACTATATTTCCCTAAAAATCAAATAATACCGGTTTTATGTATTTCGGTATTAAACCTGTAGTCAATTCATGTTCCAGGGCCACTTGGTTTAGCCGTGCATTATCAGCCAATATACCATGGATTGCATATGCAAATTTTGTGTTAGGACCAATCAAATCAATGGATTAACACCATCAATACACTGGTATAATATAATAGTGAATATGTCATCGATATAAATTTAACGTAATGTTCGATTAGTAAATTACCGATGTTAACTTTTTTATTGTGATCTTGGAATTGCATTAAACAAACATAAACAAAAAAACAAAACAAAAATAATGTGCATAAAATGAAATAACTAGACCATTACTGTTGATTACTATTAAAACGAGGTGGATCGTCACCTGCGCACGCGCGGGAATTGATTCCCAAACGACGATAACGACACACGCTAAAAACGCAAAGGCTCATGGGTAGACGCTTGTTTGTAAACATTGATACGCTATAGCCATCTGACGCATGCGCAGGTGACGACTCCCCCGCTTTAACACGGCTATTTGTTATAGACCAATCATTATTGCTGCTGTGTGTGCTAAAATATACTCGCATGTGAAAAACACAGAGTAGTAATCTTCTCTAATGTGTGAATTCAACCATGGACTCTGATAAAGAGATACAATCTAGTTAATTAATATTTCATCACACCATGGAGCCGAATTGTAAATTATAAATGGTCTCATCACTAGCTCAGTTGCATCATTCATTTCAAGGTATTTATAGAGTGCACGTGGAGACACGAATACAATCACGTTGTCGTACTGTGACCAACTACGATGTATCATCTTTGTATCTTTGCACTCAGAATATAACCTAGATAACAATATATAAGAAAAGATGAATCTTGTCAAAATATATTAGAAATCTTAAAGGATATATGCTTATACTAAATTGTATACGTCATATTGTTCAATTTGTCTTTACATCCATTACAGATTGAAGTCTGGTGAATGGAACTATGCAGTGAACTGCAGAACATGGATTGGCTCAAGAACACAATATTGCCTACGCCAATAATGAGAGCACGTACATTCAAGTGACATAGATACTCAACTCTCCCGCTTCTTCAAAATTATGCTCTTGCTGATAAGATGATGTTGATAATAAAATTAATTAGAACTTCCAATGATGTCACGATACCATTTCTGGATTGTTCAATTTGAATTCTGACATCCATTTTGTTTTATAAAACTATATTTATAATATGTGTATAAAGTACAAATTTGTATAAATTATATAGTCAATTTATATCGAACATTTGTCAATATGACGTCACAATTGCATCATAGCTCAAACATACTAGTATACAGAATGATAATTATTACATGGCGGCGATAATCTGACGTCACTTCATTTAAATCGTAATACATTCCCTGGTATGTAACTACGAGTCGTCAAGTATTTGTATTTGAATATTTTATTTCACCATAAAGTAAATACAATTGGGTACTTGCTAAATACATAATGCTTTGACATTATGGTGTGGAACATGATAAATAGCTCAAAAAGAGCTAGTAAAACATCATGTCCCTACCCTAATTATAAACTAGTCAAATTATCAAAAATATTCTTACAAATATTCAAAGGTAATGTATATAAGAATACTTAAAACTGATCAAAAATATGTCATAAGTGTATCTTCGTCTTCCATACATGCAGCGAACACTTTTCATACACTTCAGTAGAAGTTAACAGACACATCAGAATGTTTTACAATTATGTATTTACAATTGACAATGTTACAGAGATTTGATGTGTAACCTCTAATATTTACAGTTCCTGTAACGAGGAAGGCTACCTCTTCAATACATCGCAAAAACATCACGAGTGACACTGACAGATGTACTAGTAGACATCACAGCAATTGCACGGCGATGCAGATGATGGTACTGTGACGATGTCATATTCAATCACTTATAAATTATGTACAAATAACACCATACCCAGTTAAACTCAGTGAATTGAAATTACAAATCCCAAGTAGACAACAAATACATTACATTTGATAACATATGGCGATATCAGCACAATCACCACGTCCTATCGTTGTACGTCTGTCACCGTGTCATCGATCAACGTAGTGCATTGAAAATCACTCAGTAGACAGTTGTAGACATATAAGTCAGGATGAGATGATAAATAAAACGAAGAATGGATAAACTTGTTCTCCAGAGTTGAATTTGTAACCACGCCCGGAGGAAGACGACTTCTGACCCTTCGTCTCTTGGCCCTCAATGACTGTAAAGATTCCGTATTACCCTTGACACTCGACGTTGAAAATTACTTCTAATGTGATTAGTTTAAAATTAGAGAGTGCTTGGCAGTCATCATGGCATTAAACATGACATTGTGAGTATGGACTGGGCAAGTTCAATACAATAACTCTTGGTGTAAAAATGTAAAGACAATAGTAATATGGCACAGGGAAATGAACACATACTGACTAACAATTGAATGCAATTGTCCTCATATGAGGGCGACACATTAAGATGATGACACGTCTCCTACAACAACACGGCTTGTTATCGTGAACTTGATTGATGTAGGTGGTGTTTTCGGGCACATATTATTAGACCAGGGAATAACATAAATGTTTGTTTGTAATATTAGGTAGCTAATAGTCCAGTGAATTGTAAGACAATCGATGCATTTGATAAGAGAGTCCATTTTATACACTACATCGGTCAGAATAGTGAGAGTAAGGCAATATTTCTGAAAGCTTGGGCTAATATGCATTTACGTATGACACACATAAATCATACTGTGACTATGACGCCTCTATTACGTCATGGTGACGTTGTGTATGATTTGTATAGCCAACAAACATTATAGTGGTGTCAAATATGACTATAAGTTTAAAGGGCGGTAGTCGTCGCGCCACGCATGCGCGAGATATATTGGTCTCATTTAAACAAAGATGGCGACTTTGACTGTTGTGCAGATCAACGAGTACAAACTGAAACCGTGACGTTACCAAGTTTTAATTAGATATTTTTTAGGTGATTGGAAGGTATCGAAGGAGTCATTGGCAGGTCAGAGTCGCGCCCAGGTCAAAACTCGTACTTGTGATTTTCATTAGAAGAGCGCACTGGATTGTGGGAAAATCAATGTTCATCAACACAAATGTCGCACATGCGCAGCGTGACGACCACCGCCCTTTAATTGCTTATTTGGGTTGTTTACACGCAAATAATGTATTGCTAAATAATTGTCAACCACATCACACCCAAACCACTCACACATCATACGATTAACTTCATGTAAATGTTGATACAGTCTTGGAACTGAATTCTGACCCCTCCTTAGAAACTCGACATGTTGATACAAAGCTCCACGCCAGTTAATGTAAACATTGACACAAAAACAATTTGTCTGGCGCCAAGTTTTGAACGTACAAATTGAATTTTAATTATGTAACGATTTTGAGACCTTTACTTATAGCGACAAAATGCACAACCATGATAGAAGCATCAGAAATACAAGACTGGAGAGCTGAGCTGTCAGCACAAACCCCCGCGGCAGAATTGTATGCAATTGGCTGAACACCGGAACCGGAACGGATTCGGATGAAGCCAGCGAAAGCTAATCAAACGCAACTCCAAGTTCAGCGAACGCCGGCGAAGCTAGCGAACGCTATTTTAAAATCGACATAACAGTACAACCCGAAATTTCAATTAATTTAAATAATTTAAATTTTTAGTTGAAATTTCATTGAAATGTAGGATTATTACGAGTTTTGTTTTCATTATCTTGAAGGATACTATTCATAAATGTGTGTACTATACGAAATTAGCAAAAAATACGAACATATGCTACAAGGTTCATTTTGGAGTCAGACAGTACGTTTTTATTCAATATTATAGAAATGTGTAAACTTCGCACATCACCTAGTAATTCATTCAAAGAGCCTCGTTTTCAACCATCTTGGTGATACATTGCTTACAATTGTGTGAACAACACATAATTAATTACTTTACGAAGTACAATACACTATTAAAGAGATAATTAATTTAAAAAAAATGTCACCTTAGAAACTTAAATTCTGTAACAAAGAGCTCTAAAAGACAGATAAACAATTAGATTGAAGAACATTTTCTATGAGTTATTGGTGGTATATATTTTGTTATCCGCACATATTATACCAGTATATTTAGTATATTTAAATACCTGTAACCAGTACTTTTTCCTGAAAATAAAGAAATAAATGCTAATATAAAGTGATATATTGAAAATGGTGTAATGATTGACTGTTATCTCGTTATATTGAATAATTATAAAGGACTATGTTTACAATATACCTTGTATTATTTTGCCTGTATATTATGTTTTTTGTTCTTTCCAGTTTCCAGCAATTTTCTTACCTGGGTGATGTCCTACAATAAGCCCAGTCACACAGCATACGTGAAATAAACAATTGCTTATTGGAGTAAACAACGGTGTCCATGATGTAATCCAACGGATTAACATTGGAAATATGTTCTGGGAGCATACTGAGATTTAGAGATTAACTCGGCCTAGTATCTACCTTCACAAACCAATTTGATAACCGATGCACTGCTGAGATCGTGCCAAGCAGCTCAATAATCTGTTGTGACGTAACTCATTGCCTGTTAGACACTGCACGATTAGAAAGGAATGTTTAATATCGCGAAATGACTACACCAAGCATTGAAATAACGTACACCTAACTTTAATGAAATATCGACCAACTGCAACGCCACCCATTCATTGGTTTGATGAATCCGCCGTAGATGCAGAGGCTCTGCAGAAATTGAAAACCCCGCTGTAGAAGTCTAACAAACACAACGTATATTATCAACCTGTTGACGAGCGCTACTAGGCCTGACTTACACGTAGCTGATATTATAACGGAACCATTTTCGAAATTATATTTTTTCATGAGGCTGTTTAAACGTTTAGATCCTTTGCAAAACTTTGCAAATCTCGATTTTCTCGGATCGCATACATTAAGCTAAAGGCTATGTGGCGACCTGTCAGGTGCAGTCGACGAGTAAATTTGCAAAAAATGTTTGGTATTTATGTTTGATCAAGAGTAACCTAATTTATGAACATTATTAAGGCTTAATTTAATTTGGAGGGGAGAGGTTAATCTGTTCGCAACTCCCCTCCCTCTCGACCAAATCAAATTGCCCTCCCACTGTTTTTTGCTCCCACTGCCTTCTCCCCACTCAGTTTTTGTTCCCCGCTGCCTTCCCCCCACTCAATTTTGCTACCCACTGCCCTCTCCCCGCTCATTTTGTTTTTGCTCTCCTCTGGACACGCAGTTGTACCTACTCTCTCTCATCCAGTTCACACTGTCTTAATTCTCCCCTCTCAACAGTTTCTGCCTTCTCCCTATCATTTCCCAGAGAAGACGTTATGGTCACCAGCTCCAATCCTTAAACCCATGTGAATTGAATTTAACGTTTTTCTTTATAGCAGGCGAATTTAATGGTAATATAAAACCTATATTTTCTATGAATTGACAAAATGCCATGACCAATTTCACCGGCAACACTCTTTATTAAGAGAGTTGTACCCAAGTTCAAATTTTGTACTTCTGAACATACAATGCATTATGGGAGACAATAACAAATCGAAGAAAGCTTAGAAAGAACTTGGGATCGGGGTATTCTCAGTCTAAACATTCTCCCCTTTGGCAATTTGGTTGTTGATGCCCGCGGAAAATTCTGCATTTTGCTCTTACCCGCTCAATCTAAAAATGGAATTTGCCTGCCTTCTGAATAAAAATCCTCTCGTACTGGAATTCCCCTTGAGAAACCCTATTTGTAATGCCCCCCCCAACTGAAGATGTTTTATTTTGCCTGCCAGCTAAAAATCCCCTGCGAACACATTTTGATGTCACGATACCATTTCACGAACAGCCCCGTTGACTGCACCTGACCTGTAGTCTCGCGTGGCGTAAAGTTCATCAAAAAGTGCGTGTGGAACCCACAGTTAACCACGATAACCGCCTCATCAAAACTGATCCAAAATAATATCAGAATATTGCAGATCCGTTTCCGTAGTATGATTTCGCCATGAAGCTCTTTCTCAAACATACTAATTGCAATATGCAAACCAATAGTTTGTTTAATAAGCTTTCTTCCGATACTAAATATATTGCAGCTGCCGTACATACGAGTGTATTCCTATCCTTTATATTTGTTCGTGAAACATCCGCTATTTTTATTATTGACATTACCGTGTTTTACATCCCTAATAATGTACAACACGCTACAATACAAAGTTTATACATGACAGATTTTCCGAATACCACATCAATCAAAAATTATGTATATTGGTAATTGAAGCAAGTTGCTATTCAGGGAACAAAAGACGATGCTCTGTCCATTATCGGGTGATAATCAGGACAAGGACATGTGATGTACTACGCAATAATATGCGAGACGTAGTCGAGATCAGCGGAGTTCTTTTTTGTCAGTTATAATACCACGGACTATCTACCCCAGGCGTTGTAATGTTCCGCCCGCCCGGTAGGATAATGCTATACAAACTGCGGAACATTACAACCTCCAGCGCCTGGGGTACGGACTATCGACAAATATAATATATACGTGCAGCGGTAGTTTAAGAAAAAAAGAAATGAACAGACGTGGTTGCACCTTTATTTCAAGCATAGAAGTTCCGTGCTGACACACGTATATTGGAAAATTTCCAGATGAAAATTACTAGAATTTTTGAAAATGCATGTAGCTTTGTTGTTTAACTATTCATACAGATGTGGGGGGGGGGGGGGGAAACATTGATTGCTGACGAGTAACACGCAAACAAACTTTTTCGTATGTTCGTGCATTGACCTCAACTTGCCATGTTACATCGTCCGATATTATAGATGCACGTGGTACCGATCGACCAATAAGACTGCAGAATTTCAATAACGGGCAGCATACGGTATTATAATTTCATGCAATGTATCTTGAATATTTAAATTTGAAAACTCGAGTACATTTTAATTTATAAAATTTCAAACGACTTATATATGACACTTTTATATAATTTGAATGATACAAAAAATGCGGTGAAACAAGACGCGAGTTTATTAATTACACCAATCAATACAACTTAATGTTTTGTTCAAACAGATGATATTGCACCACGCATTTTGGTCAATTTAACGTAAACGTGGTTTGCCAGGATTGGCAACTGTGTGAACGAGATCACATCAATCACCGTGGTATTAATGTCATTCGCACCTGCCACTATATAGCTTTGCGTCAAACCACTTTAGGCCCTTATTATCTTACTTCAAGAGATTTAAGTACACAAATTACTGAAAAACAAAACAATATGTTATGTTTAGCAAATGCATATGCAAATTTCACAAATATTTTAAAATTTTTCCAATCCTTTGTTTCACTGTAACCACTTTCTGCCAGCTAATTATAAAAGTTATAACAGCGAAGAGTAATTAGCCTAATTACAGTGCGTCTATATTTAGCGAAACATTTTGAGAATATTGATTGCTGTCAGGTTGAACAATTAATATTTCATTAATACGCCGATAGCCATTTCATAGCATGCATACTTAGTAGCCAGCCGCCCACGTCATGCATAACAAATAAAGTATGTAAAAGTGTGTGCTATGGACACTTTTATTTTTTAAATTCGTAAAAAAAAGAACAATAAGTTACAATTGAGTAAAAGTCATCAATAATTCTGTGTACCTATAACTGTCTCTCGTCACAGTTGTTGCGATAACATATTAAACAAACAAAAAACACTCTGAGTCATTGCGTTTCCCTTGAAATGTTTATATCGGAGGCTGCTGTTCCAGTGCGAGAACACAAAAAACAATGGCGTGACCGGGTAACGCATTATGTGTTTCTAGAAGCACGCCAGGTCACGTAGAACCACATAAGTACATATATATATAATATAACAATGTATATCCATTGTATGACCATGAAATCAATCACACCCGATGAGATGTATGTCACTAGTTTCTACATAGAATATAACACACCACACCCAGTTTACGCTAATTCCAGAAGTCAGTTATTAGTTCAGCGGGTTATATGCGTTTGATAGTATTACACAGACAAATGGCAGCTCCCTCCAAAGGCAGTCGTATTCTTGGTAATTATTGAATAGAAGCGAAGATTACGAGCAATGGCCCTTCATCAATAATATACATGTTTATAGATTCTTGTGAATCCCTGCGATTTACTTGTCGTTGTTGACGCCTACAGACAAATGTGACAGAATTATCGAAATATGCATCAGCAGTTGGAGGTATTCATCTTGCTGTTCAATGAATTAATTCCAAAGTTAGAGAACAATTGGAAATTACGTCCACATTCTGTAACATCAAGTGACCTCAGACTTACCGAAACACTTAACATACTCCATACATGGTATACTATAATAACATATTTACATTATCACAATGTTACTGAAACCATAAATGATTTTAATAATAAAAAAACTGTTATTCAATATAGGTTAATCAGCAGTTCTTCTGAATGTATGGTGGTTGTTCCAGTGTAACGCATAACTTAAACTTATCAATGTACCGTGTCTTAGCAAATACAGTACACATTTTGTACAAATACAAAAATACATAGTGATTATGCGAGCTTATCTCAAGTGGCCTAGTTTATTTGAACAGCTTATCAAATATCCGTACTGTAACAAAATAAAGTAGACGTAATGCTCGCGACCTGGCAATACTAAAGAATGTATATGTATTGAGTGTCCTTTCAACAACAAATACGTGTCATAAAATAAGAGATGACATGCACATTTCAAATATTTATATGCAAATTTATTTATTCTAAATAATTGTTAAACATTAGCGTAATTGTTTGTAGACAGTTTATTCGTCAATGCACGAATGGTGATGCAGATGTAAAACAAATTGTGACATAATATATCAAAATAAATATATTAATATAAATTAAACTGCAATTCACACATATATTTTAAAATTAAGCAAATAAATGTTTAAGATAAATTATTTGGGCTTATTGTTGAGACCCTAATATACATATAATCAATTAAATAATATTTGCTGAATAATAACTAATACATTGATTGATTGATTAATTAAAAATAAAATGATTCAACAACAACATATAAATTAATAACAGTTTGATCAAATAATTGATTAGACATAAAAGTAAAATGCTGATTTTGATAATAGGTAAAATTCATTCATCAATATGTCTACTTATTAATAGCTGACCTATGCAGTCGTCATACGTGGTTTCATATTAAAAAAAAAACACGGGGTCTCAAATTAAACTGAATTATTACCAAGACGATGACGATTCATAATTAATCAGTACACCCGTGGTCTGTGGTATGTGGTCATTGTGTTTACGCAATTATGCAAATTCACTATTGAGGGTTTGAGATGAAAGTTGATGAACAGGTGATTCACATGGCCGTTTAGCTTTAATTGTGAATTCTTTAGACCTGATTTGTCAATTGTTTCTTCTATTTGGCATAAAAGAAGTCCAGATATTTCAATACAATTATGAATGGTGTAAACTAAACATGAATTACAATTTATTTCATAGCTTGGCATTGATTACCGGTGTACACGTTGATGCAATTATGAATTACACTGTGTTTTGAATGATATATACGTACGTACAGTATTTTTAACGTCAAAACCGAAGGCACTGAATGCGATATGTCTATTTGTGTGGGTGTGGTGATGGTGGCGTGATTCCAACTTAAGAAACCGTCAAGATTGTAATATACATTATTAACATGGTCATTATTGTAGTAACGTTATTATTATTGTTTTGCTGAAAACACTGTCTACATCGTCTGTATGGGTAGTCTGAAATACCAGGTTCACATTCTTTGAAACCTTGGAGGCAGCGACCAAGCGACAACTGTTTTTTTCTTAGTACATGAATTATATATCCCTCTCAAATTGATGAATGCATAGCCATATCCACCGTGTATAGTAAATTTATATTAAAAGGTCGTGCCCCTGGCGCCGCGTCTTGTTTGATGCGGGTCCCATAGCGACCTATACAACGCGTGTAAAGTACATTGTTTGCTTACACGTAATTGGAACATGCGCCACCAGACAAACAGCACCCTCTATATGATTTCATTAATTGTAGATGAGCAACGTCGTTAAACAGTAACACTACCGACCTTAACTTGTCAGTGTACCAGAATAGAAACAAACGCTTATAATCCTTTATGTCACTTCAAATGAAGACACATTAGAGACATGATGTATAAGCGAGTCTCTATTTAAATAACCAATAACGGCATTGAACTTTTATTGGTACAATTGATGTTAGCTGGTAAATTTACATTTTCATAAATGAATGTGAAGCTTATTATTGCATTTTAAAATATTCTCAAACGATATTCCCAATTAGACCTGAACACGTGATTGGTAGCTTATAAGTGATTTTCAGTACTCTCAAAATTAAATGTGTGGAAATTTCAGGACAGGACTTTTAATATTTCATATTTCTTTTTTTAACACCTTTTTTTTGTGTTTTAGCTTGATGCTTAAATGTAACTTTAATATCTGGCCAATTAGTGTGTTAAACAAGGGGAGTCAATTATTTCAATTCTGGGGCCAATGGTGATTTTACTTTGGTAGCAAGTGGGCTAACCTATAGTTATAGGAACGACATCAAATATATCCTGTGATAGTATATGATAGGAAATTGAAAAGAACATCAATAGAAATGACAGGGTGACTAACTGCCAATAGTACCGGCAAAGACAAACCAATGTTACAATAAAATATATTCAGCAAACTATAGTGAAGTCAATCAAGCATATTTTCTTGCGTTCAACGTTGTTCATCAAAATGTCCACGTGTGACTATCATACTGTTTTTTTTCCTATACCAAGTCCTTGTAAACATGATGATAAAATTGTAGTAAAACGCAATAACGTTCCTTCACAAACATGTATTCCTATGCAATAATGGTAGAAGTAGAATGTGTGGTACAATTTTCTCCACAAATATGTTCCAAAGTGAGTGATGGTTAACGGGTTAAATGATGTTTTATTGAGTTCAATCAAATAACAACACCAATATCAAGACCTTTGGGCTCTGGGTGAGTTTCTTCCGAGTCGTCATCGTCGTCATCATCGATATCTTCTCCATCTTCAGAGTTCTGCTGTAAAGCAGTGGCCCCATCTTCTGACGCGTTATCGATATGTACAAGTGCATATGTAGTCCACGTATTTATAGTCCTATTGTAATTGGCCTCAAAGCCTTGTAATGGACTGCCTCGACCAGAGTCCATGCGTTCCAAGGCAACCGGAATATGCATAGGTGATGAAAATAGTGGTGTACTTCGGTTTTCCTGCTCACTGTCACTACTTCTGTACCCACTGGCTGACATACTACCATCAGTGGATTCTATACTATCCATGTCACAAATGTTTCCCTGAAGTCTGCTACGCCATTGAGGAGTTGCTCTGGTGGATGCTTGCTCACATTTACTTTGCCGGAGTGAGTCGGTGGTATTCGCTGCAGAACTTTCACAATGTGCTTGCATTGTTTGGCAGGTTGAATCACAATTCGTTGCGTTAAGGCACTTGCAAATTTCTTTGCTGCACTGTGTGGTATGTGAGGGTTGCTCTATCGGTTGTGAATCACTCTTCTCACTGTCTAATCTGCATAATGGTTCCCTGTCGCTTTTGAGTTTTTCTCTGCTAATTTGACCCCTGTCACTATTTTTTCTTGGCATCTGCTTGCTTCCGCTGGCCCTGAAGGACACTTTTTCCGAAACTGGTTTCTCGCGAGATTTCAATTTATCAAGTAATTTTCTTTGTTGTATCCCAACGCAATGGTTATCTGAGAACACGCCCACGTACTTCGCTTTCCTTGTCTGCAAATCATTGCGTATAACCGTTGATTTGTGATTGCATTTAAGTATGGCTGGTTTTCTGACGTAAATTGGTTCACTAGTAGATGCTGAACATGTCGACCGCTTATCTTTTTCCTTAACAGCCTCTCGATTTTCTCTCCTTGTAATAAAGGGTTCGTTTACTGGGAAATCAGTCTCTTGGACAGGAGCTCGCGTCGTCTGAGACGTATGTGCAATATTGCTGAGAGAGTAGCCTGAAAAATTGTTCAAAAAATCAACCTCGGTTGGTTTTGGAACAAGACTTTTATAGGTTGCTTCTTCTAGTTCCGGGGAGCGCAATCCATGTTCACAGCCTTGTAACAATGCATAGGTAACCCGGTCGATCTGAACTAACAGAGACCGAAGATCTTTTGTGACGCCAGATAGTTCACCCACTACAGCTTCCAAATCGGTGACAACACACTTCATTTGCGATTTGACTTTCTTATTTTGAGCAGCCTTCATAATTTTCCAGCACATTACTGCTCGTGTCGCCTTTCATATTGACTACCCACAAACAGCAAATACAATAAAATCTGTTTTCAGTAATTCGTACTGAGGATTAATGAGAAGTGTATTATGAAGACCCATAGTATTGAAAGGTTGTTTTAAATTTCAGCGTTCTTTCAGCTTAATTACTCCCTCTTTTTTCGACCATGTGTTTTATGCCTTTGCTAATTTCTCTTCACTGCATATTAACGATTCGCTTCCATACATTGTCGGAAACATATTAATATGAACACAATTTCAATGAATTTAAAACTGCTGTGTGTACAATATTCTCCCGACGTTGACGGTGACGCCATAAATTATCTCGCAACAATGCTGTGTTTCCCGATACGATTTAGCATGTGGAAATTCCTCGAAGACATGTTTAATCACGGTCCAAGCGAGACATTATTCCTAACTACGTCCACCATGCTTTCCCGAAAACACGACGTAGGATCGAGCCAGGAGCCTTGCAGATTAATCGCCTGTGGCCGCTTCTGTGCGACGTCGTAGGAATTGGCGAACATGCACACTGAAATCGCTTCATTTACATTGCGAGATGTCTCGATGTAAAACAGCAGTAGCCTAAAGGGTTCTTGGGGAACGAAATGTTCTTATCAAGTATCAGCTTTCCATCTAGGCGATTGCAGGTCGGAGTGCTACGATAAGTTGTTGATGTGCATTGTATAGCAGACGTTCATGGATCACTGGCAAATAGTATGTGCAGAAGACAATCTACAGAGGTGCAGTCATGTGTGGCTCTAATTTGTTAGGTGCTATGCCTGCCTCGCTGATCCGATAACTCCTCTCTCTCTCTCTCTGTCTCGCGTCTCTACATGTACGAACACAATTTAATTATGTGTAGCTTGTATTATAACCAGGTGTGCTACACAGGGAAGATTGTTGGCGATTTCCCCGATGGCAGGTACAAATTGTTAGATAGCAAACACAAGGATGTGCTGTAGATACTTTATAGCCAGTCTGTGTCAGCTTTAATCTCGGGGTGGTTCTTCACCATTCTCAAGAAGCCAGTTCATGAAATAAATCACGGGAATAAATTATCACGCGGCCCTTTTCCGGTGATATTCGTCTTCGTGCAAATATATCCTATTTATCACCAAAAGAGAGAAAAAAAAGAGGAAATTTCATTAATATGTACAATATTAAATATTGAACACAAGTATCTTTTTAATTTACATGAACAATATTGTCAGACCATTCTAAACGAACAGGCGCAGTATTAATTTCCGAAATATGCAGGAAACCCATAGTGAGTACTATATGATCTTGATTACTATTCTATTATCCGACACTAAACAGACGTAAACCAATGGTTAGCTGACTGACTGGACGATTAGTCTGATTTATAAGCCTTACAAGATAAATCCATTATTCCACTGCAAACAGTCTAGAATTCATAATTATGTGTATTGCCATGGTTACGCTGTGAATAGAATAAAGCATCCCAGTCACATTGTAAGGTTTCTATATGAATTACATTCAGTAAACATATACGCATTTAGTTTAGCATATCGAATGTATCAGTATGTGACTGTGGGTGTATGTGATATATTGAATACGCATACATATTGTATTACTTATTAAGGATGTTCTCTGTACCCGGGGTAATGTATATCGATGAATGCGTATAGCACAATTCCGACACACGGAAATTAACCACACTACATTATTTCTATGCATACACACTGAATGAAAAAGATTAATTACGTTATCCAGTTTGACGTTAAATTCTTGTCACATTCTCCGTGATACATAAATTGATATAAGCCTATTTTTACCGAAATTGAAATATATAGATAGATACACATGACTTTTTAGATATATACATTTGAATGAATCTATAGCAAATCCATATAAAATGGCCGAGCTTCCGTCATGTATTACTTGTCGATTCTGCTCTATCGACTCATTTAGTATGCATCGAAACCTGAAACAATCACCAGGGACATCAAAACATAAACGAACGACACCCTAGAAAAAAACCCATTCATTCTCATGCTACACCTAATAATAGTGCGTGATGATGTTGACTCAGAGTCGAGCTATAGTTTAACGAGTGTCAGCTCTGCATTACAGATGCTGCAACGAGCCAGCGCACAAATGGATAAATTAAAACTTGTTTAATACGAGTCCTGAATAATTGAATAACTAGTGAATAATCAACAACACTGGACGTCGAAAACTGCCACAATAAAGGAGATGTACAGTATACGAATCCACAAATAAAGCCTTCACAAAATCGTAATCTGGAAAATGGGATGATGTTAATGTATCCCTTTTATATGACACTTCATTAGTTAACATTGCTCCGCAATGATTACACCACAGACTAATGCCATTGGATTTCACATACACATTTTAAAATAAGGAGGATACGGAAGTCCGGAAAGAGTAGTAGCGTACAGTGTATAGAACATATACATATGATGCACTATGTACAGTCGAGAAACAATTTTAGCATTTCAAAGTTGCCATAGTTACCATTCAGTCATGATAAATAGAATAATATGTATGAACTACTTAGAGGTGTTATACAGTGCAGTGTCATGTATACAACGACATTACATAGAACATATAGGACAGGAATTGTAGCCAAATTGAATAAGTAAAATAACACTAATATATTACTAATTACTATTACTACTAATTACTAATATAACAAAGTGGGTAGTATTACAAGCACAGTCACTCGTAAATTCAGAATATAAATGTACCCCTGTCTTCAGAAATTAGTATGTGCGTGTTTCAGTCCTTGAGGTAGCAAATGAGTATCTGGTCATGCCGTCCGAAATGATCCCCACCCTTGAGACGAAGTATCAGTATATGCGTCCATATCGTCAGAAATAACTTACTCTGTAAGAGACACAGTTAGAGGGAGAGGGAGAGGAAGAGAATAATTATGCGCCAATGTCGTCAGAAATGACCTTAGTCCGTGAGATAGAGAATGAGTAAGTGCCAATGTCGCTAGAAATGACCCAAGTCCTTGAGATACAGAATAAGTATGTCTCCATGTCACCGGAAATGAACTTGTCCCTTGAAATAGAGAATAAGAAATGTACCTTATATCGATTCCTCGAAGATGATTATGTGCCCATTGTCCTCAATAATGACCCTGGCCTTTGAGTTAGAAGATAATAATATACCCATATCCAGAGTGGAGTTTTCAAGACAGAGAATCATGAACAAAATAACACTGAAGATAACGCTTACTATATATTTAACTGGGCTGCAATTCGTATGAAATCCATACATTATTTCACTGAATTACAATTTTAGAAGTAAAGTTATTTGTAATTCATCACTGAAACATACAACACCTTGATGAGATGCAAAGATCTATATATGTAAATAACGTCCTTCTATGTAATATTGAGTTGGTCATTTTGATTTAATCGCTACATGTGTAATGGACACCTCAGGCCTATTTGTCATCATGTCGTTTAATTTAATTTTATGGCCTTGGTTTGTAACATGCGATAATTGTACATAAAGCCATGCAGCGGATTATCTAAGTTATGAATCTAGTTTTAGTGCCATACGCCCATTGATTCTCATTAATTGCTACGCCTATGTTCGTAATTAGTCTCGTAATTCAAGAACTAATACGTCAAGTTTTCTATATTGGATAAAAAAAGAGTTCGACCTATTTTTCAGAGAGTTCAAATCACTACGCGTCGTCGGTTTGAGCTCATGGAGTAGACACATTAAGAGCAAAAATGCGAACATCTTGAAACGTAACCAGAGAATCTGAGAGCTAATTGGAAAAAAAGATCAAATGGCGTTGACTTGTCGGCTTGAAACCCTCAATTGACAACACACGAATTGTCATTCTTTCAATGCAAGATGTCACATGTGATGTAAACATGTACGGTGATGAGCATCTCACACGTGAATACCTCGAATCTAAGTATGCTGATCATCGTTTCAGAAAATACATTCGTATTCATTATTTTTTGCCAATTGCTGAGATACGTACGAAAAGCACACTGTTATACTCTATAGGCTAATATTCGCTGAGCACTGGTTGCAGTTATACATACAGAGTAACCCGTAATTCCCTAATGCTTACAAGGACAATCATAGATTTTACGCGTGCGAGCAAGTTATTTTCAATAGACGTGAATGTTATGTTTTAAGCAGAATAAACGTTCCACCTTTGCATAGGACATACATGAACACAGGGTTATAATATAACACACATTCACTCAGTGTGAGCTCTCGTGTTCAGACGATAGAAATCTTGAATATGAGTGCCGATTTAGCCGCGTATATTTCGTTATAATACCTTCACCATAGGATGTTTGGATGAAATATACATACTTCAAAGCGAACAATGCTTATTTATTGAAACGCGTGTACAACGCCAATGGGTATATAAGTATAGTCGAGTTTAACACTTAGTGATGCAAGTTTTTGTACTTTTATGTAGTCGAATGTTATAGACAACGTGAAAAAAATCTGACGGCAAGTAAAATTGCTAAACAGATACACTGCTCTGCATTCATTGCACAAGTTTACATGTAGCTTATCGCTTGTGTATGATGTAGTCTGAAGCTACATAAGACTATCGAAACAGGAACAAGACAGTTTCATATGGCATATACAGAACGTGCCATTACGCCATAGCGGCGACATAGATATAATGTCCGCTGACCTACCTTATTATAAACAGCACTATATTGGACTGAGAACCGAATAACTGCTAATACGTGTCGTCTGGTTATTAGAGAAGCTATTAGCTCAACACATAACGCGCAAGTCAGAACCCGAGAAAATGAGCTCAATGGGCGTGTCTGCAGTGACTAGAAGGTCTGACAACTCGCCTGTGCAGCTTGTCAGCTCCTTCACTCAGCTCAACATGTATGTTTTGTCAATATTTGACGTCCGCGAAACGATAATCCGCTAAACTCGTCGATGTCACGAGAAATAATTTCTAAGGCGGGTGACCCCTCTCTCTTTTATTATAATTTACGCATGATCCACCGAGTGTCTTTTTTATTCGCGTTTATCGCGTTTTACACCTTGTTAAACAACCTCGTCACGATGCTTGCCTTGATCGACTTAATGCTTGGTTACGCAAAGTAATGATTGATTGGTACCGTAGATGATGTGCTGGTGGCTAGTATACCATGGAATAGAGTAGTATGAAATGCAAAGCACGCCTTATATGGTGGGTCTGTAATTATAAGCGGTGTCTCGAATACAATGTCATTGTAATTTATCGCACTTGAACATTTCTTGCTAGATTGTATAATTGTTTATACACATTGTTAGCAATAAAATACAATATAATATAATATAATATAATATAATATAATATAATATAATATAATATAATATAATATAATATATTATAATATAATATAATATAATATAATATAATATAATATAATATAATATATAATATAATATAATATAATATAATCGGGTGAACGCGGTGCTTTTCAGCGCTCCCCGATTTTCTGCCTGTTTTGCGTTTTTGCGCTCGTTGTGCGCCCGTGTTTCTACACAGCTGTATATATAGTGTGTCTACCTTTTACGTGAGTAATTTATAGTTGTTGTTTTCGTTATTATTGTGGGTTTTGGAGTGTTTTTGCCTTTGCCTTGGCAAGGTGGTCGGCAACCAAGATGGCTGCCGCTCACACAAGGCCACCGTCAACACCAACAGGTCACCTTACTAGAAACCATGCGGTACGATGTGAAAACATTGATGGCATTCCTGTTGAAACTTATGTGGAGTCGGTTGCATATTTAATCGGGGCCAGTAATATTGTGGCTGCATCCCGTGTTGAACCGATCGGTTATTGTCTTTTTAAATAAGGTTACATGGGTCGACATGGTTTCTGCCGCTGGCCTTGACATTGGAGACCTCCATGTTTCTGTTGAACCTCTTGTCCGCCCCTCTACAAAAATTGTGCTATCAAATGTTCCCCCTTTTTTACCTGACAATTTTATTACTGATGCCTTAGCTAAATACGGGCGTGTCATGAGCGCGGTGCGAGCGATCCCACTCGGGTGCAAAAGACCAGCACTGAAACATGTAAAGTCTTTTCGCCGCCAAGTTTATATGTATATTTAAAATATCTCAATATCAACGGTTTATTACCTATTACTTTTCAAGGTCAGACATATAATATTTACGTTTCGTCTGACTAATTGACGTGCTTTTCATGTAACATGAAGGGACATACACGTAAAACTTGCCCAAACTCTCAAACAACGAATATGCAAATGATGAATGATGAAAACAATAGTGCTCAAAATAGCACTCAAACAGACTCTCAACAGGTGAATGTAGTAACTAATTTAAATTCCCCTGACACATTGCACGACAAAGACGATGACATAACTGATATAATTAACACCCAAGCACCAGATACTGAGATAAATAAACAATCATGAGACCGATGGTACAATAGATAACATTGAAATTGAAACTGAAATGAATACAGATTCATCCAAATATATGAGCAAAAAGCGCACGCGCTCTAGATCACCAGTTCATAGAGAAGAACAAAACAATGACCAGTTAAATGACGAAAATAAATGTGAACCAAGTTCTAAAAAGCGTAACGATGAAAATGCAATCGAAATTGTTGAACAAAATTGTCCGATTGATGAAGAGAGGGTACGAACCCCTCATTCCCCTTCCATTGCACCACCATCGCCTCTCCCACCCCCTCCACCCCACAGACCCTTTCCCCACGTATATGTCAATGTTACAGTGTGCACTCCAAAGCCACAGCCCGAGCTTACGGAGTCGGCCCCATTTCCATCATCTCCCTCACTTGAGTTCACAGTTGAATCCCCGCGCGATTCGCCGCTATCCGAACTCCCCATTAATTTAAGTGGTTTAACTGATCAATCACAAGACCTTTTCAGCACACCTATGTCACAAAATAAAACCGCTGATGATATGGAGGAAACTGCCAGCGAATGTAGTGAGAATGAGGGGTCTATCATTTCAAATGTTTCAACATGTACTGATAACAGCGAATCAACAATATCAAACGCTAATATCAAAACCTTTTTAGTGTCTACACTTCACTCACGTAGATTTATAGACAAGTGTTTTGAATTTTGCCCCAATCTTAAAATATTGGTCCGACATCTGATAAACTACCGCAATACCACGCAGTTGAACACATCTGACAAATCTCGCATGCACAGACTCATTAAAAAAATTAAACAGCAAATCAAAACGGGTAACTTTATCGCTGATTTTTAATTTCCCTCGTTATGATGGCAAACACAATTACATGCGCAACTTACAATTTCAATGGTTGCCGGGACGCCCTCAAACGGTACAGTGTTTTCAATTATCTCAAGCGTGACTATCCCTGTAATATTTATATGCTCCAAGAAACACACTCTCTTGTCTCCGATGAAAATATTTGGAAACTTGTGTGGCGTGGCCTTGGTATTTTTTCTCATGGCACTGTTAATCGTGCGGGTGTGGCTATTTGTTTTCGCCAGGAGCAACTGTGAATATTTTATCACAATCTGAGATCATGCCTGGGTACGTGTTGCACGCTCATGTTCAAATTAATGAAAATCTTGTTCACATAATTAATGTATATGCACCTATTAATGGCGCTGAGCGTGTGGAATGCTTCACTAAAATTGAACAATTCATCAGTTCTCTAAATAATGACCCAGTAATCATGGGAGGTGATTTTAATTGTACTGCTGAACCCGACATTGACCGTAATAGAGGGACTGAACCGGACATGCGCACTGCAAAGCTCCTCAAATCTGTCCTGAATCATCACAAACTGTTTGATGCATGGCGCCAATACCACGGGAACACATTAAACTTTACTTGGGGGCGTGGTGGTACGCTTGTGCGCCTTGATAGGTTTTATGTCAGCAAAGGTATGCGTGGGAATATTGACATAAGCAATGGCGCATTAGCTTTTTCTGACCATTCCCTTGTCCACATCAACATCGCCATTGGTGACAGTAAAAACAAAAAACCAGTGTGGTGTATGAGTACAGAAATTCTGCGCGATGAAGTGTATGTGGCAATCTTAACTGATTTTTGGGCGAAGTGGCAAACACTTCGAAATAATTATGTAAATACACAGGCATGGTGGGATATTGGCAAAAATAAAATAAAGTTACTCACACAACAGTATTGCACACTCAAACAAAATAAATACAAAACCGAAAAACAAGCATTAGAAAAGGAAATTAAAACCATCGAACGTTGTATTGCACACGATGCACCGCTCTTAAACAGTTACACTGAAAATAAAAAACTTCTCGCACGCCTTGTTCAACGTGAACACAAAGGCAGTGCTACGCGTGCGCTACATCAGTTTTTAAATGAAAGTGATGTTTGCAATTCCTTCTTTTTCCAGTTAGAGAAAAAGAAGGGAACCAAAAAGGCGATCTTTCAGTTGAGGCACCAGGATAACACTCTTACTGAAAATCAAACTGAAATACGGAAAATCATACACACCTTTTACAATAACCTGTATACACCTGATAACATTGACATTGAAGCTCAAAATAGCCTCCTTGAAGGGCTACCTCAACTAAATGAAACAGATCGTGATGACCTTGACAAACCAATCACGTTTGACGAACTGAGTGCCACGGTCAAACTACTTCCCATGGGCGTACTCCCGGTATCGACGGAATACCAAACGAATTTTACCAAACTTTTTGGCATATCATTGGAAGTGATCTGTGCGATGTATTTACTGCTGCCACAAACGAAAATGTGCTCCCCCTATCCTGCACAAGGGCCGTGGTCACTCTTCTCCCTAAAGAAGGTGACGTTACCAACGTAAAACACTGGCGACCCGTGAGTCTGTTATGTAGCGATTACAAAATGTTCACTAAATCGCTTGCATTGCGTTTGCGCGGTGTTTTTAGGCAGCATTATTCATCCAGACCAAACTTGCAGCATACCAAACAGGCATATTCACGACAATATAAATCTACTTCGTGACAGTATTGACTATGCCAACTTAACTAACTCGCCCCTGGCTATTGTTGCCATTGACCAGGAAAAGGCATTTGATAGGATACATCACGGATACCTCTTTAATACGCTTCGTGCCTTTGGTTTTGGTGACCGTTTCCTTTCTTACATTCGCCTCATGTATACCAATGCCCAGTCCCTGGTCCGCGTTAACTGCGCCCTTACTACACCCATCACAGTGGCCCGTGGCATTAGGCAAGGGTGTTCAATGTCCACTGCCCTCTGCGTCATTGCCATTGAACCACTACTTCATAAAATTAGGAATGATGAAAACATTGAAGGGTTGGTTATACCTCATAGCAAAAACCAACGTTCTAAACTCACCGCTTACGCCGACGACGTGGAATTTTTCATAACTCGCAAGCAGGATTTCAACTTACTAAGTCGCTGGTTACATGTCTACGAGCTTGGGTCAAACTCTAAAATCAATCTCGAAAAATCAGAAGGGTTATGGGTAGGTAGCTGGCGCAACATCACTTACTCCCCTCTCAATATAAAATGGAACAGGGAGGGGTTGAAACTGTTGGGTGTTTATCTTGGGAATAATCTAACTTATACGAATCAGAACTGGGCTGAACTTGTTGCAAAAGTAAATAATAAGATCAACTTCAGGAATCATTTTGTTTACAGCATGTCTTACAGAACGCGCGCTCTTATCATTAATAATCTGATTTCATCGCAGTTAATGTATCGCTTTAATAGCCTTGTGCCGCCATCGGACGTAGTTCTGAAGGTACAGAAAATGCTGCTCGACTTCTTTTGGCAAGGGCGACATTGGGTATCTGCTGCAACACTGTACCTCCCCTTGGAAAGAGGTGGACAAAATGTTACACATCTTCCAACACGCATAAGTACTATGCGACTCTCCTATATTCAAAGATATCTATATAATAATCATGACCACCCCTGTTTTAAGTTCACAGACTACTTTTTTTATGCAAGCGAGCAATATGTCATATGCAAGTCAACTTCTATGCACCACTATCAAAGCACCTTTACAAAGATTGCCATTATTTTATTGTGAGCTCCTCCAGTGTTGGAAATCTGTCGAGAAAGTGCGTAAGTTCAATGATAATAACGTAACTGATATTCTTAATGAGCCACTGTTTAACAACCCACTCATCATACATCCCATACGAAATGAGCCTTTTGCGCTCAGACATTTTGTTGACGCGGGAATAACCAAAGTATGTGATTTGGTATCAGAAACGAATAAAACTTGGTTGGAGGCCGCTGATATGTCGGATAAAATTAAAATCCATTCCGAGCGTATTCTCCATCTCAGTATCAAGGTCATTCACGATTCTATTCCTACCAAATGGAAAGATACTATCAACACCTACTTCAAAGGGAACGGGAAGTGTAATCAACCTCTTTCACATCATAGCTTTGAACTGCACTTTTCTGATGAACTAAATTTGCCACTATATAAGTTTGAAAATGGCGCAATCTATAAATATCTAATACGTGTCCAGTCAATAACACAACACTTACAAAAACTTGACACTGTTTGGCGGGACATCCTTAGTCTGCCTGAAAGTGCTAAACCCAACTTCAAGGATTGCTATGAAACACCAGTCATTAACAAATATGGGGATCTGCAGTGGCGTATTGTCCATGGTGCCTTTCCAACGGGGAGATTTCTGTTCAAAGCTCGTTTGAACAATTCAGATAAATGTCCCTTTTGTGATGAAGTTGACACACTTCAACACATTTTTTATGATTGTCCATCAAATAGCGCCTTACTCCATTATTTTAATAACATCGCGTCGCGACTGCTTCAACCAGATTTTCGCATTCCGATTTGGTGGTTCACTATTTTACCACCCCATCGCTCAAAACACTTTATGTCGAGCAAGGCACAAGGTTTATTTTGTTTCTTAGCGTGCATGGCTAAGGTTGCAATTCATGTCAGCCGTCGTAATAAAAGGCAAAACAAAGGATCGAGTGAGCCTCTGGACATTTTTATTCAAAGTATTAAGTCGAGGCTTGAAACAGAATATGAATGTTTCCGGATCATGAACCAACTGCCTGAATTTGAGATTATGTGGACGGTAGAGGATGCACTATGTAAAATCGAGGATAACACACTTCGCATTCTACTGTAAACATGGCAGGTACGATCTATTTAAAGCAGGAAGTTGCTTTGTCTTGTTGTTAAACATCGATACAAACGAACATCATTATATTTACAAACTTAGCACACGCACAGGAGCCAAGAGTTTTGTTCTCTTGGTGGGCTATCATTGCACACACTTACAGCAGCGCATATATGTTTTATGTTACTTGTTCTGTGTTTTAAATGTTTTGATTTTCCCTTGGAATTTGGCAGGGGGGTTGGTACCCCCTTAAGTGCGAACCGGTGTCACCGGCCTGCCTACGGGGTTCCAAGGTGTTTTTGTACTGTTACGTGATCGTCTTTTATTTTATTTTACCCGTGAACCAAAAAGCATAATATAATATAATATAATATAATCGGGTGAACGCGGTGCTTTTCAGCGCTCCCCGATTTTCTGCCTGTTTTGTGTTTTTGCGCTCGTTGTGCGCCCGTGTTTCTACACAGCTGTATATATAGTGTGTCTATCTTTTACGTGAGTAATTTATAGTTGTTGTTTTCGTTATTATTGTGGGTTTTGGAGTGTTTTTGCCTTTGCCTTGGCAAGGTGGTCGGCAACCAAGATGGCTGCCGCTCACACAAGGCCACCGTCAACACCAACAGGTCACCTTACTAGAAACCATGCGGTACGGTGTGAAAACATTGATGGCATTCCTGTTGAAACTTATGTGGAGTCGGTTGCAGATTTAGTCGGGGCCAGTAATATTGTGGCTGCATCCCGTATGAACCGATCGGTTATTGTCTTTTTAAATAAGGTTACATGGGTCGACATGGTTTCTGCCGCTGGCCTTGACATTGGAGACCTCCATGTTTCTGTTGAACCTCTTGTCCGGCCCTCTACAAAAATTGTGCTATCAAATGTTCCCCCTTTTTTACCTGACAATTTTATTACAGATGCCTTAGCTAAATACGGGCGTGTCATGAGCGCGGTGCGAGCGATCCCACTCGGGTGCAAAAGACCAGCACTGAAACATGTAAAGTCTTTTCGTCGCCAAGTTTATGTATATTTAAAAGATCTCAATATCAACGGTTTATTACCTATTACTTTTCAAGGTCAGACATATAATATTTACGTTTCGTCTGACGAATTGACGTGCTTTTCATGTAACATGAAGGGACATACACGTAAAACTTGCCCAAACTCTCAAACAACGAATATGCAAATGATGAATGATGAAAACAATAGTGCCCAAAATAGCACTCAAACAGACTCTCAACAGGTGAATGTAATAACTAATTTAAATTCCCCTGACACATTGCACGACAAAGACGATGACATAACTGATATAATTAACACCCAAGCATCAGATACTGAGATAAACAATCATGAGACCGATGGTACAACAGATAACATTGAAATTGAAACTGAAATGAATACAGATTCATCCAAATATATGAGCAAAAAGCGCACGCGCTCTAGATCACCAGTTCATAGAGAAGAACAAAACAATGACCAGTTAAATGACGAAAATAAATGTGAACCAAGTTCTAAAAAGCGTAACGATGAAAATGCAATCGAAATTGTTGAACAAAATTGTCCGATTGATGAAGAGAGGGTACGAACCCCTCCTTCCCCTTCCATTGCACCACCATCGCCTCCCCCACCCCCTCCACCCCACAAACCCTTTCCCCACGTATATGCCAATGTAACAGTGTGCACTCCAAAGCCACAGCCCGAGCTTACGGAGTCGGCCCCATTTCCATCATCTCCCTCACTTGAGTTCACAGTTGAATCCCCGCGCGATTCGCCGCTATCCGAACTCCCCATTGATTTAAGTGGTTTAACTGATCAATCACAAGACCTTTTCAGCACACCTATGTCACAAAATAAAACCGCTGATGATATGGAGGAAACTGCCAGCGAATGTAGTGAGAATGAGGGGTCTATCATTTCAAATGTTTCAACATGTACTGATAACAGCGAATCAACAATATCAAACGCTAATATCAAAACCTTTTTAGTGTCTACACTTCACTCACGTAGATTTATAGACAAGTGTTTTGAATTTTGCCCCAATCTTAAAATATTGGTCCGACATCTGATAAACTACCGCAATACCACGCAGTTGAACACATCTGATAAATCTCGCATGCACAGACTCATTAAAAAAATTAAACAGCAAATCAAAACGGGTAACTTTATCGCTGATTTTTAATTTCCCTTGTTATGATGGCAAACACAATTACATGCGCAACTTACAATGCCAATGGTTGCCGGGACGCCCTCAAACGGTACAGTGTTTTCAATTATCTCAAGCGTGACCATCCCTGTGATATTTATATGCTACAAGAAACACACTCTCTTGTCTCCGATGAAAATATTTGGAAACTTGTGTGGCGTGGCCTTGGTATTTTTTCTCATGGCACTGTTAATCGTGCGGGTGTGGCTATTTTGTTTTCGCCAGGAGCAACTGTGAATATTTTATCACAATCTGAGATCATGCCCGGGTACGTGTTGCACGCTCATGTTCAAATTAATGAAAATCTTGTTCACATAATTAATGTCTATGCACCTATTAATGGCGCTGAGCGTGTGGAATGCTTCACTAAAATTGAACAATTCATCAGTTCTCTAAATAATGACCCAGTAATCATGGGAGGCGATTTTAATTGTACTACTGAACCCGACACTGACCGTAATAGAGGGACTGAACCGAACATGCGCACTGCAAAGCTCCTCAAATCTGTCCTGAATCATCACAAACTGTTTGATGCATGGCGCCAATACCACGGGAACACATTAAACTTTACTTGGGGGCGTGGTGGTACGCTTGTGCGCCTTGATAGGTTTTATGTCAGCAAATGTATGCGTGGGAAAATTAAGAATATTGACATAAGCAATGGCGCATTAGCTTTTTCTGACCATTCCCTTGTCCACATCAACATCGCCATTGGTGACAGTAAAAACAAAAGTCCAGTGTGGTGTATGAATACAGAAATTCTGCGCGATGAAGTGTATGTGGCAATCTTAACTGATTTTTGGGCAAAGTGGCAAACACTTCGAAATAATTATGTAAATATACAGACATGGTGGGATATTGGCAAAAATAAAATAAAGTTACTCACACAACAGTATTGCACACTCAAACAAAATAAATACAAAACCGAAAAACAAGCATTGGAAATGGAAATTAAAACCATCGAACGTTGTACTGCACACGATGCACCGCTCTTAAACAGTTACACTGAAAAGAAAAAACTTCTCGCACGCCTTGTTCAACGTGAACACAAAGGCAGTGCTACGCGTGCGCGACATCAGTTTTTAAATGAAAGTGATGTTTGCAATTCCTTCTTTTTCCAGTTAGAGAAAAAGAAGGGAACCAAAAAGGCGATCTTTCAGTTGAGGCACCAGGATAATACTCTTACTGAAAATCAAACTGAAATACGGAAAATCATACACACCTTTTACAATAACCTGTATACACCTGATAACATTGACATTGAAGCTCAAAATAGCCTCCTTGAAGGGCTACCTCAACTAAATGAAACAGATCGTGATGACCTTGACAAACCAATCACGTTTGACGAACTGAGTGCCACGGTCAAACTACTTCCCCATGGGCGTACTCCCGGTATCGACGGAATACCAAACGAATTTTACCAAACTTTTTGGCATATCATTGGAAGTGATCTGTGCGATGTATTTACTGCTGCCACAAACGAAAATGTGCTCCCCCTATCCTGCACAAGGGCCGTGGTCACTCTTATCCCTAAAGAAGGTGACGTTACCAACGTAAAACACTGGCGACCCGTGAGTCTGTTATGTAGCGATTACAAAATGTTCACTAAATCGCTTGTATTGCGTTTGCGTGGTGTTTTAGGCAGCATTATTCATCCAGACCAAACTTGCAGCATACCAAACAGGCATATTCACGACAATATAAATCTACTTCGTGACAGTATTGACTATGCCAACTTAACTAACTCGCCCCTGGCTATTGTTGCCATTGACCAGGAAAAGGCATTTGATAGGATACATCACGGATACCTCTTTAATACGCTTCGTGCCTTTGGTTTTGGTGACCGTTTCCTTTCTTACATTCGCCTCATGTATACCAATGCCCAGTCCCTGGTCCGCGTTAACTGCGCCCTTACTACACCCATCACAGTGGCCCGTGGCATTAGGCAAGGGTGTTCAATGTCCACTGCCCTCTACGTCATTGCCATTGAACCACTACTTCATAAAATTAGGAATGATGAAAACATTGAAGGGTTGGTTATACCTCACAGCAAAAACCAACGTTCTAAACTCACCGCTTACGCCGACGACGTGGAATTTTTCATAACTCGCAAGCAGGATTTCAACTTACTAAGTCGCTGGTTACATGTCTACGAGCTTGCGTCAAACTCTAAAATCAATCTCGAAAAATCAGAAGGGTTATGGGTAGGTAGCTGGCGCAACATCACCTACTCCCCTCTCAATATAAAATGGAACAGCGAGGGGTTGAAACTGTTGGGTGTTTATCTTGGGAATAATCTAACTTATACGAATCAGAACTGGGCTGAACTTGTTGCAAAAGTAAATAATAAGATCAACTTCTGGAATCATTTTGTTTACAGCATGTCTTACAGAACGCGCGCTCTTATCATTAATAATCTGATTTCATCGCAGTTAATGTATCGCTTTAATAGCCTTGTGCCGCCATCGGACGTAGTTCTGAAGGTACAGAAAATGCTGCTCGACTTCTTTTGGCAAGGGCGACATTGGGTATCTGCTGCAACACTGTACCTCCCCTTGGAAAGAGGTGGACAAAATGTTACACATCTTCCAACACGCATAAGTACTATGCGACTTTCCTATATTCAAAGATATTTATATAATAACCATGACCACCCCTGTTTTAAGTTCACAGACTACTTTTTTATGCAAGCGAGCAATATGTCATATGCAAGTCAACTACTATGCACCACTATCAAAGCACCTTTACAAAGATTGCCATTATTTTATTATGAGCTCCTCCAGTGTTGGAAATCTGTAGAGAAAGTGCGTAAGTTCAATGATAATAACGTAACTGATATTCTTAATGAGCCACTGTTTAACAACCCACTCATCATACATCCCATACGAAATGAGCCTTTTGCGCTCAGACATTTTGTTGACGCGGGAATAACCAAAGTATGTGATTTGGTATCAGAAACGAATAAAACTTGGTTGGAGGCCGCTGATATGTCGGATAAAATTAAAATCCATTCCGAGCGTATTCTCCATCTCAGTATCAAGGTCATTCACGATTCTATTCCTACCAAATGGAAAGATACTATCAACACCTACTTCAAAGGGAACGGGAAGTGTAATCAACCTCTTTCACATCATAGCTTTGAACTGCACTTTTCTGATGAACTAAATTTGCCACTATATAAGTTTGAAAAAGGCGCAATCTATAAATATCTAATACGTGTCCAGTCAATAACACAACACTTACAAAACCTTGACACTGTTTGGCGGGACATCCTTAGTCTGCCTGAAAGTGCTAAACCCAACTTCAAGGATTGCTATGAAACACCAGTCATTAACAAATATGGGGATCTGCAGTGGCGTATTGTCCATGGTGCCTTTCCAACGGGGAGATTTCTGTTCAAAGCTCGTTTGAACAATTCAGATAAATGTCCCTTTTGTGATGAAGTTGACACACTTCAACACATTTTTTATGATTGTCCATCAAATAGCGCCTTACTCCATTATTTTAATAACATCGCGTCGCGACTGCTTCAACCAGATTTTCGCATTCCGATTTGGTGGTTCACTATTTTACCACCCCATCGCTCAAAACACTTTATGTCGAGCAAGGCACAAGGTTTATTTTGTTTCTTAGCGTGCATGGCTAAGGTTGCAATTCATGTCAGCCGTCGTAATAAAAGGCTAAACAAAGGATCGAGTGAGCCTCTGGACATTTTTATTCAAAGTATTAAGTCGAGGCTTGAAACAGAATATGAATGTTCCCGGATCACGAACCAACTGCCTGAATTTGAGATTATGTGGACGGCAGAGGATGCACTATGTAAAATCGAGGATAACACACTTCGCATTCTACTGTAAACATGGCAGGTATGATCTATTTAAAACAGGAAGTTGCCTTGTCTTGTTGTTAAACATCGATACAAACGAACATCATTGTATTTACAAACTTAGCACACGCACAGGAGCCAAGAGTTTTGTCCTCTTGGTGGGCTATCATTGCACACACTTACAGCAGCGCATATATGTTTTATGTTACTTGTTCTGTGTTTTAAATGTTTTGATTTTCCCTTGGAATTTGGCAGGGGGGTTGGTACCCCCTTAAGTGCGAACCGGTGTCACCGGCCTGCCTACGGGGTTCCAAGGTGTTTTTGTACTGTTACGTGATCGTCTTTTATTTTATTTTACCCGTGAACCAAAAAGCATAATATAATATAATATAATATAATATAATATAATATAATATAATATAATATAATATAATATAATATAATATAATATAATATAATATAATATAATATAATAATAAAAGAAAGTGTTTGATAGTACGGTATGTCTTGTTGACGTTAACATGTCATTGTGACATTGACAGAGAATGCTTAAATAAATTTAAATCCCCTACAAAATATAGACAAACAAACAAGGAATATAGTCCGTAAGAACCCACTAAGTAAGTAGAATAATGTTGTGGTTTGTAGCTTTTTTAATTTCAATTTAGATTAAATAAATGAATACGTGAGTTTTTTATATGTTGCTTCGTGTTTTAATTCGAGCATCAATTGTGTCTGACGTCATTTGGACTTTATAGTAGTGTGAAATCTTCAATGTGTTGAAAGAGTGTTAGAGTAACTATCATTTATATCATCAGTTGAAAGTTAACTGGTCCGTCATTTCGAAATTTCATCTTTTGTTGAAATTTTACCCACAAATCTAAACGCAGTTATTCTGGCATTACATTAAATAAAACAACATATGAGCACATTTGCAAAATATTTTTTTTTTTTCGAAATAAATGGGATTGTATTTTACCCTGCGTATTCATATAAATGATATTGCAGTGCGAAACATGGGAGGCTTTAAGTACAATGTTATTAGGTATGCATATCCAGTTCTATCAATAGCAATCTTGATCAGGTATTCAACGCCGAACTACCATGTAACAACGTGTGGCACGATCACACAAACGTGTTTATAATAATTATCATACTGTTTCTAAAAACACTAAACGGGTGATACTCTTTATAGTAATAGTAGTAACGCGGCCATCGCATCACAATGCATACACTTGCGCATTAAAAAACAGTGCACACCTCAGTACATATGCTTAATAACAAGAACTACTTTTCTTTTTACAGTTAATCTCTAGCAGTTTGTATGTACGTGCACATCAGCCAAAACAGTTTCGATAAATGACAAAATAAACACAACCAGCGATGCATTTTTAGAATAATAAAATAAACATGTATCAGGAGTGATTGTCCACTCTGACTGTGTTTTGGCTGTATTTGTATTTTATTATGTTTCCTATTATGTCAAATGCATTCTTAGTTCTTGAGGATTTGAAATGCTAACAACTAATAAATTACGAAACACTTGCACGCCTTCAATGATTTCTTAGAGAGTTTGTTGCGCAACCATACAGAATAATGTTGATGATGAAAACATCAATTTCATATCTTATCATTTCCTTTATTTGGATTACGCCAATGTTATAACAAAATGTTAAATAATTTATGTTGCACACTAAAACATTAACCAATCATATGGTGGCTACATTTCTATGTTCGGTTTATGAATTAATATGAGGTTATTTTTAGGATACCCCCAAAGTACTGTCTGAGTGCATACTTTGACGTATCCTCGTAATAACCTTATTATTATACATCGTTTCCTTCCAAAGATATATCATAGGAATGCCGAAATCAAAAACGTTTGGACAGAATCAGTGAACTTCTTTGTGTGGAGTCCGGTTATTCTGTTTCCCTTATGGTGATTCGACATAGCGCAATCAAATTTAAAGCGGGAGGGTCGTCACCTGCGCACGCTCTGGAATTCAGTCCCAAGCGACGATAACAACACACACTAATAACGCAAAGGCTGATGGGTAGACGTTTGTTTGTAAACAATGACACGCTATGACCATTTGACGCATGCGCAAGTGACGACTCCCCGCTTTAATATTTTGAACAAAAACAGTTATTACTGCGATTTATTTTCTTTCTATTTTTCGGTTTAAAATACATATGTCATATAGGTATACATAATATTTGATCTACCACACAGGATAGTAGAACGGTAATTGCATGAATCTATTAAATAACAAACAAACAAACAAACAAACAAACGAACTTGACTGTCCATCTATTTCTGTGTACAGATCTGTGATACGTTATCAATACTCTACACAGTTGAACATAGACACTGTCAGTGGAACCGTAACTGACTGTACTTGGTTCACAAACTGATAACAGTAACAATTCCATATCCGAATATGCCAATCACCATATGCAACATGATATGAACTGAGCAATGTATAACTTATGATAACTGCAATGAGAACATTTTCTTTTCAATGGATTATCATGGCATTTAACAAATAGTTTAATTAATTCAGACACTTACGCAAGCCTCGTTTTCAATTGAATATCACACCATATATCATTACGTGATACTGTTTTTTATGACGTAGTTAATCACTACGTCTAGACTATTCAATGTTGGCAGCAATAAAACTGTCAACCGATGTGTCTATACTTGGTCTAGTTATACCATCTCACATTTAGGGAGCCTTGATATTGACATAACATTACATAACAAATCCAGATGAAATCCAACAAGCGTTCAGTCATGGCGTGTGTTAAAACAGTACATTCCCCAAGTGAATGTGACCAGCCATTGGTGTTCACTCGGATTCCGCTCCATTTTGACTTTAGATTTTGATGCTAACGGCGGATTCTTCTTAAGGTAGTACGTGGACCCGCCCGCCAGATTTAGAATCACCCAAACCATGGGCCCTCTTCGTTGGGTAAAATCTTATTCTATTGTGTCAATCGTTACTTGGTTTACAACACCTGTACATTCAGCACACGGATACTTACCATTGAAATTCAGTATGTCATTAGGGACGACATCCGGGGCATGTAGCACAAACTACTTTCAGACATGTGTACATGTAGTGTTAAAACTCTTGGTTATAATTCATACCAGAGTGTGGAATGTTATCAGTTTATACAGTGAAAATAATTAAATACATGAATAAATTATCTTCGTTTCTTATATTTTATGACATTGCCAGAGTGTGCAATATTAATGAGAACTGAAAACATGCCAATGCCTTCCCGGTGAATCAATACTGGGTCATTGAATTGTCTGCGTACTTAGTTGTATGTTAAACGAACTACTGCCCCATACAACGGACAATTTAGGTAATCCCCTCAAACAATCATAGTTTGACATCGGGTAGTATTTTTTATTCTCGCTACTTGAAATACATGCAGTCATGGCAACAAAAATATAGGCAATGCAACTTAGTTGAAATTTAAAGATACACTAGATGCTAAAACTTTCTGCTTTCAATAATTCGACATCTTTATATCTGATAATTGTTTAACTTGAACATTATCGTGCCCGTCAAGTTCAATTGCTTAAAATACCAATGTAACTCAGAGATCCTCATTAATTTAAACAAAAAACAGCTTTATATTATACTAAACATTCAGATAATTCTTTCAAATGTTTGTAGGTTATAATTAGTAAGGATTGAGGATGTACATTTAAAGATACATTATCGGTACCATAGACCACCATTGTTGTTTTAGGTTGGGCTTCTGAGAGCCTTAAATCAACACAGATGTACCCCTCATTTGTTTGTAGGAATACCGACAATGGTAATTACGTCAGAAAAAGAAGTCTTGAATCGAATAATCCAGAGTGACAGTCGAATTAACCTTCTGTGTGAGTGTAAATTGTACTCCACTATTTCCACATAGTTACATTGCTTTTATGTTCGTTAAGACGAATATATGTAGTTTGCATTGCCTCAGCGCCCTTAAGGTAAAGAGAATTGAAGAAATTACAGACTAAACTACTTGATGTCAAGTATGTGAGAGGATTACCTAAAACGCTCGTTATATAGTTTGTGTAATACGAACAATTTAATCTAATGACCCAGTATTGACATGTTTTAATTTCTCTGTTTTTGTTTAATTAATATTCTACTCTCTGGTAATGAGAATAGATCGTTTTTTCCTTTCACTGCGAGGTCCCGCAATATGAGTGAAGTCGAACAAAAAACAGGACGTAGTGCTGTCAAAACAAACAAACACGAAAGTACACATTTGATGATGGTCAATTTTTATGCAATAAGGGGTTATCTCATCGCAATACTTCTTTCGCCAAAGTTCAAGTTCAAAATCAAATCGTTCGATTTTTGCAACAGACCTTACCTCGCATGATGTATTGTGTAAATAAATTACTACTTAACACAACAAATTAAGATCCTTCCACATTTGCATAATATTTGAAAATCAGCTGTGTGCTCAAAAAAGTGTTAAACATTCGTTCATTTTAATGTTTACGCTATCTTCGGCACATTTAGTGAGAGCAACGCAATTCATGTTTGTATCTATATTTTCAGCTTATCCATGGAGCAGTAGTGGGCAATAAAAGTAGTTCATATCGGTATCATTAAACTGCTTGAAATCAACCAGGGGCTTTGCGCATATAAATATTACATATTATCATACATAAAACGTGCGGTCCCATTGAGCGTACAATAAAACATATGACGTCATATTCAAAGACTCGTCAAAAACGGAAAATAGTTTTAATGTGATGCATGAACTATTTATTTGGTAACAACTCGACCACGGTATGATGTTTTTACAACTGTTTAGAGCCGGTGACTGACAACTGTATTTTGGTTGTATTTAGCATGTACTAGTTGGCGCCCCTTGTGAGCGGAGGTGGGGTACTCTTATAGTTAAAGTATAGAGGCGTGCGCCGCTGTTTTGAGATTCTTGGCTATTTTTGCAAAATTTATGCCATTTTTATTAACAAAACAACAATTTTTAAGTCAAAACACTCTCAACGTCTATGTTTTTGGAAGCAGTATTCAACTGGATACGGAGTACACCCACCCAAAATCCAGGCGGAGGTTCAAAATTGAACATCGCAGTTGGAGCGTTGTATATAGTTCGTAGACTTTCAATTATTAAAACTGCACCGTAGCTCGACGTCTGTTTCGGACCAATTACGCAACTTCCAAAATCGTTACAATAATAATTTACTAAACGTCATAAACAGTCATTATTATCCAAATTGTTTTGCTAGTTTTAAATTGAGCGTACGCGATATTACGGCTCCCCATCAACTACGAAGAGCCCGACGAACTTCGAACAACAGCGCGCGGGTATATCTTTCATTCATTCATTCATTCATTTCTGCAGTGCGAGCATCTTGCTCTCACTGTGGAATATCGTCCACTTGACCACGGGTTGCGTATTTAAAAAAACGTTCTCACTCAATCAGAACGACGTATTAATTGTCATATTAGCAACTGTGCTATATGCAATGTACGATATATTTTACCTCGTGTTATTTTTTGAACATTATGTTATTTTTGACCCTGGCAACAAATAACATCGGCAAACATATCGCAAGTTTGCACAAATATATAGCATTTATCTTGCCATTTTTGGTCACTTTGTAGTAACATCCGTAAACTTTGTCGATTTTTGACATCAAAAATAATATTCCGACTCGCGAAATTTGATTCGTTTGCGACAAAGGACCAACGCAGAAAATGGAGTCAGCCAGATAACGTAATTAGAGCGTTGCATGGCAACAGTTACGGGAGATTCTTCTAATGTGGATACTGTAGTTACATGTATTATATGCACATCACAATTTTTTCGCAAATTTAATATTACTGATTAAAGAAATTAAATTCAAGAAAGTATGTACGTTCACTAATTTTGAGCTAGTAAATCGGCAAAGCAAATCGTTTAATGTTCAACAGTGATCCTCGCGTCAAATACTCAATAAGAATAACAGTGTTCCCGGTCGCTACTTATATCACACACTTGTGATTTTCGTGCTGAGGCAGTTACCACTCAGATACTCGTGTTATTTAACACTTTTAGTTTTAAAGAATTTTCCCACCCGTCGAAATCCCAGGCGTGCTTTGCACGAGTAGCCATTTAAAAAGCCGATATGACCGAAGTGATATCGCCTGTATGAATATGTTCTTACGAATGGCTGACAATTGAAAACCTTTTACCATTATATAAATGTCATATTACGATGATGAATGAGACCAGATAGAAAACAACACATAAATAGAATTAGGGTCACCGACATCAAACACCTTTAGATGTCATTAAACTCTGTCAAATTGTGCCTACAGTTGTTTTTAAAAAGTGTCAAAACCTGGGCTTAATGGTGGGTTATTCTTAATGGGTGATGGTCTGGCCTGATGTAAACAAAGCAATGTATTCTGGTCTATCGGATCGTGATTTATCTTTACACACACTATATTCACATATAGTTGTAAGCCATTTTGAATTCTTGTTACGAGTTCAGACACACTGTTAGTGGAATGATCATCCACATCAACAGAAACACGACAACATCATCGCTATATGTGCATGTCGCTGTTCGGTTATCAGAAATACTCCGAAAAGAATCCCCACGAAAATATCTTCATATGCATTAAATACCATTAGATAGAAGTCTATACTGTGTATATGCGACACATCCATACAAGCTTATGTAAGCTCCTATTTTTGGACTTGGCTGAAATGGCAAATAATTTGTAGGGCCTCGTCATTTACATTACTTGACACAATAGTGCTATATTAATAAACATTGTATAGTAGACATGAATAGTTACGTCATACGTGAATATTTGCTAGATATACCATGTGTTGAAATGGACGAACATTGACAATGTTCTGTGCTACTGAGTTAACTGCAGTTTAACGCGTATCATTAATAAAAACAAAACAAAACAATCGAAAATTAAAATCATGAAAACATATACATTTTTTACTCTTTTGACAATGTAATTTTTCGTTGGTTAAATGCTGAACCACGTCGTAGCTATTGTTCAGCAAACCAACATACACTAAACAAAGTGAAGCCACGGATCGGAGAGCAATTACTTCCACATTTGCTGACAGCCAATTATATTTTGAAATAGCAGTTTTGTTTGTTATTTTTAACTCGCAAAATGATATAGAAAGTAATACATCTAGGCAAAAGCGTGTACGCAGGATCACCGGTCTGTGTTAATTCTTCCCCCGGGGACTTTCACAAACCGAGATACTGTCAAATGTCATTACCACATGGTAAGCGATAAATGAAAGAGCTTTTACTTTTCAGTTGTGTGGACAATAAAGTTCATAGTCACGTGAACCAAAGTCCTAATTGCTTTTTGTAGGTCAATGTAAAACAGAAAGGTCAGTATTGTAACGCCGTGTTGACATGGAAACAAAATGGAAGATCTGGATAGTTGCAAACAAGCAAACTTGACATGAAAACATCTACAAATAATATGATTTCGTTTACACAAAGAGACCTCAATACATTTAATTTTAACTCATGATGAAGTTTGCATGATAAATGACTGCACTGGCTCGATATCACATTCTTGTTCCCGAACGAGGTCTATAATATTGATATATGGCTAACCCCAAATCCTCTAACTCAGACTGAACACCGACCCACCTATTCTCTACCCTACCACCTCGACAATACGTGTCTTTGTGTCCGACACCGCACGAAATGACTCCAATACACACCTTAAACTAGATAGATAAATTAAGCGCGCATAAATAATGAGAAAATCACAAATCTCGACATCATCATCTACATCATTAGTTGCACATGCAAGCAGCATCCGTGAGATAGAGATAATTTTGATTGACAAATGATGCTTGGTTGTGTAGATGGCGGTAATCATCACGATAATTACATTGCAAATCGGTTCTTGTGTGTCGCAACAAATAGCTACTTATAGTAGAATGTTTTTCGTTTGGGGCAATTAAGGTCGTTGTCAATGGTTTTCAAAAGCTCCCTAATAGGACAAGCATTCTGGGAACTCGCATGAAGCGTATAAATTAATTCAATTTCACAAATAGCATTCAGATTACTTCCTTTGACATATCCTGCATGAACTATCAACTGTTCAAATAACAATGAAATAATATGCTTTTTTGTAAATAGTATATTTTATATGCGATTTTCAGCGTTCAAAAGCACATCTCAATTGCTGTGACATTGGTTTACATGTGACATTGAACATTTCATTGAGGGTTATATTCCCAGTAATATTGGGGGTAGCATGTAACTATCGGAAACACTGCGCTGTGGTACCACAGACGGCAACCATCGTGCCAATCTTTTTTTTGCATCATACAAACACGCAATATTGGCATGAACATATGAAATAACGGAATGGTCGCGATTAAAGCATTATTTAATATATTTGAACATTTGTTTATTTTATTATTATTTTAAAATGCAGAAAAGTTGTAAGCAGACCCACATTCACGTGTGAAATATACTACCCCCCCCCCATTCAATATTCATCTTTAGGACTTTAACTCACCGGATTTACTCTATGAAATTCAGATCACAGACAAACAGGGGCTCTTTTCTTCATTTTATTACGTCTGTTTTTTCGTATCACATTTAATCTTTGTCTTAACCTTGTCACCAACCGCGTTTTAACCACTGTTCTCACTACAGGCATTAGTCTGCACAATACTATTTCCGAATCTTAAACGCAGTATTGAGAGAACATTGGAACATATCTGTAATTTTACGTCGTAGCTAAACAAATTATGCTGATAAAACAAGATTGGAGATGTAATCGTCTAGCCCACAGCGTTATAAATTTTCTTTGTAATTCAAAGGTTCTTAGCGTGACTAGAAGTATTAAACAAACGGTGTTTTCAATACACACAATAGCGGTATTGTCCGTCAGATGATCCCATATATACATATACGTTGATACGGCATATGCACTACCGTGTTCGCCTATATCTAAGCTTTCCGAATATATATAGGTTGTTATAATATCATGCTTAGAGACTTTGAGATAATGTCTGAATTACTGATCAATTTTAACTTGTGTATCCCCAGTTGCTACCTTAATATTTAATATATATTTATGGATGCAGAGCAACGTTAATGCTAAATCCTGTATTGGACCAGAGTGGTCGTCACCGCGATTTAGTGTGTGTTGCTATAATGTGAACTCACTAATCAAGAATTTAAAATATCACAAGTATTATTAAATGTTGAATAGATGCGAGCGATAGAATGAAACGAGTCGAGATTTACTTAATCCCACGAGAGGCGGTATTGCGGAAAGATTAAACTTCTACACACTCATAATAATCTGTTTTTTTTTTTATGCGTATAGAATGATGAACATTTGATAATCCTTTGTGGGGGTTCGTGATGTTACGCTTCCATTGATTTTGTCAGTATATTTCTTCTAGACTACTAATATTTAGAGAATGGCTTATTGGTACTACTATAATTATTAAGTATGTATAAACGTAATGTAAATAGGTTTAGTTTGCTGTTTTTAGGGGTACGTTTGGAATCAAGATAATTTTTGATGGGGGTAATTGTCTGATTTGTTAAATAAATAAATGCTTCGAAACTCGATTTGTTCTTTATTTAAAACAACAATAAATCAGAAGCGTATGTAAATATGATAATTGTGTTTCGTCGTAAGAAGACATTAATAGAATAAAGTACAAGTGAGAATTAGTCATTTGCGTTTGTGGTTTCTTGTTCGTACTGTGCTGACATGCGTTAATTCACTAACATCACTTGTTTGAAAATTTCACACACGGTCGTTATGGTGACGCTTTATCACCAATTGGCATAGAATACATTTTCATTCAAGGTTGTGTGTTTATAATATATTATTTGGGACCTGGCACTTTATTACGCAAATAGGCAGTAAAATATACGTTGTATTTATGATTAATATTTCCCCAGTGGCCAAGTAATTTGATTGACATATGAATATACAAATCAATATACCAACATTTTTTTTTTACAAATATAAAGGGTCTTTATAGAAATTTAATTCTCAATATATAAAAATGTGCACTAAAGAAACGTAATGGCGAGTTCCATCGTTTAATCGGATCGCATAACTGTTTGATGCGGAGAGAAAGCCAACGGTCCCATAATGCTGCTGTGAAGGACTGTATAATCAGCTTGCTAGCGGGAATTGTAAAACTGCGTTGTTAAAGGTTGAACGACCAGTGGGTATGAGTTGTCACTCAGTTGAAGCAGTGCTTCTAGTAAGATCTAATGTACACAAACATACGTTGCTTTTATTGACTCCATACTAATGGTTTGGTATGATTTTGTATTTGTAGTTACGTAAGAATCTGCTCGACCGGGAAGTGCGTTTGATACGGTATTTATATACGTTAATTTTTATGACTGATTGGTGGTGGCATAAATTACCTTGGAGACTTCGGGGGAACGCATGCCAAATGAGAATGTATGAGCTGTAACATAATTCTGACATAGTATGGTAAATCTGCCAATTTCATTACCATATGTGTAGTTGTGAACGAACTCAGATACCCACGGACATTCTCGGGATATTCATTTTATTTGCTAGGTCTGATGTGAGGTTTGGAAGCATATTCGACCAAAACACTATGCTATACATTTTTCTTACATACATAGGTTTTCGTGATGCGGACAGGGTTATTAATTTCCAAGAAAACTGTCTTCTTTTTTTGAAAGGATTGTATTTTTGGTAATCAGTGAACATCGAATCGTGAATATGCTCATTCACTCTGGTCATATTATAGATATCATATTACATTTCACACACGTATTTGAATGACTCATATTACGTTGTTACATTATTTAGATTGGACTGAATGTAAACACACAATACAAAGTCTACATATCTAGTAATCACAATGTATTTAATATAAAACAACTTCTAATATCTCACGTTTCAAACAATTGCACTTGTGTGTGTTCATGTGTCGTGTTGTGTGGTGTGGTGTATTGTATTATACCGAAGCGTAATTAGAAGTAGTGAAGTTCAGCGCTCCGATGACTAAAAAATACGATACTGCATGTACATAGCTAAACAATAGTTTTTCAGCTTCCCTGTCACATATAATCTTTCAACTATATTGTATTATTTGCAAGTATGTAGTGTACACCTAAGAATTTGGATTTTGATGCATCAAATAGTTACGGGCACCGACGGCGTATCACAGAAAAAAAAGCTAGATTACAAATGTAAGCTCGGAAAATCCTACCTGTACAACAGCGAAAGAGAATGTACTTTATAATCGTCTCACGTGTTCTGACACATTCCATACAAGGATCATGTCTCGATTATGACGGTTCAATTACCATCAAGTCGCGACATGTGTCTCCGCAAATATAGAATGATATTGGAATATGTGATGAGTGTTGATTTAATTACAGTGGAGTGGAACTCATGCAAAGACAATGATTCCGCACTGAGACTCGAATGATTACCTTCCAAATGGTTGTTTTTATTTTCTCCAATGTAAACGTGAAGACAGCTCCATATTAAATGTAACTGTGTTTAAAATGTGTTTGTCTGGGAGTAAACTACAATAAGTTGTTTCGTGTGACTCCGTCAAGATCATATAGCCATTCTTTCTTTTTTGTTATTTCCTGACTCAAGATAGAAATGGAAAAAAAATCACCTATACACAGTATAGTCCTTTGTGCTAATATGTTTAATTTCATAGATGAGTGAATGCATATTCCTTGCTCTACGGCACATGACTATTAAATTAGAAGTCAGTGACAAGCATAAATGTAATAGCGAGATTACACAAAGGATGCCGGTATGGAAATATACAATAGTAACAAGCATGTTAAACATGTAAGTTCAATCTCCTGGTGCAGTATAATCCCAATTACACGCATAGTTAGTAGGGTTTATGAATACAGGTACCGGCGTGAAGATATCGTAAACATCGGAATTTGAAGATTGCACAGTATTAATCGTGCACAAGTGATGAACATTTGTGAAAGGACTGTCTGATTGAACAAACGTAAGGGAAACGTATACTACCCAGAGTACATTTCCTTTGGGAGTATTGATTATACACAATCTACTACCTTATCGATATAAGTCTGTATAAATAAACATCAAGTTATTTGGTTACACCTGTCATGCCACCTGCTCCCTTCTTTGGAGCTATATATTGTTTTTGCTGCGTTATATTGAGCCCGTTATACATTGCAATCAAGTCGTGTGCTGACATTATTTATATAGTTCTACCGAAACTGAAAAATATAAATAAGCAATACAATTCACGTGACCGTCGCAGAAACAGAAAGTATGACAAAGATAAATAGTCCGGTATTGTTTTCTGACTTGTATTCTAATTGAAAACTATGGTCACTGACTCCGTCAATATCTGGTTCGTGTATTTGGGCCATCAGCGGGTCGAGCTCCCGATATTTCGGGTGTACATGTATGTGTGTGTGAACAGATTTATGCGATTGCTTCGTAATTTAAAGCGGGGACATAGCGTGTCATTATTTACAAACAAGCGTCTACCCATGAACCTTTGCGTTTTTATCGTGTGTTGTTATCGTCGCTTGTGACTTAATTCCAGCGTGTGCGCAGGTGACGACCCTCCGGCTTTAAATTGTATATCTGTACATGATAGCCTTGTTATGCACGTCTACACTTGATGTCATGCTTATGACGTCACGGTTTCAAGTCTTACACAGTATTGTTACATTGTGATAAGATTGAACCTACCAACCCCCACTTTTTATACATATTTGGACTCAAGTCAGAAAAAGTATTTACCAGTAATATCACCATTTTTTTATGAGGAGTTCTACTATATTACTGTTTCAGTAAGTGAGTAAACGTAGCCTTCGCCACGTGGTGTGCTCTCAGAAAACGGCAAAGAAGATTAAACTGTTTTTTTTTAAAATAATGTTATTAAATGTCAGCGTAAAGTACATTTAGCAATGACAAACCTGTCTAAACAAGGCCGTGCGTACTTATACAGATTAATTATATTAATTCATCTTGTAAATCGTCATGTTTGATTACAGACTTTAGATTAATCTTCTCAGTGTATACGTACTTTTAATGCAGCCCATGCAAATCCTGCGATCCTCAGAACATTAACGAAGACTATCAAATGTTTTGCAACTTGATGGGTAACTAATAATTTGTGTATCACGTACGTTTCGATAAAACACGGGAATTGAGATGATGTCACACGCTGTGATAAGTTGACTGACTTGCTGTTATTTTATATGATACTGCGCTGAATTATTATCATGTATTATCACAGTGGTCATGTTGCTGATTTTATCATTATAATAGACTTTAAAAACCGTTTTTATTTTGTCTTTACGGCATTCAGTTTTTATTACTTTCGGTGTGATTTTAGTTCTCTTTGTCGCCTAGAGAATTATGGAAACTATAACTTTGTTTTATTGTTACGTTTTATCCGTGTAGTTAAATGTAATCAAATGTTTCCTTAAATTCAGTTTTTCACACGACTTAACAGATGCACGGGAGTTGTATTACTCTTGCCCGCCCTCAATCATTCCCCTGCAATGTGCAATACGTACGTCTACTTGGGATCATGCTGTTACACACTACTTGGAGCTCGTAAATGTCGACGAGCGAGGAGTCGCATCATTGAGAGGGTCTGGATGAGGCCATGGATGTAGCGCCGGTTGTTAACAATCTGCTACAGGAACTACAATGAATGGAACGTTGAACATAGTTGTGTTATTTGAACTGTTCATATAAAAAACATTTATCCAGCATGTCTTTTTTTTCTCGTTCGTTCAAAATATCAGATCCTTGATTAGTACGTCTGATGCCTGACCCCCGTGAATGGATGCAGGTTATACCGCTAGTTGGACGCAGATGGTTATAACTGAGTACATCAATACGTGCAACACCTCATGCATCTTACGTCGTCACCAGGCTGAAAAATGGCACAAGAGTAGCCATGGAGCCTGTTACGACTAGTCGTCGGCTTTAGTGAGGCGACATCCCATGAGATTATTATTCACACGCAGTGTCGATTATGCATGCTACAAGCTTATCTAATCTGATCTCATCAGATTTAGACACGACAAAACGTGGCAGTGTGCTTTTCTATGACTATTATTTTTATTTTTATTTTTTTTTCGATTCGAAGATATTATTGTATCATGTAATGAGATGTTTGACTAGCCCTTGAACTTACATCCAATTGGGTAGCAAGATTTGGTCATGTGACATGTTAACCATGATTTTTTTATGGATTGTAGCGAGAAAATCAATACATTCGACGTCCGAGAAAATAAAACTATTACGAGTATGCTAATATCACAGTTACGTCGTGATTGAATAAAACAAATGGGATTCTGCATGGTCTTGGGCACTAACAAGAGTAGTTTAGTTGAATAACATTGTAATTATTCAATCACAGAGGACACATCATTAGAGTAAATGACCACAACCGGCCAACCACTAACGAACGTAAGGTGAAATTTTAATTCAAAGATCAAAGCCTGTATATTAAGTTACTTAGGATGAATGATACACACGTAGTTATCACCTACCGGGGGGACAACACATCGCGAAATAAGGAGTGGCATTAATAAAAACAAATGTATTAAAAATGACACACACGTCATGTGACTAGCTATTTATATCTTGAGCCAGACACATATTTTCTGTTAATTATTGATCACGTCACTTCCGCTTGTTTGATGAATTTAGAATACAGCTAAAATTATGTGTGTTGCACATGCGTTTATTATTAATAATAAACACATGACGTAATTTTCTCTCTCAAAAAAAAATAATATTGATACTACGTGTATAAATTACTCAACCCACTCAAAAATTCATGTGATACATCAAATGGAAGATATTTTAATGTATAATACAACTCTGAAATAAAATCATAGGTAGGAATATTAATTTTTGGATACCATTATTGTAGTTCCAAATTTTTGCATTTTTTTTAAATTACTCAAAATGGAAATTAAGTCATTTATTTACACTTTAACCGACCCTATATTATTATTATTATTATATATCACGCTCTTTTTATGTGGAACTATATTCTGAAATTGAAATTCTAAAATTTTAAAATTGAACTATTTATGTGAATATTATGTGCCTGAACGCAAAAATAAAATGATGAAGTCAATACTATTAGCACAATGGTATTATATACAAGGTATTTAAGTGAATTGTGGTCCCATGTGCAATGCTTGTTAAACGTTGGCAACATTATTATAATTATACTTAATTGTGAAATTCACAAAGAGAACAACATGTTTTTTTCGATCTTTGTGATCTATGAAATCCATGATGGCGCCAATGATAGCCATGTGACCCATACATACCTATAAATATAGATTGAAGTGTCAAATATGTGTTATTAAGACCAAAGTCTCCATAAATTTGCAAATTTAATTACAAAATGATATTTGGCACAAATACAAAATAAAAATAAACGACGTATGTATTTGTCCATGGGAGTTGCTACAAATAGAGTTACCATATACCTTCATTTAAGCAATCTTGGTATGTTAGGTCCAATATTCTAGCTATAATAATGCTATTGCTAATGCTATTAATTTGCATATCGAGGCAAACGAATGACACGATTGAGAATAAAGTGTTGCTTGCAATTTATCGAGTACAGGTTCACCATGAGTCAAACAATGATAATAATTTACATGTTACAATAAAGACCTTGCTACTGATAGTTACGGCAACTCAAACACTAACGATGGTTAACGGTATGTTTTCCTATTTATTATAATACTAGCAGCTTTCGAGGGCAACGGATGAGCACCACGTGATGCAGCTGTTACATATTGGACTTAAGAGTTATTTTTAGTTTTTCAGTGACGTATGAGTATTTACGGACTCTTTATTTAGCCGAACACCCGTTGTATTGGCAGCGTGATGAACAAAGTTCATGTTCCTACTAAACCCACACACAAATCATGCAGAAAAAAAACACCGATGTTATATATAAATTTAATAGGATTTTAGTTGACACGGATGATGTGGTCAGTGACCGGAAAAAGGTGAACACTGTGTTAGTATGCACACTATTGAACGGATGTGTATATAGGCTTGCACCACGTTTTCAACAGCGCTTCGCGCAATGGCTTGACGCAGGGCATTATTTTTCAATATATCCGGATGTGTGTAGTATCACGTGATCATACATCACAAAGCATATATTTTATTTTATTCAACAAATGTAAAAATTACAACAACAACAACAACAACAACAACAACACATGTACCAGTGCAATAGCGTTCAACTATCACTAATACATTTTTCAAATATGGTATATATCGGTTAAATTATTCACGATTGTTAATATTTTATAATAAAGTTTTAGTTTCGTGTTCTTCACGAAGTATGTTCACGAGTATAGAATCATTTAAACATTCTGACTTGCATATTTGATAAAATTGTGTTCTCCGTCCAACGAGTGACACAGGGTCACAGCCCACACTATTTTTGAAATAACTGATGTATGACGATTCACAACTAATATATTTCATATTCATTATTTTTTCATTTCAATCACCAAACGGTATCAAATGGGCTCCACTTATTTTACATAGTTTTGAATGAAAAATTATTGTTGTCTTTCTAAAAAAAGAAATTAAATACTTCTATTGGATGAAACTTGCACGTCCGTGTACCTTAAAAGTGCATTGCCACTTCTATGGTCTAAAGATAAAACTCATACTGACCCCTATATAGATCATAACGGCTTCGTGTTTTGTACAGTTCATACATTCGTTTCACAGTTTTTACAACGTGCGTACTTACAGGAATCGTGATTTCTGAGCGCGTACTCAAGGCTCCTTAGAGTGTTGTCTAACCCGCTCATAAGATCACCGTCCACCAACGGCCAAACATCAGTGTACCCCATGCGATAAAGGAACACGGTAATTTCTAGCCATCAATGTACGATTTGGGAGGTTCATTTGTAGCAAGATTACTAATTTAGAAGTCAATACAATCCGTTGCCTTTAACAATCCGTGCGAAATGACGTCCATGCGCGGACATGTTAAGATACGGAATAATAACAAACAATTTCCCACGTTTCTGTGTAGGTTTAAAATAAACAGACACATTTTACCTGACACCTGAAAATACCAGAAATATTCGATTTAAAGTATTCCTAACATCGTTCATGAAATATAGCGTAAAAACTACCAACATGCATGCTTGCATTTTTTAATTAAAAAACCCTGAATTTTATTACATAGTAAGCATATATCGAACTTTATTACACGGCTCCATCACACTCAGCTGCATGGTATATGGGATAATATAAATATAGTCTGCGTGTTTACAGTCAAAATGATCGTTTAGGACACGCTCGGTTACCTTTTATCGTATTGTTGACAAAAGTCACTGAGAGTCTAATTGCGCAATGTTTGTCGTATATTGAGATCAATATCAAATGTTTTATAAATCGCTATGAGAAATTGGGTAGACATATTCTTTGTATAACATGTCATATTCGGTATCTAAAAAACATACAATTATGAAAGATAAAATACAGTCGTAAATAGAGCGAAATTAAAGAGACATTCTTGATCCATATTTAGTATGTGTACCACACTAAAATACTGAATCCTGTTTACGAAAATGAGAAAGGGGCTATCGTGTTCGACGTCGGCTTCAATCGGTACAAGTTAATCCAAATAATACATACTGTTTAGCATCTAACAGTTTTAGTTGTTACATTTTCACTTTTTAAATTCGAACATTTGTACTGTACTAATATTCATATTTGTCATGATATAACATTGGTTGTTTTCATAAAATGATCGAAAATAAACTTATTGTACAAACGTTTTTTTATTCCTAAATTGATTCTTTTATAATTATAATTTCTTATTTTTTTCAATGAAATAAAAGCTGTCGCCACTGTAATCAGTTTAGTTGTGTGCGTAACAAAAGAATGAACTTTGTTATTAATTTTTAATAAAATGTGATTATTATGATTAGGTTCAGAAAGTTGACTAAATTTTGTACTTACACTCTGTCAAAGACTTTCCAATTTGTCGTATGTGTGAATTGGATCGGGAATTATAAATAATGATATACTGCACGTCTCAGTTTTCTAGATTTGGGGTTTCATTGAGTTTAATACATTATTGTATTCCTTACAGTCGATGATATAAATTAAAAAGCAAAGTTTATATTTGTGTGATCAAAACTATTATATAATTTACTCTTCCAACTGTACCACTGTGACAACAGTCAAATTATATCACCTAATTTGTCCATTGGTTGCAAACTGTATTACCCGATTGTCTAATCATTCTAATTGCGAAAATAGTAAATTAATGACAGTTGGTTAGGGAATATTAACCTACTTGGTGGTAATTATTACCTAAATTGGGTTTCTCTATTTGATTAGTGTGACAAAATAATGCTAATTAAATAAAGCGATATCCCAAAAACAATTAAATACGATATGGGGGGGGGGGGTCGAACTTGGTCATGTGATATGAACTGGCACAAGAAAGGACTTCAAAGCGAGCAATGTCAATGTCACAATATGAATAAAAATGTTAAAGCGTATTGTGTCACTATACAAGAAAAAACAAAACGAAATGATGATTTCTTTTATTCCTAGCCGACGTCTTGGTATATGCAATAAAAGTTATTATGGAAGTTATCGGGGTATACAGTTAATTCAGCGTGCAACAATTATCGTAGAATGAATTTTGTTTATATTATCACATTTTGCATATAATTTTCAAATTAAAAATATAACGACGTTTTGGACAGATTATTTAAAGATACAAATAACTCACAACAAATAGAAAGCACTGACGTAATTTAGATTGCTAATATCTGTATAGGTTCGTGTTTTTCATGAAGTCTAGCAACATTACCAATATATTTAATTACACATCTTTTCTTGGGATGTTCTTAAAGACATAGACCGTGACACAGATGTGATTACAATTCTCTATTTATCATTTGCTTTGAGTTTCACGGTTTAAAATAGTGACATACGGGGATGTTACATTCAGCCATGCGTGCCGTAGTTATGTGTATGCATCGTTGCTATGTAGCAAACAGTTGTTTCTGATGTCGGGCGGAGACGGGTTCGACAAAACTCTGCTGGATAGCGTTATTGACCAGGGTCTATGACTATTTCAGATACTAAATGATTACGTACATTAGCTGGATGGCACATTCAGCAAATAGTCTCATAGTCTCTGTTACTGTAGAATACTTTATTTTCGCTTGGAATTTATTTTCGCTATTTTCGCTGAAGGGATGATTCTGTGAAAATAAAATCCAGCGAATATACTTTTTTTCCCATATTTCACATTAAACTCATCAAAAATCAGTGAAAATAAGTTCCACACAAAACGCCCAAAAAGCTATTTCAGCGAAAATTAATTCCACCGAAAATAAAGTATTCCACAGTAATTGTTGAAAAATAGTTCATAGTAAGAAAACAGCAACAAGCTAATGCTATGGGGCTGATTAGCTAAGACTTGAAAAGTGCATTAAGTAAACGAGAGCGTTTTCTCGGAATAAACATCCTGAGATGGCCTTTAAAAACACAACTATGATGGTATATTAAATTTGGCACATTAATAATACAGAATATTAAAAAAAGACGTGCTCCGTCTTTTAGTATATCAAGAAACTACTACTAAGGCAACGAAGATGCAAAACAATAAATGGACAAATGAATGAATGAATACTCTATAAATGTGGTAGATATAGAATTAAAAAAGAAGTATCTAGATAGTTATGCCCGGGAAAGATGACCTGCTCGCGCATGCGTAAGCGTAAGCATTGACATGGATATACCTTTCGAGCAAATTCGTATATTGACACGGGACACGTGACCACAATGTGTATAGAATACAAGTGTCAAGCATTTAAATATACAGGTGTAATTACAGACGATAGTAAACCTCACGTGGTTCTTTAACCCCATGGTCATTCCTGGCAAGGCAGCACAGTTAACGCGACAGTTGACATTTTTATATCAACAGAGGATTCCCCGAAGCAGTTTGGTAACAAATGCAACATACTACAATGTCTCAGACACTTTGCCAAGCTAGACTGATTGATAGGCCAACAACGATGGTGCTCTGACGTAAATAGGTTACTTGCATTATGTCTTGCGGACGTGCATATTCAGCATCGAATTGGGTGTGACGCGACATGAATCTCCCTTACCCTGTCCTATATATAACATCAATTAGACGATCATTTAAGCTTAAAAACAAGAACATTGTAAATATTTTGAGTGGTTATTTTGAGAGATATTTTGATGTAGTAGTAGTCATTATAATAAGACGTATGTGTGAGTGGAGATGACAATACTTTGTGAGTAGAGATCACAATACTGTGTGAGTAGTGATCACAATACTGTGTGAGTAGAGATCACAATACTGTGTCAGTAGAGATGACGATACTGTATGAGTTGAGATGACAATACTGTATGAGTAGAGATCACAATACTGTGTGTGTGAGTGGATATGACAATACTGTGTGAGTAAAGATGACAATACTGTGTGAGTAGAGATGACAATACTGTATGAGTTGAGATGACAATACTGTATGAGTAGAGATCACAATACTGTGTGTGTGAGTGGAGATGACAATACTGTGTGAGTAGAGATGACAATACTGTGTGAGTAGAGATCACAATACTGTGTGATTAGTGATCACAATACTGTGTGAGTAGTGATCACAACACTGTGAAAGTAGAGATCATAATACTGTGTGTGTGAGTGGAGATGACAATACTGTGTGAGTAGAGATGACAATACTGTGTGAGTGGAGATGACAATATTGTGTGAGTAGAGATCACAATACTGTGTGAGTAGAGATCACAATACTGTGTGTGAGAGTGGAGATGACAATACTGTGTGAGTAGAGATCACAATACTGTGTGTGTGAGTGGAGATGACAATACTGTGTGAGTAGAGATAACAATACTGTGTGTGAGTTGAGATGACAATATTGTGCGAGTAGAGATGACAATACTGTGTGAGTGGAGATGACAATATTGTGTGAGTAGAGATCACAATACTGTGTGAGTAGAGATCACAATACTGTGTGTGTGAGTGGAGATGACAATACTGTGTGAGTAGAGATAACAATACTGTGTGTGAGTTGAGATGACAATATTGTGCGAGTAGAGATGACAATACTGTGTGTGAGTGGAGATGACAATACTGTGTATGTGAGTGGAGATGACAATACTGTGTGAGTAGAGATGACAATAATGTGTGAGTTGAGATAAAAATACTGAGTGTGAGTTGAGAAGACAATATTGTGCGAGTAGAGATGACAATACTCTGTGAGTAGAGATGACAATCCTGTGTGTGTGAGTGGAGATGACAATATTGTGTGTGTGAGTGGAGATGACAATACTGTGTGTATGAGTAGAGATGACAATACTGTGTGAGTAGAGATGACAATACTGTGTGAGTAGAGATGACAATACTATGTGTGAGTGGAGATGAAAGTACTGTATGTGTGAGTGGAGATGACAATACTGTGTGTGTGTGTGAGTGGAGATGACAATACTGTGTGTGTGTGAGTGGAGATGACAATACTGTGTGTGTGTGAGTGGAGATGACAATACTGTGTGTGTGTGAGTGGAGATGACAATACTGTGTGTGTGTGAGTGGAGATGACAATACTGTGTGTGTGTGTGTGAGTGGAGATGACAATACTGTGTGTGTGTGAGTGGAGATGACAATACTGTGTGTGTGAGTGGAGATGACAATACTGTGTGTGTGTGAGTGGAGATGACAATACTGTGTGTGTGTGAGTGGAGATGACAATACTGTGTGTGTGAGTAGAGATGACAATACTGTGTGTGTGAGTAGAGATGACAATACTGTGTGAGTAGAGATGACAATACTGTGTAAGTAGAGATCACAATACTGTGTGTGTGAGTAGAGATCACAATACTGTGTCAGTAGAGATCACAATACTGTATGTGTGAGTAGAGATGACAATACTGTGTCAGTAGAGATGACAATAATGTGTGTGTGTGAGTGAAGATGACAATACTGTGTGTGTGAGTGGAGATGACAATACTGTGTGTGTGAGTGGAGATGACAATACTGTGTGTATGAGTAGAGATGACAATACTGTGTGAGTAGAGATGACAATACTGTGTGAGTAGAGATGACATTACTATGTGTGAGTGGAGATGAAAGTACTGTATGTGTGAGTGGAGATGACAATACTGTGTGTGTGTGAGTGGAGATGACAATACTGTGTGTGTGTGAGTGGAGATGACAATACTGTGTGTGTGTGAGTGGAGATGACAATACTGTGTGTGTGTGAGTGGAGATGACAATACTGTGTGTGTGAGTGGAGATGACAATACTGTGTGTGTGAGTGGAGATGACAATACTGTGTGTGTGTGAGTGGAGATGACAATACTGTGTGTGTGTGAGTGGAGATGACAATACTGTGTGTGTGTGAGTGGAGAGGACAATACTGTGTGTGTGAGTGGAGATGACAATACTGTGTGTGTGTGTGAGTGGTGATGACAATACTGTGTGTGTGTCAGTAGAGATGACAATACTGTGTGTGTGAGTGGAGATGACAATACTGTGTGTGTGTGAGTGGAGATGACAATACTGTGTGTGTGAGTGGAGATGACAATACTGTGTGTGTGAGTAGAGATGACAATACTGTGTGTGTGAGTAGAGATGACAATACTGTGTCAGTAGAGATGACAATACTGTGTAAGTAGAGATCACAATACTGTGTGTGTGAGTAGAGATGACAATACTGTGTCAGTAGAGATGACAATACTGTGTGTGTGAGTAGAGATGACAATACTGTGTCAGTAGAGATGACAATACTGTGTGTGTGTGAGTGGAGATGACAATACTGTGTGTGTGTGAGTGGAGATGACAATACTGTGTGTGTGTGAGTGGAGATGACAATACTGTGTCAGTAGAGATTACAATACTGTGTGTGTGTCAGTAGAGATGACAATACTGTGTGTGTGAGTAGAGATGACAATGCTGTGTGTGTGAGTAGAGATGACAATACTGTGTGTGTGAGTAGAGATGACAATACTGTGTGAGTAGAGATGGCAATACTGTGTGTGTGAGTAGAGATGACAATACTGTGTCAGTAGAGATGACAATACTGTGTCAGTAGAGATGACAATATTGTGTGTGTGAGTGGAGATGACAATACTGTATGAGTAGAGATGACAATACTGTGTAAGTAGAGATGACAATACTGTGTGTGTGAGTAGAGATGACAATACTGTGTCAGTAGATATGACAATACTGTGTGTGTGATTAGAGATGACAATACTGTGTCAGTAGAGATGACAATACTGTGTGTGTGTGAGTGGAGATGACAATACTGTATGAGCAGAGATGACAATACTGTGTCAGTAGAGATGACAATACTGTGTGTGTGAGTGGAGATGACAATACTGTGTCAGTAGAGATGACAATACTGTGTGTGTGAGAGGAGATGACAATACTGTGTCAGTAGAGATGACAATACTGTGTCAGTAGAGATGATAATACTGTGTGTGTGAGTGGAGATTACAATACTGTATGAGTAGAGATGACAATACTGTGTCAGTAGAAATGACAATACTGTGTGTGTGAGTAGAGATGACAATACTGTGTGAGTAGAGATGACAATACTGTGTCAGTTGAGATGACAATACTGTGTGTGTGGGTAGAAATGACAATACTGTGTCAGTAGAGATGACAATACTGTGTGTGTGAGTAGAGATGACAATACTGTGTGAGTAGAGATGACAATACTGTGTGTGTGAGTAGAGATGACAATACTGTGTCAGTAGAGATGACAATACTGTGTGTGTGAGTAGAAATGACAATACTGTGTCAGTAGAGATGACAATACTGTGTGTGTGAGTAGAGATGACAATACTGTGTGTGTGAGTGGAGGTGACAATACTGTATGAGTAGAGATTACAATACTGTGTCAGTAAAGTTGACAATACTGTGTGTGTGACTGGAGGTGACAATACTGTATGAGTAGAGATGACAATACTGTGTCAGTAAAGATGACAATACTGTGTTTGTGAGAGGAGATGACAATACTGTGTGTGTGAGTGGATATGACAATACTGTGTGTGTGAGTGGAGATGACAATACTGTGTGTGAGTGGAGATGAAAATACTATATGAGTAGAGATGACAATACTGTGTGAATAGAGATGACAATACTGTGTGAGTAGAGATGACAATACTGTGTGTGTGAGTAGAGATGACAATACTGTGTCAGTAGAGATGACAATACTGTGTGTGTGAGTGGAGATGACAATATTGTATGAGCAGAGATGACAATACTGTGTGAGTAGAGATGACAATACTGTGTGAGTAGAGATGACAATACTGTGTAAGTAGAGATGACAATACTGTGTCAGTAGAGATGACAATACTGTGTGAGTAGAGATGACAATACTGTGTAAGTAGAGATGACAATACTGTGTCAGTAGAGATGACAATACTTTGTGAGTAAAGATGACAATACTGTGTGAGTAGAGATGACAATACTGTGTCAGTTGAGTTGATAATACTGTGAGTGGAGATGACAATACTGTGTAAGTAGAGATGACAATACTGTGTCAGTAGAGATGACAATACTGTGTGTGTGAGTGGAGATGACAATATTGTATGAGCAGAGATGACAATACTGTGTGAGTAGAGATGACAATACTGTGTGAGTAGAGATGACAATACTGTGTAAGTAGAGATGACAATACTGTGTCAGTAGAGATGACAATACTGTGTGAGTAGAGATGACAATACTGTGTAAGTAGAGATGACAATACTGTGTCAGTAGAGATGACAATACTGTGTGAGTAGAGATGACAATACTGTATGAGTAGAGATGACAATACTGTGTCAGTAGAGATGACAATACTGTGTCAGTAGAGATGATAATACTGTGTGAGTAGATATGACAATACTGTGTAAGTAGAGATGACAATACTGTGTCAGTAGAGATGACAATACTGTGTGAGTAGAGATGACAATACTGTGTGAGTATAGATGACAATACTGTGTAAGTAGGGATGACAATACTGTGTGAGTAGAGATGACAATACTGTGTAAGTAGAGATGACAATACTGTGTGAGTAGAGATGACACTACTGTGTCAGTAGAGATGACAATACTGTATGAGTGGAGATGACAATACTGTATGAGCAGAGATGACAATACTGTGTCAGTAGAGATGACAATACTGTGTGTGTGAGTGGAGATGACAATACTGTGTCAGTAGAGATGACAATACTGTGTGTGTGAGTAGAGATGACAATACTGTGTGTGTGAGTGGAGATGACAATACTGTGTCAGTAGAGATGACAATAATGTGTCAGTAGAGATGATAATACTGTGTGTGTGAGTGGAGATTACAATACTGTTTGAGTAGAGATGACAATACTGTGTCAGTAGAGATGACAATACTGTGTCAGTAGAGATGACAATACTGTGTGAGTAGATATGACAATACTGTGTAAGTAGAGATGACAATACTGTGTGAGTAGAGATGACAATACTGTGTGAGTATAGATGACAATACTGTGTAAGTAGGGATGACAATACTGTGTGAGTAGAGATGACAATACTGTGTAAGTAGAGATGACAATACTGTGTGAGTAGAGATGACACTACTGTGTCAGTAGAGATGACAATACTGTATGAGTGGAGATGACAATACTGTATGAGCAGAGATGACAATACTGTGTCAGTAGAGATGACAATACTGTGTGTGAGTGGAGATGACAATACTGTGTCAGTAGAGATGACAATACTGTGTGTGTGAGTAGAGATGACAATACTGTGTGTGTGGGTGGAGATGACAATACTGTGTCAGTAGAGATGACAATACTGTGTCAGTAGAGATGATAATACTGTGTGTGTGAGTGGAGATTACAATACTGTATGAGTAGAGATGACAATACTGTGTCAGTAGAAATGACAATACTGTGTGTGTGAGTAGAGATGACAATACTGTGTGAGTAGAGATGACAATACTGTGTCAGTAGAGATGACAATACTGTGTGTGTGAGTAGAAATGACAATACTGTGTCAGTAGAGATGACAATACTGTGTGTGTGAGTAGAGATGACAATACTGTGTGAGTAGAGATGACAATACTGTGTGTGTGAGTAGAGATGACAATACTGGGTCAGTAGAGATGACAATACTGTGTGTGTGAGTAGAAATGACAATACTGTGTCAGTAGAGATGACAATACTGTGTGTGTGAGTAGAGATGGCAATACTGTGTGTGTGAGTGGAGGTGACAATACTGTATGAGTAGAGATTACAATACTGTGTCAGTAAAGATGACAATACTGTGTGTGTGACTGGAGGTGACAATACTGTATGAGTAGAGATGACAATACTGTGTCAGTAAAGATGACAATACTGTGTGTGTGAGAGGAGATGACAATACTGTGTGTGTGAGTGGAGATGACAATACTGTGTGTGTGAGTGGAGATGACAATACTGTGTGTGAGTGGAGATGAAAATACTGTATGAGTAGAGATGACAATACTGTGTGAGTAGAGATGACAATACTGTGTGAGTAGAGATGACAATACTGTGTGTGTGAGTAGAGATGACAATACTGTGTCAGTAGAGATGACAATACTGTGTGTGTGAGTGGAGATGACAATATTGTATGAGCAGAGATGACAATACTGTGTGAGTAGAGATGACAATACTGTGTGAGTAGAGATGACAATACTGTGTAAGTAGAGATGACAATACTGTGTCAGTAGAGATGACAATACTGTGTGAGTAGAGATGACAATACTGTGTAAGTAGAGATGACAATACTGTGTCAGTAGAGATGACAATACTTTGTGAGTAAAGATGACAATACTGTGTGAGTAGAGATGACAATACTGTGTCAGTTGAGTTGATAATACTGTGAGTGGAGATGACAATACTGTGTAAGTAGAGATGACAATACTGTGTCAGTAGAGATGACAATACTGTGTGTGTGAGTGGAGATGACAATATTGTATGAGCAGAGATGACAATACTGTGTGAGTAGAGATGACAATACTGTGTGAGTAGAGATGACAATACTGTGTAAGTAGAGATGACAATACTGTGTCAGTAGAGATGACAATACTGTGTCAGTAGAGATGACAATACTGTGTAAGTAGAGATGACAATACTGTGTCAGTAGAGATGACAATACTGTGTGAGTAGAGATGACAATACTGTATGAGTAGAGATGACAATACTGTGTCAGTAGAGATGACAATACTGTGTCAGTAGAGATGACAATACTGTGTGAGTAGATATGACAATACTGTGTAAGTAGAGATGACAATACTGTGTGAGTAGAGATGACAATACTGTGTGAGTAGAGATGACAATACTGTGTGAGTATAGATGACAATACTGTGTAAGTAGGGATGACAATACTGTGTGAGTAGAGATGACAATACTGTGTAAGTAGAGATGACAATACTGTGTGAGTAGAGATGCACTACTGTGTCAGTAGAGATGACAATACTGTATGAGTAGAGATGACACTACTGTGTCAGTAGAGATGACAATACTGTGTGAGTAGAGATGACAATACTGTGAGAGTAGAGATGACACTACTGTGTCAGAAGAGATGACAATACTGTGTCAGTTGAGTTGATAATACTGTGAGTGGAGATAACAATACTGTGTGAGTAGAGATGACAATACTGTATGAGTAGAGATGACAATATTGTGCGAGTAGAGATGACAATACTGTGCGAGTGGAGATGACAATATTGTGTGAGTAGAGATCACAATACTGTGTGAGTAGAGATCACAATACTGTGTGTGTGAGTGGAGATGACAATACTGTGTGAGTAGAGATAACAATACTGTGTGTGAGTTGAGATGACAATATTGTGCGAGTAGAGATGACAATACTGTGTGTGTGAGTGGAGATGACAATACTGTGTATGTGAGTGGAGATGACAATACTGTGTGAGTAGAGATGACAATAATGTGTGAGTTGAGATAAAAATACTGAGTGTGAGTTGAGATGACAATATTGTGCGAGTAGAGATGACAATACTCTGTGAGTAGAGATGACAATACTGTGCGAGTAGAGATGACAATCCTGTGTGTGTGAGTGGAGATGACAATATTGTGTGTGTGAGTGGAGATGACAATACTGTGTGTATGAGTAGAGATGACAATACTGTGTGAGTAGAGATGACAATACTGTGTGAGTAGAGATGACAATACTATGTGTGAGTGGAGATGAAAGTACTGTATGTGTGAGTGGAGATGACAATGCTGTGTGTGTGTGTGAGTGGAGATGACAATACTGTGTGTGTGTGAGTGGAGATGACAATACTGTGTGTGTGAGTGGAGATGACAATACTGTGTGTGTGTGAGTGGAGATGACAATACTGTGTGTGTGTGAGTGGAGATGACAATACTGTGTGTGTGTGAGTGGAGATGACAATACTGTGTGTGTGTGAGTGGAGATGACAATACTGTGTGTGTGTGAGTGGAGATGACAATACTGTGTGTGTGAGTAGAGATGACAATACTGTGTCAGTTGAGTTGATAATACTGTGAGTGGAGATAACAATACTGTGTGAGTAGAGATGACAATACTGTATGAGTAGAGATGACAATATTGTGCGAGTAGAGATGACAATACTGTGTGAGTGGAGATGACAATATTGTGTGAGTAGAGATCACAATACTGTGTGAGTAGAGATCACAATACTGTGTGTGTGAGTGGAGATGACAATACTGTGTGAGTAGAGATAACAATACTGTGTGTGAGTTGAGATGACAATATTGTGCGAGTAGAGATGACAATACTGTGTGTGTGAGTGGAGATGACAATACTGTGTATGTGAGTGGAGATGACAATACTGTATGAGTAGAGATGACAATACTGTGTCAGTAGAAATGACAATACTGTGTGTGTGAGTAGAGATGACAATACTGTGTGAGTAGAGATGACAATACTGTGTCAGCAGAGATGACAATACTGTGTGTGTGAGTAGAAATGACAATACTGTGTCAGTAGAGATGACAATACTGTGTGTGTGAGTAGAGATGACAATACTGTGTGAGTAGAGATGACAATACTGTGTGTGTGAGTAGAGATGACAATACTGGGTCAGTAGAGATGACAATACTGTGTGTGTGAGTAGAAATGACAATACTGTGTCAGTAGAGATGACAATACTGTGTGTGTGAGTAGAGATGGCAATACTGTGTGTGTGAGTGGAGGTGACAATACTGTATGAGAAGAGATTACAATACTGTGTCAGTAAAGATGACAATACTGTGTGTGTGACTGGAGGTGACAATACTGTATGAGTAGAGATGACAATACTGTGTCAGTAAAGATGACAATACTGTGTGTGTGAGAGGAGATGACAATACTGTGTGTGTGAGTGGAGATGACAATACTGTGTGTGTGAGTGGAGATGACAATACTGTGTGTGAGTGGAGATGAAAATACTGTATGAGTAGAGATGACAATACTGTGTGAGTAGAGATGACAATACTGTGTGAGTAGAGATGACAATACTGTGTGTGTGAGTAGAGATGACAATACTGTGTCAGTAGAGATGACAATACAGTGTGTGTGAGTGGAGATGACAATATTGTATGAGCAGAGATGACAATACTGTGTGAGTAGAGATGACAATACTGTGTGAGTAGAGATGACAATACTGTGTAAGTAGAGATGACAATACTGTGTCAGTAGAGATGACAATACTGTGTGAGTAGAGATGACAATACTGTGTAAGTAGAGATGACAATACTGTGTCAGTAGAGATGACAATACTTTGTGAGTAAAGATGACAATACTGTGTGAGTAGAGATGACAATACTGTGTCAGTTGAGTTGATAATACTGTGAGTGGAGATGACAATACTGTGTAAGTGGAGATGACAATACTGTGTCAGTAGAGATGACAATACTGTGTGTGTGAGTGGAGATGACAATATTGTATGAGCAGAGATGACAATACTGTGTGAGTAGAGATGACAATACTGTGTGAGTAGAGATGACAATACTGTGTAAGTAGAGATGACAATACTGTGTCAGTAGAGATGACAATACTGTGTGAGTAGAGATGACAATACTGTGTAAGTAGAGATGACAATACTGTGTCAGTAGAGATGACAATACTGTGTGAGTAGAGATGACAATACTGTATGAGTAGAGATGACAATACTGTGTCAGTAGAGATGACAATACTGTGTCAGTAGAGATGACAATACTGTGTGAGTAGATATGACAATACTGTGTAAGTAGAGATGACAATACTGTGTGAGTAGAGATGACAATACTGTGTGAGTAGAGATGACAATACTGTGTGAGTATAGATGACAATACTGTGTAAGTAGGGATGACAATACTGTGTGAGTAGAGATGACAATACTGTGTAAGTAGAGATGACAATACTGTGTGAGTAGAGATGACACTACTGTGTCAGTAGAGATGACAATACTGTATGAGTAGAGATGACACTACTGTGTCAGTAGAGATGACAATACTGTGTGAGTAGAGATGACAATACTGTGAGAGTAGAGATGACACTACTGTGTCAGTAGAGATGACAATACTGTGTCAGTTGAGTTGATAATACTGTGAGTGGAGATAACAATACTGTGTGAGTAGAGATGACAATACTGTATGAGTAGAGATGACAATATTGTGCGAGTAGAGATGACAATACTGTGTGAGTGGAGATGACAATATTGTGTGAGTAGAGATCACAATACTGTGTGAGTAGAGATCACAATACTGTGTGTGTGAGTGGAGATGACAATACTGTGTGAGTAGAGATAACAATACTGTGTGTGAGTTGAGATGACAATATTGTGCGAGTAGAGATGACAATACTGTGTGTGTGAGTGGAGATGACAATACTGTGTATGTGAGTGGAGATGACAATACTGTGTGAGTAGAGATGACAATAATGTGTGAGTTGAGATAAAAATACTGAGTGTGAGTTGAGATGACAATATTGTGCGAGTAGAGATGACAATACTCTGTGAGTAGAGATGACAATACTGTGCGAGTAGAGATGACAATCCTGTGTGTGTGAGTGGAGATGACAATATTGTGTGTGTGAGTGGAGATGACAATACTGTGTGTATGAGTAGAGATGACAATACTGTGTGAGTAGAGATGACAATACTGTGTGAGTAGAGATGACAATACTATGTGTGAGTGGAGATGAAAGTACTGTATGTGTGAGTGGAGATGACAATGCTGTGTGTGTGTGTGAGTGGAGATGACAATACTGTGTGTGTGTGAGTGGAGATGACAATACTGTGTGTGTGAGTGGAGATGACAATACTGTGTGTGTGTGAGTGGAGATGACAATACTGTGTGTGTGTGTGAGTGGAGATGACAATACTGTGTGTGTGAGTGGAGATGACAATACTGTGTGTGTGTGAGTGGAGATGACAATACTGTGTGTGTGTGAGTGGAGATGACAATACTGTGTGTGTGAGTAGAGATGACAATACTGTGTCAGTTGAGTTGATAATACTGTGAGTGGAGATAACAATACTGTGTGAGTAGAGATGACAATACTGTATGAGTAGAGATGACAATATTGTGCGAGTAGAGATGACAATACTGTGTGAGTGGAGATGACAATATTGTGTGAGTAGAGATCACAATACTGTGTGAGTAGAGATCACAATACTGTGTGTGTGAGTGGAGATGACAATACTGTGTGAGTAGAGATAACAATACTGTGTGTGCGTTGAGATGACAATATTGTGCGAGTAGAGATGACAATACTGTGTGTGTGAGTGGAGATGACAATACTGTGTATGTGAGTGGAGATGACAATACTGTGTCAGTAGAGATGACAATAATGTGTGAGTTGAGATAAAAATACTGAGTGTGAGTTGAGATGACAATATTGTGCGAGTAGAGATGACAATACTCTGTGAGTAGAGATGACAATACTGTGCGAGTAGAGATGACAATCCTGTGTGTGTAAGTGGAGATGACAATATTGTGTGTGCGAGTGGAGATGACAATACTGTGTGTATGAGTAGAGATGACAATACTGTGTGAGTTGAGATGACAATACTGTGTGAGTAGAGATGACAATACTATGTGTGAGTGGAGATGAAAGTACTGTATGTGTGAGTGGAGATGACAATACTGTGTGTGTGTGTGAGTGGAGATGACAATACTGTGTGTGTGTGAGTGGAGATGACAATACTGTGTGTGTGTGAGTGGAGATGACAATACTGTGTGTGTGTGAGTGGAGATGACAATACTGTGTGTGTGTGAGTGGAGATGACAATACTGTGTGTGTGTGAGTGGAGATGACAATACTGTGTGTGTGTGAGTGGAGATGACAATACTGTGTGTGTGTGAGTGGAGATGACAATACTGTGTGTGTGAGTGGAGATGACAATACTGTGTGTGTGAGTAGAGATGAGAATACTGTGTGTGTGTGAGTAGAGATGACAATACTGTGTGAGTAGAGATGACAATACTGTGTAAGTAGAGATCACAATACTGTATGTGTGAGTAGAGATCACAATACTGTGTCAGTAGAGATCACAATACTGTGTGTGTGAGTAGAGATGACAATACTGTGTCAGTAGAGATGACAATAATGTGTGTGTGTGAGTGGAGATGACAATACTGTGTGTGTGAGTGGAGATGACAATACTGTGTGTGTGAGTGGAGATGACAATACTGTGTGTATGAGTAGAGATGACAATACTGTGTGAGTGGAGATGACAATACTGTGTGAGTAGAGATGACAATACTATGTGTGAGTGGAGATGAAAGTACTGTATGTGTGAGTGGAGATGACAATACTGTGTGTGTGTGAGTGGAGATGACAATACTGTGTGTGTGTGAGTGGAGATGACAATACTGTGTGTGTGTGAGTGGAGATGACAATACTGTGTGTGTGTGAGTGGAGATGACAATATTGTGTGTGTGAGTGGAGATGACAATACTGTGTGTGTGAGTGGAGATGACAATACTGTGTGTGTGTGAGTGGAGATGACAATACTGTGTGTGTGTGAGTGGAGATGACAATACTGTGTGTGTGTGTGAGTGGAGATGACAATACTGTGTGTGTGTGTCAGTAGAGATGACAATACTGTGTGTGTGTGTGTGAGTGGAGATGACAATACTGTGTGTGTGTGAGTGGAGATGACAATACTGTGTGTGTGTGAGTGGAGATGACAATACTGTGTGTGTGAGTAGAGATGACAATACTGTGTGTGTGAGTAGAGATGACAATACTGTGTCAGTAGAGATGACAATACTGTGTAAGTAGAGATCACAATACTGTGTGTGTGAGTAGAGATGACAATACTGTGTCAGTAGAGATGACAATACTGTGTGTGTGAGTAGAGATGACAATACTGTGTCAGTAGAGATGACAATACTGTGTGTGTGTGAGTGGAGATGACAATACTGTGTGTGTGTGAGTGGAGATGACAATACTATGTGTGTGTGAGTGGAGATGACAATACTGTGTCAGTAGAGATTACAATACTGTGTGTGTGTCAGTAGAGATGACAATACTGTGTGTGTGAGTAGAGATGACAATACTGTGTGTGTGAGTAGAGATGACAATACTGTGTGTGTGAGTAGAGATGACAATACTGTGTGAGTAGAGATGGCAATACTGTGTGTGTGAGTAGAGATGACAATACTGTGTCAGTAGAGATGACAATACTGTGTGTGTGAGTGGAGATGACAATACTGTATGAGTAGAGATGACAATACTGTGTAAGTAGAGATCACAATACTGTGTGTGTGAGTAGAGATGACAATACTGTGTCAGTAGATATGACAATACTGTGTGTGTGATTAGAGATGACAATACTGTGTCAGTAGAGATGACAATACTGTGTGTGTGTGAGTGGAGATGACAATACTGTATGAGCAGAGATGACAATACTGTGTCAGTAGAGATGACAATACTGTGTGTGTGAGTGGAGATGACAATACTGTGTCAGTAGAGATGACAATACTGTGTGTGTGAGTAGAGATGACAATACTGTGTGTGTGAGTGGAGATGACAATACTGTGTCAGTAGAGATGACAATACTGTGTCAGTAGAGATGATAATACTGTGTGTGTGAGTGGAGATTACAATACTGTATGAGTAGAGATGACAATACTGTGTCAGTAGAAATGACAATACTGTGTGTGTGAGTAGAGATGACAATACTGTGTGAGTAGAGATGACAATACTGTGTCAGTAGAGATGACAATACTGTGTGTGTGAGTAGAAATGACAATACTGTGTCAGTAGAGATGACAATACTGTGTGTGTGAGTAGAGATGACAATACTGTGTGAGTAGAGATGACAATACTGTGTGTGTGAGTAGCGATGACAATACTGTGTCAGTAGAGATGACAATACTGTGTGTGTGAGTAGAAATGACAATACTGTGTCAGTAGAGATGACAATACTGTGTGTGTGAGTAAGGATGACAATACTGTGTGTGTGTGAGTGGAGGTGACAATACTGTATGAGTAGAGATTACAATACTGTGTCAGTAAAGATGACAATACTGTGTGTGTGACTGGAGGTGACAATACTGTATGAGTAGAGATGACAATACTGTGTCAGTAAAGATGACAATACTGTGTGTGTGAGAGGAGATGACAATACTGTGTGTGTGAGTGGAGATGACAATACTGTGTGTGTGAGTGGAGATGACAATACTGTGTGTGAGTGGAGATGAAAATACTGTATGAGTAGAGATGACAATACTGTGTGAGTAGAGATGACAATACTGTGTGAGTAGAGATGACAATACTGTGTGTGTGCGTAGAGATGACAATACTGTGTCAGTAGAGATGACAATACTGTGTGTGTGAGTGGAGATGACAATATTGTATGAACAGAGATGACAATACTGTGTGAGTAGAGATGACAATACTGTGTGAGTAGAGATGACAATACTGTGTAAGTAGAGATGACAATACTGTGTCAGTAGAGATGACAATACTGTGTGAGTAGAGATGACAATACTGTGTAAGTAGAGATGACAATACTGTGTCAGTAGAGATGACAATACTTTGTGAGTAAAGATGACAATACTGTGTGAGTAGAGATGACAATACTGTGTCAGTTGAGTTGATAACACTGTGAGTGGAGATGACAATACTGTGTGTGTGTGAGTGGAGATGACAATACTGTGTGTGTGTGTGAGTGGAGATGACAATACTGTGTGTGTGTGTCAGTAGAGATGACAATACTGTGTGTGTGTGTGTGAGTGGAGATGACAATACTGTGTGTGTGTGAGTGGAGATGACAATACTGTGTGTGTGTGAGTGGAGATGACAATACTGTGTGTGTGAGTAGAGATGACAATACTGTGTGTGTGAGTAGAGATGACAATACTGTGTCAGTAGAGATGACAATACTGTGTAAGTAGAGATGACAATACTGTGTGTGTGAGTAGAGATGACAATACTGTGTCAGTAGAGATGACAATACTGTGTGTGTGTGTGAGTGGAGATGACAATACTGTGTGTGTGTGAGTGGAGATGACAATACTATGTGTGTGTGAGTGGAGATGACAATACTGTGTCAGTAGAGATTACAATACTGTGTGTGTGTCAGTAGAGATGACAATACTGTGTGTGTGAGTAGAGATGACAATACTGTGTGTGTGAGTAGAGATGACAATACTGTGTGTGTGAGTAGAGATGACAATACTGTGTGAGTAGAGATGGCAATACTGTGTGTGTGAGTAGAGATGACAATACTGTGTGAGTAGAGATGACAATACTGTGTGTGTGAGTGGAGATGACAATACTGTATGAGTAGAGATGACAATACTGTGTAAGTAGAGATCACAATACTGTGTGTGTGAGTAGAGATGACAATACTGTGTCAGTAGATATGACAATACTGTGTGTGTGATTAGAGATGACAATACTGTGTCAGTAGAGATGACAATACTGTGTGTGTGTGAGTGGAGATGACAATACTGTATGAGCAGAGATGACAATACTGTGTCAGTAGAGATGACAATACTGTGTGTGTGAGTGGAGATGACAATATTGTGTCAGTAGAGATGACAATACTGTGTGTGTGAGTAGAGATGACAATACTGTGTGTGTGAGTGGAGATGACAATACTGTGTCAGTAGAGATGACAATACTGTGTCAGTAGAGATGATAATACTGTGTGTGTGAGTGGAGATTACAATACTGTATGAGTAGAGATGACAATACTGTGTCAGTAGAAATGACAATACTGTGTGTGTGAGTAGAGATGACAATACTGTGTGAGTAGAGATGACAATACTGTGTCAGTAGAGATGACAATACTGTGTGTGTGAGTAGAAATGACAATACTGTGTCAGTAGAGATGACAATACTGTGTGTGTGAGTAGAGATGACAATACTGTGTGAGTAGAGATGACAATACTGTGTGTGTGAGTAGCGATGACAATACTGTGTCAGTAGAGATGACAATACTGTGTGTGTGAGTAGAAATGACAATACTGTGTCAGTAGAGATGACAATACTGTGTGTGTGAGTAAGGATGACAATACTGTGTGTGTGTGAGTGGAGGTGACAATACTGTATGAGTAGAGATTACAATACTGTGTCAGTAAAGATGACAATACTGTGTGTGTGACTGGAGGTGACAATACTGTATGAGTAGAGATGACAATACTGTGTCAGTAAAGATGACAATACTGTGTGTGTGAGAGGAGATGACAATACTGTGTGTGTGAGTGGAGATGACAATACTGTGTGTGTGAGTGGAGATGACAATACTGTGTGTGAGTGGAGATGAAAATACTGTATGAGTAGAGATGACAATACTGTGTGAGTAGAGATGACAATACTGTGTGAGTAGAGATGACAATACTGTGTGTGTGAGTAGAGATGACAATACTGTGTCAGTAGAGATGACAATACTGTGTGTGTGAGTGGAGATGACAATATTGTATGAACAGAGATGACAATACTGTGTGAGTAGAGATGACAATACTGTGTGAGTAGAGATGACAATACTGTGTAAGTAGAGATGACAATACTGTGTCAGTAGAGATGACAATACTGTGTGAGTAGAGATGAAAATACTGTGTAAGTAGAGATGACAATACTGTGTCAGTAGAGATGACAATACTTTGTGAGTAAAGATGACAATACTGTGTGAGTAGAGATGACAATACTGTGTCAGTTGAGTTGATAACACTGTGAGTGGAGATGACAATACTGTGTAAGTAGAGATGACAATACTGTGTCAGTAGAGATGACAATACTGTGTGTGTGAGTGGAGATGACAATATTGTATGAGCAGAGATGACAATACTGTGTGAGTAGAGATGACAATACTGTGTGAGTAGAGATGACAATACTGTGTAAGTAGAGATGACAATACTGTGTCAGTAGAGATGACAATACTGTGTGAGTAGAGATGACAATACTGTGTAAGTAGAGATGACAATACTGTGTCAGTAGAGATGACAATACTGTGTGAGTAGAGATGACAATACTGTATGAGTAGAGATGACAATACTGTGTCAGTAGAGATGACAATACTGTGTCAGTAGAGATGACAATACAGTGTGAGTAGATATGACAATACTGTGTAAGTAGAGATGACAATACTGTGTGAGTAGAGATGACAATACTGTGTGAGTAGAGATGACAATACTGTGTGAGTATAGATGACAATACTGTGTAAGTAGGGATAACAATACTGTGTGAGTAGAGATGACAATACTGTGTAAGTAGAGATGACAATACTGTGTGAGTAGAGATGACACTACTGTGTCAGTAGAGATGACAATACTGTATGAGTAGAGATGACACTACTGTGTGAGTAGAGATGACAATACTGTGTGAGTAGAGATTACAATACTGTATGAGTAGAGATGACAATACTGTGTGAGTAGAGATGACAATACTGTATGAGTAGAGATGACAATACTGTGTCAGTAGAGATGACAATACTGTGTGAGTAGAGATGACAATACTGTATGAGTAGAGATGACAATACTGTGTGAGTAGAGATGACAATACTGTGTGAGTAGAGATGACAATACTGTGTCAGTAGAGATGACAATACTGTGTGAGTAGAGATGACAATACTGTGTAAGTAGAGATGACAATACTGTGTGAGTAGAGATGACAATACTGTGTCAGTAGAGATGACAATACTGTGTGAGTAGATATGACAATACTGTGTAAGTAGAGATGACAATACTGTGTGAGTAGAGATGACAATACTGTGTGAGTAGAGATGACAATACTGTGTGAGTAGAGATGACAATACTGTGTAAGTAGGGATGACAATACTGTGTGAGTAGAGATGACAATACTGTGTAAGTAGAGATGACAATACTGTGTCAGTAGAGATGACACTACTGTGTCAGTAGAGATGACAATACTGTGAGTGGAGATGACAATACTGTGTGAGTAGAGATTACAATACTGTGTAAGTAGAGATGACAATACTGTGTGAGTAGAGATGACAATACTGTGTCAGTAGAGATGACAATACTGTGTGTGTGAGTAGAAATGACAATACTGTGTCAGTAGAGATGACAATACTGTGTGTGTGAGTAGAGATGACAATACTGTGTGAGTAGAGATGACAATACTGTGTGTGTGAGTAGCGATGACAATACTGTGTCAGTAGAGATGACAATACTGTGTGTGTGAGTAGAAATGACAATACTGTGTCAGTAGAGATGACAATACTGTGTGTGTGAGTAAGGATGACAATACTGTGTGTGTGTGAGTGGAGGTGACAATACTGTATGAGTAGAGATTACAATACTGTGTCAGTAAAGATGACAATACTGTGTGTGTGACTGGAGGTGACAATACTGTATGAGTAGAGATGACAATACTGTGTCAGTAAAGATGACAATACTGTGTGTGTGAGAGGAGATGACAATACTGTGTGTGTGAGTGGAGATGACAATACTGTGTGTGTGAGTGGAGATGACAATACTGTGTGTGAGTGGAGATGAAAATACTGTATGAGTAGAGATGACAATACTGTGTGAGTAGAGATGACAATACTGTGTGAGTAGAGATGACAATACTGTGTGTGTGAGTAGAGATGACAATACTGTGTCAGTAGAGATGACAATACTGTGTGTGTGAGTGGAGATGACAATATTGTATGAACAGAGATGACAATACTGTGTGAGTAGAGATGACAATACTGTGTGAGTAGAGATGACAATACTGTGTAAGTAGAGATGACAATACTGTGTCAGTAGAGATGACAATACTGTGTGAGTAGAGATGACAATACTGTGTAAGTAGAGATGACAATACTGTGTCAGTAGAGATGACAATACTTTGTGAGTAAAGATGACAATACTGTGTGAGTAGAGATGACAATACTGTGTCAGTTGAGTTGATAACACTGTGAGTGGAGATGACAATACTGTGTGTGTGTGAGTGGAGATGACAATACTGTGTGTGTGTGAGTGGAGATGACAATACTGTGTGTGTGTGTCAGTAGAGATGACAATACTGTGTGTGTGAGTGTGAGTGGAGATGACAATACTGTGTGTGTGTGAGTGGAGATGACAATACTGTGTGTGTGTGAGTGGAGATGACAATACTGTGTGTGTGAGTAGAGATGACAATACTGTGTGTGTGAGTAGAGATGACAATACTGTGTCAGTAGAGATGACAATACTGTGTAAGTAGAGATCACAATACTGTGTGTGTGAGTAGAGATGACAATACTGTGTCAGTAGAGATGACAATACTGTGTGTGTGAGTAGAGATGACAATACTGTGTCAGTAGAGATGACAATACTGTGTGTGTGTGAGTGGAGATGACAATACTGTGTGAGTGTGAGTGGAGATGACAATACTATGTGTGTGTGAGTGGAGATGACAATACTGTGTCAGTAGAGATTACAATACTGTGTGTGTGTCAGTAGAGATGACAATACTGTGTGTGTGAGTAGAGATGACAATACTGTGTGTGTGAGTAGAGATGACAATACTGTGTGTGTGAGTAGAAATGACAATACTGTGTCAGTAGAGATGACAATACTGTGTGTGTGAGTAGAGATGACAATACTGTGTGAGTAGAGATGACAATACTGTGTGTGTGAGTAGCGATGACAATACTGTGTCAGTAGAGATGACAATACTGTGTGTGTGAGTAGAAATGACAATACTGTGTCAGTAGAGATGACAATACTGTGTGTGTGAGTAAGGATGACAATACTGTGTGTGTGTGAGTGGAGGTGACAATACTGTATGAGTAGAGATTACAATACTGTGTCAGTAAAGATGACAATACTGTGTGTGTGACTGGAGGTGACAATACTGTATGAGTAGAGATGACAATACTGTGTCAGTAAAGATGACAATACTGTGTGTGTGAGAGGAGATGACAATACTGTGTGTGTGAGTGGAGATGACAATACTGTGTGTGTGAGTGGAGATGACAATACTGTGTGTGAGTGGAGATGAAAATACTGTATGAGTAGAGATGACAATACTGTGTGAGTAGAGATGACAATACTGTGTGAGTAGAGATGACAATACTGTGTGTGTGAGTAGGAATGACAATACTGTGTCAGTAGAGATGACAATACTGTGTGTGTGAGTGGAGATGACAATATTGTATGAACAGAGATGACAATACTGTGTGAGTAGAGATGACAATACTGTGTGAGTAGAGATGACAATACTGTGTAAGTAGAGATGACAATACTGTGTCAGTAGAGATGACAATACTGTGTGAGTAGAGATGACAATACTGTGTAAGTAGAGATGACAATACTGTGTCAGTAGAGATGACAATACTTTGTGAGTAAAGATGACAATACTGTGTGAGTAGAGATGACAATACTGTGTCAGTTGAGTTGATAACACTGTGAGTGGAGATGACAATACTGTGTGTGTGTGAGTGGAGATGACAATACTGTGTGTATGTGTGAGTGGAGATGACAATACTGTGTGTGCGTGTCAGTAGAGATGACAATACTGTGTGTGTGAGTGTGAGTGGAGATGACAATACTGTGTGTGTGTGAGTGGAGATGACAATACTGTGTGTGTGTGAGTGGAGATGACAATACTGTGTGTGTGAGTAGAGATGACAATACTGTGTGTGTGAGTAGAGATGACAATACTGTGTCAGTAGAGATGACAATACTGTGTAAGTAGAGATCACAATACTGTGTGTGTGAGTAGAGATGACAATACTGTGTCAGTAGAGATGACAATACTGTGTGTGTGAGTAGAGATGACAATACTGTGTCAGTAGAGATGACAATACTGTGTGTGTGTGAGTGGAGATGACAATACTGTGTGTGTGTGAGTGGAGATGACAATACTATGTGTGTGTGAGTGGAGATGACAATACTGTGTCAGTAGAGATTACAATACTGTGTGTGTGTCAGTAGAGATGACAATACTGTGTGTGTGAGTAGAGATGACAATACTGTGTGTGTGAGTAGAGATGACAATACTGTGTGTGTGAGTAGAGATGACAATACTGTGTGAGTAGAGATGGCAATACTGTGTGTGTGAGTAGAGATGACAATACTGTGTCAGTAGAGATGACAATACTGTGTGTGTGAGTGGAGATGACAATACTGTATGAGTAGAGATGACAATACTGTGTAAGTAGAGATCACAATACTGTGTGTGTGAGTAGAGATGACAATACTGTGTCAGTAGATATGACAATACTGTGTGTGTGATTAGAGATGACAATACTGTGTCAGTAGAGATGACAATACTGTGTGTGTGTGAGTGGAGATGACAATACTGTATGAGCAGAGATGACAATACTGTGTCAGTAGAGATGACAATACTGTGTGTGTGAGTGGAGATGACAATACTGTGTCAGTAGAGATGACAATACTGTGTGTGTGAGTAGAGATGACAATACTGTGTGTGTGAGTGGATATGACAATACTGTGTCAGTAGAGATGACAATACTGTGTCAGTAGAGATGATAATACTGTGTGTGTGAGTGGAGATTACAATACTGTATGAGTAGAGATGACAATACTGTGTCAGTAGAAATGACAATACTGTGTGTGTGAGTAGAGATGACAATACTGTGTGAGTAGAGATGACAATACTGTGTCAGTAGAGATGACAATACTGTGTGTGTGAGTAGAAATGACAATACTGTGTCAGTAGAGATGACAATACTGTGTGTGTGAGTAGAGATGACAATACTGTGTGAGTAGAGATGACAATACTGTGTGTGTGAGTAGCGATGACAATACTGTGTCAGTAGAGATGACAATACTGTGTGTGTGAGTAGAAATGACAATACTGTGTCAGTAGAGATGACAATACTGTGTGTGTGAGTAAGGATGACAATACTGTGTGTGTGTGAGTGGAGGTGACAATACTGTATGAGTAGAGATTACAATACTGTGTCAGTAAAGATGACAATACTGTGTGTGTGACTGGAGGTGACAATACTGTATGAGTAGAGATGACAATACTGTGTCAGTAAAGATGACAATACTGTGTGTGTGAGAGGAGATGACAATACTGTGTGTGTGAGTGGAGATGACAATACTGTGTGTGTGAGTGGAGATGACAATACTGTGTGTGAGTGGAGATGAAAATACTGTATGAGTAGAGATGACAATACTGTGTGAGTAGAGATGACAATACTGTGTGAGTAGAGATGACAATACTGTGTGTGTGAGTAGAGATGACAATACTGTGTCAGTAGAGATGACAATACTGTGTGTGTGAGTGGAGATGACAATATTGTATGAACAGAGATGACAATACTGTGTGAGTAGAGATGACAATACTGTGTGAGTAGAGATGACAATACTGTGTAAGTAGAGATGACAATACTGTGTCAGTAGAGATGACAATACTGTGTGAGTAGAGATGACAATACTGTGTAAGTAGAGATGACAATACTGTGTCAGTAGAGATGACAATACTTTGTGAGTAAAGATGACAATACTGTGTGAGTAGAGATGACAATACTGTGTCAGTTGAGTTGATAACACTGTGAGTGGAGATGACAATACTGTGTAAGTAGAGATGACAATACTGTGTCAGTAGAGATGACAATACTGTGTGTGTGAGTGGAGATGACAATATTGTATGAGCAGAGATGACAATACTGTGTGAGTAGAGATGACAATACTGTGTGAGTAGAGATGACAATACTGTGTAAGTAGAGATGACAATACTGTGTCAGTAGAGATGACAATACTGTGTGAGTAGAGATGACAATACTGTGTAAGTAGAGATGACAATACTGTGTCAGTAGAGATGACAATACTGTGTGAGTAGAGATGACAATACTGTATGAGTAGAGATGACAATACTGTGTCAGTAGAGATGACAATACTGTGTCAGTAGAGATGACAATACTGTGTGAGTAGAGATGACAATACTGTGTGAGTAGAGATGACAATACTGTGTGAGTATAGATGACAATACTGTGTAAGTAGGGATAACAATACTGTGTGAGTAGAGATGACAATACTGTGTAAGTAGAGATGACAATACTGTGTGAGTAGAGATGACACTACTGTGTCAGTAGAGATGACAATACTGTATGAGTAGAGATGACACTACTGTGTGAGTAGAGATGACAATACTGTGTGAGTAGAGATTACAATACTGTATGAGTAGAGATGACAATACTGTGTGAGTAGAGATGACAATACTGTATGAGTAGAGATGACAATACTGTGTCAGTAGAGATGACAAAACTGTGTGAGTAGAGATGACAATACTGTGTGAGTAGAGATGACAATACTGTGTGAGTAGAGATGACAATACTGTGTCAGTAGAGATGACAATACTGTGTGAGTAGAGATGACAATACTGTGTGAGTAGAGATGACAATACTGTGTAAGTAGAGATGACAATACTGTGTGAGTAGAGATGACAGTACTGTGTCAGTAGAGATGACAATACTGTGTGAGTAGATATGACAATACTGTGTAAGTAGAGATGACAATACTGTGTGAGTAGAGATGACAATACTGTGTGAGTAGAGATGACAATACTGTGTGAGTAGAGATGACAATACTGTGTAAGTAGGGATGACAATACTGTGTGAGTAGAGATGACAATACTGTGTAAGTAGAGATGACAATACTGTGTCAGTAGAGATGACACTACTGTGTCAGTAGAGATGACAATACTGTGAGTGGAGATGACAATACTGTGTGAGTAGAGATTACAATACTGTGTAAGTAGAGATGACAATACTGTGTGAGTAGAGATGACAATACTGTGTAAGTAGAAATGACAATACTGTGTCAGTTGAGTTGACAATACTGTGAGTAGAGATGACAATACTGTGTAAGTAGAGATGACAATACTGTGAGTAGAGATGACAATACTGTGTAAGTAGAGATGACAATACTGTGTCAGTTGAGTTGACAATACTGTGTGAGTAGAGATGACAATACTGTGTGAGTAGAGATGACAATACTGTGTGAGTAGAGATGACAATACTATGTGTGAGTGGAGATGAAAGTACTGTATGTGTGAGTGGAGACGACAATACTGTGTGTGTGAGTGGGGATCACAATACTGTGTGTATGAGTGGAGATGACAATACTGTGTGAGTAGACATTGACAACACTGTGTAAGTATAGATGAAAATACTGTGTGAGTAGAGATGACAAAACTGTGTGAGGGAGAAGATATTACTGTGTGAATGGAGAAGCACACCACTGTGAGTAGAGAATACTGTACTGTGTGAGTAGAGATTACAATACTGTGTGAATAGAGATGACAATACTGTGTGAGTAGAGATAAAAATAAAAATATTATTATAAATATTTTCGGTGGTTATTTTGAGAGATATTTTGGTGTAGCAGTCGTCATTATAATATGACGTGTGTGAGAGTGGAGATGACAATACTGTGTGTATGTGAGTAGAGATGACAATACTGTGTGTATGTGAGTGGAGATGACAATATAGTGTGAGTAGAGATGACAAAACTGTGTGAGTAGAGATGACAATACTGTGTGAGTAGAAATGACAATACTGTGTGAGGGGAGAAGCACACCACTGTGTGAGCAGAGATGATACTACTACATGAGTGGAGAAGCACACCACTGTGTGAGTAGAGATAACAATACTGTGTGTGTAGAGATGACAATACTGTGTGTGTGTGAGTGGAGATGACAATACTGTGTGTGTGAGTGGAGATGACAATACTGTGTGTGTGAGTGGAGATGACAATACTGTGTGTGTGAGTGGAGATGACAATACTGTGTGTGTGTGAGTGGAGATGACAATACTGTGTGTGTGTGAGTGGAGATGACAATACTGTGTGTGTGTGAGTGGAGATGACAATATTGTGTGTGTGTGAGTGGAGATGACAATACTGTGTGTGTGTGTGGAGATGACAATACTGTGTATGTGTGAGTGGAGATGACAATACTGTGTGTGTGTGTGAGTGGAGATGACAATACTGTGTGTGTGTGAGTGGAGATGACAATACAGTGTGTGAGAGTGGAGATGACAATACTGTGTGTGTGTGTGTGTGTGTGTGTGTGAGTGGAGATGACAATACTGTGTGTGTGAGTGGAGATGACAATACTGTGTGTGTGTGAGTGGAGATGACAATACTGTGTGTGTGAGTAGAGATGACAATACTGTGTGTGTGAGTAGAGATGACAATACTGTGTCAGTTGAGATGACAATACTGTGTAAGTAGAGATGACACTACTGTGTGTGTGAGTAGAGATGACAATACTGTGTCAGTAGAGATCACACTACTGTGTGTGTGAGTAGAGATGACAATACTGTTTCAGTAGCGATGACAATACTGTGTGTGTGTGTGAGTGGAGATGACAATACTGTGTGTGTGTGAGTGGAGATGACAATACTGTGTGTGTGTGAGTGGAGATTACAATACTGTGTGTATGAGTGGAGATGACAATACTGTGTGAGTAGACATTGACAACACTGTGTAAGTATAGATGAAAATACTGTGTGAGTAGAGATGACAAAACTGTGTGAGGGAGAAGATATTACTGTGTGAATGGAGAAGCACACCACTGTGAGTAGAGAATACTGTACTGTGTGAGTAGAGATTACAATACTGTGTGAATAGAGATGACAATACTGTGTGAGTAGAGATAAAAATAAAAATATTATTATAAATATTTTCGGTGGTTATTTTGAGAGATATTTTGGTGTAGCAGTCGTCATTATAATATGACGTGTGTGAGAGTGGAGATGACAATACTGTGTGTATGTGAGTAGAGATGACAATACTGTGTGTATGTGAGTGGAGATGACAATATAGTGTGAGTAGAGATGACAAAACTGTGTGAGTAGAGATGACAATACTGTGTGAGTAGAAATGACAATACTGTGTGAGGGGAGAAGCACACCACTGTGTGAGCAGAGATGATACTACTACATGAGTGGAGAAGCACACCACTGTGTGAGTAGAGATAACAATACTGTGTGTGTAGAGATGACAATACTGTGTGTGTGTGAGTGGAGATGACAATACTGTGTGTGTGAGTGGAGATGACAATACTGTGTGTGTGAGTGGAGATGACAATACTGTGTGTGTGAGTGGAGATGACAATACTGTGTGTGTGTGAGTGGAGATGACAATATTGTGTGTGTGTGAGTGGAGATGACAATACTGTGTGTGTGTGAGTGGAGATGACAATATTGTGTGTGTGTGAGTGGAGATGACAATACTGTGTGTGTGTGTGGAGATGACAATACTGTGTATGTGTGAGTGGAGATGACAATACTGTGTGTGTGTGTGAGTGGAGATGACAATACTGTGTGTGTGTGAGTGGAGATGACAATACAGTGTGTGAGAGTGGAGATGACAATACTGTGTGTGTGTGTGTGTGTGTGTGTGTGTGTGTGTGTGAGTGGAGATGACAATACTGTGTGTGTGAGTGGAGATGACAATACTGTGTGTGTGTGAGTGGAGATGACAATACTGTGTGTGTGAGTAGAGATGACAATACTGTGTGTGTGAGTAGAGATGACAATACTGTGTCAGTTGAGATGACAATACTGTGTAAGTAGAGATGACACTACTGTGTGTGTGAGTAGAGATGACAATACTGTGTCAGTAGAGATCACACTACTGTGTGTGTGAGTAGAGATGACAATACTGTTTCAGTAGCGATGACAATACTGTGTGTGTGTGTGAGTGGAGATGACAATACTGTGTGTGTGTGAGTGGAGATGACAATACTGTGTGTGTGTGAGTGGAGATTACAATACTGTGTGTGTGTCAGTAGAGATGACAATACTGTGTGAGTAGAGATGACAATACTGTGTGTGTGAGTAGAGATGACAATACTGTGTGAGTAGAGATGACAATACTGTGTGTGTGAGTAGAGATGACAATACTGTGTCAGTAGAGATGACAATACTGTGTGTGTGATTAGAGATGACAATACTGTGTCAGTAGAGATGACAATACTGTGTGTGTGATTAGAGATGACAATACTGTGTCAGTAGAGATGACAATACTGTGTGTGTGATTGGAGATGACAATACTGTATGAGCAGAGATGACAATACTGTGTCAGTAGAGATGACAATACTGTGTGTGTGAGTGGAGATGACAATACTGTGTGTGTGAGTGGAGATGACAATACTGTGTGTGTGAGTGGAGATGACAATACTGTGTCAGTAGAGCTGACAATACTGTGTCAGTAGAGATGACAATACTGTGTGTGTGAGTGGAGATGACAATACTGTGTGTGTGAGTGGAGATTACAATACTGTATGAGTAGAGATGACAATACTGTGTCAGTAGAGATGACAATACTGTGTGTGTGAGTAGAGATGACAATACTGTGTGAGTAGAGATGACAATACTGTGTGTGTGAGTAGAGATGACAATACTGTGTCAGTAGAGATGACAATACTGTGTGTGTGTGAGTAGAAATGACAAGACTGTGTCAGTAGATATGACAATACTGTGTGAATAGAGATGACAATACTGTGTGAGTAGAGATAAAAATAAAATATTATTATAAATATTTTCGGTGGTTATTTTGAGAAATATTTTGGTGTAGCAGTCGTCATTATAATATGACGTGTGTAAGAGTGGAGATGACAATACTGTGTGTATGTGAGTGGAGATGACAATACTGTGTGTATGTGAGTGGAGATGACAATATAGTGTGAGTAGAGATGACAAAACTGTGTGAGTAGAGATGACAATACTGTGTGAGTAGAAATGACAATACTGTGTGAGGGGAGAAGCACACCACTGTGTGAGCAGAGATGATACTACTACATGAGTGGAGAAGCACACCACTGTGTGAGTAGAGATAACAATACTGTGTGTGTAGAGATGACAATACTGTGTGTGTGTGAGTGGAGATGACAATACTGTGTGTGTGTGAGTGGAGATGACAATACTGTGTGTGTGAGTGGAGATGACAATACTGTGTGTGTGAGTGGAGATGACAATACTGTGTGTGTGTGTGAGTGGAGATGACAATACTGTGTGTGTGAGTGGAGATGACAATACTGTGTGTGTGTGAGTGGAGATGACAATACTGTGTGTGTGGAGATGACAATACTGTGTGTGTGAGAGTGGAGATGACAATACTGTGTGTGTGTGAGTGAGTGGAGATGACAATACTGTGTGTGTGAGTGGAGATGACAATACTGTGTGTGTGTGAGTGGAGATGACAATACTGTGTGTGTGTGAGTGGAGATGACAATACTGTGTGTGTGTGTGAGTGGAGATGACAATACTGTGTGTGTGAGTAGAGATGACAATACTGTGTGTGTGAGTAGAGATGACAATACTGTGTCAGTAGAGATGACAATACTGTGTAAGTAGAGATGACACTACTGTGTGTGTGAGTAGAGATGACAATACTGTGTATGTGTGAGTGGAGATGACAATACTGTGTGTGTGAGTGGAGATGACAATACTGTGTGTGTGTGAGTGGAGATGACAATACAGTGTGTGAGAGTGGAGATGACAATACTGTGTGTGTGTGTGTGTGTGTGTGTGTGTGTGTGTGTGTGAGTGGAGATGACAATACTGTGTGTGTGAGTGGAGATGACAATACTGTGTGTGTGTCAGTAGAGATGACAATACTGTGTGAGTAGAGATGACAATACTGTGTGTGTGAGTAGAGATGACAATACTGTGTGAGTAGAGATGACAATACTGTGTGTGTGAGTAGAGATGACAATACTGTGTCAGTAGAGATGACAATACTGTGTGTGTGATTAGAGATGACAATACTGTGTCAGTAGAGATGACAATACTGTGTGTGTGATTGGAGATGACAATACTGTATGAGCAGAGATGACAATACTGTGTCAGTAGAGATGACAATACTGTGTGTGTGAGTGGAGATGACAATACTGTGTGTGTGAGTGGAGATGACAATACTGTGTGTGTGAGTGGAGATGACAATACTGTGTCGGTAGAGCTGACAATACTGTGTCAGTAGAGATGACAATACTGTGTGTGTGAGTGGAGATGACAATACTGTGTGTGTGAGTGGAGATTACAATACTGTATGAGTAGAGATGACAATACTGTGTCAGTAGAGATGACAATACTGTGTGTGTGAGTAGAGATGACAATACTGTGTGAGTAGAGATGACAATACTGTGTGTGTGAGTAGAGATGACAATACTGTGTCAGTAGAGATGACAATACTGTGTGTGTGTGAGTAGAAATGACAAGACTGTGTCAGTAGATATGACAATACTGTGTGAATAGAGATGACAATACTGTGTGAGTAGAGATAAAAATAAAATATTATTATAAATATTTTCGGTGGTTATTTTGAGAAATATTTTGGTGTAGCAGTCGTCATTATAATATGACGTGTGTAAGAGTGGAGATGACAATACTGTGTGTATGTGAGTGGAGATGACAATACTGTGTGTATGTGAGTGGAGATGACAATATAGTGTGAGTAGAGATGACAAAACTGTGTGAGTAGAGATGACAATACTGTGTGAGTAGAAATGACAATACTGTGTGAGGGGAGAAGCACACCACTGTGTGAGCAGAGATGATACTACTACATGAGTGGAGAAGCACACCACTGTGTGAGTAGAGATAACAATACTGTGTGTGTAGAGATGACAATACTGTGTGTGTGTGAGTGGAGATGACAATACTGTGTGTGTGTGAGTGGAGATGACAATACTGTGTGTGTGAGTGGAGATGACAATACTGTGTGTGTGAGTGGAGATGACAATACTGTGTGTGTGTGTGAGTGGAGATGACAATACTGTGTGTGTGAGTGGAGATGACAATACTGTGTGTGTGTGAGTGGAGATGACAATACTGTGTGTGTGGAGATGACAATACTGTGTGTGTGAGAGTGGAGATGACAATACTGTGTGTGTGTGAGTGAGTGGAGATGACAATACTGTGTGTGTGTGAGTGGAGATGACAATACTGTGTGTGTGTGAGTGGAGATGACAATACTGTGTGTGTGTGAGTGGAGATGACAATACTGTGTGTGTGAGTAGAGATGACAATACTGTGTGTGTGAGTAGAGATGACAATACTGTGTCAGTAGAGATGACAATACTGTGTAAGTAGAGATGACACTACTGTGTGTGTGAGTAGAGATGACAATACTGTGTCAGTAGAGATGACAATACTGTGTGTGTGAGTGGAGATGACAATACTGTATGAGCAGAGATGACAATACTGTGTGTGTGAGTGGAGATGACAATACTGTGTGTGTGAGTGGAGATGACAATACTTTGTGTGTGAGTGGAGATGACAATACTGTGTCAGTAGAGATGACAATACTGTGTGTGTGAGTGGAGATGACAATACTGTGTGAGTAGAGATGACAATACTGTGTGTGTGAGTAGAGATGACAATACTGTGTGTGTGAGTGGAGATGACAATACTGTGTGTGTGTGAGTGGAGATGACAATACTGTGTGTGTGTGAGTGGAGATGACAATACTGTGTGTGTGTGAGTGGAGATGACAATATTGTGTGTGTGTGAGTGGAGATGACAATACTGTGTGTGTGTGAGGAGATGACAATACTGTGTATGTGTGAGTGGAGATGACAATACTGTGTGTGTGTGAGTGGAGATGACAATACTGTGTGTGTGTGAGTGGAGATGACAATACAGTGTGTGAGAGTGGAGATGACAATACTGTGTGTGTGTGTGTGTGTGTGTGTGTGTGAGTGGAGATGACAATACTGTGTGTGTGAGTGGAGATGACAATACTGTGTGTGTGTGAGTGGAGATGACAATACTGTGTGTGTGAGTAGAGATGACAATACTGTGTGTGTGAGTAGAGATGACAATACTGTGTCAGTTGAGATGACAATACTGTGTAAGTAGAGATGACACTACTGTGTGTGTGAGTAGAGATGACAATACTGTGTCAGTAGAGATCACACTACTGTGTGTGTGAGTAGAGATGACAATACTGTTTCAGTAGCGATGACAATACTGTGTGTGTGTGTGAGTGGAGATGACAATACTGTGTGTGTGTGAGTGGAGATGACAATACTGTGTGTGTGTGAGTGGAGATTACAATACTGTGTGTGTGTCAGTAGAGATGACAATACTGTGTGAGTAGAGATGACAATACTGTGTGTGTGAGTAGAGATGACAATACTGTGTGAGTAGAGATGACAATACTGTGTGTGTGAGTAGAGATGACAATACTGTGTCAGTAGAGATGACAATACTGTGTGTGTGATTAGAGATGACAATACTGTGTCAGTAGAGATGACAATACTGTGTGTGTGATTAGAGATGACAATACTGTGTCAGTAGAGATGACAATACTGTGTGTGTGATTGGAGATGACAATACTGTATGAGCAGAGATGACAATACTGTGTCAGTAGAGATGACAATACTGTGTGTGTGAGTGGAGATGACAATACTGTGTGTGTGAGTGGAGATGACAATACTGTGTGTGTGAGTGGAGATGACAATACTGTGTCAGTAGAGCTGACAATACTGTGTCAGTAGAGATGACAATACTGTGTGTGTGAGTGGAGATGACAATACTGTGTGTGTGAGTGGAGATTACAATACTGTATGAGTAGAGATGACAATACTGTGTCAGTAGAGATGACAATACTGTGTGTGTGAGTAGAGATGACAATACTGTGTGAGTAGAGATGACAATACTGTGTGTGTGAGTAGAGATGACAATACTGTGTCAGTAGAGATGACAATACTGTGTGTGTGTGAGTAGAAATGACAAGACTGTGTCAGTAGATATGACAATACTGTGTGAATAGAGATGACAATACTGTGTGAGTAGAGATGAAAATAAAATATTATTATAAATATTTTCGGTGGTTATTTTGAGAAATATTTTGGTGTAGCAGTCGTCATTATAATATGACGTGTGTAAGAGTGGAGATGACAATACTGTGTGTATGTGAGTGGAGATGACAATACTGTGTGTATGTGAGTGGAGATGACAAGAAAGTGTGAGTAGAGATGACAAAACTGTGTGAGTAGAGATGACAATACTGTGTGAGTAGAAATGACAATACTGTGTGAGGGGAGAAGCACACCACTGTGTGAGCAGAGGTGATACTACTACATGAGTGGAGAAGCACACCACTGTGTGAGTAGAGATAACAATACTGTGTGTGTAGAGATGACAAGACTGTGTGTGTGTGAGTGGAGATGACAACACTGTGTGTGTGTGAGTGGAGATGACAATACTGTGTGTGTGAGTGGAGATGACAATACTGTGTGTGTGAGTGGAGATGACAATACTGTGTGTGTGTGTGAGTGGAGATGACAATACTGTGTGTGTGAGTGGAGATGACAATACTGTGTGTGTGTGAGTGGAGATGACAATACTGTGTGTGTGGAGATGACAATACTGTGTGTGTGAGAGTGGAGATGACAATACTGTGTGTGTGTGAGTGAGTGGAGATGACAATACTGTGTGTGTGAGTGGAGATGACAATACTGTGTGTGTGTGAGTGGAGATGACAATACTGTGTGTGTGTGAGTGGAGATGACAATACTGTGTGTGTGTGAGTGGAGATGACAATACTGTGTGTGTGAGTAGAGATGACAATACTGTGTGTGTGAGTAGAGATGACAATACTGTGTCAGTAGAGATGACAATACTGTGTAAGTAGAGATGACACTACTGTGTGTGTGAGTAGAGATGACAATACTGTGTCAGTAGAGATGACAATACTGTGTGTGTGAGTGGAGATGACAATACTGTATGAGCAGAGATGACAATACTGTGTCAGTAGAGATGACAATACTGTGTGTGTGAGTGGAGATGACAATACTGTGTGTGTGAGTGGAGATGACAATACTTTGTGTGTGAGTGGAGATGACAATACTGTGTCAGTAGAGATGACAATACTGTGTGTGTGAGTGGAGATTACAATACTGTATGAGTAGAGATGACAATACTGTGTCAGTAGAGATGACAATACTGTGTGTGTGAGTAGAGATGACAATACTGTGTGAGTAGAGATGACAATACTGTGTGTGTGAGTAGAGATGACAATACTGTGTCAGTAGAGATGACAATACTGTGTGTGTGAGTAGAAATGACAAGACTGTGTCAGTAGATATGACAATACTGTGTGAATAGAGATGACAATACTGTGTGAGTAGAGATAAAAATAAAAATATTATTATAAATATTTTCGGTGGTTATTTTGAGAAATATTTTGGTGTAGCAGTCGTCATTATAATATGACGTGTGTAAGAGTGGAGATGACAATACTGTGTGTATGTGAGTGGAGATGACAATATAGTGTGAGTAGAGATGACAAAACTGTGTGAGTAGAGATGACAATATTGTGTGAGTAGAAATGACAATACTGTGTGAGGGGAGAAGCACACCACTGTGTGAGCAGAGATGATACTACTACATGAGTGGAGAAGCACACCACTGTGTGAGTAGAGATAACAATACTGTGTGTAGAGATGACAATACTGTGTGTGTGTGAGTGGAGATGACAATACTGTGTGTGTGTGAGTGGAGATGACAATACTGTGTGTGTGAGTGGAGATGACAATACTGTGTGTGTGAGTGGAGATGACAATACTGTGTGTGTGTGTGTGTGAGTGGAGATGACAATACTGTGTGTGTGAGTGGAGATGACAATACTGTGTGTGTGTGAGTGGAGATGACAATACTGTGTGTGTGTGGAGATGACAATACTGTGTGTGTGAGAGTGGAGATGACAATACTGTGTGTGTGTGAGTGAGTGGAGATGACAATACTGTGTGTGTGTGAGTGGAGATGACAATACTGTGTGTGTGTGAATGGAGATGACAATACTGTGTGTGTGTGAGTGGAGATGACAATACTGTGTGTGTGAGTGGAGATGACAATACTGTGTGTGTGTGAGTGAGTGGAGATGACAATACTGTGTGTGTGTGAGTGGAGATGACAATACTGTGTGTGCGTGAGTGGAGATGACCATACTGTGTGTGTGTGAGTGGAGATGACAATACAGTGTGTGTGAGTGGAGATGACAATACTGTGTGTGTGTGTGTGAGTGGAGAAGACAATACTGTGTGTGTGTGAGTGGAGATGACAATACTGTGTGTGTGTGAGTGGAGATGACAATACTGTGTGTGTGAGTAGAGATGACAATACTGTGTCAGTAGAGATGACAATACTGTGTAAGTAGAGATCACAATACTGTGTGTGTGAGTGGAGATGACAATACAGTGTGTGTGAGTGGAGATGACAATACTGTGTGTGTGTGTGAGTGGAGAAGACAATACTGTGTGTGTGTGAGTGGAGATGACAATACTGTGTGTGTGTGAGTGGAGATGACAATACTGTGTGTGTGAGTAGAGATGACAATACTGTGTCAGTGAAGATGACAATACTGTGTAAGTAGAGATCACAATACTGTGTGTGTGAGTAGAGATGACAATATTGTGTCAGTAGAGATCACAATACTGTGTGTGTGAGTAGAGATGACATTACTGTGTCAGTAGAGATGACAATACTGTGTGTGTGTGTGAGTGGAGATGACAATACTGTGTGTGTGTGTGAGTGGAGATGACAATACTGTGTGTGTGAGTGGAGATTACAATACTGTGTGTGTGTCAGTAGAGATGACAATACTGTGTGAGTAGAGATGACAATACTGTGTGTGTGAGTAGAGATGACAATACTGTGTGAGTAGAGATGACAATACTGTGTGTGTGAGTAGAGATAACAATACTGTGTGTGTGAGTAGAGATGACAATACTGTGTGTGTGATTAGAGATGACAATACTGTGTCAGTAGAGATGACAATACTGTGTGTGTGAGTGGAGATGACAATACTGTATGAGCAGAGATGACAATACTGTGTCAGTAGAGATGACAATACTGTGTGTGTGAGTGGAGATGACAATACTGTGTGTGTGAGTGGAGATGACAATACTGTGTCAGTAGAGATGACAATACTGTGTGAGTAGAGATGACAATACTGTGAGTAGAGATAACAATACTGTGAGTGGAGAAGACAATACTGTGTGAGTAAAGATGACAATACTGTGTGAGTAGAGATGACAATACTGTATGAGTAGAGATGACAATACTGTGTGAGTAAAGATGACAATACGTTGTGAGTAGAGATGACAGTACTCTGTGAGTAAAGATGACAATACTGTGCGAGTAGAGAAGACAACACTGTGTGAGTAGGGATGACAATACTGAATGAGTAGAGACGACAATACTTTGTGAGTGTAGAAAACAATACTGTGTGAGTAAAGATGACAATACTTTGTGAGTAGAGATGACAATACTGTGTGAGTAGAGATGACAATACTTTATGAGTAGAGATGACAATACTGTGTAAGTAGAGATGACAATACTGTGTCAGTAGAGATGACAATACTGTGTGAGTAGAGATGACAATACGGGTGTAAGTAGAAATGACAATACTGTGTGAGTAGAGATGACAATACTGTGTCAGTTGAGTTGATAATACTGTGAGTGGAGATGGCAATACTGTGTGAGTAGAGATGACAATACTGTATGAGTAGAGATGACAATACTGTGTCAGTAGAGATGACAATACTGTGTGAGTAGAGATGACAATACTGTATGAGTAGAGATGACAATACTGTGTGAGTAGAGATGACAATACTGTATGAGTAGAGATGACAATACTGTGTCAGTAGAGATGACATTACTGTGTGAGTAGAGATGACAATACTGTATGAGTAGAGATGACAATACTGTGTGAGTAGAGATGACAATACTGTGTGAGTAGAGATGACAATACTGTGTAAGTAGAGATGACAATACTGTGTGAGTAGAGATGACAATACTGTGTAAGTAGAGATGACAATACTGTGTGAGTAGAGATGACAATACTGTGTCAGTTGAGTTGACAATACTGTGAGTGGAGATGACAATACTGTGTGAGTAGAGATTACAATACTGTGTAAGTAGAGATGACAATACTGTGTGAGTAGAGATGACAATACTGTGTAAGTAGAGATGACAATACTGTGTCAGTTGAGTTGACAATATTGTGAGTAGACATGACAATACTGTGTAAGTAGAGATGACAATACTGTGAGTAGAGATGACAATACTCTGTAAGTAGAGATGACAATACTGTGTCAGTTGAGTTGACAATACTGTGTGAGTAGAGATGACAATACTGTGTGAGTAGAGATGACAATACTGTGTGAGTAGAGATTACAATACTGTGTGTGTGAGTGGAGATGACAATACTGTGTGAGTAGAGATGACAATACTGTATGAGTAGAGATGACAATACTGTGTGAGTAGAGATGACAATACTCTATGAGTAGAGATGACAATACTCTGTGAGTAGAGATGACAATACTGTGAGTGGAGATGACAATACTCTGTGAGTAGAGATGACAATACTGTGTGAGTGGAGATGACAATACTGTGTGAGTAGAGATGATAATACTTTATGAGTAGAGATGACAATACTCTGTGAGTAGAGATGACAATACTGTGAGTGGAGATGACAATGCTCTGTGAGTGGAGATGACAATACTGTGTGAGTAGAGATGATAATACTTTATGAGTAGAGATGACAATACTCTGTGAGTAGAGATGACAATACTGTGAGTGGAGATGACAATACTCTGTGAGTGGAGATGACAATACTGTGTGAGTAGAGATGATAATACTGTATGAGTAGAGATGACAATACTGTGTGAGTGGAGATGACAATACTGTATGAGTAGAGATGACAATACTGTGTCAGTAGAGATGACAATACTGTGTGAGTAGAGAAGACAATACTGTATGGGTAGAGTTGACAATACTGTGTGAGTAGAGATGACAATACACTATGAGTAGAGATGACAATACTGTGTGAGTAGAGATGACAATACTGTGAGTAGAGATGACAATACTGTGAGTGGAGAAGACAATACTGTGAGTGGAGATGACAATACTCTGTGAGTGGAGATGAAAATACTGTGTGAGTAGAGATGACAATACTGTGTCAGTAGAGATGACAATACTGTGTGTGTGAGTAGAGATGACAATACTGTGTGAGTAGAGATGACAATACTGTGTGTGTGAGTAGAGATGACAATACTGTGTCAGTAGAGATGACAATACTGTGTGTGTGAGTGGAGATGACAATACTGTATGAGCAGAGATGACAATACTGTGTCAGTAGAGATGACAATACTGTGTGTGTGAGTAGAGATGACAATACTGTGTGAGTAGAGATGACAATACTGTGTGTGTGAGTAGAGATGACAATACTGTGTCAGTAGAGATGACAATACTGTGTGTGTGATTAGAGATGACAATACTGTGTCAGTAGAGATGACAATACTGTGTGTGTGATTAGAGATGACAATACTGTGTCAGTAGAGATGACAATACTGTGTGTGTGAGTGGAGATGACAATACTGTATGAGCAGAGAAGACAATACTGTGTCAGTAGAGATGACAATACTGTGTGTGTGAGTGGAGATGACAATACTGTGTGTGTGAGTGGAGATGACAATACTGTGTGTGTGAGTGGAGATGACAATACTGTGTCAGTAGAGATGACAATACTGTGTCAGTAGAGATGACAATACTGTGTGTGTGAGTGGAGATTACAATACTGTATGAGTAGAGATGACAATACTGTGTCAGTAGAGATGACAATACTGTGTGTGAGAGTAGAGATGACAATACTGTGTGAGTAGAGATGACAATACTGTGTGTGTGAGTAGAGATGACAATACTGTGTCAGTAGAGATGACAATACTGTGTGTGTGTGAGTAGAAATGACAAGACTGTGTCAGTAGATATGACAATACTGTGTGAGTAGAGATAAAAATAAAAATATTATTATAAATATTTTCGGTGGTTATTTTGAGAAATATTTTGGTGTAGCAGTCGTCATTATAATATGACGTGTGTGAGAGTGGAGATGACAATACTGTGTGTATGTGAGTGGAGATGACAATACTGTGTGTATGTGAGTGGAGATGACAATATAGTGTGAGTAGAGATGACAAAACTGTGTGAGTAGAGATGACAATACTGTGTGAGTAGAAATGACAATACTGTGTGAGGGGAGAAGCACACCACTGTGTGAGCAGAGATGATACTACTACATGAGTGGAGAAGCACACCACTGTGTGAGTAGAGATAACAATACTGTGTGTGTAGAGATGACAATACTGTGTGTGTGTGAGTGGAGATGACAATACTGTGTGTGTGTGAGTGGAGATGACAATACTGTGTGTGTGAGTGGAGATGACAATACTGTGTGTGTGAGTGGAGATGACAATACTGTGTGTGTGTGTGAGTGGAGATGACAATACTGTGTGTGTGAGTGGAGATGACAATACTGTGTGTGTGTGGAGATGACAATAATGTGTGTGTGAGAGTGGAGATGACAATACTGTGTGTGTGTGTGAGTGAGTGGAGATGACAATATTGTGTGTGTGTGTGTGTGAGTGGAGATGACAATACTCTGTGTGTGTGAGTGGAGATGACAATACTGTGTGTGTGTGAGTGGAGATGACAATACTGTGTGTGTGTGAGTGGAGATGACAATACTGTGTGTGTGTGAGTGAGTGGAGATGACAATACTGTGTGTGTGAGTGGAGATGACAATACTGTGTGTGTGTGAGTGGAGATGACCATACTGTGTGTGTGTGAGTGGAGATGACAATACAGTGTGTGTGAGTGGAGATGACAATACTGTGTATGTGTGTGTGAGTGGAGAAGACAATACTGTGTGTGTGTGAGTGGAAATGACAATACTGTGTGTGTGTGTGAGTGGAGATGACAATACTGTGTGTGTGAGTAGAGATGACAATACTGTGTCAGTAGAGATGACAATACTGTGTAAGTAGAGATCACAATACTGTGTGTGTGTGAGTAGAGATGACAATACTGTGTCAGTAGAGATGACAATACTGTGTGTGTGAGTAGAGATGACAATACTGTGTCAGTAGAGATGACAATACTGTGTGTGTGTGTGAGTGGAGATGACAATACTGTGTGTGTGTGAGTGGAGATGACAATACTGTGTGTGTGAGTGGAGATTACAATACTGTGTGTGTCAGTAGAGATGACAATACTGTGTGAGTAGAGATGACAATACTGTGTGTGTAAGTAGAGATGACAATACTGTGTGAGTAGAGATGACAATACTGTGTGTGTGAGTAGAGATGACAATACTGTGTCAGTAGAGATGACAATACTGTGTGTGTGATTAGAGATGACAATACTGTGTCAGTAGAGATGACAATACTGTGTGTGTGAGTGGAGATGACAATACTGTATGAGCAGAGATGACAATACTGTGTCAGTAGAGATGACAATACTGTGTGTGTGAGTGGAGATGACAATACTGTGTGTGTGAGTGGAGATGACAATACTGTGTGTGTGAGTGGAGATGACAATACTGTGTCAGTAGAGATGACAATACTGTGTGAGTAGAGATGACAATTCTGTGAGTAGAGATAACAATACTGTGAGTGGAGAAGACAATACTGTGTGAGTAAAGATGACAATACTGTGTGAGTAGAGATGACAATACTGTATGAGTAGAGATGACAATACTGTGTGAGTAAAGATGACAATACGTTGTGAGTAGAGATGACAGTACTCTGTGAGTAAAGATGACAATACTGTGCGAGTAGAGAAGACAACACTGTGTGAGTAGAGATGACAATACTGTATGAGTAGAGACGACAATACTTTGTGAGTGTAGAAAACAATACTGTGTGAGTAAAGATGACAATACTTTGTGAGTAGAGATGACAATACTGTGTGAGTAGAGATGACAATACTTTATGAGTAGAGATGACAATACTGTGTAAGTAGAGATGACAATACTGTGTCAGTAGAGATGACAATACTGTGTGAGTAGAGATGACAATACTGTATTAGTAGAGATGACACTACTGTGTCAGTAGAGATGACAATACTGTGTGAGTAGAGATGACAATACTGTGTGAGTAGAGATGACAATACTGTGTGAGTAGAGATGACAATACTGTGTCAGTTGAGTTGATAATACTGTGAGTGGAGATGGCAATACTGTGTGAGTAGAGATGACAATACTGTATGGGTAGAGTTGACAATACTGTGTGAGTAGAGATGACAATACTCTATGAGTAGAGATGACAATACTGTGTGAGTAGAGATGACAATACTGTGAGTAGAGATGACAATACTGTGAGTGGAGAAGACAATACTGTGAGTGGAGATGACAATACTCTGTGAGTGGAGATGAAAATACTGTGTGAGTAGAGATGACAATACTCTGTGAGTAGAGATGACAATACTGTGAGTGGAGATGACAATACTGTGTGAGTGGAGATGACAATACTGTGTGAGTAGGGATGACAATACTTTATGAGTAGAAATGACAATACCCTGTGAGTAGAGATGACAATACTGTGTGAGTAGAAATGACAATACCCTGTGAGTAGAGATGACAATACTGTATGAGTAGAGATGACAATACTTTGTGAGTGGAGAAGACAATACTATGTGAGTAAAGATGACAATACTGTGTGAGTAGAGATGACAATACTATATGAGTAGAAATGACAATACTGTGTGAGTGGAGATGACCATACTGTGAGAGTAGTGTTGACAGTACTGTGTGAGTAGAGAACACACCACTGGGTGAGTAGGGTTGACAATCCTATGTGAGTAGAGATGACAATACTGTGTGAGTGAAGAAGCACACCACTGTGTGAGTGAAGATGCCTTATAATGCGTGAAAAAAGCAATAGATATTGGGTAATAAAAATAAAATGTGTTGCCCTCTCTACTAAATAACGTACTATGTAGTTTTTTTTGCATCTCCAAGCACCAGGAAACAGTTAATGTCAGAAATCGAATTATTCTTAAAATGTCTTTGCCTGGTGCTTGGTTGTCGTGGATACCAGGCATACGGCAAATATGACATATATTGAAAGATATTACAGATTTATGAGTTGAGGTTAAATTTGGTAGGAAAATTGATCAAAGAAGCTATACATATAGATATAAATTAGATTGTGTTCAACCATCTGCAATATGCTTCCTATGCAAATGTTCATTCCATCGGCTACCCTTTGTCGGCACGGGCACACTGTTCTGAACAACAGGCGGGCAAAGATGAAATAAGTATCCATGTCTGTGATTCATACCATTGTGTTCGGCAACGCATCAATGCGACAGAATGGAGTATTACTCTTGAATCTTCAGGACGTGTTTTATTAGTTCAATTCGATTGAGACGGTATGCATGTTGGCAGTGAATGTTTCAGTGTATGCATATATATCTCAGACCATTCGTCCAGGTTAGATGTTCAGAAAAGCACAATAGTCGTTTTGTTTTCGAAGGCTCATATATAACGCATGCGGAATACATTGATCGAAACAAAAAATGGTATGCAAGACAAATTCGGTGCTTCGAGACACGATCATTGCTGAAACTAAGTTCCGTTGAGATTTAGCCTTACGATCACGCACATCCAGACTTTTCTATTAAAAACTTATTTTCTGAACTATCACGACTAGAAGATTATGTGCATTACAATATAAGTAGTCTTAAATTACAAAGACTCAGACATGTGTACACCTGAACAGTGGAAACAACTATTTTTATGCAATATACAAAGAGCCTTCAAGTATCTTTTTGTTCACAAATGTATGGGATTAATACAATTGTTAAATACGATTAGAAATAAATGTGGTCTTTGCCATCTATATTTGAACATTAAGCGAAAGCATTAGTAGGTAATCTTTCTGCTAAATATCAATTTCGAGAAAATGCGCTGGTAAATGTATATTGTTACAGATGGAACGGCATAGTAGATTGTTTGGTTGTTATCTCTGATTATCAAGTAAATTTATTGCTATTTATGGCGATAAAAGGGTATTTCGAGCCACGTGTTGTTGTATAATGGTGGTTATCTGGTCATTAATAGGAAACACGTAGTATTAACATTGATGGATGGGCAGTATAAGCGACGGTAAATTGCAGGCACACTGCAACGGAATGTTAACGTACCCGTCACCACGCTGAGTGACAGGTAAACACCCGATCGGCAATTGTTTCCGTAATAATAGCATTCCAGGTTAATTCCTTCACCGACGAGAGGACGTGTTTGCTGTCACTGCGCAGTCTCAGTGCCACAGTGTAATACGTTTATAGGCATAAGGTGTACATGTATGCTGAAGGGATTGGCGGAATGTCCCGGTATCATTAATCATACTCCCTAGATCACCGCGCAAATCTTGCGGCAATAGCGAAGTCATTGTACATACGGTATTGACGAGATCCCGTGGTAAACACAATACAGGTAAATACACATAGAGGACACCCGCTTATTTTTCATCCGTGCTAAATAATGGCTGCTCCCATTCAACAACGGTGAACCGTGCACACCATGTTGTACGCAATACGCCATTTTAGGACACACCGTATTGCGACATTCGCCAATACGTAATATAGCTCAATGTTAGAATGATCAAGATGTATTCATTCACAATAGAAAAAAAAAATGTTTTGTGATGTCACGGTAATTGCAACTCTAGGCATGTGAATATATCAAGAACACCAACACTAAGACCTACCTTGATTGAATAGTTTCCTCAGCTGTTACCGGTAACTACTCACACGTCAGCACGGGCAGCACAGGTTCGATGTCGGCGAACCGCTGTATGTAGTAGAAGAAGAGCGCTACTGTGTGAGTACCCTATTGAATGAACATAGAACGTAATTTAGACACAGTAGTACATGCACAACTTTTCAATGAATTATGCAAATATAAGTTTAACACACGAGACCAGCCTATGGTATCCTTCTGCCTAGTTAGTAATATGGACCCAATACCCTAAGCTCACCAGTCAATCAAATGCACGCGCTACTAATTAGCATGTCATGCCCATATCATCGAGTCGACCAATCAGCAGCTCATACGCACGGTTTCGCATTGGTGTTTGGTGTCTCTAAATATCCTGCTACATTGACTGTGATGGAAACAAACGAAATATTCTATATGTAGTGATTTATTTACTCTACGATGTCCTCTGCTAAATTACCCAAACTCGATTTATAACGCCCACGAATATTGTTCTAACAAAGCAACAGTGTTAATACGAAGGCTGTTATCTGTGTACAAATGCTAGGGGCGCTTCACATTATGGCAGACGCATTCGACATTCGACATTCCAATTGCAATTCCACGGATTATGTATCCATGACTCACAATCCACACTTAACTAACACCACTCACCACTAGCATTCATTCATTGATACACCGATGTGTTCTGATATTCCAGTTGGTTGTTGTTGCTCATCAACTTCCTATTCTCGCGTGTCGCAGTTAACGCCAAATCAAAATTCAAACTGAATAAATTCCGCCTGATATATTTCATATTAATAAAGAAACCTGTAGGAAATAAACAATCACGTTCACCTGGAGAAAATAATAAAAAAAAATCATGGAAAATTATATAAAATTGTACAAATTACTGCGTCAATATTGCGCCATGGAAACATGGCATAACGTCACCGAGAATGTCCATATATATGATAATCCCCTCAATATAAACATGAATGATATTATTTTACTTTACTATTAATTTTTATTAACGACGTTATTGTTACCTTTGTTTACACAATTTAATTACAGCAGATGAAATGAATATAGCCTCCACTATTTATTCAAGCGGACAAGGTCACGTGAGCGTAACATGCGAACACCCATAGACATGAAGAAGCATGCATACTAGTATGCATACTATAGGCGTAAAGAATATTATCGATATTCTCACCCATTTCAACAACAATAACAAAAAAAACCCACTTAGGTACATATTTTATTGTAAAGACATATGTTATTTTTATATATGTATATATATATATATATATCCATAGAGACTCCATGGATACGGCTAAAATATTGAACACTATTACAATCGTAGTCGGTATACATATGGATACACACACACGTTAAGTCAGTTATGTAAGTGCCTAGAGTTATACACGAGGGGCATTGAAAGCTAAGAACAGATGAATTTAATGACAAACCCCCGTAATGCCGATAACATGACAGATGGTCACAACTGAACACATCCATTCATATACATTTTGACAAGCAGAAAATTGAAAATTGTATTCACAATCCATCAGAAGTCGACGGAAGGAGCATATGTCAGGTGTTTTTAATTACCGGTACGCTGAACGCGTGACGATGCACCTAGATACATCAGATACATTGATTTAATGCACTAACACGAGCTCAGTTTCTCTGTTAATACTACGCTACATTCTACAATTACATCACTGATATAGTTATTACTATGGAGAGTCGGGTGTAGTCAGGGTAACACTTACATCCCACATGCCTAATCACAACAATGTTTCGAATGCCGGGTGTTATTTTCACACCTGACCCGGGGGGGGGGTATTTCATCTCAGCTTGTTGACTCAAACGTGTTCTCATTTCATTGGTAGTAGTCAAAACAAATGATGGATATACAAATCATTACATCAGCACTGTCGTTCATTATATTTTCATCAATATGGTTCATTTTATATAGCTAATCAAAAATTGGAAATAGAAATTTATTTGCTCATTAAAGTGTGAGCGAGAGTAACTAACCATGGTAACCGTATCCCCGCATACATTTTGCACACAGAGTAGCCCCTGGCTCATACAAAACGATGCCAGTACATTCAATGGAAATGAAAATGATTTCGCCTTAACACCCGTAAATAATATTTAAATGAATATTGCATTTCTAGGAAAGGTCACTAACTGCATTACGGTGTGCACTTTAGGAGTCTAAATCATCAGTGTGCTGTAAATTGATTCAATCGTGTGGAAAAAAGGTTCTTGTTCCAATTTGTCTTGAAAGCTCTTACGTAAAACACCATCGGCCATGATGAATTAGATTGTTCTGCATATCCAATAGTGCGGCGCTGCGCCAAATGTTATACACAAAGAATAAATTGAATCTGATCGAGATATGTAATACTAATGTAACAGTGTATATATGTATGTAATAATTAGTTTAAATATCACGAATTCAAATCATGTCGTATATATTTCATGTTACTTTAAATAAAAATTGTTATTAAAATGAACATTCTTTATTGCGTGGCAATCTATAATGACATCACTTTCAAATAAATGGAAACAGTGGTTGCTTTTCTTTTTGATGAATCAGTTTGATTTGCGAATCATTTTGTTTTGTCTGGCGCCCCCTGGTTTGAATTACGACTTGTTTTGAAGAGGACACGTGATGGCGCTAGTTTTTATTTTTTGACGTTAATAGGAATAATTTACAAACAGGAGAGCTGTTTGAATTGGGAGCGTCGCCAAGGATAAACTAGATCAGCGTATTCCTTTCGTGGCTATGGCATCTTTCGTGACAACATATTTTAACTAGTTTTAATCGAGGCAACGTTTTTAAAAAAAATATTATCAATATTATCCACTTGAAAGAAGAATGTATAATATTCTGATGTTCTTCAAATACAAAAAAATGCACTTTTATCAATATCTCCAAAAATATATATGTCAGACACACCAAGACACCGGATTCTTCATTGTCTCTACCTCGGGGAATATTTCTCGAGGATACATCTAGTTCACGCCAATAACTATACGCAACTCTATAGGTTCAATCTAATATAATTTACGAGCAGAGCAGTGGCCGAAGCCAACGCCCCATTCAACACAAACTCTTTCTTTCTTTTTTTCTCAGTGAAAGTATGTAAAGTTATACACTCAGAAGTCGCTGACGTAAACTTCCAAAGTTTCACTAACCAATCGCATGTCAATGATTTAACTTCTTCTTAACATTCAACCAATCATAGACGCTTTAGTTCATGGGTCATGGGTCTACGTCGAATAATATTGCACCTATTTATTTGAAAGAGGGACCATGTAGACATAGTTTAGGGTATGCTGATAAACCTATGTAAGCGGTCATTTTCAAAAACTACAAGCTTTTGAAATTGTATTCTTTTATTTGAAAAAAAACAAACAATACAATAGCTCACGTAGTCAGGGAGGAATATTGGCTAAAACCTTGAAGTTGCGTATTGAAATAGTAATTTTATTGTGTAGATCATGATCCTAAAGAAGCTATGCTGGTAAACAAGTGAAGTTTGGAAATGAAAAAAATATATAAAGTTATGTTGCAGCAGAAATTTAAACATATTTCCAATAAATCAAATTTCAAATTATTCTGCAAAATATAACATAAATACAAATTAATTCTTAATATACATTAATGAGAAAGCTTGATACACTTTCACTAATGCCTGGTATATCACTGTATTATAATATATTAGCAATAATAAAAAAACGTGGTCGTTGTGACATGAAAATGGTGAACAAATAAATGTGCTCGAAATTGTCCAAAATATTTCCCCTAATCACGTATTAATTAATCTTGATTAGTTGTTTCTAAATATTTGTCGCCTTATTTTGTTACACTGATGGTTTGGGTGATATTTAGCCATATTCTTATTTTCGAAACATCTAATTATTAATCCATGTTTTGGAATTGTTATTTTATGTTTATGATATTGTTATTTTAATATTTTATTAATATTCTGATAATCTCATTCTTCTGCCAGAAGATGAAAATGCGATAACATTTCAGTTATTGACAGATTTATTTAATAGTTTATTTATATATTTTAAATATTGTTTGAAATTTCAACAAATATAAACATGATATTGGAACAAGAAATGAAATATTAACTAAAGGTTTTCCAGTTTTTTAAAATCATATTTCGTTATAATACAACCATTTAGACATTGTTATATAATAGAAAGGATGCAGGTATAGAGCAATTAATCAAATTGAATCAAATGTGACTACAGTAGTATCGCAATATAATTCTCATCCAACGGGGCTACTCGTCAAAGACCATTCAAGAAGCGTTTTATCACTACAGTGTATTCAGATGCAAAGAGACTAGTTTGATGACTTCACCTGAAATACCTCTCAGATAGACTTGAAATCAATATATGCATTTATTAACCACATGATCCATAATACCAAAGCAAAATACTATAAAAATGAAATTGGAGACAAATCAGATGACCAGAAGGCTTTGCTTAGTCTTGTCTCGTGTTCAACTCGTGGGCAATCATCTTTAAAAATCGTCAGTTAATTGACGAAATTTGCTACAACCTAAATACAATTTTTGGGATCTAGTGATCAAATTTCTGCAATTTTTTTTATTTTTGTCTCGATTCACCTCTACTAATGACGTCATTCAAAGCGTGACACCTAGATCATATTCCAACATATTACACCCAATATTGGATTATCAATATCTCCTTTCAACATGGATCTGTTCTAGACTCTATAGACCAATTTCAAATTTCATCTTTAATAAATCATATTCTTCAGGCTCAATGAACATCTTATCCCCAACCACAATACTGAAACTGCTCTACCTATAAAGTCCACAAGGGCATTACCATTCGCTCGTCATTTGGTTAACAACGCTCCTCAGTATGCATATATCATGTGCATATAGTAAATAGAAAAATATAAAGCCAATAATCAACATTAAGAAAACCCCGACATTAACTGAATCCGCAAGCAAATTTACAATTCCAGAAAAGTAAAAGAGACAAACACATGACAGTACAATGCAGTCAATTCAGGGAGACATTCCTCCTGTAATTCATTCAAGAATCAACAACAACATTGATAATCAATATCTACAATTCATCTTTACATTTAAAACACATTAATGTCGTAACTGGAACACTGTATTACATGACGTAGCCTCAACATTTGAAATAAACAACATACTTTTCTCTACAAGTGTGCCAATGTGTTTCTGTATTGCAATGTATAAGTGTACGATGTTTAAATTTAAATGTACAAGACGCCATTACAAAATTACGACAAGTTATTTTTAAGAAACTTCATTAGTATGCTTCGCTATTCTAGTTGCCAATTCCCACTCATTCAATGCAGCAATGGCAAATTATAGCGCGTTTTCAACGTAGCAACTTGTGATTTTGTTGAAAATTGTGCATATTATGCGGAGTTGGATCAAATTTGTCATTCGCGGGCTTTGTTTGACCTATAATGTCACATTGAACCGGACCAAACAATGATGTACTCTAGCTGCATGTTGAATTTCTGGCTGAAATTATGAAGTTAACATCGACCATGTAAAATCGGTACCCAGGACAATGTGGTTTAATTTATTATTAGATATAACTTTACAAATGTTTCACTTACTCATTTCTGCGATATCTCTGGGTTTCAAATGAGGGGTAGAATCCCGTAGAATTGAGCCGACCAATATAAGAAGTTCACCGTGTTCAACACCGGCTTAACTTCAATCATTTAGACACGAACTGATGACAGTACATATGCCAAACAATGATGTCAACTCACGCTAACACAGGTATTGTCTATGACTATTAAAATAATCACCACACACGCAAAATAAAAATCCTGTTCGTTACCATTAATCCACATCAAACATGCATTGACCTGCTGAGGTCGGCCATGAAGCGTGCACGCCATGGAGACAGGTAGCAGTTTTTTTTTAGAAAACATAGCTCAGCCATAATATTATTGCCTAATCATTTTAGTATTGTAAATCGAGCTATTAAGTACTGAGCATAAATACAACCGCAACACGTGTGAATTTTTTGACCTTAATGTATTTTCCGTGTCATTTGATTGTATTTGTAATGACATGGGAGCTATAAAATATATGTAATACAATGTATTCCCATGTCCAATGAAGTAAATACAGTGACGTAGAGGGTGGTTTAGGTCATACCGGCCAGTGTCTAATGGAATAAAAAGATTGCTTGGCTAATTAATCAATTGAAGTGTTCACAACGGTTTAAATACATTGTATTACGTATATTTAATAGCTCCCATGTTAAATAAAGTAAATACAGTGACGTTGTGGGTGGTTTGGGTCATACTACCTCACCTGTGTACGTTCTTGGGTTTAATAAATGAATTCAGCGTTCTGTCGGTTATAATAGACCATTTTCCGTTCATTGCGAGAATCACGCGTTATGCGTGAAATCGAACGTAAAAACAGGAGAAACAAAGATCATAGCGTCGTAGTGGCGTCAAACATCGCGTGGGATTCGACAAACACGAAGTATTTTGGAGGACATTTCCATGCTTAATAATGTGCTGTCCACATTTGATGATAGGCAATTTTGATTAAGTAAGGGTATTCGGAAGCAATATTCTTCTGTCGAAGATCGGCCGGTCGATGTGAGTTACGAAATAAAGAAATTCTAGTTCAAAATCAAATCGTTCGATTTTTGCGGCAGGCTTTCGAAGCACAGGGAGCCCAGGAACTATAATCAACTGTAATACGCAGTCTCTATGAGCGGGGGGGGGGGGGTATCGGCTGGTATCTAGTGCAAGAAATAGACAAGGGATGAAGGCTCCAGCCAGCTCACATTTTTTAAACTCGAAAAAACAAACGGAAAAAATAAAAAAATAAAATCTAAAAAAAATACCAGGTTGAAGAATATTAGTTGCTCCTTCGAATTTCGTCAAAGCCATACCTACATTTTACCGATATCTGCAGAATAAATCAAGAAAACTACAAAAATTGACTCCATTTAGGAATTCCTAACGGTTAGTCCGAACGCACGACACCGTTAGAGGCGTGGCCTGTTCAGCATTTGTCAACAACCAATCACAAGACTGGTTACGAACCAGTTGAGCAAGGCTAACCGAGTCGTGACCTCGATGTGGTTCGTAAACCAGTCTTGTGATTGGTTGTTGACAAATGCTGAACAGGCCACGCCTCAAACTGTACATGGTTTAGTGACTACCTTATATGTTTTTAAATTTTAGAATTTCTTTTATTTGGGAAGGTTCTTCTATAAAAATAGAACAGATGATTTATGATTTATATCTCAGATCGTTTCTACGCTATAAGAACTTGGGAAATGATAGTCAACAAGCATTTTGAGAGGACCCCGAATAACCCATTTTAGTAACGTTCAAGAGTTTGCATTAAACATCGACTGTTGAACGCAAGGTAGTTTTCAGGTAATCCATAATATTCACTCTTGTTCTCACCAACGGATATTATAAACATGGGTCGAGTGCACGTGGCAAATACGTATGTGTACTTTTGAATGGGTTTGGTTTAACTAGACTTTAATAACATATAATGACACAAAATAGCACGTATTCGGTATCTTTGATATGGCAATGATATGGAAATTTAAGTTACTCGCTTCTGGACAGGAGCAACTTGAACGATTTTCTCGAAATTGCGTTTCCAATTTGTCACGACTTCTCAATTTACAATAATGAGTGACATTTTACTTAAAGTTCACGTATCACTCCGCTTACTAAGACATTACATATTTCAAAGAGCAAGTTTTTGACAGATTGTCAACAACCTCATAAACAACGTGAAGGAAGTCTTCTGGAACACCATATGTTTTACACTCAACATATTTATTCAGTAGATATGGATTCTATCGGAAATACGACTACTAATAGCAACGAGTCAGCTGTAGAACCTAGTATACCTGCGGTTGAGATAACCGGAGAGATTCTTTATTTCGTAATATGTCTAAGTTTCGTAGCAGTGTGCGTTGTTGGGGGAAACTCGCTGGTCCTCTTTGCTGTATTCATTAACAAGAATTTACGGTCAGTAGAACATTATTTCATTGTATCGCTATCTGTAGCTGATATATTGGTAGGTTTATCGTATCCATACGTGGCAGTTCCTGTGATAAACCCATATCTGTTCAGCCAGTTTTATCAGTGTCTACTATCGTTCACGTTTTTTCCCATCTTAGTAAACGCTTCGATATATCAACTGTTGACGATTAGCATCGATCGTTATTTCTCGATAACCCGCCCATTTTGGCACAATCGGTACATGACTCCATTTGCGTACAAGCTTTGTATTTTCGTTGTATGGATTGTTGCAGTGTCTCAGGGACTGTGTCTTTATATTTGGCTCGGCGAGGAGAAGTACTATTTTGGATACTGTTCGGTCCCCATGGTGTGGCAAAAACAAAGTCTGAATATGTTGCTCTACCTTTGGATGAGCTGGGCTGTACCAACCAGTCTCGTCGTTCTCGTGCATGGTTTGGTGTTTTGTGTTGCTTACCGTCAGACCAAGCGCATCGATCCCACCATGGGAACCTATGAAATGTCTCCGACGGGACGTATAGACACTGAGGCGACACCCAGTGAGGCGGACATTGTCTCTCAGCTTGAAACCACATTGAAGTCAAGTACGGCAGAAGGATTGATGCCGACCAGAGACACACCTGTTCCGACAATCACAATACAAGAAGCTTCGGAAGAAGAAAGCAGCACTTCCACGCTATCCATGATAACACTCGCGCAATTAACAACGTCATCTTCTAGCAACTCAACTCAAAGAGAACCAGACACAGTTACTGTTCCTGCTGAATCAGTAGCCGATCATTCGAATCCAGTGCCTATCCAACGTCCGAGAGGGAAAGGGAATAAATCGAATGACTCTGTTTCACAAAAAAAGAGAATCATGAAAGCGGTAGTCACATTGGGTATTATAGTCGGCATGTTTCTTCTCTGTTGGTTGCCGTATCAGATTATTACAGCCGTGACAGTTCTCTGTCGGAAAAGTCAGTGTGAGGTGAGCCGTATTTTACGCAACTATCTGGCGATGTTGGTGAACGCCAACTCCGGTATTAATCCTATTATCTATGCTTATCGAATCAAAGAATTTCGGCGGACTTTTAAATCGATGTTTCGCGCCGTATTCTGTCGCCAGAGACACCGTTGATTACAATTGTGTCTGCATTGGAACAGTAGCTATTTTTGGCGCAATCAGATAAATAAGATATCATTAAAACGTACCTCTCCTGCAATTGACGGATCATTAAATGGACTAAAAACTGAGTTAAGTTGAACTCCATCTTTATATGGTGTAATCCGGTGGATAGCAAGACGGACGCCAACCTTTGTCTGGTTTCACATAGTCACATATCTACATAAAGCCTAGTTTTATTATTTAACTACAGTTATGAAGAGTTTCATCCTTCACGCACGGCAACGCAGAAATAATATACACAAAAGTTAACAAATCGAATCATTTTCGTTATCTTTTTTTATGTCGATAAACTCCACGTTATAATTAAATACTTTTCTAAATTCGACGTTTATGCGAAGTCAACAATGTGAATGTATGCGGATTTAGTTCATTCTGTTCAATGCGTTGTAAACATTGTATTCAGAATATGGGAAAACTGAAAATATTTTTGTTTTTGTATACTAAGTACCAATAATTCAAGTATATATATATGTATAATCTTGCTAAATGCACTGAATTAGGACTGAAAATATTACTTTGCACATTTATATTTATATGTATTTATATTATATCATTTCACTATACTAGTTTTGGAAAATAAAGTGCTAAACAATTATTAAGTCTGATAAAAAAAACTACTGTTCATTCGAAGAAAATATATACTATTATAGTAACGATGTAAATTACTATGTTATAGACGTGACAGCAAAATCATTCACCTCAATTGTTCGATTGTGTATCTAAATCCTTGTATATTCGGATACTTTATACACAAGTTACGAGCGAGATATAAAGTCAAATTGCAAAAAATCCATAACTAAATCAATTAGTGTTCATGTACATACTCAGTACCTACACATATGTACTATATGATTTTAACGAACCCGAAAAAATGGTTTTTCAATTTATTTATCGACAGAAACTACTACTACAATTTCCCAGCGAAGGGCTACTATTTTAAACTATAATTATCGTAGTCATGGAAAAGGCATGTTTAAGAATCAGTACCCTGACTACCGGGTTTTAGATTGTTCGTAGATACACACGTAAACATATTCCTTTAATTTTAACTTTGGAGGTATTGTTGTACAATAGACGCTTCTAAAACCTTTATATGTATGCACTCACCATCGGTAACGCATGAGAAGAGCGAAACGACTACACTGTTTTTCTAAGTGTTTTAAAATATGACACATTTTGTACCTACTTTAAGTGTTTTATAATTAAACACATTAAGTGTTTTTCTTAAAATCGCAAATGAGTTATTCTACAACATTACTGTTTTAAAATAAAACATTTTTAATGTTGTGTGATAAAACATTTAAAGTGTTCCCACGTTAAAAGCTTGTTTAAAAGCTTGTTCCCACTTTAAATAATTGCGAGAAGTGTATATTATGAAAATACTCGCAGTTAGTGTTTTTATTGCAGCATTTCAGGGATGTTTTTGTAAATAACACATTATGTAAAGCGTTTCCGTTAGAAGCACGTATTGAAACGTCTCCCTACCAGAAACATGTATAAAAGTGCATCCCAGTTCGAGTGTCTTTTAACGTTATATGAAGTGTTAATTGGCATAACACAATACTTGTAAACGTGATTTTACTAGACACACATTTTGTAAATTGTTTCCACCAGGAATATGTATTGAAAAGTTTTTTTTATCACAACACTTGTAAAAGTGATTTTACTAGACAAGACAGGAAAAGCGTCTCAAACGATGACATGTTTTAATAAAGTGTTTAATATCATAACTCTTTGAAAAGTGATTTCACTAGACACACATTTTGAAAAAACATTTCCACCAGAAATATGTATTGAAAAACTGTTTATCATCGCAAAACTTAAAAAGTGCTTTCACGCAAAACACACACTTAATATTAACAAGTACTTGTAACAGAGACACATTTTAAAATCTATTTACATTAATAACATGGTAAAAAATCGTCAAAATTATCATTTTGGAAAACAAAATATATCAAATGCGTTTCATGATCAAGCACTTTGCAGTAGCTTTCGAATTTCAACCCACAATTTATATATTAAGACAGGAAGAAGAGAAAATGTACCAAGAATAGATAGATTATGTAAATTCTGTAAGAATCTTGTTGAAGATGAGTTTCATTTCCTACTTTATTGTCCACGGTATTTGGATTTAAGAGAGAAATATATTCCACCATACTATTGTAATCACCCAGACCGAACAAAGTTTATACAGTTATTGAAAACCAACAAACAAAAACAATGGAACCTTGCACGCTTTTTACAACACGCATTTTTAAGTAGGGGTAGTTGAGAAATAATTATTATTATATTATTGTTAAATATACTTTCTAGTGTTCAATAGAATTACTTTATATTCTCACATTTGTACATAAGGCCGGTGGCCAAAGTACTGAAAAAAAGTCTTATATATATAATATCGTGTTCAATTCATGGCAATTTTTTCCCGAACTAACCTTGCAGCATGTTGAATTACAAGACGATAGCTCCCCCAATAAATGCCAACCGGCTTTGCTCTTCACTACTAGCTTCGTTTTGTCAATGCAAATGTACTCAATATATTCTCTCCAGTACGTGTTTGCGAGGTAGCTATTATATGTGCACAGTCCCTCGTAGAGAACAACGCATAAACGATGTGACATTTCATGATGGAAACAAGTTGACCCGAACAATAGAAATGTAAATGCATGTGTTGTATTCAACAAGAATGTATTAAAAAGCGTATCTGTAATACTGTAGGACACAGAGAAACTAATTTCCTGCTTTGCTATTTTTGGAGTAGCTCGCTGTAATATGAGAATTGTTTCCCATTGTATAATATGCATAAACATATCACCTTTCCCGTACGTTGCTAAGATGTTGTTTCGTTTAGCGAAAAAGTCAGTGAATGAACATTTTGGGGTGTGGGTCACTAGACGAAGGTTCAAATGAATGTATATCGTCATACACGTAGAAATATGCAACGGCATTGAAATTAGTAACAATTTAAGTCTTGCAAATCACGCAAGTAAACAATCAGAAATGTTTCCAAATTAAAACAATAAGGAAACAATGAATTGTTCCAAAACTAAATGCGTTTCCAGTGATTAACTGCTCACACTGTTAATCAAATCAAAGATACAAACAAATGCGAAACAAAAGTAATAAAGTGTCCAACTAATTTGTTTTGACGCTAATGCAACGATAGTTTGATCACACACTAATGCAGTGTTCACACGTGTACCATAGAGCCGACTTGATAACATATCGTAGTTTTAATTGGTCCTGTGTATGTGACTCTATGCTATGGGGTCCTCCCTTTCTCATCTCTCGTACCTCAATATATTCTCCATATGTCAACATTCTCTAAACAAAGAAACATGAACCAATCACTGCAATCAAATCAACATCTTCAACAGAACTGGACAAACGAGAAAAACGTAGCCAACATCACCCACATTTAAGTACATGAGATGCCCTTCTTAACTTCTTGACAATCTGCTCAAATATTTACTCTTTTCCAATGGCTAGCAATCTTACAGCTATTACCCATGGTATGATAAACTTAGATATTAAATTGGCACTGGTGTCTATTGGTGGTTGCACTGGCTGTTGTTATACTATTGATATGACATGAGGCTGTGTTGATTGAGCGATCAATATCAGTACTCGCACAGAAGACCTGTTTTGTTAAAACCTCTCCACACATCTCACACAATTCACTGGTGTTTCCCCACCTATCTCCACGACGTCTAACCTTTGTGATGAATATGTTCAATCACTAATCTTGGTTGCAGTACGAGCGTCCGATTTTTCGCTTCTCTTTTCTGGCCAAACAGTCTTCATTCTTCCATCAAAGTAACATTATTGTGACTCATTCCTTGAATATTGGCGCCCATCACTGGCCAAAATAAGGGGCATGTCACTCCTGCTGTACAATATGTAATAAACATTCCTTCTGCTAGTCCGATCATAGATGCTCACTTAGTCTTTGGCGACTGTCTGCACTTTGACTGTGCTCCACCTTTCGGGTTTTCCATTCTTGCCTCCGCGTAACTTCTATTTTGTTAATTCTAGGCCCTTGGGTCACATGTTGTTGGCGTTGATACTAGGCTGCATTGTATGGTCCCTTTGCATAGTCTCTTCATACTTTGTCCCTCCCTGTCCAGTTTCTTTGCAATATACTGACTTTCATCCAATTTCGGGGAGTTTTTATCCTTCTCTCTCCGGTCCGACCCAGTCCTTATCATCGCAGCCCATTTTCGATCTGTGGTCAGGTGTTATCGCAACAGTACGGCAACCGTACTAATGGATTTTGAAAATGGTATTTGAAAACGAAAATGGATTTTAAAAATGAAAACGGATTTTAAAAATGAAAATCGATTTCAAAAACGAAAATGGATTTTAAAAATGAAAACAGATTTTGAAAACGAAAACGAATTTTAATAAAAACAAAATTTGATTTTAAAAATAAAATCGGATTTCAAAAATGAAAATGGATTCAAACAATTGTTTGTTTTTTTCAAAATAAAAACAGAACCCAGAACCGAAAATGGTTTTTACAAAAGGATTATAAAATAAAAATGAGTTTTCAAAATTGAAATGAATTGTAAAATTGGTTATATAAAATGCCATGTTGGGAGTCACCTCGCTTGCCGTACAACAGCCATTCCAACACAACAAATTACCTATTTTCATCTTTCTCTCAGTCCATTGGGTTTCATCAAATTTTCCGCGTTTTTTTTCTGGGGGCATTACCTCTATCTCTGCTTTCTGGCAGGTTTAATCAACGGTCCCAAGTATGGTTTTAGATGGCCGTAATGCAATATTTCGCACCTCGCTGTTGAGATCCACTGAATTAACCTTATACAGCACATTCTTTGGGGACCAAATCTCATGGAACGAGAACCAACACGAAATGGTCACTATTTAGCTCATCCTTTTATAGCTGGTTTATATTGTCTCTGCTCTGTCCGTCATTCACTTCTTTGGTAGTTTTTTGGCATATCCTGCATCCGTCGGTGTATCAATTATGGAATGGTGACCACATGATCCTTCGGGTTCCAGCCTCATTCTCAAATCATGACCTACCATCATTATATAATTTGTCTTTCAGCTACCATCCAAATCAAGTCCATAGAGCTTCTAACACTGCCTGTGTCACCAGTAACCGATCCGGGTAGATATAATAGAGACCATTCACCAGCACCACCAGTTACCAATATCCAAGTACGTCCACAATACACCAGTTCACAATTACCAAGCCAAGGTTGATATGCCGTCACTCCCCCTGTTCCATTCAGCAAAGAACAGAACCACTGACACCAGCAAACTCGTCCTGTATGTACACAGGTATAAACGTAACGCTGGTTGTACTGTTAATCTTGTTCTGCAGCATATGCAAGGTGACGAAGAGCCAGAAATGCCCTTACAAACTGCTGTTAGTTAAAGCTGAGTACGGTGCTCACACTTTGACGGCTCGTGGTCTACTGACTTGCTACGTCGATCACACAACTCACATGAATTTGCATAACAAAGCCACCTGCACCCCACATGCAACTTCACGTTACCATGGTCATTCATATTCAAATACCCAAACCATACGCTGTACAAAGCAAATACAACACTTGGCTTGGTTAGGCTCGACCCGGGGTCAGGCCAATTTTATTTATAAATTTATCTTACATTTACATAGCGGAAAACTAGACTGATTTTCCTACAACAAATATATTGCTACAAAACGACCTCAAAAAATGAACAAAAAAGCGTGGTTTGTGTAGTTTACAATTGGTTTCTATGGTAGAACCATTCTATCATATCTCAAAATGTCCTTAAATGACCTATGCTGAAAAAGGATATGTAGTATTTTGAGGGCTACATATGGATGTCACGATTTTGAATAATGAATAGAATAATGTGTTTGAATGAAATCCTATGAAAATATTCTAAAATGGTCACGTTTTAGATAATGTTTACTTGAAAACACATCCTTTTTTTCTTCTAAAAATTTAAATATGAATGACTCGCATGTATGTTAATCAGCATACAACTATTTCAATGTTTTATTGGCAACGTACTATCTTAACTACACACTAAAAAATCGACATTCATTCATATTGCAATGATGGTGCATTATACCTTACACTTTGTATAAAGTTTATTTGACGTAAATTCACTTACCACGTGTCTTCATCAGCTGTACTAAATCTTGTAATGGGTTACAACTCTACTTATCAGTACAGTAATTGTTTAAATTAGACACTCCCATGCATTTGAACCAATGGGGTTTATTTCACTTTAATAAAAGCTGTTACACTTTAATAAAAACTGTCAGATTTACTAATTAACTAATTAATAAAGATTACTGGAAGAGTGACGACTAGCGTAATCGTTACAAGGGGAGACGTCGTATAACATGAATACAGGTATGGTTTGAACTTTGGTCACTTGCATAATAATAATGTATAATAAACTATAACAAAAGAAATGCTTGGTCACAATGTCGACATGGTCACGTGATTATGTGTTCTGTAGATATCACGCACGATTGCAAAAGAAAGACGAAGTCAATGCAGGTCGGCACGCGTGAATCATCTAGTTCTCATATGACAATTGTAATACACACATACTGGACGAGGAAGAAGCACGCCCGCAATGTTCTGGCTCATCGGACTGGCTTTGTAACGCGTGGTGGCGCTGATACTTTCCCTTATTAATGGTTATATTCAAGATATAGTCACATTACCTTTGATGAGGGTCAGAATTGTCATGGTAATAGCAGACAGTGACAACGAAATTCTTGAAATCGCATCATCCAAAGCAAAAGCCTTCTTGCCAATATTCAATAGATATTGAATTGAAAATATTCAGTGTATCATAGTTTGAACGCAAAAGAGAGAAAAAATAATGTTGGCAATTTGTTTCACATCATGCATTTTCAGCAACACTGGGAGAGACGTGATTTGTCTTGATCGAAAACGGAAGAAAAGTTAATTTCCAGATTTACTACATTATTTCGTCTCAAGGAGGTCTAATATCACGGCGCCTTTTTAGTGTATATGGAAATAGAGCTTCTGTATAATACTACAACACAGTTCACTGTAATAATACAACTGTGCAATGTATGTACAAGACAATTTAAATTGTATATGCAACAACCGACAGTTTTACGAGTCCAAGACACCGTACAACAGGGAATACAACCATGGAGAAAAAGTAATCAGCGCAAAACTAATTCACGCAAATTAATTAAAAGTTGTCGAAAATCGAGTTGTAGTAGTCGCCATGGAAATAATGATAAGTTGTATGAGTTGTCGTTTTGCGTGGCATCTGTGCTACTCCGATTGAGCTAAATGTAGGCAGCGGCAATCACACTTTTTGTAGAAGAAGCAGCATGATTTTGAGTTATATGTTTTACTATGCAAACATATTGGCGCAGTAGGACCCCGTGTAGCTTTCCATATTTATTAAAACTAAAAAAACGTGATTACAACCATATATCTCATATATATCAAGTCACTCTCATACAGTGAAGCGATGTGCTTTTGTTTAATTACCTCTTTCAATTTTACATTACCTGATATCACAATCTTTAAAGACGTCGATGCTTGTTCAGTGAGTGGTTTGACAATATTGTTTTATGAATCGCCGGTAAAGTATAGTAATACATCTTAATGTTGAAGTGTCTTTTCGTTTTAATTAAAGCATTGTAAAAAAAGCAGTACACGTATGCTTGTTCTCTCCCGGTCCACGAAATATGTGAACGAATGAACGTATAGTAAAGACGTTTTCAATGCGTCTACAAAACCACCAACACAGATGTTCTGGTGATCACACAAGATAAATCATTTTCATCACTCCGTTTATGTATGTAATGTGGAGTCTGTTGATATTTTCATATTTCTGTTTGTTTGTTTGTTTGTTTTTTTTGAAATTCCGCTAGGTAGGTATTTCTGAATATATAACATGTTGCCGAGCCATCTGTGGTTTTGCATCAGATCGAAATGACGTAAACAATACGAGATATTAAAAGGATCCCTTAACGGCGTGAAATGTTTTTATTTCTTTTACACAGGGGGCAAACAATATCACGTTGTTTGATAAGAGAAGTGTTTATCTTTATATTACAAGCGACTGTGGAATGCCGACAAAATGTAATCGCCATAGAGATTGAGAACTCAGATTATGACTGCAACAAATGTATTATTCTACATAAAACCATATACTAAATATAGAAGTGAAGCATTAATTAGCAATAAAATGATAATGTGCCACGCTTTCTCTCCTCTCCGTCTTTGAATGGTCCTGTCCTGATTACCATTCTAATATTTCGTAGGTCCCTTGGCCTTTTCAATAGGACCCACAAAATACTAGGAAGATAACCAAGATAGTTGGTCTCTAGCACGACACTGTTTTGACTCACACTGGGTAAGTCAGTCTCTTTGTGTTGATATCATAATTATGTCTGTTCATACATTGAATAATAACATGTAGACTTCAATTTACCACAAATATATCACATATTCTGCATATTATTGTCATTTTCGTTATGAATAATGGTAGTTTTTATGTACCGCAGTTGATGCAATTTTATGATAACGTATTTTTTATTTCACTTAATAAATGCATATTCTAAAATATGAGTAAAATTCCCTTTTGCTTTGTGTTGGTATTGGGTCACATGGTTTATTAGGAAACTTTAACATACATACTATACTTAATACATACAATATTTTGTATTAATATACACAATATTACACTAAGAATATCAATACACTGATAAAGATCGACTATAACAATTCGATTATCAATAATGCGCTGATGATTTGTGAATAAATTGGCTAACATACAAATTGTTTAGAATAAAATAGTCTTTTATCATTATCAATACTACGGAGGTGTGGGGGCGGTATACAACCCTGTTTTGAAACTCGGGAAAATAAACCAATGTCTCGAGTACTGCGCTTAGTTTGTCAAATGTATTTTAAATATTTTTTAAATGTATGTAAACCCATCTTCGTATATCACATTTCCTAACCATTTTCTGTCCAATTGTCAAATAAAGTGTTGTTGTAGTTATTAAATCTACAAAGTATCACTTAGTTTACTCTTAATTCTTAACTTATAGTTAGCGATATAAACGACAGGATGCGATGTGGAATCATCTTTACTAGCCTCACTGGGACCATTTTTCGGAAACTTGTATTAGAAAGCGTTTTAGTCATAATGTACACCGCGATATCGATCACTGAATAACGAGCACAAATGTAATAGCTATGCCACACTTAACTATAACTAGCTCAAACCATCTCAGATAACTGCTAGAAGCAAATCCGTTGTTTCTCCCCTGCAGTCAAACTTTGCACAGATTCATCCACTTATTGACGCTACTATTATAAATTGGAATAAGATTGATTGATTGCATACATTATTGTGCAATGAAACACCCATGGATTAAGTGTAAACCTAAGGATTTGCAAGTTAGTGACACTAATTGGAACTAATTTTATAGAAACGTTGACTAAAATACCCAAGACAACTACCTATTTTGTAATAAATACAAGCAGAGAAATCGTTCACTGTCAAATAGTTTTATTGCAGTCAATATACCAAATATGACATAAATGACATTAACAAATAACGTATCGCATGTAAATAATACAGAATGCAAGGGAAAATAAATATATTGTAAATCAAAGTAAACATCTATTGCGTGTTCGACTCGTGTCGGCGCTCACGCACGGCACCAAATCGACCAGCTACACATCTTTCCTTCGGTCATCGGGCATATGTCCATAAAAATAACGGATTTTATTACGACATACATTGTGGGAAAAGATTTTCCGATCTGTGATGGTGAAACTTGTGAACGTAATAACATAGTATTTACCTTGCTATATAGTCGGTATTATTTACCTTGCTATGTAGTCGGTATTATTTACCTTGCTATGTAGTCGGTATTATTTACCTTGCTATGTAGTCGGTATTATTTACCTTGCTATGTAGTCGGTATTATTTACCTTGCTATGTAGTCGGTATTATTTACCTTGCTATGTAGTCGGTATTATTTACCTTGCTATATAGTCGATATTATTTAATTGCTTTGCTCTCTACATTAAAGCATCTACTGTGAGTTAACATTTTGAATGACTGATTTGGGATTTAATCACAATAAAACTCGTTTATAGATAAATAAATAGGCTCACATACTGTAATTTTCGTACGTTTCCACAAGTCAATAGAAAAATAGCATAACTATATTGCATACATTTATCAAAACATAACTTACATTTGTAACAATTTATTGTAATATATATCGTAATTGATGTGTAAGGTAACATACGCCTTGGTGGTTGGTCGTAGGTAACCTGGTGTACCTTGTCAAGTCATATCCATTGTTATCAACACCAGTCGTGATGTAACCATATTTTTTAGATGTGGGTCGTAAGAGTTTATGAATTGCAACATCGGTTCACGATATCATCAGATTTAATGAACAACACAGCACAACACAACACATTATATCGTAAATACCTTCTGCTATACATCTCATTGACGTCATATAATTATTTACCGGCAAGAAATTTAAAATATTATTCATATATATGGTTTAAGATTTTAACAACAACAATTATGACTACATTTCATAAAAGGATATTGCTATTTTAATTTATTTGTCAGTTGCACTAGGGGAAGCATTGTATATTGCGGTCGTCATAGCTCTGGGATATGCAAAATAGAAATCTTTTTGATGCAAATCTTCTTCAGTAATGAATGTCATCTTGATCTATGCATCCGAGAGTCAACTCATCAATCATTTATAAGCCAAGAGGGCATCCCTTCTCTCAGGTAAATTGGCCAGAACATTATGTTGAATATGAAGTACAAGAGAGGGAAGACAATACGGGCAACCTTGTCAACAAACAGGGCCCGTTTCCGCCAATATCGGGATGCATGTGTTCCACATCGTTCGCACTTCTCGATATTAATTGCTTGAGGCAGACATTTTTCGACGGCATCAGCCAGGTCATTGCCATCTTTCGTTTTCTCAACATTTATTTTTAACTGAAATGAAAAAACAAACAACAAAATCAAGAGTAGAACTGGATGCCACATACTAACATATTCTGCTAAATCATGTGTGTAAGCAGTTGGGGCATTAAACTTACCTTCGCAAATCAATGAAGGTTAACCATGTATGTGTTATATTATAGTTATTTTTGGTGTTAATTATGTACATGTTTTAATCCTATCCTATGTTTGTAGTAAACTAATTATGCAAGATACATCTAGTCATACCCAGCAGGACAATCTACTGATACATGACAGACACGTGTGAATGATGGATGAATGCTGTAAGCTGCAAGACATATTTGAACATTGATGTGTGAACTAAAATATAACACCCACAGCTTATACACATCACCTGGGACTGCATTAAGATGGTTGCGATTATGCTTGAGACATTCATAACCTTTTAGTAAATCAAATATCAAATCCGAATACCTTTTGAGAAATTATCGCGAAGTAGCGTTTGTAATACTCGCTAGATTTTCTGAGAGTCTATTGTTTTAATTGCAAGCGAAATAATGCAGACACATGATGCAATTTATGTCCGCACGAGGAATCAAATTAATAATGTTACGTAATATATTACATCTAATATTTTGAATTACGTATACCTTTTCATTAATTATTTTAGAACCCGTTGTAATTATTGATTGATAAGTTACAGTGAAATTACGATTGCCTCAATATATCGTGCATTGTATGACTCTCGGCGATTGCGTGGTATTCTGATAATACTCTAAAGCCACATCAATTAGTGATTGGAACGGTTTAACATGTATTTTGAAACACGTGAAGTATACAATAATAAACATACTAGCAAAACGAACTTGAATGTAGAAAACCCCAACCCCCTGTCAACGTTTACTTAAAATTTTTGGTTTAATTAAGTGAGATTTGAATTTCAAAATGTGTTCCCTAAACGTTTCTATATACATGTATTAACATGCTGCTATTTCTGTGAACCCAATTTCAATATTTTGTTATCAAATCCAACTTACGTCAGTTTTCTTCTTCTTTTCATTCTTTCTTAGTGATGACACGAAATTAACAAAGGCAAATTCTACCAGTGACCCGAATACAAAAAATAAACATGACGACATCCACACATCAACTGCCTACATAAATACAAAAAAAACAACAACAATTAGCATCAAAGTCATATTCTGTTGTCTGTATTTTACTTTGTGAAAAAGACGATTAATTTACTTATCTCGAATAAAGAACATATAACCACAAAGAAGGATTTAACTTACTGTGACGTAGGATACCTTAGGAAGATCGTCTCGTACTGCTATTGCCATTGTTGTTATGGTCAGAACTGTTGTTATACATAACGCAACTCTAGCGGGCGCTGCTTCTGGATTGATCCAAAACGATACCCATGATAGCACCACAAGTAGAGAACTTGGAAGAAACGTACTTATAATATAATACCCAAGTTTCCGATGAAGTGTGTAGTGTAATTCCAAAGCTGAGAAATTACCTGTAATAAGAAAACTACTACACCTATAACGGCGATCTGCTGCATGTGTGAATAATTAGACATCGTTATAGACATATTTCAACATGTAATAGACGTTGACTTGAATGAGAATGATATGCTCGTTCTCGTCATCTGTTTTACCAAACCTCATTATTAGAACAATTTAGTGTTAACTTTTGACAATAAACAAAATTGTCCAACTAAAGACACATTGGGCATTAGGCCAGACTTTTTTATTCCTTGTTTTTATGAGGCAATTTTTGTGAGGAGGGCGGAAAAAAATACAATTACTAGTAATTCTTTTTTTTCCATTAGATTTGTGTGATTCTTAAAGAATTGTGAGTGAGATCATTGATCGGAGAGAAGAAATGAAATACAATTTTATTCCATTTATAACCTTGTAAATAAAAGTCTGGCCTTAGCGTTGGTGTGTCTGACTCAAATCTTTAGCATTTTAATTTCACCATTACATTTACCATCATAAATTATATTCAAACTTAACGTTCAACACATATAGTTTAAATTATTTATATAATCCCCGGAGGGAATTACGTATCAATCATATCATCCTTTTTATAATAAATTCGGGCGTCATTAATATGATATATTGTCAATGAAAGAAACACCAGCAATTCAAATATATTTGCAGTCAGCCAGGTTTTACGACAGTATTCAGGCGAGAGACGATTCGCGAAGGTGTCAAAATTACCGCGAGCGAGCGATTTGTTTTACTAGTCACGCGTTTTTCGCAGCTCGAGCATACATTCAAATATAATACGTAATTGTCACAAAACGCCAATCAATTTTAAAGACCTCGACATTGTTTTATAATACATAAATGCCCTGGCACAGTGAACAAACAACTATATGTTTACGCCATACCCACGTGGAATTGGAATTTTGTTGAATTTCTTGTTACAGTTAACGAACAACTTAATGTTTACGCCATATCCTCGAGAGATTGGAATTTTGTTAGATCTTTTGTCACAAATAACGAACTACTAAATATATACGCCATATCCTCGAGGGACTGAAATTGTGTTTCTTGGCATAGTGAACGAACTACTAAATGTTTACGCCATATCCTCGAGACATTTGTATGGTATACATTTGGAATAGTTAGATATTACTACAATTCTGGTATAGTGAACGATCTACTAAATGATTACGTCTTACCCTGGAGAATTCGTGGAATGGAATGGAATAGAAGATGTTCTACTAAATATTTACTACACGGTCCAAAGAGGGCGAATATTGTTGAAACAAAATTTGTATATAATTATTGAAATACATGTATCGAATCCCTTTGATATACAATCTTATAGAAAGTGTGAGAATAAAATATTGTGATGATCTCAATCGTGAGTTGCTAGGGTTAGATTCGATATTCCCTAAAGTGGTTAGACAATAATGCCTTCTTTTTTGAAAGAAAAAAAATGACTCAAACACAACACACCAAATGAATTAACTTTTTTGTGTTCACGATATATTTTATTGTTGCGGAAATTTGGCGGCTATAGTTTTTTGAAAATAAATAAATAAGCTTATTATTTTCACACAGTTGTAATATGTCTTAAGAAATACATACCGGTCAACTGTAGACAAACTGTTCTTAGCGCGATTACGATAAAAATGTCAATAAGTCAATTAACCAATTAAAATATTTGGCGGATGGCGTGAAAACATTACGTACGTTAACTGAAAGTCGGGTAACAACAATTAAATATGTTTGCTGGCATATTCAAATGTGTTATCTTAAACTCTTGGAAATAGTGTAAATTAATCTTACTATACCTGTATGATACATATGGACAATCTCTATTGTCTCATTTTCTAGAATATCAAATTGTTGGAGCTCTAGATCATCTTCGTGTTGTACAGGACGGTAGTCTGTCCACACAAATACGAGTTCATCCACTGTGTAGCTATCTGTGGTGAAAAGTAAAAGAAAAAAATGATCAGTAAAATGTCAGTTATTTCATGAATTGCTGCTAGTATCTGTGATTGTCAAAGGTTTATTTTAATTTAGTGTCTGTAACTGTGTATAATTACATCATTCACTGCCCACTGTATCTATACCTAGTTTGAAAATCTGAGATTAGATTATCCACTGTGTAGATATAGGTATTTTAAAAGTGTTAATGTTACATCATACTCTACGTTGGTATCTCTACTTTAGAAGGCCGAAGGTTACGTCAACCCACTATATGGTCATTTCCAGTGTAAAACATCTAAGGTTCCATCACTCACTCTGTAGATATCTATAGCGGAAAGTCCCTTGTGTGATAGTCGACCATAAAGCTATTAGTGGTGATTGAATGGAATATCTAATAATTATAAGAACATAACCACCGGAACATTGCTTTATTCACTTCTCGTTTTTGTAATGTTCAATTATTTATGCATGAATATACTGTGTGCCAATCATATTTCTTGATATTTTGCTGTTAGTAATTAAGGTTGTTTACAGTCAGGTAATTATGTTGTGTATAATTCACTTTCATCATGTAAATGTATGTATGGCCACACTGATTTAATTTTATGGATCCTTTGAAGACCCCGAAACTAATGCGAAAGGGCAAAACAAAATCCTGCCAAAAAAAATGCTGCTAAAACCACATGACTACGGAGCTGTTATTACGAATTGAACCACAGTGTATCAAAAAACAACAACAAGTCTTTATTTGTAGGAGGCACATGTTGATGTACACATCTTGTACTGTATTACTGTCACAGGTATCATCACCTTTGATTTTAAAAAGACTAGAGGATAAGGATAGCTTTACCAAAGGCATACACATCAACTCAATAATAAAGAAAAACTTACTGTGTTGTATTGAAAAAAAAATAATTAAAAGTGAACAATAAGTTTGTCAACAGCAACCTGGAAATTACCTTCTTTGACATTCAAATTACAGTTCTTAAAGTGACACTTCAGATAGACTAAGTGTAGACACAAATGCTCTAGAACTACTTCAACTATGTAACAAATTATAAGAGGCTCGATATTGAAAAAAAAACACCAACAGAGAGTCAACAAAAATTTTGATGCAGAAAATTATGTACATGCATTTTGATGAAAATTTGTCATATGATCAAAATATTACTGACTGTATGTGCAAGCAAATTATCCGAATTAGAAAATGAAAAAAAAAATAACAAGAAACTTTTGTTCACCCCGAAAGGGGACTTCGGCCTAGGAGCTTCCGCTGCTTTCGTTGCAGTTTTATTGACTTTAATGCGGACAAAGCAACCGAATTGACTTGTCGTCTGACCTAATTTTAGGCCACCATACACCTCCATTTCTCTCATCGTTGCAGAAGAAACGCTGGACAGCTCTGGACAGTATGTCCTTAAAGCTACCGATCTCTCGTATAGCTGTTGTGTAAATGTCACATCTCCCTGGAGAACGTCGATTTCGTACCAGTCTACAACAATCCCTCCGTTTTACCTCTGAACTTTTATGCTCACGTATTTTGGTGGTGTGGCCGCCATGATGGATCATTTATGACAAAATTGGCATGTTTTGAGACAATCTCCTTCCCATAGGTCTTTGAGCTTTACGTAACGCGCATCTAACTGTGCGGAGTTTGGTTTTGAGGTAGTCCAAAACGAGTTATACGACAAGTCGGCGCTTTGCGACAATATGAGTCGGCAAGTTCTGGACAGAAAACCGATCAGTGGAGACTCGTCGTCGGAGATTTTTTTTTTGAGAACAGGCGAAAACTAATGCGCGCGCGGATGTCATCCATAAAATTAAGTCGGTGTGGCCTAGAGACTATGGAAATACAGAAGAAGAAACAACTATTAACTATTTCGTCAATAATAAATCATCAATGGGACCAATCCCATTATTTTAATTAACTTCATTAAATTAACTAATGCAAAAAATTAAAACAATTTGTGTTCTGCTCACTACTATTTGTAGACGTGCTTGTGCTTTAAAAGACGTGCTACTGTTAGTAAACGCTATATAATTCGGAAATAACAGGTACATTTAGATGGAAATATACTAGGACGGCCTGATGGTAGGCATCTTCGCCAGCCAAGGGCCATTTATTCGGCCAAAGCCTCAATATTAACCCTTGGCAGATTTCACCACGATTTACTGTATGTCGCACGCCCTCAAACGATTATTATAATATTCACTTCGGCTCATTTGCATCACCCACTCAGAACTCACGAAAAAAACGACACATTACTTGGTAAAACTAAAATGGCGGAATCAAATGGACGTGTTGCTAGCTTTTTTTGTACCTGGGAGAAATGACGTATTTGTTGCAAGCACAGTCTCTCTAGCGACTGTGTTGCAACGAAGACCGGATCGGGCAAGTCGATATGTTATCAGTTTCGACAGTTTTGTCAGTTTGTGCACAAATATTTACACATTCCATTCCATCTTTATTCGCTTGCCCACAAAACATTTTCAACGTTGGAATAACACATTTTGGAAACGTGTCAACCTTCTGTTCTTGACTCAGCGCAAAGCCTACACGCTGTCAGTGTTTTAATAAGTGATGAGCTCCCCGACCTCCAGACTTATGATACAGCAACTCTGATTGGTGGCGCCAGCTGCTTGGTGCGCCCAATCAAATGACTCAATTTAGCTGCAGTGAAATACATCTTTTCCAAACACGATCACGCACGGGTTCGTTGGCCGGTTAAGAATGGCCGGCTTTAGCGAAACTGTGCGATTCGGACGATGGATGGTAAGTGGATTTAGAAATTTGACGCCATAACAATATGTCACAGCATTCGTGATGTTCAACGGATCATGTTAGTCATTGCAATTGCGCGTGATCATTCCTATTATAGGCTCAACCAGTGAGACAAGCGTGTTTTCGAATACACCAATTTATTTATTATGATACCTACTTTTTTGTACGTTAAAAAAGCCATAAGATAATACAATAAAGATAATACAAATAACAACAGGTTAACTTGATCTTGAATATAGCTGTTAATTATTGATAACATCCCCTGATACGTCATGAGCCTATCGCTATATATATATATATATATATATATATATCAGTAATTTTAATGAAAAAAAAGTACATTTATCTTAGTAATAGTGACACCTGTTGTTTAGTGTGATGAACCCCCACGGTTGGGTACAGGAGCATAGAAGTTTTTAATTAAAATTGTTTTCCATAAGAAAAATGAAACCATCATACATGGCCTTATAAACAGCCTTTTACTTCATAGTGGGGTGGGTGGAGTAAAGCTGTGATTATTTTTATTACTTTCTGACCATCTAGTTTGCCATTTACCATGTCCATATAAACTAAAGCTCCAGCCAATATCAGATTTGACTACTTGTTTCAAGCTATGGCACTTGGAAATGAGTGTTGTGACATGTGGCAAATGTCCAACTGTCTTGGTTAATAAGATTGGCTATATTTCAACTAGAAACAGGTAAACCAGTATACCTGTATGTACGAAGCCAGTGATCGTTATTCAAGCCAAAGAAACTGCATCTATTTATATAAATACACATGGACAGAGAATATTTTCTTGGAGCACTAAATGTGACAATTGCCCTACTGTCTGTGATAAATATACCACACCAGCTACATAGTGCCCGACGAGGAGTTGGGTAGGTAGTGAAGAAAAACATTGACTGAAGCCTGGCAGAGGACTGAATTGTTGTCAACAGCAACAAACATACTGGGAAAGTCAAAGACAGTGAAAAAACAAACAAACAAAAAACACACAGGCATATAAATACTAACTTTCTAGGATCTTTATTGACTCCAAGTAATCCAGAGTAGAACGAGATGAATCAACGCTATACTCCGCCATCTTTATTTTAATATTAGATGCAACCATTATTCTGTAGGGGACAACGGGTCATAACTTGAGGGGAGTTAACACCCATGATTTTTAAAATGCCTTGATCAATAAGAGTCTAAGTTACAGGGAACATTATTTTCATTTTTCAGTGGACCAATAAATGCATTTGACAGGAAAATAGAAAAACTCTACCACAACAGCAATTAGAACAGCTTGCTGCATTATAAGTATCACTTCCCTGTCAAATTAGTGGTTCATGCTTATTTGAATCTGAACATAACAGGCCAATTCTATCACACCTTGCTAGGCTTGAACTTCCATCCAATCAGAGCATTCCAAATGAACATGATTCTCCACAAAACTAGAGGGCGCTCTGACCAAAAAATTGCCATGATCTAAATAAAAAGAACTGATATATATATATATATATATATATATATATATATACATACATACATACATACATACATAATGCAGCAGCACATAACACGGCGGTAGTAATATAGAATATGAATTGTATTTATGTAATACAGGTGATATACGACGTATGTATTTTACTAATATTCCTATCTGATTAAACCTCGTCATGCATGGAGAGCAATAACATAACTCATTTGCCACATTCAACATACAGTAATATGAATCATTTTTACAGTGAAACATTTATTTTAATCCAAATTGATCATTTTTGCCATTTTCGTGACACTGATGTAATTTCATTTCAGATGCGATGAGCAATAAAAGATCTGATTTCCGGAATGCGGATTATCCTTCATTGTAGCAGATGGTGCCATATCTAACAAGTATATACAATGTCGAGAAGCGCAGTTTTGTCGCATTTCAATATGAGGAAGGTGAAAGGTAAAACTCAGATAAGGATTTTGTAGCAATAAATTTGCATTCAAATATATATGTATAATGTAAGTATTCGATATTGGATGTACTGGTGCTTTTATATTTTAATGTATTCACGAATATCATTGCTCCTGATTTGAAGCCTAATATAGGCATTTGATGTGTCTCATTGTACACTCAGAACAGTATATGATTGAATTATACACGCAGTGTTAAAGATAGTTTCATGTTGTTAATATCGTACGATTTTGATATTGTCCAGAAAACAAGTAATATTAATTAAACATTAGAAAAATGAATAGAAAAGTATGAGTGTCTCGAGAACTGTAAAACCGATATTTTAAAAAAAGATTACCATGTTGACAGGAACCTTGGGCTAATCTGCACTGGCTCGGAAGGTTGTAAATGATTAGCTAGTTTGAATTTGCATAACAATACTGACAATGAACGTGCATTCAACGCCACAAGTTTTTTTTGTTTTTTTAGCCAATCAGAATTCATCTTCCGAGCCAGTGCAGATCAGCCGGGAACCTTCGATGGTTATTCAACGCATAGTCAACTTTACCCCCATTAATCATCATTGTTTACAGGGGAATAAAAGAACTGCCTAATAGGCCATCTGTGCATGCCCAGACGATCACGTGTTTAATGTGATCGTAGCAGATTTGTGACATCTGGCTTGCATATCACTACATGGCAAACTGTTTTCTGCACTGTATTTTAAACCACAGCCCTATTCACGTACATCACGTCAGAAATAAATACTTAACAAATTAACTATCGTCAGACATGGTATTACACAACATCTTGTTTTGCGTGTTCTTGCGTGTTGCGTGTTTTGCGTGTTCTTATTTTATGATAGCTTTTAGTGAAACATTATCAAACTTTAAAGATAATAAAACAGTCAATAGTCCATAGTGTAATATCATATGGGACAAGCATTTATCATTTAAGCTACCTACTTTCAACCTCCATGTTTTTCATTTCTGAGACTTCTACACGCAGGGAAGACGAACCTATATTCCCCAAATTAGTGCCGTTGGTACTCGGTGAACCAACGTTTTTTCCCCGAGGAGTAAAAACTTGCACCTCCCGATTTTGCACAGAAGTACTCCATATACAAACTTGCTTACGCAAACGTTTCGTGGTATAACATGCGAAGCGATGGTTTATTGCTTGATTTTAATGTGCTGAATAATCCAAATATCTAGCTGAATCGAGATCACACACAGCTATGAACAGTGTTCAACTGTTCAAAAGTTACAATACAAAATATTATCGCTCATTTTGTAAGAACGTGTACATAGTGTATTATCACATCTCACTGCTGTTACGCATGCTATGATTGGTTGAGACTCGGTCACATGACATGGAATAAAAATGGATATTACATGGTATATTGCCCGCCAAGTGGATATTACATGGGTATATCACATGGATGACGTCACTGAAATTACTGCGCAACGATACTGCGCATAACAAATTGTCGTTCGCTGCACTGGTGCTGCTCTGGCCGCTGTTGCTTTCGGGGTTGCTTTCAGGGTTTTGAAGGAACTTTAGCCATCCGAAATAGACAGTGAACGTGCCAGAATGGATATTAAGTAAGATACTCTGTTTTGATGTATAAGGTATTTTTTATATGGAGCGAAAATGTACGGCAAAGCCGCCACTGAAACGTCGCAGCCGGGGTCGCTGCAGCGCGTTCTATGCTGTGAGCATTTCTACGCGTTCCACGCCGATGCTAACCGAAAACACTCTAAAGCTGTGTTGGCTTGTGAATAGGTGTGGTACGTTCGCGGGAAAGTAATTTCAGTCACTTCCAAGGCACTCTGACATTTTTATCTGTAGAGTCATCAAATAACTTGCGTTTGAGAATTTCTCAATTCCTTTCAAAAATGTTATTCTCGATAATTTGAGTGATCCACACTGCTGAAACACGGTTCAAATAAAAAGACTATACATGGCTGAAAATAACATTTACTGAGTGTATTTCGTTGTTTTTTCAGCAAACAATGTATGTATGTTATTGAGTAATGTGAAACTTGTTATAATAGATAAAATAAAATATTGCATACTTCAATATAAGTGTTGTTATTTTGTGGGAGAGCGGGTGTGAGTGATGTATGGTAGCTGTGATTGTCATGGTGGATGTCTGTTCGATGTGATAAAATAAATAACACATGGTTATTCCGGCAATATCACGATTTGTTGTCTGACCATCATCCCTTGGGCTGGCAACAAATCGTGATATTACCCTCACAAGCATGTGTTATTATTTAATGAATAAAACAACACATGATGCCAGAATCAGAACAAAAAGCTAGAATATACACACATTTTTGGGAATTTTGCTATGCTCCCACCCTCGCAGACGTTCTATGAAATGAATTTCATGCCCCAAAATTGAAATTAAACGAGAATAGCATGGGAGGTAATATATATACAGTAATATATGGCAAATTGGACACTATTTAGTGATTTTCATAACGTGCATCTACCTCTTCAGCGCCCCTCTCCTTGTGACAGTAGTACAATTCAATTAGATCAATCAGTGATATATTCAAAAAGATTATATACTAACTATGGAATAATAATAATATTCTCCATTGTTGTCAAGGAGTATATTAGTATACATGACAGAATTTACGATGTTTGGTCTCCAAACTATGCCTGGAAAATGGGAAGCACTAGGTCAACAGACGTACACAACATATTTCGCAGTCATTGTCGAACTTATTACACTCAGTATGTAATAATTAAAAAGACATGCGTATATACATTAGTTGTGGTGCCTACAAGCAGGAGTATGTGGCATATGATCGAAATGAACTGAACCAAGCTCCAGGGTAGGTTTGTTTTTGTTTTTGGCGAACTGCATACTAGAATTGTTGACATCCGGTACACTCACAAATCTACCAGATATTCCAGTTTAATGTGTAATACATTGTATTATTCTGAAAAAAAACCACTTTTGTATTTTTATTTTAAGGTATATTGAATCACATTACAATGCCAGCCAGCCTAGTTATCACATTGTTCAATGATTGGTTGATTTTACATAAACACACGTTGCGTACTTTTGTGTATAATAAATGTTTATATAAGGTGGCTTTTGTATTTGTGTATGAACTGGTCTTGATAATGGTAATAAAGTGTTTGGTATTTTAATCATCCTTCTATAAACCCACATTTTCGATGTTTTCGAAGTAAAAACTGTCGATTATCATTCACTACATGTATTCAATTTATCCGGTTTTCACGATTTAACGTTAGCTAACATGGGGCTTTAACGGAATTCCAAAGACAGCACTTATTGGAAAATAATGTCTTGAGTTTAACCTAATGACCAACGATGATGAATCACGTTGACAAGACTATTCTTAGAAACAATTATGGTTGCAAGAGCACTGTTGTAATTGCTTACTATTGTGTACCCGAGGTCCAATGAACAATATCAATATAAATATTAATACAATCATAGTACATCACGTATGCCGAACGGTTATTATTATTCAATCAAAGTATTTAATAAGCACGAATATGTACATCGAGGATGTATTCGTGGGCTTGGACATTATAAATGAATGCTACTACCTTGTCAAATAAATTCAGTAGCTTGTCAAATTAGTGACCACCGAAAGCGTTCTAGAAATCATGTATTTTGATTGCCCAAATCCGATTCAGGTACACTAGGATATAGACTAATTAGTATTATTGTTGATACTTCACTATACACGCTTTTGAGTCCAAACCTTTATTTAATTAAGGACTGCACTTGCAAATAAGACAATCATTGCTAACGACATTAGCGAAATACTACACAATAAGAAAGTTACTTCCACCATAGTCCCTTTCAGTTTGTTCCTATTCTGTCTCACACATCTAGCCATGCAATAGCCTCTGAAATATTTAAATGAAAAAGGCATTTGCAAAGTATAAATATTGACAATAGTTATAGTAGTACCAATAAACCAATCTCCAATTATCAGTAGTCTAGAAAAAATATACTGACAAAATGGATGGAAACAGAACATCACAAACCCCCACAAGGGAGTCAGACCAGGTGCACGTTAAGGGTAAGCATCTGATGCTGGCATGCCACACCCACCGTGATGTTCCAAAGTCATGTCGGGGAAATATTTTACTGGACAAACAGCAAGTCACAAGGACAAACACGACCACATACATCAAGCAACACACAAATCTGCAATCATGTTACAGACAGGAATCCCATAGGAAGCCACCAAATCATGATGGTGACCAAAAAACTTCTTAAATGCACGTTTAAGTCGAGGAATCAGAAACCCTTGGCTTATCAACTTGGCAGTCAATAGCCGAGATCTGGTCAGGAAATCTGAATACCTAGAACATGCTCTCAAGTAACACACAAGCTGTGAAGTATAAACTCCATAAGCTGGTGATGTAGGAATGCTGCTATCGATAATAACAAAATTAAAATCGTCACGCTTGTCATACAGCCTAGTATGCAGTTTTCCACTGCTGTCAAATTCGAGTAGTAGATCAAGATATGAAGCAGAATTCAGTGTGTCAGTAGTATCTTTAATTTGAAGTTCATTAGGATAAATAGCATGTAATTAACTACTGAACTGGGGATTGTTCAGTGACAGAACATCATCAATATAACTAAATGTGAAATTGGAGGAACGAGTCAGTTTCTTGGCTTAATCTTTCATTAAACCTTCAATAAATTCCGCTTCATAAGAATACAAAAACAAATCAGCAAGCAACGGGGTGCCACGAGAATACCAACAGTTTACTGAAAGATTTGCCCACCACAAAGAACAAAATTAATATGTTGTCAATGAGAATTTTTTTACTAAATCCTCTTTAGTATATTTCTGATTTGAATCGAATGATTTTGAACAAAGTAGCAAGATATATGATTCAAGACTAAATACTTACATCGACGTCTGCCATTTACGTTAAAGAAACATTGAAAAATCAAATCTTTAAACTGGGAATGTGGTATAGACGTATAAAGTGTGGAAAAATCATGTGTATATTATGGATATTACTGAGAGAACGAGATTTTAAATTTTCCAGCAACTCAATTATCATCATAGTGATACACTGTGTGACTAGTCGTTTTCCTTATTTCCTTATTATTATAACAGGTGATATAAATAGTGTGCAGAATGCTGGTCATCGAATGATCTACCACCACAGATGCGATGCGATGTTATATTTTCTAAAAGTGGTAAATATCAAATGCAGATATGCAGAATTATAAACAACTTTAAAAAAACTTAAAAGATCATATACTATGTTATCAAAATGTTACCACACAATGCCATACCATACCATACCATACCATACCATACCATACCATACCATACCATACCATACCATACCATACCATACCACATAAGTAATTAAAATTATACAATCGAATAGGAACTGATTGTGTCCCTCTACTTGCCGACTTAGTAGTAGGCAAGTCTATGGTAACATAATGTACTGTGAATTATTCAACATTTTCTGCAGGTCATACTGATAATCACAAAATGAGTTATTTTAATCGCTTCGAGGTATCTGTATCAATACTGGCATGTCAGGTGTTTCTCGGTCCGGGTTAATTAATGTAGCAACATGGGGGGGGGGCGAGTTAAAACTATGTGAACAGTACATCTCATAGTTACTAACCCGGGAAATATAACAATCTATACATAATCTGTAAGCATGTAGTGCACATGTAGTACCGAAGTTTGTCGCCCAATTTTGTAATTGAGCCTTCTTGACTATTTCAACTATTATAAACACAGTTATTTTAGTTTCTCAATCACGCGAATGATCGTATTTACCTATTCAAGCTTTCAGATAAAGTACAGGTTGTTGTAGTAGCATGCTTAGTAACTTAGTAAAAAATATCTGAATAAAATTCAATTCCTAACTCGTGTTTCTCTTACTACCCTAATGGCAAGATGCTCTGAATTATATTTTCATAACGAACTAAAGACTCTTCTTAATTGGGCAATGACATATTGCCTTTATACGTGTGCCTTTTAATCTGACATTTGATAGTAAATTAAGAAACTTTCAATGGAAGCTCTTACATAACATTTTGAGATGAAACAATAAATTATGTAAAATATGTTTAGTTCCATCTGCGTTATGCGGTAATGATAAGGAGACTGTAATTAACTTTTTTACGATTAAAGCATTACCAATAGGCTCTGGACAAAACTCGCTAAAACAAGAAGTAAATTATTGATGGGGGACTTTGCTTTGCCTGAACTGGTTAATTTCTTTGTATTAATGTGGAAGAGTTTTCGATATTATTTTAGATGTTAAATTGTTAAATTCAAACATAACATAACACTGTTTGTACCATTCTGTTTTTGTCTTTTGTAATGCAATACATCGTATTTTTATTTTCTCGTGTATCTTTCAATTATGTTGCTGAAATAATAACAAAACACATGCCATTAATCAAATAAATCAACAGCTTTACATTTCCATACTGAAACATATTTTGTATAATAGTTGTACCAAAAGAAATGCTGATAAGTCTTGGGTCTTGTCTTTTTCAGAAGACACTGAATGTTATCTTAAATAAAAAAAAACCACACATTTCTCCTCACTTAGTGGGCAACAGCGTTATAGCATACATACTTCACAACACTTTCCTGAGGTGGAAATGATTTTCGGTGTTTTGTTCTCGACGTGATCATCACTTATTCACATGGTTGTACTGATATATTTATGTTATTATTTGCCTATAGGCATGACATTTCAAAATACCCTTATTTCTTTTTATACGCTTACATATTAGATGCGTGTTAGCCAGTCATCTCATTTATGTTGAACCATGAGTGTGTGACGTTTCGGTAACCTCGTATAATGGCAGTATAGTGCTTTATTATGTCAATATATAAAGCCAATATATAAGCTTGAACAATTCATTGCATAAAATAGGCATTATGGGTAACACGCAAACCTCACAATATGTGAAATATACATGCATACAAATATTTCCTTGCGTGCTAAAATAGAGAGTGTTAACTCCGTGTGCTTTAATTATTAATATCAGAACTAAGTATATTGCACCAATTTAATATTTCGAGAGCCAAAGCGTCTGCTGTGGGAACTTTTCTCACCGCTTCTCTCGGGAAGACGAGTGGGTGTTAAAATTGAGATGAAATTGAATAGCAGCGCTCAGCTGGTATTTGTCACTTTTGAACATAAAAATAAACGAATGACTAAGCATTAATAATATTTTAAGAGAAGACCCGGAGTTATTACATTAACACGGACAGGGCGACTAACTTGCCTCATCGCATGTTTTACTAAAGCAAACACAATAAAACAGCATGTAACACGACACGGGTGGAATTTATAGCTCATTTATTGTAAATTCATACACGTATGATACAGTAGAATTGGTTGTAGAATTTTTGCTTTGTTAAGGCCAAATATATCCTGTATAAATTGTGTGGAAATGTTATATGTTGCCAACACCTGTCATGTTTTTACACAATTCCGAGCATGATCACTACTAACCTCCAACTGCGTTGTACAGTCATTGTTTCTCGCATTTTGAATTTTCGCAATATTGCAGTTTTATTTAGCTTGCATTCAGTGTGCATATTGTGATCAGTATTAGATTGAATACAAATTAACATTTACAATATGTAGTCGCGACTGTTGATGCATATATATTAGAACTATTAAAGCGTAATCAAACAATATATTGTACACATGTTGTACACGTGGCGTGGTGCCGATATCGGCCAAGACGCGGAACGACTAACATAGACCTTTGAATAAAAAATATTCTTAGACGGTATAAGTAAATATTGCTGATACGTCTGTTAGTATTTTTATATCAGCCGTTTCTGATCTCGCACAGGAAATTAACATCGACAAATTGTGTAGTTCGCCTAAAGGAAATAAACTGGGCGAATTTCCCAGAAGGCTGTTAACAAGAGATTTGTAAGACATGACGGACATTTTCCTATCTCACTTGGAATATATTTCTGTCCTTTGGGCTATTGTCAGGTTCACGATGACGTGGTCATATTTAGTCCGTGCCAGTCATTCGTCAACATTGTAAAAAAAAAATCGCCTCATGATCAATAGATAACAAAGTGAATGTACAACTGAGATTAATCTGATAGCATAACATAGCATGAGCTTGTATTGGCTAAACAGATCAAACGAATTCATTAACGTATGTTAACAATTTCAAATACAATTTCCCTGCATTCATATATCTATTGGGGCATCTTTGAGGTTTTTAATAACTGTCTAATCCTTTAGACATCTGGCATATGTGTCTGATCACTTAGGCATCTGCAATAACCACCCACAAGATTATTGGCGCCATGGAGAGGGGTGACATGTGTGTGATTATGATTCAATACAGGCTATCCATAGGTGTCGACATGAAGCAAATTATCGGTCTGCGTGCGTGAATGAAATGCAAATGTCATGACAGACATGTTACATTATTCAATTATAACACACGGTTGGTTTGCTGACCATGCTTTGCGAATTATTCCAATTGATACAGAAAGTCGTTGAAACATCACAAAACCAATTATGTTCTCTTGTACGAGACATATACGTATATTCACTGCAGTTAGGTATATAGGTAGGCACACAACAAACACACCAGACGCATAAATACCAATACCATGTTTCTAAAAACTAATACCATTTTCTGGGAACCAATGTCTGTTAACCGAATTGGAATTATACATATGTATTTCCATATGATTTGTCACGAATGAACGTGGGGTTGATTTGACTGAAGCATTTGTAATTCTCATAAATCATCTGTTTTACATAATCAGGCACAGGTTTTGTATATTTGTATAAGTCAATCTCATATTATTGCCTGTAATAAATTATATAACGGTGAGTAATGCCATTGACATCTGACCCGAAGCGATATATCATAGGCGCTAATAATAATTTGCATACCTACCAATTACGTAACTCAATATACAAATGTACAAATGTTAGCAGTGTATAAATGCACAGTGTCATACAAACTGTTGTGTGTTGATGAGTGTCGGGTGACCTGACTGATTAGGGCATTACTTTCAAGATTTAAATTTTGACGATGGTGTATTAGCTAATAAATTACACATGTTTGCGACCGTAAAACACATTAGCCCGGCGCCGTGGTCATCATTAGAGTGAAAAGTATTCCATTACGCAATGTCCGTGTGGCTTGATGACTTTTATGTTGAAAACACACACAGTGTATCTTCGTTACGTGTGTCTGGGTAGCTATTAGATGTTGTCTGTAATGGCAGTATCGACCATTCGTCACATGTCAACGACGCGACATTTTAATGCAAAGTGTCGTTAAAAGTAAATGTCCCATTACACTTAGTTTCTTAGTTTGTTATTAGTTTACATGAGTGCACATAATTAAAGCCGGGGGGTCACCTGCGCATGTGGCAGACGGTCAAAGCCTGCGTTTTCAAACAAGCGTCTACCTATGAGCCTTCACGTTTTTAATGTGCGTTGTTATCGTCGCTTGGGACTCAATTCCCGCGCATGCGTAGGTGACGATTTTGTTTGGTTAAATATATTGCAGTTACAATTTGTGGTAAGGGTAAGAAAATTAAACACTATACTCACAGCTTTCCATTTTCAGTTTGCAGTGTTGTTCATCCATAGGGAATCGACTTAACTGCATATGACAAGCCACTGTTAAAGTGAGTCTGCAAAAAAATGTAATTATTACTATACGCTACGCAACTAAAGAAAAAACATATTTCGTTCTTAGAAAAGTCTGTGCTAAGAGTATGTGGAGGCATATAAAGTGAAAATGTGGAATAATCAAAATCAATTACAAATTTAAGATCAACCTTTCAAACAAAACGCCTGGCGACTAATATAGGTTTGCCATTTGAGATGCGGAATGCGAAAGCTGTTTATTTTAATTATTTTCGAATAACGCTCTTAGTAAAGAAATAAGAATAGCAAATTTTGATTGTACATTTGTTTTTTAGTCCAATTGAACAAGTTTGATTTAATTCTGATTATTTGAGACATTCAATATTATGATGATTTATGAAGGTTACGTGATCAATGGACCCATGTATTTACATGGACCCCCCCCCCCCTCGAGCACATTATATAGATATTGAGTTATTTGTGGAAAACCAGAACATTGTGTTCGGGTACGTATGTACCAAGTTTCATTCCAATGCAAAAATTGTGTTTTTAGATATCGGTAGAACATTTTAAAAATGTAATAATTATTATATAAATTATGCATTGATGTGCACTGACTTATTCAAAATTACTCATATCGTCTTATAATTACCTCAGTATGCACTCAGACAGCAGTGGATAGTATACTATGCAACGGTCGGTGGTAAAAGATCCGGTGGTAAGGCCGAAAATTTACTAATTATAATACACATTGGTAATAAATAAGCAAAGATTTTAACCTCAAACTAATCAGGTCTGTGCCTTTTCCCAGAGCATTTATGTAACAAGTTTCATTGAGGTGAGATTATTGGTTATTCAAACAGTAGACATATGTTTATACACATATCCATACATGGTTACTTCAAAGAATACCATTGTGTACTTCATACACGAAAGTCAATATTTGATGTATAATACTGAGTGAATAAAGCAAGGTTTGCCTGAGCATGTCAATGCAGATATATGCAATGCATTATGGGAGATAACCTCTAATTGTAAATAATGACAAATTATTATCACCCTGGAAACACATAATAAGTTATGTCAATTTTCTGAAAAGTTGTCATAATATCAAGATTCATATCAAATACAATTCACGATTTTCATTTCGATGTCACCGAGTACAATACTAAAATATGCATAAATAATATCACCATAGAAACATGTGTAAAATGACCAATTTATCATGACATTTCGGTCGCTTGTATCTGGAAAAATCGTCCGATGGGTGACTCCAATTTTATGTTTCATCTTCGATATCCTGGGGGTATTAAGCTATATTGACGATGGTATGACGGACAAGACACATAATCTCCTATTTGGCAGGACAGTTTATCATTGTTTCGGGGAAATATCCCATTATCTAAAGATAATTAGTCAAATGACATAAAACAAGGATTATAGAGATGATATATTGTTTATTACGCATCATAATTGACATCTTTTTAGTGGGTCCCATGGAAACGGCATTAACTTATCATTATTATTATTATTTTACGATTTAAAGTTCACGAGTACACATACTCACATGCGTATCAGACAACGATATTGAATCGGAATACATGCCTTATCTTGTTAAAATGTCATACGTAGTCACAGGTGTAATAAATAATAGTATTATACCCCATAGCCCTATTAGCAAATAAGATTCATGCAATTGGTGGTCGAAACATTTGCGTATTGACTTTTCAGCGGTCTAAGACGTCATATAATACGTCATAAAAATACTGAATCACCGTTGATGTTTGTCGGCGTTTTCTCTTTTCACCTCTAATTTGTTAGCAGGTCAAACAACTGCAATATTTATCGAGTAATGTTGTATGTGAAACCAGGAGATAAGCATCTAACAACATGATTATACAGTCCGACGTTAGTCACCACACTGTATGCGTAGCTAGCGCTGATTACTTAAATATCGCACGGCATTCCAGGATTTATTGACGTCGTATACCTACGAATAATGCTTCTATTTATTTCATCAAGTTAATTTATTACTCGTTTTTTATCGAACATGCATGTGCGTATTATTAAACTGTTCATTTAACCGGAAATGTGTTGTTACATTGCGTTTTATTTGTACTGCAGTGTGTTGTTTTTTGTTTGTCTTAATTAGAGTGGTTCGTGGAATATGAAGTGATTGTGCACAAAAAAGACGCATTTCTGATACAATTTTCACACCAGATGTAATACAGTCTGTAATTTCTTATTTTTCTTTCAAAACCCATGTCACACAATCCATATTGATAAAATAAACAAATACGTACATGAACGTATACTACTCTATAACGCGAGTAAATTTATTCAATAATATATCGTTAGAGCAATTTAATTTTGTAATGAGCAATATTACTTTTGATTGCTTTTCTATTATTTATTTTACTAGACTGATTTATTCACGGTTATTATCATTGGTTTTGAATTTTGTTATTCACATTCCTTCATGTCAGGAAAAGATATCTTGTACAAAACGCAATTGTAACGTGACATCTTTTTGACTCGCATATGTCGGAAAATAATATCAAAAGTCGTTTAATTAAATTTTACGACCTACACACTCTGTAATATCAATGCATCTTGTACTCACAGATGTGAAGCATAATTCAGAAACATTAGAGAATCATTTGTCCCGAACATTTACCTAAATTAGGACAAGTATTATGGCTCACCTGGCATGTATAACAAATCTTCATTAGATAGTTGTTTGGTTGGTTACCATTACAACTCCGGGTTCCTTTTGTCAATGGTGAGACATACTCAAAAAAATATTTTAAAATACAGAAAACAGGCAAAATCGGAATCTCCATAGTATGTATTATATAACTTTTTACGAAATCAGTTTCTAATCAGTTTAGATTTGTGCATATAACAGTCATTTTAATTATTAGCATCAACATTTTTGAGTGAATACAATGTGGTTAAGCAAACTGTCCATTATCTCGACTTGTGGTGTTTTTTTTGTGTTTTTTTTTTAAATAGTATTTTTGTGTCAGGGGACAGTTCCGGAAATTGAATTTCGCTGTTTTTTGTATGTGCAAGTTGCAAGTGCTAGTGTTAACACATAGTGCATTTTTGCCATATTTATGGTTGGGACTACATGGCAGGGCTGTGTCGCCATCTCTCTATCAAATGGCAATTTCAATGCGTTATCCTGGCGTCAACCAGTCTCGGTCGAACACAAGCACCTGCGGACCTTAACCAAGGTTCCCCCAAAGCCGCATTCGTTAGTGAATGAATCACGGCTAGTGGAATATGCCTTCTCATTGAGTCTGTGGCACACTCACAAAGGGCAGGGGTCGACCCGTTTGATGTTCAGCCTAATGTAGCATTTGAGCTTGGGTCTAACGGTCTTGTGGTTTTCAGTTGACCCGGACGTCATAATAATTATCTCTCACAATTGATGTTCACGCGAAACTGTCATACACTGTCTGAGAAAGAAAAAGTAAACTAACAATCACACCATTGAGCCTGCATCGATTGAACAAAGTATAATTTATATTATTTTGGTATCCGTACACCTGCATTTTGTATAACGGAAAAATATGTCAACTTGGTCATAAAATTAATCTTTTTCGTTCGCGCTCAGTAGACCGATGACTAACATTGAGCCCCATTGTCGTTACTGGTTACAGTAAATGTCATTTTTTGTAGTCACGTATTATCAGTAGCATTAGCGTGACGACACGAGTGGTTTACTGCATTGTTAATATAATTCCTACTTCCATCCTGGATTAGTCACGTTAAACAATATACATTATATGGCATCTACTCATCAAACCGTGGCGAAAATTAAAACTTACCAGGTAGACATGAATATGACTTAACAAACACAGTGACATTCAATGCAATTAAGACATAACAACAATTTCTAGTGTTTTAATCTTCGGCAATTTCTAATATATCAACAACAAAAATGTCACTTCCAAGTGCCCACGAACCTGCATTGAGTTCCTCCACTATGCACAGTGATAGTGAAGCATGTTAACATAGAAGATAGAACATCGTGACAGAAAAGCTTGTCTTGTAGGAACATCAAATGTGATGCATGACTGTTTCTTATATGTTAAGAAAGATTTGTCATGTAAGTACTTCAAGAGTGCTGCACGACAATTCCGTGTACGTTAAAAAGATTTGTTATGTATGTACTTTAATAAGAGTGCTACACGACAATTCCGTATACGTTAAGAAAGACTTGGTAGGTACTTTCATAGGAGTGCTAAATGACAATTGTGTATGTTAAGAAAGATTTGGCATATAGGTACTTTAATAAGAGTGCTACACGACAATTCCGTGTACGTTAAGAAAGACTTGGTAGGTACTTTCATAGGAGTGCTAAATGACAATTGTGTATGTTAAGAAAGATTTGTCATATAGGTACTTTCATAAGAGTGCTACACGACAATTCCGTGTACGTTAAAAAGATTTGTCATGTAGGTACTTTCATAGAAGTGCTAAATGACAATTGTGCATGTTAAGAAAGATTTGTCATATAGGTACTTTAATAAGAGTGCTACACGACAATTCCGTGTACGTTAAGAAAGACTTGGTAGGTACTTTCATAGGAGTGCTACACGACAATTCCGTGTACGTTAAGAAAGTCTTGGTAGGTACTTTCATAGGAGTGCTACACGACAATTCCGTGTACGTTAAGAAAGACTTGGTAGGTACTTTAATAAGAGTGCTACACGATAATTCCGTGTACGTTAAGAAAGACTTGGTAGGTACTTTAATAAGAGTGCTACACGATAATTCCGTGTACGTTAAGAAAGACTTGGTAGGTACTTTAATAAGAGTGCTACACGACAATTCCGTGTACGTTAAGAAATACTTGGTAGGTACTTTCATAGGAGTGCTACATGACAATTGTGTACGTTGGGAAAGGCTCGTTCTGTAGGTACTTCAAGAGTGCTACACGACCCGGGTACATAAAGAAAGGCTATTCATGAACATACGTCAGGGGTGCTTCATGACCATTTCTTGTACATGAAAGATGCCTCGTTATTGATTCATGACGTGGCTGCAACATAATCATTTCTTGTGCGTGAAGGAAGGTTTGTTATATAGGTGATTATGATACTGTTTTTTTTTACGTGGAGGAAGTGACCCAGCGTCAAAGGTACGTGATAGTTTCTTGCATGTGTTGAGACTTGTTGACGCCTTGTACAGTAATTTCTATTGATTCATTTCTTTATGCAAGTTTCATGAATATTTTGCTAGTGATTTTGATGCTTGATTTTGGTGTTCTAGCATGAAATTTCATCAGGAATTCCTAACACACCTTTGGAGCCCTAAGGCTTAATAAGTCCCTGTCATTATAGCACAATCATTATAAACTCATCACATTCTCATTAGATTTCCTATTGAGATCATGATCGACAGTTTTCTCTTCGCTTTCCACGTTTCGCTACACTATTTGTTCACCAGATCAGTGTATTGATAAATTGGGTGTATGGGTAAATTGCATTATAAGTAAACAAGTGACATAAAAACAATTGAACTAACATAGTATAATCTTCTATTGTCCACTATTCAAAGAATATATACTGCGAGGGCATGACAAATGTTCTCTGATATGTACACTGTAATATGACGTGAATGTAGAGTTCTAAAATACCCTGTTTGGCCTCAACCAGAACTATTAGACATAGTGTTCATTGACAAAATGTTATTCTCTACAATGTTCATGACCTGGGATAGACATTTTACATATATTGTCCTTACGTTCGCGTGTGAAATAACCATACAAATTATTGTTCATACTTTGAATGATTTTGACAGGGATTAAAGGGTGGTAGTCGTCGTGCCGCGTCCTGTTCGATATGGAACTCATAGCGACGTATACAACGCGTGTAAAATACATTGTTTGTTTATATGAAATTCGAACACGTGCTGCGCGACGACCACCGCCCTTTAAGTAGTTATATAACCATGCCTTTTAGTTGAACATGTAATGACATGACACCTTAGTGTGAATATTGATAGTTATTTTGACATCCCACTACTTTCCACGAGCAAATGTTACGATGTGGTGTTATTGTTCGATATGATTTGGATAGAAATCACAACGTAAATTGTTTTTCGTTGCTTTTGATTATATTGCCTACACCGCTGGCGGATTTGTGAGAATCAAAAGGTTTGCTAGGATCAGTTCTCACTTGTTATTCGAATGTGTTACAGCGCGGTGAACTTGAAAGGAAACTTAAACAAACAAACATTATAACATATACATAGACAATATCATGATAATCAAAATAATATTACAGAAACAATAACAGAGTCCCTGGTTTATTATCTGACCGATAAAGACGATAAATCTGTATCGATTATGATCTTCTCGTGACGTCAATTGTAGGGATCATGCAAGTAGACGAAACTTCGGCGAATCACACCATATTTGTTATTATTTCCATAAATTCACAGTATGTAGTGATTTTGTCCTTCCATGGAGAATTTGTAATACTGTTTATTCTATGCTCCTATTCTTCAATGTGTTTAGTAGGTGCTTGGTGTTCACTATTTGACAGACTTATTCTCATTGTGTGAATGATTGTGTTTCTTCTCACTTATGTGACGATGCATTGATGGCATATTCCATATACCAGCGGACGTTAAATTGTTTTCCAGTACAAATTCATGTTTTTTTTGTAATGTTTATTTTCATTAAGCAAATATACATATTACATACATTCTATGTCAGAAAACTAAAATAAATAAAATCGTATTTGGATTTGGTAAATTCGACATAAAGTGACTGTACGTGTTTAGTTTGGTTACGAATAAGATATTTGTTAGATTTACTGTATGTGAATATCATTCAACAAAGGTTCGTTGTCATGGACTTACACACACATGTAACGTATCTGTTATTATTTTATGTTGTATATCTACATTTCCAATTATTCGGTGTCCTTTTGATCTGTCACAGATGCAGAAACATTATTAAAAAAACTGCTTTCGGTAAATTGAAATAGGATTGCATTATTATCTGCAATCCATTGATCATATGCGTGTATACAAATCACTTATTGTATTCGTCTCAGATATTTATCCACATTTCCATCAACAAGGTGTGAATATTGTTTCTGCACTGTTCCTTGGAACGTCGAATATATCTGCCTCCCTTCCCTGGCTATTTCTTATTTTATTGCACGATGTAACGTAGCACTAATTGATTATGTATTCATATGAATACAAACTGTTTATAAGCCTATAACATAAGGTGCATTAAGTTTAACCTTTCACCCATTGTTTTTCACTTGTGCGCATATGCTGTATTCAATTATATATTTACATGCCTAATGCGAACAATATTTAAACAAGCGACACACACGTTTCGATTTGAAGACCACGACAAAGCACCGCGTCGCTATAGTTAGACGTGCACCTAATTACGCTATTCCAACCACCGTAAAAGACGGCTCGAAATGGCGTGTAGTGTACGCGGATGTACAGTGACTAGCTAAACATGATAATTCATACCCGCTACTGATTTTACATATTTTGCTAATGTTACTCATATTTCGAGCAATATAATAAACCCCGAGTTTTTAATATTTATATATAATCCTACAACGGTTGACGTCAGTAGATACGAGTGATTTGGTATCAATCCGAGCCTAAGAGAACATGGTGAAGGAATATATATGTATCACGTGCATATTTTTACAGTACAATATAGTAAAACGGCGGAGTGTTGACAGTAGAAATATTGCTGGAATAAAATCTAATGTATGGTGACATTTTTTCCGGAAATACAAACGGGAGCTTTCTTTTAAGCAATTGAACATTTTAAATATTTACAATTATACTTTCTATACCTTACCTACCTGGTACTATAAAGTATTTCCCCAGATGGAGAAATTCGAAGTAGCACATTGTCCCTTGTCTGGTCATGGAAGTGGGAATCTTTCTCGTTGGTGAAGAACATATCAGGAACCCAGATACGCTCCAAGAGTTCACTAGTTGGGGGTATATGTTGCTTTACAGCATTGTACTCTAGCCGTGTATCTACCCATGTCTGTCGTAGGACAATTGTGATTCCGTAATCCTGTAAAGAAATGTATGAAAGAACATCTTTGTAGGATATATTATGCAACAAATTCAAATTATAAATGACGTAATCAATGTTTGTATTTGGATAAATTGCCATTTTAGGGTACAAAATTGGCAAGAATATTAGGTAAATTGGATTATAAAGCAAAACAAATTGGCGTGCATATGAAACCAGCATTGAGCAATTGTTAATTGTTCTCAGTTGTAATGTGTGAATAAAGTATATGCATTTAGGTGCATGAACGCTGAAAACAGAATAAAATATTCTACATGAGTTATAAATAAATTGTTCGAGCGGGATTTCACCACGTCTGTAATTTATAAAGGTTATTTTTTTTTATTAAATATTGTTTCAAACTTACTACTTGCGTCCTTTTTACTTTAGGCTGGTCACGACATATTAATGTTTGACCCCAATACTGTACAAGATTTAATTTAATTGCCAACATTGTTAAAGAACCCAACTAAGAGGTTGACGTTACCTAATTTAACTTGCTTGTGTGCGTATAGTAAAGATACCTTACGCATGTTGGGGAAATATTGTTAATGACCTCTTGACAAGCTATATCAGTTACAGAAAAAACTATTCAGTCTGAAGACGCATAATTTCTTGCGAAATTGAAATGTACTATGTGTACGAAAACGTATTCATGTATAGATATATAAATCTTGTTATTCCTAATGATCAATGATTTGAAATTTGTTCTTCCGGTGTTTAATGTTTCAAGAACGCATTTAAGACATGCTAGTTAATCCAGTGTAATCATTTTACCCACGACTCATTTATCCTAATTATATTAACTGCGAGTTGATTTTTTTTTCCAAAAAAACTAATTTATTGTGATTTTATAGTCTTTTCATTCTCCCACTGTGTAATTATTATGATTGTAATTGATTCAATTGTGTTCAGAGTGAAAATAAAAATAAAACAGATATATCGATCTGTCTACCGAAGGGTTATATTTGAAATTATTCTTTTATCAGGAAAGTTATATTTATTTTATATAGAATTGTTCGAATTAAAAATGATCATCATTGACTAGGTTTGCCGCACAATTACCGTTACCATGGCTATAGTCATGCAACCTTTATGTATGTTGTATGCTCCGAAAGAAGCTTAAAATATTAAATAATACTGATTGTTATATGCCACAGTATCAAAGTAATCTATCGTTGTAATCTTCCCTCACAAATGATTGATGAGACAAATACAATCTTTTTATTGACAGTGGCGAACTAAAAGTAAAACTCGCATCACTGTATTAATGTGTTTTTTTAAATAAAAATCTTGTTCTAAGCTGAAGGAATTGCAGCTCGACTTCTATAAAGTAACATACACAATTACATGCATACATAGCCTAGCATCAAGAACAAGATTTGAGTGAAATATAAAGAGCCCTTGTGAGTTTCTACTAAATCCTCAATTATTATTCAGGTATTTTTTGTTCACTGGAGTTCACTATCTTTTAAATAACCACACATGCATTCAACATTTCCCACCTCGGGTATGTAATCCAAATTTCAGGCACATTTACGAACATATAAACATTTCGAATTCGAAACTCGTAAACTGGCATTTCCTCACCTTTCTCGTCTCTAACAATTAGGAAAAGTGGACAATGCCGTAACTGATTCGCACATGCTTCTTATACATAATCGCTGTTCGAAATGCTGTTAGAATCACATATATTGGATATGATTTTGCAATGTGAACAAAAATGTGCTTTAAATGACAAAAATCATTACTTGAATTCTGAAATCGATAGTTGGCATGATTATTACCTAATTATTACAAATATTTTGAGACACAGCATTTTTCACAGGTAGGTGGTAAAATGCTTCAATGAAACATAAGTTTGGTTATTTTTTCGACCATATGTAATGTAGCCAAAAAATGAAGATCTCGCTGCACATGTGTCAGCTGTCATTATCAATCAGTGTTTACATGGTCTACATAAGTGCATTGGGACAGTATAGAATCACAATTACTATTATAGTTGCCAACAGGCCTAACATTTTAATGAGACTAGTTATTCAATCTCCGACGAAGCCTTATATAATAGTTTATGAAAGTTTTCATTTTGAAAACTCTGGTATGCACATATTCTGAGTTGCAATGGTCTGTCATTTACCGCATGTCCTTTTTTTGTTCAGACAAAGGCGTTTCCATGGCAACGTACGTAAATTAGTAATGCATGTCGGTGATTCATATATTAATTTTGTAAGAACAAGAGTCCTACTCAACCGACGAGTTCGTAATCGACCCGTGTCCACTCACTTATAAAAGCAACATTGCATCAGAAGCTCTGTGACTGGCTTCAATGGGTTGTCATATCATTTATTCTGTACGTTTTGTTCACCAATTGAATAATTCACGCTCACACTAACTAACTAATTATAAACAAACATACGTGGAATGCAAATAACACTAAAAGCATGTATATCAAGTCAGCTGCGAATAAAATGATCGATGATCAAGTTATATTACGTCCTAGTTCGAATATAGAGTTTACAGTAAGTATACAAAATATGAAGTAGATGTTAATTAATGGTAATAATCTTACCATATAGCTGGTGATAAACGAAACATTGATGAGACATTTGAACAGCAGATGATAAACCGAACCTCGTTATGCCAATACACATAAAATGTCTCTTGTATATTAAATATTAAATTATATTTATCACAATCTGCGCGCACAAACCTTGCATTCAATCATTCTATTCACATGTACAATCAATTCATAAATTATGCTTAACCCCGTGATTAAATCATATAAATTGCAATTAGATATAAATTAACAGTAACAAGTTAAAGATAAATTATTGATAATTAATATTCTCTTAAACTATGATTATAATTTTCTGACACGTGTATGCATTATGTTGTTAACACATTGTGTAGTTATATTATTTATGTGAGATAATTGTTGACAGATACAAATTACATTAACGGACTACCGTACATACTTTGAATATAGTAACAACTGCCCTAGAATAAGTATTTAAGGTAGTCACGTCAGACGATTTGTAAATGTAATTTAACATTTGATGTGGATCACGTAGGTACGACCATGATATATTTTGTCACTCCGAAAAACTAAAGCAAGGGGAAATATACATAATTTAGTTTAAATTGTTCTTTTATGATTGTATAATTCTATTAACATTCGAATATTCGCTCCATCGAGACCATGTAGTGTTTTATGATTACAAGAATGCATATACGTCGTGCTAGTTAATACAGTTTAATAGTTTTACCTCTGACTCATTTATCTTTATTATATTATTTAGTGCGGGTTTATTTTTTCCAATAATCTAATTCATGGGGATTTTTTAGCCCTTTGATTTTCCAAGTGTGTCATTATTCACAGAGAATGCCTGTAATTGATTCAATCGTGTTCAGAGTGGAAATTAACTGAAACAAAAAAAACAGACTGTATTATTCATATGTTATTAAATAAATATCATGTTCTTAGCTCAAGGGAAATGCAGCTAGACATCTATAAAATCACATACACAATTACATACATACATAGCCTAACAAGAACAACAAAATGTGAGTGAAATATAAATGGAACTTAGAAGATTCTTCTAAACACTAAATTATACAGCTATTTTTTCACTGTCTTTTCAATAACTACACATACATTCAAAATTTATCATCTCAATGCATTAAATGGCATAACACACCGGGTATGTAATCAAAATTACAGGCAAATTTACGAACATATGAATATTTCGGGATTCGAACTCTCAACTTGTGAACTGGCATTTTCTGTTGTTTTTTCTCGCCTCAAACAATTAAGAAAAGTGTGCAATGCTGTAACTAATCATGCTTCTTATATATTATCACTATTATAATTTGTCACAGATATGACATAATATTTTGCAATGTAAAACAAATTGCTTCAAATGACAAAAATAAAATTTACTTAAATTCTGAAATCGATAGTTGGAATGATTACCTAATTACAACAAATAAAACAGTAATTTTCAGAAACTTCAATTATAGTACAGGTAAATGCCAAAGTAAAATAACTTTGGTTTGAATATAATTTCTTTCATATATAATTTAGCCAAGAAATGCTGTAAATGATAATGCACAAGTGTCAGTTGTCATTACCAATCAAAGCCCTAATGAATAGGTCTGTTCCTAACAGAAACAGAGTATGAATTTGATTTTTTGAGTCAAAATAAACGTAACGGTATAGGTTCGAATAATCTGCAGGCTAAGTGGTTCTTTGATTGTCAGTTGAATATATAGTTGAAATATAATCACTTGATGAATGTCAAATTAAAATAAGCTTTTATTTATTTCCAGAATAAGTTATGCATCATGCCAATGAATGACATTTTTATTTTTACTGACGTAAACGTTTTTTTACGTCCATAAAATATGTTCAATCTATGTTGCAAAAATATTGTATTGAAATAAGAATTACGAGTAGATAGTAGTTTCTAGATGGTATTTATGAAACATAAAAGTAATTTTAATTGAATCACGAATATATACATAACATTCAGTTCAGTTTTCCGGAAATCCGATTGAAGTATTATTCAAAACATGTACATAACTGCTATGAGAGGTATATCAACTTATAGTGACATAATGATAAAATAACCATTGTAGATGAGCCAGCTTGATTTATAGTGATTTGATTATTTGTCACAGATAGAATACAAAAAGCCTTGAGACTTTCTCGCATTAAAGACACCGCGGGAGAAAAGATAAAGCTAAAATAATATGTAACACGTTCCTTGAGTACTTGTTAACGTGTCTTTAGAAAAGTGAAAATAACTACCCAACCATATAATATTGAACAAAAGTGACATATCAAAATTACTAGTCCATGATTTAAAACAACACCTAGATACCACGTTAAAACAGTGAAAAAAATTATACATGGAAGTATGAAAAGATGGCACATAGTATTTTTGAAGCCTCTATTTGATAGTAGATGACTCGGCAATACATTTCCATGGTGTTTTATGATACCGAATAAAACTATGCAAGGTACCCACGCAGTTATGTCATCCTTGATACTTGTATATGGCATAAATGACTTGTGAATAACAAATGTTTCAGTTTCGTTAGAGGTTGTATGTTCTTTGGTAGATTTACTATTACATCGAGTCAAAGTTTTTTAAGGCACTTATATTAATGTGACTTTCAAACAAATACCATGATATTGGAAGCATTATCTGTGGGAATAACATAATGTATCATTAAGATCAGACAGCCGCTTGAGTAGATCACAACTATGGTCATTTGTGGAAGAATGTATCAAGTTCATTAATGCGAAACACGTTTCATTTATCGCCTTCATCCACGCAAACAAGATTAATTTAATGTTAATTTGTTAGATGTTCTGAATAAACTGCTTCGATTTTATATAGTCTCAGAAGGTTTTGAATGTAGAGTTGACGTATGTTCAGCTGTCATCGAATATAAATATGGATCCCATGACGTTAACTTCACGGCATCCATGATTAGACAGATAACCAATATTGAATATGTTGTAATTACACTGGTAAGACATAATCACAGGACATGGAGTTCATGAATAACTAATGTTTAGTAATTTAGTGGGTCATGCAAATTACGTTTACTCTACTCATTAGTGGTTTCGATATGTTCAGGCATGCATTTGTAAATACCGAGTATTCTCATATTTGTTTTCACTATGGACCTTTTGCATTTCTATGCTCGTGTATTACGTAATGGTTTTACTGAATAATAGATAATGGCATTTAGTCCTATGATACCACTGTGTCACTTATTATTAGCCATAGTTTGTTCAGACAAAGCGTTGTCCTGGCAACGTAGCGCATAATGATAAGTGAATTAGTTAAGCATTTTGGTGACTGGATTCAATAGGTCGTCCTATAATATATTTTGTACATTTTGTTCAACAATTGAATAATTCACGCATTCATCAAACATTTTAACTCCATGTTGCAAAATATTGTATTAAAATATGAATAGATAGTATTTTCTAGATGGTATTTATGATATACACGGCTACACATTAGTTATTCATGAGTTTCATGTGCTCTGATTATACCTTGCTCGTGCAATTACAACATATCCAACATTGATATACCGTCTAGTCGATCGATGATCAAGTTATACTATGTCCTAGTTCGTATATACAGTTTACAGGAAGAATACGAAATATGAAGTAGATGTTAATAAATGGTAATGATCTTAACATAAAGCCGAGTACATATACACTTTATATTATTTATAATATTTAATTTTTAAGAATGAAATGCAATTCACATCGCACAACATGTGTCGTCGATTGTGATAAATGTAAACATTGATGAGACAATTGAACAGTAGATGATAAACTTAACCTCGTTATATGTGATGGATTCATAAGTTATTGAAAATATTGAATTATATTTATCACTATCTGCACACACAAAACTTGCATTCAATCATTCTGTTCACATGTACAATCAATTCTGATTGGATTACGGTCCCTTGTGTTTCAATTCATAAATCAGATTACACCCGTGAGTAAATCAGTTAATTTGTGACAATTGGCAAACAGATATAAATTAACGGTAAAAAGTTAAAGATAAAATATTGATGCGATTATTATTCACTTAAATTGTGATTTTAATTTTCAGACACATGTATGCATTATGTTGTTAACACATTGTGTAGTTATATTATCTAAGTGAGATAATTGTTGACAGATACAAATTACATTAACTGGCTACTGACTAGCATACATACTTTGAATATACAAACAACTGTCCTAGAATAAGTATTTTACATAGTCACTTCAGACGATTGTAAATTTAGTTTAGCATTTAAATCGCATAGTTTCCATCATGGTAGCTTTTGTTACTCTTAGAAACTGAAACAAGGTGAAATATACATAGTTGTTTTTAGGAACTAATGGGCAATGTACTATAATGAAAGGTGTTCTATTGTGGGAAATGAACGTAATCTGTTGAACCAATGAATAAGTGACAGTTCTATTATTATATCAAATAGCAAACTTAGCTGTCACTCTGGATTATGCAAATTCTACTCTTGTTTTGTTCGCGTAATTAACATTGTTGATAAACCCCAAATAACAAACTAATTAAATCTGTGTTGACTTATTTACAGAGCCTTTTCAGCAACAACGATGCTAGGCAAAATTAGCCAAGAGTCCCGATGTTGTTTTATTTGAACAATAAATCATCGCCTTGCATGATCTACCACGATATTTTGCATCGAGGCACGATGTTTTAGTATTGGTATCAGCACGGGACAGTGGGATGTAGCCCGAAATAATACCCCATCGCCTATGTTGTTCCTGACCTATACATTGGCTGCTTCAATTTAATGTAAAGTAATAGACAAGGCCAACACCATAATTCTCACCATCAGCTAACACTGATCACCCAAAAGCCAGAAACACACCTGCTTTACGACTTCATTACCAACAACTCAACAACGACTTTGAAGCTTTAGTGTCAGCTGCTTTGAAGTCTGAAGCGGGGAAATTATGGCCAGTAGCACCATTGCATGTCTCGCATCACCGACGCTGATGACGATTGACTACTCGCGGTGTTAATCACCACGCAGGTGTATACTAATCACCACGCAGGTGTATACTTGTATCATATTATATTATTATATTGATTGTGTGCTCAGCAGAAACAAAAGAAAGCGTTTTGGATGAGAGTGTTGTTTGCGTTGTTTTGAAATGCGACTTCTAATTTAAACCTAATTCCGTCCAAATATGATAAAATCCACAATTTATTTTATTTTCTTAAAATAATTAAACAATATACCTGGAGTAGTCATAGCATATGGTATTTATTATTCGGGTCTAAGTAAGATTGACGTAGGATGTATAGTCAACATCGACAAACCATGTAGGGAGAGTTAAGTTTACATGCATGATCCACCATGTTGAAGCTAACTACCACATACGAACATGTAAACACGCAACAATGAATTTAAACTCGCAACCACGAGAAAATGCCTCGCTCCTGTAAGTAGATGCGCACTTCATTGGAACAGAGAAAAGTCTGTTCAAAATGGCGTACAATTAACGGGGTTCTAAAGTCATTTGCAGGATGTGTTTATGCTGAATATCCGACGTCAAAGACATCCACATGATTGATTATCGATTGATTGGTTCAATCACGTAGAGACATCACTGGCAGGTGGCGATGCGTAACATGTGTTGATGTGAGATATTTTCTGATATTACACTTCATACAATAGGTGCGCTGCGATACAGTTCTTGAAATATAACACTACACAGCTTAGTGCAACGCAACACCTTTACGCAGCGCAACGAAGCACAGACTAACAGCATCACAATATTACAATAGTTACCATTGTGACTTCATTGATGTTATCAATCCTGCTGATGAGCATATCTACTGTCACATTCACTGGGTCACCTGTGTGAAAAGTAAATAACAAATCAAAATTATTATCGGTATTATCAAGGTGTTCTAAATATAATATGAGGTTATTACGAGGATACCTCAAATTATGCACGAAGACAGTACAGCGGCAGTATTGACAGACGCGCTACTGTCTGATTTCGCATTTCATATTATGGTACAATGAATATGCCCTGTAAAATACGGCAAATTACGACACACTGTAACCTATGGCGGTACGGTAACATATGTAGAATAATTGTATATATTAAACAGACTAATGTTGACTAGTTATGGATTGATATGATTTAGGGTACAAAAACATAAACGTGCAGTTATATCAATTCCCAAAACGAGTTTAACGGCTCACATTAGTGGATGTATTACTCCGCATCACAAAATACTCTCCCTATTTTGAATCACAGTGTTTACAAGCTTAGCATGAATTTATAATTACAAATAACAACCACACCGGAAGCGTCTACAGCGCCTTGCTACTGCAGGCGGAAGCGCTAATCACAGAACCAAATAGTAATATAATCTAAAAATTTATATCATAATTTTATAATGATCTGTAATGAACACGCACACAGTGACTACATGGAAATACACGAGCCTCCGGCGACACAGACATCCGATAGCATTTTCAATATACACATGTACTCATGATTCAGTGCGAACTAGATATATGTATTCAATTGGCAGACGAAACAAGAATGTCAAAGTACAGCGCGCGCGGGTGCGTGACGATGGCGATCCTACAGGTAGTAACTCCAGCGAATTTTTTTCTTCTGTCGAATGACTCACATCTTCTGCGTGCGAAACAACAATTATAACACATTGTTGTTATTCCCAATAGGGTCTGCATTTGGTAATCATATTACCCTGAAATGTTCATTCGTCTAGCCTGTCAATATGGGCATTCCCTGTGGTAAGCTATTCTTCATTTGTGAAGCCGTGTATTATTAACGTTGCTTTGACAGCGCCTGTTCACTTTTTAATCACGGTTCATATGTTACGCATCGCGCCATTGGACAGTATTTTAACGTCACAGTCGATCTATTAATGTTATCAAATCACAGAACACATTACAAAATCGATTCATGTACGCTAATGAGAACAGATAGTTGGATCGAGTTGTTTTCAACATTGGTATTCATAGACTTCCAAAACTCCCGACAAATCATTTTCGAACGACTTGTCAGAATTAACATTCATAAACAGGTCAATAGCATCCTGCCATAATCACAAATTTGTTCTTTGTTGAGTAGTGACGTTTTGATTGTATTTTATAGTGGAGTCTTCGAGAATGTGTTCTCAGCTGTTAAATACTGTGGCAATTAGTTGATATTGTGAATTTTTATACCGAAAGATTCTAAACAATTTGCCGTCGCATTGAGTATCAAATCTCATATCGGAAAAATGCGAGTATCTGGCAGACGTATGCTGTGATGCTGTATACAACTTAACCGGGATGTCAAACTAATTTTAGCAGAATTCATGGCGTATAATACTAATCATTGAAGATTGTTAACACGTACATGTTTTAGAAGGTAATAGTCATTTAAGTTGTCGTGATGAAAACATAACATGCTGACTCGTACCTTGAATTGCATTTTTAAATTCAATTTTAAATTCACAAATATAACTATGTAAAACGTGAACTATTGACATTATATTATATAATGCAATTATGTGTAATCACCTCTGTCAGCACCCTTAACTCACCTCAAACTCTGCAAATAGAAATGTGCAATGCCTAGTGATAAGGAAAGGAAAATTGGAAACTACCAGGTGATTTACATAACAAAGGATGTTTACGATCTACGGAGTTGCCTACGTGAGACAGCTGCTAGCAAGACCACATTCTGATTAGCTCATGTGGAAACCCAGGTGGTGACCCTAAATCTGGACCATTTACGCCTATAAATATGACCGAGGACAGTTGGGGTCCATCATTTCAACTGAGTTCTCTGTGTGTTGCTACAGCTGCAATATTGTGAGACAACTGATACAGGCTTCAATCATATTACTGTGAGATTTGTATGAACTGCTCTGCGATCTTATGTTTTCAGCGGTGTCCTCCAGAAGAACAGCGTTCCTCTGCAAGCAAAAATTTCTTCGTTGTTGTGTTGCAGAAGCCATTGACTGTCATCCATCTCTACATCCTGGAACTGAGTTATCACTAATGCACACTTCCCTAGGCAATCCCATATTTCAATGAATGTACTCATTGTATTTTTCTGTGCTTTGTTTCTTGTAATTACTGAGAGATATTAAAGCCAGGGGCTTTAACCTGATATTTTGGTGCATGTGTATTTCATTTCCAGTACTATTGTCTTGTCTATTGCCCATTGTGAGTTACGTGGGTGGCCCCTCTCAATAGCAATAAGCAGGCCTTGCACCTATATGCTGAAGCTACTACGATACGTGCGTGATGATCATGGCAATTGGCTCTTATGCATCTTATTCCAAAATAATTATGCTTCAAGGAGACGTTCTTGAAATTAAAACAATCTGCTTGAAAATAAGTCGACGCACGAATATCCCAGGGTATTGTACATTAACATGTAATTATCGTATTATTAATATCATTATTGCAACGGGCAGTTACACAAACTTCTTGAAATAAAAACGAACGTAATATAATTATCCATGTCGAGGTTAGATGTGCCTTACATTAACGAAATAGGCATGCCGAATGGAATTACATATCTAATTTTATGTATAACAACAATTATAACCCCGAAAGAAAACAGCCGGGAGAGCAACGGCGCTACGAACGACAATTTTGTATGTGCAATATCGTTGCACAGTATTTTCATGACGTCATCCATGAAATATCCTATGTAATGTCCACTTGGCGAGCAATATACCATGTGACATCCATTTTTATTCAATGTCATGTGACCGAGTATCAAACAATCAAAGCATGCGTAAAAACAAATGTGAAATGTGATAAAACCTTGTAATAGCAGCTTAGTGAGTGGTGCGTCGCATTCGACATAGACATTCTAGTGTTAACAAGAATAAGCATTACTTTTTATTAAATGTTGTATTACAGTATCACGAATGTGATATCCTCTCATCTCCCATATCTACATACTAACGCCGAAAACATGGTTCGTGGAGCGTTTATCTTATTTGTATGCACGATATATTTTTGCGAACACATATATAATTCATTGACTTATGCGGTTAAAGAGATTATAATTTGTAGCCGTTAATATACTTATGGCTTAGCGATGCACTGGTAACATTGTAACCGTCCCTTGGGTAAATTTAATCCCTAACGTAATCACCAATTATACTTTGGTTGGGAGAATTATATAATGTATGGCTTTATCACATATACCCGAAACGAACAGAATATTGAATACATTAATGTAACGAATAACAATCAAGCATACTGAGATTATCAAAAGCTCCCATTTGACCAAAATACTTTTTAATACACATATTAAAAATTATTACAATGCTTTATCACATTGAATTTGTCATCATATATGAGATAACGTAATTACTACTTTATAAAACCCGACTTAAGATAAGTTGGACAGATTATTTAATGGTGAAATAAATTGGTTTATTGCGCCTTGGGTGACTCGTATTTTCAGTTACACACAAAGGAAGGATGCCTTGGTTTAGTTGTTCATTTATCGCATAATGATCGCAATCCTATACGTTCACATCAAACCTATTTTGTGAATATGTTGAAACTAATCCATGCCCACGTTAAAGTCTGACTGAGATTGAGAATAGCGATAGTTTTGTTTTACTACGATGTTCTTTAACTGAACAGATAACAGATATGTCAACTTCACTATTTAGACACTTTCTGTGACAAGTCATACAGGCTACAACCATCTTTCTGTGAGACTTGTATGAACTGTTCTGCGATCTCCTGTATTCAGAGGTGCCCTCCAGAATATGAGCGTTCCTCTCCAAGCAAGACTCCTGTATTTCTTCGTGGTTGTGTTGCAGAAGCCATTGACTGTCGTCCATTACTACATCCTGGAACTGCGAGTTATCACCAATGTACACTTCCCTAAGCAATCCCCTTATTTAGTGACTTATTCATTGTATTTTTCTGTGCCTTATTTCTTGTAATTATTTTAAGAGGTATTAAAGCCAGGAGCTTTAACTCGATATTTTGGTGTATGTGTATATCATTTCCAGTACTATTGTCTTGCCTACCCCATACTAGCAGTGAAAGAACCCCCTGTCCAGTGTGAGTTCTGTTGGTGCCCTCTCATTAGCAATAAACAGGCCTTACACTGTGACACTTTCTATATCTTTAAATGACCTTAAAAATAAGAAAAGGTCGGAGAACAGGTTACGATAAGGTTTATTAACAGGTTTATATAGTTATTTTAGTAATCATGTGATTATTGAAACGACATTTCAAGGAAAAATAATCTTACTGTGATGTGTTAAATAAACCGAGCACGAACACATCACGAAAAGCTGGAACATTATCAATTGAGTATATTGTAGCACTTTGACAGATTATTTGCTTGGTTGTTTCACATAAAGCTATTTCTCTCTCTGCATGCTCTTTAACTATACAATTCATATGAATTCATACACATTATGAGTATATGCTATTGTTTAGCTGCACTTGGAAGGTTGACTGTGTCACAGGTGCGTAGTGCCAATGTTCTGCTTACGTGATTGATCCAATCTGATTTGACGTGAAATATTTCCGGCTCGCTCAAAGATGGTAATACGATAGAATAGACGTAAGGTTGTCGATTAGTTAGACTGAAACGTTTGTCTAGGAGGAGATTTGGTATCAAAATAATATTTCGAGTAATTAGAAACCATCATCTTTTGTACTGTAAAAGCAAACGCATCATGTTTACAATAGCAGGATATTCAATAGTTACATTATTTTACTTAAATCAACAACACAGTTTTTAATTAAATCGAACGAATCGATACGAAACTGTCTCACGTAAGTAAACAAATGTATATTGCATCAATCAGTGTTTAGATAAATTATTAATAAAGCTGTGATGTAAATTATTAAATTTCACTCTATAGTATGTCCTGTATTTACTACGGTGAGAAAATACGATTTATAGAATACCCAGTGGAACATGTTTTGACATTCGGGACGCATTCTTATAATTAGAGTCTCTATTGGATTCATTAAAATTGATTTGATATATGACTGATACATACTATTTTCAGCTCGTCAATTTAAGGCGCGGTCGGAAACACCTTCTGGGCCGTGTTGTTTCGAATTTGCATTGGGTTGCACATAATTTGGGTGAAATTTGACAAAACAATACTGCGGGCACAGGATTATTTTGTTCATTTACAACGAGTATTTGTATTTGTTGTTAGGAGCAGGTGATTTTCATGTGTTAATTTCATATGAATTGAACCCTAGGAAATAAACTGACTAACTGGGGGCACATTTGAGATGGTCGAGGGGGTCTCAGATGTTCAGCTGGCAATATGAACAGCGTTTAATCTCCGCTCTAGATTGTAAACTGATCAATCTAAGTGAAACTGACTTGACATCATTGAATAAAGCCTTAAAGTGTGCTTTCAATAACTACAAACTCACACAAGACACATTGTAAATATACAACATGTTACACAAGTAATATTGATGTCCCATATGTGCATGTCGTTTTACTATTGAAAATAAATATATATCTATACTCGGAGTACGTTGGATAGTGGTGCAATACACATATAAATATTATTACAGTATTATTAGAGTATTACTGTATTAGCTTATAGTTTATGGAGAAACCTTGGAAATCATGTTATAATATTTATGGTAAAAAACCCACATATTTAGGCGTACATCCATCCTATGATAAACACATACCTTACTTTTTTTATAAAATTACTGTCCGTCTTATGTGGTGCAATTTTTCAAGGGCTTTTTAGGCATGGTAACCACGTGATCACGTCAGTAGTTTGATATCATTGTCTGATTACCTGTTTGGCATACCATTGTTGAAGGCTGATTTAGGAATAAGTGCTGACTGTATGTGAGTTAAGTTCCCACGTCCACCGATGTCTTTTCGTAATATCGCCATGTTTGTGCAGTATGGCGGTCTTTACAACAAATGTTGATGTCATTACAATACGTATAACTTTTGAAGAAAGATTGTGGTCTCTCCTCGGTCGACATGCCATTCGTTTTTGGAAATATAAAAGTGAACGAGTACATATAGTTTACCGGTTACCCAAGCTAAGCGAATTGGCGACATTATAATGATTCAAGATCACATGTCATCCTAGCACTGTGTAGCGATATACAAATTTCCGCATCAGCATTTTAACATCTCACTGATTGTCTTCTAGATACTAATGATCATCATATTAACCTGTAACTATCTAATCTGTAGCGACTTGAGAACATTATGTAATTTCAACGCATCAATGATTACATTTACAAACCTGTAATAACTATCAGATTCATGTAATCATAACCTCAATACAAAATTCACAACAATTTTAGATAAGTATGATCATTCTAAAAATATGATTACTATTATTTTTTTATTATGACGTATGCAACTTTCAAGCCATTACTCTGCACACAAATATTGAAAATAACATTATTTGTAATATATAGTGAACATTTATTTCATTAACATAAGTGTTTATCAAGTGAATTTATAGAATTGTTTTACCGTGAGGTCTTTCAACTGCAGCGTATTCTTCTGCTTGCCTTGTATATGCGTTTGAGAAGAGACCCCTTACATCACAGCCTTGGAGCATACATTCTCGTGGTCGATATATATTATTACATTAAACACATTTATTACAGCTTCAAGAACTTAATTGCTAACATACTACTAAAATTGAATTTTACTACAACGCTTCATGACACCGCACTCGGTGACTGGCGCGGTGAAAGTCCACTGGGAATCATTCTGCAATGTTTATAATTAGACAACTTGACTTTATTCACAATGCTGCGATTAATTTGTTTAAGTGTTTTGGTACTGTTATCTACATGCTCTCAAGGTCATAGCTATGTATATATTAAACAATGCTTACCGTCAAAGTTAGGTCGTATTCTTTTGTCATAGGTCTTTAAAAGCGTGTTCAAAAATGTTGATGTCGACGTTACGTTATGGGATGAGTGGTCGCCGTCTTCCTCTGTATTAGCATCAGTACTAACTCCATGCACGGCCAACGTGAGAAGAAGAAGCAAAATACTCCATAAACGCTGATTCTCCCTTTTTGAGTAAGAGTTGTCGCCGTACGTGTTTTTCCCTTGTCGAGGCTTACGAGCAATCATAGTGTAGTTGGCATAGACAGTTCCAAGCCGTTCTTACTGATAGGCTTTGATTCAACAACAACGGTATAATGTGACAGGTGGGCAATGCTCACTCATCAGAGGACACCAGTGCGGTTCTCCCGGCGAACACCGACTATAGACTGGTTATGGTAATTATATGCAAATGACTGTAACGATGGTGACGAATCAAACCAGCAAATAGGTGGCCCAATGGTGCTCTGTCTTCTGACATACAGTCTAATGGCACCGATTCATCAAGGCTGTCACGAACTTTTTATGCAATGCGTATAAGCAGAATGCGATTATATGACCAACATCCAATAAAAACATGAAATGTTATAGAGCGCCACGACATTCAATATGGAACGTTTCAAAGCGGTTGAACCTGTATGACGTTAATCGCAGATTATAGATTATAATAATAATTGTTGTTTTGAAAATAAATTATTAATGGTTAATACATACACAAATCAGCGAAATGATTAAAGCTAAACAAACGTTGTATATGTATTATGTTTATTATCTCGTTTCTCGCTTGGCGCGATCTGTCGACAAATACACACTCGTTGCAGCTGAACTGAACTGTTCCTAAAACTGACTTCCCTAACAACGCTACGGCAACCAACGATTCGAACCATCGTATAACACGGTGAGCTGATATAAACCGTAAAGTCACATCCCGAATCATTAGTAATTGCCTTGATTTCAAACAAATTGACTCGATCCAGCGGCTTGTATACCGTATGTATGTGATGGCGCCGGCGGTGCGTATAAGTTGCAATTCGGTAGCAGGAATCTTCACGTTGTCGTCAATGAATGAAATTCCCTGACGACCGATCATGTTAATATTCTTCTATTCCCATGTTATTACTTATCCATTTTCTTAACGTATTTTTTATAATTTGATATATAAATCATGTCATGGTCTATGGGTATGATAAATGCTCTTTACAGTTCAATGGAGTCATGACATCAACTAGTTGAGGGAATTTGTCGCTATGTATCTCTATCACTATTAATGATGTTATCCTTATTGTGTAAGAGAATATTATAATATATTCGGCTAGTTTGTTTTGAATATTACTTCAATGGAAATTAAGTGACACGAAAAAGTAATATAAAGTAAATTTTGCCATTTTTTGTTACATGTGTTTGCGGTATCACAACGACAATGTACGAATGAACGATTGCTCAACGCTGAATCTTCTGTCTTCCATTATCAACATTGGGGGCGCTACACAATCATGTGTCGAAAAGTTAATGCACGTTATTGACATGTGGTTTATTATCGACGCTGGTTTTAAACAAGTATTACCTTGAATGTTTGAACTCTCAAATTAACGGGCACTATGTTACTTGCCGTCGATTAGATATGTATGTGTGTCTTATGTAAATGGACATTTTTATAGTTAATTTGTGGTATACGTCACAGCTCGATTGCTCACTCGTGATTGCCATTGATTAAATTACTTAGATAGTGTGTTTTCCATTTGAGTCATTTCTCTACAAATATTGATCGTTCGTCTTTATGGTCCCACGTCACAATAAGACGCGGTGTAGACGATAATATAGGAACTTAAAAATTATTATGGTATACCTAATAACTGTTTTATAGCATCGAAAAAAAAACGTTTTACTTCCCTATAACAAGACAAAATGAATGTGAATTGATTTTTTTTTTTTTGATGTTTCGAATTTATTTCAGCGTGACGCGAAATGTCGGTATTGTGTATCCTATTGAATAAAAATCACATGTACACATACACTACGTTGATTAAAATAACATATATACTATGGTGAATAAAATAACACATACACTACGTTGAATAAAATAACACATACACTACGTTGAATAAAATAACACATACACTACGTTGACTAAAATAACACATACACTACGGTGAATAAAATAACACATACACTACGTTGAATAAAATAACACATACACTACGTTGAATAAAATAACACATACGCTACGTTGAATAAAATAACACATACACTACGTTGAATAAAATAACACATACTCCATGGTGAATAAAATAACACATACTCTATGGTGAATAAAATAACGCATACACTATGGTGAATAAAATAACGCATACACATACACTACGTTAAATAAATAACACATGCACTATGGTGAATAAAATAACACATACACTACGTTGACTAAAATAACACATACACTACGGTGAATAAAATAACACATACACTACGTTGAATAAAATAACACATACACTACGTTGAATAAAATAACACATACGCTACGTTGAATAAAATAACACATACACTACGTTGAATAAAATAACACATACTCCATGGTGAATAAAATAACACATACTCTATGGTGAATAAAATAACGCATACACTATGGTGAATAAAATAACGCATACACATACACTACGTTAAATAAATAACACATGCACTATGGTGAATAAAATAACACATACACTATGGTGAATAAAATAACGCATACACTGTGGTGAATAAAATAACACATACACTATGGTGAATAAAATAACACATACACTATGGTGAATATAATAACGCATACACTATGGTGAATACAATAACACATGCACTATGGTGAATAAATTAACACATGCACTATGGTGAATAAAATAACACATGCACTATGGTGAATAAAATAACACATGCACTATGGTGAATAAAATAACACATACACTATGGTGACATGCACTATGGTGAATAAAATAACACATGCACTATGGTGAATAAAATAACGCATACACTATGGTGAATAAAATAACGCATACACTATAGTGAACAAAATAACGCATACACTATGGTGAATAAAATAACGCATACACTATGGTGAATAAAAAACACATACACTATGGTGAATAAAATAACGCATGCACATACACATACACTATGGTGAATAAAATAACACATACACTATGGTGAATAAAATAACACATACTCTATGGCAAATAAAATAACACATACACTATGGCGAATAAAATAACACATACACTATGGCGAATAAAATAACACATACACTACGTTAAATAAGATAACACATACACTATGGTGAATAAAATAACACATACACTACGTTAAATATAAAATAACACATACACTATTATGGATAAAATAACACATACACTATTATGGATAAAATAACACATACACTATGTTAAATGAAAAACAACACATACACTATGGTGAATAAAATAACACATACACTACGTTAAATAAAATAACACATACACTACGTTAAATAAAATAACACATACACTACGTTAAATAAAATAACACATACACTACGTTAAATAAAATAACACATACACTATGTTAAATAAATAACACATACACTATGTTAAATAAAATAACACATACACTACGTTAAATAAATAACACATACACTATGGTGAATAAAATACCACATACACTACGTTAAATAAAATAACACATACACTACGTTAAATAAAATAACGCATACACTACGTTAAATAAAATAACGCATACACATACAACTATGTTAAATAAAATAACAGATACACTATGTTAAATAAAATAACACATACACTACGTTAAATAATAACACATACACTATGGTGAATAAAATAACATATACACTATGGTGAATAAAATAACACATACACTATGTTAAATAAAATAACGCATACACTATGGTGACTAAAATAACACATACACTATGCTGAATAAAATAACACATACACTATGTTAAATAAAATAACACATACACTATGTTAAATAAAATAACAGATACACTATGTTAAATAAAATAACACATACACTATTGTGGATAAAATACCGTATGTGTACACTGAGCAAATCTATTTGGAGAATGGATGATATATAATATATAGGTTCTACTGTGATGTGATGATTTAATGTGTCTTTTTTTCAATTACTCGGTCGATGACTTCTGTGTCAAATTCAATTGATGAAATCAGTTCGGAGCAAACTACATTTGAACGACTTTTGTTTAATTCCTGTCATATAAAAGATAACAGCACAGAACGGAAATTCCCTCTATTATTTCCGGTCTCGATAAAATCTTATCATGCAAACCGCTCTTTTTGAGTCAGCCTACATAAAGCAGATTCTGTATCTTCTTTCTGATCTCTCACTGTAATGTATCCGTGCCGTTCAACGAATAATTTTATACAAGAACGCATGAAATTGTCGTGTAATGTGACAATATGACATTCTTATGGAAAAAGAAGATGATCGATTTGGAATAATAAATGCTATAATTTTACATTCACGTTCATCAATAAAAAAAAAAGGGACATTTAAAGGGCGGCAGTAGTCGCACCGCGTCCTGTTCGATATGGGACTCACAGCGACGTATACAACGCGTGTAAAATAGATTGTTTATTTACATGAAATTCGAACACGCGCTGCGCGACGACCACCGCGCTTTAAGTTCATAAAAAGAGTAATTTAATTCGTGGGTGAATACTTTATGAACGGAGGATACACTACAAGTCTCGAGAGAAGGTTTCGAAAATGGTAAGATGGATGGATTATTAAAAACGATTCATCCATGTAACAAAAACGAAGCAATTCCAATTGCTAGATATGGTTTGTTTATTTTAATAGGTTTCAGAATTTAATGAAACTAAAAAGTTTACCGAGATTACTTCTTTAAGGCAGAAGCCGATAGCGGTTGGTGGGATTGAAAGTATCACATATATGCAGCTTTATATCACACATGCGTTTCAGCCGACATCTGAAACTACCAGAAATATTTGAATTGATATCCTTTATAATAATTTAAAAAGTATTGTGTTAATTCGCAATATGGCGAGATACTGCCTTATCTTGCAATAAAGTCAGCCATTATGTCAAAAGGTTTATGTGCTTTCTTGGAAAAATCGTGATTTGTATTACACAGTGTGAATATATAGGGAATTATTACACTGCTTTACTAAACTGCCATGATTTATAAATGATTTTATTATTTGTTTCCAACTATTAATTAACTATTGAATTAGAAACATGTCCCTGGCACTCTAATTCCTCGAATACGTGAACAACCTTCGTAAACCACTGTACTGTACCGTGTATGAATATTTCAAGGACACAGCAAAATGACACATTTGACGTCAGATTGCCCACAATACTTATTCGACGACAACAACACGTATACTACACCTTTGTCCACAACACATGTAATACACAGTTGACGTCAGGCTGCCTACAACACATGTAATACACAGTTGCCGCCAGGCTGGCCACAATACAAGTAATACACAGTTGACGTCAGGCTGCCTACAACACATGTAATACACAGTTGACGTCAGGCTGCCCGCAACACATGTAATACACAGTTGACGTCAGGCTGCCTACAACACATGGAATACACAGTTGACGTCAAGTTGCCTACAACACATGTAATACACAGTTGACGTCAGGCTGCCTACAACACATGCATTACACAGTTGACGTCAGGCTGCCTACAACACATGTAATACACAGTCAACACCAGGCCGCCTACAACACATGTAATACACAGTTCGTCAGGCTGGCTACAACACACGTAATACACAGTTGAAGTCAGGCTGCCTACAACACATTTAATACACAGTTGACGTCAGGCTGCCTACAACATATGTAATACACAGTTGACGTCAGGTTGCCTACAACACATGTATTACACAGTTGACGTCAGGCTGCCTACAACACATGTAATACACAGTTGACGTCAGGCTGCCTACAACACATGTAATACACAGTTGACGTCAGGCTGCCCGCAACACATGTAATACACAGTTGATGTCAGGCTGCCTACAACACATGGAATACACAGTTGACGTCAAGTTGCCTACAACACATGTAATACACAGTCGACGTCAGGCTGCCTACAACACATGGAATACACAGTTGACGTCAGGCTGTCCGCAACACATGTAATACACAGTTGACGTCAGGCTGCCTACAACACATGGAATACACAGTTGACGTCAGGCTGTCCGCAACACATGTAATACACAGTTGACGTCAGGCTTCTTGGCACATAAACTCATTCATTTGTTTTCATCTGCTATTCTCACTCAGATTTGAATTAAGACATATTTCAGATAATTAAGATATTGTTTTAAGAATGCATTTGACATACCAAATACAAGAAATGAAGTCAGACTAACTATGTTTGATAGATTAGACAGCCTGGTGTTTGTCTTCACTATCTATGTTGATTTGGAAATATATTTCTCAATCAATTTTCAATGTAGCTCTTTTTAAATCACCAACTTAGATACTTAATTACACGATTCTTAAATGCTTTGATATATTGAAACTTGTATTCTGATACAATATTAACTTGTTTACTTATGTTACACATTTTGATGGTAGTAAAATTGAAAATTACACAAGCAAATATTGAAGAACATCTTGAACGCAGATAAACTGACAATCACTTCGGTGTAATTAGCAAATATTCATACTTTCACCTACGACTAGATCAACAAAACAAATATAATATCACCTATTGGAGTAACATTAATAAACTGTGCCGTTACTAGATGGAGTTGTAAAGTTTGACAGTGAAAATGTGAATAAAGCACACAACGTTGTGATTCCCGCAATATTCGTCAGCATAGATTATTGTAACCATCTTTGGACACTTGTACCAAAGTTGGTACCCTCTAAACACATTCCCGTGTAATTTGTATTCAGTCACTTGACCAAGCAACACAAGTCTTCATGCTATCTACTTTATTTTATTTAGCAGGAACATGGAATTTAAATGTCTCGTTATGTAACGATTTACGGTTATGACTTTTGTAGTGACAGAAACAAACAGAAGACTCGTTTCAGTTGTATGGTGATTTATAAACACAGTGTAACGCCTTTCCTTCTTAGTAAAAGTACGCATATATACATATATGATGAATTATGTGAACTGTTAGGAGGTAACCTACTGACGCAACACACTCAAATTCACTTTTTTATGACCTACTAAATGATACTGTTGTTTTGTTAGGAAGTCTGTATACGATTATTTTGCATGTGAAAAGGTTATAGTGACAGAATTGAATTCTTTAATGTACTCATTGAAAATCAGGTACGCGAGTTTCTCATAGAAGAAGAGTACATGTTTTGGTGGTAAGTTTGCATTTTCTCGATTGCTACAATATTGTAATTTTATAATAAAGCAACTAAATGTTACTGAGCTGGTTAATCATTCAGTAACCAGCACAATCAATTACTTTTTCCAAAACCTTGATACTGATGGAGAATTATGCGCGTAGAATGACCTCATCTGTAGTCAATTATTGCGTAACCGTCACCTCGCGGTGTTTTTTGTTTGGATGTATCAATATGAAATTTTAAGTTGTTCATTTGATCTCAATCTATTTTGAAGCAAAAAAATGAATGGAAATTATAGAAACAGTCGATCCACTTTTACTACATGTATTTGAACTAAAATATATGCAAAAATCGAAACTCCGATACGAATCTAAAAATTCCCTTGACCAGTTATTTTGTAAATAAAACACGCCTAATGCAGGGCAAAAACATAAGATTTATCAGGAACCTTTACAACGAAAAAACAAAAGCTGGGTTTTTAATTCATTTTTAAAATGCTATGAGCTCACATTATCCGCATGCGATGTTTTGCAAAGGGTCGGCAAGGGGTATTGTAGATTTGAAAAAATACCCGGGTTAACGAGATGTTGTAATTGAACTATGATCTGATAATATGGATATTTATTTGTAGCTAGTGCGTGTGTACGTCGTACAGGTTTGTGTTTTTTTTATAAATACAGTATAAGTTATTATATAATCAATGCATTGGACAAACATTAACACAGAAGTGGGGGGAAACAGCCAAAGCAGCGGTAAAAAGAAAACGTTGATCGTCGGCAAGCTAGAAACGATGAGACATCAAACCAATAAAAATAATGAGTAAAATTAACTGTCTGCGACAAAAATAAAACCCATTCAAATCATCGTAATGAATTTGTTAGCAATGACAAGTGCCAGCACACGTGAAAGTATAGCAGTATAGAAGTAGAAAAGTGGCAAGGAAGGAAAGCCCATATTCAGAGAATTATTGGGACAAATAATAAACTAAAAGTCAGTCAAAAAGATATTCTTACAGAGCTGAGAAGATTCTACATCGATTTATATACCTCTAAAGTGGCAAATGATAGGAATATCTCAGATCATGATTATTTTCTCAATGACAATATCCCAAAACTAGCAGATAATATGGCAGATCATTGCGAGAAAATAATATCAATTAATGAGGCATACTTTGTGCTTATTACTATGGTAAAAAATAAAACTCCAGGGAATGATGGAATTCCATTTGAATTTTATACTACTTTCTGGCCTAAGGCGGGCAGTTGGTGGTTGAATCACTTAATTGTGCATTTGAGCAAAGAACACTATTTAACTCACAACGACAAGGAGTAATTTCTATGATTGAAAAAAAGAGTAGAGATTCAAGATACATTAAAAACTGGCGTCCAATATCTCTCATTAACATTGATGCTAAGATGGGATCTAAATGTCTAGCCAAAAGTCTACAGTCAATCTTGCTACACCTTATAGATTGTGAACAAAGTGTATTTGTTAAGGGTAGAGATATTTGTGACTATATACGTTTAAGGTAGTGATGCAGGTTCGTGGGCACTTGGGAGTGTTTTTTTTTTTTTTGCTTTTTATTATCCAAACAGACTTGGCTATAGACTGTTAAAATTTTGTAGAATTGTGAATAGCGGAACATACTCAAAAAAACATTTTAAAATATATATAAACATTCTCTCTTTTTAATGCTTAGCAAGATTTAGCAAGGTTGTACATAAATAATAAAAATGAAACATGGTGAAAAAAAGAAATGACGGGATTTCCATATTATGCACTATATTTAACTTTTAACAAAATGATAATACATTTAAATTGGAACTGTTACAGCCATTTAATTATGAGCATTAGCAAACTTCTTACTGAGCGAATTGTTATGCAAATTAGCAATTATCTCAGCTTCTTTTTAGTGCACATCCCAGAACGTTAAAAAATAGCTCCTAGACCCTTTGACCTTTTGTTTTGAAATTTTCACAAATGAGTGACAATGTGTTTATCTTCAAAACGCCGTCGGGGCATTGTTTTTAATCACTTTAACCAAAAAAGCACATTTTTGTGCATATTTCAAATTGCAGTTTCCATAAAAAAAATACTAACAAACTTTTAAAATTTATACAATAAGCTTTCCGAAAATATATAGTTTTGTGGACAAGGGAGGTCATCTTGGTTTCCTAATTAACTAATTTAAATACCTGTCAGGTAATCTGCATCTCTACCTTAATAGAAGAAATCCTGTCATATAAAAATGAAAATAATCTACCAGGGATTCTACTTGCAATAGATTTTGAAAAAAACATTTGACAGTGTTGAATGAGATTATCTCAAAGAATGTTTGAATATATATAAATTTGGCCCAAAATTTGAACAATGGATAGATACCTACTATACAAATTTGAGCAGTTGTGTGATGACGAATGGCTTTAGTACTGGGTATTTTGACATACGCCGAGGCGTAAGGCAGGGGGGGGGCGTTGGTATCTTTTCATCCTCTCACTTGAGATTTCTGATTAATCTCAGGAATAACAAGAACATAAATTGCATTCAAATCAACTCATTAGAAGTAAAGTATTCTGCATTTGCGGATGACCTCTCATGTTTTGTCAGAGATGAAAATCCTGTAAATACATGTTCAAAATGCTGAAAGATTTCCACCTAATGTCAGGCTTGAAAATTATGGCTGGGTAGATGGGCAAGAAGGAAGAAAAAGCCTTTCCGTATTAAATGGTCAATTCAACCAATTAGGATAGCAGGAAAATTTATCTCTTACAACTATCAGTTAAATAAGGAATTAAACTTTGCTGGGCCTCTAAACAATATTGAAAATGTCCTAAAGTTATGGAAGAAAAGGTCATTAACCTTGCTTGGTAAAATACTGAAGTCATTTGTTCTGTCACAACTCACTTATGTTATGAGAATGGTAAGCATACCTGATGATATCCTTCAAAAGGTTAAGCAGTTGGTATTTAACTTTATTTGCACTTGAAAAGATAAAATTGCAAGAGAAGTGATGGTTAGGGAGATCTCCAAGCACCTGATATTAAAATAACTCATAAATTGGTTCATATTATTCTTATCAAAAGATATCTCAATGAAGAAATTTCACATCCATGGAAATTGATTCTTGACCATCGCTTGGTCGGAAATATCTTTTCAAATGTAATTTTGATATTAAGACTCTTAAACCAGTACTCTCAGAATTTTATATTGAAGCATTAGAAGCATGGTCATTGTCCAATGAATCTGATGAGAATTATGATATAGATGTATCTAGTCAAATAATTTGGAACAACAGGCATATTACTGTAGGAGGGAGATCAATCTTTCACAGGAATCTCAGGCAGAAAGGCATTGAATATGTTTCTAATTTACAAAATAGGAACAACTTTATGACCTGGCAAGACTTGCATTTAAAAAAAACTTAATTGTAATGAAATATTTATGCTTTATGGATTAATAAGGTCTATTCTTAGAGAATGGGAAGAAATTGATAACAATGACTCTCCTACGGCAACAGTAGATCAGTATTTTTTTTATTGTGGTTTCATAGAACTTGACAAAATCTCAAAAAATGTAATAAAAAAAATATTCATTAAGAGAAATAAGGAAAAGCCAGTCAATGAAAAATACTATGAAATGGAGTTTAATTATACTGTTTTTTGGAGTCTTAAATATGGTCTACCATTCAAGGTTGCTATTTTATTTACAAATTATTATCTGTCTAGAAGGGGTATTAATCAATCACCTCTTTGAACATTTTGTGGGGATGAAAACGAAACTCTGGACCATCTTTTCTATTCATGTAAATTCACTGCTAAATTCTGGGATGATTTTTTTAAATGTTTATAAAAAACAATGATGTTGGTACAGAAACCCACTCTTGATGTGATCATATTCTGTAATTTACAACTACCTTATGTTAATTGCCAATAAGAGACACATTTATGCTGCAAAGATGAAAAAGTCCAAACCCCATTCTCCCTTATTCAAACTCCTAGTGAAGTCTAATTATCAGTTAGAATATTAAATTGCTACATAAAGAGATAAACTTGATACACATTGTCAGAAACTGATAGACATTATTCAAGAAATTAGTGAATAGTATGGCAGTGCAATATCACAGTTGGTAACTAAACAATTAGAGACAATATTTAGCTTGGCTTAACATTGCAATTTTTCCAACAACAAAAACAGTGTGAGAAGAAAAAGTAAATCTCATATTTTCGTACTACTTTCTACAGACAATTTACAACGTAGGACACGTCGGAGCACATGATTAATTTGGTATAAATGCCCAAAATTTAGTACTGGTATGGAAGGATGGAGTTATATTAAGTTATATGGAGTTGTATTAACAAAATATGCAAGGTGCGTTTTTTATATTAAGATGGAAAGAAATGACAAGATGACAAGAAAAAAATGATCGCAAGCTAGAAGATTCAATCTAATCAAAATACTGGATGAACATGCAATCCAGAGAAGAATTGAACAATTAGGCGATAGAATTCTAACAGTAAAAGCTATTGACAAAGTAGCTATCGTACTTTAATTATAGAATATATTCATCTAATGTGAAAATACATATTTTCCTCCTCCTTTGTATAAAACCCTTTTTTTCCAAAGCAAGCTTGCCTCACAGGGCTCAATAATACCAAGCTAGAAAAATTTGATTATCTCAGTAAAAATCTAGATGACAAAAGAATCTATGAGTTCACAGATGCAGAGAGAGAGAACTCATTGTGTACACCAATGAAGCAAACTTTAAATTAAAACACGTACGATCGTTTCCAACAAAAATCGTGCATAAAAATTAATTCTAAAATTATCGACCTTACACGGTTGTTACTGGTAAAATTGTCACCACCACATTTATACTGCTCAATAACAGTAAGTCGGCTGATGCCAATAATAGAGGGGAATGAAATAAATACTTAATAGATAATATTAAGAATTATTGGCCAAATCACTGCAATCATATTTTTATTGTCCACTAACTATAAACTCTCCTAGAATGATTCACCGAAAATATTAGATCGAATTGAAACGAGCGATGCTCGAATGTTATGCGGTCATTGACCTCGCCTGCAGCTAATATCAATAAATACCCAAGAGTGCCCAACACTATGGCCAATAAAATGACAAAAAGGCAAAAGAGGAAAACGTATTCTGGGGGAGGCCAATATCAATATTTATCAAATGACTCGATGGATAATAATGTCGTATACTTTGTGAATTTCTTGTTATTTATATTTTATTTCTTAAACAAACCATATCCTCATCATTGGATGTTTTATGACCAGTAAATGTTTAGATGACAATCAAAGGCTCATAACTGAAGATTTAACGAGTCGATGGAGATAATTTTCATATATAGAACGTGCGGTTCCTTTGATTCCATATTCCCCGACTCGTTAAATACGAAACATATTTTTACTGTGCGGTCTAAACTATGTATTTGTAATTACTTTAATTAATCCAATGCTATTATTACAACAGGACAAAAATGTATTATTCGTGACAAAGTTCTTGTTAGCATTCCATGGTCGACCCTGAACGAATTATAACACTTTATTCGCGGCAGTTGGCGGGTATTGACAATTGAACAGTGCAAACTCCCTTATCACACTTAAAACGTTAGGTTGAACTTTTGTATGTACTTTCACATTCCATTAATCGTACAGGTACTATTCAAACCGCATATAGAGTAGACAGTTATATTATTTCAACCAATTTAACACTTTCAAAATCGTTACAAAAATTGTGTACGTCAAATAGGTAGTCATTATGGCGTCGTATTTCAGTCACAATTAGAATATGCCATGTAATGGTATGCTGACTAACAACATGTCATTCTACGAGATTCAGTATCTGTATTACAAGTCCACAATGCGTCGTGCCATACAACTATTAAAGCGAGTTTCGAGTAAGTGTGTTGCAAATTCACAATGTGTCTTGCTATTCAACTATATGTAAACAAATTAAGCACTCAACTGGAGGTTTGAGAAATTTGTGGTGTCTAGTTTCTATTTTTAGACAATGGATACTTTCCAAAATGTACATGTTCTGTAAATTCTTAGTTTATATTGGGAATTGATTTGTCTATTTTTTAAAATTTTCATTGCACATTGTTTCACAAATGATTATATGACGTCTGGATCATATAATTAAATTGAACATATGATTGAACTCGAAGATTTTGTTACTAGTAATTTTGGGTACAATTTTTACAATTAATGGGGGGTAGGGGGAAATTTGCGAGTGTGTATAGTGTTTTTTCCCAGTGGTTGTTGCGTCTCGCGTTTGTCAGGTTTATTTTGATAACAGTGATATTCCCACAACCCGATTTGCTTTCCCAAGGGCAAGTATGAATGCAACTTTCAATCCCAAGAACCCCCGATGCGTTCTAATCATTCAGGGAATCATCTAGCTAAAATGTGTAGGTATGCTAATTTAATTTTTGTTATCAGCGTGCCAGGAACACGTGTTTTTCATGTCTGAAATTATCTTAACAATGTTAGTGTGCAAATGTGAATGTTTTTAACAATATATTATGAAAATTCAATGTACATGGTGCAATGGCGCTATATGAGAAAAACGCAGTTAAAATTACAACGAAACAGCCATACACTATCCGGGAAGACTTTCTCTACCCGGCAATGGATTGATTATAATACATACCTTGCGATTCGCTCACACACTAACGGCAATCGTTTACTAGTTCGTTTGATGTTGGAAACTGTTATATAACCAAGATATTTGAATTGCCACCAAGCAATAAGCAGCGTATAACTGCCAATATTGTGTGAATTTCTGATCTCAGTCATAGTAGTAAATTCATTTACTTTAAATTTGTATGGTTTGCTGAAGTTACGCTAGCGAGAATCGCACATTGCTCAATGTATTCAGGATTATGAAAAAAGAGTGCCAATTTTAATCACTAAAGCAATATAATCAAATTTGTATATGTAAGAATAAATTCCCAAATTGAAAATGGTAAGATTCAGAGATGAGCATGGAATATTAAAGATATTTATAGTCTGCCGTCATATGTATATTCTTCTATGTGCCTTGTGGTCTAGGCACTATGCCTCTTGTGTATTGACCCTATATCCTTCGAATATCGTCGGTCCTATGTCTGCTTTCACAAGTACTCTGTCTTACTCTTATCAGCTTTATCTGAGTTATTATCAAACGCTTCAGCGTGGTATTAAGAGTTTGTTTTCAGGGGTGGGTGATACCAAGGTGGAAAATGAATGCACATATGGGGTTAATTCCTGGAATTGCAATATAGAGGGTTCAGGCTGAAATACAATATATAGTGTTTTCATGTTTCGTCTGATGTTTCTGTGGTATTCTGCTGCTGTAAATAATGCACGATTTGTTCCGAAATTCAGTGTGTTGTGTGCACTTCAGGGTTATTCGTTTTTTGCTGAAAACACCCCTATTCTTTAATGGCAGAGTCGAATAGTTTCACTCCCACTGGGAAATCGGCATTGTTGCTTGAATGAGAGCTGATTAAACACATTTTCCAGACCGGCGAAAAAGTATGCAACAGCCAATTTTAACAACCTGTCACGTGATTTTACTCTGAATGTCAACATGAAAAGAGGCTAGTCCATTTTACGCAGGAGTAATTGGGAGTAGAATATGTGAGGGATAGTATCAACAGAGATGTATATAGTGAAAAGTAATAACTATCCTTCTTTTGCATCGCTGAACATTTCTGTTTTAGTACACGGGTTTGAAAATGTTGAACATGCATTTTTTGCGATGTTTTTTTTACTGAAACTCCCCTATTGATCGAATCCCGGGTTTGAAGGAGAACGGCACACCACGTTATTTGTTTGAATACAATGGTAAAGGTAGACTGGCAATGTCGGGACTTCTTTTTTGTTTTACAAAAAGAAATAATTAATTGTTTTTTAGTCCTTTTAGTGTGATCGGGAAAACTAACCTGACTGCTAAAGAAAGGATTTCTTTCGCAGTCACGCTAGTTTTCGCGATCACGTTAAAAAGGCTAAATTGACAATCAATACTATTTTGTTTTTGTAAGACAAAAAAGAAGTCCCGACTTTGCCAGTCTATGGTGAAGGCAAATATGCCGTGCTACTGCGGTACTCCACTGACGGAATGACTTACTAGTACTGCACGCTTCAACTTCGCTTGTGATGTTGCTTGTTAGCCGTGGATTAAATGAATCTTGATTATTGCTCATTTGGCGTTGGTAATCTTTATGTGGAACTAGGCAACGCCGCAACGTCGCCAGCAGAAACCTCCTGGTACTTTGATTTTGATGGTCGTCCCTCAATGGTAATCGCTAATTTTACTGTGGGTGGATCTTCCAAGAGCCCTTCAGGATTTATAAAACTCAGTCAACATACATCAAGTTGTAGTATTCCATGTGATGTACACCTAATATGCCAAAAATGTTGCTGAACGATTTGAACTGGATAAAATTAGCAGACAAAATTTGTTTACAAAATAAAAATAGTTCGGTTGCCAATGAAAACAAGCCGATAGGCTGGTTGGCGATCCGCTCCGCTAAAAAAAACAAGCAATATGTTATCGGCTGTTGCTAATGTAGAACATGAACGTGAAGCTAACGTCGGTTTATAACTAAAACCGGGCACCGTATACAAAGTTCGCAAAAAAACATTCAGTCTTTATTTTATTGCTAGGAGTAGGACGTATTCTGCTGTTAAATTGATTATTTCCAACCGTTTTGGGATAGTATTTTCTAGATTGGAGACAGCATTTACATTTCATTCAAAGTTGCGTTGAGATTACTTTGATACAGTGTAACGATGTCGGCGCCGGTGATCTCTTACCGGTGTGCAACGTAGCCAAAATAAAAGGCATGATCATTTGAACATTACAAGACTGGTAGGAGGTAATAAATTTGGGGCGAAAGTATTCAAAAAACAGTTTTTGGCTGTTGCCATGGAGGCTGTGGGCCAGGATTGTTTTTCCAATAATTGACGGTACGACTTCCTGTCAGGTATGAACAAAATTAGCAAAGCCAAAAAAAATCTCAGAGGAGTTAAAAGCCATAGCTGGGGAAAGTTACCCCAACGTTGGGGTCAATTTTCTCGGTAATGAAAATAGACATAAAAAACAGTAAATTGTTGCCCACAATCAAGCCGAGTAGAATGAGCTACGTCCATGCTTTTTAATCATAGAAATGTAGGGTGTGATACATTTGGCGTGAAGGTATTCAACAAATCAGTTTTTAGCTGTTGCCATGGAAACGCTGGTCAAAATTTGAATTTGTTTTCAGATTTTACAAATAGTCACTTTGTGCCCACACTCAAGCTGAGTAGAATGAGCTAGGTCTGAGGTGTTATAGCCTAAGTTTGTAGCAAGAGATACATTTAGCGCGAAGCTGTTGTTTCATTTCACTCGGCAAGTATATTCATGTACCCAAAGGTAAAATATAGTACTTCTAAATATTGTTTATTTCTGCTATGTTTCGAAAAACGCTACTCTTGAAAGGACTACTTTGTTTGCTCCCAGACCTCATTTGCATATGGGGTGTAGTAATACCGATTTTGATTTCAGGGACGAATCAAAATAAACTGCAGTACATTTCAATGTAAACATTTTTCCGCTAAAATTCCAGTGAAAATTTCCCTCATACTTTATTGAGACTTGTCACAGCACAATGAAAATTGGATTCACACGTAATGCTTGAAAAACTTTTCGTCGAAAATAAATTAAGTGAAATTCTATGCGACTTCATATATACAATGTAAACTACACCCCAAAACCTTTCACCAGTGTATTCTATTTGACTTCAGGAAAAATTGAAAAAAACAAATTATATGACAACGAATTATAATTTCAGCCTCTAGTTCAGCACTGATTAAATAAACTACCTCGTCTTTATGCCAACTTGAAGTTAGTCAATGCCTACATCAGTGACTTCTAAATCTATGTTTCAATCCCAGGAATTTCATTTGCTATTAATTGCATGGAGGTGCCAGTATTTTCTATTGTAATGTCAATTTCTTGCGATTACTCGAAACATGAAGCTATAACCACAAACCGTCTAGGTAAAACCTGGTGTAAGCACCGGTTAGGCAGTTATGAACTATGCACGTGAAGCCAGCTGAGAGAGATATCCAATCTTATCGATTGTTCATTGTTTGGTAACTATTTGCTGCAAATGCAACAAAAATCAATATAAAAATATTACCCACACGGCATTCTACAGGTTGCTTGTTATGAGTTGATTTGTTCAATTCAACCGGAAGCGTGTTGTTGTACTGCGTTTTCCTTTGGACCGAGTGGCGCACTTGTGCTCTCTTTGTTTGTATGTGAGCACGTCATTTCACAGATCGACAATTGGGTAGTACTACCGTTTCTATTTTTAATTAAATAAGCCGAATAAAGTGTCTAGACATACAAAATAGCAACTCAAAGAAAGTCAGAGACAATGTTGATAATGACTATGATAAACAATGTTAACATTGATTACTGCAATTGATTACGACAGGCTTTACATGAATGCCGTAATCAATCGTCTATGCTATGAAAGTGTTGACCTTTCACCTTTAGATTCGCGTTACGTTTGTCCAGACTGTCTGTTCTGAGTTATATAGTAAATTTCATTAAATTTATCTATGTTAAATCTATGGTATTGACGCGCAATAGTGAATCTATGAATCTATTTGAAGGGAAACCTATAGTGAGATTCCAAAGAAGAAGTGTACATTATGTGCGTATAGGGCAGGAGTACACCAATACATGCGGCGCACACAAAATCGCTAGAAATTAATTAAGCATGATGGGAAGACATATAGGTTCTTAAATAACTCAATGGTACAGTATGTTCCAAAATTCTTTAACTCTATCTTGATCAATCGGAGTATAGTTAAAAACGATATGTATAATTTTTCACGAACGTACACCTTAATATGTTATGTTATAAATCACGTTACTAAATGGCCTAGGCTTGATATCAATACGATTAGTCGAGTCCAAAAAGAGTGATTTCATCTTATGTGTATAGCGGTGTTTGTAACCATGGTAACTTCCGCGCAGGTAACCGATTGAAATACAGATAGGAATGATAGTTTAGTGCTTTTATAAAAATCTGAATAATGTCTATATTTAAACAATAATGGTTGCGGATTAGTGCAGATAAGGTGTCGAATTCGTGATAGTTGTTTCAAGGTTATATTATGTTTAATTACCTGACGTGTTGCATTGTTCTTATCGTCCATATCACCACCCGCAAACGTTGTTTGTTTTAATGGAAATATTTGAGTGAATGCATTCATACTGTCTGATTACCGAGTAGGTAGTGACGTCAGTCCATTTCAATATACCTTATCTTGTTACTATTATCCTACCGTTTAGTTGTGCATATGTACAAAGAGGTTGGGTTATACGTCCGATTAGAATACCCGTGTGTGCGTGTGGTGACTATTGCCAACCGGTATGTACTTCGGTGAATTTGGTGGAGTAATCCATACTATCTGGGCTTCAACTTGACCAGAATCCAAAAAAGGGCTATCAAGTGTTTAACACAATTTTCCCTGGTCACAATTATTAGTGACCGAAACCAACCAACAACATTGACCACTAAGTATATACGAATGAAACAACTTTAACATTTTAAACTCAGAATATATTATGATAGTTTTTCCAGTAAACTTGATTTGACATTTTTCCCTGACATTCATGACTTTGGAACATCACGGCGGGTATGGCATGCCAGCAGCAGATACTTACCCTTCACATGCACCTGGTCTGACTCCTTTGTGAAGGTTTGTGATGTAACGTTTCCATCGATTTTGTCAGTATATTTTTCTCTAGACTATTGATATTTGCAGATATATAAGCAGTTTGGTTTGTGTCGATAATGAAATTTATTTAACATGATCAAGCACACATTGTAACTCAGATACAGACACAAAATGCATAATCAAAATTGCTGACGTTTTTTCTTTTATTAAATATGTTTTGTCTTTTTTTTGATATGTTTAATATAGTTACACCTAAAGTCTCACATCGTTGTTGAGATAATATCAAACAATATTGAAACTTCTTGTCCAAATGAGTTATTGCTACATTGTTGCTGATCTCTATATCTCTATCCGTAATCCGTTATTTTGATATAATGTTCTTTAAGTGATATTTTATTACGAGGATTCGTCGTATCTGATCACACATTGACGTCATAGACTATTTGTTTCTAATTAGGCGATGTAATCGACGTTAGTTACATTTCAATATACAAAGCTCAGAGTAGAACCCTCGTGCGAATGGTAGTGTTTGTGGGCTGGGCGGATTCTAAGGTGTTTGGGGGGTAAGAAATAACTATGTTTTGATGAGTGTACCAAGCCCAAAGCTTCTCAGGAAAGGCCATGACTCTGAAAAACAAATACAAAAACAACTACAATGTAACATAAAACTGCCATAGGAGTTTTTAATTTTCCTTGACCATATTTGGTCATTATGGCGCAATGCATCTCTAATGAGGCAAACGTTTATATTGAGGATACTGGTGAATTTTTAAACTGAAAATTTGAACTGATTAAGTGATTTTTTTATTTTTATAAATCTATAATAATATAATTTTTCATGAAGGGTTTTCAGTTTTTTGTTTTTTTTTTTTTTTTTTGGAAAGATCACTTTTTCACTTATGGTTCCACCCAGCCTTCCCTTTCGCTCATACCTTCCAGATCTCTCGCTTGCACTCGGTCTTTCCTCTTGTGTATGGTTTATCCTAACTTCCTGCTTACTACCCCTCCTCGTGTCACTTTCAATATCATCTGACCTTTATTGATCATTTTTCATTCCTCCCTCGCTCGCTCAACATGTCGTTTATGGTTTCCCTCTTTCACACATCGTCCCTCTCAACCCCATTACTTACTGCTCCTCTCTTCCCCCTTTGCTTACAGTCTTTCACGATCTCCCTCCATGGCTCTCTTGCCCATTTGACCCCCTCTCAATTATTGCACCTTGTCATTGCTCTTGTTTATGGCCCTCTCATCTCTCGTCTCACTTACAAGCCACTTCTATCCATTCTTGATTGCCCTTCCAGACAATCCCCTCTTGCTTACTGCACCTTCCCTCCACCTCTATCGCTTATGTCTTCTTTGCTTCATTTTTCATGACAAGTTTCTCTTATTCGATTACTGCCTCAGTCTCTTAGTCACTGTTCCTCTCAACCTTTGTATGTCTAAGATATATGCCCAGACGCGCGGACGCACCCAAGAACACACAGACGCACGCACACACGCATAGAGATCAATCCATAAGTTCCCGTTTTCGAACTGCGTCGAACGGGGACTAATTAATGGTGTTCACTAGGAAAGATCCAAGGTCTGCACTTACAGGCTTGGTAGAAGATATTCTCCCCAAGCTGATTAACCGACATTTCTACGATTGGGTTTTGGTTTCCACTGAAGTTCTATATGATATTTCTATTTAGCTGCAGGTAATGCGGGCGCCAATCAACATTAAGTGCGAACACTAATTTGTCACATAAACAGAAACACTGTTTATGCATGCGCAGTGCTTATCGGAAATCCTAATATTATTACTTTGCACTCATTGTAACCATCATCGGTGACTACCCTGAGGGGTCCTTTTGCTTCGCTCAGATGTTCAAGGTGGTATTTGTGTGAGAAGAGGGATTTGTGGGGGTTTACTCATACTCTAGACCCCCACTTACATCATTGTCGCGCGAAAAAATAAAGTAGCATACATGGCTATAATCCTCGACATCATTTCAAATGCAATTATGTGTGCTGTATATATTAAAAAATCTCCATAGTCATACAATTACATTAGTTTACTGCCAACAGTTACATTACTGGGTTCTAAGTACTGGATTCTAAATATCGTCGTTGAAATATCCCCGCATCTGTTCCTTCAAGTGTGCACCTCGATGGATTTGTTGACAGGAGTGGATCTGACGACGTCTATATGTTTAGAGACCTGCGATCTTCACACACAAAAACTCTCCTGGAATGCGTATGGCGCCCTCAATATTGCCCGATATAATTTGTTTTCATTTCAATACTGATCGAGGGAGAGAGGGTATTGTCAGTGTATTTTAGCAGTTCGCAATTAACTATGCCCTCAATGGCTGCGACTGTATTTTTGTGTTCTTTTGTTTTTTTGAAACTGTCACAACATACGAGACGTTGCTGCCATGATAAAATAACCCCTCTTTGACTTGAAAAGTTGGTTGTGTATTTTAGATATTTTTTGGAGAAAATACTGTAGAAGCTTTGAAAAAAAAACATATATAAGTATACCTGTAACAACATGCCAAGTCAATAATATATTAATAAACCGATATGTACATTGTTATGGTTGTCCCTACTATTGAAGTCTGACTAACGTAGTTATTCCATCGATATTTACGAGTTTACTGTCACAGTCACAGTATTAGTGATGCTAGTAACATTAAAAGAAATTATGCACATTTGGGTAGCAACTCTTTCCAGAGATTCTTTATGATTCCTTTGTCAATAGCATATACTGAGAATACTATCACCATCTACTGAACAGAATTAGGTGAAAAATTATGAATAGTAAAAATATTTTTTACCAATTATCTAAAGAAATCCATACTTTGTTTAAAATAGTTTTTTTTTATTATGATACATATATTGGTTTCAAATCAATACTATTATATATTGACACAATTCTGTTTATATAAAGTGAAAACCATATTGTAAGTTTAGTTCTAAATGTCAGAACAAAATTTGGTTTTTATAGCGAGGGCGTACTTTTTACTCTAATGGTATTTGGGGGGCGGTGAACATATAGTTTTATCGTAAAATGTTTTTACATAGATTGTGATGGGTGTATTTTTTATTTTTGACAAATTATACAATATTTTTTACGTCAGATCACATAATGAAATGGAAAAATTTAAATGCTAGCTTAGATCTCACATAATTTTATAAAGCTAATTAATAAAATTAATGTGTTCCTGTTACTTGGTGGCCACTTATTTTATGTACTGAATAAATACAATCAACCTTTCTTTTCAGCGTTCGATACTGATGTTGTTTTGACGATGAACTTATAGGTTGTTTCAGATAACAAATATAATAAGGTCACCGCATCTTGGATACTGATGTTTCAGCGCTTTTCGCTGTTTAAACATAATTTATCTGTTGGGCTAGCTGGCAAAATACTGCATTTATTCAGACCGTGCTGGCAGGGGTAAAGGCGACAGTCACGGTTATGTCAATGTCAGAAATTACTTTACAAAATTGCTTCCTGGAGTGATTGATCTTCATGTCGAGGAGTAAGGAAAGCATTGTAAGTTCTGTTACTAGAATTTGTAAAAATTGAGTTTTTTTATTATTTTTTACTCACTTTCTGACCATGCAAGTTAGCGAAACCTTTAGAGAAAATATTGAGACACCTATATTCAGACATGACTATATGACTCATGTTTTTACAAATGTACAGCGCACTAGATTGTCAGCATAATCCATCTAGCCACCGCGAGAGGGCAGTGTAAACGACGATGTATTGTTTATACAGTGAGTACCATACAGTATAGCTGCATACCACCTCCACAGTGATCATTTGAACTTTGAACTATAATAAGGTCACAAAAAATATGGCTGTGAATTGTATATAGTAAAACAATTCAGTATTACCACAAATGACGTGTTAAAGATGGAGAGAAATCAATATTTAATCTACAGAATGTCACGTGGTACAAAGGAGTACGCCGAGGGCTAGCAATGATCAGAAAGAATCACGTGACAATGAATTATAAATAATGAACAATATATACATACATTGGTACATATGACAACGCTCGTGTTAATGGATAGAATACATATATTCTGTAATAAATTCCATTATTGTCAAGGCATAATAGCTTCATTAAAAATACATATAAACGTGGATGCTTGATAAAATCAATTTGTTTACATATCGATTTACATATTGCTAATATGCCATACCAATCGTTCTGCGTCATGCGGTGTAATCCGACTACCCCAAGCGCCATCGCCGCCCAGATTTCACAACACATCATATGAATTCAAATTTAAACAGTGACGTCATTAATCGTAGTTGAGTACGAAAATAACTGCAGCGAGATCGTGTCGAGGCAAATATATACCCTCAATTACAACAATTCGGATAAAACCACGGCAAGGGGACGATTCGGAGAAAGCGTGTGTACCGTTGATCTGTGCTGGTGTTGTTATCGTGTCAATATTTACAGAATTACTAAAGTGAGTTATATTCATTGAATTTATTATACAGCATTATATATTTACAAAACCGAATCAATATACTACATATAGTATCATGTAATATGTATAGTGTCGTGTATTATGAGGAAATGTCTAATAACGCATAAATAGAGTATCCAGTATGTTTGCTGAGAACAAACGTTTGGGAATTACTGAATGACGATATGTTGATCACGACTGTCTTTTAAATGAACTTGATCACAAACCATGGTTACCGATCTAAAATTTGACACCCGAGTGCGGTGAGTTGTAATTGTGTGCACTATGCGAGGGTTTGAGGGGAAATCACTGCAGTAAAGTACCACGAGAGTAAATGTGTTTCAGCCAGTCTTAAATGGAAATGCATATAAATGTGCGAAATGACAGATGTTTAACTGTTGCACTTATATCCATTAGATTAATTCAACACATATTCATTAGTCGTGTACAGATTATTAATCGTGCCTCCGCTAACCCTACCGTAGATATCTAAAATCCAAAACAAATTTATGTGTAATTAATTCGCCCACTTGCATAATGTTTTCCGTCTCCACATCAGTATTAAGCTGTTTGTTCAGCTACATAATAACAGAAACAAATATGGGAGTGGATATTGTATATCAGAGTAAATATGAAGTTACTGTATTTACTTTACCATTGCATTCCGTGGGTCTTTAAAATATTCTGGTATGGTGAATTCTGCCCAATGGTGAAAATGTTTTAGAAGATATTTCATATTAGGAATATTTTTGATGAGGAAAAATAAATATTTAATCACAAATATGTTCCATTGTGTACTAATGATAGCTGTTACGTAAAGTTGGTGTAACCATGGATACAGTACATTATTCTTTGCACAATATGTTGTTTTTAAGTAACCCTTCAACCATTGTGATTGTAACATTCATGCTTTCTTCAACTATATCATGTATGGTAATTCTATACCAAATTGAATACCATGGATGTTTCTGCTACATCATATGTGGGTGTGGGAGGGACATTTTCGTGGATGATTTTTGTGAGAAATATTGACCATTGCTTATCTCCATCAATACACTAATCAGCTTTATTCTTTTGGTAAATAATGTATTTTTGGTTTGTATTAAAATTGATGGTATTGTTGTAAAAATAAAATAAAATCCGTGAGACAAATCAACCACATATAATTGGTTGTTGTACTATTAATGCTATTTTAATCTAGCTACAGGGTCGTCGTGATAAACAGGCAATTTGGTCAATCACTTTAATTATATGAATGAGATTTGGTGACCAAAAAAACAGGTATTAAATCAGCTATCAAACTAATAATCTATGTTTATAAGATGAGCGGTCTAATAATTTTACATCAATGATTTGATATCTTCAGACGAATAATTATTAACTTTTGTTCAATTGCATTGGTGAAAATTGAATTCCAATAAGCAATTTATTAACAATAATTAATATTATTATTCATCTGTCACCGTAACGCCATAAGTTACAGCGTGCCGTAATTTTGCGTTATTGCACTGGGTATTTTCATCCTACCATATTAGGAAATGCGAATCTCAAATATTGACCGATTACGCGCGTGCGCGTCCTCTAATAATAAAAAAACAAACATGGCAGCTACCAGAGTTTGACCGGACTACACACAAATAAGTTCGCGGATTCTGTTCTAAACTTTTTGGATTTCGGCATTCCCATGATGTATCCTTAGGAGGAAAAGATGTATAATAATAAGGTCATTACGAGGATACCCTAAAATAAACACTCGTACGCCGTCCGGTCGACCTCCGCTGTACTGTCTTCGTGCATACCTTTCGGTATCCACGTAATAACCTCATAATATTGTCTTCTATGTATTTATTTTTTAAACTGAGTGGATAATTGTGTGTTTTGTATCGGTTATAATCTGTAATCCACAATATTTGATAAAATGTGCTATTCTAATATCTTGCCACCCGCTTCAGATAAAATACACTCAATGATCAGCTCTTCTCAAAATGCGACGTTGTTGATAATAACAGAAGTATGTTTTTCTAATGACACCTTGGTTTAATTTGCTTTGCTTTTTTTTCAGATGAAAGTTGAAGTAGTATTTGTACTATCAGTGCTAATCCTGGCTTCGTTGCCGGATATGGTCACCTCCTGCGGTGGTCAGATCTGTAAGATATGCGCCGAAGCTGGAGCAATACCAAGGAACAAGCAAGTGGCGTGTTCACGTTCGCATCTTAGTCGACAATGTCACAACTGTATGAAGAGTCTGAGAAATATGATACATGACAATAAAACATCGTGATGGAGATAATAAAATGCGTTCATCAATAGAAATCGTCGAGTGTTAATCTTGACTGTGCTGTACCATGATTTAGTCAATTTCTTCTGAACTCTACAGAGTAGTCATATTTACATTTTAACATTATCAAGGATAGACATATAAATCCGTTCCGCCAATGGAATCACGAAAACTAAATATCAGTAGGCTTGTAGAACGGGTGAATAAAAACGACATGAAAATTACTTATTATATGTATGTGTCTTTGGAGTATTTACACTTTACTTGTTTTTAGACAAATTTAAAATATTTAAAAAATCATAAATCTTTCATATGAATGTTTAAAGTAATGATTTAATATGTTACAGGGCTGTTAGGACATCTCCTTATCATACTGTAATTAGATTACTAATTATTTACTAATTATTACTTATCATACTGTAATTAGTAATCTATTAAGAGGTTGATGTATACCTTACAAGCTGTTGAACATATTATGTTAACTAACTGTCAGAATCTGTTGTTTGATCTTCTAAAGTTCAAATATCGTTGGAGTATATAATCAAATAATTTTGGAATAATAGGTGTATTTACATAATATCATCCCCGAGGTTAGTCATATCAGGAAACTTCAGGAGATATGACGTTGTATACGGATAAAACAAAAGTATTTGGAAATTTCGAAAGGATAGACTGTGGAAATTGAGATACAAAATCTTGAATCATTTAAGCATTTGTCTCTGAATATTTTTTTTTCAAATGTAATATAATACAAAACTGAGACGTTGAAGAAATATTAAAAACTTTGAATGACGTCACTGTATATTCATACATTCGGGGTGTGAAATATATAATTTGTTATCAGATGAATCTGTTTCAGGATTTAGGGAAGTGAAAATGTTTAGATTGTTTGCCATAGTATCAAGTAGATTTCAAGTTGATCTTACATACTGTTTATACAATATTGCTTTTTAACCCACATAAAAATGCTATTACAAAATGAATCATGGGATTTAGAATTCGGGATCATAAAAGTCATCTCGCCACTGCATGCAGACCTCAGAATTGTTCAACAGATAATAAACAATCCATGTCTATTTAAGTAAATTAATTTAATTAATTTCTAGTTCTGATCTCCATTAAATAAGTAGCTTATATATGTTATATAATTACTCGTTCCACTCTCTTATTGGGTGTGGAGCAATTGATACACAACCAGAATATTATCCCGTGTTTCAATTTATCTCTATTCAATACAGTCAAATTCATGTTCAGTCCTGTTACATTGTTCACAATCATCATACACAAAATGAACACTGAAAGTCACCGCTGGAATGACGCATGCTAAATTATGGTAATCGTCTATATGGTATTAGTGTATTGAATTTAAATACTCGCATGTGCGGTATTTAATCTCTGATTTTAAATCCTGTAGTTCACAAGGTTACGTATCATATTAGTTATTATGCTGTCAATTTTACACCGTTTCACATTAAAACAATGTAACTGTAAAAACGTTGTTTATCAACGGTCCATTTGTTAGCAACGCAAAGACATTCCTGTAACTTCATGGTGTTGGTTTCATTCCACTAATAAGCTGACCTAAAAATAAACCAATTAATTTTTTAATTTTCTCTCAGGTAAGTACCATTTCGATCGCGTAAATCGCCTAGGTTAGAGCATGACCGGCATTCGACTTGGTTGTCACCCCATCCCCCCTAACAGCCGTTTACCTGTCGATTCATTGTGTGTGCATTAGTACGTTCTAATATAATTGGTCTTTCCCCAATAATTTCCCGAGATGCACTGTCAGTAGGCGTGTCTTGTTTATCTCAGTTTCGTCAGAATTTTAGCTGGCGTGTACATTCACCAATTAAAGCTGAGTTGGTGACTTTGCTGGCATTCTCATCTATGGTAAACTTATTAGTGGTAAGGAGTTATTTGGTACATGTTAAAATCAAAATTGTCAGAGCTCTATCTTAAATGGGATACCAAAAATAACGGTCAAAATAGACAATCTATATTTCATGACCATTTAAACAATTAACCTCTACTACATCTCTAAGCTATCACGGCCTACTGAAAATTGTTTGTTAAATAGAACGGCCGAGGATATGCACAATTTTGAAATATATGACATATTTTGGTGAGAAGTGCGGAGCTCGACAATTTAGAAACCCGATAAGCTAATGACAGTTAGTTCCATTTTGAGCCCGAAGGGAAGTAAAATTAATGTCGGTTGGACTATTGTTGATATAATTACATTGAAATGCATGCCTGTGGGCTATTCATTTACTTTCCAGCGTCGGGCGTTTGTGCATAGATGTTTTGCCTAAAAATGACTGACGTGGCGACTACATTAGAGTAGTTGCTGATCGGTTCTGTAAACTCATGAATGGATGTGACTCGCTCACCTATAAAAACATGCTTTACAAGTATGAAGTTGGGAAAGGGCAATTAACCCTTAATTGCTACGTACACAGACAATATGGCATATGATTTGAAGAAGAAAAAAACATCACTAGAATATAAAGTATAATTTTACCATAATACCAGTCGTGGGGCGCCCACAATGCAACGGGATAGTTATTTGATTCCAGCCAAGGTTTTGAATATCATTCAATGCATTAAATATTTAAATGAGACTTATTATTCATCTGTGAATAATTACTGAACACCTTAATTTCATGTGAATAAGGAGACGGAAAACAACAAATGTACAATAGTCAAAATACTAGTAGCGGTTCTAAGAATTATTCTGACAGTCATTCAGCAAGATGGCTTGCAACTTTGCAAAACACTTTGGTTTTTGTGTAATGTAGACTTGACGGCACCGTTCCATTGACACTTACACTTACACAGATCAGATCATTCCATTATCATACTGTCCAATAATAAAGAAAACGAAACAACATGCACGTCAGAAATACTGTTAAGAACCCTGTGACAGTACGTCTCAGTGACATGCCGATTTAAAAATGCAGACAATCATTTCAGCGCCGATAAGAATAATAAATATAATAAATACCCAACATCGTAAACACTGTGAAATATAAAAACAATACAGCACTGCACGCACACATAAGTGTCTTACATGTTAGAAACGTGTAAACGAGAAGGAATTCAATGTTTGTCACAAACATAAATGCTAGAAAATGACTGAAGACAATGAGTGAAATCAATATGCTTAACAAGCAGCCTCTAAGCTGAGATAGCTCCGCTGTTAGCAATGCATATTTCAATTAAAGAACAGAAGATATCATTAGAAAATCAAAGTTAAACCGTGTGATCAGAGCAAGTATTATAAAGGTATAGGCTTTGCATAATAAGTGAATGCAATTGCATGTAGGTCGATCCATACTTTTACCAAATATCAATAAATTTGATCAAGATGTCCGAGAAACTATGACATATATGGAAACTAGATTTTGATATGGGCATTTTGAAAAACACGCGAGGTCACTATACTTGTAAACAAAGACCACTGTGAAAGTTAACCGTAATAGAAACAAAATATGAAAGATCGCTTTAAAAAGAACAAAAAATATTAAACATTTGAGGGCGCTGTCACTCTTAAAAACAGGTGCTTGTATAGAATACCCGGTACCATTGTCATTTTTTTTACGGAAAAAACGTAAAATTTATTTATTTCAAGTTAATTTTTTCCAAAGATTTGGACTACATCCAGTATTTTGTGACACCACCTGGTTGGCTTTTATCGCAGCAGTTTTAACTGTAAGTGTTTGCTTTTGAAGTTTTCCAAGAGCAATGTTGGGGATATTGGTAGTACATTCTCGATCCGTAAATAGTGGTGAAATATAGATTTTTATTTTATAATGAATAAAGTGGCTCTTAAATATCTCTCTAGGTTCTATTATCACAATAAATTTGCAAATAGGAATGATTTTCATATATTTTGGCAGAAAACCGGCGTTCCCAGGTCTAACGAGCACCTGTGATTCCACCGGCTTCGCTCAAATTGTAACAAACCTAACTACATTTGTGCCCGGTATGTTTATTAACTCAAACATGTAACCAGCACATTTGCGAATCAAGATTGGCAGAATACGTTATCGCAATATGCAAATTAGGCTACTCACCCAAGTCAAATATTTGTTCAGAAATTTCAAAGACCACTTAGTTATAAATTAACTAATGCAATAATTAGCTAATTAATATGCATGGATCTAATCAGCACATCTACTCATCATATATTATCTGTGTGCCAAGTTTCAATATAATTGATATTGTAGATCTTAAGTTATCAGTGGAACAAATGTTATTCAAAAATGTCAGACACCGGTAACACATAAGCTCTGTTTCACCGGAGCTAATGAACATTATGTATAGTATCAAAGCAATCAGGCTTGCGTTTTCAACAAGAATTTGAAAATAAGACTTTTTACCAAAAATGACAAAAATATTCATCAAAATTAGATAATTGAATATATCATCACAATATGAATAAATAAATCTAAGAGGTAATTATATGTATAGAATTAAAGCAATCGGACTTGTAGTTTTTAACAAGTCGAAAATATCACTTTTTCCCAAAAATTTAAAAAACATTCTTCAAAATTAGATATCATCATGAAATGAAAAAATCTGAGAGAGATCTACCTGTAGTACCTATATGTATCATTTCAAAGCATTCGGACTTTTTAAAAAGAAGTCGAAAATAGCACTTTTTACCAAAAATATTCACCAAAGTTAGAAAATTGAAGTATCAAAGCATTCAGGCTTGTATTTTTAAAGTTGACACGGACGACGGACGACGACGGGCAATCACTCATATGATAAGCTCCGCCCCACAAAGTCGACAGCGGAGCTAAAAATTGACTTAATAGTGTTTATGACTTCGTACAAGAGTAAATTGTTTATGAGCCTAGAGACGCCCTTTCACCAAAGCGAACTGATACATAACAAACATAAACGTAATGTTCAGATACTGCTAACAGCGGTACTAAAGGAATGCGTTCTAATGCATGCATGTGAAAAGGTCAATGCGAACAATTTTTATTGAAAAAGCAAAAACGAATAGTTATGCGAGCTGAACATTGGTATTAGTATTCTAGTTGAAACCGTGTTTTATACATTTGGTTATTATTTCTTCATTTATCAAAATAATTAATTAAAAATTATTAATCAATTTATTTATTTAATTAATTGTTGTTAATTAATTGTAAGTATTTATGGATAAAAATTAAAAATTGATAACAGCGTCACTAACCTTGACATTTTACAAATTCCTTTTGAATCCAGTCGATTTTTTGTTCAGGTAGATTTGATGTCACAAAGATCTTGTCAACAGTATTCCAGTTGACTTTTGGCATACAGTTAAATTGTTAAATTTTCTACACGAGTTGTTCGATCAAATCAAATTTTTTGGTTGTCTTGGATACACAAGTGACATTCCAACTTGTTGTGGCTGTAATGAATAACCCCAAGATATTTCACTTAGGAAACACGTGCAATCATATCGTTTTTAGTGATGCTTTATAATGTTTAATTTCTTTTGATGTAAATTTGTTGAAAAACCTGGTGAAGAGCGAAACAGTCAACATTCATGATGATGTTCGTGAAAACGTTTAACATGTCAACATATACAGAACCCTGTGACTAGCTCACATTTCAGGTAAATCGATGCTGAAACTTAACGAAACTTAGAAAACAAAAAGTAAAGCCCATGGTTTCACATTCGCTCAAACTGACGTCGTGTCCCAGTAACATCACGCCGCGTACGACTACGAACAAAGTCAATAATACAACTGTAACTATTTCCGTGAATTCCTTAACATTACAGTGTGTGTACCAGTAATGAGGGATTATTATACTATCAAATGCCTGGGGGGGGTATATTGAATTTACTTTTTTACCGTAGTAAAGTTCAGTTGTGTTATAATCCACGTACTCAACTTTTAGCACAGTCGATACAAGTTGCAAGTAAACTATACAAACGGTGCGCAAATTAGGAAGAAATTTAGTTTGTAAAACCTTAAAATTTGTTATTACAAACAAAACTAGGTGGTACAAAGTATACTCAGTTAGGTGGTCTTATTTGACAGAACTGATCTTACGCCGGATTCAGTCGCAATAAATGTAGACTTGTCCACATTTTACTGATATATGCATATATGCTGAAATTAATTCAACACCACAAGCTTACGTTCATGAAGATACAATATGCACATTTTGAAGATAACAATAATTCTACAGAAAAAAATTCAGGAAAACAATATATTTATAAACGTATATGTATAGAAACATACGCATAGAGAACACATTCTAGGTCAAATCTGAGGAAATAATTCACATACATAAAATATGCCCTCATGTTTGCACAGAACGACTAATCAAATTAATACATCAAATATTTGAAGGTAAGGGTGTGGCTATTACGCATGCGTAATAATCTTATTCGTTTATATCACATGCCTAGCTCACTCTCGTCGAGAGGAGTTATATGTTTTAGATAACGTGTATCAATAAACATACTGACATGCTTATACAAGCTAGTCAGCTATTTGTATGGTTAATTAAATTTATTCATATGATCAGTTCTCCGTCTCATTACACAAAACAAAGTTATACATATTAAATTAATGAAATGAGTGTGACATTTCTCACAAATCAAATAACGTCTAAAAATATTTCCGTATCTTGAACTATATATGAACGTCTATTAATCAACTATAATTTGTATCACAATTTCGGAATCAGGCAGTGCAACACTTTTCCGGTTGGTGAAAATGGTGTAAATTTGCAAGAAATGACATTCATCCTCGATCGCTGAGAATGTTTATATCACGACAATAAATAAACACTCACATGAAACAAAGTGATTGGTTTGCACTTCCGTCCCTTTTCTTAGCCAATTGGCGATCTCTGTCTCATTTTGATATAGATAAGCAAAGGCCTGATTCATATAGCTTGCCTGGATCTCAGTTCATTATATTATTTTGCTTTTATGATATATTTTTGGTGTGCTCAAAAAAATCATTCTGGTTAACTTCAAATTAAAGATGGCGTCCAATGTGGCTATTGAATGGCAAATATACACATATCTGGTTGAATACATATGCTAGAATGTTAGTTTAAATGTCTATACGTATGTTTTATTGACTAAATAATTCACATATTTGCATTCCCAAATTGATATCAATAGTTGATAGCAATATACGCATGCTAACCGAGTTCACAATTACATGTTAGTGAATTGTTCGTCTCGTGGACCTTATGATTTAAGGAAATTATAATTAGCAATTCTTCAACAATAAGTAGTCAAGAAAAAAAAATAATGACAAAATCGGAACACCATGAACCCCCACAAGGGAGTCAGGCCAGGTGCACTTGATGGGTTAACATCTGCTGCTGGCATGCCACACCCGCCGTGATGTTCCAAAGTAATGTCAGGGAAAATATCAAATCATCTTCACTGGACAAACAACCACACCAAGCCACAAGGACAAACAGTTGTATTGTATGATATTGAATAGTGGATCTGTGTTAATGTATAACATTGCTCACTTCAAATTGACAAATATAAACCAAATTGCGTACAACAAATTTGCGCAATGAGCAGTTCATAACTACAATGTAAACCGGGCAATGTTTTTCATAGCTGTTTTTGGATCCTATACATGGGGTTAATATATATTATCATAAACTACTAAATCTATTAACCAGATAGCAAAAAAAAATTGCAATAAAAAATTTAAGCGAATTGTATTTTGAAATGTACAATATAAAATATAGAAGAGGCAATTAAAGATATCATTACTGTTAACGAATATTTATAATAATTTTGCGTGACACACACACAGACACACTGATATATCAAAGTAATTGTATGTAACACACACCGATCAGTACAAGATGATTCTGCACGTTTGTACTTCCATATTAGTTATTGGTCATCGTCCGAACCGCACAGTACGTTGGTGCCAACTTATAGCTAACTACACCTACCCATGCGGAATCAGACTGGGTAAAGGATGCGCCTGTTGGAAATGCGCCAAATCAGACGCTGTGTAATATTGCGGGGTAAACTAAAGAACAAAATGTCAGAAATGGCGACGTGTAGCATGGTTACTTCAAAATTCTTCCTGTAACCATGCGTGTAGAGTGTGTTTAGTTTCTTTGCAAAACCCAAAAAACCGGCGCTACATTTTTGTATGGCAACGTTGCAGGCTGTTTATGGCATATTTCGTCAGCAAAGTGACAACTATTTATAAGTAATGAACTGTCGCACAATTTTCCTAATTTGCCACTCCCTGTCCTTGTTGCAACAAACTCATCTTTTCGTGGTTAGAAATGCCTAAATAGCATGGTTTTGGTGATCTGTGGCGCTTTTTATCTTGAAAAAAAAACTGCGTGATCTGTTCTGCTTGGGTTGCCTGTTAAAAAAAACACTCTTCTGTAGTTTGATACAAGATTTCTGATTGGCTGTTTAGGGTTGTCTCAGGATCTTTTAAATCAGCAGCTGGTGAGACATTAGAAGCTGCAGTATATGTACCCTCAGACTAGTGTGAATAGATTTTTTTGATTCTGACATGTGGATACACAAGTACATATACCTGTACATACCAAGACATCTTTCCCACGACCTCTGAAGACACTTCTTCTGATGCAATTTCTCGTAGTTTCTCTCCTATGGCTGTGAGATTAATATAACGTGTGTTTGATCCTGTACCAGCAAAGAACAGACACTTATCAGTGATCCAGTTCAACTTACATGCAGCTGACAGCACCATGACATCAGTATCAGGGGAGTGAATAATGATAACATCTGGTTCTGGATTTGGATGTGCTGCATAGTGTCACGAAGGATAAGCCGTTGATCAGATTCTTCAATACTATTGTCATGAATTTGTTTTCGCGTATCTGTTAACCGACTTAATTAGTTGATTATTAGCTGAATTGCTGTGTTATGTCTGTCATCGTTCAGGCTTATTTGAAGTTTTGGACGGAACTTGGCTCAGTGATTTGGAACTAATTACCAGATAACCGCCGCTTTTTAGACTACTCATTTTGACAGTTTATATCCGTAGTTATTAATGTAGTGAACGATTAATCAAAAGATATGACGTATTCAGTGCTTAGTGTGATTGGCTTTATGATTGAAGGTTACGCCCTAGAGTCTTTTTACTGCTTTGTAATTGGTTAGAGTTTTGAAAATGAATAAAGAGAGTTTGAGTTGGTCTTGGCGAATACTCCACGATAGACGCAGTCTGAGTCCGAGAGAGTCCAGGGGTGAGCCTTGAGGCAGTCCAGTCTTGGGCGAGTCTTGGTTCAGCCTTGCGAGAGTCTTGGGGATTTTTTTCCCCAGGGCGCTGTGTCTTATAGAGTGCTCGATTGACCGACTAAGACGAGAGCTGAAACGTATTTCGTTGTGTGTGTCTTATTTGACTGTAAAGTTAAAGTGACTTTCCCGATCCCGTACATCAAGGGGACGAGATAGAGAGACGAGACGAGTTTCCCCCCTGACACGTATAGAGAACCTCGAGAGAAGAGAATTTAACCCCGTGATACTATATCCCAATTCCGGAATGTCCCTGGCATTCTATTTGGTGCACAGCATTTGTTCCCAGCTGTGGCAAGTATGATGTTTCCCGCAAATAATTTGGCATACTTAGCATTTTTCCACTCTTGTATCAGGAAAGGGGCCAATGACTCTTTAAATCTCGAAGGGTCTTTTTAAACTGTCTGTCCACTTGTTGGTGTGCACTGCTAATTACGGTAACAAAGCTGCCTTCTGCTGATTGAGTTCGATCTTCTCGTTCAGCATTCTTTATTGATATTTCTGGATATATGTCAGCAACCTTATGTACATATGCTGTATAGCTCATTGGAACCTGTCTAATTATCTTAGAACAGTTTCTGGCAAGTCACCTAATGAGGAATTGCTATTTACTTCCAGTTGCTGATTAAGTGCCACGGCATCCAGAATCAGAATTACGTGGCTTGCTATTATGCGTGGTTCTTCTGAGTCAATCTTTTTTTCCAGTTCATGCACGAGAACTGGCGTTGATGTCTTGACCAATCTTGCATCTACAGTTACCAAAGGATAAGAGTATGTGTATATTAGAGTATGTGTACGAGATGAACACGCTTTCAAGAATGTTGTTTTTGCAAGGTATGGAACACAGGCTGACGGGGACAGAGACACATTTTATCAAAATGGGTAAAAAAGATAGGCCTGTCGTGCATCCACTTCGACATTGTTGAAGGTAACAACAGAACATCACAAGAAAGGGTATGGACATGAAAACAAAAGACCACAGTGGTGGCCTGCGGATCCGTAATTTGTCAGTCCCGACAATCTATCAGAAAAGTACAAAGTAGGTTTGTTTTTTTTGTCCAAAATGAAACCTGAATTATGTATGCTAATTGGCCAAAGAGTTGCATTGGGAGGAAGTGTTTGTCTGAATAAAGACCATCTCGAAATAAGAGTGACAGGTACACTTTACAGTGAATTCACACTAAAAACTAGCACAAAGATACTAGTGTTTTACATCGTTTACAAAACGGAGAATGTAGGAATAACAGCTGTTTGCTCTGCAGAACAATGTATTTATTGATAAGAGTCCGAGATGAAACATAGTTGAACTCGGGTGACCACACCCTTTGTTGTATAATATTATTCCCTTTATCATAGTTTGTTTCCATATGAATATGCTTAGTCATAATTAATTTTTTTGTATTTATAAACTTTTATTGGAGTTTGCACTGAAATTAACATCTTACATACCTGGTTTGTACATTACAAATTGCAATTAATCTACATATTGTGAAGTGGATTGGATAACATTTTTCATAAAATATCCCCATTTCTTGTTATGAGAAGTCAACTTATTCTGTCGGACAGCAAGTACTCTATCTCCAGGAAATATTTTACATATCTTTTGTATGCCATGAATTCTGGCTTTTGATTTTTATGTCTACACAATATATTTTTTTGCTACCAGAAAGAGGAAGTTGACCAAACATGTAAAGTTTTCATCCCCAAAAAGGATTTGTTGTGCATTCGGGAATGCCCTCAGGCCAAGCTTACCCCCCCCCAAAGCATATACAGTGTTTCCCAAAAATCTTGGGTGCATTGACATTGGTAAAACAAATTGATAAGAGATTCAGAGCATAATGAACAGAAAGTACACAGATCAGACTCCACAATGGGAGGGTTCATCTTAAATAATGTTTTGTTTGTGGTCAGAATATTATGGATTATTTTGAGTTGAAATTCTCTGAGACGAGTATCAATTGTAGTACGAAAGGGTAACTGGTAGATTGGCAACCAAGACATCAAGTGTGAAATATTCAATAATACAGTAAAATAGGTCTCAGATCTAGGCGAGATAAATTTGTTGCTAACAATACTCTTAGCTACAGTTTTTGTAGTACAATTTTGTAACTCAACCGATGTACTGCCATGTTTAAGTCTAACTGGTTTATCCAATGGGTTAATATTCTCGTCAAAATCAGAGTTGTTTAGTTTGTGAGGTACGCACTGTATCAGGCCATACCATTTTAGAAAGCATGACCCAGGTACTCCGTTACTCTGAATCTCCTCCCATGCCCGTAGTTTCCCAGTTTCCCCATACATTTGTTTAACAAACAAAATTCCAGCATCAACAAAATCCTGAATGAAGACCGATTTCCCTCCCAGAAGAATCAGTTTGTTATTCCAAATTATTTGCTCATGAAATGCATTTTCGTTTGCTGGGCTTACGTCTGAATTCAGTCTTACCCAATTTTGTAAAATATTTGAAAAGAACAGTGGTAACCTCACTGGCAGGACTTTAGGGTCAAAGTTACAATTCAATAAAACTGAGAGTCCACCAATTAGTTTCAATTTGTCTAAAATGATTGTTTTCCATGGATGTGACACTTTATTGTCACTCAGTCGTCTCAACCAGTTAATTCTTTGGGCTGCATAAATGGCATAGATGTCTGGCATTGAAAAACCACCCTTGTCTGTGTCACCTATAACTGTATTCCTTGCAATCTTATCTGGGCCCCTTCACAGAAATTTAAATAACATTGTGTTCATTTTTTTCAGACATTTGGTTGGGATGTCCACTAGGTTAATAATGTATTGAAGTCTTGAAATTGCCATGGTTTTAATAATTTGGATCTTACCCAAGAGTGTAAGGTCTCTAGATTTCCAGAAGTTGAGCGTTTTCTTCAAATTTTCCGTTACATTCACCAGATTTAATTTCAATGAAGCACCTGAGTTGTACGAGAAGAACACACCAACAATTTTAATTATATCATTTGGCCATACAATACCCAACGGTTTAGATTTGTTATGCTTACATTTACCTAACCACATGCCTTCACTTTTTTCTGTATTAATTTTAAGACCGGATATTTGAGTGAACGTATTACGTGCGGAGTGGATATCTTTAACAGAGCATGTCAGGTCATCAGCAAATGCTGTATATTTCACTTCAATGTCGCCAATTTTAATCCCTTTTACATTGTCATTGGAGCGCAGGGAGACAAGTAGAATTTCACGCTTTTTCCCTCCACCTGCCATATTCAGTCCATGTATATTTAGCAATATTTTGATAAGGTCATTCCCTCACACCACAGTGGGTAGATGCAAATTTCGGTGAAGTTCTGGGAGCAGCTAAAGATCGCTCAGTTCACATTGTTGCCATCACGTGACCTTCCGTCATAATTAATTTTGAATACAAACAAGTTTTGGGGTTGAAACAGTGGGAAAGCAGTTTAATGTCATTGATTGATGTAAATATCTTACAAACACAGTGCCTGATTTGCTTAATTATTTTAAGGGACATAATTTCTAGCTCTATTCAGATATTTTTGTATATAAACAAATGTCCAATCTCCGTAAAAATGTCTGCATTTTGACGCGAATAGATTCATAAAACATGCAAGGTATAAGAACATCTTAGCTGGATTTGCCCAAGTATTTCGTATAGGTGTCTGTCAAAAATTAATAATTTACTGAGGCATCAATGAACTGCCTTATTATAGGTATTATGTTACTACTGTATTTGAAAAGTAAAAAAAAAACACCTTCAGGGAATAACTATCATATTGCAAGCTCTGCTTTTTCTGCTAACCAATTCTGATAGTTATAGTGATTGGAATGCAGGTAAAGCATACGGATAATTAGAGTTTACATAGCATAGCATATGACAATGAACAGATGTTGAATTGCCAAAGAATAGAAATAGATAGTTGGTGTCCAGTGGAGAGAAAAGTCAAGAATACTGTTGCCTCCTGAGAATCTACATCTTCAAACACTGCAATCTTTTTGTTTTTAAAGTGCGTTTTTAAATTAGTATTTAAAAAGCTCTATCATTATGTTCCTAGTAGCTGACAATTCCCTGTGAATTTTGATTTTCAAAATTTACATACTGTTTTGTCGAATGAACTGTTTGTCGGGATATGTGTATTATTTTTTAGTACAATTTTCTTTTTAAAATGTAGATGCAACGTTTTGCTTTTTATGTATTTGTTCATTGTTTTTGTTTTGATAACTTTGGCTTCAGATCTCGATCAAATGTTTCGCACGCAACTCATAGGAGTGTCCATATCTGACATCTTGTTTCTGTTAAGATTTTATTGGTAGGTTTGCAAATGTGTATCAGACTGTACAAAAAATCGCCCTATAGCATTGAAACCCAGTCTAGTATTCCCATGGGATTTGGGAGATACATTACCAATGATATTATTACAAGATAAATTATTTGCTTCATTGAACACATACAACACACATTTCCCACTAGACATTAGAATGCGTGTCACCTGTGATCAGTCAAGTAGAAATAGTCAAAATATGTTATCATATTTTCTCAATTTTGCATGATATATTTACACAGGATATCTGTCGTTCAAACTAAGGGAAGACGTTATATTGATGAATTAGGTTACAAAGTTTGAAATAGAATTAGTAAAGTTGTTGTGCACATTAAAATTACTCACAACAACGACGCAGCAACGACGACAACGCCGGGCGGGGCCGACATGTTGTGCTTAATATACCTTTCCCTTCCATCTTTAGTGATACGGGCAAGGTAACAATGCAACCTGTTTGCAGGGCACTTGGAAGTGAATTTATTTTTATTTTGCTTTTTATTATACAGTCTAGACTGTTGCGGGAAATAAACAAGTTTGAGAACACCGTGAAGAGCCTCTTTAACTTTTATCACTACAGCTCAGAACAGAGACGGGATTTAAAGTTAGTTGCACAAATTCTGGACGAGGAATTGGCACATCTTCGATAATATCAAACAGGTCAATGTTTAATAAATTTTTACTGGGTTATTCAATATGCGTGTTGAAATTCCTTATGTATATAATTGCCTTTAGGTATACTATTTTTAATAACATGTAAATGCACAATATACTTTTTCTGTTCATTTACCATGGTAATACTAGTAAAAAACAATATTTATTTTATTTTAAATGTAATTTAATTTAACTGGAATAAGTTTTGGGTTTGCATGTTTATTTTCCTCAATTTTTCTATATACTATAAAGATTTACTTGTTTGATATTTCAAAGATCTTGTAAATTGTCTTGTTTATATTCATGTACTATTAATTTGTTGATTTACTTACTCCTAGCTTAGATGGTTATCCAGCAAGGTCAGGGCAGTTAAAGTCATAAAAAGTCAGTTGCAGCATCTTATTTGGAGGCTGTTGGTTCTGTGAAAGACGACACTGCAGCTAAAGCACGGGGATGGCTTAAAGTACATAGTGTGTCCTTTGTCAAAATTTTACATATGTTGGATGTACTTCTAAAAGTAGCCGAGATTTCCCAGGTAAAACTTTATTTTATTTCAATTACAACTACAGATACTAACTGGGGAGTCATTCTGAGTCATCATAACATGTGGTCTAAATTAATTAATGTATGTGTTGTCCCTTGTTGCAGATCTTTCAGAGGGAGGATCTTTCAGTTACTGAGGTCTGTCATAGATTAGAAGCTGCAATATTGAAATTGGTGTCACTAAAAATAAAACCTACAAATGCAGCAAACATGGGAGAATTTTCCAGACTTTATGATCATGACAATCAGAAGTTTGATAGTTTAACCCTGCATGGTCCATGTGCTGAAATTAACTTATCAAAAAACCGAATTTTATTGCAGTTAATTGATGGGATTTGCAAATATGTAGATAAAAGGTATTTATAGATTTATTTATTTATTCTTAAATGTTTGTGACATTTTTCTAGCTCGCTTACCATGTCATAATTCCTGCTAATTACCATATATCAATTTGATTTGTTACAGATTATATCATGAGAAGAGCAACACACTGAAACACTTACCTGACTAATATTGTTTTAATTTACATATACATTTTTGTTTACAGATTTGACAACTTCTTTGAGCCACCTATCTTTGAAGCGTTTGACATAACTCGTTGGCCAGCAGAAAGGGATGAACTTGTACTTCATGGTGTAGATGATGTCACTGCTCTATTTAATCACTTCAGTCCTCTGTTTACTGAGGAGGAAGTGGCATTGGGCATTAAGCAGCACACCAATTTAAAATCAAAGATGAAAGATCTACCTGTCACTGGGATATAAAAGATTTACCAGCATCTGCTTACTATCAGGCCTCATAATCTGCATGTTATCTTAAAGCTGGTTGATATCATGTTTACAATGAGCAGCAGTACTGCTACTTGTGAGAGATGTTTCTCTCACATGAAGCAAATCAAAACTGCAAACCGCTCCTGTCTAAAGCAATCATCCCTACAAGCTTTGTTTCTTACAATGTTACATGGGCCTACCATAGTAGAATTTAATCCACTACCAGCAATTCAACATTGGCTTGGAAGTGGTGGGACGAAACATATACATGGACACGCTCTTCAGCATGTTGAATCAGTGAACAATATTATATCAGTAAACAAATAGCAATATTTGTGAATGTGATGATGTAACTGTTATGAAATAAATAATGTATTCCATTAATCCTAATCGTGTGTGTTTTCTTCACATAATGTTACACTATACACTTATGCAAAATGGGGCAAGCATAATTTTCATCAGGGCAAGTGATATTAAAAATCTACTTGTCCTGTGGCAAGTAATTTTTTTTTTTTAATTTCGAGGCCTGATGTACATGTCCTCCATAACATGGACACAGACTGTAGTACACAACATAAATATTACACAGAATAAATGTAAATGTCCATCATAATATGGACACAGGCTGTAGTACACTACATAAATATTACACAGAATACATGTTCATGTCCATCATAATATGGACACAGGCTGTAATACACTACATAAATATTACACAGAATACATGTACATGTCCATCATAATAAAGACAGACTGTAGTACACTAAATATTACACAGAATACAAGTACATGTCCATCATAATATGGACACAGCCTGTAGTACACAACATAAATATTACACAGAATACATGTACATCATAATATGGACACAGGCTGTAATACACTACATAAATATTACACAGAAAACATGTTCATGTCCATCATAATAAAGACACAGACTGTAGTACACTAAATATTACACAGAATACATGTACATGTCCACCATAATATGGACACAGACTGTAGTAAACTACATAAATATTACACAGAATACATGTACATGTCCATCATAATAAAGACACAGACTGTAGTACACTAAATATTACACAGAATACATGTACATGTCCACCATAATATGGACACAGACTGTAGTACACTACATAAATATTACACGGAATACATGTCCAACATTCCCTGTTTCTTCTAACTTCCTAATATTGTGACGTTGGTGAACAATATGAACTTCCATGTGCGTTTGCAGGCTGCATTTGTTTTTATAAGACTTGTTGCATTCTGTACACTGGTATGGTAGCTCACCAGTATGCATTCTCAGGTGTATTTTCACAGCACTTTTTTGGGTAAAACACTTGTTGCATTCTTTACATTGATATGATTTCTCACCAGTATGCACTCTTATGTGTGTTTTCAAAGTGTCTATCCAGGTAAAATGTTTGTTGCATTCTTTACATTGGTATGGCTGCTCACCTGTATGCATTCTTGTGTGTGTTTTCAGATTGCTTTTCTGGCTAAACCACTTGTTGCATTCTTTACATTGGTATGGTTTCTCACCAGTATGCACTCTTGTGTGTGTTTTCAGATTGCCTTTCTTGGTAAAACACTTGTTGCATTCTTTACATTGATATGGTTGTTCACCAGTATGCACTCTCGCGTGTATTTTCAAAGAGTCTATCCTGGTAAAACGTCTGTTGCATTTTTTACATTGGTACGGTTTTTCACCAGTATGCACTCTCATGTGTGTTTTCAAAGAGTCTATCCTGCTAAAACGTCTGTTGCATTCTTTACATTGGTACGGTTTCTCACCAGTATGCATTCTCATGTGTGTTTTCAAAGAGCCTATCCTGGTAAAACGTCTGTTGCATTCTTTACATTGGTAGGGTTTCTCACCAGTATGCACTCTCATGTGTGTTTTCAAAGAGCCTATCCTGGTAAAACGTATGTTGCATTCTTTACATTGGTGCGGTTTATCACTTGTATGCACTCTCATGTGTGTTTTCAGGTGGCCTTTCTGAGTAAAACACTTGTTGCATTCTTCACATTGGTAGGGTTTCTCGCCAGTATGCACTCTCATGTGTTTTTTCAGGTCGTCTTTCCGGGTAAAGCACTTGTTGCATTCTTTACATTCATATGGTTTCTCACCAGTATGCACTCTCATGTGCTTTTTCAGGTCGTCTTTCCGGGTAAAGCACATGTTGCATTCTTTACATCGGTATGGTTTCTCACCAGTATGCATTCTCAGGTGTATTTTCACAGCACTTTTTTGGGTAAAACACTTGTTGCATTTTTTACATTCATATGGTTTCTCGCCAGTATGTACTCTCATGTGTGTTTTCAGGTAGCCTTTCTTGGTAAAGCACTTGTTGCATTCTATACATTCATATGGTTTCTCGCCAGTATGCACTCGCATGTGTGTTTTCAGGTAGCCTTTCTCGGTAAAGCACTTGTTGCATTCTTTACATTCATATGGTTTTTCACAAGTATGCATTCTCATGTGTCTTCAGGTAGCATTTCCAGGTAAAACACTTGTTGCATTCTTTACATTGGTATGGTTTCTCAGTATGCAGACTGTGTTGTTCCCTGTTTGACATATTCCTGGTATTCAACTTTTCAATCACTCCCTGCAAATAATAATACCCTGGTACATATCATTTCCTCAGTATGTATCATGTGAACTAAGCGAGTTGAACAAGGTCAAATACAAGTACTCAAATTGCCAAATGAATGATGTAAGCATAGTGGTCATGCTGCATTCTCATTGGATTTTTAGTAAAATTCATAATTTTTTTGCATCACTATTATTCTGAAAATTGAAAGCTAATTTCTCATGCTTTTTGAACTTTCCTCTCTTGAAGGTAAGTAATGCCAGTAACAAACATGTCTTGAGCATATTTCTCGTGTTAATTCCTAATTGACAGTGAAGGCACTATAACTTGCAGTAAATTGTCTCAGTGATGGACTTTAAATCCATAGAAAATCTCCCAGCCAGCAATTTTTGTTTTACTTGTTACTAGCGGACGATATTTAAATGAACTTGTAAAAATTACTGAACATATGTTGTCCAGCGGGGAAACAAGTAAATGTTTCACAGACATGTATTTATGTACCACTTGTCGATGAATGGCCAGCGATAGAAATTGAGTTTACCAAAACAATTTTTTACTTGGTAGTTATATTCCAAAAATAACAAGCATTGATAATGCATAGTCCCCGTTCAGAATTAGCTGTAGTCGATGTAATTGTTCAGTACAAGTGACATGTAGAAATGAAAGATCAATGTTTTTTTTAACACTAACACAGATTATAGATTGTGTTACTGTCAGTATAGTACTTACGTGAAAACTTTGAATTGGATTATATCTTACAGAGGAAATAGCATGAAAGAATCAAAGTTAAACTGTAAATAGCTCTCGTGTGATCAGAGCATGCATTATAAAGGTATAAGCTTTGCCTAATAAGTGAATGTAATTGCATGTAGGTCAATCCATCAATAAAATTCAATCAATCAAGATGTCTGAGAATCTATGACATACTGTATACGGAAACACATGATTTTGATATGGGCATTTTGAAAAACATGCAAGGACACTATACTTGTAAACAAAGGGCACTAATGAGGCACTCTATGAATGAGGTATTTCTAGAGGTCGGGGTTTGTCTCGTCTGCAGTTGAATAATTTTTGCTTTGATTTTCTTATGGGGTTTTTTTCCCAATGCGACTTAATTTCACTTTTTTTTTTAATTCTTGGTAATTAGTGTCATTAGCGATGGAGTAGTAAAAACCGCAATTAACCTCAGTGCAACAAATCGGGATAGATCTTTCTGATGCAATGGGCAAATTTCACTATTTTCGCTGACAAGTAAAATCTGCTAAATTAAATCTACGTGAACATGTAAAGTAACAACAGACTGTTTCCTTGACAGATTCTTGAAATTAAATCATCAAAATAGTACAACTAAAAAGTCTGTACAACATACCTACAACAGATAAATAAAAACATCGTAGTTTAATGTTCGTCCGGACTTTGAGCCCTTGAAAGTAAGTGATCCAGCCCTTACATACGCCAACGATTGAAATTTGTTTAATTGCTATCAAATTATCGCTCATTTGTGAGACGTGCTTTTGATACCAACCAAAGATCGCGATCGACCCTACACAAAACTACCGTCATTTTGTCTTCCTTGTCCTCATTCGACAAAAACAAAAAACTTGCATATTTACTATTTGTTTAATGAGTGCATTTTTGTTTAAAAATATCAAACAAGAATAAACACTAAGTAAAATAGGAATCAACTGCTTCGTTTTATTTGAGTAAGATGGAAACCATGCGAAAACAAATGTGAAACATTACTGTCTGCTCGAGGAGAAGACACTGGGAGTCGTGTGCAAAGAGATTGTTTACAAATTAGATCACATTGCAAAAAATAGAAAATTTATATCTTGAATAAAACTGACAAACTTCCTTGCTGTTGCTGTCGGGTGTCTGCCTTATACATGGATTAAAGTGTAGACGCGGGGATTCAGCTTCCCTTTTCTCTGCTCGTGGCGTCGCAATAGCGGTGAAGGTCAGTACTGGGTTGAATCGACAGCCATGGCCACTATATTTTGAATGATCATAAATAATTTTTGAACCCAATAGTAGTGATCACTGTGATTATTATATAAATTTCTTGCAAAGTCTAGAACGATACTGAAAAAAATCGTTGATTTCCTTCTATATTCATGCTATTCATACGAGTATCCAGATAATAAGTTAGGATCGATCAGTTCACACGAATTGTTCTGTTCTGATTCATCATTGCAAAACAATGGCCTGGGAACGGCCAAGCTTGAGGGAAACAGTATCGTGGAAAGAAAGAACAGTATCGGATCCGATACCCTTAAAAGACCTGATGAGAACACTGCAGAATCGCGGGCGAAACGAAAGTTACGCAGCTATTGTCTAAGCAACGCATGTCTATTGATGAATATGACGCACAAAGTGAAATTGAACTTGCGTTCATGAAAATCGGAAAGGGTACTGCCTTTTCGTCAAACTGAAAAAATGGACGCGTCACTCTTGTAACTGCGCATGCGTACTCCCCATACTCTCATACATTTGATGTTTTTAGTCGCTGTATCTACTCAAATAACATCCATCATGATATAATAAATCATTATATACTAAAATTCACAAATTTGCAGATCTTCCAATGAAATATTACCAGTTTTTTTTTTTTTGCGACAATAAGTTATTGCAATATGCAAATTAGGCTACTCATCCTAGTCAAATATTTGTTAAGAAACTTTAAAGACACTAAGTTATAAATTAACAAGCCATGCATGTCACAGTCCCCGTTAGTTATCAAATTTAAGATAAATAGTTTTGTTTATAGTAATATGGCTGGAATATAACCATGTCCATATAAAATATAAAATATAACCATATAAAATTGACATTTGTATCTGATCGTCAAACAAGTACTTGTCCATATTGAGAGATATTGCTCTGGAACAGCATTCAAAATCAGCCATTTTGAATACATGTATAGATGTACGATGATCTATAACGAATATATAAAATTTGAATATAATCAGTCAAGCATTTCAGAGATATGGCTCTAGAAGCCCAATCATTAAAACAAAATGGCCGCCAGTCAGCCATTTTGAATCCGATCTGAAAAATAAATGATGTGCATTAGGAACCTGTAATGTCTAATATATGTACCAAGTTTGAACGAAACCCATCCATAAATGCCAGAAATGCTTGATATTTGATGATTTTTTAGCACTAAAATGGCCACCATTTGGCCATTTTGAATAGGATCATCAAACCAATATATCTGTCTATCTATGACATGTTGTATAATGAATATTTAAAATTTGAACATAATCAGTGAAAGCAAGTCAGAGATATGGCACGAGAACCACATTCATTAAAACAAAATGGCCGCCAGTTGGCCATTTTGAATCTTAAAAACAAAATTATTTGCATCAAGCTCCCATAATGTCTAATGTATATACCAAGTTTGAACAAAATCCATCTGTAAATAGCCAAGAAATGCTTGATTTTTAGGATTTTTTAACACAAAAATGGCAGCCATCCGGCCATCTTGAATCAGATTGTGAAACAAAATGATGTGCATCAAGGTCTTATAATGTCTAATGTATATACCAAGTTTGAACAAAATCCATCTGTAAATAGCCAAGAAATGCTTGATTTTTAGGATTTTTTAACACAAAAATGGCAGCCATCCGGCCATCTTGAATCAGATTGTGAAACAAAATGATGTGCATCAAGGTCTTATAATGTCTAATGTATATACCAAGTTTGAACAAAATCCATCTGTAAACAGCCGAGAAATGCTTGATTTTGATGATTTTTAGCACAAAAATGGCCGCCATTCGGCCATCTTGAATCAGATCAGATTGAAACAAATTGACGTGCATATGTATAATATCATGTATGATGTATGTGTGAAGTTTGATTGTGATTGGTCCAGGCATTTCCAAGATACAGATACTGCGTCCGAACGGGGACTAATTAATGCAATAATTGATTAATTAATATGCATGGAATTGCACTAAAATCTAATCAGCGCATCTACTCATCATATATTAGCTGTGTGCCAAATTTGATTTGAATTGAAATTGTAGATCTTGAGTTATCAGTGGAACAAATTTTAGTCACAGAGTAACAGAGTAACCATTTTGGTTCAGATTTTGAAAAAAATATAACGTGCACCTGTAACCCAATATACATGATCACCATACTAAGTTTGATTGAAATCATTCTGTTCAGGTCCGAGAAACGGTTCCGGACACGTTGATTTTTAGATATTAAACAAAATCGCCGCCATTTCGACAACTTTGATCAAATGTCAAAACAAAACATGGTGTTGTGTTGTGTTATCTTGAAGTATGTACTTGTACCTATGTACAAACTCTGAACTCAATCAGCACAAAAGCGGAAAAAAACTAAATGGCCGCCAGTTGGCCATCTTGGACCAAATCTCAACAAGAAAAAAGTGATGTGCACCTATAACCCAAAATGCATGATCACCATACAAAATTTGATTGAAATCACCCTGTTCAGTTCCGAGAAAAAGTTCTGGACATATCAGAATTTAGCAAATTTGAGGACAAAATGGCTGCGAGTCAGCCATATTTAATCGAATCATAACGAAAATTGGCGTGCATATGTAGGTCATCATACATTGTCTTTAAGCAAAGTTAAAACAAAATTGGTCAATGGGTGTCCGAGAAATGGCTCCAGACGGACACGCAGATAAACAGACAGAACCCAAATTAATAAAAAAAACTAAAAACAATGCATTATTTATAGTGGCTGCAAATGGTGCATAACAAAGAACGCTTCAAACACTGATTTAGATGCCAGATTCATGGATTAATATCTGGGTATCTGCTTAACGGCATCTGTAATGTCAAATTTACATATGACATGAGGTGCTGATTATGCAAGTCCAAAATAAGCCATTTCTTTTTTGAATATTTTCCCTCTGCCAAGCCCTGGAGACTAATTCTGTACAATGGAAATGGAGAGATGTGAAGGGGACCAATGAATTATCTTTTACATAATTCAACTTCTTAAAAGATTGGTCACTGTATTTTGTTCTGGCTGTTAAGTTAATCATGTGACTGAGTTTGTGTTCTGTCAATGCCAATCAAAAAACATTATCTTAGTCTGTTTCACAAATTTAAAACAAAAGTCTGATTCAAATACTCTTTAAGTACGCTTTCAATTTGTCACTATTGATGGGTGTTGGCAGTCACTGTGAATTGATACCCTGCAGCAGATTTGGAACACTTAAAAGATGGGCGATTTTTTCCACAGCAAAAGCATGCATGCACAAACAGGCAACCTTTCTTGAAATTGAAGTTATTACAAATGTCTTTTCCATTGTAGTAAATGAACCTGGTACAGCAAATGCAGTTATTTTTTTAAATTTTATTGGTAACAAAAGTATATTCTAAAAATAAGTATATTCAAATAAAAACAAACACAGCTGCATTGCTTAGTAGCAAATAATCATGGTAGTTCAACAGTTCACAATTGTTAATTATTACTAACTAGTGATTATACCGGTAATAATGTAAAACAAGCAGCCTGTCGGCTGAGATAGCTCCGCTGTTAGCAATGCGCATTTCAATTAAAGAACAGAAGATATTATTAGAAAATGAACAATATGTAGACTTGCTGTTTTCAACAAGAAATCACTTCTCACCAAAAATGACAAAAATATTCATCAAAATTAGATAATTGAAGATATCACTATGAAATTACCAAATTTGAAAGAGATCCACATGTAGTACCTATATATGCAATATCAAAGCAATTGGACTTGCGGTTTTTAACAAGAAGTCAAAAATATCACTTTTTACCAAAAATGACAAAAATATTCACCAAAATTAGAGAATTAAAGATATCATTACAAAATGAACAAATCTGAGAGAGGTCCACATGTCGTACCTATATATGTAATATCAAAGCAATCGGACTAGCGGTTTTTAACAAGAAGTTGAAAATATCATTTTTTACCAAAAATGACAAAAAAATTCACCAAAACTGAAGAATTGAAGATATCATGGTGAGTTTTTAATATTTAGGTCTAAAAAAAAAAAGCGACCCGATATTTCATATTTTTCGGTCGGCCGCCAAGGGCTACAAAACAATTTTTTTTTTGGCCTTACGAGATGTCAGCATACAGTTGTTTACAGAAATATTGAATACATAGTTCATTACGTGATGTCAGCATACAGTTGTTTACAGAAATATTGAATACATAGTCTATTACGAGATGTCAGCATACAGTTGTTTACAGAAATATTCAATACATAATCTATTACGTGATGTCAGCATACAGTTGTTTACAGAAATATTGAATACATAGTCTATTACGTGATGTCAGCATACAGTTGTTAACAGAAATATTTAATACATAGTCTATTGCATGATGTCAGCATACAGTTGTTTACAGAAATATTGAATACATAGTTCATTACGTGATGTCGGCATACAGTTGTTTATAGAAATATTGAATACAGTCTATTACGTGATGTCAGCATACAGTTGTTAACAGAAATATTTAATACATAGTCTATTGCATGATGTCAGCATACCGTGAAAATAAAATCCAGCAAATATATTTTTTTTCCTGTATTTCACATTCAACTCGTCAAAAATCAGTAAAAATAAATTCCATACAGAACGCCCAAAAAACCTTTTCAGCGAAAATTAATTCTAGTGAAAATAAAGTACTCCACAGTAGTCTATTACATGATGTGGCACGGATCTAGAAGCCGTACCTACACACGAATTGGTGACGTCACAAAATACATGACCTTCAATCAGCTAAGTTTCCTCAGTATATACGAATTGGTATATACAAATTACAATAATGATACTTAAGACATTACACATAAGGTAAAACAAATCACGTGACAATATAATGATAATAACGGTAATAAATCCTAGCTTAACAGTTGAACAAGAACGCTCATATAGTCAGTCGGGTGATGCCGAGGGTCACGCACTGTGTTGCAAAATGGCTGTGTGGTTGAAACTGGGTCATGGCGTGACGGGTGAGGAAGACATCATTAAACACTCTCAAAATCACATTAAAACGGGAAAGTGGTTGCATATTACGGCGTAGCCAACATGGGAAATAAAAAAAACGCCCAATACAAACGACATGGGTTCGAATCACACTAGATACACACTCACCAGAACCGAAGCAATCAGAAACCAGCAATCGTTTTGGCTTTTCCGTTCAACTCATCGAAACACTGGAATAGTTAGAAAAATGAACACCACTTAACGACCAACGTTGTGGCGTGGTACACAAGCGTGCCATCAAAATAAAACAAAATTAGCTTGAAAAGACGGTGGGTTCGAGTCCTGCTCAGAGCTACCGTAAAAACGTAAATCAAATAAACTGAAATCTCTCAAACCGTAAACAAGTAAACAAAGAACGTCGCGAAAAAATAATAAACCTCACAAAACTCCACCATACAAAACTGAATGAATAAATAATAAAATAACTTGCGTCTTAAACTGGACGACGCACAATTTGTTCAACAGTTTCCAGATTGTGACAAGAGATAACAAGACCCAAGTCAAGGTAAGTTTTGTTAAAGTGTCGATGGCGTTCCCTATATTACGAAAACAATTCAGGCAACAGACGAATATCTTCTGTGGTGTTGTGGAATTTATACCGTGTCTGCAAAATTGTTGTTTGAGGGTTCGAAGCCAGCAGTTAACATTTTGTTAGAAAGTTTCACAATTAAATCAAATATCCAATGATACCAGTATATTTATTTCATTATTTTAACAACTTGCAATGGTGGAAGTTGGTCAAACACAAGTTCTTACATCTAAATAAGTATCAAATATTTGTCGACACATTTATTCTCTCAATTTAACAACCTTGTAGAGGTAAAAATTTATTAAACAACAGGTATTCACTCACAAATATAATGGTCAATATTAGTCCATACATTCATTCTGTCAATTTAAGAACTTGTATTTGTTGGAATTAATCAAATGAGAGTTGTCTACACCAAAATAAGTTTCAAATACTTGTTCATACATTTATTCTTTCAATTTAACAACTTGTAATGGTGTAAAATAATTAAACGAGAGCTGTCTACACCAAAATAAGTCTAAAATATTTGTCCACACATTTATTCTCTCAATTTAACAATTTGTAATTGTGGGAATTAATCAAACGTGAGTTGTTTACACCAAACTAAGTATTAAATATTTGTTCTCTCAATTTAACAACCTGTAATTGTGGGAATTAATCAAACGTGAATTGTTTACACCAAACTAAGTCTAAAATATTTGTCCGCACATTTATTCTCTCAATTTAACAACTTGTAATGGTGTAAAATAATTAAACAAGAGCTGTCTACACCAAAATAAGTCTAAAATATTTGTCCGCACATTTATTCTTTCAATTTAACAACCTGTAATTGGGGGAATTAATCAAACGCGAGTTGTTTACACCAAACTAAGTATTAAATATTTGTTGAGACATTTATTCTCTCAATTTAACAACTTGTAATGGTGTAAAATAATTAAACGAGAGTTGTCTACACCAAAATTAATCTCAAATATTTGTCCACACATTTATTGTCACAATTTAACCACTTGTTAATAGTGGAAATTACTTAAACGCGACTTGTTTAATCAGTTGACATCAATGCAACTTACCCGCAGACAGTGCACAACAGAGTATCATTATTGAGCAATTATAAACAGGAACGTGTCTTGGCATTAGGGTTAGGGTTGGGTCAGGTATGGGCAACGGAATTATTAACAGGAACGTGTCTTGGCATTAGGGTTAGGGTCGGGTCAGGTATGGGCAACGCAAATGGCAAACACCCAATTGGCAAGATGTACACTAACGGGTTATGGCATGCATATAGTTTACACAAGTAAAAACACAAAATTGGCAATTTTTTGGACAATTGTGACTCAATAATAGAAATATGTTGTATTTCTATATATATACACACTATATAGTCTTATCAAATGCAAACACATCCAGCCAATCATTTGTGGTCTTGTGGTTCAGTTGTCTACACAGTGATCAGGAGGACCCGGGTTCAATTCCCATGCCTGCTAGTCTTTTTTCGCAAACACTAATTTGCAATAAAGCTAAATATGAAAACAAATCATTCATTTGCATGACTACCCATATGGTTCAGTGGATATGTACAATGTAAGCAATGTGAGAGATCGCTGGTTCAAATCCAGTACGGTTAGTACGATTTTTGAATGCTAGTGAAAACATTGATCCTATAAGTAGGACTTAAATCCTATCATTTGTGTGAAGACACTCGTGGTACAGTGGACAAGGCAGTGCGCTGGGAACTCAAAGATTGCAAGTTCGAATCGTGGATAGGACACTCCTACAAGACAAGATTAAACAAAAAAAAACAGAAAACAGCAACTTCTGTATATCAAGAACTCAAGTCAGAAAAACAGAACACAAGAAACTGCCTCACATGGAAGCCAGTCAAAGTCATCAAAGTGTGAACACAGTTGACAGCTGCAGGTCACGTGCAACAATAGACATGAGGATCAATGCTGCTCTCCAAATGGGTCCCTTCTTTTGTATTGACCCCCTAAGGATTGCTAATCCCCCTTTCTAAGTCTTCCCCCAAAAATAATATATCGCCCCTTTTAGAATGTATTGATCCACAAATTAGTGAATATTCATGAGCACAGAAACTGCTACGTCATGAATAAATTAGCATAATTTTAAAAAAAAATTGCATAAAGTGTAGGTACTCCTTCTGGAGTCCTGCCAAATCTATGAAACGTCCGCCATGGTCGAAACTCTTGGCCGAAATGTTCGGGCCGAAACGTCCGTGACCGAATTGTTAGTCCACTGACTATGCCACGATCTGTCACTGTGACATCGGATTCTGTATGGGTAGTATTTTAAGACCCAAATAGAATAAAAAAAAATCAAAAATATCTGTACGTGTACATGATGTAAACAGTGTGATGCAGCACAATGGTGCTTTGACGCCATCGTCTGTCACTGTGCGGGTGCCATTGACGACTTTTTAAAATGATACTGATAATTTGCATTCAATACTAGTAACTTATATGAAGTTGTGTCACACGCAACGTAATATTACCGTAATTGGTATAGTATAGGTGTGATGGTTCAAATACCAAAATGGCAACAGTAACAGAAAGACTTCCCTGGCGGCGATGATAAAATACAAACACAAAGCCAACAGATGAGGTTTCAACTGGTACTGGTATTATTATACTCTGCAAACATCAAGTACAATAACGCGGTAAAACTCCACTACTCCAATGACTAGATACTTAAACTCCAATACAATTCAACGAGATCTCCGATCTGAACTCAGTGCTGAACAACTCCCCTAAATATACCCCCACTGTCTATAAATAGACTATTACATCAGCATACATAATGAGTCTGGAACTTACTACAAATTTCTAGAATGTTCCATTACCTTTTATTGCCTCCTACAGTGTTCTATTACCTATTCAACCATTTTCTAAAAAAAAATTTAGAATATTCCACCCAGACACAGTACGGTTCTCATTCTCCATCCAGAGACTATGGGTATTTTATCACTAAGCTAGGTAGTCGCCAGGGAAAGCCCCACTAGTCTCTGCCACAGGCTAATTTAAATATTAATGACCGGACCGACATTTTGCTTTGCCATGAGTGCGTTCGCATCACTCCGTGAGGGTGCCCCAAACGATGTGGCAGAAAGTAGATGTATTGGTTCGTTGCTATGCAAGCGAAAATCGTATAAAATGTATAAAATGTATAAAATTTATTTTGAAATCACGCCCACTGGCATTTTATGTTTGAGAAAATTACCGAAACACGTTTGTACTTATCGATTTCCTAGTTCGCTATCTTTTTTCTAACATCGCCCAGTTGTGAGGTCATATAGCAGGCGAACGAAAACTGGGCAGGCGCAAGGCTAGGCGCCCGCGTCACCCTGAGGCAACGACGCGAACACATAGACGATTTGAACTGACGATTCACATCTACGTCTCCTACCGCACGATCTACTTTTTCATTATTTTAACATTTTGAAAAGATTTTAGCACTAAATGTAAAAATATTTGACATATTTATTTTAAATAACACACATTTTTTTCAACAGAAGCTTAGGATATCAGAAACAAATGAATTAAAAAAAAAGCGGAATACCAACAATTTTGGTGTAAAATGTCGCCTGTGGCAGAGTCTAGTTGTGGCTCTCTGTGGCTTCCTAGGTCAAGAAGACTCTGCAAGGGAGAGTGTACGGTTCTAGAACATTCTCAGTGACACGGAAGTGGTAAATAAGTCGTATGCGACAAGTTGGAACACTTACTCTTGAAAGAAATAACAATTTTGTAAGTCAATATTTTTGTGCGTTGTATAATTGAGTATAAATTGAAATAATTATGCAAAAAATATGTTGGTTTAAATTTCCCAGGATCGCCATGCTTGGTTGACACCGCTACGCTCAACGTTATTACCGCCATGATCGATTTTCGCTTCATTTTTAGTGTCTATGATTTCCGCAGCTGTTTGTTCAAATGAAGTGAAAAAGCAGCTAAGCACAGTCACAAATTATGCTAACAACAACATCAGTAAATTTATAAACTTACCGGTCACTAAATGAGAACTAGAGAAAAAAGCGTAGGTGAATTGTTAACAAGGAACTGTTACTGGCGGGACACATGCGCATAGAAATGCAGTTTTGTAAGATGGTTTTCAACATTAATCTAAACAACTTGGGGTGTGCCGTTTGATTGTAGGAGTTCATCGCATCCCACCTAGGGCTCGCCGAAATTATCGATTTAATATTTATATTAACTAAACATGAGTAAAGAAAAATGTACAGAAATTCCATCTAAGTTGACAGTTATTAATTACTTCGGTAACGAAGATAATTCTCATTTTCACCTGTTCCAACCCATGCTATGAATGGTATGTCCCAGTCTAGACTGTGCGTGCAGTTCCAAACATGCGCAATTCCAAACATATACGCATGCTCGGGCCTCTGCTTCAAAATATCCGCGTAGATGGGTTGATTCATATTGCTCGAATAAAGGTAATGCAAGTCGATCGATAGTTTCTACCGATATCATGCTTGAGTGATGTGAAGCGGATCGAAATATAATTTGGAAAATCGTGTTATTTTCGGGAAGTTTCGATGTCATGGTGTCAACGCTTTCCTACCTTGTGTTATATATGAGTAGTAGGGGAATGTACCGGCGACTGACTAACTATGCCGATCTCACTTTAGGTCATTTTTTATTATCCAGGAAACGTTCCGAGCGCCTGTGGCTGCACTTGATTGAAAATTACATATTGTGTGAAGTACGGAAACCAAATTTACTGTGATCGGTGTGTGCAGGTGACTTTTTATGAACTGATTTGGGTTAATTTAATTTTAATTTGGCATTGATTTCTTAACCCGCAAATCAGTGTTCGTTTAAACGTGTCTCTTGCAAATTCTTCGGCGGACTGTTACACAACATTGTTGTGAAATGAAACAAAAATCTACTGAAAATATACACAAGTGTGATCGTGTGTGAGAAATTCTGTAACTTGAGTTTCCAGCGTCTCTCTAACATTTGGCAATGTTTTCAAAACTGGAATCTTTCGTGTCAATGTCAATTTTCCCGCCACAAAAAGGGCGCCAAAATAACAGCTGACCTACATGACAATATTATCTGAAATTGACTTCAGTTTCACTGAAAAACGTGTTTTTTTTTGTTCCCGTAAAGGCTGAATTATCGTTTTATAAATAATATATTAAGGGATTGGTCAGTTACTTCAGCCTAGGGGGGTCGGCAGATTCTATTTTGCCAGCTGTAAATCTCAGTTGACCCACCCCCTATAAAAAAAAAAAAATGGGTGACCCCCCCCCCAATATCATATTTTAAAACATGCTGACATACCACCCCCACCCCCACCCCCACCCGCCAAAAAAAAGAAACATTAACAGTTTTGGCTCTGACATGATTACAAAATGTATTATATGTGCATTGAAAATATTATGGTTTGCCATAATTTTGACATAATTTTTACCTTGCCCGTACCATCAAAGATGGAAGGGAAAGGTATATTAAGGGAAAAGTTTTGTCCGGCGTTGTCGTCGTTGTTGTCGTCGTCGTCGTCGTTAATAATTGTTATTGTGTGCATAATAACTTTACTAATTCTATTCCAATTCTATTCCAAAACTATTATCAAACTTGGTCACCTTATTCATCAGTATAAAGTCTTCCCTGAGTTTGAACAACAGATGTCCTGTATGAAAATATCATGCAAAAATTGAGAAAATCTGATAAAATATTTTGACTGTTTCTACTTGACTGATCACTGGTGATACACATCAAAGGTCACTGATCTCAGTGGAAATATGCATTGTTGTATGTGTTCAATGAAGCAAATGATTTATCTTGTAATAATATCCTTGGTAATGTATCTCAGAATCCCATACTGGGTTTCAAAACCAACTCATGGAGAGATTGCACAGTCTGATACACATTTGCAAACCTACCAATAAAATCTTTACAGAAAATCAATATAAGCACTTTTATGAACTGGGTGCCTAACTTTGGTCAAGATCTGAAGCTAATAGAAAATCTGTTTAGTTCAAAGTTATCAAATCAAAAACAATACATAAAAAATACATTAAAAGCAAAACATTTCATCCACATTTTAAAAAGAAAATTATTCTAAAATATATGTATTCTGTATTTGACAAACAGTTCATTCGACAAATGAAAACTCACAGGAATATGTTTCAGCTATTAGAACAGAATGATAGAGTTTTTATAATACTAGTTTAAAAACGCACTTTAAAGATTGCAGTGTTTGAAGATGTAGATTCTCAGGAGGCAACAGTACTGTTGACTTCTCCCTCCACTGGACACCAACTAACTATTTAAGTTGATTTGCATACAAAGCAGAGCTTGCAACATGATAGCTATTCATAAAGGGTGTTTTTTTTTACTTTTCATATAATACAGTAGTCACACAATGAGGCAGTTCATATTTGTCTCAGTGAATCATTAATTTTTGACAGACACCTGTACAAAATACTTGGACTAAAGCCAGCTAAAATTTTCTGTTATCTTGCATGTTTTATGAATCTATTCACATCTAAATGCAGCACTTTTTTTTTCAATGAGACATTTGTTTTTATACTAAAATATCTGAATTACTTTGAAGAAAGCTGGAAATTATGTCCCTTAAAATAATTAAACAAATAAGGCACCAATGTTTTTGTAAGATATTTACATCTTTTAAGGACATTCGGTAGACTGATTCCCCACTGTTGGTTCAACCCCAAAACTTGTTTGTATTCAAATGTAATTATGACAATGCATATTTATATTGAAACAAACTATGATAAAGGAAATATTATATAACAAAGGGCAAGGTCACCAGAGTTCAACTATGTTTAGTGTTTGCATTTAATAGACCTTAGGAGTGGAGGGGAAGCATAAAGCCAAAAAATGACTACAGAAAATGTTGCAGGAAGGAGGGAAATCTATGCTGCTAAAGATAGTAAATAAAAGCAAATCTGTGGAGTACTCACTCGATAAACGCCCTTTATGTAAGGAAGGAAAAAAGGATTTGAATCTAGGTGGTTTGAACTCTTTGAAAACTAAGTTGGATTTAAAATATCTTTCATATCTTATAGACCAGGAAAGCTTTACACCCGCAGCACAGTCTGTGCTTATGAAAACAAAGGAAACTTTGATTTTTGCTTAAATTTGTGTTGGATTTTGGTATTTTACAGAGCAAAATATGCATATTTAAAAGTTAAAAAAACAAAAAAAAGCTATTTATTTTTTCATCATTTATTTTAATTTATATATCAGCATTTTCCCAAATTTAACTTTTTTGATTTGCTGAACAAAAATTGTCACTGCTCTTTGTACTAATTGCTGTGTTGTCTTTCCGTCCCCTGTTATAATTAGATAAATCCAGTAAATATCTTATACAATGGTGACTTCAGACTTTAAATAAAATAATCTGATATCAGCAGCACATGGACTTGGGATGTGTTTAAAACTGTATAATTGGGGTTCTAGCCGCATTGCATAATCTGTAAGTTATTTGGCAACTTTAACCTCAAAATATTTACCCTATAACGTTTTTGCATCAACAAATTTATAGGCAATATAGGTAATAGTTATTATTAAGAACACATTTGTACGATTAACTTTTTTATCTTTTGTTAATTTTTAAAAATATATACATGAGCGCGTGTGTGAATTCTGGAAAACATGGTGACCCCCCTATTCATGATATCAAAAACAGGGTGACCCCCCCTATTCGCACAATCAAAAACAGGGTACCCCCCTACTGATCCACCGACACCCCCCCCAGGCCGAAGTAACTGACCAATCCCTAATTGTTTGTATTTTTTTCTTTTCCCTTCCAGACTACTGTGCTACTTGCTAAATTGCTACTTGGAAGAACTGTTTGTAGTCTCCCTGCCAAAATAATTGACGTTTATATGTATAGTTTTGTGGTAAAATAAACCACCAATGAAAACACCATCAATTTTTTTAATTTTAATTTTATTTTCTCTATCTTTTTTGACATTGTTGCATATTTGTGACAGTTTTACTTGGACCTATAACACTAACAGTACATTTGAGCTGAACATAAGCAGAAAAGTGACAAGTTCACAATTCTGTATCACACCATGCAACAATAGTAAATTCACAGTCTGTGGTGAGATGTGCCTTCTTACATTTCTCATTTATCTTCCTTTTCTAATGGCCCTCTTTGTTTACTATTGTTGCATTTCTATTTTTATGGTACTCAAATGTCTTGAATATATAATTTCTTTAGTATATAAACATTTCTTTCCATCACAGTTTATCACATATCCAAACATCTATCAAGATGAAATAACACGCATACTAAAATACAGAAACAAACGCAACAGGTCTGATTTGTGTGATGATTTGGTTTATTTTCATATAAAGGGTATGTTCGCTTTCATCATATTACTTGGCCTTGCTTTCTTGCAAGAGGACTGTCTGTTTTCTGTTCATAGCTGGATCTTGGAAGGTATTGTTGTGGTCTTTTCTCTCCTTCACCAACTTTGCTTTGTTTCTTGCATCCAGAGCAAAAAAAATATGCCTTATTTGGGAAAATATTAAAACTCTTAGTATCTTCCTTTTTTTGGACATTCCCTCGTCTGCTGAGCCTAACTTTCACTCCAAATTTTGTTTTGGATCAAAAAGGGGCAGGATGTCATTTCATTGGGGCCTGGCAACTATTAAAATGATGCACAGAAAAGTTAACAGAATTCAAAAGAGGCTTGATAATGATGGTACATCTTACAAGTTGAATGAAAATTTATGTGACTTAAGAAGTCTAATAAAACTTATGCTGAAGGTAAAGTGGTGTTGTCATGGCGATTGCTTGACATCTCAGTTTCTTGATTATCTTTCGTGGAGCAATACCATGACAAGGTCATTGGTGAGGCATACTGCTTTAAAGATGTGTAGAAAAAATGTATTGTAAATGTACCAGTTACATGCCGTTTTCCACGGATAACTATATATTAGTAGAATAATAATTAATTGAATGAGAATCCGGTATACTGATTGGCGATGCGCTAGCTCGGCTGTTGTAGGACGTGAAGTATAACGTCAGTTTATAACTAAAACCGCAAAGAAAGCTCCCTGTGCTAAAACCTGGGCCCCATATACGAAGTTCGCAAAGAGCATTCAGTCTTCATAAGTCATTTCACTTTATTACTAGCGCGTCTTTTGCTGTTATCGTTATTATATTCACGCAAGTTGATTCTTTGTCCTAGATTTCGATAAGGTAACAAACTTCTAAATTTCCCGCCGTTTGCTATTGTATTTTCTAGATTCTTTGATTGAACGCAGCCTTTACAGAATCTTTACAGTTCATTCAAAGCTCAGACTAGTAATGTAATAATCTGAGTTCATTACTGCTGTGTTGAGCATTATTTTTATGACAGCAATGTCTGTGACTTAAGCCAAAAAAACATCCAGGTATAAATCTTTTTAGCCAATATAAGCAACTTCTCACACTTGTTAAAAAGAAAAGTGTGATATCCTAATTGAAAATATACATATACTTGATAGTATAATATCTAATAGTTTATTTCGAGAACCAGCTCATATTTTTTTTTAATTACTAAAGAGCACAAAAGCAAAACAGAAGTTACAAAAACTGGGTGTCGTAGAAATATCAGGAAAGACCCTTTTCAGGCAGGAACTTGCCAATTGAGAAACAAGATGATTACTTGTATAAACTCAATAGAGACAGATTGACTCTTAACATATAGAGACATTCGTTGATGAACATATGCTCAAAATCACTGATACAGACCTCCAACATGTCTGTAACTCGAGCAATTTAGCAACAAGCGACGTTCGCGTCGTAATTCTCGAGGCGGAGCTATGTCACAAGACGTTCCACGTTGCTAAGACGCGCACCACTGTACCAAGTATTTCAACGGGCTCTGCGCGCGCTGCTGTGGAAAATATCTAAATTCGAGAAAACAACAGAAACTTAACTTTGAAGTAATCTTGAACAACCAAATTTATATATGTTGCACACGAAGGGGTAACCTTGTTACACTGTTCAGGCACAGTCCCTCTATCGTAGATAGATCTAGAGGGACTGTGGTTCAGGGGTGCCTCAATAACCCTCTCAAAGTACCGTTTTCTGTGAGTGTTCGGCCTTTGTTTTCACCGTGATGGTTGTCACGCGGTGAAAATGCCCGGATCAAAACGCAGGTTACAGGTTGTCGATCAATAAAATTTTTCTCAAACATTTAACTTTAAAGATATTTTTGAAATAAAAGAATATGCATTGATATATCATCGACGTACTAGATCTAGGGACCTCCATGGCTACTTATTAAAGTTACATACAAACACAGTCACTTGGGGGCTGAAAATCAATAAATACTAATTTTAAAAAAAAAATCATCCGCTATACGTATATAAATAAACAAGTTGTGAAACACGGCACCTAGTAAATCGACACCCTGTCGTTTTCAAATGTCGATTTCTTACCTTAAAATGCGAAACAAAAAGTGCAGAGGGGGTCAGGTGTTATGTTAATAACCATTGTTCATAATCGCTAACTTGGTTTTATTCAAAACTGCACAAATCGCGAGTTTTCTGATGATATCCGACGATTTCATGATCGAAAATGGCCAGCAGCCAGAATCAAGGGGAATTTGCATAGAGTTCTGGGTAAATCAAGGAAATACTCGCTGTTACGGCACGCCTGATTGGCTGAAAATGAGTATGCGCACTTGATTTACCCAGAACTCTGAAAAAATGACAAACTTTTTATTTTACAAGCCCTCCCCAAGATCTCAAATGGTACACCCCTAAATGCCGACTCAGACAGCTTCGCCCGACGTTTACCGACGAATACGGATGTCGCGTCGCTTCAGTGTGAGTTGTCGCAAAACAAGACGACCCGTGTTTAATATTTTAGACGAGACGTTCGTCCCCGCGTTCGTCGGCGACAGCAATGTAAGATGGCGGCCTCAGAAGATTTTCCTGTGACGTCGAGCGAGGCTGTATGAGTTCGGCTTAAATGGCCATCGCTTTCGACGACGAGGACGACCCGGGATCGTGACCGCTGTTATTAAAAAAATCGTGAAGAAGATTAAATACAACCTGTAACCTGACCTGCAACCTGACCTGCAACCTGACCTGTAACCTGACCTGCAACCTGACCTGCAACCTGACCTGTAACCTGACCTGTAATCTGACCTGCAACCTGACCTGTAACCTACGTCATTTTGACCCATGAGAAAAGGTGAATTATCGCAGATTTGTTTTTCTTACATTGCATAGGGACTGAAAATACGCAAAAAAAAGATCTCTGTTTAGTCAGGAACGAATATACCATCAGTTCGCCGCCAGAGAAGCAACCGATCTAAAATCGGCAGCCGTGCGCAGAACAACAATGAAACAGCTTGGCAGAGAACTGAAAAACGAATTGCGCAAACAGTTCTGCGCACCCACAATTCAAGTTCTTCTAAACAAAACTATAAATATTGTATTCTGCTTGTCAGAATCGCAATCTATTAATTTGATAAATACTTCGATTGAAACAATACATTTATCGTAAACACAAATTTCTATTGCCTTTTACATAAGGGATTGGTCATTTAGAATCCAGCAGATTCCATTTTGCCAGCTGTAAATCTCAGTTGACCCACCCCCCTATCAAATAAAAAAGAGGGCGACCCCCCCCATCCCATTATATTTTAAAACATTCTGACCCCCCCCCCTCCCGAAACACAAAGAAACATTAACAGTTTTGGCTCTGACATGATTACAAAGTGTATTATATGTGCATTGAAAGTATCACGGTTTGCCGTAAAGGTTAGTGTTTGCATTTAATAGACCTTAGGAGGGAAGGGCAAGCAAGCCAAAAAACGACTACAGAAAAGGCTGCAGGAAAGATGGAAATCTATGCTGCTAAAGATAGTAAATAAAACAAAGCTGTGGAGTACTCACTTGATAAACGCCCTTATAAGATAGGAAAAGAGGACTTGAATCTAGGCGGTTTGAAAACTAATTTGGATTTAATATATCTTTCATCACTTATAGGAATGCTTTACACCCGAAGCACAGTCTGTGCTTATGAAAACAAAGGAAACTTTGATTTTTGCTTAAATTTGTGTTGGATTTTGTTTTTTTACGGAGCAAAATATGCATATTTATTCATCATTTATCATTTTATTTATATACATGTATCAGCATTTTCAGAAATTTAACTTTTTTGATTTGCTGAACAAAAACTGTCACTGCTCTTTGTACTAATTGCTGTGTTTTTTCGTCTCCAGCTATAATTGGATAAATCCAGTAAATATCTTATACAATGGTGACTTCAGACTTTAAATAAAATAATCTGATATCACATGGACTTGGGATGTGTTTAAAACTTAACTGTATAATTGCACGGGGCTCTACCGCATTTCATAATCTGTTAGTTATTTGGCAACTTCAACCCCAAAATATTTAGCCTATAACATTTTTTGCATCAACAAATTTATAGGCAATATGGGTAATAGTTATTATTAAGAACACATTTGTACGATTAACTTTTTTATCTTTCGTTCTGAAATAAAATTTTAAAAAGTATATGCATAAGCGCGTGTGTGAATTGTGGAAAACATTCATGATATCAAACCAGGGTGACCCCCCTATTCGTAAAATCAAAAACAGGGTAACCCCCCTACTGATCCACCAGGCCGAAGTAACTGACCAATCCCTAATGGTATTAAAAGCGAGATCAAACAACGTATTTTCACGCGAACGTGTACGCCACCGCCCTTTAAGGGCCGACCATTTGAAATCGAGGAAGGACATGTTCACGCACAAACACAAACTTGCGGAGTCACCCAAATGAATCACAATGGACGGTAATCCTTCAACTACTGAATTGATTCTGCAGTGATACATGTCTAGTAATTTAACCTTTTGCAATCAGTCTTACTATAAATATCATTCAGCATTTCAATATGTACTCTTTTTCAAAGTTTATAATTACAAAACAAGCTTTCAAACGATGACCCTGATTGCGCACTTCAATAGGCATTATACATGACCCCTGAATGTCACACATCCTGGTACTTTCTGGGGGATTTGTTCTAAATCATAATTCTCAATAATAAACTTTGAACTGATTTATTTTTCAAAATACAATCAAGAAATTTTTATTGATAGATACCCTTGAAAGTACGTAATTTACTATAGATATTATCATATAATATCACTTATATTCATATAATGATGTCATTACAGAGGGTTCATCACATTGTCGATTGAATGAATTTCTTTTAAACAAAATTAATTGGTTCAGCCTATTTCGTGAAATGTTGCAAATACTGCACTCATACCGTAGAACACGTGAAAACTCTTTATACAAACACGAATACAAAGAAATTATCGACCGATATCCCTTATATTCATGAACATGTTGGTATTATGACGATGTATGCTATTAGGTTTGTTAAAGATTGATTTAGTCTCTATGTTCTGTATTCATGTATGCTATACGTACCATGTGGATCCTTTATTCTGCAGATTATGTATCTTTATCCTCCACACAATAGTTAACTTTTAAGCTAGACATACGTGTACGTCAGTCGTCTTACTTCGGCGGTATAGTGCAAACAAAATGCACATAAATTGAGTTTTATGATGTCATAAATGTAAGATGTGTCATATGTAGGTAAACTCTTTGCATGTGAAAGGCGTAAAATTATCCCTTAAAACGCAAAATGATTTTAACAATGACATTACAACAGTCTATAATAGTTGCATCGCCGAAGCCTACTTAAAATTTACAATTGATGTTTCGTCGTGTGCTTTATTATGTGTTCGGAGTATTGTTCAATATTCCCGTAAATATCAGAATCAATGCCGGAAATATTTGCAAATATAGTTCGCGTGAATAGAAATTGATTAACGTAAATTATTTTCTGTCATGTATAGGAAGACTTATGTTATCAATAGTAGTCATGAAATCGATCCGTCAATTGAAGAAGATTTTCTCAAGTAAAGCAACTGAGTACGTATATGACAACAGTGAAGTAAGCAGATGCTAATAATCTCACACTTGAAAGTTTGAATCCTTAAGGTGGTACACAAACAATGTACTGAAAACTACAAACACGTGCTATACAAATTAAAACGTATTGTACACGTATTGAAAAATACTGTTGTAGCAGGAAATTGTGGGTAAACGTTTATTCATGTCATTCCATACCGTGTACATTTATTATTTGAGTTCAAATCCTGCAGCTGTATATCAAGTACTCACTCTAGGAACTTAGCGACATACTGTTAATATATTGTCATTTTACAAAATAAAATTAGCACTATTTTTATATGGGTCATATTAGTTTATTTTACACTTCTGAAAGTGATTCACAGTACTGTAATAATGAACAATTAAGAGTTATATAGAATCAACTTACACAGTTATTCGTTTTTTGATATGAAATCATTGGTGCTAAACAAGGATAAGTTAAAATATTCTTATAACTCATTTCAATGAATATAAAATACTGTATATCCATTCTTCCCCCCCCAAAAAATAGTTGATTTTTTTTCCTTACCGTTGTCAATTCAAAATTGTATTTTTATTATTATTCTGTTTGAAATGTTGTGGCATCTATAGCAACGTATATAGTGTTATATAACAACTCTCTTAATATTATTATCAGGGGTAAATTCTTTCTCTCTCTGGGTTCTCCACACTTGCCAGGGGGGAAACTCGTCTCGTCTCTCTCCCTTGAGGTACGGGATCGGGAAAGTCACTTTAACTTTACAGTCAAATAAGGCACACACAACGAAATACGTTTCAACTCTCGTCTTAGTCGATCTTTTGGAGCACTCTATAAGACTCAGCGCCCTGGGGAAAGTCCCCAAGACTCTCCCAAGGCTGAACCAAGACTCGCCCAAGACTGGACTGCCTCAAGGCTCGCCCCTGGACTGGACTCTCGACTGTCCAGGACTGCCCTCGACTCTCAGACTGCACTCTCTCTACTTTCTGACTGCGTCTATCGTGGAGTATTCGCCAAGACCAACTCAAACTCTCTTTATTCATTTTCAAAACTCTAACCAATTACAAAACAGTAAAAAGACTCTAAGGCGTAAACTTCAATCATAAAGCTAATCACACTAAGTACTGAATACGTCATATCTTTTGATTAATCGTTCACTACATTAATAACTATGGATGTAAGAATAGCGACGGTATCTTGTAATTAGTTCCAAACCACTGAGCCAAGTTCCGTCCAAAACTTCAATTAGGCCTAGACGATGACAGACATAACACAGCAATTCAGCTAATAATCAACTAATTAAGTCGGTCAAGAGATACGCGAAAACAAATTCATGACATTATATTAAATAACTTTATCTATATTATATATTCACTAACTCGTAATATACAACACGGAATTTATTTAAAAGTATGTTGAATCATCGAATTAGCAGCCCTTTTTAAATATAAAACCATTGTAAAAAGCATACTCCAAAATATTAATATTAGTGTTTTTATCTGTCCCACAAAGAAAGTGTATTCAACTTCCAATCAATAGATGAATGCATAAAAAACATTTCCCCTTGTGCGTTAAAATGGGTATTGTAATAACTGTGCGTTTTATTCTTCGGCAAAAATGAATATATGATAATTGTCTAAAAATTCTTAAAATGTGTCTCCCAAAACTTATATTAAACTGTGCGTTTAATGGGTCTACCTTCCGTTGGAGAGCAGGTGTGGCCGTTTACATACGAGGGTTGTTGTTGTACACGATGTCCGCATACGCCCTCGCATCGAGAGGTAGAAATGTTTTATTTCTGAAGTCCATGTAGTACATGGGTTCGTTGATAACATTCGGGTCATATCCTTCCTTAACCAGACTAGACTTCTTATATTTAAATGTTTCTGTCAGCTCCAGCGAATCACGAATACGTATAAAGCGTGGACATGCGTACAACGGTAGATGCGCAGTAATGTGTGCGTAGCAATCTCTCAAATTGAAATCTGCGTCGTTGTTTAAAACGATTGCGGCCATTCCAGCACGGCCGTCATAATCTGAAAAGGGTACGTTATCACATAAAAAGATAGACTGATGAAATACTGTAATGTACTAAGGTTTTGTTTATGTATTGTATTGTATTTTCAAATTATTTCTTAATGAACAAGACGTTTTTTGGACACAGTTGTAAAATAATATAACGGAGGTTACAACCAATACATAATATTATTAAACCGTGAGATAAAGCGCCCTTCTCCAACTAGCAAATTTAAGTCTGTCTTCATCTTTCATAACATATTACCATTTAACATTAAATATTGAAATGTAGGACAAGGTATGCTGGGATAAACATATAACATTATGAATGATAATTACGTAATATTTGAAATATGACTGTATGTCAATTATTGTCAAAAACATTTAACAAAATAGTTGTCAAATAGTTTTCTGTGAATATAGTTATACCACCTTATTTAATTGAAAACGTGTTCCCAAACACCATATTTGAATATCTAATAATAATATACACATATTACCTTTAACTGTAACCCCGTATACAACAACTTCACGGACAGACGGAAATGACGCAATAACGTTAGCAACTTCATTAGTAGCCACATTCTCCCCTTTCCACCTGCAAGAAAATGCAAGATAAATAAAATGCCTTACAATTAAATGTTGGTTTACTCATAGAGATGGTGATTCTAGAAGTATTGTCCATATCAAGAAATTCCGTCATACTCAGTAACTGTGCATGGGCCTCCCACATCGAATATTGTGCGCGTTCTTTTATAAGCGACTTTGTAGAGAAACATACACGAATCTAGCATTCGAAATGCACAGTCTCTGTGTCACAGCGATAGACAATCTAGAATATGCTAGTATGGAAAAACCTTGATAAAAGACGAGCAAGGTTTCAATTAATCTACTTACTCACCTAAAGGTATCGCCTAAGCGTTCGGCAAAATACAAATAATAATTTCTGTCTAATACAAATAGATCACCGGTGTTATAATACTGATCCCCAGGTCGAAATACGTTCCGTAGTATCCTCGTCTCCGACTGCTCCGGATCGCCTTCATAGCCCATATATTTGGCACCAACTCCTTCCAACGGACTTATTAGTAAGCCGGGCTCATCTAAAAATATGCCACGTTCGAATTTAATATAATGAGACCACGATAGACGTTCATGCGATAACTACATCAGTTATGCACGCTTCTCGCAACTTTATTAATTGTATACATTCTACAGTATCGCACCTTGGTGGTTTTGAAGCAGAACGCACAAACAACAACATTTAACATTTTCAAGAGATTCGTAACCTGTCGCCATTTGCAAAACAAGTCACCTCAAGAGACTTGAATGTGGAAGCTAATCACAACAACACACTTACCCAATTTCACAGGAACACATTTTCCGTCCCCGTCTCGCACTGGTTTGGCTAATTCAGTGTCATATTTTATCAACCAAAAACCACGGAGTTTCTACACAGTACAAACAAATGCGATTCACATAAATCATAATTTGAGTTGTCATATGTTCGATGTGTTACCCAACAAATTCGCTGTGAAATTGAAAATGAGACAATTACACGCTTACGATCAAACCCTATTCTCGTGGAGTCCCAATCCCGTTATGGCTTCCCCAATCATGGCTTCCCTATCATGGCTTCCCCAAATGTGTTTAATTTATTTTGTATTATATGTGACACTGGAAAACGACAATTTACAATACATTTGATTGGAAAGAACAAATTTGTAAAACTATTTCACTTGACCCATAATCTAGTCTTATCTTGTTTTACAACTCCCTCATTTTTCCACATATTACTTACTGTGTTGAAATTTGGGGTAACACCTACAAAACCTTTGACAAAATTCTACTACTCCAGAAAAAAACTGTTCGCTTGATAACGTTTTCAGATTTTCGTGTCCACATCTCTACTATTTAAAAAAAAACTATTTATGAAAAAATATTTCAGACATCTATAAACTTAGTAAGTGCCACGCCTGTCTATTTGTTTGTTTTTTTTATCTTAATACGAACTCGTTTGCCCATAATGTTGACCCCTACAAACCTTCTCATAACTATGCAACTTCCTCATAACTATGCAACACGTCAAGCTACTGGTTCCAATTATTATATTGCTAGAATGAGTCTTACTATTAATCAACACAGTATCACCTATACAGCAGCAAAAAAATGGAACTCACTTCCTGATTCAATAAAAAATATCAAAAGCAGATACATATTTAAAAATACGTTAAAACTGTATCTCATGAAACAGTAAATGTGTTATGTTTAAAAGTCTGGATATGTTATTTAATTTTTTTTATTTATCTTCACGCTAAGTGAGCTATGCATTTAATTAATAACATCAGTATTATGGGGCCATAGACTAGACTAGTTTGTATGAACTATAGCTGTGGTTCTCACTAGAATTGGTATTATTATTATTACTGTGTATATTATTATTGTATATTATCTGGTGAAATAAAACAACATCAATCAGTGAACGGAGTTGAACACTATACCAGTAACCACTGCACAAATAACGAGGTGACCATTGGTCAGTTCTAGAATTATGGTTGAGCACGAGTACTATTGGTAAAAACAACAGGTAACATTTTTAGACACTAGTATGATACATCTGTTGTCAGACCATATATATGTAAATTAAACAAAGTGACGTACATACCTTCATCAAAGGCGAATACTTGCCGAGTGCACCGGGTGTATTGTCCGTGTTTATACTCATAAATGTCGATTCAGTTGCACCATATACTTCGATTATTTGTGGTATATTAAATCTTTCTTGGAAACGTTTCATTATATCCTTTCCAAGCCCGTTGCCCATCAGTGATGATAGTTTGTGTCTGCGCTCATAGTCGCTCTAACATTACACAAATCAATCATTTTAGTTTTATGATAATATATTATTTATGTTACATAATTGAGTACATGTCACAAAGATTTTTTCAAGTTCAAAATAATGTATTTTTGTCCCACCTTACTCATGGCTAGCAGATATCTGCATATTTCCCCGGCATGTATGAAAGATGTTGCTTGGTACTTGACAATATCTTGCCAAAAGCTGGTGCTTGAAAATCGAGGAGCCAGTATGAGTGTTGCACCTGTGAGATTGGACGAAAATATACATGTCATTAATAGATCTTGTACGTGAATGGCCGACGAGAACTCGCTAAGAACGAAAGAGCTACGAGAGTTCTTCCTCTCGGTAGTGTCCCACTTTCTACAGACACCGCGTTCGCAGTTTCATGTGTCAAAGGATAGTGGACACGCTGGCGATAAAGAATGTAACACTATTGGGGGCCTAAGTCACGTGGATCTCGAACTCTCGTACTAAATGATATCTCGGCGGCCACCTCCAAATAAGGTCAATTATGTGTCCCACGTCACTGATATGCAGTTGGGGATATTGTGGTGGACTTTTTACACCACGACAATATCACAATATTACGTCGTGTTTACACCTTATCTCAGTATTCGATGAATTGTTCAAATTATTGTAACTAAGCTAAAATGTAATTCTTATCACATCGCATTAATTATGAATGCAAGAACGTGGGCATATACTATACTACTTTGTGATATTTTATAACATAAATTAATCAAAAACTGATATTAAATGATTATAACCACATTGGTGCAACAATTTGGCTTCGAGACTTTTGGTTATATTTCAATCGTTATTTTTCGCACTGAAATTTTGCCGGGATTTCTTACTGATCCAGCGTATATCTTGTAAATAAACATATGTATTGTATTGATTTTTTTAGATATAATTAATATCTCGTTTTCATTTATATTTGGATGAGATTAGAATATTTGAGAGAGTTGAACATAGTTTGAGTTGCCTAGCTTGCCTAGCTATGAACAATTAGAAATTATTAGTCGTCGATTTACTTTCCTCCTAAGACTTCGAAATTCTGGCAATTCGCTTGATATACCTTTTGGAAAACAATATTAATACAACTCACCCACGGACAGTATATTTGTGAGTCCCATCATCAGGGACGTACCATGATATAAAGGAAGACAAACATAGACTCGATCACTGTGTGACGTATGCTGGAATATGACATTGGCTATCGCTTTAGCTACCATTCTCTGATGAATGACTCTTGCAGCCTTAGGTCGATCTATAGTAAATAATATTAATAGATAACATGTCAGTCTACTATGTGCCAAGTAATAAAAACAAATGTTATATATATACTTAATGTACCTCTGATATACCATGCTATGTGTGATGAATTTAGATAAATTTTACTCACTACCAGAGGTGCCGGATGTAAACACGTAGAGACAGACATCATCTCGTTTGATCCCGCTGCGGACATCTTTTGGTATAGCACCTTCTGAAGCGCGACTTATTTCGCTACCGACAGACCTTACTAACCGAGACTGAGCACCACCAGGTGGAAGTACATCTTCACACACTTCCCACACGTGTATACCGCTATTTTCTAGCTGAGTCGAAATACCTTCTACTGCTTTGAAGAGATCGTCAGAGCAAACTAAATTAAAAAAATGAAGTTGCAGAACATCCTTCCGATAGATTCGCTCATGAGAAAATTATTATTTGTCTATTAACTTTGCGCACAGTCACTCTACTAGTAGAGTGGCTGTGCTTTGCGCATAAATCAATTGGCTAAGAGTGGATTCAACAACGCCTAAGTTGATTTCACTGGTTTTCGGAATTAGCAATTATAGCGGCGTCCAAAACTCACACAAATACAGCGTCAACTGAAAAAATGTGCTGTATGATTACCATATGCGATCCATGTGCGTAAGATGTTATGCGAAAAGAAATATGAATGACTAGTCGATATACAAATGATAAAATCAGGCACGTGCAATTATTAAAAACATCATATGAAACTTTGGTTTAAAAGGTGGTAGTCGTCGCGAGAGATGTATGGGTCGATAGTCGATATACAAATGATAAAATCAAGCACGTGCAATTATTAAAAACATCATATGAAACTTTGGTTTAAAAGGCGGTAGTCGTCGCGAGAGATGTATGGGTCTTATATAAACAAAGATGGCGACTTTGACTGTTGCACAGATCAACGAGCACAAACTAAGACGTTACCAAGTTTTATAAGGTATTTTTAGGTGATTGGAAGGTATCGAAGGAGTTATAAGTCACTGGCGGTATTCAGTGCAAGTCGCGCCCAGATCAAAGCTCATAGTTGTGATTTTATATTAGAAGAGCGCATTGGATTGTGGGAAAATCAATGTTGATCAACACAAATGTCGCACATGCGCAGCGCGACGACCAACGCCCTTTAAGTTCGTTGACGAAAACGTCAGCCTATGTGCTATTTACTTACAGGCTGGCCAATGTTATGCGACGAAATAAAGGAAACCTCAGTTGTATATAGGCCTATATGCAAAATGTAATGTCTCTCTAAGTGAATTACTGGGTGTATTGATGACGATATGTATTTTTCTACAATTACTAGTACAGCCGAATGATAAATATTTAAAGCGGGAGGGTCGTCACCTGCGCACGTGCGGGAATTGAGTCCCAAGCGACGATAACAACACACGCTAAATACGCAAAGGCTCATGGGTAGACGCTTGTTTGTAAACAATGACACGTTATGGCCATTTGACGCATGCGCATGTGACGACTCCCCCACTTTAAAAGAGTGACGGCACGACATTACCTGAGGGTTGACTTTTGTGGTGAAAAGAGTCTCGCATGGTCTCATATTTAGGTTAACACATAACAAGTAACCTCGTGGTTGAACTCCATTTACATATCTGAAGTGTGTTATGTGTAGATACGTCGGCTCAATTACTTTGGTCAGACATATAAATACAGGTAAGGGGGGTGGTCATTCGAAATTCTGTGGAGAAAGGTTGAACTTATGTGCAAATTAAAGCGCGGTGGTCGTCGCCCAGTGCGTGTTCCAATTCCATATAAATGAACAATGTATTTTACACGCGTTGTATACGTCGCTATGAGTCCCATATCGAACAGGACTCGGCACGACGACTACCGCCCTTTAAGTGTTATCTACATTGTTTTAACATAATAATTGATGTAAATTTGTTTTTGCTTTTCTCTATCGAGAAGCGTGTTTTTTATTAATTCAGCACCCCTCTCCGAGTTCGTAATGGTCAACCTCTGAGATTATATTATTTGTGTATCACCAACGAAATGCAACATGGGTATATATTGCATACTTTAAATCTTTGAATATGTCACGAATTGTCCTTTTTTGGTAAATAGTACTATTGTTGTTTTAGTGACAAACGAGATATATTTTCGGTTTCCGTGTTTTTTCATTACTTTCATTGTATTACCGACTTTCCACATACCTGCGCCCAGTAGCACTACTTTAGTACGCACTACGTCTAGACAATTAAACAGTGAATCGCTCTTAACATTGTAGTTGATCACAGCACATTTTACACCAATTTTGGTTAATCCGAACAGTGTCCAGAGAAAGGCTGGCTCGTTATGCATCATTATGGCAACTGTATCCCCAGTTCGCAGGCCTTGTTGTTGAGCAAAGTTCGCGAACTTGTTAGACAGCACATCAAGGTCAGCATACGTGTATACAATGTCCGCAAACTCCAGCAAAGGTTTGTCGGGATATTTCTTTACTGCATTCTCGAACACTTCGGCATACCTCCACCCGGAATCTAAATGACGAATCAGCGACCTTTTTAGTGCGATATTTAATCGAATTGATTGGAGATCAAATCGCCAATATGGGTAGGTGAAGTAGGACACTTTGGACAGTGTCCGATGAGTGTTTGCAAACAACACGCGGCGTGTTGTTGAATTGCGGTTATTGCCGGATTTTCCCGTGTACAGTCGCCGGACATGATCGCCCACAGTGATATACGGATGGTAGTGGATAGTTTGACATCGTGATCGACTGACGTGTTCATGCAAACGCAGCGATATTGCACGTAACTTCGTTGAATTCATTTCATGTTAGCGAATCTGTGAATTCGACAAAAGTCGTTCAAGCTGTGTTTTAGGTTGAGGTCGCACTACACTACGAGTATATTCGACCTTGAGGGTTATCCAACCCTGTATTGAGGCCAAAGTACAATACGTTATGTCGTGTCTTTTCAATCGAAATGATCGACCGATATCACACACGCGCGTAGCGTGCATGTCCAATCCTTATCCGTATGAACAATTACTGAATATTCATTGAGCTTTATTACTGTGTAACATAATCATTATGTGATTTTTTATAATAAGTTAGGTTACGCTAATATTATGGTCACGCTTTCGTGATATTGCGTTGCGTCACGCTGCGTCGCGCTACACCACGCTACGTAATATGTGTCTGCATGTATCTTACGTCATGTTACGTTGCGTTGTGTTGTGTTATGGTAATTTACGGTATTACGAACAACAATAAAGTTTGAAAGTTGACTGGTGGTCCAACTATAAACGGGGTTGTTTGGAGTGCTCATTATCATGGTGGTGTCCTACTGTAGTAATGAAAGAGGTAGTAAAGTTCAAAAGTTAGTAAAAACTGGCTGTTGTTCCAGTTGGTCTTTCCAGCTTCATCGATCTATCATATGGCACCAGCATCTCCCTGGTTTACATAACCCTCAATAGTAAAGCCTTATTCCAGGCTGTGGTCGCATTAAGGACTCGTAAGCTAGTGTCAACAATTTCCACAGCTATCAAATTCTACTATTTTTCTACTTTCCCGACTCTGTCCATAGTTGCGACTTGGCCAATTGTGCCCCGTGACCCACCACCAAGTAACCCTGCCCTCAAACGTACGGAGGCGATCTTAGTACGAAGGTAGCCCTGGCTCGTAGTCGTTGTCTAACTATTTTATTTTTAATAACTTTATCGACTCCGTCAACAATAGTCAACATGTTGGGGTCCGGCCAATTTCCAACTTTGCCGACCCGACCTTATTCAATTTTCCAAAACTTCAATTGTTGAGATCCAGCCAAATTAAAGTTCTTCCAACTTTCAGTTGCCGACCTTGTGTAGCTGTAACCCCGGCACATTTACTAAATGTCAATCAATCACTCAAATTTTCCAACTTTGCCGTTAAGTTATTTGTTTGAAAAAGTTGACAAATAAAACTAGGTGCACACATTGAAAGTGACATAGACGCAGTCGTGGGGCTAATTGTTGGCTTAAATTGTGTAAATTTAACAGGGTTCTCAATCTGAGGTCGCAAGGAAATTGAACCCTCGATGGCAAGACTAGGGGGGTTAAAAAAAATCTAATTAGGCCATACGCTGAAATTAATTATTACAACTGACCAAGGGCAGAACCAATGCATTGAACATGTTTTTGTAAACACAAGTCACTAAAGCAGTCTGGGTAAACTGCAAAGCAACCTGGATGAACCGTTTGATAGATATGATAAACCAAACAAATACTAAATACGAATCACTATTTGTACAACAATCGGATTTGCCGATACTATATTTCAGATTAACTGTTGTAACAAGGAAACAAAACGCGACCAGTGTTTTGAAACGCTAAATAACTGATCGTTAAAAAGTTATTTTTTTTTTCTTGACATAAGAGTGGTTGAAGCAGCATCTTGAATTTGAATGTTACACGTAGGCGTGAGAAGGTCCTCGCCGACCGAACCGCATCAGCCCTCACTAACGCCTGGCAGAATAGTGTATGTCTCGTAGGCAAGATCAATACTTCGAATTCGCAAAGTTCACGCCTTCTTGCAATGAGTTCAATGAATATTCATCTTGGTGGCCATGGTAACACCGTCAATCAAAGCGTGTTTGCATTGTCGGCCAAATTCACTGTTTTCAACAAGATGATAAACATTGGGCGGAAATTTGCCAGCACCGTATCACACATTGTGTCAGCAAAAAAATAAACTCTGCCGTGAATGGTTACTCTTTGATGGCTGTCACTACCTTACGTTCCTGTACTATTTTTACGTTCCCGTGTTGGGTTTGGAGCATCGCGGAGGGCGCAACACACGCGACCTCGTCAGGCTACAGAGGGCGCTCCATATTTATGTGTCGTAGGATAGAATCGGTGTGAATTGTCAAATATTAATGAAATAAAACGACTGGAACATATTTACATATTCTAGGGCGCCACTAGACCCGACATGGTACATCAACACAGGTGTGTCTTTATGGATGGTAGCAGATTAACACTGAAGACGAAACACAGCTTTCCAACAAACAGCACAAAATTCTGATACCCTCACTACCCTTTATAGACTATAGTTTTCCCAGCATTCCTTGATGAACCCTCATTGAAATTAGCATTATATCACGTGATAATGATTAACCATGAAATTTACATTATATCACGTGATAATGATTAACCATGAAATTAGCATTATATCACGTGATAATGATTAACCATGAAATTAGCATTATATCACGTGATAATGATTAACCATGAAATTAACATAATATCACGTGATAATGATTAACCATGAAATTAGCATTATATCACGTGATAATGATTAACCATGAAATTAACACTATATAACGTGATAATGATTAACCAATCTCTCGTTTACTCAATAAAGTTTAGCATCCTATTTTTATTGGCGAAAGAGATGTCTAAACTGGTTTGTGTAGTACGTATTACAACGGAAAAACTGTTCACATTCACCGAGCATCATGTTTTAACCTCTACAAAACACATACAAGACAACAGAATAGGATGAAGGGGCAAACCGTTAGGAATTCCTAAATGGAGTCAATTTGTGTAGTTTTCTTGATTTATTCTGCAGATATCGGTAAAATGTAGGCAAGGCTTTGGCGAAATTTGAAAGAGCAACTAATATTCTTCAACCTGGTATTTTTTTTAGATTTTATTTTTCATTTTGTTCGTCTGTTTTTTCCAGTTTAAAAAATATGAGCTCGCGGGAGCCTTCATCCCTTGTCTATTTCTTACACTAGATACCAACCGATACCCCCCCCCCCCCCGCTCATAGAGACTGCGTACTACAGTTGATTATAGTTCCTGGGCTCCCTGTGCAGTGGTTCGCCACACAAACCTAAACCACCGTCTCTTAACACCGCGAGGTGCCTACACGAACGCCAGAACGCTATGTTCTCAGTGTTTTTACTTTGAGATGGATTGCGAACTTCCAACAAAGAAAAAATGATCTTTAAGTACAAGATATAATTGAGGGATTTAATGACATAAAAATGCAAAAAACTATGAGTCACAGGTAAAAATGTATGCCACCAATAACAACCGGTGTCCGGTAGCGGCAGCTGACAAAATTGCAGTGCACCCGGGTAATTGTCATCTGTTTCAAAAAACACGGGACAACGCAGGATTCGACGACAATATATGGTATTGTAATTCTTCACTATGGGTAAATAAATTACAGGAGATGATGAAGGTAATTTCGACAGCTACAGATTTTTGCCGAGTGTACACCAACCACTGTATGGAGCGACGGCGTGCAAAGTCTTTCGGCCGGAGTTGAGACAAGGCATATCATGTACGTGTCACAAAAACGATGCGAAAATCCGATTTTACACCATCAAACTTATCCCAGAACAACGACAAATCTTGTCAGTCATACTGTCACAAAACTTTGGTTATACCAAAGGTATCCAGGTCAGATGTTGGAACTGAGGTCGCTGTGCCGGTCGCCGTACATTATACACCGCGTCCCGCCGCGTACCGCTGAACGTCAAATATCCACAGTTACAAGTAGTATGAAACCGGTTTATTTCACAACTGTACTTTCAATGGGCAAATTACAGTCCAAATTGTACAAAAACCGGAATGAAAACGTGGAAAATCCGTTGTTTAAATGATCCAAACTGTACACGCCCCTGTATTTCAAATCGCGTTGTGCGTCAGTAAAAGGTCAGAAAGGTCATCCTTTGTTATGCTAATTTGTGTGTTTACACTGCTCTATTCAACGTGGATATGTTTTTTTTTTCATGTGGAATAAAAATTAGTTCGTATTCAATTTGAACTGTGTTGCGCATGTAATTTTTGTATGCATTCAGCGTACAACTACATACTATTCTTATAAATATTCATGTTCAAGGGCCATAATCATGATCTTTTAGTAGATGAAAGTAAACTCTTTTTTTACAAGTTTTATCGAATTGTCAATATACTGGTATAATATAATAGCAATAAGCCCCGCCGAAGTTGGGTATACCACTTGATATTGCACAATTCACTCCATATATGCACTCGCCTCCGGCTCGTGCATATATGTCGTGAATTGTGCAATATCTCGTGGTATACCCGCCTTCGGCGGGGGTTATTGCTTAATTAATTCATAATTCATTCACCCTGGACAATATACCTCGATGCACAACTCACCATAAAAGTACGAACAGCGAAAGAAGGATTTATGTGTATATTTCACACTCGGACACTGTTTAAACTGTGAAGTCATGGATGTGTAACAGTTGCATAAGTCGACGATAAATAAAACCACATTGCCTTTCAACAAGTCAAAATCTCCCTATGATGTCTGAATGATCTCGTAGCCAAACGTGCGCACATCACGTGCAGATACAGAGTACACGCTGATAGGACAGTAGATAGGGGAGACGTCGTAAATTGACTGACCGGTGTCACATGTAGGACCCCTGGTAGAACACTACAGTAATGTAGACCACTTAGCACTTTGTTGTACATTAAGGCACAGACAGGAATAGGCCCGAACGAAGGATTTTCAGGTCAGTACCGAGGATATCTTCTTAATGCAATGCTGTGGTAGTCTATTGAGTCACGCGTCGAATTTTACCAAACTAGCTGCATTGTTTAAAAACGGTTCAAGCGTGGGTTACGCGTAGTTGACGTCTGTCAAGTTCACGGGAAGGTTTCGTGTTCCACTTATGGTATTATATCTTGTAACATGTCGATTGTATCGTTAGGATTTGTATTGTAAACGTATACGATAAGTCTGACGATAATGGCACCACTCATTCCCCAAGCCATACAAATACATATATCGTCAATTGACGCTAACAAGTACACAATCAGAGTAACATGCTTTACGCCAGTATTCCTCGATGCATTTTGTTTACCGTGGTTGAAAATACTTTCTCGGGCTGCTGTGAAATATAATTTAATTACATATTAGGAACAAAATACTCTATTAACTACTTATCCACGTTTGGGAATTCTTTTATACAAACAACCAGACTGAGTTCTAAATGACAAATTCATTGTCATCTGGAAACTGGATACCTGGCATAATATGTATGTCTGAATTTCTATTTTGAAAAGAAAATATTATGATATAAATTACTGAAACGTTCATATCGCACGATGATAAGCGATAATAAGGTCATACAACTTTGATTTAACAAATGGATTTTTTCTGCATATTTTTAACTTTCTGAAATTTGAATTGAACGTCGTCGATGTATGCATATTTGGGCTAGTTAGACCAATGCTTGGAAAGTTGTATCTTGTGAAACATGTAAATTACGCGATGTCCATATAACAATGTACCAGTGAAATCACGTGATAGAAGTAGCATCAAACAGATGAAAAGATAGGAGCACGTAACTTGCAAACAATGTATCGTGGTGGTGTGACATTATCTCATTAAAATCACGCGAGATTGTATTTTGACCAATACTATCACATATTACTTGATATCATCAGTAAGAGGGAGTGATCAGAGATTTGTGAACTAGGTGTTACAAAACTCAGTGTTGGAACATTCAGGAAAAATAAAACATTACAGATAAGACTGCGCAAAACCAGAATTCAACAGTCAAACAGTTTCAGCCATGTCCCCTCCCATGAAACAGAAATGAAGATCTCATTCGCGAACTCACTCACTAGCGTGTGGCACGTGAGATACTCAGAGCATGTCACCGCATTCGTAAACGTCTTATCTACAGTAGGTATCAAGCAAATCATATTGATATAGATACACCATAAAATGCATAAAGCATCCTTATAAAATCAGATACTTGACCCACTTCACGAAACGGGTCCATAACAACTCTAAACTACGGTCATTTGTGTATTTGTCGCTCTGGTATTTTTATTACAATCGCGTGGTTGCTGTGTGCATTGTTATGCAACTTTTGTGCAGATGAACGATGGTCTGATCAGAAAACACGACCCGGATGTACTTGTACACTGCACACCTTATACAATGCATGTGTAATCACGGGTCACTCATCGCATTACCTAATCACTCGCATGCTAAGCCCACGACTCGGAAAGGTAGTCCTTAGTCTTGTCTATAGTAAACATGGTTCAACTCTGGTGACCTTGCCCTTTGTTATATAAAATTAATAATTTACTGAGACAAATACGAACTGCCTCATTATATTCAGTGTGTGACTACTGTATTTTTTGTGAAGAAAAAAATGCCCTCCAGGAATAACTATCATGTTGCAAGCTCTGCTTTGTATGCAAATCAACTTCATGTATCTAACAATAGTTAATTTTCTATTGATTCAGGTCTTGATCAAAAGTTTGACACCCAATTAATTATATTGATTATCTGAAATCTTGTTTTCTGTTAAGATGTTATTGGTAGGGTTGTAAATGTGTATCAGACTGTGCAACAACTCTTTCCTTGACATTGAAACCCAGTCTAGTATTCCCATGGGATTTGGGAGATACATTACCAATGATATTTATTACAAGGTAAATGATTTACTTTATTGAACACATACACCAATGCATATTTCCACTGGGACCAGTGACCTTTGAATTTGTATCACTAATGATCAGTCAGGTAGAAACAATCACAATGTTTTATCAGATTTTGACTACTACTTTCTCAATTTGTGCATGATATTTTCACATAGGACATCTGACGTTCATACTAAGGAAAGATTTTATACTGATGAATTAGGTGACCAAGTTTGATAAAGACTTGTTTGGAATAGAATTAGTAAAGTTACTGTGCACACATTAACAATTATTAACAACGACGCCGACAGACATTTTGCCCTTAATATACATTTCCCTTTCATCTTTGATGATACGGACAAGGTAAAAACTGACCGAGAAAAGTGTAAGCAATTGTAAGCAAAAAATAAAAGTCATGATATGATAATTATAGGTAACACTATTGTAACAGGACAGATGGGGATGTGATGGAGTGCGCTGTCCTGTCGTGTACTTACTTATTCTCTGTCCGCTCCAATTTATTAATTTTTCTCTCTCATCTGTTTCATGACTTCGTTTTCTGTAATAACTACTATAAAACCATTTATTTTTTCTGACATTTAATTTCACTATTTTGATGTTTTAGCATATTCACTGTGTTTTAATTACATGAATTTGTCAAAGAAACAAGGAGTAAAATTATCAGCGAAAATAGTGAAACAATTATTTATGCATCTACAGTAAACCCTTTCAACAGAAACGTTGAAACAGTCGGGCCAGCTACTTTAAAGTTTATAGCGGTGAATTACGGATGTTGACATCGTGGTTAGAACCTATTCTGAAAAAGATTGGACTTCACGCTATTGAATTTGCATCGACACGTGATTATGTGTTTGTAGAAGGTGGGCAAGGGGGGTAGTTGGTACAGGTTACAGAAAATAAAAAGGATATTTTACGTTTTTACAAGAAATAAAATGAAAGTTCCATTTACAGTGAAAAGTGGGTTTTTACACTTTACAGAAAAAAAAACAAATTCCTAATTACATTTTACAGTTTTTTAATATATTTGATAATTTGTGTTTAAAAATCAAGACTCAAACAATATCACACATTGAATAATCCTCCGGTGAACGCGTTCTACTGTGACAAATCTTCGGAATTTGTGTGACGCACATGCGTGAACCAGGCAAGGAATTAAATTTTAACGTGTTATATTATTTCCGGTGTGATATACTCGTACTTCCCGGTGTTCTACTACTAGTCAGAATATTTTGGAGCATCGTGTTAACTTCGAATGTGAATGATGCATTGTTTTAGCAAATAAGCACACAAATTAAATATGCATATAATATTAATAATAATGTATATTTACATTATTTTATTGACAAAATAACCATTAATTATAACAAGTTTTGTATTTGCGACTTGAATACAAATAATGTTTAGCTCCGCTGCCATCGATGATGACACAGCAACGAAGCTGGTCATATTACTGATTAACTTTCGTTTGTCAACAATTGCATTTGCATTTTCTTATTGAAAACCAGTTGGCTGAGTGTTTTGTGAATATGTTTGGGTGATTTTTGTCAAAACTGCTATTTCCGACGGGTTCTTGAAAACTATCAGCTGAATTCATTTGATACATGTTATGTAAGTATCTTGGGTTAATCTCTGTTAGATATTTTCGTTAAGTTTGTGACGATATCAACTATTAACAACTATTTTTTTCGTGTTTGATAAAAAAAATGATACGTGGTCATTCTTGAGATGTTTATGGAATCATCAATATAAGGGAACTAGGAAAGACAACTTGTTCACATTTCATTCACGTGATAGAAGTAGCATCAATATTAAAACAATAGAATAGTTGAATTACAAAAACAAATGCGACACGTATTATGTACAACGCCGGGTAAAATAATGCAAATCCTTTATGATCCTTTAGAGAATAACACATCTTGTGTTTGCATGTTGAACTTCCACGTACACTCACCAAGATACACACAAACAGAGGTGCTTGTGAAATTTTGCTAGGTTGTTGTATTTTGTTTATAAATGTATTATTTGCATTTACTGATATTTTCTGCAATATGACCTTTAGTATCAGTATTTCAGAGAATCCCGTGACTTCAAACAACAGATAATGTCTATAAGATACTAGTAACTGTAATATGTAAGCAATATACGTTGGGTGGAAGTCGGCCACCATTCGCCACCCCAGAAATAGTTTCGACAAGCATTTATATTTATTTACCAATAACTCGCACCTTACACATACGGTGTATTTACATTCATATAATAATAACTCGTTGCGTGCGTTGCAAGCATGGTGTATTTATTTTTTATTTAATATAAAATATAATTATCAGAATGTAATTCCGATGTGTTCAGCAATTATACATACATATTAAAAATATAAACTTGTTAATTTATAAAAATGCGTCTGGTGCGTCTGTCTATGCAAACCTTTAAAAATATGTTGTTTTTTTTAAAAATTAATATCAAGCATACATACTGCAAATTAAACTAGTCATGGAAAGGTATATAATTGTCGAAATACAAGCGAAGCGAATAAATAACCATTTCTGAACTTATCTCGGCAAATTTAATTCAAATACTAGTAAGCTGTACTCTTGGCGTACGAGTTATTGGTAAATAAATATAAAAACGCCGTACTTGTAATGTACGAGTTATTAGTATAAATAAAATAAATAATTTAAATATAAATACATAAACTGCAAGGATTCAATCAACAAGATATAAAACATGTGTGGTCGAAACTCCCTACATTCGAGATATACGTAACAACTTAGCCCTCTGCCGTCGATGCATCAACAGCAGAACGTTTATTTTCATTGAACAATGCGCATTATTTAAGAGAATCTACTGATCCGAGAAGAAAATTCAAGAACATCCGTGCGAGTGTGCAACGACCTTACCCGCAAGTTGTAGCGTTTTTTCACTGCTTTTTTGTAATTGCATTCTGTGAACGTGATGTAGGATGTGATACACATTCACTTCGGAAATTCACCTGAGAGATTAAAGCGCGGTGGTCGTCACGCGCGTGTTCGAATTTCATATAAATAAACAATGTATTTTACACGCGTTGTATACGTCGCTATGAGTCCCATATCGAACAGGACGCGGCACGACGACTGCCGCGCTTTAACAAGAACGGAAACTACTAGTAAGACTTGAAGATATGTGGATGAGATGATGTTTTAATAAATTACATATGATTTTCTCTGTAGACATATTAGATGGTAATAAATGGTATCCATATTTTGGTTAACGTGACTCGTAAAGAATATGGAGACAGAAGACTCAAAATATAGACTGTACTTTGTGCAAGTGTGCGTATGCTTATTTGGAATGGCCTCATGGCTAGATATCAATGGCGTATGGGTCCAGCTTCCGCTGATGGTAAACGTCCTCCCTGAAGGATGGGCTCTGGCATCATATCTCGTTCTGGTTATTCAAATCGCCAACATTGGACCACTCACGTTTTCTATAGTTAACAAGTTCACTAAAAAAAGGATCGAGATACCAACCAATTATCTCATCATATCCATTGGTATGGTGGCGTGTTTTTTGTTAGCTCCACTGTGGGATGAGACGACTTACGTAAACGGTGAAGAGCACAGCATGGCGTTGCTGACTTTGTGTGGGTTCCTCGCATTGGTCGACTGTACCTCGTCCGTCTCTTTCTTGGCATTCATGACTGTATTCTCACCTATGTTTATGACGTCATATTTCGTCGGCGAAGGTATGAGTGCGTTTGTGCCAAGTATACTTGGTCTTCTGCAAGGTTCCAGTGGCAATCCAGAGTGTGTTAACATCACCTACTACAATGAAACAACAAACACAACATACTATGAACAAGATTACTACTACTCTGAGCCCAGGTACTCAGTGGAAGTATATTTCCTACTGCTTGCTGGATTGTTGTTGACCAGTCTAGTGTCGTTTGCTCTGTTAGCACATCTTCCATTAATCAGACAGTTCTACATCGATCACGAGGATGTCCAACTTGTAGAATATCGTAAATCCTCTGAAGCTGCGTTCGATAATTTGAGTATTACTCTCGATAGCATCAACATTTGCAAGGGGGATGTAAAACCGAGTTCTGACAACAGCATCATAAAAACACCTATTAGTTCTGACAACGGCATCATAGAAACACCTTTAGGCACTGACAGCGTGATCATACAAAAACCTATCACAAGTTACGGCAGTACCGATGATTTGAGTCGTAAAGGCAGCGAAGAACAACTCTCTGTCATTGAAAACTCAAAGACGTTGAAACGTGAACTTCGCAGATTTGACTGGTGGTATTTGTTAATAATACAAGGGTATTGTTGCAGTCTAACAAATGGAATTATGCCTTCTATTCAGTCGTATTCCACCCTACCCTATGGTAACCTAGCTTATCATTTAGCAATTACCTTAGGATTAATGATGATACCAACAGCTAGTTTGTGTGTGCATTGGTTACCAGCAAAATCTAATATCTCAATAGGAATTCTCACTGTTATAGGAACTGCTGTAGCATGTTACATCACAGCGTGTGCTGCAATGAGTCCATATCCGCCATTATGTGGCAGTCCATGGGGAGGGGTAGTATCGGTGAGTGTTTTATTTTTCTGTTCTTTTCTCTTTTTTTAATCAATTCGCCCTTTAAATAATGTTAATCGAAAATCACTACATAACTCGTCATTACATCTAACCTACATTTTAAAATGTATTTGACAATTCGTTGAAATATCCGAGTCATTGGTGACATACTATTATATAATTATCACGGGGGAATTCTTCTCCTATGGGGTTCTCCAACACGTGTCGGGGGGAATCTCGTCTCGTCTCTATATCTCGTCCCCTTGAGGTGCGGGATCGGGTATATTCACACACAACGAAATACGTATCAACTCTCGTCTTTAGTCGGTCAGTCGAGTACTCTATAAGGAAGGGAGGCAAGGGGGTAGCTAGTACGGTTTTACGGGAAATAAAAAGGGTTTTTTACAATTTACAAGGAAAAAAAGACGTTTTTACAGTTTACAGTGTTAAAAAATGAAACATTGAATGGTCCGAAGAGCTCTCCGACTCAAATTCTCCGCCATTACTGCGCCGTGTGTAGAGACGCATGCGCATATTACCCTCGTAATGCTCTTCATTTGGTTAGAGGGCCTTTTTCGTCTTGACATTCAATGTTGTGGTGAATTGTGTCATCTAGTCGTTTTACAGTTTCTAAAATGTAATTTCCCACGTTTATTTTTTACGATTTTTTTGGGGCTGTAAATTCTTGTACGTACCGAGAAAAATAACACATTTTTACTGTGTACAAACAATATTTGATTGATTACGTTGTACGTCTAGCCTGTGATTACAGAATTACAGAATTTATTTTTTCAATTTACGTTGTACGAACAAAAAAATATTGCAATTACGTTGAACGAAAATAACCCTTGCCTATAAGACACAGCGCCCTGGGGAAAAGTCCCCAAGACTATCGCAAGGCTGACCCAAGACTCTGTGTCTCTCGTGGTGTTCTCGCCAAGACCAACTAACTTTATTCACTTTCAAAACCTTAACCAATTAAAAAGCAGTTAAAAGACTCTAAGGCGTGGCCTTCACACATTCAACTTGCACATAGCCAATCAAACTAAGTACTGGACACGTCATATCTTTTGATTAATCGTTCACTGTATTACTAACTGCGAATACCCAACTGTCAGAAATAGCGGTTCGGATAGCGACGGTTACATCGTAATTAGTTTCAAATCACTGAGTCGAGTTCCATCCAGGATCTCGCATGAGCCTAAATGATGACAGATATAACACAGCCATTCACTAGTAATCAGCTAAAGAAGTCAATCAACAGATACGCAAAAACTAGTTCATGACATAATAACCGAATATACACAGTACTGTGTCTGTATATATTAGAGACGCGTAATACACAAGTAATCAGTACCGTATTTCTGTTTTCTTATTTATCGCCATGTGACATTTCACTGGCAATGCTTTCTAATTTCACTCGCTTCATGGGAAATAATGTGTAAAGCGCCAACAACAAATTTGTGCGCTCGTTTCCACATTCGGCACGTACAATACCGTCATGTTAACAATATGCTTTTATTTCCAGGTCGTGGTATGGTTGTTATTTTATTTTATATTCACTTACATCAAAGTCTCTATTGGAGGAATATTACGTCATGAAGGCAGAAATGCTCTTATTTTGTACGGCGGAGTGACACAGATTGGGTCGTTGTGTGGCGCGATTCTTATATTCCCACTGATCAATACACTGCATTTGTTTGAGCCAAACGATCCTTGCGTATTTACCTGCTATTAAATTGCCAAACCCAACATGTTTTGAAATATTTAGAGGGAATGTTCAGCTGGGTAAACTGAATGGGTTTATTCAAGGGAATGGGAGCTGTTTCAAAACTGTGATGATAATGGGGTAAATTCAAAGATGCATTGGATGAGAATATGTAATTGGTATTTGCTGTTTGTTTAATGATGAACACAATGAACTAAAAACACTAACAAATAGTAATGTGCGATGATTGTTTTGGTACGTACCGGTATAATCATAATCCATGCTGATGCTTAATGTGTCAACCTTTAAGGTGCTAAAACGTTGTATTTAATTTTTGATAAATCATAATACAGTTTCCATCGACATTCAGTATCGAACCAATCTGATTAAAATAAGATCTTAGTTTGGGTATTTTACTTTTTTAAATATATATTTTAATAACTTATTTTTTTATATATTTTTTATTTTTTTTCTGGTTGTTGTTTTGAAGTTTTGTTAAAAAAAAATACGAAATAATAAAAATAGTATAAAAACAAAATACATGAAATAAAAAAAAAACGTGTCAAACATTGCAACATAGTTTAATCAGCTTGGTATCGAACAACAATACTGAACCATGTTCTCATCCTTGTTGCTTTTAAACAAAGTAAGTAAACCCTTATCTTCACGTTTATTATTGTTGTCTGTAGAGGGTTTAATGGGGTAGTAGACTTGGTGTGTTTTTTATTTTAAAAAATGATAAACATAATAGAATTCGTAGCTATCTCTAATAGACCATTTTCCGGTCACTGCGAGAATCACGCGTTATGCGTGAAATCGAACGTAAAAACAGGATAAACAAAGGTCATAGCGTCGTAGTCGCGTCAAACATCGCGTGGGATTCGACAAACGTGAAGTATTTTGGGTGACATTTCCATGCTTAATAATGTGCTGTCCACATTTGATGATAGGCAATTTTGATTAAGTAAGGGTATTCGGAAGCAATATTCCTCTGTCGAAGATCGGCCGGTCGATGTGAGTTACGAAATAAAGAAATTCTAGTTCAAAATCAAATCATTCGATTTTTGCGGCAGACGTTCGACGCGCGTTTTTCATACATCTCGCGAGATCTCGCAATTGTACGGAAAATCCCCTATTAGTTTAAGAAACATTTCTGAGATAAATGGAACATATACATACAACAGAGGTCAAAGTTGACAGCTCTTACTGTGATGATGATGCCTCAATTTGAAATTTGCATATTTGATATGTGTAACATGTAACAAAATCTATAATGAACACTTATATCAAATAGCGACTTGAAACAGTCACAACTCGATACCATATTCTTGTATTATACCAGAATCACGCAACGTGAACAGAGATGTACCAAGAATTATATTCTTAGGTTAGATGTTCTGGTGTAACAGGTGTGTCGCCCGGGTATGTCGTGATTTCTTCGTTTTAGTAATGGGTAACTACTATACATATATGTAATTATAGATGACCAAGAAGAGAAGACTGACATCTCGCGAATCAGTAAGCTATGAGTTTGCCAAAACACAACAAGGACGGACAAGTACATGTAAAACCCAGTGAATACGCGCCTAACGAGAGATGACAGGAAACAAAGTACTATTGAGCTCCAGCGGACTGGAATATATCTAGTCCGGATCGGAGTTGATCGTTTACCGTATATCAAACATGCTACAGAAACTGTACGGCAGGAAAACAGACGGGGAATAACTCCAACAGACTGAGTGGTCCGCTGCCATCTGAGCATGCATCTACACAGAGTTTCGTGGTCTGAGTGCCGGACTGACTAACTTGGGCTGTAAAAAAATACCGCCAAATTCGCAGTATATCTCGGACGCTAGCGTATTCGTAACCGTATTTTAACTATCAGTTATTTTAGTTGTTGTTGTAAACACGGAGTACAAAGAAGGGTCAGAAAATTTGGTTGCTGTATTGTGGGAGGATCATACAAGTTTGGTCACCGGCATTCTCAGTCACCCCACCCCCATCATGATAAATTAGTCAGGAACGTTTGAACCATTTTTATGTTGTTTGAAAAGAAACTCCTCCTGGGTGTGGATTAATAAGTATCCAGTCCGCAATTTGTCAATTTTAGGTATGACATTACAATATCGCGATAGTTTTCCAACATTACGCCGATGTAAGACCAGCGGTGAACATTTGAAAACAGCAGATGAATACTCGCCTATGCTAGTATTGTAACACGCCCTCTAGAGTTATGCAATGTGTTCAAGTAATATTAAAGCGCGGTGGTCGTTGCGCAGCGCATGTTCGAATTTCATGTAAATAAACAATGTATTTCACATTCGTTGTATACGTCGCTATGAGTCCCATGTCGAACAGGATGCGGCACGACGCGTCCTGTTCGATATGGGACTCATAGCGACGTATACAACGCGTGTAAAATACATCATTTACATGAAATTCAAACACGCGCTGCGCGACGACCACCGCGCTTTAAAGCTTGGATGAATACTGTGAGTAAAGCTGCATTCGGTGACCCTGTCATGAGTGGAACACAGAGAAAAAGATGTTAAAATAATACAAAAGGTTCATTAAAAATTAATGCAATAAAATATACTGATCTTGTAGTTTTTGGAATAAACTTTTTGTTTCTTGTAATCTTTTTGTATTAATACTAATATTTGATTACTTTTTATGTCTGTTATGTAGTTCACAACTGATAAGTAATTTATGCAGCTTCTATTTATTTAAATAGTGAGCTCCTAGTTCAGAAGAATAGTGACAAATGAATGAGTGGATACATGAATGAATGAATGAATAAATTAATAGAACTACTCTGCTGGATCACAAATCGAATGACTTCCACTATTAAACCAACACTTCATTTGAAAACTAATACGTCAAAATTTCAAAATAATGGTGCACTATAATAAGCAGGTTTTTCAAAATGTTCCCATGTTTGTCATGTTTTTTGTAGCAATGGCAACTTACCAACATAATTTAATGCAACGTTTATCCAGTCATCTTTGAAATTGTTTTTCGCTGAATAATAGACTACACAAATTCAAATCCTGTTTCCCCATGTGATCAAGTAAGAAAAAGTGAACATTCTGATCACAACCAGACTGCAGTATTCAAATATATTGGTTGGTAAAGATATTGGTTGAAAGACTCAACTTGCAACAACTGAATTCACTTTTTTGATTCTATTGTTCTAAGTATTATATATTGTGCTAAAACTATGTAAAAATTGATTTGGTTCCATATAAGGATTTTTCAGTCTAAGCTTTAATAAGCCGATGTTACCAACTTATAATTTGAGATATGGCATGATATATCTGCCATAGGAACCTATGGTAAAAGCGTTATACTAGACAAAATGACCACTATACACTAAAAATACAACCATCATTTTCTGAAAAATTAGGCTCATGACCCGAACATTTTTTAAGTCAATATCCTTATATTGCCAGAGTACAATTCATTATGTGTATTTGAATTTATGAGTAGGCATCTACCTTCAGTGTACATTACTGAATTACTATCAGAAAACTGAACATTTTTTTATGAAGATATTTGAATATAATCGTTTGTATATTTACCGGTATATATTGAATATTACCGTACATTCTGCATCATCATCAAGTGTGGCATGGAATGTTGAAATATTAAAACATATTTTCAGGTAGCAAGGAGATTGTCATGATGGGAGTCATACTAACCGTTAATTGAGACACAAAAAACAAAACTTATACAACCAGTTTAATTTAAAACATAATCAATATTGAGATACTATTAAGATTGTTTTTATTTCAGAAATAACAGAAAAATAACACATACTGCACATTTGTGACTTTATAAAAACACAACTGCAAACTTATAATTTAAACATTTGCAACAAATAGTCTTAAAATATACTTCTAACTTACTGTAAAACATGTTTAAATAGCTACATTATATTTTAGTGAATTTGACTCCATGCATGAATTAACTAAATCTTAATTTAGCTAAATTCTCAACATTCTCATTGTGAAAATATACTTGTTTATATGTTTTAAATTAGCGACATCTTAAATTAGCGAAATAACAGATTAGCTAAATTAGCTAAAATAACATGCTAGCTAAAAAGACATGTTTTACAGTATTTCAAATGAAGAAAACCTAAATGAAGCAGACAACATTTTAATAAAAAAAATGTTCACCCAAAACAAAACCCTTTTTACAAGTCAGACTGGTTAGGAAGTTGTACAGTACGCCAACCTGGCACTGTGAGAAAAGTGGAGTAAAATATAACTTACAAAGGGATCCAGTGTCTAACATATCTAGGTATTGAGAATTATAGGACTAGGCAGGTTAACAAACTATCTATGGATAGGGCATTTGACCTTGGCAGTTGTATTCTGTATCTATATGATCAATATTCCAGTAAAGACATGATTCTCAGATGTACCGGTATATCATTGTAGTTAGTTGCAGCTAAACTGTCTTTATGGAAACAATGCAATGCATATTAGCTGCAATAATTATACTAATTACAGGAGAGGCTAAAATTCAGTTCCTTCAACAGAGAAGGTGTGTTAGGCCAAACCCACAAAATAACTTGCTCAGCATATGTTGGTGATGTTGGTGAGTTGGTTTAAATTCATGTAGCAATTAAGAAGTGAAGATCATTAACTCCCAAATAAAAAAAAATACATTTGACAATTTTACTAGCATTCATGTTATTTTTTGGCTTTAAATAAATTGTTCTGAAGCATTTACAGAATGCAGCAGAGATATGACAGGTTTTCAGCAGAGAATTATGGTTTTACAGCTTACATAGATGTCCTGTTATAATCCGAGCAAATTCAATAGGAACATATTTCAAATGCTTGACTCAAAAAAATTGTCCAGCGTACCTAATTGTCATTTCTTATATCCTTATGGAATAGACACGTTATAATGAACCTCTTTATACAAAGTAGATAATTATTGGGGGTGGGGGGCATTAGTTAACCCATTCAGCATTGAAACTTGAATGAACATACATTGTATATTTGCAAAACAATCCCTTCCCTTCCACTCTAGTATCATGCATGGATCACGCAACAACAACAATATTTATGATTCAAACAGCGTGATTATTGCACATGAGCTCTCAGCAGAGTTCAATGGTTCATACATTGTTACTGATTGTTATCTTGCGATGATATCAGTTAGTCACCATTCACCAGTAACTCCAGCACTTTATATTCCAGTGAAAAATCGTACTGCAATAAAATGAAATATTGGTTTATAGGTAGATACTGAATAATTACATTTTATCGGTGGCAAAGGTCAAAATTAAGCGTATAGGCATAGTCAAATGAGGTGGGTGTTACTACCAAATGTGCTCAAAAAACTGATTAATAAATTTGTTAATGCAAATATGACAATAATTCTGTCAACAAAAATTTGAAGACAATGATTGAATAAAAATGTGCTTCTTTGCATTCATTCCTGTGAACACCTAAAAGTGGTACCAACTCAGGTTAGTTTGTATGAGTTTAGAGAGAACTATGTATGAGAGAGAGAACTACCTCTTGAAGTGGTAATTTACATAATGTACAATGTATGTTCATCAAAAAGGAGTACAATTGCCAGGAGCTTTATTCCAATGCATTATCAGATTTCCCCTCTGGTGGGTGGACGGGACAAATTTTCTGGGATTCTTACCCATATTATATGTGCATAAAAAATACTGTAAACACATTAATTATTCATTTGGGTTTTAATTTCACTGTTTTCAGTGATAAATTCAATTTGCTAAAATTAAATCTTCATGAACATATTCTCTTCACTTATATATGGCATTTGGATGTCACACAAGCACCCCATCACGAGAGGGCGCAATTTAGTGGAATACTGTGAAAAGACTTTTTGGGTGTTTTGTATGGATTTTATTTTCACTGATTATTGACGAGTTGAATTTAAAATATACGAAAAAAAATATATTCGCTGGATTTTATTTTCACAGAATCATTTCTTCAGTGAAAATTAATTTTACAGTAGTATATTGATTGAGCACAGCAAACTGACACCAGCAAAGTATATATTTATTACACTATATTTGACTCTTTATATAATTTTACTTGAATTATGAATTATTAATCAACTCATACATGCTCATAGTATTAAATTCCATTCTTTTCAAGTGAAACATTCAGTGTTAGAAAATCATCAATGAATATTACATGTCAACAACAATTTTAGAGAAGACAAGATCCTTACCTTATACTTACTATCCAGGTCTGGTCTATTAATAATATTAGGCATAGTCACAGGTAACAAAACCTGCAAAGTATAGGATAAGTGAAAACTGAATTTAATTAACTAATTGTGTTTTATACCGGAAAAACATAATATAAAACCACACTAGCAAGAAAATAATTAACTTTTGTCATTCAACTAGACGGAAATGAATTAGGGAAGTTTATCCAAATTTAAATTTGTTGCCATGAAATCATTAATTGAAGTGTACTAGCTAATAAATGGAGAGGCAACTACGGCAAACACCAAACATCTCTCAGTACATCTCATTCTATTGCATAAGCACCTGGATGCATGCAATAACTGCCATATCATACCTTTTTCAGTTTTAAAAAATTGCTGTATAAAATACCAGGGGTATGTTCAGCAAAGACTTGTCTAGTTAGGCTTAGTGAATATAATGAGAAAATGTTGTGTTAATTTCTACATGCACTAGCTAATAATCTATGTGCATAGTGCAGTGTGCACCAGAGTATTTCGACCCCTGTGTACTATCATTTACTTGCATCCAATCACAAAGTAGTTGTCCTGCCAAATGTTAATTCTAAGCCATTCTTTAACCCATTTTCAAAAACACTGTATAACAAATTCATTTATATTCTACTAGTTTATGGGTGTGTTTTTTTTAATTTGTCCAATGATAAATATACTGTAAAGAGGTTAATTATTCACTGGGTTTTAATTTTGCTTATTTCACTGACTGGAAAATGCGCTAAATTAAAACCCAGTTAATATGTAAAATTTAGCATAGAGCACATTATCTAAATGATAAAACCGTGAATTTAATACCCACTTGAATATGCCTGAAATGGTAAATCAGCAAAATTTAAACCCAGTGAAAATTAGGCATTTTACAGTAATTATTATTTTTGTGGATTTTGTATGTGAAGTAATCTTGCACAGCAAACAGTCAAAATCACATTCCAATCCCAAGAGATATATTAAAAAAAAGGCTGCAGTTGCCTGTCTCTGTATTCTTTAGTATCACTGTTCTATTATATCTTAACACACTCACCCTGTTTTGTGACAAGGAATCTGCTATTTTCATTTCTACACCATCTAAAGTTGAACTAAGTGCCATAGAAGAGCTGTGTTTGAGTAATGGCTGTGGCGCGTAAAAATTTGGTTTGCCTGAAAACAAACAAAATCAAAGAAAGCTTAGAAAGAACTCTGAAAGTACATGTATTGGATGCATACTTGAAATTGATTCAAAATTTGAGATTAGCCTTTTTGAGATGCACAACGTGAAAACAATGTGATTCCACATTATTAAAGTTTATAATACTCACAGAAAATAAATTTGATTGTACATCTGTGGTTTGCAGTCTGATTTATACCACAAATTCAATTTAAATCTGATTTTTTGAAATTGGCTAATAACAATTATATAATCAATATGCAAGGTTTTCTTTATTAAAATAATCCTGTCTGGTTTATCTCAGAGCAAATTTCAAAGAAATGTGATAGTATATATATTACATAATTTCAAAACTATATACTGGTAGCAAATAATGAAATAAAATAATTGGTTTTTGAGATTTATGGGAACCATTACATTTTGAGTTAATGTGCCAGACAATAAAAAGTGTACGAATGTGATGTTAATAATCTTGATTGTGTCAATGCTAGTGACCTAGTTTACCCCAAATAAGGAGAAATTTTTAATTAACATTCAAATGAGTGCAGATGTGTTTTGGAGCAAATGCAGTTACGGCTTTGTACGAAACAGTAAATTCTATTGTTTTCAGTACTACATGTAGATGTATAAAAAATCTTAATTATATAAATGTATCATAATAATTATAATTCAATTATAATTCTGGTGCACTCTGTGATGGGGCGTAACCTAAGATTCTCAGACAGAGGAAGAATGCATACATAAGTAGTGAATTCATAAATGCATAAATTCACAGTCACACACTCTACATACTAAATTTGGACACCCTTTCAACAAGGCGAGTCATAAAAATAGAAGTATACAAAGTAAAAATATCAGTAAACAATGCTGTACGATCTGTGTTTGAGAGATATAAGGCGACACATGTATCAAAATTTCAAGTAAAGATTTTAATTATGACTTCATTTAAAAAATCGGTCATGACAAACGATCATGGAGTTGGATACAATTTTTCTACATCCACAGTCTATAATAGAGGGACTGTGCAATGTATAATGGATACAGGCGACGACTGAATTAAGGTTGCTCAATACAGTTTTCTGAATGTGATGGGTTCAAAGCTCAGTACAGGAGTTTCTTTTTTCACCCCCTACCCTACCCCAGGCGCTGGAGGTTGTAATGTTCTGCCCGCCCGGTAGGATAATGTTACACAAACAACACTCCAGTCTGACTGCTATCAGAACAGAGTTCCGCCCACTCACTAATTAAATGCATGCGATCTTTACTCTTTGAACGATATCCAATCACACGCGACTCTTGATGTAGCTGTTAATAAACAATTGAATATATTAACTAACCATATATGGGAGATGGTGGGTAAAATCAACATTGATCATGTTGGTGTTTTTATCCCAGTTTCTCCAGTGCTGTCGTCGATAGTAAGTGGTTGAGTTCATTTGGGAGTAATTTTTGTTGGAGTTCATGTTGTACGGTTTTCTACCACGATCTGGATTTAGTTCATCGACAAACTTGTTCGAAGTTTCTTGTGTCAGACTGGAGTTAGACCAGCGTAATTAATCCCGAGCATTGGATATTATTTTGCTTTTATCATTATTAATTTGCTCCTGTGATAATCTTGAAAAAACATGAAATCACGGTTTCGGCGGATTGTCAGCGATTTTGTCAAAGGAAACATGATTACGCCAAATCACGCCGCAACCAGTCGGCAAAAACACAACAGTGTCACGGCGGTTTACAATCTCTTCAATTGCCGTAAACTGTTTGAGAGATGGCACACCAGGAATGTCTTGTAAAATAGTCTTGAAGGCTAATTTCAGCTTTTCCTTAGCAATCATGGCAACATTTTTACATTATGAACAGTTACACACAACAGTCTAAACTGAGACGCACGCTGACATCGAGAACTGAAAATGGCGCCAGTCAGGTGATTTTGTTTGCGACATTTGCTATAAATAGAGTGGGTGTTTGATTGACACTTGCGTCACCCAATCAGCACTACATCTATATTTTATGAATGGCGCACTCAGTTTCGATAGCAGTCAGACTGGAGTGTTGTTTGTGTAGCATTATCCTACCGGGCAGGTGGAACATTACAACCTCCAGTGCCTGGGGTACCCCTACCCTAACTTTAACTCAATCCTCCAGCAACTGTATATGCTTATCTAAGAACACCTATAGTTATCTAGAGGGAACACATACAATTGAATTGGGATGGGGGGGCTTAGGTTGAGGGTTATATTTAGGGTGGGGATGGTTGATTCGTCCCACAGGTTGATTCGTCCCAAGTCGATTCGTTCCACAGGTTGATTCGTCCCACAGGTTGATTCATCCCACATGTTAGTTCGTCCCAAGTCGATTCGTCCCACAGGTTGATTCGTCCCAAGTCAATTCGTCCCACAAGTTAAATCGCCCCGAAGTTGATTTGTCCCACAAGTTAATTCATCCTAAAGTCGATTCACCCCACAAGACAATTCGTCTCAAAGTAGATTCGTCCCAAAGTTGATTCATCAGATTTAAGATTAGCCCACTACAAACTCGCCCTTGTGAGCACAAAAAGATCTGAACAACAAATTGTTCATGTGCTTGTCATGCTTGCGTAATTGTTACGGTATTTTGTATTTGCCGACATTGGGTTATACCATTTGAATCATCAATTTTACTACAGGAATGAAGCAGTCGTTAGTCTAATTAGCTCTAAAAATCACGAGTCAGACCCGCTGTTTTGTTGAGTAAATAAGTGGACATGATGACGGATAAGACATGAAACAAAAGGCGTGAAAAAAAAGAGTTAAATCTGGATTAAAACTTGTATTCTCTCTTCCCCTACTATCTTCCATCTACGTCTTTAGAGTTGTATATATTTATAGGATACACTATATTAACAACAAGTAACAACTAGTTTTATTCAATACCAAGATTGACAGCCGATGCGCGAACGTACATCTAATAATTCGGCAAGATCAGTAAAACACACTTTTGACAATAAAATGTAAGTGAGGAGTAGCGAATGGTGGAATGCTCAAAGGAAATTGAAATGCAAGTTATATGCAAGTATTCATCTTCAAGTACAGTGAAAGTCGATTGACCTGGCACCCCCACGGTAAATATAAGCAAGTATGGTGGTGCTGGGTAGTCATATTTCGTTGTATATAGCAAGCGTACCAGTAAACTATATACAGTTGGCCAAACCTGCAACGTAAACCGACAAGACATACATTGTAGCATATATATACTGCACGTCAACTTCAACCTCTTGCACACAAACACAGAAATTGATCCTGCCCAAGATCGTAATGCTGACCAATGCATGCTCGGGTCTCTGCTTGGAGGATTTTGTCTTTTTGCTCTGGTGTTTCGATTTTCACAGGATTTAACAGATATCATGCTTGAGTTTTGTGAAGCGAATCGAAATATAATTTCGAAAATCTTGTTATTTTCGTGAAATTGAGATGTCAAGGTTTCCTACCTTGTGTTATTATATAAGTGGTAGGCGAATGTACCGGCGACTGACTAACTATGCCAATCCTACTTTAGGTCATTTTTTATTATCAAAGTTAAAAAAAGATTTTAACTCCATGGTTAGAGGTGCAAAAAGAACCTCCAACTCTGTAATCCATTATCTCAAAAATAACTGTGAAACTGTATTGAGCGATTTTAATGAATCCACATTCAGCTGACAAGCCCCCTTGTTGGCAGTGCACAGCGACACACGCCAACAGACTATGAAAATGTCACGGACACTCACCTTGATTTCTGCCACCATAGTTGGGTGGATACGTCGGTCCCGGATACTTGTAGTCACGGTACTGTTGGTGTTGCATAGTGGCTAGGACGACAGCTCTTTCAAGGTTACGAGTTTGAAAGACGAAAATAAAATGTGATTAGATAACAAAACAGTGTCTCACATAATTAAAATGATAAAATGGCAGACATCACAATCATGAAATCAGTCAAAACTGTAGTTGCTTCCGGGATAGCGCAATACTTCTAGTACGATAGTTCGAAAATATTAATAATATATTATAATAAAAAATTCATACTGATGAATTATAGTAGAATATTTTTTTTATTTATATAAAACATATTTGAGTGAATACTTTTCAAACAGGCAACAAATCTCTAAACGAATACTGTTATGCTAATTACTAGTACACGATGTATACGCCCTCACAGTCATTGGCATTTAGGGCATTTATATTTTAATTTCAGTTTCAGAGGGACTATGATGTATTTAGACGAATCATTGTTGAAGAATAATATTCTGCAGTTCGGCAACGCTAAACGCTACATCATGAGTTGAAAAAAATAGCCTTTCTTCAAGGTGACGTCATTTATGCTAAAAATAGACCATCATAAATCCAAGATGGCCGCCTCTTTCAGGTCTTGTATCAAGATCATCGCTAAAAAGAGGTAAATTGGGTTGCTTATCGTGTTATTTCTTCGACGCATTTGTCAATTTGTTTAAGGTGAGTTCTTATTCCTTATATTGTTGACTCATGTCTCACGTTGGCAGCATTTTTCACTTCTTGAAGCAATGTGTCAAACTCAAAGAATAAGCTGCTTGCCATTAATTATCGTTGAAACGTTTTAAAAACATTAAACATTGCTGTACAGGGTTATCATTGGCAAACCCTTTTTTGGGGGGTAACTCACACTCACGTCAAATGGTATTGTTAATCGACAACATTAAATTTCGCTAAAATGAGTAAGAGTTTGTGGTAAACATTGCGCATGATAAAACCATATTGACTCCCTGTTGTTTTATTTTCAAAATCATACGAGTTACAAACATTGTGCGTTACTTTTTTGTCCAGCACATAGTCCCCGGTTGACTGTGCTAAGCCTAACTAATGCTCTTCACATCAGCATTAAGGTAAAATTTTCGATTGAGATAACTGACCATGGTATTGACCCCCATCGATGATTCATACCCTCATGTGATCAGTCTTTCTTATATTATAACACAAGTAGAACGAAAAAATACAAACTGCTGTGATTTTTTGTAAGGTATGCTTCATTTAGTAATTTAATTTAATAATCTAGGTTATTTATTTTTAGTATATATTAGGTTTTGTATGTATAACAGATGAGGTCTTGTGTGGGCAGACAAATATGTATCTAGATCTTATTCTATTGAATGTAATCTTTATTTCATCCATTTAGAAAAGTAAATTTATTTTGGCTTAAAGTGCAATCCGTCAATCCTTGGAATGGAACTTTAAATTCAATGCTTCACATCTATTCCACATGCTGGTAGCACTTATCCTCATGTATGGCACAGACTATACAGAAAATCGAGAAACAATGAGCTGCAAAATTCATTGAAGTCTGCAAGAATAATATTGAATCCAATAAAAAATCATAGTGTTTATTCTTTGGTTAAGCAAAACTATGTCATGAATTTGACTGAGGTACAGAAAAATCCCTACTGCAGAATAGCTATCACTAAGGTTACAATATCTGGCCTTATATTTCCAATTGAAATAGGGGTATACAAATACTCCCAGATGATCTAAAATTATGCAAATTGTGGTGCAGCTAAAATAGGGGAAATGAATTGCATTCTATTCTCAGATTTTATAGAAAACATAACTAAAAATGATTCTTGTTTGTCATTTTGAGTTGCCAAAGTTATCCATTAATATATGTTGACATACATACTGTTTATTTTCATTTCAGAAAACAACAGTTTTGTATGGTTAGCAGTGTGTCCTCTATGTCGATATAACGTCCCACTGAGCACAAAGATTTGCTGTGATGCAACTAGTTGCTAATTTTCTGGTTTTTCATTGACACAACAGAATTTCATACATTGATATAGTGATCTTGAAAAACATCTTACTATAGTTATGAAATTTGTAATTTGGTGAAACAAAGTCTTATGAACAAAATAATTGTCAAACCAAGGAAATCTAGGGCCACAATATTGTGTTTGTGCCTCAAGTCACCTATACATGTACGGTCACATATTTGTTTGTTCAATGCCTACATCCCAAGAAATCAATAAACTTACTTGATTTGGGAGGGGGGGGCGCTATTTTGTCTCAGGATTCTAAAATTAGTCCTTCTCGGGGACACACTGATGGTCTGGCAATCACTGTTCACAGTTTAGCTAATTCAGCACTGATATTTGTTTTTGTGTGCCTCAAAACACAGTGTGATAGGTGTATTTGAATACAAAACACATGAAATTTCAAGTAATAATTTCCAGAGTGCCCAATTTCACTGAGAAACCTGAGCACCTGGTTGAGACAATTTCATGAGAATAAGATTTCACTGTGGGCAATATTGTATGATATTTGGACCCTGTGACAGAGGTCACTCAACCATTGTGTCAATACATTACATTCTACATACATTGTACATGACACTATACTGTTAGTCAGCAAAAATCGCAAAATGTTCTAGCGGTGAAAATTTATCTGGGGTCCTACAACGTGGAATATCAGTGCCTTTCAAAACATTTTTTCTTCACAAATGCCATGAAATTATCACATTGAGAAAATGGCTAATAGTAAAAACTAAGCGACTGACTTTCCTGTATTATATTACATGTACATGTATGTTAAAAAATGTCTGTTATGTCTGTGTGCAGATGTGTGTTCCACTAATATCTTTTATAAACAATCATCAGATTTCAATAAAACTTGGTACATAGATGCTCTGGGACAATGCACAAACTAGTTTTCAGTTAAAGTCTGTGAATAATAATTAGCTAATTTGCATAATAATCAGCCATTTTTCAGCTTTTGCACAGATAACTAAAAAAATAATCATTGCATTTCAGCAAAATTCTTTTATATAGATGCCAAAGGGCAATGCACAGATGTAATTTGTAATTGATTTAAATTGCTGGACATCAATTACCAAAGTGCTTTTGGATAATCCACAGATCTGATTACTTCAGGATTGAAACCATGCATTTTGATTACCTACTTTGTATAAATGGGGTCATGTGACTCCATTTATATGCGTAACCACAGTCCCTCTATCCCCGGTCTAGAAACGGTCATTGTATTAGGTGTGAATTGGTCTCCTTCCCTGGCAAAGGCGCATTGCGGGTGTGGGCAAAGCATTGTCACGTGATCAGTACGTGATTTGACATCGTCCGTGTTATGTATTTTTTTTACAACTTAGTTGTTTATTACAGAATTCGTACTTTTTCACATATTTTTTTAATCAGGATATCTGTATAAGGTCATATTTTAGCCAGTGAGTAGTTCTTTAATTCATCTATTTTACCAGCAACGACACATTTTCGCAACAAATTTTCATACCTTTACCCAGATATTTGTCGTTTTTGATTTTGGGGTGATTGAAATTAACTCAATTTTATTTACCATACTTCTTGGCGCGAAAACAATATTTGTCTTCGATTTTGACATTTTATAATCGAAACATATCATTAAAAATTGGTGGGCTGATTTGTTATTTGTCACACTGCATTTTAATAATGTTAAATTGAGCGACTTTTATGGATGCTTTTTAGATCGTAAATGCAAATGGCGACGTTTTGAAATGACAATGTACTCAATTCTGTGCTAAAAAAATCATTTATATACAATCATTGAAGAATTGTTATATACTTTTACATAGAATAAAGTCACTAGTTGTTGTATAGTTGACTTGAACTGTTATGAACCCCCCAAGAATCAGAAATATCACAGGTTTTTCGATCGACTACGTTAACATGAACGACGCCATTTTGACAAGATTTTTTTAGCGATGTCAGCATGTTTGCACGCGAAGTTTTTTCCCTATTAAAACGAGAACATTAACATAATTCCCGTTATTAATCTTTGAATTGCAGGAACTTGATGTTTATGAGTTGGTAGGCTGGTGGTGATGCATATCAGGGTTCAAAAAACCTAAATTTCATAGTGATAATTTTGTTTACATTATTGTTTACGTTGTGGTTGCCCGAATTTGAAGTCAAAGTGAAGTCATACAATGAGGTATCGCTTTGCATGACGGTAACTTTTGAAGGTATTGTAATCTGTCTGACTTCCTGACTCCCTCGGCCCGCGTGGGAATGGTTTGTTTACCCGCACTGCGGTTCGAGACAAAAGAACGCTAGTCGTTTCCAGACCGGGGATAGAGGGACTGTGGCGTAACTAATATATCCAGCACTGTTGCAGATAAGGATGTGTAACTAGTGCTATAATGAAGGCTTTGCAAAAGAGATATGACGAACATGTATGTCTATATATGGTCATGCGACCTGATTAATATTCATAACTGTAATGTATTTAGCACTGCTGCAGATTAAATATAGTCATGATTTCATTAAATATTAATAATTTTTATATCATAGCCACTTGGAAACACCCTGATAACTGCTTGTAGTTATATTTTTAAATGCCGTATTTGCTCTATTAGAAGCACATGTGCTTGAATGTAAATGACAGAGGCAAGTCTATGGTCAAAATAAGACATATTTCAATCATTTTTTATATAATAATTAAGTGTATTGGAGATGTGCTTCTAATATAGGAAATACAGTATTCCTTATTTGTACTTCATGCCTCCAATACCCTCAGCTCATAGGAATACTTTCTAAGCTTTCTTTGATTTATTTTTTTTGAACAGTTCTTAAAATTTAAATCATCACTGTTCCCACGAAGACTTTTAATCCTATCATGTCATAATTATGGCATACCGAAGAGAGTTAGAGAGAAGTAGCAGTGGTATGTATATATTTGTGTATTCTTAGAAAGTAATAATACTTTAATACATGACAATGTCTGCTCAGTATTCTGATTCCCTTTATAGGTTTAATGGACTGTTTACCTTTATAACATTTGGTGCATCAATGTTCATTTTAGACATTGTGAAGTTTCAGTGGAATATAGCTCAATCCCATGGATTGCACCACATGCTCATGGATGATTAAATCCGCCTCTGGCCACTAAGTAAATGAATGCTTATTATGCTCGCCTACTCAAACTGTGATTGACAGGCATTTTAAACTCATGATTTTTACATGTCGCGGTACGTTTCGATCGAAAACAACAACATTTTTACATCAAAAGCCCAACCAGATGAGTGTAATCGTACATATTCATGCCCCTGTAGATATGTATTTGGAATCACAGCTTGATCTCCAAACATCGTAAATGGCACATTTCACGGAGCTCCCGACACAATGTGAGCAGCTTGGTTCGGATTAGCATACTAATACAGCGGTGGCCATCTTGCCCCTACTTACAATTGTATAGTATCGGTTCCTCTTAAAAGAGCGGTGGTCATTTAGCAGTACATGTTTGAATTTCATGTAAACAAACAATGCATTTTACACATGTTTTGAACGTTGCTATGAGTCCCATATCAAACAGCACTTGACACATTGACCACCACCCTTTAATAACTACCTTATACTAAAATATGTTTGGATATTTAGAGTAGTAACAAATTCCCACTTCCGGTTCGGTCCACCACGAATATTCACTTTTGAGATATAATTATTGGTATGTGTTGATATTTCAGCTTCGTCGTCCTGTACTTCGTTCAGTAATTCGGACTTCCCAGATGGTGTAAGAATGAATCATTTTGCGATTTTGACTTGGAAAATGCCTAGGCTAAATTTTTTTCTGAGGAACCGCCTCTTAGCTATATGCACTCAAACTTGCAGCACATGAACCTAAAAGCGTTAGGTAATCAAACAAAAATGACGTTGTACTAAAATACATAAAGTACGTTCAAGGTCTTCACTTTTTCATAGCATAAAAATGATTTTCTCCCTTGCTTATTCAGTTATTGTGACACCCTCAAATCAACTGATTTCCATTCCCCTCAAAATTCAACAATGGTTTTAGATTTATGATATGACTCGAAACAGTTTATTTGCCTTTAATTACGTTTTGATTGTTGTCGCTGTCGTTCCTGGAATCTTGCTGATAACATTTTGGCTCAAATTCACGTAGCTATCACGGTGAAAATTTTAATAACGTCGTCGTTTGAAAAAATAATTAGCATAACAATATTGTATTATATATATCATCTATATACTAAAGCAGGCAGTTTTATCTTTTAACATTGAAAACTAGGATCCTTCGGGGAAAGTGAAAGTCAAGCCGAGATCAGAAATAATTCAAGTACACAAACAGAAATCATATGCCTCATTGAGATGTGTAGATTTAAGACCAATTTACACATATTGAAATATTTTGCTTTGTTTCTTCATAGTGCCGTATATAAATTACCTAGATGGAGTGGCCTTTAAGATTAGCGAGCGGTACAGCAGACCTAATCTTGTATCTCTACCAGTGAGCTATCATCAAAAAAATCCACATGAAGTGTTAAACAGAGAGGTGAGACTAATGTTATAATTTTGTTTTATGTTATTTTCTTATTCATTACATTTATATCGACGGTAAGGAATACAATGTGTGATTAAAATATCTGCTTGTTTATCTACTGTCCAATCTGTTGGAATCATGATCTATTAAAATAAATATTGTGTATACATAATTATTGAGACATTTATAATACTAACATCCTCAAACTATTCGTTCTATCCTATCAATCTATACATGTCTCTTGTCCTTATCCTTGCCACAATAGCAATCAATGTTTTTTAAACTGTTTTAGTGGGCTTTCTGTTCTGCTTGATTTCAAATACCGTATTTGCTTCATTAGAAGTGCACCTCTAATAGAAATACACATAAGCCAAAAATTAATTTATTAATGACTGGATCATAAAAATATGACTTAACCTTTATTGCACTACTAATGAAGCAAGTAATATAATGTGGATTACTCTAGTTGGAGTTCATTTTTGCTGGAAAAAAAATCCCAAGTAATTTACATATACTTGAAATTAAGTTTTAATCTTAGAAAAAAGTGTTTTCACTGCATTTTATTTTTACTGATTTATTCAATCTGTGAATATGGTGAAAATAATTTCTAGGAGAAAATAATTTAAGGTATTCTACAGTTTAATAATATAGTCAGGGATTATTCCATATAATTATTGGAGACAAATTATTTTAGGATCTTTGGTTTTGACAAACACTTCTAATCTCATTTTGTTTTCTTTGTAGTATGATTTTACTGTAGAGAATGAGATAATAAGATGGGCTGATGAGATGAAACAAAGTCAAGCTGCCAGAGAAGCCCAGGCTCAATCCATGAGAGAAGCGGAAGCACATTTAGCATTTCTTGGGACTGCAAATTCAGCAGCTCAAAATGATTTAGATATCTTAGCTAGCGCTAATGATAGTACAGTACTGGACCCAGTGGTTGCTAATATGAGTAACGAAGTGTTGCAACCTGTGCCACTAAATCAACCGCTGTGTATGCAGAACAATCAAAATAGAACTAGTTCTAGAAGTTTTGATATTTCAGATTTCGAAGGAGAAGCATCAGATCCTTTTGAAACCACAGAGTTGAAAACACTGAATGATATGGAGGAACTGAGTCGTGTTTTACAAAGTAGCTATCCCAATGCCTCGCCTTCGAACACTGGGGATGCAAATGTTGCAAATACCCAAAATAGGAATCAAACTGAAACGGTGTCATTCCAGGCATCTACAGGGCATGTGTCTTTTAGTCGAGGGAGTGATCAAAACCACTCCCAACAGGTGATTAGTAATGGACCAACAATAAATACACCTTTGAATTACACTACAAATATTAACGGCTTCTATGGCAGTCACAATAGTCCACAAGATCCTTTTATTCGCCAACCACCACTTCCACCCATCCAATCACCTAGATCTGAAAGCCCTTACACAAACTGTACAGCGAACAGGAGTTCTTCAATGCCAGATATCTCCGGTCAAATGAACTATTCTAGCGGAAACCCTGAGTACGCAAGCTATCCAGAATCATTATCATTCCAGACAGCTGTAGTTTCGGACTGCACCACCAGATCGGCAACGCCACCACCTCCATATTTGGAGACAGGGGTAAGAGATGATAACAGAATAAGTAGCAGATGTAGACTAGATAGAATGCTCCCTTTTAGGACGTCGCTATCACCTGGTACAACTGTGAATTATCCGCCAGGTTACCCACAGGTAGGCACTATGCCTTAGCCATGACAGTGTGCCAATAACTTGAACCTTTCAATAGGTACTCTCACCTAACCTAACATTTCTAGCTTGTTACTTGCATGTACCGGTAGCTAGTGCATATATTTAGTAGCTATAATCTCATAAATTACATCTCTGTGTCGTTCTTGTTCAGATCCCACCATCTTTCGAAAAACTGACTAATAAATTTGGTGTTTCAGGATTTTTGTGTTGAATTAACAAGTTCAAAGTAAATCAGTATGTTTTGTCTTTATAATAAATCATTAATATGCTTATTCAAACTTTCAAAATGAGGATTGGTCAAACATCTTTCTCCAGTCACATGTGACCTGATTAATAGATCACACCGTTGGATGCTTCCAGTAGGCAATGTTGTATTATAGGTTTGTTAATATACATCTAGCATCGGAAACAATAGAATTTACCATTCTGTAAAAACGTATCTGCACTTTGTTCAACATTTCAATTTTCCTATATTTGGGGTTAATTCCAGTACCAAAATTATGTGTTTAAGATTATTGACGTCTCATGTAAGCACAGAATCATCAAATGTAGAAGCATTTGTGATGAAAATAAAATCCTGTCAATGTTCTTACAGCGCGAATCATTATTTTTGCCAATTCAGGCTGTTATCTCTTATTAAATTATTACAAGCTGGATGAAGGTGCATACTAATATGGTTATGATGAGAATACTGCAACGTATGCACTCAGGCAGTACAGGAGGAAACAACCTCAGCTATGCATCAGCTGATTCTACCTTTGTTCATACTTTGGGTTACTCTCAGTATAAAGACAGTGAGAGTATCGGCAAACACTAAGTGGAGGTTGTTGTGAACACATACTATCTGAGTGCATAGCTTGTAGTCTATTGTAATAATCTTATTTTTAATATCATTAATCATCCTAATCCAACCGTGTGGCGTCTGTCATCTTAAAAATACCTTGTAGTTGTTCCATGTATCTACTAAATAGGAACATGTATTTGACCAAAATAGCTGATATTTGACGCGTGTATCAAGGGTCTGCATTATACATGTAACTGCTTAGATGCATGGGAAATTACTGCATATACTGTAGATGTAGTCACTACATGTACACGTATGTTGATATAATTTATTTCATGGCAACACTACCAATTTTATCACTTGGTAATGGTAATAATTTTTTTTCCCAGATTAAATATTGAGTATAATGTAATTTGAATAAAAAACACAAGACAAATCTGATGTTTGCACAAACAAAGGGGTTTATTTGATCTCTCTGTCAAACTCCAAACATATTTAATCCATTACATTGATTAGTTAGTTACAGTACAGTATAGTTCATTGTACCTATTCTGGTTTATATAGTGTTTTGGTATTCAACTTCCGCTATGATAGTGTTTTGTCTTTAGTTCACAATATCATACTTGTTTGGAGTGTTTAGAGCTGGTAGTTTACCATTTCATGCAGGGTATTAGCTGGTAGTTTACCATTCCATGCAGGGTGTTAGCTGGTAGTTTACCATTCCATGCAGGGTATCAGCTGGTAGTTTACCATTTTATGCAGGGTATTAGCTGGTGGTTTGCCATTTCATGCAGGGTATTAGCTGGTAGTTTACCATTTCATGCAGTGTATTAGCTGGTAGTTTACCATTTCATGCAGGGTATTAGCTGGTAGTTTACCATTCCATGCAGGGTGTTAGCTGGTAGTTTACCATTCCATGCAGGGTGTTAGCTGGTAGTTTACCATTTCATGCAGGGTATCAGCTGGTAGTTTACCATTTTATGCAGGGTATTAGCTGGTGGTTTGCCATTTCATGCAGGGTATTAGCTGGTAGTTTACCATTTCATGCAGGGTGTTAGCTGGTAGTTTACCATTTCATGCAGGGTGTTAGCTGGTAGTTTACCATTTCATGCAGGGTATTAATAGCTGGTAGTTTGCCAGTTCATGCAGGGTATTAGCTGGTTGTTTACCATTCCATGCAGGGTGTTAGCTGGTAGTTTACCATTTCATGCAGTGTATTAGCTGGTAGTTTGCCATTTCATGCAGGGTATTAGCTGGTAATTTACCATTCCATTCAGGGTATTAGCTGGTAGTTTGCCATTTCATGCAGGTATTAGCTGGTAGTTTGCCATTTCATGCAGAGTATTAGCTGGTAGTTTACCATTTCATGCAGGGTGTTAGCTGGTAGTTTGCTATTCCATGCAGGGTGTTAGCTGGTAGTTTACCATTTCATGCAGGGTGTTAGCTGGTAGTTTGTCATTCTATGCAAGGTATTAGCTGGTAGTTTGCCATTTCATGCAGGGTATTAGCTGGTAGTTTACCATTTCATGCAGGGTATTAGCTGGTAGTTTGCCATTTCATGCAGGGTGTTAGCTGGTAGTTTACCATTTCATGCAGGGTGTTAGCTGGTAGTTTGCCATTCCATGCAGGATATTAGCTGGTAGTTTGCCATTCCATGCAGGATATTAGCTGGTAGTTTACCATTCCATGCAGGGTATTAGCTGGTTGTTTACCATTCCATGCAGGGTATTAGCTGGTAGTTTGCCATTTCATGCAGGGTGTTAGCTGGTAGTTTGCTATTCCATGTAGGGTATTAGCTGGTAGTTTACCATTTCATGCAGGGTATTAGCTGGTAGTTTGCCATTTCATGCAGGGTATTAGCTCGTAGTTTGCCAGTTCATGCAGAATATTAGCTGGTAGTTTGCCATTCCATGCAGGTTATTAGCTGGTAGTTTACCATTTCATTCAGGGTGTTAGCTGGTAGTTTACCATTTCTTGCAGGGTGTTAGCTGGTAGTTTATCATTTCATGCAGGGTATTAGCTGGTAGTTTGCTATTTCATGCAGGGTGTTAGCTGGTAGTTTGCCATTTCATGCAGGGTATTAGCTGGTAGTTTACCATTTCATGCAGGGTATTAGCTGGTAGTTTGCCATTTCATGCAGGTATTAGCTGGTAGTTTGCCATTCCATGCAGGATATTAGCTGGTAGTTTACCATTCCATGCAGGGTATTAGCTGGTTGTTTACCATTCCATGCAGGGTATTAGCTGGTAGTTTGCCATTTCATGCAGGGTGTTAGCTGGTAGTTTGCTATTCCATGTAGGGTGTTAGCTGGTAGTTTGCCATTTCATGCAGGGTATTAGCTGGTAGTTTACCATTCCATGCAGGGTGTTAGCTGGTAGTTTGCCATTTCATGCAGTGTATTAGCTGGTAGTTTGCCATTTCATGCAGTGTATTAGCTTGTAGTTTGGCATTTCATGCAGTGTATTAGCTGGTAGTTTGCCATTTCATGCAGGGTATTAGCTTGTAGTTTCATGCAGGGTATTAGCTGGTAGTTCATCTTTTTATGCAGGGTATTAGCTGGTAGTTTACCATTCTATGCGGGGTATTTGCTGGTAGTTTCTTGCAGGACAGTACTATATACATGTGGTTCCTTGCATGTCATCACAATTTAAATTGATCCTCTCCTTTGTTTCTAACCAACTTTTTAGCTCCGCTGTCGACTTTGTCAAGCGGAGCTTATCATATGAGTGATTGTCCATCGTCGTCCCTGTCAATGTTTTACTTTTTCGACTTCTTCTTGAAAACTACAAGCCTGAATGCTTTGATACTTGGTGTATTTGTACCTTGGGTAGACCTCTCTTAGATTTGTTCATTTCATGATGATATCTTCAATTCTCTAATTTTGGTGAATATTTTTGTCATTTTTGATAAAAAGTGATATTTTCAACTTCTTGTTAAAAACCGCAAGTTCATTTGCATTTGCTTTGATATTACATATATAGGTAATACATGTGGACCTCTCTCAGATTTGTTCATTTTGTAATGATATCTTTAATTCTCTAATTTTGGTGAATAATTTTGTCATTTTTGGTAAAAAGTGATATTTTCGACTTCTTGTTAAAAACCTCAAGTCCAATTGCTTTGATATTACATATATAGGTACTACATGTGGTTCTAACTCAGATTTGTTCATTTCATGATGATATCTTCAATTCTCTAATTTTGATGAATGTTTTTGTAATTTTTGGTAAAAAGTGATATTTTCGACTTCTTGTTGAAAACCGCAATTCCAATTGCTTTGATATTACATATATAGGTAATACATGTGGACCTCTCTCAGATTTGTTCATTTTGTAATGATATCTTTTATTTTCTAATTTTGGTGAATATTTTTGTAATTTTTGGTAAAAATTGATATTTTCGACTTCTTGTTAAAAACCGCAAGTCCAATTGCTTTGATATTACATATATAGGTACTACATGTGGTTCTTACTCAGATTTGTTCATTTCATGATGATATCTTCAATTCTCTAATTTTGATGAATATTTTTTTAACTTTTTGTAACTTTTGTTGAAAACCGCAAGTCTGATTGTTTTGATACTATACATATTGTTCATTTTCTAATGATATCTTCTGTTCTTTAATTGAAATGTGCATTGCTAACAGTGGAGCTATGCACAGCGGAGCTATCTCAGCCGAGAGGCTGCTTGTTTATGCTTCTCACCCTTTTGTTATTATTTTGCAACAATTCCACATGATGTGATTCATTTGAAATTACATGTATGTTCCAATTAAAAAAAGCACTGTTCCCTTTTCTTTTTTACACATTGTTAACTCCAACACTGCAATTTCATCATATGTGGTATGGGTCTTGGCACCATTCAATTCATCCATACTTTCTTAAAGACGAATGTTAGACTGTATAAGAATGTGGACATGCAACTGAAACAACAAAGGGGAAAGACTGATGGTATCTGCTCGGTGTATTCCCAGCTTTTTATTCACACAATTGTTCAATTCCTTGTCGTCATATATCACAATGTAGATTTTCAAATGTGAAGTTACCACACATAAAGTATTTCAGTTATTTGTTCATATATCTAGTGTATTGGTAGAACACTGAATTCAATTCCAGAATAAGAAGACAGCACCAGCTTTCATAGTTTATCCTATTTCTTTATTTTTGTTTTAGACTTTGAGTAGTTATACACCATTACCACCATCACCAAATCCACATCATTCAGACTCTAGACCGATTGATGCCCCGCCAGCTTACTCTGAGAGGGATAATATATTACCTAATCCTTACAATACATTGTTGGAAAAAGAAAAACGTTTTATTGATGATATTACGGATATGGGATTCCCACAACATAGAGTAGCTAGATGTGTTCAAAGTCTGGGAGAAGATAAAAAACAGGTAACGTTTACAAGTCCTATTATAAATACAACTACAAGCTGTGGTTTGATAAATTGTGATAATTTATTGTCATCTAATTTGGTAGCCATACATGTATGTCATAAATCATTTCAGAGTACAGGAATAAATAAATACAAAGTACACACTCAGTGTATGTTTGTCTTTTGACAGTAATGTGAGTTATTGATTTGATAGTTAAGAGTTAACACAGTACATGCTGATCTTATTGTATGCCAGTATACATGGCCATACACGGAGACTTTCAGTACACTATATTAAATTTGTTGTTGTCAATAATCATAATGTTAGTGAATATTGTTGATAGAGTTCATAAAACGTTTACCACAGATCTCAGTTAGCAACACTAGCTCCAGCTTAACTACTAAACCTTGGCTATTAAACTGTTTCCTTGCATTCATATAATGAAGATGGCTATTTGATTGGTATATGTTAGTCTTAGATTTTGATTTTAACAGTAAACTGATCAGTAATATTACCATTATGCAGCATTTAGATTGCAAGATTTACCACAAAAACGTTGTCTGAATATCAGTTGAAATTGCTAGGATATTCTTGTAATTTGAAAATGAAGTACATAATCTCAGAAAACTGGTGCTGGGTGTATCAAAACAGAAACATAGGAATGAGTATCCAGTATCAACAAATTGACATTGACCTTTATCTGCTATATTCTATTCAGGTTTGTAAATACTTGCATCTGCTGGTGGTTTGTGCCATTTATTGAAAAAAGGTTTTATAAATTCAATCTATTGTTGGCGGAGGGCAACAGAGTAGCAGTCAGGTTGGAGTTAGTGGAGATAATAGCTGAAACATGTAATGGAATTTACAGACAACCAAAGAGGGATTTTTGTTACAAGAATGAGTATTACTTTCAATACCAACACCGAACATAGAGGTTTTCTGATCAGTTTATTTCGGTGCCCACTGTAATATGATTACAGTAGTCATAATGTGACACATTGTATACAAAATATGATATAGTATGTACACTGTCAATATTACTGTATGTTATGGTCACATGATTCACATCCATCATTTTCTGCAGGTAATTGAAACATTGTGTGCAATAGATAGTCTAGTAGCAGTTGGATATCCAGAAGAATATGTAGAAATGGCGTTGAATTTACAAGACAATGAGGAACAGGCAAGTACAATATGTGTACCGTATTTACTCTATTAGTAGCAAAGCTTTAATGTAAGTACCAAGGTATGATCAAACTATCGGTATAAAGTCTCGTTTTGTGATGTGATGTTGCTGGTGGTTGTGATTCTTGTATCCAGACTACATTTTAGTTGACTGAAATTCACCTTCTTCTTGCGTTACTCAAATCTCTTATGTTTTTCATTACAGGCAATTGAATTTCTGAAGCTTCTACAACAGTTCGAAGAGCTAGGGTTTAAACAGGAAGAAATTACAAGGCAATTAATTTTACATGGAAATAATCAAGAAAAAGTTCTGGACGGTTTAACCGCATAAGTCTTGACTAGGATGACAATTGTAATATATTTGTGCGGATTTACACATATTATCAGCTACTTTTATGAAATTTTTCATTTCTTTTTTGAAATGCATTGTATAGGATGTTAAGTAAAAAATTGATTTATGTGTGTCTTTTTTTATGTTGCATTTACAATAAGTGTGTTGTAGGCATTGTGGGAATCACATGGGTAATGTGTCAGAATTTATTACTGGGTTTCTCTTTGTTTTGTTTGCTCTGTTTATATCAATGAATTTACCTTGGAGGATTTTATAATCAGTGAATTGTGTTGTGGCCTGACATTGTTGATACATGTGGAGGAGGGGTGGGCGTATACTTCCACCCAGCTAGAACATACAGTTATTGTTTGGAGAAATGGTCTTTCAATGTGCACAAAGATGTAACACGACCAATATCAAATTTATGTCATCTTGTCTTGTCATCTCCTGGAATTATCGGATGGAAATCCTGCTATCTTATCATGTTGTTAAAATATGTTGATCATTCTCCTGTATATTTTACAGTGATCTGAAAATCACTCACAGTGACTGCCCTCACAGTATTTCCGTTTCACAGAGGCTAAACCAAGGTGGTACATTTTGAATCTTGCGCATGTGCAATTTTGAGTGTCTGTAAAATGTCCCACATACGGTATAATGGGGAAAATGGGTAGAATGGGGAAAATTTTCTGTTTCAGGGGATGTTTTATCAATTGAAATCAACCTTCAATGCATGTATATCTGATCGATTGCAAGAACACGAGTACATTATCCAGCTTACAGCATGTTAATCGCACTTAGAGTTTGTAACAACCATGATCCACTGATTATGTTGGCATAAATATGTACATGCATTTCGGGCCTTGTTACTATTGTCTATGCAACATTTATATATTCAAGAATACTTATTACTACACTTGGACCATGACGAGGTAAAAAAGCCAACCACTGACCTCAGACCACTCAATGTCTGAGCGCTAACATCGAATTTCTGGTAGATCAAAGGATAAGGTACTTTGAACTTTGAGTTGTGAGTTTGATCTCAACTTGAGGCTTAGATATCACACTGGTGTGGATGCAATATCTGCATATTGTACTGCACAAGAACAAAGAGGTCAGAGTGTTGTGATAAATGTTGAATGTATATCTGTGGTATTGAATGATCTCAATTTAAAACGGTATAAATTTTCGCTGAGACGAGAAGCAAAAACGAGGTAATCCGGTTTTGAAAGCACACATGTGAATCGGTAACTTATTTTGGTTATATGATGTGGGCTGCCTCGCCATGTTAGCATGTTTGTAAGTTTTCTACTGATCAAATATGACCTTCGATTTGGGATGAAACCAGTTTGCATACAATATGATACATACCAGTATTACAAGTGTTTGGCTTGGATGAAGTTTGCTATACTGTGTTGTATCTTTTGTATACACTTTATGTATTCTACTGTCATGAAGACGATATAGGCTGTTGCACTTGTTTACGTTTTGCTCGAGCATGTGCATACCATATAAAAACTGGTTAGCATGAAATAGTTTTCCTCTGCTGTTATTAAATATACATGCATGTGTTCCTGTCAATACAACTTATGGGCAATGTTGTCACAGTAAAGCTTTGTCCTATAAACAGTGACCAACATTTGTTATCAGAAATTTGCATACAGTGATGTCAGTACCACAGGCTGCCTCCAGGTGTGCAAGTATCTGAATAACTTTATATTAATCAAGTTATCACGATTGTTTCCACTAATGTCAGTTTTTGATAAACCAAGTTGTCCATCTATTCTAGTTTTTGTAACAGTGTCTCCTCTTACCTCGTCACTGCTGCCAACTGTTTTTTTTTTTTAAATGTAAATATTGTATAATACTGAGGAAATACGGTTTTGGTGTTGGTCTAATTTTTATTTTGCATATGATTAAATGTGATTCTGGATTGGTCAGATGCTAATGTTGTGAAAAAGTTGCTAACTACATGTATGTGCCAGTTCATCTGATTGGATGTTGTGTGCAACAACACTTGCATAGTCAGAAACTAATGTATCATATTTAAAGCTTAATATTTAACTGGTGTGAACATGTCTAATTTCTGTATATTTATAAATATTGGCAATAAATATGCAAATATCTCTACAAGGAGAACCTGGAGTTTCATTTGTAAACAATTTAATTCATCGCTAAAGTGCTTGCAACTATTTGTATCAAGAAATGTCACTTGCTAGCCATTTTTTCCTTCAAATTTTCACTCCTGAAGCGCATAATGAAAGTCTTTGCAGTTACCATGCGTATCTGTCCCACTCAAGAACCAATTATGGAATTGCAATGAGTAAAAATCGGAATATTAACTACCTAATTTGTGTAATTGGGCAATTATAAGCTGTTCCACATCTGACGCCAATGAAACTTTGTACATAATATGCTATAGGCTAATTCAGACCAACTAGTGTTTGGTTGAAATCTGTGAATGTAATTTAAGATCTTAAGAACTACTAAAATACCTAATTTGCAAAATTTAAGCTTTTCTATTGATAAAGCAATGCAAGACAAACAATCACACATCTAAGATTTTATTGCATCTTTTAAATTAATATTTCCATGGATGGATTACAACCTCACATACCGGTACTATATAAATTATTCATAATCTGATTTGACACCTGCCTGAAACAAAAAGAAATTTATACAAAATATTTGAAAAAATATACAATCGAGTATTAAATTAGGAAAAAAAAAATATTTACAGATCAGAAAGAGAAAGTTATTCTCCCATCTCTTATAGACACTGCCCATGCTTCATGAACCGAATTCGTACAATGTGTTTGGTTACCAATATAAGGATGTCATATGTTACTCTCACACTGACTGAAGAATCAATGCCACATAATAAAGCATAAAATTGGCAATCAGCATCAGTTACCTTAAAGCCCTGATGCTGTGCTACAATGGAAATTATATATATTTTCTTTACAGTTCAAGCATGGCATATTTTCTGTGGGCATGCATAGTGAAACCAGCATGCTTGAAAAAAAGCCTACGGAGAATACTTCCCCCATCCTCTATAATAACTACCGGTATAAGATTAATAAATATTCATAATTTACATATTTGTACATTTACAATTATGATTACAATTATACATTATATTTCATGAGATATAGAAAAATATTACTGAGTTCATTGAGTGTGGTGTTGAAATTAGAAAATCATAAATTTATCATCCCCTTAACATCAAAAATATAATTTTTGCATAAAATCATAGTTTCATAATAATCAAAATGTTAGTTTATATCATATGTAATAAACTTTAAAATAAATTGTAATTATGACCAGTTTACAAGTCAGTCATAACCTTGAGGTCAGTTTAGTAGTACATTCTATGGAATCATTTTCTGCATGGAAACAAACTTGTGTATTTTACACAAATATGTGCAGTGCATGTCTTACATATGATAAGTCCATTTGAATTGGTTGAAAATATTTGCATTTTTTTTAATTATAAATAATATTTCATAAATAATACAATTTCAACCAAAAAATTATATTTTGTCAATTTCCCTCTAATTTGAATGCAAGAATATAGATTTATCTTAAAGGCATACTGGTAAAAAAAAAAAAAAAAAAAGCATTTTTTTTTTTTTTGAAAAATGTTCTCAACTAAAATACTTTTATTTGTGTAAAGACAGCATTATAACATAATGATCTAAATTATGTGGGTTATTTATTGTTGTGGATTCTTATCTTGAAGAACATTTTAAATCATCAAACAAATTTAAGGCACAAACTTAATTTGTGATAATCTACGTGGGAATGGCAATTTATCAGAAGTGTAAATTTAGCAAGTCAACCACCAACCACTTAAAAATAATACAAAAATAAATTAATCTTGTGGAATGATCTGGAATATGCACAAGTATCTTTAAAGAATGAAATAAAACGATATGTATTGTTAACTTTAAAGTCATGATTTTGCTAGTTTCATGTAGCCCTAAGCAGCTTTTTGCACATATTTGGGGCAATAAAAGTCATATTCTTGAAAAAAAACAAAATACATTGCTTCATGGAAGCATTTGCAAAAAAAAATAATGAACAGTTCAAAAAATAATACTCTTCTCTAAATGTGTTTAATGATCCTGTGGATAGTTTCAATTCCTGTTTCTGATATCACTGCTGGATTAAGTTCCTGGATGTGATTTCAATGCTGGCTTCCTGTTTCAGGTGTGAATGTGGGGTTTTTCTCTGGACTTGCACACAGAATAAACGTTTCTAACTGTGATCGCAGAGTTTCAATACATCTCATCTTATTGTACAGCACTTCATCAAGTCTCATCACAAAGTCACCAAAATCCTTTAAAACAATAGTTATGAGAAAGATAAAGTGTATACTGACACAACTTGGGACAGACTGAAATCAGAAGACATGTCTGTTGTGGTGTTTTCATAACAGAATGATGGTGCATAATAATGATACGGAATTCTTACCTGGTCACCAGTCTTGACTTTCTCTACAAGTTGTAATTCTTTATCATTAAGTTCACCCATCTCAATAATTTGCTCTTCATGTGCTGACATCATTAAATCTCTGCAGAGAGAAAGATAATGTCACATGTCAGATTAGAAAATTACTAACCATGGTTTTATGACTCAAGGATAATATTTCCATGATCAAAACATTACATGGACCCTTAATGCTATGGATTAAACCATGTCGAGAAATGGTAAAAACTGGCAGCAAGTCAATTTCAAACAAAGTACCCAAGACAGAACTACTCAAGAAATAAAATAATTAAGGGCATGTACAAAATTGTACATTAATTAATACATGACCATGTACCAGTTCTACATTGAATTGATGCCTTGGACAGGCAGACAATTTAACATGTGTGAGTCTCTAATGTCTAAGTTGGAATATGCAAAATATACATCACAATTTCAAATTATAGTGCATTGTGGGATAGCTATGTCAGATTGCACTTTTTATGATTGGCAGTGTTGTTTGATTTGGTCATCTATCCCCACAATACATTATGATTTGGAATAGTGATATGGTCTATGGCTGCCAGTCAACTATCTTTGATTGGATTGTGACATAATCAACTGTGGTTGATATGCTTGAACACAAAAGTCTGTGAACCAAGTTTGAAGATAATTGGACAGTGTGAATTTGAGAAATAAGTTGAAATGTGCAAAAAAACAAAAAACTTTGGTCAACCAAAATAGCTGACAGTCGACCATCTTGAATTGAATTGTGACATAGTCAATTTTCTTTGATGTGCTAGAAAACAATCATCTGTGAACCAAGTTTTGGCATAATTGCACTGTGAATTTGAGAATTAAGCAGAATTCGGCAAAAAAAAGGGAAAAATTGCAAAATTCCGTCAAACAAAATGGCTGCTGGTCAGCCATGGTGCATAGAATCTGGACAAAAATCAATTTGCATCTTTGTGAAATAATATTCTGCCTCTGTACTAAATATAAATAAACTTAGTATTAAATTGTATTCTCAAGTTATAAGCAAAAATGAACAAAATGGCGACCAGTCAGCCAATTTAGAATTTAAAATATTGGATGTGCCTCAGTATGCCAACAGGTATAACCTATAATCTAAGTTTGAACAGAATCAACAGAACTTCGAGATAATGCTCTACACATATTAAATGTAGGTTTTTAGACCATTTTTAGGTCAAATTATGCCTGTCAGTTGGCCATTTTGTATCAGAACAAAAAAAATCTGGGGCATACGTATACCAACATTTATCAACTATGTACCAAGTTTGGGGAAAATCAGTCCATGATCTTCTGAGATGTTTTGATGGACAGACAGACGGAACCAAATACATAAGCTAAAGCTGAAAAATTCTTAGCATAAAACATACGGTATATTAAATTTACTTACTGTGACTTTTTAATGGCCGATTCTGAATAATGTCCGATAAATGATGATTTGTTCTTTGGTGTTGCTGGGTACTGAGGGGCATCACCACTACCATTAATGTATGTTGTATGACTGCCCCTAGAAGCCACCTGTGAACCACTATGTGCCAAAGCCAATTGTGAACTACTGTGTGTAGAAGCCACCTGTGAACCACTGTTTGTAGATGCCACCTGTGAACCACTGTGTGCAGAAGCCAACTGTGAACCACTGTGTGTAGAAGCCAACTGTGAACCACTGTTTGTAGGTGCCAGCTGTGAACTACTGTGTGCCAAAGCTAACTGTGAACCACTGTGTGCAGAAGCCATCTGTGAACCACTGTGTGTATAAGCCACCTGTGAACCACTGTGTGCAGAAGCCGTCTGTGAACCACTGCTTGTAGAAGCCACTTGTGAACCACTGCTTGTAGAAGCCATTCGTGAACCACTGTGTGCAGAAGCCAATCGTGAACCACTGTGTGTAGAAGCCGCCTGTGAACCACTGCTTGTAGAAGCCATTCGTGAACCACTGTGTGCAGAAGCCATGTGAGAACCACTGTGTGTATAAGCCGCCTGTGAACCACTGTGTGTAGATGCCATTTGTGAACCACTGTGTGTATAAGCCACCTGTGAACCACTGTGTGTATAAGCCATCTGTGAACCACTGTGTGTATAAGCCGCCGGTGAACCACTGTGTGTAGAAGCCATCTGTGAACCACTGTGTGTAGCTAGGCATTCCTTTCTAACTGGTGTAAAATAGGCACTCTCATCATCACAAGTTACAGAAATCACTTTGGTGTTGACAACTGGAATGACATTAAGGTGGCTTCTGCTGGGCTTTGTCTTTGGTATTGGTTCACCCATGCTATTTGATGGAGGTTTAGGTTTGGGCTGTACTGGCGTGAACGCTGACGTACTAGAGAATGAAAGAACTTCTGATCCAGCTGGTGATGATATATCTGTAAGATCACTCATTACAGAAGATTGACTGGGACTTCTTGAATTTGAAAGAACATCATTTTTTTGTGAATCAGGTTTAATCTCCATGGTGTTGCTTGGCAACAGTGTTTTTTGAATACTTTTATCCATAGCAGTAGCACCAGTAGATGAAGCAATGTAGGGATCTGTTTTAGGACTGAGTCTTATGATATTTGAAGGGCTTGTCTTTGGTGGTGATGGTTGATGATCAGACTCAGTCAACTGAACACCATGCTTTGCATCTGGGCTTCTCATAGAAGAGGTAGCAACTGTTGTAGTTACTGTAGTAACTGTGGTTGTTGTGATAATGAAGGGGGGTATCTCCTCAGTTGTTTGTTCAGCAGCTGCAGTGATTAGGCTAGTAGTTGTAACTTTGTTTTCTGGGCTACAGGGCTTAGGAATATGAGCTGGTTGGAACAAAGATGTTTGAGATACACTTTGAGAGTCTTGTGGCACACTTGGTTGATACACAGCTTTGGCAGTCTGACTTGTGTCACTTCTTGCTGAAAGTGGAGTGTCAATAGTATTTTTACTTTCAGCTGTACATTTGGCCTTGTTTTGCAAAAAGCATTCCTGGAAATTAGTTGTGACAATAACACCACTTGGTGAGGTCTTTTTTGATGCTTCTTGTTGCTTCCCGCCTCGTTTTGCTTCTTTAAGACTCTTCAGAAAGTCTTTTGGCGATGGTAAATCATGATCTTCTACCATGTTGCGACTAGTTTTCAAATCAGTGGTCCATCTTTTACGAGACTTCTTAGTAACTTTGCCAGGATCACTTAGCTTGTTGTCTTCATTTAGTGAACTGTCTTGTAGTGAGTCGACACTCATTGCATCAAATCCTCTACCAGGTCTGTCTTCGATATCTGGCTTTTCTGGATTCCTCAGATCACAAACTGGTTGGTCTTGTTGTTCTTTTCTCTGTGACGATCCCAGACTTTTTCCAGTCGCTGGTGATACTTGGTATGGTTCTTCGGCCTGATGTAAGGTTGTGTTATCACTACTGCTGTTCTTGATCCAAGACTGCTCAAGAATCTGATCAAGTTCTCTGATAATCTCACCAGTGCTATCAGTTTCAAAACTCTGGTTCTCCTTTGTAGTCTCGCCACCTAATTCTCCTTCACTGTCTTCAGGAGAGTCCATCAAGAGGCTCTTGACACTGCTGGAGTCATTACGCTGAACCCAGAACTCTTTAGACTTTCTTAGAGCACTATCTGATTTCAAATCATCAACACTTAGTCTTGTAGCTGATTTGCTTCTTGGAGGACTGGGTGGAGATTTATCTAACTTTCCAGCACTGGTAACAAATCTTGGGTTGTCAATTTCCCAAGTTGCTTGGGCTGGATTTTGTGATAACAGCTGTGTATTGAAATAATCAGCACCTGACCCTGATACCTGGGTAAATGCACTCCTGTCTGTGTCCAGTGCAAGACTTATCCTGGATGTACCGATCGTACCATAAGTTTGATGACTATGTTCTTCTGGATTAGAACCTTTCTTCTTTGGAGTCTTAATCTCCTTAGGCGTTACTGGTTTGTAAGCTGCAGTTGATGCTAACCTCGTACTCAGATCACATCTGGGAACTGACTGCTGAGACAGAGCAGCTGGTCTGACCTTTCGTTTTGGAGTGGATGTATTTGTTGGAGTAAATATAGAAGGAGTTCTCGGTAAACTGCTTGCAGTATTTGGACTAGAGAGCTGATTTAATGAGTCTTTCTTAAGTTCCTTCACTCTGAAAAATAAAAGAATGAGACTAAATTTATTTGCAGTTCTTCACAAAACTTTTACTTGTACCATGAGAAAACTTTCATCAGAATATACACTCAAGTATGTATACAGCTTAACCTTATGAATGCCATAGTAAACTTTTGTCTCCTTTCTTTCACTCATTCCACCATCATTGGTTCCATACATTTTCATAAATTTAGATAAAAAACTGCAGCCAATAAGAAATTAAATCAATTTAGTTCAATGTTTACATTTTAGAAAAATATACAGTGCCATATATTTCCTGTCATCAAAGAATATTTGTTTTCTATTTTCTGTAAGGTCTGTTCCTCAAAAATGGAACAGTGAGATTTTTTATGTATTTTTTTTCCTCAAATAATTCACAGCAGGAAGTAAATTTTGCAGGTTCTTCACTTCATCAACAGAGGGCGCTGTGCAGTGGCGAAATAAGTGAAACACAATTTGGTAATCTTTCAGCTTGCACAGACTACCTTCTATAAAAGGTGTTGAATTTGACAATTAACATACAACTTACCTATTAGCATATCTAAGTGTATTTAAAGTGTGTTCACTGGCATTGGTGTTTGGTGAGATGTTGGCAATCATACAGGTACGAGAATTACCCAGGAATGAATCTTTTAACACTTGGGTTAGTTTACTCTGTCGAAACGGAGTATGTCTCTGTTCTTGATCTATGGCACGGATACACTCTTTTAGCTGTAGGGAAAATGGAAATATTTACTAAATCACGTACTGACTTGTTACATATTAATGCATGAAACACTGGTTCAACTCGGTCTGGTAATGTATAGCGCCCTCTAGTGGCATACAGAAAAGTATCTCTAGAGAGCGCTCTCCGTGCCAAGAAGCAAACCTTCAGGATCTTCACACGTTGAAATTGTACTTACAGCGAGAAGACTGGTGTTAATTTCAGCACCTTCTATTCTAGTTATTCTATCAGGATCATTAGTGTCTTGGGCTCTTTCACTGCCAGCCAAGTCGATGAAGGAAAACCTAATAAATTAAACAGGTTAATTTTTTTAAAACAATGAACAGAGTAGGGATTAGCAAGAAAGATATATTTCATCTTGTAAGCATTCTTGTACAGTGAAATATTGCAAGACAGAAAATTCTTATTAACACTGCGCCATGAACAAATGAGGATACCGTAGTACAATACAGGAGACATGGACGATATAGTAAACAGACAAGAACAATGAAAAAGAGTTATGATGACAAGAACTTGTCACTGTAGAAACAATTGTAATATGAAGATAATATGAAATAATATGATACTTTGGCGTTCTCCAGGTTTTTTTCATTTTTTTTTTTTTGTGTGTCACTGTCACTGCATTCAAAATACAACTCAGATTCATTTACTTTGAAATGAATTATTTTCATTTTTGCATCTCAGTGGTAGTTAAAAGAATGATATGTAATTTATTTTCAACTTGGTCTGAACGTCCCTATGGTTGTCATATTATTTCATTACTAATGTTAACAACACAAAGCAGGACAAGGCTGTGCTCTATAAAAAGACCATATATCAGGGTCATGTTGGAATCTTTCTTGTCAAATAAGCTGATATGGGCATTTAGTTTTACTACATACTATTTAAGTTAATATTTGATTATTAATTACTGTAAAATCTGTATTAGAAACTGCGGCTTCTATTAAAATGGTACAATACAACACAGGGGATGCGGCTTCTATTAGAGCATCTACACATATGAGAAATGGTGAATTTTTGGTTCTCAAATATTTAAAATGAATGGGTGCGACTTCTATTAGGGATGCGGCTTCTAATACAGATTTTACGGTAATTTGTATATTGTTTCTTGTTAACATATATATCATTAATGGTAATATTTACCTAATGATAGGAATCAAATTAATGTTGTCAGTTTCAGAAAAGTTTTAAAAAACTTTAGGATAATGTTATACAATGGGAAATTGCTACATATAAACTAAACCTTAACCTTGAATGAAAATATTAAAATATTTCAGGAAAGGGAGTGGTGTACACTGTATGTGACACCAAAGTCAAGTTCACTTCACAGCCTTCAGCCTACTTTAGCATGGTAATATGTGAACTGCTAAAGCTAGAGTAGAGAGAAACCCACCAAGGAATTTATATATTCTAATTTTTACAGCAAGAATCTAACTTACCTTCCAAGTTTTCTTTTACCACCACAATCTTTGAGTTGTATTTGCAGTATAGCGTGGGACCTTGATGAGTCAGAATTCACCCCGGAACAACCAGTACTCCGGGCTTGATTACCAAAATCAATTATCTACAACAAAGTAAACATATATTACTTATTTATTTATGGTGACACATAATTAAAATTCACCTACATGTTTACAATATATTACATGAATAATTAAAGGTAACCAAATTTACACACTTATATAAACATAAAATATAAAAGCCTTGTAATTGTTATATTGAAATCCAATTCTGAATGTCAAGTCATGTGATTCTATATAGTATATAAATACACAAATAGTACCGGGGGTAATAAAAGATTTTTGAGATATGCATCCATTTTTCAAGTAAAATTTGATAAAATGGCAAATAGGAATACTGGGTAGTATTTTTTGAATGGTATCAAGGCAAAACTACTTGGACATCAAGGCAAGTGCTTTGATGTCTCCATGATGTCAAGCCATGCATTAGGAAATCACAGAACATGTCAGTGTCAACTGATCTGCTTTAAAATGAATGAATCTTACACAAGTACCATATGGTAGCATACAGTTCCTTTACAAAGACCACAAGATACTGACTTAATCAAAAGAGTTTACTGCACTATTAACATCTAGCATGTTATGAACACTGTATGCACGTCAGAATCAATTAATAAAATTACTGTATACTGAAAGGTAGAGAGATCGTAAATTAATAACTGAGTAAAAAGCCCCTACCAATGCCTTATTACAGCCTGAATGCAGCCAGTCTGACAGTTTGTGTACTTTGAAATTACTCTGGCAATCTTTTGAATGCACGTCACCGGACAATAGAGTCAAAGGTCAGAGAATACCCAAACAATCAGCCAGTCAGGTTGTTAGCCGTTTAACGTCAGAATCAATGACCAGTAGTGGCACAATTCTGATGCTAAGTTTTCAAAAACTGATCATTCTATTTAAATCTTGTTTAGGCAAGGGTAAAAATGATATAAATCCGACTAATACTAATAGTGATATTTAATTTAATGAAATAACCTTGAATGTTTTTTATTTTAGATATCAGCGGACATACCCATATAAACAAAACGAAAGAGTCATGACAAACAATCAGTAAACAGTAAAGTACAACATGTATTAAATGATCTTTAACGTGTAATAGTATTAAGAAATCATTAACTCCCTAGCAACTGCCAATGTATGTAAACATAGCAACACAAGTCATGTCTTGTTGTAACTGTCACTGTACGTTCACAGCATGTACAGACATGGAATGATTAGCTATGCTGCCCTCAACTGTCTCTCAACTAGATAACCTTTTGACCTCAAACACCAGTCAAATTCAAATCTAACTCCAGCTCTCATAAAGAGCCCTCCAAACAAATACTCAGAATTGCGAATTTGAATTTAGACTGCCAAATATCTTACTGAGTAGTTTTCTTTGTTTACTCTGAAAATAATAACATAACATAACTATTGTATTATTTTTTTCTCCATAGATTTTTTGGTGCGAAGGGGCAAATGTTTTTTTCTCGGTAAAACCACATTGAGCAACAAAGAAACAGCTACATGATTCAGTTTTACTAAAGTATTTTCAGACATTATTTTCTTTACTAGTTGATTAGCTTACAAGACCTGTGTTCACTGATGTTTTACAATAAAGTCATCCCAATTTGATTAAAATACTGGATAACAGTCAGTTCAATTCAAGTCTCAATTCAAGCGTGAATTTTCATATTTAGCCCCCCCCCCCAAAAATAGTGGAGTTATCTGAATATTTAAAACTGTGAAAGAATTGTCTGACCATATATAGGCAGTCAGGTGGTGGTAGTGACGGTGGTCGTGGTAGGGTGGGGTGCGGAGGAACATCTAAGACATATTCAGGAATACATCTAAACATTAAACAATATTAGCTGCAGTGTAAATCATTATGATTTGCTCACTCCGAAACAAATTATGCGCAGTGACAGTGGTGTGAATGATACAAGATTTAACCACATACTACATACTGTTATTAATTGGCCTTGAAACTGACATTTATGCTTATTCTAGCGTGTTACAAAATTAGCAGTTAAAATAACCATGACCCAACAACTGAATATAGCTTTAATGAACAGCTGGCATCACCGACCATTAGCTAGGCATTCTCTCACAGATATACTTACTTGCATTAAAGCAGCAACATGGTTAATTTGGAATTCTTTTATACCAGCAATACATACGTTATGTTTACCATCCTCCCTGGCATGTAACCTGCAGAAGAAAACAACGATAATCACATAAATAATCATAGACTCTATCTGCTCTATAATGCTTTACACATGAACTTGATTTATGAAAATAAACACATTCTGATCATGGTGTATTATATAAAAAAAACTACAGATTGATAACAGAAACTTGCGAGATAAAATATGATATGTGAACACTTATAAAACCTGATATTACAATAATACAGAAGCAGCTCTTTATATATTTTGAGGTTATACTGCAAAGTATACAAGACGGCAATATGCTCGTATTTGGTAATCGTGATCTACTCAGTCATGTGCTACACTTGTCCATACAGAGTTTTACGGATGGAAGAATTCTATTGTTTTTGCTGCCAGGTGTATATAACAATGGTAGTCATTGTCCGATTGCAGACAATAGTTCATCGCTAAAATCACCACACTTGTTTGCAGTTACATTTTTTTAGAGCTGAGCCAACATTCACATTTCCCTAATCTCATGAAACACTGAAAGCAGTTTTACTGTTTGCTATGTGTATACAGTATAAAACACATGGCTGGTCTATTATACGAGTCAAGTATTTGTTCCTGGGAAGAATAGCTTTGTCTCTCACTGTGCATTGGCACTATTGTTAGGTAGTAAGAATCAATACAAATCTCAGTGTGACCTGACCTGAACTCTTTAATGCTTAGACATGTTAACGGCTGATCTTTCGCCCTACTTTGTGCGCTTTGTTGTGTAAAATGAATGTCAAAAACAGGCACTTTGATAAGGTTAATGTCATTACTGCAGCTAGTACTACTAAAAGCAACAAATTACACCATACTATTAAAGTTGTTTTGACAGTTTTCTTAATTCAAATTATCTATAATAAATATTAAAATTTTAGTTTGGGTACAATAATGTCTTCTATTTGATGTTATTGACTCGCATGAAGCAGTAATCAAAGTATTCAGTAAGTTAGGGGATATCACTCTGAACAATCTTAATAAAATACATCATATTCACCCTGAAAAGTAACAATGTCTACAGTTGGCTAGTTAGCAACCACCTGTAGAATCTCAACCAACCATAACAAGGCTTACATCAAAACACTAAGTATTATTGCTAGACATACACGTACTGTAAAATGTGCTTTGGCCCTGTGTCTTTGTTGTTTGTTACTGCTTGTACACAGCCATAGTTGTTTTGTCAATATGTTTACTATTCACTAACATAACTGCAACTCTCTCAAATTACATTTCCACCAATCTTACAAAACTTAACTGTTTATGTACACGTATTTAGATCCCAAATTGTAACTTAACACTGCTTACTTACTGATCCATTGCAATGAGTAACTAATTATTAGACTATCTTTTGTTTCCATATTTACCAAGAAAAAACAAACCAATCTCAAACTATAACTGTCATCTAGTAAATATATTATTATCCAAAATCAAAAAAAGTATGAGTTTTAAAATTTAAAAAAAAATACATCAATCTGAAAATTAAACTGGAGATGGGGACTCAACACAAACTGGCAGGCCATTTTATTAGGTAAATCAATTTGGCAGACTGCCAACTCTCTTTACTACTTTGTTTAGGGCACTGTACAGACTACAATTTATTCTTATATACACATTATTAGCACTTGAAACATCCTGATTATTGTTTTGACAATCTAACCGCCATTCAGACGGCGACTTTCCAATTTGTCTTGAAATGCAAAGTTATATCTTGCAACAATAACTATCTTGATAATAAGTTTGAAATTTGTCAACTGAGAACAATCTTGTTTTTTCTGAGATTTTGTCTGCCTGGATTGCCACTGCAGTGCAAGCCTGAATGTTTTTAGTAAAAAAAGTGCTATATACGGTAATATAGTTTGGATGACACAAGGATGCCTGCCTGCCTGGATTGCCACTAGTGCAAGCCTGAATGTTTTTTGTGAAAAATGAACAAATTGCTATGTGATACCGTACAAGTTTGTTTTGATGAAACAAGGATATCAGTGAACTTTGAACCTCATACCACATGTGACTACAGTAACAAGAAAAAGCAGTGAATGTTTATCAAGGTGTATATATTCTGTTTTACAAAAATGAATGTGGTTGGATCTTAAAGTTTATAAATCTGGAAACTGAAGATTCACGTAGGTCTGTATGGTCCATGGAAGTGGGAAATCCATCCATGGTTTGCAAAAATAACAGTAAATAACAGTGGATCTATGCAGCAGAAATTGCTTGACAATGTTGCATTTTCTTTGTAACTAAGTCCAAGGTTATGATAATGGATATTTTTATTCCACTTTTTTTTAACAAAGAACAAGCAATGGCACCTAAACTAGTTGGTACAGTATGTTAAACGAGTTGCATAAACTACTGGACTATATGGATAGTTAGGACTGTTGCAAGCTCCTGGGTGCTTATGTAATGGAATGTGATGCACCACGAGACATCACATTCCCCAAAGAAAGTAACCCCAGAATGAGTTAGAAAGTTACACACCTTTTTCTGCCGTTGAGTAAATCAAATAACTGTCCACAATAGATTTCAAAATAGCTGATCCAAACTGATAAGTTATGCCCATGATAACCGGAATGTAAAAGTGAAAATATATCCTTAGCTGCTAAGAGATAAAGTCCCTGAACTTTACCGTTACCAAGCATTGTATGGGTTTTACCAGCACCAGTCTGACCATACGCAAAGCATGTAGCTTTACCACTGAAACAGAATAACAACACAAATGTTTAGCATGATAGAAAGTCTGTAAAAAAGATATGCTGTGCACAAAATGGCTGAAACAAACGACAAGCACATGCATGAATGAAATCATAAAATACAACACAAATGAACTACTAGTAATATGCCATCATCTGTGTATCAGAGCATCAGTGTCAATGATTTTATAGTCTTGATATAATAACTACACTACATACTATTATTTGATGATAACAATTATTTAGATTGTGAAATAATATACATGTATCCACAAACATGGACTTAGGAATTTTTCGTGGGGTGGGGAGTATGTTGGATTGAGGGTTTTTTGATCACTTTGATGATAAATTACACAGTACGAATACTTTCCTTGGTACTAGTTAAACAACTTTGCTTATTACAGATACACCAGTTCATGCTTCAAACCTATATTTTTAGTGTTAATCTTTATTCTCACTTGGAATATTTTATTACTTCTGCAGGAGGGCAATAAACATTAACTGAACTGAAAATACATACACATGTCCAGTTGAAATATATATCACAGTAGATACAAACCTAAATATAGTAAAATTCTGTAAACATAGGCTTCCATCACTCTTAGATAGAATTTGTGCTCACAATTGAATGAATACCCTTAAAATATCAAAATAGTGAAATTAAATGCCATTGAAAATAAATGGTTTTACAGTATGTAATTCCACTTTCCCTTGGGAATATTAAATAAATTTCTTCCACAATGCGAGAAAGATATCAATACAAGATCTAAAACTATTAATACATCTTGTACTGTTGTTTATACTACTACTTTCAAGGCTAAGTAGGTTTTTTTTATTTCACCCCCCCCCCCTGCTAATAAACCAACATTCTCTAATGTACATGTACATTGCTTATCCATTCATCTATTCATTTATTTATTTTATTCATTTTTACTAACTCAACTTGATCTTGGTGATTAATGCAATGCAATGATTACCGACATTCAAATATCAGTGGATGTATTCCAGTTAATGAAACAACTGTATGTTGTCATAACAAATTGTGAGCTAGTGCTGATGTGTTGGCAAAAATGTAATCCCATGATGTCACAGTGCATCGAGCACTATTTCATACTTAACACTGGTACAGATCCCTAATCCTGTCATTGCCGGTCACAGCCCTGGAAGGTAAGAATTCTGCCTACCAGTACATTAATTCACCTTTCACTATTGAAACCTCTAGCAAAATAGTGAGAACACCAAATTCAGATTGTAAGGCTCCAATTAGAACTATAGTACTGGTAATACTGTAGTATTAGACACATAGTACAAATTTCTTTGACATTCAGTAGGTGTCCCTGGAATATACCGTACTTCCCCAATCGTATGATCGCCCAGGTGCTTGAACATGTAAAATTGGGAAAAGTAAGAGGGAGGCTTATACTCAAGGACCACCTTAGAAAAGATGGGTTTTTTTTTTCTGGTTTAACATTGTAACCATCTTACCACCGACGAAAAATTATCCAAATTACATCTTTCCTTCACCACTCCGGGCTTGGGGAAATATTAAGACTTTTTGAAGAAAAAAAACAATGAAGAAACAAACATGTTCATAAAAATACACACATTATATTACAATACGATTCACATACCGGCAGAGTAAAAATGGTACATTGAATCGCATTGAATAAAACACACTTACCCTCTGAAGACACAGTTGAGTAAAGGCTTGGCGGTTCTCTCGTAGATTTGTTCATTTGTTTCATTTTCCCCAAAGACATCATCGAAATAAAATTCATGCTGAAATACACAATGTTTTCAGTTCAATATTTTTTTAATTAACACTCAAAAATTAATTGCTCTATAAATATGTGAAATACAAAATACACTGGTACCACGGGATTGTCCATGCAGGTTTATTTTGGATACTTTATTATTTCTATTTTAGACTTGAAAGATTCAAACAAAATTTGACATACAGGAGAAATAAATAAGGGGATGTCAAAAGATGACACATAAGGTATATTGATTTAAGACTATATAACCTGTGCTATAATTATTTGACGTACGAATCATCAGTGGGTTTCCAATTTCTATGTGATTCTAGTCTTATAATCAATGGCTTAGCTACATGTTTTATACTTATTTTGCATCAATGTGTTATTGTGTGTATCTATGCATATATTTTCTTGTCTTTAATCTGTTATTTGCACAATTTGTAAGAATCTTATTATAGGACTTTGTGCCTATTGATTTCAAAGAATAAATAAAAAAAGAATTTGCATGTTTTAATGATTTTGCACCGGTACCGGTAACTGACATTCCTTGTCATCGAACCCCAGAGAAATTTTCACTGCGACAATTTTTTTTTACTAAGGACATTAAAGCAATTTACAGTATATATATTATTGTGTACACATGAACATCATTGTTACAAAATTATCCATGCATATAAATACGTATCAATTTTGTTCTTGCCGAAAGCTCAATTTTACCTAAATACATAGCATAGGGTAGGTGACTAAAACTAACATCAATATGTACATAATGCCATTGTATTAATCCTAAAGCCCTAACCCTAAATCTTAACTGAGCCTGTAGGAATTTGGAACATGCATGTATTCACATGTATTCATGTATTCACTCCAGTTGCTGAGTTTTTCATGGCCTTATTATTCATCTACAAATACATCCATACTTCAGTCTAGATGTACTCTGATGTTGCAATACCATAATCCTTCTATTGGTTGCACCACCTAATTTTTAATAAAACACTTTTTTTTTTAATTTTACCCTAGCAATACAACAATCTTGCGGGAAATGTCTATAACCATATGGTATCAATGCACATTGTCAATCAACAAACTGAATACAGTTGTATTCAAGTTAAATGCAGTTTTATTTTTGCTGGTTCTGTAGTTATTTATCAAGTATAATATAATTCTCTATGTTTCACTTAGCCCCAGTCCATATTTTGTAAATCCAATGTTGGAATATAAATTAACTACAACATTAATATTTTCATGATATAATCAAACAGAGCATTGAGTCAATATGTGAAAATTAACCCATGTCCATGTTAGAACCTTAAAAGAAAAGAGCATTCTGATGTAAGAGAATGACTTTGAAGTGAATGTGCAGGAGTTCTCGTGTGAAAATACATTCTATCCATCGGTCATAATTTGGAAAAAACGGCCGAAAGTTGATGACAATTATGTGACACTTTTGAAACAAAAAAAACAAGATAACTCGTTCGCTCGGGAAGAAAATGACCTCAAGGCAGTTTGAACAAAATTTGAATTTAATAATACTGAGCACATACATTGTATGGACAAAATTTGCCAATGGTATAATTGAAAAGTATTATCACTCTGGAAACCCACAAAACTATTTTGAAATTTTTTTTTTAAATGTTTTAAAATTAGGATTCATACCAATACACAGACAATGTATTAATATATGACCTTTTCATACTATTTACAGAGAAAAGTATTGCTATATAAAAAAACCATGCAAAAACATTAACAATACAGCACAGATACATTACGGTATATATTTTACTTACCAGTTGTGTAAATTTTGTAAGATCTACAGCAGTCTTCTGTCCATTTAACACTACTTTATTGGGATGTCCAACAGAGATAATATCAGCCTCTTTATTTCTTTTTTCCTTTTTACTCAATGGCCTCTTTCGGACGCAAACTTTTATTCGGTCTAATGGCATACTAGTAGAAGTGTTATTATAAATATAGCTATGGCATGTTATTGAACTATTTGTCGGCACGGTGTATCTTGGAGAAGATAAGTTATTACCATGAGTGTTTATTCTTGCACTGGGAACACCATAGTTGTAGTCAGTGCCGGTGTGACTGATTACTTCCACTGATCTCTCTCGTAGTTTTGGTCCTGTGTACTGGATGCTAGTTTCATGTTGAATCACCGGCTCAGACCGCTGCTGTCTGGGTTTTGATTGTTTTCTTGCTGGAGTGGGATCCTTAGCTTGAACAAAGAAAGCATCTCCTTTATACGCTAGCTTGTCTACAGTCGTCATACGTATGTTATTGTTCGCTATCAGAATTCTCTTGGCAAGGGAGACATTATTCAAAACTGATGAATGAATAGATTGATTGTCACGGGAGCTGTTTACATGCATTTGATGTAAATCTTCAGACGCAGATTCTGTTTCAGAGGTTGCGTGGTTTGAAGATGGACGTGTTGTACTGTCTTCACCGCCATTTTCACAAGCTCGGCCACATTTCTTACCGTTTCTTTGAACACTTTTTATAATTTGTATGAGTTGGAATAGCCTTTTTCTATCCTCCATGTCATCAATGCCGTAGGTGGAGTATTCTTGCATTGTCAGATTCGTCAGACCCTCAGATCGCGTGATTCCGCCCATTTCAAAGTTAGGGTAGTACTTCTGCAGCTTGGCTTCCCGTAAACACTCGTACAAACAGTTAGCCATTTTGAAGGGTTAATTAATACAAATAAACTCCTAAAATGTATAGCTTTTAGGTTCAAATGCACAAGACCTATATGTATCTGTTGACTCCCTGAGGATGAATTGTGGAACTCCACGGTGTGTGCAAGTCAGTACATGTAGGTCAAGTCATTGGCATTGTCTTTTGATTCTGTAAGCAAACAATAGCGTATTTATAAGAAGACGAAAAACGGAGTAAGAACAATTGATACAATGACTGAATTCAGACATGAGGTCAATACAGTATTGTAAATACCGCGGGGGTAATGATTCTCAATATGATAAATGTATTTACACAGAAAATAGGCTGAATAATATTTAATTTTTCACTGGTGAATTTTCAAGATTTGACACTGTAAAATCATGTATTTTCATTGACATTTAATTTCACTATTTTGAGCATATTCACTGTGTTTTAATTTCACAGATTTGTCAAGAAAAAAATGAGTTTTATTATTACTTTAGATATTCACATAGATTTGATTTAGCGGATTTTACTTATCCGCAAAAATAGCAAAATTAAAACCCAGTGAATAATTAATGCATTTACAGTAATTGTATGGTGCTTATCATGTGGGGACAAAATTGTGCAAAAGTCTTGTCAAAATTGGGAAAGACTGCACATCAAAATTAAAGTCGTTTACAGTATATATTAGAACACAATATGCAAATAGTACTGTGACTAGAAACAATTATTATATACAGCAATCAAAGTAAGGTTATTCCAAGCAGAAAAAACAAATTAAGAAACATAGCCAGGAAATTATATTCACTGAATATTTTGAAATTCATTTATATAGGAGTATCCAGGATCACATAAGCTGAGCTAATAATATTGCCATGACAGCTGAGATAAGAAATTCCCATTTAAATATAAGATCCAATTTACTACATGCAATTATGTCAATGTATTTTTGCAATCTCTGCTGTCTTCACATCATGGATAGCATATTACACACTGCCTTCCCTAGCATAGTACGTGAACAATTGTATCAATGAGTGAGTAAATAATACATGACCCTTGTACAAAATAAATCATTGAATATGCACACATATACACTGAATAAAAAAACACAGTCTATATCACCTAGCAACAAATGAGAACTACACAGTATCAGCATGTAAGAGATGAAGACAGGAAAAAATTACCTAAAATGAATGAAATAGTGTGAATAACAAAGCCAGACAGTGGTGTACACATGACTGTGTAGCGTAGTAGAATCAGCCTTCCCGCTCTCATTGTACTATTAAATATCCATAGATCCATTGATATTAAAATTATATGCACCGCTGACACTATTGTGTATTGTCACTCTATGCTATTAGCATATCTATTGTTATACACACTGTACACCCAATTTAATTCACAGAGTTAGAGGGGGAAATCGTCTGCCAGTAAAATAAGCTGCATATACATTGTAATATTTTTTAAATATAATTTTTTGAGCTGTCAACTTTTTATGTGTGACATGTGTGAGGGTAATTTGCATATTAAATTGACAGTTGCGCACAGAGGTCATATCGCTGACATTTTTTTTGAATTCATGTAAATTTAGTACTGTTTATAGACTGTTTGATACTTACAGGAGACTATTTAATTAGCTGTAATTTGCATAATATGAATATGTATAATAAGAGGGGTTAGTCACTATACCAGTTTTTGTGAAAATATTTTATATCATGTGTGTGATGATGCAAGATTTCCAAAGATAAAACATCACATTATTTGAACATGACTGGAAATAAGATACCTGGACTCGTTCAACTTGGTAATGAGACTTATAGTTTTATAATTTGCAAAAAATTGCTGATAATTAAAAATTAGATGTGAAACAACTTCTTTGTCTGACAAGGATATGTCTCTCATGATTTGATCATTGCTGTTGAACTTGACAGTGACTTGGAATAAATTACAAATGTAAATACATTCATGGTCTGTGATTAAGATGAAAAAAAATATTAGTTTTTACAGATGTATTAATTATTATAATTGATACCTATAAGTTCAGTATAAAGCTTGGCTAACATGCTAAGTTTCTGAGCAATGATTCAGGCTATGTTTTATCATAGCTATAAAGTTTAGTAATATTTTCAGTCAGTAAATAGTTTTTCAAATGAATTTGTTCATCAAATTGCTTAAATTGTCTTCATTGTTTTAGGTAATTTTAATAACTTATACAACATAAAATTTGCCACCTTTAATAAAAACATCACTAATATTAATATTAATTTCTTAAATGTCATAGTTAAATATAATTATTAATTTTTTTTAAATTATATGCTTCAAGTGGCAGTTGAAACTTTCAGAGGTTATATGAACATTAATCGCACCATTCAATATTTTCGTTTTTGATAAACAGACACTAGTAAAATTTTAGGAAATAAACTTGAAAAAGCAATAAAATAGAAAATTGAATCAGGCAAGGTTTAAGTTAATTGACAGGACATACATTATATGATAACATTTCTTGCTTAAGCATTACGCTACAGATACATTTTAGCAATAGTATATTGGAAATATTTCACAATATTTGTGAACTAGTATAGTATAAATCGTTTCTGTCATTACTATTGGATGAATGGTTGTGGCAGACATAATAAGGAAGTGAGTACCGGTAGTGACAAATATGTATCAGTTAAAATGACAGTTGGACAACTAAATGCAATATCACATAATTTGTTATGCATGTACCGTAATTATACAATTTCGAGAATAAATTATTTTTTACAAACTACATACAGCAGTCAAACGTATTAATTTGGATGAGCTTATAAATGTAATGGATATCGTTGAATATCATTCACTGAACATGTAGTACTAAAGTGTGCATGAATCGACAGAAACTAGTTTACCGTTATTTACAGCGTACATCTACGAGTCTGTTTTTACGGACGTCCGGCTATACCATGCGAGACACGAAGGATATAATGCCATAAGTCAACATCAACGATTTGTTGTCGAGTAAACACCGACGATCAATTTCTTCCAACTTCACCGAAAATTCATACCGTCACTTAGAGCGGTTTGAAAGATGTTTTCTTTGTTCAAGCCTCGCTGCTATTCAACAATAACCACTTAACAATACACGGCAACTTTACATCTGCTTTGCACGAGGCGTGTCAATACATGAAACTTTATAAACACCCCTTATTCTCGTAACCCCGGCGACCAGGATAAACCGACTGAGTGAGTCATACTCAAGCTGTTTACGCGCAATGTGACTAGTGAAACACATACTCAATCTAACATAATAATTACTATATACGTCAGTAAACAACAACATTTTAGCTCCAATTTTTTTTTTAGATTCGTTTTATCGAAATGACGGTGATCGGATTTGATTCTCGAAGCAGCAATTCAATTAGAAAAATACGAAATCGTACTTACGGGTAAAATAAACGGACGCTCTTGTCCACACTATTTTCTCACCACTGGTATACAATATATGTAGCTATTCCAGCCACATATAACCGATGAGACAACCAAGTTGTGTAGTTCTAAAGTACTTTCTGAAATTAATTTAGTCCGCCCGTCCAGTTTCTCAAGTGAATTAGTCGGCCATTTTGAAACTCGCGCTAAGAATATCGTCAGGCAGATTTATATAAGGCTCATCTTCATTGGATAACAAGACATCTTGACCTTTGACATGGTTGAATACAATCTTTTTCTGTGTTTGTTGTGTGTTTGTTGTGTATTTGTTTTGTTAACGAAATTCTTATCAACATATTAACTGATGTATACGAAGATAAATCATTAGACATAATTAGAACACATTTGTCTACTATGTATAACCAGGAATAAAAAGTCGACGTAAGTTCGACCACTCATTCGTTTCAAGTTAGCGAGGGCGCTATACAAGTAAATTATTTCGTAATGCAGTACTCATTTTGCGGTATTAATATTGATGTACATAACTATGGTAAATTTATTTCATGCGTGAAAAATTTAATCTCTAAAGTGGAACACCTAGATGAAAATAGATTGGCTACAAACCAAATCGTACACACCGTAAGGCGTTATTGTGGAAGGATTACTAATGACTTTCAACAAATCAGATAGTATCATAATGGTTATACATTATCAATATATGCTATTTTACTTATTTTATTTAAATTTCCGGACGCAATATTTTCCCTGTAACGCTTTATGCGCGATTACAGTACATTTCGTTTTTATTTTAGAAGTAACACTTGCTGAAATTTAGACATGAAACCGAATTTCTATGTATTGAAGTATTGGTTTAATCTGCATATGTTACCACGGTCTGCTACAGTCAATATTAGACAATTGTATTGTTGTGTAGTTAGGAGAACACAACAAATCTTCATAAAATCACAGGACTGTGATAAAATGTATAAGGGTACTGTTTACTTTTTGATTTACCTTTCCACGTTCCCACTAGTAGCACATTAAGCAATCAGACAGTGAATATTAACCTATAAACGTTATTATATATATTTCTAGTATTTTATTCTTGTTTGATGAGCCCCAATGAAAATTATACTGAAAGAGTGAGTGACTCGGTCGCTCAATAAAAGGGTATTAACTATAAATAATGACATTTGGCCAGAAATGTTATCTTTAATATTTTTTTTAAAGAGGAAGAAACCATTGCATTGCCCCATAACAAAACTTTCCATATTTTACCAATCATTTTCAGAATCTTGTTTTAAAAACAAATTACACTAGGTTATTTTCTATCTTCTTCTATCTACACGACACGTTCGTTTTACTGTAAGGGGTCAGCCATTTTAAATCATGGGAGACGGATCGCTTTATCTAAACATTTTTTTTTTCTTGAATGTGTCAACTTTTTTTCCCTGCCTCAGCTTGCATGCACTTTTTTCTTGGCTACCCCATGATTTCAAATGACCCATTCCTAATGCTCATTCGTCTTCATTGGACAACTGTACACAATCCCAAATGTGTTTACATCTTTTCAAAAATACTTCTTTCAAGTACCCTCAATCAAGTGCAGAGTTTTTGCTACTCGAATCTTCAAAAAGATGAAAAAAGTACCCAAACCATTCGCCAATTTTAATTTTCGCTGAAGGCTGCCCTGTTTAGTTGAAATTAATACTCGAACAGCTTGAAGGAAGTTCCTGGTTATTATTAGACATGTCATTTTTCAGTCGGTTAAAGGCGTGGCCCACAAATGCGCCTGGTTTAACGTGCTTACTTTTTCTTGCAATGCTGCAATGATTTCCATATGTACTGTACAGTAGTTATCTACTTTATCATATTTGATAAATATGTGAGAATCCGAACAATATTCTCATCTGATATCGATGTTTTAAATTCATTAAATATTATATTGTCGGTACTATCCCAGTAAGCCACAAATATGACGCACTTCTACTTGGCTTGTAATTGTCGTGACCATTTATAACTGGAAGAGCAAGATAATAACAAAAAATAATTGGCTGGAAATCGGTTCATGTCGAGTCTATCATCGACAATTATACCAAAAGATCGAAATTGTTAAACTTCATAGGACTAATTACGCTGAAACCTTGATATTTAGTACGTACATAATAACAATGAATGTAATTTATCGTTGCCTGTACGCATTTGAGTATGTTTACAGAAATTCAGTAATAATCGACCGTATGCGGAAGCTGACTATTTTGCCAGAAAGCGTACACAGTTTTAAGTTGGAAGGAATCTACTGATCTCATTTGAAACCTTGCTTGGTAGTTCAGCAGTGCGGGCATTGAAATTGTCATGTATAATAATTTTAAGATTTGGTTATCTGGCAAGCATTATTGCACATTCATATTTCGAAATATATCAATTATTATCACCTGAGAGTAGGTGGGCAAGGGGGGTAGCTGGTACAGGAAATAAAAACAAATTACTAATTAGATTTTATAGTTTTTATAATATTTTTGATAATTTGTGTTTAAGAATCAACATTGAAAATTGCGTACGAATTGCGACATTTAATTCGGAAAATGTTTTATGCACTTACAAAAAATAATATCTTTGTACAAATTACGGACGTCTACGACTTTACGTTTTTTTTATTTATTTAAATTACAGTATTACAAAAATAAAAACAGTTGATTACAGCTTACTCTTGACGACGCTCACCCGAGTAACTCTAATGCTCCCACCCCGTGAAATAAATCATCTGGAAGTAAATATTTACATCATTGTTCTCCAGGATCTCTTGTCGAGCCACTTTCTGCTAAGTTGGCGAACTCGGTCCGAAAGTAAATACTGATACCACCAGATACACGTCCCAAAGTATTTCCTTTAAACACGTCCCACGCATGGAGCAACGGTACGTGACGAGAACATATTTGCCAACAAAAATAATGCTCGTATTTTTATAAAGTTCGGATGGGCGTCTCAAAACCCCTATTTAGGATGTAAGTCACACCAACATGACCGAAAAGGACAAATTACCGTCTCTCTCAGACAAGTACTGATTTATGATGACTTTCTCTAAAATCAATGACGTGTACGGTATGCTGGGAATTTTCTATACTAGCCATTCTCTCCCACCAGAGTATTTTTTCCGCGCCACGCAACCATCAGCAGCCGAAAAAGGACGTGGTTTGCGACGATACTGGCAGTCGTCCGTTCGATTACTTTTTCCTCTCTAAGAGGGCGCTATAACACCAGGAAATAAACAAAAATGGCCGCTACTGTGAGAGCTGCCGGTCTGATCATCTTTCGTCGCTTTCAAGGAAAACCTGAATATTTATTGATGCAGACTTCATATGGGCAACATCATTGGACTCCACCAAAAGGTGTGTGATACAAGTTGCATGTAGTGCTAGTTTTGATGCCAGGAAAGATGGGACACAGTTGAACCGGCAGACCAATTGCACAGCAAGTCACGAGTGAATTACACCATGGAACTATAAACCCCATGATTACACGTTCATTTCACAAATGTACTCTGTACACTAGCTGCAGTTCTGTAGCTCGCGAGCTACAGAACTGCAGCTATCTGTACACACGCTTTCCCGTAGTATACCTTATGATGATCTACCATAACACAACATAGAGACAGGAATGCAACTCAGGCATAGATCATAGCGTCTATGCTTCAGATAAACTCAAGAAATATCAGCCCAGGGGCCTCCAACAAAAACAATGAAAACAACCCGCAAAATAAATAAATATATTTATATTGCCTTTTCAGATACTGTAGAATACTTTATTTTCGCTTGGAATTTATTTTCGCTAAAAGGATGATTCCGTGAAAATAAAATCCAGCGAATATACTTTTTTCCCTATATTTCACATTCAACTCGTCAAAAATCAGTGAAAATAAATTTCATACAAAACACCCAAAATGCTTTTCCAGCGAAAATTATTTCCAGCTAAAATAAAGTATTTTACAGTAGCTTTAGCATGGTTTTTGTATCGTCACAAGTTCGAATTTGACTGTTTTACCCCATCTTAATATGTAATATATAATACATGAATGTACATTGTTAAAGTGAAGGTCATGGCTAACAACATAATACTCCTCGATGGAAGAGCTCGGCAAATGCAAGGAAATGCAATTTACAGTTTTTTACCTTGCCCGTACCATCAAAGATGGAAGGGAAAGGTATATTAAGGGAAAAATTTTGTCCGGCGTTGTCGTCGTTGTTGTTGTTGTTGTTAATAATTGTTATTGTGTACATAATAACTTTACTAATTCTATTCCAAACTTTATCAAACTTGGTCACCTTATTCATCAGTATAAAGTCTTCCCTGAGTTTGAACAACAGATGTTCTGTATGAAAATATCATGCAAAAATTGAGAAAATCTGATAAAATATTTTGACTGTTTCTACTTGACTGATCACTGGTGATACACATCAAAGGTCACTGATCTCAGTGGAAATATACATTGTTGTATGTGTTCAATGAAGCAAATGATTTATCTTGTAATAATATCCTTGGTAATGTATCTCAGAATCCCATACTGGGTTTCAAAACCAACTCATGGAGAGATTGCACAGTCTGATACACATTTGCAAACCTACCAATAAAATCTTTACAGAAAACAAGAAAATGTCAGAAAATCAATATAAGCACTGCTATGAACTGGGTGCCAAACTTTGATCAAGATCTGAAGCTAATAGAAAATCTGTTTAGTCAAAAGTTATCAAATCAAGAACAATACATAAAAAAATACATAAAAAGCAAAATGTTGCATCCCCATTTTGAAAAGAAAATTGTAATAAAATATGTGTATTCTGTATTTGACAGTTCATTCAACAAATGAAAATTCACAGGAATTTGTTTCAGCTATTAGAACAGAATGATAGAGCTTTTATAATACTAATTTAAAAATGCACTTCAAAAACAAAAATTGTAGTTTGAAGATGTAGATTCTCAGGAGGCAACAGTACTGTTGACTTCTCCCTCCACTGGACACCAACTATTTAAGTTGATTTGCATACAAAGCAGAGCTTGCAACATGATAGCTATTCATAGAGGGTGTTTTTTTTTTTACTTTTCATATAATACAGTACAATTAATATAATAAGGCAGTTCATATTTGTCTCAGTAAATCATGAATTTTTGACATACACTTGTACAAAATACTTGGACAAAAGCCAGCTAAGATTTTCTATTATCTTACATGTTTTATGAATCTATTAATGTCTAAATGCAGCACTTTTTTTCTGTGATGCATTTTTCTGCATTTGTTTTTATACTAAAATATCTGAATAACTTTGAATAAAGCTGGAAATTTTGTCCCTTAAAATAGTTAAACAAATTAGGCACCAATGTTTTTGTAAGATATTTACATCTTTTAAGGACATTCGGTAGACTGATTCCCCACTGGTGGTTCAACCCCCAAATTTGTTTGTATTCGAAATTAATTATGACAATGCATGTTTATATTGAAACAAACTATGAAAAAGGGAAATATTATATAACAAAGGGCAAGGTCACCAGAGTTTAACTATGTTTTATATCACTTCTCATTCTCTAGATATTCAATTTTTTATCAATTTATGTAGACCGCCATTCTGATTCTTCGGCAAAGGATTATGGGTAAAGTATGACATCATAGAGTCTGTTGTCAGAAATTGAGAAAGATGAGAATCATTTTCTCAATTTCTGACAACAGACTCTATGATGTCATACTTTACCCATGATCCTTTGCTTGAGATCAAGATGGCTGACTACATAATACTGATGAAATGTTGAATATCTAGAGAATGAAAAGTGATATAAAAAAAACTGTAAATTGCATTCTCCTACATTTGTGGAGCTTTTTCTTGGGGGGGGGGGGTCATTGTGTTGTTTGGCTTGACTTCCCCTTTAAGTAAAAACCCCCAGTTGAAGGTGGTTATACCATGAGATTCACACCATAATTCCACAAGTGGTAGACCAGTGTATACAACGTAGGGTTATTGCAATTATATATATATATATATATGTGTTTTATACATTTATTTCAGTTTTACTATTTCATAGTTTTCAGAAATAAAAAGAATACAAAAATGTCCCAAATCATGAATTTCCCCTTTATCAAAAAGTTTGTTTTCCACTCATAAAACAAGACTTGACACCAATTTTCAAATTGTGGGACCTAACTTAGAATAATAACCTTTGACAGTATGTATGTTCTTTTGGTTTGCATAAATTAACCCATTTCTGGTCCTATCAACGCATTCATACTACCATATTTGATTTACAGATATCGATCAATCTTTTTCCGCAGATGTATATTGCATACCACATTTCACAGTTGAACACAAGTTATGGTTTGAAAAGAATGTTTTAGTTGTATGTTTATAATATTTTAGAATTGCATTCTAAATTCCATTAGACTTCTTGTGATTAGATGTATTGCGTCACCACAGGACACACCATCTCAGCACAAGCCTGTGTAATAAGACACCTTGTTAGCCAATTGTGGCTAAAATAGTGCTCCTTTTAAACTGTCTAGTGTTTATACACAAAACTTAATACTTCCGTTTACAATTTAATTTACTCTTTAAATACATATTTGAGTGAAATATTTCAATCTTTGGAACAGCAGAAACTAACACATAATAACGATAGTAAAATTTGCGTTTGAAGTTTGAAATTTCCAATGTATTTGCAGGTTTTAATTAGCTTGAAATAGAACTTCCTTGAATAAAATCATGTGTAGATTTATACAATTTTAGAGCCAGTTTATTTATGCAACAAGTTTAATTTATCATTATTAAGTAAAGAAATTACTGAATTTATTATATCCGTAAAATCCGAAACTCCTGGTGCGATATGCATCAGATAGGTGTAGAGCTGACGCTGACTTGCAGTGTCAGTGGATTAGAGAAGAAAGATCCAATCAATCAGTTACATTTTATTTGAACTGAAATGGTTTTCCTCACTTTCAGGTCATGTAGACCCAGGAGAATCTGATAAAGTCACAGCACTACGAGAAACCGAAGAAGAAGCTGGGTTGACAGCGGCGCATTTTAAAATGATCGAAGACTTCAAAAAAGTTCTAAAATACAACGTAAAAGGGAGATTAAAAACTGTGGTTTATTGGTTGGCTGAGCTGGTGGATAGAAACGTTGCTGTAAAACTAAGCAAGGAACATCAGCGTTATGAATGGTTGGAGATAGATAAGGCTTGTGATATTGCGAAATATGTAGAAATGCAAGAAGCTCTCAGAGATGCTGATAATTTTATTAAATGTAATCTTTAACACTCCCAAATTCAGTTTACTGCATTTAATGGTCATTTTGTCATGGTAACAACCCAAAGATGAACCTGTGGGTTTCTTATCACCAGGTATAATTGATTCTTTTCAACAGAAATGTTAATCAACATACTTGGGGTAGTATAAATGTGAATTATGTATGTGGAAGTAGTGAGAAACCCTGAAAAAGGTGAGAATCTGGCAAAACATATTATGTACATGATCTTAGAACATTCTGTGTATGTTGTGTAGTTCTATGCTATCACTGCAATTGTCAAATATCCAGTAATAGGTACTTATTATTATACACCTGTCACTGTAATGCCACAAGTTACAGCTTGCCGTAATTTTGCAGTTTTGCACTAGGTATTTAAATATTTCATATTATGAAATGCAAATTTCAAATATTGAAAGATTACACGCTCTCCCATAATAAAAACAAACATGGCAGTCTCCAGGGTTTGACCGAACCCATGATTTGGATTTCGGCATCCCTATGATGTATCTTGTATGATGTATATAATAAGGTTATTACAAGGATACCACAGACAGTATGCAGTTACAAGTGGGTTGATACTACTGCTGTACTGTCTCTGTGCATGCCAGATCAAAGAATGTTGCACAGGAGTACATGTCAAGACAAATAACGTTCCTATTTTGAATCTGGTCAGTGCTTGTAGTCATAAAATGGATAGCTATTTATAAGTATTAACAATAAAACTTGCCTCTACTTCACCTGTTTTCATCAAACATTGAAAAGTGGAGCAAATAAGCCTTGTGCATATTTGACACACAATGTACCAATTCAGAAAATGTTATTTTCAAAATATTCACCCTGGTAGAAATAGAAAAATTCTGAAGCTTAACCGTTTTTATTTTCAAGTTTTACTTTGAATAGTTAGACTTGATATCATTCTCTCAGATATCGTTGAGATATGGCGAGAATCCATATTTACACTTCATTGGTGAGATTTGCAATTTGTTTGTTCAACAAATTCTCACCGACTAATTTGTGAGTTTAGATTAACACCAGTGAACTTTGAGAATATAAAAATTATCACCAATATTGCCAAGAACGATATACATTATTACCAATAATAAATCTGGAAACTAGTACTGTACATATTCCTCAGCAAGCTTGTGTGTGAACAGTAAAAAAAGTGTACTGTTTTATTTATGTACACACTTTCTCATGGTGTTCATTTTCCAGGTTGTATGTATAGTAGTATCCAATTGAAATGTGATGTAGGAAAGAGACTCTGATTGCTTCTAATCTACAGTCACTGGTTAAGGTCGATGACGTATGCAATCCAAGCCCTCTACATTGCGAACTGTGACTCCCCTAATGCAAATGAATAAACACCATGGCGCCAAATTGCGAACATGAAAAAGTAGAAAAAGACGTATCAAGTAATTCAGAAAGACTTTTCATGTTTCCGCACTGTAAGAAATTCATTACACAAATAGTTTCAATGGTGAACACAATTCATTTGCAAGACATTTTAATTGGGATTCAACATAAATGGGGTTGTGTAAGCTGAAATATTTGGCTATCAATATGTGCCTTTACATATTGTAAACATCTTTATTTGGTTATTATGCTTATTTCACTGATAAAATATCATAAATTATAATTATGCAAATAAGTAATTGTTTACAAAAGCAAAAATTTAAATTAAAAACTTTACAAATTTTCTACAACCAAACCCAGCAGATGTTTTCTTTCGTACAGTATCAAGACGCCTTGTATTCATAGATACAGTCAGGTTCCTTCCAAACATTCAGTTTGGTTGATATACAGTCTAGGAACATCGCCAACTGTGAATGCTATGTTAGGGCATGATGTCTGCAACCTTAACTCTCCCTCTCTCCCCTGTACACCACATCTAAATCAATCTTCACACTTAGCATTCTAAACTACTCATAATATTAAAATCACAGTCCAATAGACGATTTCTCATACACTGAGATCTTGTGTACTAAAACAAAATTGAAGGACTTGATTTTGAACTTCACTGTTTTATAGTTCAATGCCGAAATGTCTATCTTTCAGATTGGCCATCATCAAATGTTTAATAGCACATTATTAAGTGTAAAAATACCCCCCAAAAAATACATTTGTGTTTGTTGAATCTAACACCATGTTTTAACACCACTATGACCTTTGTTTGTCCTGTTTTTATATTCAATTTCATGCATGATGCAGGATTTTGTGGTGAGCGGAAATGGTGAAGAAAATTAAAAAACTTGATATATATACCGACTGACAGTGGATAAACAGACAGTATAGATGAACAGCATCTCTTGCCTCTGTGCTACAATTGTCATCCCATTGACTAGTCAAGTTTGTTACATTTTTACTGAGAACGTATTTAGTTTTCATATAGTAATACCGGTAGTTCTGCAGTCAGTATACTGCCAACCAACACAGCATAATATTTTATGACCACAAGTCTTTCTCTTGGATGAGTCAACCAAACAAACCAGTGATAAATATGAGCATAGTGACACCTATAGTCCTATCCTGGTAACAGAAAGTATCAAACATCATCTATACATAGTGACTTGTGATCTGTTGTAAGCCCTGTGCTTCCATGCACGATAGCAGTGCATGACACTTCACTCTGATGGAGTCTCTTCAAGAATTGATACAACTTTCTGGAAGACAAAGGGTAATTTACAAAATATGCGAATAATATTCTCTTTTTTAGGTACAAGCACTTCATAGGAACTAAAGTTGAAGTTCAATTCTACTAGTTTCGTTGACTATAAATAATATACCGGTAATAAATCCATTCTTTATGATTCAAAGTGAACATCACAGGGATAAAACTGACACATTATCATGTTTCCCCACTTTTTGTTTTGATTTCTAAATAGCAATAGCAAAGTTTCAATTTGAACAAATAACTGCATCCTGTATTTGACAATGTATATATACAAATATATACACACAATCTTTACTTATAACAATACAGATTAACACACACAAAAAAGGATTTTTTTTTTACCTCCAGAGTTTGATAATCGCATTTTTTTGCCATATTTTTGAAATGACCCAGATTTGTAGCAACCATTGCAGAGAATCTAAAAAAAAAAAAAAATATTTACGTTATTAGTGATCTAAATATGGTCATCATATACATTACAACAAGTACATTTTTTTTTACACCGAGGAATTTTTTATAATTTGATGATTTTAATAATGTGAAGACAAAATTCTATAAAACACACTGTGACTCTGTATCTCTAGGATAACAGAAAGATGTTCTAAAATTTTGAGATTTCACTGGCTCTCACAAATTTGTCTTGCTGAATGAAAGTGGTTTACAGTATATACAGCATGGTGTAATGTGATGTGAAGTTTTATTTAATGCGTATGTTGTTCACACTGATCAAATCAAGCAAGGGAATATTCAATTTCTGTATTTATCCATTAACTGGCAATAAGCAACACATCATATGTCTGTTACTGCACTGAGCTGTCAGTCTCAATCACAATATCTTTGGGATTTATCCTTTTCACCACCAGTTCTCTCTTTCCAAAACAAATTCACTGTCTTGTTATTAGTCTGCACTTCAGAAGATTGGAACAAATATTGACAAATTTTTTTTGGAAAAACTGAAAAATGACTAAATTACTGTACAAGATATTTTCTGATGATGACCCTTTTTCATGATGCAAGAAACAGAGTGAAAACATTGGTACTATCATATTTAAAGTATTTGGATTGTATCAGTGAAGGACTTGTGTTAATGTACAAGACTTCTAATTGCGGTATTGGTTAAATTTATCTTGAAACCTAATCTAATTTTATTCATATTTATCACTAATTTGTTTGTGGGCATGCTGCATATGTCAATGCATACTGATTTCTCTTGATGAATTTCACAGCATAGTAAGGTTGGGGTGCCTTTTTAGTGGGACCTCTCAGATGTACAGTGCACCAAAAATGCGACTTATCAGAACCCCATTTAAAGCACAGTAAGGCCTAATGAGGAAAAAAATGGTTACTACATGTACATGTTAATGTTTATAGTGAGGTTTCCATAGTGAGAGTCAATCAGTTTTTTTAGAAAGGTAAGTCTGACAATGGGAAGTCAGTTTTGTCAAAACATTATGGATTTGCACCTAAGTACAATCTAATCTGAACATTTTTAGTCCCTGTTTGAATGGAATCTGAAAACGGGTACAATAATTCAGGGTCTGTCCATTCATCTGTGCATCCATTTGGGATAAATTGAACAATTTCTTTCAAATCTGGCACAAAGACATTCCATACATATGCAGCAGATAATTTTTGCCCAATAAATCAATGACTGACTGACTTAAATCCTATTACTTGAGCATGTCTACAGTAAATTTTCAGAAATGACTGGGCTGATTTCAATCAGCCTTGGTATGATGCAGTCTTCATTGGGTTGCAGGTGCTTGTTATTTTTTAAGATTCAATTCAAGATTATGCACTACATGCATGTCCCCTTCTATTTCCCGGCATGCAATGACTAATTTGATTTTGTGATCTGATTTTATTGACTATGACAAACAGCAATTTTAGAGTCAAATATAGCCAGCAGGTGGACATTTTTGGGGAAAAATAAACCTAAATCATATTAATAGTACCGGTACTCAACATCATATTAGTAGCATGCAACATGTCAGTATTTCAATCAAGAAATGACAGTACTGGTACATACTGGGTTACAGGTACAAAGTATTTATTTTGTGATCAGATTTAATACAGCCAACTGGTGTCTATTTTTTGTCTTCACCATGTCAGTATTTCATATATTATAATTTTCAAGCCCATTTGTAATGGCTGTTAATGATTTTGATACTGGGTGAACAATTTTAAACTTTACTTCTGTGATATCATAATGGTTTATTGATGGGATTACAATTAGAATGACTTGTTTGATTATATAGCAAATCAGAGATCACAAATTATGAGAGTGATTCAAATATGTACTTATTAAGGCTATTTTTGAAATTTCAGTTTTGAAATGCGTGCACTTGGAATCAATTCCTTTTGATTGGCATAGTATAAATTGTGTTTGTGATAGAATAGACTCAGGGTTGATTTAGTTCAAGGGAAAGGATCAGAGCAATATGAACTCAAAAATAATTGGCTTCATGGCGACCTCTGATCAACATATCAGGAAGAGTGATGTAAAAAGCATACAATATTAGAGTACCACAAAAATGCACCAAAACAGTACTGACTGATGCATAGCAGAGATTGATTCAATCATGTACTGTCTAAGTGCATACTTTGCTGCATCATAATAATAACATTAAACATCTTTCTGCTCCAACTGCTTGATGTTCAACGCCAAGAACAGAGAAATGAATTTTCCTTTCTTTTACTATGAACTTGGTTTTCAAAAATGTCTGCCAGCATGTCATAGTTCAATTAGAATTCACATTTCCAAATAAGTTAGTATGCCCTGTGCAATACCGCAAAATTTCAGATAAACACAAGTCATTGAAAATGACACAGTCCCCATTAATTTTTTTTAAAGTTCTTTTTGTGCTCGTCATATTAAAATGGAGGGGTCGTCGCGAGTGTGTCCTTGAAACTTGAGTTCCAAGTGGTGTATACAACAGATTGTTTATTTACATCAAAACACGTGTTTTGTGTAGTAGTAATATGGCCAAAAATAAAAACAGCCGTTATTTGGCCATCTTTGATCTGATTATTAAACACACTGATATGTATGATGTATGTGCCAAATACGAATGAAAATGGTGCATAAATTGTGGAAATATAGTAGTAAGGCCAAAAAGTCAGATGGCTGTCAATCGGCGATCCTTGACCAGATTTTGAAACAAATTCTCCCAGACATGCATCCTAACATGTATAAAGTACATGTATGTGCCAAATTTGAATGAAAACTGACAGAGCACGTCCAAGATACCGCATATAAATAAAACAAGATGCCTGCCAGTTGACAATCTTTGATCCAATTGCGAAATAAATCGTCATGGACATGTATCCTAACATGTATAATCTATGTACCAAGTTTGAATGACAAAGCATGTCCAAAGTACAACATTTGCAAAAAACAAGATGGCTGCCAGTCGGCCATTTTGAATCGAATCGCCAAACCACTGCATGTACATATGTCCCACATAAGGTACTAGGCACATGCAAAGAATGAAGGTAATCTGCCCACAGGATTCTGAAATATGACTCTGGAAAGACTGACACACGGACGGACAGACTCAGGGACGGTCGGGGACATGTATCCTAACATGTATAATCTATGTATTAAATTTGAATGAAAAATGACAAAGCATGCACAAAATACGACATTTTCAAAAAACAAGATGGCTGCCAGTCGGCCATCTTTGATCCAATTGTGAAATAAATCGTCATGGACATGTATCCTAACATGTATACTCTATGTACCAAGTTTGAATGAAAACTGACAAAGCATGTCCAAAATACAACATTTTCAAGAAACAAGATGGCTGCCAGTCGGCCATTTTGAATCAAATCGCTAAACCACTGCATGTGCATATGTCCCACATAAGGTACTAGGCACATGCAAAGACTGAACGGAATCGGGCCAAGGGATTCTGAGATATGACTCCGAACGGACGCACGGACGGACAAACAGACGGAGACCGAATTATAAGTCCTCATTTTTGGACTTCGTCTGAACGGGGACTAATAATAATACTTGAAAATAATTGGTCAGGTGAAACTAGTAAAATTTACCCGTCTATTTCTTGTTTCAATTTGTTTGTTTCCTCAGTACACTCATCATATTCCTGTGAATAAAACAAAGTTAAATTTAGTATTTATTCCCTATTATAAAACAAATGATGTATGTCATCACAGAAGACACTAGTGGGTAGTGTAAATACCACTAACTAAATATTTGTATTTGTATGACTGACATTAGGATGAAAAACAATATGCCTTATGTGAGGACACACACACACATGTTGCGCAGCTTCCTCTCCAATGATATACCAGGGAAGAATATTAAAGAAAAAAAAAAATGGGACAACCAATTTGAAAAACTGACTGCTGACACAACAATAATTTAAAAGTTATCTAAATTTTTAAACTCTTGGGATGCGTCAAAACTGTTGTCAGCTTACACAGATTAAACATGAACAGCTTTTTTGCAATGTCAGCCAAGTACATGTACCAAGGTAATTAATTAATGTTGCTTTTCAAACAAAAATGTTAGAAATTGTGACAGTTTTATAGTGAAAATACACTTGTACTGTGATACACTATGTAAAATTGTAATTGCTGTATGTATTTATTTTCATGGTTGTTTCAAATAGGCAATCAGTTATCATATTTGGTTGCGCCATGACAACAGTAGTTTTCTGGGACTCAATTGATAGTGATCGATGACTGACATTTTCATTGACACCACTTATTCCTACTTCAACCATTGAGCGTCAAAGTCAACTTCAGCATCCACAAAATAGCTCCCATTATAGGGAAGAAATGCATTAACTCCATGTTGGATTTTGCAAAGGATTGTGGGATAGAATATTGAACTATAGAGGGCGTTTGGGGAGGGGCTTGCATCTTTTCCATATACATGTAGCTCTGTGCTAACAACAACTGTAAACCACTCCTGTTTTCAAACAATGCTTTAGTTTTTTTTTTCAAATTGGATGGTTATATTGTTAAACTTTCCATTAGTTTCACTGGGAAGATTTTTTTTCAGATTTTTGGCTACAAGCTGTCTAACTGTAGAAACCATAGAGACAGGTATGTGTATTTCTACTCATTCATTTATTATAATTTATGTTTTATTATTTTCCATAATAGTGGAAAAAACTTATATCTATCTTGTCTACTAAAAAGTTTTGATTAATTTTAAATCAGTTCAGAAAATGTTGATGAAAAATTTCAAATTTTGTATCAAAAGCTAAAAGCAATGTCACATTTAAAAAATTACAGAAAATGTGAGCAAACTTTTTTGCCATTTATTTGTATGTAGTTAAGAATGTGTATTCATAAACAAAACCTAGTTAAATTCTGTGAACCCACTCCTTGCTTGCTGGAGATGTGCTTCGAACATAGCAAATACAGTATGAATTCTGATAGATAATACTAGTATATACCGGTACTATACACTTTGAAGTAAAACTAGGAGCACTATGTCATCTGTTATATGCAAGTAAAAACACACATGAACAGTTTGGTAGGATGTTTATAAGCATGCCTTAACCTTTCTAATGCCAGATATTTTTCCGCCCAAAATTTGATGCAAGTCTTTTCACATACACATGTACATGTACTGTTAAATTGTCACTAAATTTCATCATCATTTTGGACCATACAGACAGTTTCAGATATTCCTTTTAGTTTTTGATCAAAAGGTTTGTCAATTTTTATCAAAATTTAATGTGGGGAGGAGCAGACTTTACAAAAAATATTTTGTAGATGGTGCCAAAAGTTGACAATGACGCTCAGAGGGTTAATGCTAACAGCGATTGGTTTCTACTCCTAACAGGCAACGTTGTCAAGCTAATTTACTGAGAATACAGCGATATGTTTGCAAGCAGTGATGCTTTTACAAAGTCTGTAGATGGTTATCACATTCAAATTTGACTTGCACCATTTTCAAGAGGGGAAACAGGTCAGTTACAAAAGGGGGATTGTGAATTTGATAGAATGAATAGTTTTGAACAGTGATTTTCTGATATATTACCGTAGATTTGGTGTTGCTTCTTATTAATTTGTTGAATAACCTAAACGAAGCTTGTTAAACAAAACAGATAGCCAAACAAACAAAGTGTGTGAGCCTATGACTAGTACGTAAAATATACTTGGAGATTACCCAGCTGATAGCAATCTCCAGACTCCCTCCCTAATCACCTCGCTTGTACTAGTCAGCAAATTACCTGTCAAGGTAGTCTTGGTTGGGAGTACAAACTAAACACATAAATTAAAGGACAAAAAAGCTTAAACGGGAAAAAAATGAAGTAGAATTTTGTCTTTTTTAATTTGTTTACATTTTTCGAATAAATCCACAAGATGATGTATTTTTCCTAATACATGTATTTGTAATTTATCATGCATGAATCTGTCTCTTTTGTACATGTGCTCAGAATTACTAGCACACAAACAATGAACATATTATGCAACTTTACAGGTTTATTGAAATCCCAAGATGAGGTTTGGTAGCTCATCTGACCGCACAAGAAGACAAGAAGCAAAATTGTATCTGTTTGCCAAAGTTAACAGATTTAACAGGCCTTGTCTTTTGAAAATGGCTTTGGAGCCTACAGAACTGTCTCTACAGAACACATTGTTGTAGGAGATTATAGAATCTAAGCTAGCTTTCCAATCTCTTTAAAATTGTATGGATTAGAAATAATAATTAGCTGCTCTGGGTCTTGATTTCCGAAAATGGAATAACCATTCAACTTAGATCTGGTTTAGTTACATACTATAACCCAAAGAGTTTTTAAGGATTTGGTATGAGTAGTGAATACGGTAAGGTCGTCACATGATACAAGCACAAATGTCCATGTTGATTTACCTGCTGTAAGTCCATCTCCATATTTTCCAATTCTTCTATAGCTGTGTCAATTGATTGCAAATTGGTAGTTTTTCCCCGTGAGTCAAACATCTGAGTAATAACAAAAATTAAAATATAAATAATTGATATATATATATGAAGTATTGCCTAAAGGTGGAGAAAATAATCTAAGCCAATATTATAAAGTGTGTTTTTGTCAATTTCTATCACCATCGCATGTTTTTGTAAATCCGGCAAACTGATATAAAAGGACTAAATGGATGTTTGGGCTTTAACCCTTTGATTGCCAAAGTCAACTTCAGGCACCATCTACAAAATAGTTTCATTTTAGTCTTTTTCACATAAAATCTTACAAAAATTTCCAATTTTTTATTTGGTCCAAAATTGAAATTAAATTCACCAAAAATTTATCTAAATTTGAGTTAATTCTTGGTTTCTGCTTGTTTTACAAGGTAAGTACGGTATGAACAAATTATTCAGCAAAACTTGTCAATTTCTCACTCTGTAATCTTGGTAAATGATCCATAGGGGATTAGCCCTGCGTACAGTGCTGTGTGTAAGGGGACGCGTTTGATTGATAGATGTCCCCACCACAGCCCTGCGTACCTCCATAGACAAAGTCCGGGATTTTGAAAAATATAACTTTTTTAATGAAATAACATGCCCAGGTACCAAAAATGATGATCGATTACCAGATATATCTAGAACTCCCAGTTCGGAGTCCAGTTGTGGATGAAATCGGCTACTTTGCCCTAAAAACAAACGCATTCTCTCGCGTGAATGAGATTAAAAATGGCGGCGTTTGGTGGGTAATTCCTCCGGTATCTACGCGTTTACAATTTGTTCGTCTTTACTAGTTGTTATTTAAAGACATTTCAGTTTCAGATAACTTTGTAATGCTTGTTACGGATAACTACCGCCATTTCAACCGATTTCGGCTGGGAAACTACTTATTAAAAGTTATTTTTAACTTGCGCACCAATTACGGTGCGCTCCCGGACTTTGTCTATGGAGGTACGCAGGGCTGTGGTGGGGACATCTATCAACCAAACGCGTCCCCGTACACACAGCACTGTACGCAGGGCTACATAGGGGATATGCTGATGACAAAGATCAGGTAGAGAAAAAAAATAATCTTTCTGATAACCCAAACTTTTATTTTATGCAAATTAGCCAATTTGGTTTTTTTCTTTTTATGCAAATTAGCCAATTTAGCTTTTATTTTTTATGCAAATTAGCCATGATTCACCCACAAAAGTTACTTTGTTCATTTACTTCCCTTGGTGTTGTGGATGACTAGTAGATGACTGCAAAAAAAAATCCACAACGGGCACAATTTGAAAAAAAATTAATTAAAACACTACCTGCCTACCTAATATTGTTGTTGTCAATACTATGAACACAGAATTGTTTGTTCTTTGCCTAATTAGTTTACACAGATTTTAGCCCGAATGACCACTAGAATGTACATGGTGGTTTTTAAGATACAAGAGAATCAATCTTAAGTTATAAATGTGCTAATTATGAATTTCAGCCCCAGCCATACCTTTTAATTATAGCACATTATTATACATCTGTCACCGTAACGCCATTAGTTACAGCGTGAGGTATTTTACAGGGTATTTTCATCGTATCATATTAGGAAATGCGAATTCCAAATATGAAATGATTACGTGCATAAGCATCCTCTATTAATAAAAACAAACATGGCTGCCACCAAAGGTTTGACCAAACTCCACACAAAGAAGTTCGCTGATTCTGTTCTCTGTTCTAAAAATTTTGGACTTCGGCATTCCCACAATGTATTCTTGGAAGGAAAAGATGTATAATAAGTTATTACGAGGATACCTCATATGCACTCAGACAGTACACCGTTGATGTGCATCGGCCAATACTCCTGTTGTACTGTCTTCGTGCATATTTTGAGGTATCTTTGTAATAACCTCAAAGTATGTTTCATTGAAATCTAATGACACTGGTTCTTTAGATATTAGTGGAACAGAAATATCTACACATGCACTGCTACAGGCATGATGACTGTATCATCATGGCTTTCTGCTCAACTAGATGAGCTGTGTAAACTCTTCTAGCTGTATTCTCTTAAGTTAACCATTGCCAATCCGAAAAGAATGTCCAGAATAAGATGCAGTACTGTAAAATCTGTATAACAAACCTCGGCTTTTATTAAAATGGTACAATGCAACAGAGGGGATACGGCTTCTATTATATCCTCTACACATATGAGAAATGATGAATTTTTAGTTCTCAATTATTCAAAAAGAATGGGTGCAACTTCTATTAGGGATTCAGCTTCTAATACAGATTTGACAGTACTCATGGCTCACAGTCATTTGTGAGGGCCGCCTGAGTTGAAACCATACATGTGTGCCAACAACTGTACATCATGAATTAACAACACTCATAGTGTTTAGCATGTAATACATATATGTGTCACAAATTTGTTATGCATAGTCCACAACATGCCTTCTCATCCTCTCCCAGGTGTCAAGCAAGTTCAGTACAGGACTAGCCATGTCTCCATATCAGATTAACTTTATTATCCCAGAAGGGATATTGGGATATTGGGATTAGGTTGCTTGTACTATCTATTTTTCTACAATATTATCTTCATATCATATTTCATTTATGATAATAAATGATTAACTTTATTAACCATTTACCCTGAAGGGCTAAAATTGTATACAAAATGATTTTTGGATAATACAAATGTACCTTCATATTTTCTCCATATCATATTTCAATAATGTTTAATAATCGATTACTTTTAAATGATTTTGTTAACCTCCCCAGGTTTTGACGTCAACTTTTACATTTCGTGTCCAACCCAGCACTGAAGGGATAAAGTTGCATGTATTATGTACAATACCTTCATATTATTTCTATATCATTAATATAATGTATCATGTTTAAAAAATTATTAACTTTATTAACTGATGATGCCCTGAAAAGATTAAGCTTTTATAAGCTCTAGATTGGATTATTGTAATAATCTATATATATCCATCTTCCTAATTATCTAATTGCCCACCTTCAACGTATTCAAAATTCTGCAGCTCAATGGGTTACCCTTTCACGTAAACATGAGCACATAATTCTTCACTGGTTATTAGTTTCCCAGTGTATTGTTTTTAAGGTTTTAATGTTTGTATACAAGATTTTACACAATGAAGCACCATCTATCCGACCTCATTACTATTCCAGTTCGGCAAACTCATTCTTCATCCACTATAAGGTTATTTGAACCCCGGTCATAAACAAGAGCATTAACGGAAAGAGGGCATTTTTGGTTGCTGCACCCAAGCAGTTCCCAGAGCTATTTGCCTTGTACATGTACCCACTTTGTCTGCTTTCAAGTCTCAACTAAAAACTCATCTTTACCATATACAAGTAGATTACCATAGTACATAAGTACAACGATGTGTTTTTATCAGGTTTTGAATGTAATGTTATTTTTCTAAATAATGTATTTTTTATAACTTTATTTTTGTAAAGCGCATTGAGATTATATGTTTTATGTAATGTTCTACCATATATAAGAATTAAAAATAATAAAGCCTCATACCTTACCTTCATATTATCTCCATATCGTCTTTCAATGTTTCTTCTTACCGTTTCTCGTATGATTTTTCTCTGTCTACGAAATGTTCGATAAAGGCCCTTAACATCTGAATGATCCCTAAAATGGTGATATGCCAAGAAAAAAAAAAATGTCAAAATTCAGCCTAACCTCCTCCCCTATTCTGGAGGAAAACATTGATAGGTGCAATACCAATTTTCAATGTGTTTTTTTTTATAAAGGAATATTCGCTTACTATTTTAATAATATTTTATTTTGATCAGAGATATGTCAAAAATAAAGCATTAACGTTGTATAACCATTTTGTCGCTATAGAATGTGATTTATTGAAAAATGTTCATCGTGGTATATATTTTATCCACCAGTAAATATGGCAATGAATATTAAAGGTTGATTGTGATAGATTCATTTGTTTTAATTCATTACTATTTAGCATTTGTTTTAATAGAAGTCACTAAACATATAATTAATTATTTATGAGGACATTCAATTTGGACAAATAAATGGGTAAACAAAAACTTAAATAGCGACAAATGTATTGATACTAATGGGAGACATCTCCTGATTTGGAACATCTCCATTTCTGGGAAAAGTACAAATTGGGCTATAAATCAATTGATCGACTAAACTTAAAATGGGAATCTGAAAAGGTGAAAAATGTACCCGGTATATAAAACCACTAATGCATGCCTATGAGTAAAAATAAAACATTTTTGTTCAGCAAAATTCGACAGATATATGCTGCGAGTTATATTTTGGGGCCACCGAAAACCTGATTCATCAAAGCACTAACAATTAACGTGCGTGCCATTTTTATGGATTATTATTTTTCAATGGATGTTCGTGGAGTGTTAACTTTCACTGCCTTCAGTGATCAAATCATTAGAGATAACTTGACTGCATGGACCACAGTCAATTGTTACCTATAACAAGTCTTTTATTAACAATCGGAGGTCTGCATCTCCTCCATGACACATATAAATAGTCATGGAGGAGGAACGGACCTCCGATTGTTAATAAAAGACTTATGTGTAACTTGCTGCAGTTTAATTTTATGCAGCTTTCTTGGTCGTGGTATACGTTGCGGGGCGAGCAACGTAATATCAAAATAGCTTAAGCGGCCAATAAGAGCTGCTAAACTGCAGCAAATGTGTAACTAGCCCTGCGTACAGTGCTGTGTGTACAGGGACGCGTTCGGTTGATAGATGTCCCCACACAACCGAACGCGTCCCCGTACACACAGCACTGTACGCAGGGCTAATGTGTCACTGTACATGGACGTACTACCAATGATGGTGACTGTAATAGTTGAGCGCTGTACAACTTATGAACTAGTGAGAAGTCACTATATTAATTACTTCACAAAAGATTTCTAATTATCAAACCTGAATTTTCGTGGGAATACTTGTTGAAATTCTTCGAATGAACAGCTGTCATATAACTCGCAATCGAGAAGACATGTTGTTAAGCAATCGGCCGCCATTTTTTTGAAGTACTGTGAGTCATGGTATGTTTGTTGTACGAACTTTACTCCGCTGTATTTCCTTGACGTTTACTATGGTTTTATTACATGCTGTTGCAAAGAAATCCGGATAGAAATTATGGTTCCAAACTAAAGAAAAATCAAACATCCATGAAAATTTACCAATTGTCCAGGTTCTTATGGTCAGATTTTTCACTATATACATATATGTATTATATATACTTGGGAGAGTGAGTGAAAAGTCGAGTCACGAGTCAATATCATAATTATATGATTTTTGAAACAAGAAATTATGATATTTGATCTGCCTTTACGTTGTCATCATATAGTGGCACCTTGGTACGAAGCTGGAAAAGAAGGTATGGCCAACAACAGACTAATATAATCATTAGACATGTAAGACGTCAAGGTGTATCTGTATGGCGCAGTGCACGCTTGAAAACTAAAATGATGGTCAAAAATGAATCTAAAATGTATAACATTTTTAACACGTTTGATATTATTGAAACTTTAAAATGCCAAACGTGCACTTCAAAAATGTAATTGTTTTTAAAATGCGCTTCGTCTTTGTTACATCATGTTTTTTTTAATGAATGTTTGCCATTTTAAAAGTTTCCAAAATGCTAAACGTGTATTTAAAAAAATTAATAGTTTAAGATATTTGAAACTGACGTTTGAGCACGAAAGTTTTGAACATTTGGCATTTTTGAAACTGTATTTGAAAAATAAAAAAATGTACTCTTGTTCTCTTCAGAAATGACAAACGTGCATTTAAAAATTGTCTCGTGATCAAAATGTTGGTAAGCGAAATTTTGCAAGTCAGCAACAATTCGCACCATAGCAGGCGCATATTTAGCCCCCCCCCCCCTCTCCGTTCGCCTAGCAAAATCAATTGACAAACCCAGGCCACGCCACGAGGAGATTCCATAGCGCCCCATCATCAAATTTCTGGATCAACCAGTGCATGACGTAAACGGCGAGCACAAAATTCACTTGAAACCGTTTGAATGGAATGAGGTCTTTACATGTATACATGTGCTCAGAACATTTTGTTTACAATGTTTGTTTTTTAATATACAATATGGTATATAGAAGTATTATTTTATTTCTCGGTGTATTGGCCTATATATTTCGAGTAGTTTACCATTTTATAAGAGGTGTGTTTTAAAGGGCGGTGGTCCGAGTCGTCGCGACGCGCATGCGCGAGATATGGGTCTCATATGAACAAGATAGCGACTTTGGCTGTTGCGCAGACCAACGAGTGCAAACTTAGACGTTACCAAGCTTTAACTGGGTAATTTTTGTGGTGATTGGAAGGTTTCGAAGGAGTCATCGACGTTGCGCCCAGATCAAAACTCGTATTCGTGATTATCATTAGAAGAGCGCATTGGATTGTGGGAAAAGCAATGTTTATCAACACAAATGTCACACATACCACAGCCCTTTAAGCTCTCGGCGCTAACGCTCGGACATTTTATAAAGCTAATGGCATTTTATTGTTTTGTACACATTGCATTTTTGCGAGTGTCGTAAGAAGAGAAACACTGATGTAGGCATCTCTTGAATAAATAAATTACATATTTAAGTATCTCATTTTTTTTACAGCGGCAGGGTCGTCACCTGCGCACGTGACGATAACAACACACGCTAAAACATAAAGGCTCATGGGTAGACGTTTGTTTGTAAACAATAACACGCTATGGCCATCTGACGCATGCGCAGGTGACGACTCCTCCGCTTTAAAAACTCATGGTTTGTTTGTTAATATAAATATGTACGTATAACTGTACTTACCCCCATTTATAATACAAAGTGTGGACCCTTATCTGGTTCAAGGGAAAATTTTGCTCATCATTAAAGACAAAACATCGTTTTTTAATTTAGTGAACAAGAATTTCGATAAATCAGAATACGCTTTTATTGGTAACGCTGTTACCCATGAATCTTTGCGGGTTTCCTTCAATCATTAGCCGATTCATTTTCATGCACCAGTTAAAATGTTAGGATTTGTGAAGTTCTTTTAAACTTATATTTGAAATTTATAAAATATTTATACTATAAAAAATATGCATAAAGAAGATTTCGAAAACAAAAATGCCAGAGAACAGACATTTATTACAAAAAAAAATATCAACACATATAACAGTAATATGTAGAGGCTATTGGTCAATCCCTTAGTAAATATCGTGATAAACACGTGTACGGACATAGCTCTTCGTCAAAAGTACGTGATATTACAAGTATGGTTTAATAGTATGTGGCTTAAAAAGTGTACAGTTACACACGTGGATTACGAGGATCACTTTGAATATTAATAATTTGGTGGATGACTATTGAATTAATCCGTTAAGGTGAAATGTTGAAAAATGTAGATTGTGTTTTTTTCACCCCGGATTCACCATTAGAAACATTTGCAGCAACATAATCCGGAAAATACTGTTTCTAAAAACTACATGACGAAGGAAACAACATTTTTACACTAGACCTCAAACAACCAATGTCTGAGACTAGACCCATTTTCAACATTCTCTCGCCTTCCCGATGGTTCTAAACTCCTCGGCTTACTGTAATGTGACACCTACCATGGGTAGCACGGTGCATCCTAAATCTAAAACAGATCATATGTAAGATCGATGCTCTTCACGAGAATCATTTTTTTTATATCCGGGTATTATGCAAATAGTCACGATCAGTAAATGGACAATATGCATTGCGTAATAAAAACTACTTTTAACAATCATATTTTCTAGACACACACAAGTAAATGTACGTACGATAGTTTTAATGCCGAGAAACTCGAATTATGGCTTTATTATTTCGCCGTGCGCTGGGACGACTTAAAGGTATGAGAATTTTAATATTTCAAAATGTTTATCATAATTCTGTAATATATTCATAATCGTTCAACCAATTGTACGCGACGTGTACATATCAATTTTGATTAATAATTTAACAGTCATATGCATAATCGCCTATTATTAATTTGACGCACGGCAGCCTACGCGCACAGAGTCAACCGTGATGTTTATTAAGATAATACACATTATATAATAATATACTGTGTCTGTTTTTTACTGATTCTCTTGATTGAACCCATAAAGCCACGGAGCAACGGTTGTCAACGGGTCGTGTGACGTGAGCGACGGATACTGGGAAATCTCCATATCTCATTATCTTCTTGTTTCGTGATCAATAAAGCGTCAGTCAGTGAACGAGCAGAGAGTCAGATCCGAAGACGACAGTGCTTGCTGTAAAATGGCAGCAGCTCCCCGGCTAACGATCGCCGTACTACTGGCGACGATACTATACGTGCAATCGTACACGTTACGGGACTTGGGAAGTCAAGAAGACAATTGGGCGAAGGATGAAGCAGAGCCTTTTTTGGAAGATACCGGAATACTGACCGCCACGATTGGGATGCCAAACGTGGAGCCGTTAGAGGTAAGTGCATATTGTTACAAATCATTATAACAGACGATTAAGGTAACGAGAAACCGAGGTTTTCTTAGTATGTTATTTCATTACGTACATTTTCGAAAGGCAAGACATCTGTACATTACATAGTCATTGTTTACGTAAGCGTCGCTTAACGTGGCAGCTCGTCTGTCGAAGCAAATATATAAAATCGCGTCTTACGAGTAAACATTGTACTTAAAGCTCATCTTTAGATGTAATGTTTTTTTCAATATATACAACGTACTGGGGAGATAAACCATCAAATCGATAGCCCAAACATTTAGCAAAAACCTTATAGCGCTTATTTATTTTAATTTCCAAATCAAAAATTACATCATGATTAAAACTTAGTCGTGATTTTGAGAAAAAAAAAATCGGAAAATAAAATCCTTCTTTTCGTTATATATATCCTTACCTAAAACGAGAAATACATAGTAGGTAGTGAGAACGATTTCTTAATGTAACAGTACGTGTTATTGTTTGCATCAGAAATGATTCGTTCAAGACAAGTCTCTGACAACGTCGATTTGCTACTCTCATCCCACCATGCACAACATTGATTTCATTTATTCATCGGCAATCCTCATTCTTTCAAGATCGTTCAGTAACCATGGCAATGACGTCATTATTGTAACCGAACAGTGGTCATATTCTCACTCCAAATCATTGTAAAAATATTAATATTAATATTCATTAGTTGTGTAAAAATTATTGTGGTTGTGTTATAACCAACAGTTGTTCAAAATAATCTTAAAATTCGTAACGAGAAACGCTAACTTCCCACGCGAGACGTGATTTTCGTGTATTGCGGCTCTGTATCGTGTGAATGGAAAATGGCTGAAAGTCTTGATTTCCAACGCTGTATTAGATGATGCTGCCGTAGTAAATTATAATATCCTATTTTCCGTCCATGTACATGTCTATTACCTAGTATATCAATTCAAACACTATATAAAATGCTTCTGCGATTGGATTTCCGTAAATGTTGACAAGGAGCAAGGTGCTGATAGAGTTTTAAATGTGTTTGTTATAATTCGATTTCCGCACGCTTTAGTCCGCGAACAAGTCTTCGTAAAATGAAATCTACGATTCTGAATAAAGCGTGAACAAAGCGGTTGCCATTCTATAATTTACATTCGTTGCGAGTGGAAAAGTATCATAATATCAACATTGTAGGGTATATATCCAGTTATTGCATCAAATTTAGAAAATGCAGTTTTCAATATTCTGGTTAAAGGGTATACCATCGGATATGTGAGAATGAGTAAAAGCCGACTCATCAATAATCATCGTAGGGTGAGATCATACTGAGACGATACTACCCTTCGATAATTCTTGAATGGTGGGGGTGACACTTGTAAGATTTATTTGAAAGCCTGACGCCCAAGGAGGTATTTTGAAATCTTCAAGGGGTCTTGATTATCCGGCGGCACTCATTTCAAGGGATAGTTTTTTGTGGTCCCTGGAAGAGGCTGAATTTAGTGAGAGTGAGGTTGCACCCGAAATATTGTACTGAGCATTGTACTGAACACTTTGTTTTCAGCAAATATTGAATATTACTCTGCTCTCTTCCCTTCCCTTAAACAACACACAATTTATTAGCACCATTGCAAATACCACGTCTACGTCGCATCATGTATTTCGGTATTCCTGATAAATTATGCTGTTTACATTATTTAAATGTCATTTCCTGGTTAATAAACATCTCTTCGTTTGAAACATCGATATGGTCTATTTTTAGAATCAACAATTCTTAAACGCATTATGTACGAAACAAACTGAATCGGAAGTTCCTGAATTCGACCACCCACACTGAAACTAGTGAATCATACACGGCTGTCAGCGACACTCAAATGATCTCTCAAATAGTAATCTCAAATAATCTTTCAAAAATAATTCATAAAATCATAGAGAGCTGAAACTGAACAAACGAATTAAAAAGTCAAACTAATTTATAATTAGCTATAATTCAATCACGTGAACCAAGTGGATTAAACGCACGAGAGATTAAGGTATGAGCTTATTGATTGACGTAATTATAATTACTCGGCGAATAATACGCATGTCATGTTATTCAGAAAATTAGATATTTTCATCAACTGTCAATAATAATGTCAAAATTGTATTGCTTTATGTTGCTTCGATCACCTATACACATATCATACACATTGTCATCAGGTAAGTTGTTATTAAATAAAAAGTCTTGCAAATTAAAAATATTTGAAATAAATCGATTTCGGTTTCTATCTCTACAACGTTGGAATGTGACGCACTACAATAATATTCAAGTTTTTGTGAATTTAATCAATTATTTTACTGCTCCTCCACACTGCCGTTAATTTTTTAAATAACCGACAAAGACATTATAATGCATTTTCTTGCGTACTGAATACATATCAACAGTGAAACTATTGTCACTTACATCCATCATCTGCGTCAGAAATGGACTGTATAACGTCTGGATATTATATTACACATATACATATTTTACAACGTGGGGAGAAATTCTCTTAAACATGTATTTTTAGCCAGCGTGTTATTTTAGGTAATTTAGCTAAGTAATAATGTCGCAAATTCAAGATATTTAAAATAAAGTGTATTCCCACAATGAGAATGTTGCCACTTCAGCATTGAGTCAAATTCGCTAAAAATGACATGTAGCTGTTCCAACGTGTTTTACAGTAAACGAAGCACTTATTTAAAATTAAATCAGATCATTAACCGTTTGTCCAATAAGTATATTTTGTATAACACTTCCTACAGGAGAACAATTAATTTGAAAAATACGTAATTGTTCATCATGGTCAGCCTGAAGAGGGACAGAATATTTTGATATTCTGGTAGACAAAATCTGTGCAAATTATTTATTTTGAGTTAGATTTTGTGTTCTTCTACAGTAAACGTCCGATGTGTATGTTTTTTTATAAACGCTGCCTCTCATTGTAGTTTGTTTTTTGTGCAGACCTTCTATGTTTCGGATAACCTACCGCTTATGACAGTTGATATTTGTACGCAAGTTAATTTGCATAATGTTTACGTCTGTGCTATATATAGTCTTTGAGTGACATTTACGAATGGTCGAAGTGATCTCGTTGAAAGCGATATTGCTTTTGCCCCTCAAATAATGTATCAATCTTCCCCGCCATCGAGTCTATTGTTCTCAATACCATGGTTACATACACCACGCCCCGGGGAAGAGTGAGATCTCGGCGGCCATTTTCTTTTATTCCCATTCTATATTATGAAAACGACCACAAAATAAATTAAATTGTTCGAAGCATTAGACATGTATATTTCATAGAAACCCGCATCTTAACAACGCTATTGTTATGGTTACTCTGCCTGAAATGGGCACGACGACTGATCACGTCTGCGTGGGTTTCAGACGACACGGCACATCTCAAGGATACACCACGAGTGAAGTAACAATGGCAACGTGTTCAGATGACTGCAAATATAATAGTGTCTTGTTGCTTGGCAGCATAGCATCTGGGTTGTGATGTGTAAGTTGATTTTACACGAGGAAGTAATCATATTTGACGTAATGTAGGGCATCACACGTGACTAATTTACGTGATACTGCTTGAGATACGAGGGAATATGTTTATATTCAAGCGTACATTATTTATTTTATCGACGTACGGGAGTATCAAAATATAAATATTAAACGATGTGATGGATTCCCAAAAGCCGACTTCACATATGGCATCCGTCTTTCCATTAAAACAACACAAAACATAACGAAAAAATAAATAAAATAAAAATAATCAAATGAGAAATAAATCAGCCATATATTGCCACGTAGTTCAGTTTATCTAGCAAGGTCAATGTCATTAAAATGTATAGTTAATGCTATAGGCTATATTCCATATGATGAATTATGTACGTATTGATTACAAGTAAGATGCGTGAGTTCAGACGTTGTGAGTATGTCAATACAATCCACTCACTAAACACGACGCGTCATGAAGAGGTCTCCACTTTAGATATACCTGTGATGATAATTATATATTTACATTTATTTTCTATTATTTAACCGTATTCATTCCAAAGTTTATTTTTATCTTTTTTGTGTGTGGAATAAATGTCATTCATTCATTCATTCGGTTTTTATAACCATTATAACCGTTTTTAATTTGAAAGATTGGCTAACGCTTAACATACATAAACTAAATATTATCACCGAATTAATTTATTATTCATAGATATCCCAAATAGCACGTAGTCTGTCTCTGTTCTGTGGTAAATCTCGATGGCGTGTGGCTTGGTGTGTGCCATATCCCGCTAATCAAGTGTTTTCAAGAAAGTAATGAAATAAAATGTGGAATGCATTAGTTAGATGTATGTTGTATTACGGCAACCATGGAGGACATTGTTATTCAAATGTAGCTGTGGTCGTTAACTTGTTTGCAAAGCGTCAGTAATTCATCGGAAGGTTAGAACAGTGACAAATAATGCAAGTACAGCTCTAGTGAAATCACAAACTACAAAGAAAATATACGAAGAGTAATGTAAAAACATATTCACTTAAAGCGCGGCAGTCGTCGTGCCGCGTTCTGTTCGATATGGGACTCATAGCGACGTATACAACGCGTGTAAAATACATTGTTTATTTACATGAAATTCGAACACGCGCTGCGCGACGACCACCGCGCTTTAACTATGTTATTTTAGACCAACGTCTTTTATTTTGCAATCAACGTCAGAATTTGCAACAACCCGAACGATATTATTTCGTCAAAGAAATACAATGTCAGTAAATAGAAAAATAAACTCAAAATCTATTATTCCAAATATCCCAATTCCCACTAAAAAATATACAATCTACAATGAAACTCACACACACAAAAAAAAACGAATCAAGTAAACCAGTAACTGACCAGGCTGTTAGCACTTTTCGGGCAAAATTTGAAAACGAGGTATTATAGACTGTTCTCCATGTCTGCGTGCGTACATATCTTTATGCCAGAAAGGCCTAAACCTAAATATACATATATATACATATATTAAAAAAAAATTTATAATGATCGAAATGATTCAAACATCGTATATGACAGCGATATATAAGTAGTTACGCGATAAATATCATTGTATTATAAATAAAAAAGGCGGGAAATGTCGCGCCGATAACATTTTATAACCCACTGAACGATACACAAATAATCCTTAAACGCAATCCTGTGTATTAGCTATCGTACTATACGGAGAAAGCTATTAGGATCGATGATCACGTACACCGACACCCTTTAAGCAACTGAATTTAATACAAGTAATGCGAAAAGACGCCATGATTATTTTACAACTCGTCGTCGTATCCACTAATTTGAATTTGCCTCATACCTTGTCGTAATCTCCATCTAAATCCCGAGCCAGTCACTCTGTGCACGTTCATCGCTATGTTTCTTTCCGCCTGAATTGCCGCGCTCTTTTCAAATTTTCTTGAAATCAAATGTGATTTTTAGGGCAAGTAATTACGAAAACTACACACGCCACTTAGTGTAAGACAATGCAATTTGACATTGTCTATGTGGTTGAAAGATTTGGTGAGAACAAGAAAAACGTCTATAATTAGGTGACAAAAGTTGACCCAGGTGGTGAAAAGATCTCAAACGTGGCAAGGTGATCAAAGGGTTATCGTACACACTTCAGAAATTAATGCGCGAATTTGCAGCAATTCGTCACTGTCCGGGCGTTGATAGCACACTTGCGTCTTCGTCTAGAGTTGATGCGATGTAGTATCTCTTTTAAGGGAAAGTTAGTCCTCACCCCCCCCCCCCAAAAAAAAACGGTGCTAACTGTCTTAAATTCCTGAAATAAATGACAGAATAGAATCTATTTATGCTTATCACTTGAACACCTCACGTATCTGTTTCAAATAAAAAACGTCGATGACGATGACGTCGATGCTCAAAAACAAACCAAACCAAACGTCCAATAAAAACTGACGGGAAATGAGTTTGTTTTAGTTTTCATCAGTTGACGACGTATTTTTGTGAATTATGTTATATTATCCTTGTTTATTATAGGATGATATGTACATCTGTACCGGCGTGTCTTTACCAGACGATCCCGCATACATAGGTAAGTAAGCCTGTAAATATGACGTAATAATATTTCAATATACCCAACGTCGACACAAGGAAATATTGTGGTACAGCTAGCATATATTCTTGACGTAGGCCATGGTTAAGATGATATTTTCTTCACAAATTTTTAACAGAATGTTCTGATGCCATGGTTGCCAGTTTCTTGAATGTTATGATTTAGTAAAATGTATAGTAGATGAAATACTAATACGGGAATTCTAGTTTGAGTATGGGTGGCGCCGCAAGTGTTCACATGGACGTGACTGACATTTTAATTTACAGCATGCCCAGGAATTAACCGATCATAAAATCTTCTACCCCACTATCAATTCCCACTGGCATATTGCAAAATACATTGGAACATTTACTTTGCTTTCACTCGTTGGAAATTTACATATCGAATATTAAGTGTTCGAATTTGAAATGAAATTGTGCGCTTGCGATCAAATAGAAAATCTCTGTGTAGAACACTCCTATGATTAAAACATTTGCCAGTTTAATATTTCACGCAATTTCCTTGTTCGAATTCTGATTTTGAATCTAAACTCTAAATCCATATAGCATTGGAAAATGATTCGTGTACTCGTCACGTTTTCATCTGAACGATACCGTTCGAATAAGGTTTCCTTATATTCAGCCATATCTACTGCCATAATTGAATTGGCATTCTTAACTTAACGTGTGAGTTACGTAGGTAACATGAGAAATTAATAAAACAAATTGTATGTCGTATGTGATTGCCTTATTGTCGTTTTAACCATCAAGCAATGGGTGTACCTTAAAGCGTCGGTTTGTTTGGGATTGAAAGTGCCGAAGTGAAAAAAACGCCGCTAATGGATATTGCAGTCTTCCAAAGGAAATTTACAGGGAGACAGCGTTTTTTTTTTTTGCGACCAGTTTATTTCGGCGCCCACTATAAAAAACTTTACCATTTGATTTGTCTTTAAATTGGGAGACTGGTTTAAGAGAGTTACGATCAAAATCATGTTATGTGCATCTACTGAACATGCTATAATGCATTATAAGGAACAATTCCCTTTAAAAACTATGGAACCATCTCGCTACAAATTCACAAAATTAAAAAAAAAAAGTTTTCTTAGGGTTCATATTGATAACAATAGCTTATTACAGCTTATTTCTCCGGAAAAAATATTAGTTATGAAACATTAATACTAAAACAATATACATGGATACATCAAACTTTGGGAATTGATTTTTTTTTTCTTCAAAATATTACCCGGTTACCCCCAATTTGCGCCTTCTTCTTATCTTCTGTATCTCAACAGCATGAACCTATTTATTCCTTTAATAGAAAAATGGTGATTTAATTGTCGATTTGTATGGCCCACATAAAGTCATATTTAATATAGGGTACTTTGCGCATAATTTCTTTTCATTGAAACATCCACTGGTTACACGCGTCAGTACACATATACCTAGTAATCACTCAAATATGCGTCGGTAATAGCAGCGTATGACGCAGGTAGTCACATCAACTAATGGACGAGGGACTACTCACGGCAATATCTAAATTTGATTCAATGTTTTGTTATTCTGGCAAGCTCTACAACATGTAGTGAAAATAATGAGCCTGTTATTCAGTACGATACTGCAATACATAAACTAATTCTATTTCCTATGACGAAAACACTTGGGATACTTTAGTTTGTTATGTTTCATTTGCAAAGAATGAACATTTTGAAACGTGTGCTGTTATAAATTAAATACGCTAGTTTAAATGAGCTATTCATTACATGATTGCGCATGCTCAGTCGGGACTACTATTTGCAATTCACCAGAATATAGTAATATTGGCAATGCTACATCTTCAGTTGTAGTGCATATAATATAATGTAATATAATACAATCGGGTGTCAATAACACAACACTTACAAAAACTTGACTCTGTTTGGCGGGACATCCTTAGTCTGCCTGAAAGTGCTAAACCCAACTTCAAGGATTGCTATGAAACACCAGTCATTAACAAATACTGTAAAGGGGGTAATTATTCACTGTGTTTTAATTTAGCTTATTTCGCTGACTGGAAAAATGCGCTAAATTAAAACACAGTGAATATGTAAAATTTAGCATAGAACACATTATCTAAATGACGAAACCGTGAATTTAAAACCCACTGAATATGCCTGAAATGGTAAATCAGTGAAATTTAAACCCAGTGAAAATTAGTCATTTTACAGTATGGGGATCTGCAGTGGCGTATTGTCCATGGTGCCTTTCCAACGGGGAGATTTCTGTTCAAAGCTCGTTTGAACAATTCAGATAAATGTCCCTTTTGTGATGAAGTTGACACACTTCAACACATTTTTTTATGATTGTCCATCAAATAGCGCCTTACTCCATTATTTTAATAACATCGCGTCGCGACTGCTTCAACCAGATTTTCGCATTCCGATTTGGTGGTTCACTATTTTACCACACCATCGCTCAAAACACTTTATGTCGAGCAAGGCACAAGGTTTATTTTGTTTCTTAGCGTGCATGGCTAAGGTTGCAATTCATGTCAGCCGTCGTAATAAAAGGCAAAACAAAGGCTCGAGTGAGCCTCTGGACATTTTTATTCAAAGTATTAAGTCGAGGCTTGAAACAGAATATGAATGTTTCCGGATCATGAACCAACTGCCTGAATTTGAGATTATGTGGACGGTAGAGGATGCACTATGTAAAATCGAGGATAATACACTTCGCATTCTACTGTAAACATGGCAGGTACGATCTATTTAAAGCAGGAAGTTGCTTTGTCTTGTTGTTAAACATCGATACAAACGAACATCATTGTATTTACAAACTTAGCACACGCACAGGAGCCAAGAGTTTTGTCCTCTTGGTGGGCTATCATTGCACACACTTACAGCAGCGCATATATGTTTTATGTTACTTGTTCTGTGTTTTAAATGTTTTGATTTTCCCTTGGAATTTGGCAGGGGGGTTGGTACCCCCTTAAGTGCGAACAGTGCACATATTCTAACTAATAGAATCACATCCCTTCAAAGGTCAATCGGAATTTGAGACATATTAGCAATATAGCGTTCCTTCTGTGTTAAGCTGAATTTTACCAATCAAAGACATATGAAATACTTATTGGTCGTCATGGTTACGGTTTTAAAGTTCCTTAATTACTGTAAAAAGGACTCAAACACTCGTTCTGCAATTACTATTAGTCATGACAATCTTGGTATTTTTTTTAAAGCAATATAAATTTGGCATCTTTGAATGCGTGTTTCAGGACAAGCCGCTAGGGAGACTTCTATTCCACTCCATAACACACGGCATGTAAAGTAGCATCGTCTACGAAGCTTCTATTACACGTCTACAATTCGTGAATAGAATTAATTAACCGCCGCTCCTTGAAACGTCCAATGGACACAATATTTCGCAACATTAACATAATCTATTCATTGTTATACTATATTACGTATGGTGTTTTCCGGTTTTAAATACTCTCGTAGAATTATTTCAATACCTCGTGACTCATTGTTATCTGCGGTGAGCTAATTTCCTGCATTTTTATTTGATACATGTATTAGTAATAGTATAGCTCAGTATCAAATATTTCAATTCTAGACCTTGGTCACGTGGTACAGAAAAATAATACAATATAGCATACCAGAAAACAAAACAATGACAATGCAACAATACATATTGATTTGGAAATTAGTGATATTGTATACGGCTATATCCTGGCCATATTCTCCCTTTGTTGGAGATATCTGCGCAAGAATAACAACAGTGTTTATGAACATGCGTTTTGAATCAACAAACCCATATGACGTCATATACTTAAAGGGGCACCTTCCAGTTAAGATTAATTTCACAACAAATTTACTTTCTGGATTAAAATAACAATGGATAACAAAAGATAGATTAACATTGTAAACAACATAAACAATAGTGTCCCATGATTCTTTGGTGCAATCCATGGGATTGAGCGGTTCCCCTTTAAACAAAATTGAAATCAATCAGAGTTCTTGCGTTTTTCTGAGATTGATATCTTGATGTAAACTGATGTACATAGTAGATATGTATCTTTTATTCGAATGCTAGAAACTCAACGACACTCCTATTTGTTTTGTAAACATGGCCAGCTACGATATGCTGGCTAGTTGGGTAGTTGCCTATGCATAAGAATGTCGCGTGGAGCATACGTAGAATGTGAATGTCTTTTAAACCAACGTATACCATCCAACCAACAACCACAATCTTGCATCTACATGGCCTTACATATGGAGTATGAAAAACGTGATTTTTTTGTATTCGATATTGCGAGTAAAAACTTGGTTTTAGTAAACCACACAGTAGTAATGTTCGTTGAAACAGCAAACTACGCAAATGCGCATGTATTTTGATTTAGTTATACGTACCTTAAATTCAATAAAAATTCGTCAAAAGCGTTTTGGGTAATAACTGAAGAATCATTACCAAAATTGTTATTACCATTACATTTCTACTTATGTCAATTTGATAACTTTTTGAGATATCCTGCTTACAGATAGATAGATAGACAGATAAACAAACGCCGACAAAACATAACCTCCTAAGCACACTACATAGTATTCATTCGCTGACAAGTAAAACACACAAAACATCATGGCTCACAGGATGTGCTGTGTTATATTCACACGTTACAAGTTCCGAGAGTCAAGTCAATATTCGGTTCTGACACGTGATCAGGTTTCAACAACTTCCCCCATTCAAAATTCAGTGTATTTTATTGTGTCTTGTATTTACTCTTCTTGATATATATATATTCTCATTGTACTTTCTATGCTAACATATAAGAGCGGATTAAAAATACATTTTTCCGCACAAATGAATATATTTAAACAATTATAATAAAAACTATATAATTATAATACAAGTGCCATCCTACCTAATTACATTATGAAGTGCCACAGTTGACATACCAGGTCGTGTTACATAACTATCTCATACAACGTGCGCAAAATGCTTGTTTACAGGAAACAGCATGACGACTGTGGCGCTGCACGACGACTGTGGCACTGCATGACGACTGTGGCGCTGCACGACGACTGTGGCGCTGCATGGCGACCGTAGTGCTGCATGGCGACTGTAGTGCTGCATGACGACTGTAGTGCTGCATGACGACTGTGGCGCTGCTTGACGACTGTGGCGCTGCACGACGACTGTGGCGCTTCATGGCGACCGTAGTGCTGCATGGCGACTGTAGTGCTGCATGACTACTGTGGCGCTGCATGACAACTGTGGCGCTGCTTGACGACTGTGGCGCTGCTTGACGACTGTGGCGCTGCTTGACGACTGTGGCGCTGCTTGACGACTGTGGCGCTGCTGGAGAATCTGGCGCTACGTGATGACCGTGGCACTGCATGGTGACTGTGACGCTGCTTGATGGCTGTGGCACCGCGTGACGAGTGTGACGTTGTACGACGACTATAAATCTGCATGACGGCTGTGGAGCTGTGTGGCAACTGTGGTGCTGCGTGACTACTGTGGTGCTGCATGACAACTGTGGCGCTGTGTGGCAACTGTGGCGCTGTGTGGACAATGTGGCACTGCATAACGACTGGTGCTGCTTGACTGTGGCGCTGCATGATGACTGTGGCGCTGCTTGACGACTGTGGCGCTGTGTGGACACTGGCGCTGTGTGGCCACTGTGGCACTGCATAACGACTGTGCTGCTGCTTGACAACTGTGGTGCTGTGTGGCCACTGTGGCGCTGTGTGGCCACTGTGGCACTGCATAACGACTGTGGTGCTGCTTGACGACTGTGGCGCTGCATGACAACTGTGGCGTTGTGTGGCAACCGTGGTGCTGTGTGGCCAATGTGGCACTGCATAATGACTGGTGCTGCTTGATGACTGTGGCGCTGCATGACGACTGTGGCACTGCATGACGACTGTGGCGCTGCATAACGACTGTGGTGCTGCTTGACAACTGTGGCGCTGCTTGACGACTGTGGCGCTGCATGATGACTGTGATGCTGCATGATGACTGTGGCGCTGCATAACGACTGTGGTGCTGCTTGACGACTGTGGCGCTGCTTGACGACTGTGGCGCTGCATGATGACTGTGATGCTGCATGACGACTGTGGCGCTGTGTGGCCACTGTGGTTGCTACATGATGACTGTGGGGCTGCATGACGACTGTGGCACTATGTGGCCACTGTGGTGCTTTGTGGCCACTGTGGTGCTGCATAATGACTGTGGTGCTGCTTGACGACTGTGGCACTGTGTGACAACTGTGGTGCTGCGTGGCCATTGTGGTGCTGTGTGGCCTCTGTGGCACTGCATAACGACTGTGGCACTGCTTGACGACTGTGGCACTGCATGACAACTGTGGTGCTGTGTGGAAACTGTGGTGCAGCTTGACGACTGTGGCGCTGCATGACGAGTGTGGCGCTGTGTGGCCACTGTGGCACTTTGTGGCCGCTGTGGTGCTGCATAACGACTGTGGCGCTGCATGACGACTGTGGCGCTGTGTGGCAACTGTGGTGCTGCGTTACAACTGTGGTGCTGTGTGGCCACTGTGGCACTGCATAACGACTGTGGCACTGCTTGATGACTGTGGTGCTGCTTGATGACTGTGGTGCTTCTTGACGACTGTGGCGCTGCATGACGACTATGGCGCTGCATAATGATTGTGGCACTGCTTGACGACTGTGGCACTGTGTGTCCACTGTGGCGCTGTGTGGCAACTGTAGCGCTGCATAATGACTGTGGTGCTGCTTGACGACTGTGGTGCTGCATGACGGCTGTGGTGCTGCATAATGACTGGTGCTGCTTGATGACTGTGGCGCTGCATGACAGCTGTGGAGATGCAGAACGACTGTGGCACTGTGTGCTCACTGTGGTGCTGCGTGACTACTATGGCGCTGCTTGACGATGGTTTCGCTGCATAACAACTGTGACGCTGCTTGACGACTGTGGCGCTGCTTGATGACTGTGACGCTACATGATGACTGTGGTTATGTGTGGCCACTGTGGCACTGCATAACGACTGTGGCGGGGATTGACGACTGTGGCGCTGTATAACGACTGTGGCGTTGCTTGACGACTGTGGTGCTGTGTGGCCACTGTGGCGCTGCTTGACGACTGTGGCGTTGCTTGACGACTGTGGTGCTGTGTGGCCACTGTGGCGCTGCTTGACGGCTGTGGCGCTGTGTGGCAACTGTGGTGCTGCTTGACGACTGTGGCGTTGCTTGACGACTGTGATGCTGTGTGGCCACTGTGGCGCTGCTTGACGGCTGTGGCCCTGTGTGGCAACTTTGGTGCTGCTTGACGACTGTGGCGCTGCATGACGACTGTGGCTATGTGTGGCCACTGTGGTGCTGCATAACGACTGTGGCGGGAATTGACGACTGTGGCGCTGCATAACGACTGTGGCGTTGCTTGACGACTGTGGAGCTGTGTGGCCACTGTGGCGCTGCTTGACGACTGTGGCGTTGCATGACGACTATGGTGCTGTGTGGACACTGTGGCGCTGCTTACCTCGATTCCTTACTGCTTGTACTCTAAAAATTCAACATTGACAGTTGTGTGCAACGTTTCTTCAGAGCTGACATGGCTGACGTGTCAATCTGAAATACTTGAAGGTAACGTTTTACCTGCTGTGCTGGGTGCATGCGTCTTACCTGTACCCGTCGAAGTGTCAACGCGCTCAGCAATAAATATAAACAAAGTACACGCAACTGGCTTACCATTTTTTATTTCAATTCGTGGTTGCTCGAATCTTTTCTATTTTAAGATTAAAAAAATTCCCAAACTCAGGGGGCAGCTGCTATCCCATGCCCCCCCCCCCCGCTAGCTACGGCCTTGGTTTAACGGCAGTAGCGCTTCAACTCATACGATTGGATGTATCCCACACTTGCGTACTCCTGTACACTCACGCTCACATCTCGAAAATACAGTAACAATCTGACAATGACAGTTTACAACTAGATAGCCTAAACGTTGCATATATAAACAGAATTAGAGAGCACGTGTATCAGCAATGTAAAAACAATACCCTGGAGTACCATCTATATCCCAATAAAGATATTTTAATTTAAACCATTATACTTAATAAATTTACCGCATAAATAATAATATTGATGCTGGTTTATGGAATTAATCAATCATAACAGCGTTATGGGGTAGAGTCCGACTGCATGTATTAAAACATACAAGGCCGTCAGGGGAGACTTAAAGCGGGGGGGGGGGGGGGTCGTCACCTGCGCACGCGCGGGAATCCCAAGCGACGATAACAACACACGTTAAAAACGGAAAGGCTCATGCGTAGACGCTTATCTGTAAACAATGACACGCTATGGCCATCTGACGTACGCGCAGGTGACGACACCCCCCCCCCCCCCGCTTTAAGTTATGACATCACGATGCTACTGTGATTTACCCGAGATGCCACCAAAGTGTAGAGACGCGACTTGCTCTCCGTTTTCCATTAAACGAGCTACACTGGTTATATTAAAGCGGGAGGGTCGTCACCTGCGCACGCGCGGGAATTGAGTGCCAAGCGACGATAACAACACACGCTAAAACGCAAAGGCTCACGGGTAGACGCTCGTTTGTAAACAATGACACGCTATGGCCATCTGACGCATGCGCAGGTGACGACACCCCCCGCCTCAAGCAGACGTTGTGTCACGTGTACTAAACGTTAAAATGTTAATACATGTAATATTAATACCGATTGCCATTTAAAAATCGTCAAATATTCAGGAAAAGAAAATTAACAAAGCCTCGGTGTCGTAAACATTTAGTATCAATTAATTCAGTCACGGGGTAAAGGGCATACCAATTAGTATCACTGTAAAGGCCGATTTACGCCATGCTTCTAAACAACGGTGAAACACATTGCAGTTTTGTGTTTTAAAAGGTTGTTGTTTATTTGTGGCATTTATATTACTAAGTAGTTTGTAAGAAATAATCCACATTTATGACTGTGGACATCGCTTATACGATTCCTTATTATGTCGTGGCAGTATCATATCGATCTATCAACGATAGCTCAGTGATCCCATCGGTGCATTATCAACATGCAATCAGTGAGATTACTATACATTAATCACCCTCAACCAATTTCCTGTGAAGTAACCTTGATCGCTTGAATTACAGCATAAAAATAACTCTCCTCAAGCCTATATGAACTTTTAATTGTGTAATTCGTTTTAGTAGAATACATTAGTGGAAGTCTGTGTTCGTTAATTTGTGCACCTGGATCGGATATGGGCTTTTACTGAAATGGAGCACTCTGTTCCGGATCACTAATGTCACATAGGGCATACATGCTGCTGAAATATGAGTCATGAATACAATTATTAATTTCGTGGTTATGAATTATAAATTTAGTTGATATTTTTCGTCATTAATTCGGTGTTTCAGTTTGTTTCATCTTCAGGAGACTGTATTAACCGTTTAATATTTAGCTGTGTTGTGTTTATTCATAGTCTATAACTACTATACTCTTTCTTTGTATAAATATGATCTGATATATAGCCCTATACACACGTGAGACATATGCATACGTTTTTTGATAACCTGCTATTATTCTACACGTTGTTTTCCTATTCATTTTAGTCGGTATACATCCTGATGTCACGTCTGACGCTGTAAATCGTATCTGGCTCATTGGATGTCCCAAATCACAAGCCAAACCAGACACTGCATGGTGAGTGCCCATCTTTTCAGGTGCAGTACTACCTACAGTTTGTATCACTACCCCGGGTCCAGGTTCCATGATTAAAACCCCTTCTATTTTGAAATAAAAAGTTCCACGGCGGTGTGTTATTTAATATTCCGTCAGAGTAAACAAGCCTTAGATTTGTAAAATGAATTATAGCGAATTGAAATGGCGGACCGAGACTCTGGGTAAACTTTTTCAATAATGTACCAGTTCCAGTGCGGTTAGCTTACTTTTGGGGACTTGGTGGTTTACTATTTACTAAAGGATTGAAGAAACTATACACACCACGTTCCCGTAAACAAATTTGTCACTTTGACTCGTACTGTGAGCGACGGACGAGTTTTATGAATGCATCACGACCTAATTGCCTTCACGTGTTTACGAACAGACAAGCATATATCAATTTCTCAATATTATGGTAGAAGATTACCCAAATAATCGGATAAATATCGTGACCATCTGGCATTGTGAAATTAATGACTAATCCGTTGTATCTAAGACATCGGATTAATCACGCAATCCCATGAAGTACACAGACACAGTCGTGACTTGACGCCTTTCAAAAACCTGTACCTGTTCATATCACTTGGGGATGCATGGCTCCATGATGTCTGTGTCGAGACCTGAACGTTTCATTTACTCTTCGTACATCTACGCTTGATGCAAACATGGAAGTAACGTGTTGTATTTAATATTATTTTAACAATCTGATATACATTTCACATTTCGGTTAGGTCATGCAATCCAGACGAGCCGTCCAGCGTTTGTGATGGGCCGGCACTCGTCACTTATAAATGGTCACGAGATAGTTGCCCTAACTATCTCGCGAAAGGCGAGATTCTCACAGTTGGTGGTAATTATATCGAGAATTTGGTCCTCATGGTTCACTACGTCACAGGTATAGTACCCGTCGTCATTTGAATAGTCCGGATAATGTAATGATAACACTAAAGTGACTGTGTATATGAAGCAATAATTATCAAAATATATTTTAATTTCCATTTAGGAGGGGATATCGACGACTCTGGCGTAACGCTGAAGATGATGCCAGATACATTGTGAGTACTTAAACTTTTTTATCGAAATATCTCTTTGTAAATTAGGATCACAGTTTTATGACTCACACTGTCGAATGGTATCGTATAACAATGTATACATATAATCAATAATATTCTTGATAACATAATAATATATTCTTAAGATTTGTATTCTCGAACGTGATCCAGGAGGCGTTTGCTACTTAACATAATTGGTTCTAGTTATCTGGCAAAATCATATTTTTTTATTTTTCCGACATTGCGTGTCTATTACTAGAAAATGATACATACCAGTTAATAGTTTCGTTTATTGAAGTTCAATTATGCACAAAATCAGTAATTTAACTTCTTAATCTTTTTATTTATTTTCATTATTTTGAAAGCTTAGTCTGATCTACATCTCAATATAGAGTTTATTTTTTAAGTTGCTGATTCTAAATAATGTTAAATCTTCTATATAATGACGTAACGGCAGTGAATCCATCTTGATCTATTACTGGTTCGCCAACACATTCAAATTTAATCTAAACAAATTATGGTTATCGTATACGTTACGTATACCATATGGAATAAACCGCTGTCTAAAATATCAATAGTGTTTTAACTCAGGCCACACGGAATGTTCTTAGTGGCCTGAGGTTTTGATGAACGCATTTGAATGCTGTATGTCATTTTGTTACCAGTCCTAGAGATGACGTCATGGTGATGATGAAATATTATGGTGCCACCCTGATCTCAGATTCATGCGAAGATAGCGACGATACGTACGAGTTTGATCTAGAGTCTTCAATGTATGAAGGTTACGATTATCCATCGAAGGAGCTGGAAGAGATTGCAGAAGAAGAGGAAGACATGGCAGAGGAAGAACAATATCCTAATGACGTCATCGACGCAAGTTCTGACGATGGTGATTTAGATGATTTAATAGTTGTTCCCGATTGGCCTAAATATAATCTTAGTTTGGGACAGATTGGTGGGATTGGGACAGACAAACGTGGAAATCTGCTTGTATTTCACCGGGCTGAGAGACAGTGGACAGCGGAGTAAGTATGATTCTGCAGTTAAATTATAACACATGTCACTTGTAAACAGGTTAATTACTACGGGAACGAAATACATTAACTTGAGTGAACAATAATAATATTGTTTCTACATTATTACAGTTCTTTTGACGAGGACAACGTTTTCCAAGAGGGAGACTTGGGACCAATCAATAATGACGTTGTTTTTGAGCTGGAATCAAATTCTGGAAAACTGGTACAATCTTGGGGTGCAGATCAGTAAGTTAACATTTATTATTATTTATTATTATTAATGATTAATTCAATATACGAAATATCATTTTTGTGTTGCACTAATGACCTAACAAGGTTTATCTTGTCGCCAGATTTTACATGCCACATGGTTTGACCGTCGACCACGAGGGTAATATCTGGCTAACAGATGTCGCTATGCATCAGGTATTTAAATTCCCACCAGAGGGCGGGGATGAGCCATTGCTGGCATTGGGTGATAGGATGCAACCTGGAAATGACGACGGGCATTTCTGTAAACCAACTGATGTTGCCGTTGAAAGTAAAACAGGGAATTTCTTTGTAGCCGATGGGTAAGTGTTATGATATATGTACATTCTGTCATACACAGTTCGTGACCATGCAGATTTCTGGCAGAGTACACACGTGCAAAGTAAATCAGTGACATATTATCAAATTTACGCAAACGGATTAAAGCAGACGCACTTTATTTTAGTACGTATTGCCGCTAACAGTCTCTTCTATATATGGTATAACGCGCGAACATACTATCGAAAACGCGACCGCGATCTTATGTTGTTAGAGTGAACGTTGGTGGCGCTCGAAGTTGAGATTCTCCAGCGTAATTTGAATAAGGTGACCGGGACACTAATTCACTGGGTTTGTCGAAATAAGTATGCGCATTATCTGTTGTGTAGTCAAGATAAGAAGAATTAACTAATTACATTATATTATGTCAGACATTTTAATACATCATATCGTATTAGTTCTTACCATACCTATTGCACATTGTGTCGGTTATTTTGCTTATAAAACCTGTACAGCGTCAAAATTTTAATGTTAGTTTACGATACTGAATAAGCTTCACTGTTACCCACATGGCAAATAATGTGGCATAATACACTATCGGCGGTGTCGATGCAATGTTTTCATTATTAGACACGTTATGCTGCAGACATGCGCAAATTAAATACTATCAATATATTACAAAACTGATGATCACATTCGATAAGGTGTTAAGCGTCTATTATAATCAAATGCGCGTACTCCGACATGGTGTGCGACATTTGGATTCACGGTATGAACAAATTTGAGTAACCATACTTTGTTTTCAATATAGCTACTGTAACAGCCGTATAATGAAGTTCAACCCAGAGGGTGAACTGATAATGAAGTGGGGAGAACCATCAGCAGGTAAACAAACAATATTTCGAAAACGTAATATTTATTACAGATAATTTGGAATCTATTTATACATGTAATACTATATCATTTGATTTACAAAGTATACAGTACAATATCTTCAATCACTGCAAATATGGGTGTTTTCAACACACGTGCGTATTTTCGTTTACGAGTTCCCTGGCATTTATACATATATTCGATTTCTCTACAGAGAAGAATCATGCAGCAGTAGGCACCTTTGATATCCCACACAGTCTGGCATTAGTGGAGAAATATCAAATGATATGTGTAGCGGATAGAGAGAATGGCCGAATCCAGTGTTTTGACAGTAACACGGCTGAGTTTCAGTTCCAGATTACTCTGCCTGAGTTTGGTGGCAAAATGTATGCCATTGAGTACAACCCCCAGCAAGGTAAATAATATGAGGTTATTACGAGGATATCGAAAAGTATGCACGAAGACAGTACAGCGGGAGTATCGACCGACGCGCAGCGGAGGTCGATGCGACGGCGTACTGTCTGAGTGCATACTTTGCGGTATCCTCGTAATGACCTTATTATTATACATCTTTTCCTCCCAAAGATACATCATGATACAGATACAGATTTAGCGAACTTCTTTGTGTGGAGTCCGGTCAAACCTTGGGGGCTGCCATGTTTGTATTTAATTACTTATTAGAGGACGCTTACGCGCGTAATTTGGAATCCGCATTCCCTTATATGGTAGAATGAAAATACACCGTAAAATACCGCAAAATTACGGCACGCTGTAACTTGTGGCGTTACGGTGACAGATATATAATAAATATGAATATTTCACAGACACATATATAGTATTGTCATATTTCTATATAGCGACTATAATTCCCTCTCATTAAATCATTGCTTTGATGGGTGTCCATACAGTCAGCAGGTGTAGAAGTGTAATTAAATACACACGATTCATTTACCAATATTTACTATACGGGGCCGCCATTTTGTATCTGACTCAGATTCGAGCGGGATTCCAGACGGCGACTCATCTAAATATCGGGAAATATTATTTGTATTTATTGTACGCCAGCGGAGGTTCAGGGCACTGGTTGAGCGTTCCTCGATTGTTGAGAACTTTAGGGTCAAGGTGAAATAACCGCCATGTGACATACAATCTTAGCAAGAAAAGTTTACCAGAACAAAAATGTGTATAAATGTATCACACTTATGAGAGTGAAAATTATTAACATCTGACTTGATGCCCTCTGTAATTTGATGCCCTCTATAGTTAGAGTAAGAAAAAGTTTTAGATTTTTTTTTATTTCTATGATCTGTTTTGTCCATCATCCACTATTCGCAAGGTTTGTATGAAATGCAATTATATACATGTACTAATACTTGTAGATTACAAATATGAGACAATACGAATTGTTTTGTACTTTTAGACGTGATATATGCAGTGAATGGCGAGAACTTTGAAGACCAAATTGTGCAAGGATTTACAATTGATTATAAACAGAAGGAAGTGATTGGTACATGGAAACCATCCAGTCAGGTAAGTGATTTTATTGGTATGCACGACCGAAGAGGGCGACATTCATGTATCCTTGACAATTGATCTTCCCCATATAATATTCAGAATAAACGTAATATATTACTCGTATTGGTGACTTGGGGTTGAAAGGTTTATGGCTGGAGTAAATTGTGTATATTTGCATACATACATACAAGACAAAAAAGCTGTTCACAAGCTGCTCTCTGATTGGCCAGACTGTCAGGTTTTAGGGTAGGATAGCCAATCAGACACAGGCTTGTTTGTAGCTTCACATAGGCTCAAGTAATGACGTATGCAGCTGGATTAGGATATACTGTAAAATGACTATTTTTCACTGGGTTTAAATTTCACTGATTTACCATTTCAGACATATTCAGTGGGTTTTAAATTCACGGTTTTTATCATTTAGACAATGTGTTCTATGCTAAATTTTACATATTCACTGGGTTTTAATTTAGCGCATTTTCCAGTCAGCGAAATAAGCCAAATTAAAACCCAGTGAATAATTAACCCATTTACAGTAGATTTTCCAACCTCGACTGTAATCGCGTATCAACATTAGTGTTAGTTGTTAGTTGCAACCATTATCATTAATATGTGGCACGTCAACAATTTAAGATTGAATTGAACGATAGAGATAATCAACAGCTCAGCATATACAGCGTGCAACATTTGGTTTTAATTAGTGATTTATTGAAACATTTGGAATCTTATAATTAGTATAGACGGTATAGTATTGTATCAATAAGAAACTGTCGTCAAACGAGTGACAACTAACTTAACTTAACTTATTACATTGTCTCTGAATTTCTTCAATTAAAGCGAGAGGGTCGTCACCTGCGCACGCGCGGGAATTGAGTCCCAAGCGACGATAACAACACACGCTAAAAACGCAAAGGATCATGGGTTTGTTTGTAAACGCTTGTTTGTAGACAACGACACGCTATGGCCATCTGACGCATGCGCAGGTGACGACTCCCCCACTTTAAATATACAAATGGTATCATTGTCCAATTGCCGAAGTACACTGATTTTCGTTGTGGTGTGAAAGTTTTTCCACACGTCTCGTTCCATCACTAACACAACTCCCCCTTCTCCCGCAGAAAGCCACAAATCTTTCTCCTTATTTCTCCTTATATTATTTCATTGGCAATAATATGTTCTCCTGACTTTATTTGTTTTGTTTAGGGATTCGACACCCCGCACGATGTGACCTATTCTCCACAATCGTTGTATTCACCGCAGTCTGTGTACGTCGGTGAAATCGGACCCAACACTGTATGGAAATTCAGAGAAGACGTCATGGAGAGAAAAATCAGAGCTATGTAGTAGATTACAACCAGACCAGAAGATTTGACATTCCCGCCTAAACCACGATTACACTGACCCATAGTTTAGTCAAGATTATATTATTAAGAACGCAGTGTATATGGAGTTGGTTTGGGCGTGGCTCTTGCATCAAATACATATCATGTATGTCTTTAACTGTTAATATGAAATGCAGTTAGTTTTTAAATCAGTGTACATAAGTGCAAATGTGAGATGTACTCATACAGTGGTGTGTTGTCATTTGACTGGTATGCCTCGGCAAGATTTATAACTTATGTTTCGAAATATTCAAAAGGTTTTTTTAAACTCCACAAATGTGCCATAAAAGTAAATACATGGTTTTGTTCAAATTTTTCGCTAACCGTACTCTCTATATAAGTATGCTATAACGTACATGTATTTAGCGGTCTCATAATATGCTTAGACACATCAACTTTGGCGTCAGGGCGATGTTCACTAGTAGACAATCGCTGAGAGAATTGCCCTAAAGTGTGTATAATTATGTGCCCCTATAGACATTGGCTGAGAGCTTAGACCAGAGTGGGCATAACTATACGTCACTACGGTAATATTCTCCTTAATTTATTTCTCCTCTGACTTAACTGTATAAGATCGATATTTGACATTTGATATTCACCTCTAACTCATTTTCACGTGACCCAAGTTATTATATGGCATTTATTTTAAAGTCACATTCCCACTTTGCAAATTTATGAGGTACCATCTACCGACCAATATATACAGCACGAATGTTGAGATCGTGAATGGGCAATGAAAAATTAACCGCAGAATTTGAATTTGTAAACAATCGGCACTCAATGAGTTAGGGAGATTTATCTTTGAACGATAGTTGCATTTTTCAAGTTGTTATTTTTAGTCTAAGAGTACCCCGGCACCCTCAAAATAAAATGCGTGGTGAAAAAACGGGAGGGAAACTGCTTTTAGTATTTGACATTTTTTCTTAGCAAGAAACAACACCAATTTTACTCGTTTATTCTTTAGCTAGTTCTGGCGTTTCACAAATTTGCAAACGTGGAATGCAACTTGTACATTTATCGTTTATTACAAACATCTTTATTAGTTGAATTGTAGTTTAGTCGGTGACCTTTAACCCGTGTTATTGTGACCATAATTATGTTATTATAACCATGCTATTCACTAACACTATAAATGTATAATTTTTAAGTAACTTGTTTTGTGATAATGAGGACACACTGGGAAATATTAAAAAGTTAAATACACCTTTGCATCGTTGCACTGGCAAATGAGTATATGTTAGAGTCAAATTTAATTTTCTGATTGATATATTTATAAATATCATACATACTATATGTACATTAGATACGGCTTGAGTTTCAGATATAAAACGTACGTGTTTAGTGGCATATTTCAATCGTTTTGTTGTATTTGCGATCATTTACATATAAATATGTCTGTTTTATTTTGTTGATGTTTGGTTCCAAATAAACCCTATTTTTGTGCTCAATCTTGGTTTTTGTGTGTGTTTGATAATTCGAAATTCATGAAAGCCCGTATATGTTGTTACGTATTCGTACGACATACTATAAGCTTAGGGTGAGATGCAGTGCCGTACCCAAGTCAGCCGAACACTGAGGTCAATAACGACCAATTGCTGGACGCAGTAAAGTATGATCATTATGTGCGTCAAGTCAAGACAGTCTTGGGATAAACCAACGAGACACGCATACAACACGCCTATCGTGGTAGCATTGTGAATGAATATATGAAGTAATTTGGGACTGTAATCATCATAACCTTCTCCGGTTTAGTGGTAACAATCGTTTGATTAGTGAAATGTCACGTGACCAAATGTACGTCGTCCAACAACACAGTATAATAATATACAAGTCCCTAGATCCATGCTAAATTAGTCATATTGATATTCTAAGTTCAGATCGTTTCCTTGAAACTCAATATACATGAACAGAACTTAGAATTCTACAATTTCAAACTTAAGACATCGTCACGGTGATGGTCCTCGATGCGGCCGGGCGAATTAGAAATTTGCGTATTAAACAAACAATGCATTATTACGCGTTGTATAGGTCGAACGTGGTCGACCACCGCCCGTCAAAAGTGCAGCAATCGCCTAGGGAACACTCAACGCAACGTGGCGTCAAGTAAACATAGACGTTTGATAATATAAAATGGAAAATAATCAATAATGTCTTGACAGTTTCGTCTGTATATTCAATTTTAGCCTAGTTCTCGTTTTGAACAGTGTCCGAATGAAAATGAATTTGAGAATGCAATGTGATGATGCATCATTTAGTAGAAATCAAGAACACATGTGACGAATGAATAACTTAAATAAGAGCGGTGTCATTCCATATTAGAAAAACGAGAGAATATCACTATGACGACCTGAGGGCTTACACATGTACACTTGATGTTAAAACTTTGAAGACATTTCTCCTGTAAACAACTATACGTTATGGCTATTTGCCGCATGCGCAGATGACGACGAATCTCGTAATCATCCTATTGTCTTGGATCATTTTTCACTTCATAAGTCAACATTTGAATGTGTAAATGGCCAAATCCGGGTAGACTTCTTGTACACTCAAATAATGATTTATTTTCTTGAGAAAAAAAAAACAACATAAAAAACAAGAGACTGTGAGAAAGTCTGACACAGATTGTTGCATTAAATAAATAAATATAAATATAATATACAAGAGAACTGGTGATGGTTGTAGAACCATAACTGCTTCAGCTCTAAGATTGTTATGTAATACAGGGGAATGTGACAGAGAATGTATTGTAATGTTACCTCTGTGTAATTTACAATATATCTGCATTAACCTTCACTGTGAAGGACAATATGGGAGTTGACTTAAATGACTGGTAGAAGCAAGGCTGGTCAAATATTGCGAAATAGTAGTTAGAATTTCCAGTTACGCAATCGACAATTGTGGAATATCAAAATATGGATGATAAACAGCAAGTGATATTTCCAGAGATGTAGTTGGAATTGAAGCAAAGGAGTGGCCTATTAATCCATGAAACATACTCACACATATCCGTACATATCATCCTGTCTTATTGTGTGTGGGCAAAGCTGTCATGCACACAATCGGAAAAATATGTTATTACTGTAAATAATTACGAACAATAAAAACTGAAATTTAGAAAAACTATGAACTATGAATTAATAAGGAAAACATGTGATTTGCTATACAGTTTCCAGAAAATTATTACAAATCCCAGAAATGCATACAAGTCGTCAAAACGTAGTTTGGTGACAGTTGGGAATGACACCAAGATTTAACAATTCCATGAGAACATCCCAATGTTCTTTTAACACATGAAACAGATGTGCATTGGTCATTTTGTATAGTTTCAATAGGCATACAAGCACCTGTATATATTTTGACAATAAACTCCTCATTCACATTGTGCAAATACAAACAAGACATTAAACCTTCTTGATAGTAACAAGTAAGTGTTGTATAAACCCGAATGAAAAGTCCGGAGTCATGGCGAATACGTCTAGCGAGTCACCCCTCTAAAAACGTCATTACTGTGACAATGACATTGAACTTTGCCCTTTCATACCACTTCAGTTTCCTTTCATTATTTCATCCAGATTCCACGATATTTAATATTTAAAACCAACCTTCATTTCACAGTCACTCTAGTTTTTACTTTTCTAAAATTATTTTACTGATCAAAAGACTTTCCACTCCCATCATGCAATCCCCATAGTACTTCCGGAAACACAGAGGCGATCGCCAGCATATCTACAAATAACCTCGCTCTCAGGAGCCGAGGAAAATATAAATATATAAATATAAATATAAATATATAAATATATAAATATATAAATATATAAATATATAAATATATAAATATATAAATATATAAATATATAAATAAATAAATATTGTGCAAGATAGGACGTGGATGTACGTGTGTACTTATTTTAGCTAGCTATGAATCTAGGTCACATTCTCAATGGTTTATTATAGGGTGCATTGAGTTCAAAGTTCACTACAACAATTCGTATGTCCCATATATCACAAGGTATGTCTGGTAGTACAAAGCTAGTTGTTGAAATTCGACAGACAGGGTAAGTTCGTAACTCGAATAATAAATACGATTTTTTCACGCCATTGTAGGTCTAACCCACGATCTCTGGTAATATAGTACTTAGAATTTCTAAATTCTAAGTTCTAAATTTAAAACAAATAGTTTAGTAAACCCATGAAGGCAACACTACTATTCTTGTATTTCAGGTAAGTGCCACAATCATGGCTGACGCGTTGGATGATCGAAACACCGCGTTGAACCTTTTGAGACAAATAATAAAAGCGACCAACAGTGACGAGTTCAAAAAGAAGTACCGGAGCGAAGTGAACTTGAAACGAAAAGACTTGAAGAGTGAGCTGTCAAGGATAAAATCACTTCGTTTGAACATGATGTTCAACATACTGAAGGAGATGAATATTGCGTTGGATCCGTATGTAGCACTGGAGTTTAGTACGGTTCATTTACTTCGCAAATATGAAAACGACAAGGAGGTGAGTCACTCTTAGTTAACTACATATACCATGTAATCATTTATAACCCCGGTGCTGGACAAAATGCTTTCTACTGACTCCCCTAGTTAGACATGGCCTCTTAAATTTACGTAAGTGACAGCGATATACGATTTTTGCAATGCCTGGAACCATAGCCTATCATACTGTATAAATACACTTGATATGCAAACAGACGAGATTTTGAAATTCATTCTGACATTCCCCAAAGATCTATTGTTAAACTATTGTTCTGTGTATTCATTGGTCTCGCTGTCACTATATAGCTCTTACAAGCCACACGCCCAGCCCGTCCCCTGTGTAGAGAATGTATATCCATCCATTGTGGTGACACCATGGAGAGTTACTCCGTGTTGCAAGCAGGCCATTTAGCTCTAGATATGTACTCTGCTTTCTCATTCACAGTCTAGACTTCATGTCTGTAGATGCACAAAACAGATGTGCATTACGTCATTTGTGCTTTTATTGTTCCTGGCATTGAATATCAGAATTGATTTCTGATCTTTGTTCAGTGTTCTATTGTCAAAATGAATCAACGTCGTGTCTGTCAAGATGCACAGTACTAATAGTATTTCAGGGATTGCTGTAAGTGCTGTTACATATGTGACTTTATTGTTAACTTGATTTTAGACTTTGTTTGTGTATATAGTGCACCGAAGAGGGACTGTAATACTGACCGAGGGTTAATTCGATTGACCTGGAGACAGTGTCACACTGTAAGGCCTGCTTATTTCTATTGAGAGGGGCACCCACATAACTCACACTGGACAGAGAGTTCTTTCACTGCAAGAATGGGCTAGACAAGGCAACAGTACTGTAAATGAAATACACATACACCAAAATATCAAGTTAAAGCTCATGGCTTTTATACCTCTCAAAATAATTACAAGAAACAAAGCACAGAAAATTACAATGAATAAATTCACTAAAATAGGGGATTGCCTAGGGAAGTGTGCATTGGTGATAACTCACAGTTTGAGGATGTAGAGATGGACAGTCAATGGCTTCTGCAACAACGACGAAGAAATACAGGAATCTTGCAGAGGAACACTGTTACTCTGGAGGGCACCGGTGAAAGCAGGAGATCGCAGAGCAGTTCATACAAGTCTCACAAAATGATGATTGAAACCTGTATCAATGGTCTCACAATATTGCAGCAACAACACACATGGTACTCAGTTGAAAGGATAGACCCCAACTTATCTTAGTCTGGCCAATTTATAGGTGTAAATGACCCAGATTCAGGGTACCACCTGGGTTTCCACATGAGCCAATAGCCAGCAGCTGTCTCACAAAGGCCACACAGTAGATCGTAAACATCCTTTGTTATATAAATCATAAGCACACCTGGTAGATTTCAATTGTCCTTCCAGAGTCGTAAACATCCTTTGTTATGTAAATCACAGGCACACCTGGTAGATTCGAATTGTCCTTTCAGACTGGTAAACAAGTATGATCTGTCAATCTTATCACACGACAATGCACACCATGTCTTCCCATGATTCCATGCACACTTCTATTGGTTGGTTGTTAAAATTATCTACCAAGTAGCCATTTAATATAACACCGACTCAGCCGGTTCAGCCGCTTTGTAAATAGTCGCTGATGCTGCGTGTCATAAACGAACTTCTAAAAAGCCTGCAACGTTACTAACATAGTTGAACAACATATCATGTACACCTGAAACTGCCAAATACTGCAGTCAAGGTTAAAATAATCAAGGTATCATTGCACACAACCGCTTTCTCATCAGGTTCTTGCACTTCTTGAAGAAGCCTACGGGCGATTCGAAGCTGGAACTGGAATACTATCAATTGGAGGCGAAGTCCCAAATGTTGATGTGATTGAGATACGAACAAAGAAACACGTGCCTCTGCTGCAGTTGAACACACGAAAAGACAAACCTCTGGCAATAATCGCATCATCGTTGTCTTGACCCCCACTACGGGTAAGAACGTTATACATAATTATTAATAGATGAAATGTTGAACTGATATTTCAAACCAAATATTTGATCGAAATTCATTTAAATAAAAAAATAAGTTTATCATGCCCAGGAGAATTAAACATTTTAGAAGATATGTCTACATATACATTAGATCGCGCAGATAAAGTGTCACGTAATACACGTTTCTTATATATAGCGCCCTCCAACGTCGAAGCACTACTGTGACGGCACTGTGTTACAGGATAGCTCTTTGCAACGTCGATCTTGCGTTGATTACCAGTCGCCCGTCAATAAAAACGGGTTCTGAGAGAGATTACACAGCCAGTTGCCATTTTGAACTATATTTCTTGCAATGTTTGATCACGAATGCAACGTCGATTTTGTGTTGATTACCAGTCGCCCGTCAATAAAAACGGGTTCTGAGAAAGAGACTACACAGCCAGTTGCCGTTTTGAACTATATTTCTTGCGATGTGATATTTGATGACGAATGCTTATAAGGAATTCATATTGTAAATGCAAGAAATTGTTCATACAAAGGCATATGGCAATGAGTCGACTATTAAATCACTGTTATCATTCAGTTCTCTAACCATTTTCCCCGCTCACACGTGATGGCAGATGACCCTCAACAAATGGCGGAACTTGTGGCAAAATGTCAATGTGGTTTCACTTTTCTGACGTTTGACAAACATACACTGTGTAGTTTATGGGGCAGAGCCTGTTCTAGGGAGAATACTTGTCGTGTTTGTGAGAACTGGTCAACGGACGAGTGGTATTTGAGCCTTCGTGCGTCCACGGATTGGGAGAAGCAGCCTCGGAAACAGGGGGTTTATTGGTGATAAGGATACGGATGTTGGAGACGATTACACCTTGCAGGCGTCAGTCGAACAGCGATCCAACCACAACGATCCGTTCATAGAGACGAAAAAATCAAGGACGGTGCTATCGTGGTCAAGTCGTTATTTAATATTCCTGAGTCTCCTATGCCGAGTTTTGCTATCATGAATGTGTGGAATCAGAGCAATAAGCCATTCAAGGAGACTAAAGTTTTCCCATGGTCTGCAAGGGTACTTCAGTCGGCTTCTATCGCACAGCAAGTAGTTGAAGGTGGCTCGTGGGGTAATCAGCAGTCCACAGGTAATTCGGACACAGGCTGTAACTCACAATATGATTTGCAGTACCCAATGAGATATTGGGGTCATACACGTTACGCAGTCGCCGATCTTACAGACGATGAGAAACGCATTCCGTCAACGTCCCTCCGTCTCAGGTTATATGGCCACTCAGTATCGATCCACCTTTATGGGACAATGATACCAGGGATTTCGTACTGCGGAATCGATAGGTTCATTCAGGGCAACAGAACTGTCATTTTGTACCATTTGATCCACACTGTAGGGCACTAATGCGTATAGATGACACTATTCACTGTTCCACGCTGGCGCTCTCTTATCGGGATTGGTTCACATTATCGTTGGATATGTCGGTCAAGGTACTGATCAGCGGCGACGACATAAGTGCGGAAGCCCATGCCCTGATTGTGAACAATATTAGAAAGCTCACGGTAGCTAGGGATGTAGCTGACGAGGATTTGTTGCAAGCAAATTTAGAGATGCGTTCAACTTTTTCCCTTTGGAAATGCCGGGGTGTTTGAAAAGAAACGAACTTTGCTAGTATCAATTTATCCACTACTAAAGCCGAGCTAAGCAGGGCGGATTTTAGACACTCTGTTTGACGGGAAGATGTCAGGGACTGTCGTCGATTTGAATTCCAAAACATCAAACATTAGTGTCAGTATTACACCAGAGGACAGTGGATCTGAGCCCCTACCTAGACAATTGGCTAGTAAAAGCATATCTAAGGGTAGATGTGAAGCAGAATACTCAGTTGACAAGTCAAACATTACAGAGCTTAAGGTTTTTGATCAACTGGGAGAAGTCCGAATTGACACCAACTCAGAAAATTATATTTCTGGGCATGGAAATAGACACGACAAAAGCCATGTACAAGCCTTCTCCCAGACGGTGCAAAGCTATGGTAAAGATGATAGCATTAGTTCTGAGGGGTTCGCATACGTCAGTCAGGGACTGATTGGGAAGATGGCATCAATGAGGGGGCTGGTACCGAAGGCAGCACTGCGATCCAGACCTATTCAGAGACTGTTGCTGGACACAATGCGAAAATATCGCGGAATTCACGCAACAGCGCCACCACTCGGCCACCGAGTGAAGATGTCCCCTGCGTGTCGAACGGCCCTACCGTGGTGGGGATTGGAAGAAAACCTAATGATAGGTGTTCCGTTCGAGGTGATGAAACCGATGATGACGATAATAACAGATGCATCAGGAACAGGGTGGGGTGCTCATCTGATGGATATGACTGTGCAGGGCCTATGGTCATCGCACCAGGCCAGTCAGCATATAAATTGGCAAGAAATAACTGCCGTCAAGTTAGCACTCCTGCATTTTCTCCCCAAGGTGAGAGGCAAGTCGGTCATGATCAGATGCAACAGTGGCCACAGTGACTTACCTCAACAAGGAGGTCGTCATCACTGAATGCGTCAGCAGTGGAAATACTGATGTGGTGTGTGGAAAAGGAAATTATATTGATAGCCTTACACCTTCCGGGCATTCAGAACAGTGTAGCGGATGCGTTGTCAAGGCAACGGCGTTTCAAAGACACCGAATGGCAAATACCTCAGAGAATTGCCAATCTACTGTTCATGATTTGGCCGGACCCATCTGTCGACCTTTTTGCGACATACCAAAACAAAAAGAAGCTGATATTCGTGTCACTGAGACCACACGAGTCGGCACTCTGTTGCGACGCACTGACAATGAACTGGGAGAACATGGACGCTTACGCGTTTCCACCATTTCCCCTAATTCATGCAGTGTTACGGAGATTGCGATCAACCACGAATGTCAAGTTAACCTTGATTGCTCCCAACTGGCCCTCCCAGGTTTGGTTTCCACTTCATTTGACAATGCTAGTGGATTACCCCAGGGAGCTGTCTCACGACCCCCAGTTGCTATCACAACCGGGCTTACATCATCAGTCCAATTGCTTCCTGGGAAGCCCCACCTTGTACCAGTTACATGCATGGAGGCTATCAAGCAATTGTACAGACTGCGCGGATTTTCAGACGAGGTGTCAGAACGTATGTGTAGACAAGTCAGAGAATCACTGGAGTCACTGGAGGGCATATAGAGCTTGGTGTTGTGAAAGAAACTTGCATGCACTCTATCCCACTATTCCAGACCTGATAAACTACTTTTCATATTTGTTTGAAAGCAGATACAATAAAAAATGTCAGGACGTCTCTGAATTCAGTATTGATATTAGTTTGGGGTTAAGCATTTCTGAATTGCCCGAAATTAAAGCTTTCATGAAGGGCTTAACTAGGGAGCAGGGTCCACGGAGCCCAAGAACCCAGCCAGACTGGTCTTTATCCAAGGTGCTGGATTCTTTGAGACATGCCCTTTATGAAGCAATGAGTAAAGCATCATTGGAGGTGTGGTCTAGAAAGACACTATTTCTATTGGCTTTAACCTCGGGAAGGAGGGTAAGTGAGCTTGCAGCCTCCTCCTTTAATGACAGGCTAAATCAGACTGAGAACGGTGCCGGAATTCAGGGCCAAGAATCAACCATTGCATCAGGAGGCTACTGATATTATCATACCTTTCTACGTGAGACAGGTTGAACTCAATAATACACTGGAGATGGCTTTGTGTCCGGTAATAGCCATTTTGCACTACGAGCGCATGACAGAGTCTTTACGTTTTTATCAAAGGGCTATGTTCGTGTGTCATTATACGCGCAAAACTAGCACGGCAGCCACTCCTAACACCTTATCTCATTGGTTTAAGGACACAATATACAGAGCCTACAACGAAGATAAAACTGACTCAGATAGGGGTATTCAGACAGTCGGAATCCATCAACTGAGGGGGCTAGGCAACTCCGTGGCATTCTCGCACAGGGCTACTTTGGCCAATGTATTGGAGTCAGTATATTGGAAAAGTCCCAATACATTCGTTAATCACTACCTGAAAGACCTCTCCTACCAGTCTGAAGGATTATTTAGACTGGGTAGGTTTGTGGCTGGACAACGTTTAATTGATGATCCATAGTAACAATTTAGTTAAGTGATTAATTGTTCTGAGTTAGTTTATATACTAGCTTCCAGCCTATACGTTATTAGGCCAGTATTGTATTACTTGCTGTTTAAATACTCTTAGCAGTCATATGGAGCTGCTAGGATGTTCGTTTTGGCATTGAAAGTGTTCACGATTTCATGTTACGGGTGATAGATTTCGTTTCATTTCTTTTGCCTAATTTAGCTCGGGACACTAACCAGTTGTTAGATAACTTTTAGTTATCATAACAGTACGTTAGTATCATCCTATATGACATAGTTTGTTAGAACTGGCGGAGTAGCCGCCTATTAGTTCTTCTAACTATGGAATATAGGATGATACTTACGTCCACACCCGCCTCCCCAAAAGAAATGACCAATATCAACGATGGTCGGATTTATAAAGGAAGTGATTGCGCGAGCGTACACACGCTAGTCCAGGGATGGGGGACCCTCTCTCTGGAGGTAATCCCCCATCTAAAAGATTTTAAGTTGGGGTTACTGACAAGTCAATAACCAGTTGTTAGATAACTTTTAGTTATCATAACAGTACGTAAGTATCATCCTATATTCCATAGTTAGAAGAACTAATAGGCGGCTTTGCCGCCAGTTCTAACAAATTTTAGTTGCATCTATATAATATGACAATTATTTAGGTGGCGTAATTTATTGTAACAATCCACTTTATATTGCACCAACATACAGAATTTGTCAATTGTGGTGCTTCGTTCAGATATAATAATATTCCATATCATTGTGCTCGTGTTCTGAACACGACTGTCTGATCTTGATCCATATATTCCTATACAGAAATATTGCTATACAGTAAGTTAGCTGGCTGGATTCAGACTAAACATGTAATAATAATAATGTAACTTTTATTTTCAGGCCATTGTACACAGTGGTCTTTTGTATAGTCTATTCCAAGACTACAAAGACAGTGTGGACTTTGTAATGGTTTACATACTTGAGGCTCATCCTAAAGGAGGCGCAGAAAGAGGACCCGATTACAGTGTTCTATGTCAACATGAAACCTTGGAAGACAGGATCAAAGCTGCAACGTAAGTGGATCTGTCTATACTGATGGTATGTTTAGAAGGGGACAATATCTAGTTGAACTAAAGCTTATTTGTAAACAGTGAATACTGTGAAACAGTATTTTTTGCCAATGACTTATCATTTGATTGTTATATTTATATAACTATGGATTATGAGCTACATAGACAGGATTTCCCCAAGGCTAGTAATAAACGTTCGGTAAATGAAAGTTCTCAAATACCTTAGAAAGTTTTTTTTTCCATTAACTTATTGTGAACATTTTTGATGAAGTGTGCAACAGAAATAGTGCTATAAGATTGTTGGCAAATAATTAAGCTAAATTCCATAAATTGGTAGAATTGCAGCCAACAAACAATCCACCATCCTTTAAGAAATGTTAAACAAACAGAAATGAATTGTTGTATTCACTGTACTCTATTTATTATTATTATTACAGTATGCTTATTGACCTTGATGTAGAATATCACACATTCACTGCAGATATTAGAAGCCAGACTCAAATTCCACTGGTATTGGACACAATCGACAATGTATTCACGTCTACATTCGCCGCTGCTCCCGATAGAGCGTATGTCGTTGAAAACAACAGCATAGCATACCTAGGTAGACCGATTGTGCAGCAAATTATGACAGAAATTGATATGGCTGTAGAGTTGAGAGAATTTTTTGAAAAGAAAAGCTATCAAAAAAAGAATGACGCTTAGATAATGAACCAAATAATAAACTTAAGTCAAGAAGGCAAATACGACCAATGTTGATATGTATACTCACATCGATATGGGGCAAGTGGCCACGTACGAGTAACCACAATTACCAATTTCAATGCTAGAAGACGTTCATGTCTTATCAGTGAATAATTCCTTTTTTACCGCCTGTTTTGGTTTGGTAAGGAATCCTGTTTCAATGTATGTACACATCTCAATATTATAAGTATTGCTACCAGGTAAACGTTGCATATATATCAATATTTAATAGTGACATTTGGAATAATATGGTAAATACTTTGAACGGGCATTGTTACTGTGAGAGAGATCACTATTATCATACATACTGATATATTATAACTACTGTAAGGAATGTTTTAATGCAAATAGTTTTGGTTATTGAGTTTCAATGACGTTATATGGTCAATACTATCATAGTAACTGATATGACTGAAGATATTACAAACTCTGCTAAATACTATGTTTTGATATTTGTTTTCTATCAATGTGCGTCAAGCCTGTTTTCATATGATTTACAGTGTGCATTTACCCTTGGAACCTAATTATAACATTACGTCTTATAAAATACAAAATATTTTACTAAGTCATGAGTATATCTGGAAACGGCGATGAGAATATAATGGTGTTTGTAGCGCACAATAAAATAGTTGGTGATTTATATTTTAACTTTTCATCTTTTTTCAATTTTATTTGTATGTGATACACATACTGTAATTTGGATATCGTTTGGATATCGTTTGAAATTTCTTGTATATGTTGAATAATGATTCGATGTAAAAGGGAAAGAATGAGAGGAATGGAGAAGTTTGTGGGGCAGAAAAGAGATTTTGATTCTCAGTAGACAAAGATAAAGGCATTCGAGAAATTCACTGAATGTAAAAATTAAATGTTTGTTATTTAAGTAGACAATGTGGAGAAAACTACTAAGTGACAAAAGAGAAAATAGATATCTGTCTAATTTTGACCGTGTTTGTAAAATACGTTCATATATTGTACCGGGCGATGATTTATAAACTTCATCCACATCGTGGTTGCAGTGGTGACATGTTTATAGACATGTATGTACTAAGTAGAAATTAAATGTCTTATAAATAATGGCCATAATCTATCAACGTTGGCAGAAAGCAGGCAAATATTGTATTGCTTTTACCCGTAATCTCAAAATAAGGACACTTTGTCTGCCATCATTGTTACTGATGGTTGGCATTGTCATCAATAATTATATCCTAATCAATTCCGCTACATTTAATATGCCCCTAAATACCCTTACTATGACCGTTATTATGAAACACAGGCAGCATTAGCGATAACTAGACAACAGCTCAATTTGCACGCTAATCCAAATAAAAAGATCGTAAAGCGTTTTCCCCATGGGTTTTAAGGACACCAATCACATATAAGTGTTTCTATGCTCAAACTAAGTTAAAGTTGAATGATGAAACATACAATTAAAACGCGATTACTGGAGATGCACTTACACACATCTTGTAATGCTTATTTTCTGTTGCGACACTTAGGTGCGCACATGCATATTTAATATAACGAATACGGTAAGACAATTGAATTGAATTGAATTGCACAAATCATTCTTATATCACTTCGCATAGAGTATGCATATAGTATGCAATGTACTGTAATGTATGTGAAGATGAAATAATAATATACCGGATTGACTATATTAAAAGCCAATCTGGAATAGAAGGACACATACCTACAAATTGCTTTTATTGTATGTCAGATGATTGATCTTTATATTGACCATAAATATGTCAAATTATGCGAGTGCCTGCGCTAATAAGAGCAAATGGGGTATGTTACCGTGTGAAAACAGATTTAAGTTTGTGGATATATGTACGACATGTTGGTAGAGCAATACGGTAACTCATATTCCCCACTAACGTACGGACATGCTGCTGAGATTTGGTCTTCCTTAACAGTGACATTAATTGGATGATAAATATAACACGGTACTAAACCAAAAATGCTAAGTTGACAATGACAATTATATGAAATCTCGCGTAGTAGTGATAAGACAGTTGCCACCATACTGAACGTCTGATAATTCCACTCTTCACTAAATTAAATGAATAAAGGGTAATGAACGAAATCAGTATGTACAGACACAATAACATTAATGTTGCATATGTAAATTTGTTTAATACAGACTTCAGATGGACAGAAAAAAAACAATTTTTTTAAGCCATCAAAATCCACCAGCATGTATGTAATATATTAATGTGTTTTTTGTTCGAGGTCACACCGGCATTGTTCTTGCTGAATATGCTTTACAGAATAAATATAGTTAATACAGTGACTTTCTACGTGCTGTTAAGGTGCGTGAACAAATCATGTCGGATCTGTCTGTAAACATGGACCTGTGTTTAAACATTCAAACATTCTGAAATGGAATATAACAGTAATAAAAATGAACGCTTTTTGACAGTTGCATATATAATCACTTTTGGACGATACTGATGATTTCAATTTAATCACAGTAGAAAAAGTGATTCTGGTAAATATAGTAATATCACTTTGGTTAACCAGTAAATCCACAATTGTATCGTCGTACCAGTTATTTGTAAATACTGAGATAAAAATACATACTGATATTTTGAAATGTGAGTTTATATTATAATCTGTGTTCACATAATCTCTGAATTGCAGATAGCCATGGCGAACACAGTGTGTAGAGCAGTCATCGTGTTTTTCGTGACGATTCTTGCACTTATACATGTCGACGCAATAGCTTACGGTTATGTATGGTGGATCCCCGATAGCTATCAGGTAAACATTATTCCTAGTAGCAGTTACATATTTTGCCGTCATATACGATTATACTGTATTCGTTCGCATAATGTGATGACGAGCAAGATGCATGAGGCGATGTGTCGACTTATGCGTCGTACTTCTTTCGTTATCGTTATGAATAGGAGTAAAATTGATATCATTTAGCAGATTAGATATATTATTATTATATTATTAGATTATAATAAATGTGGATATGATCAATGGCAATTAGTCAAACAATAACAGAATATAATGTATGCATTATCTACTCAATGCCAATTATTCAACCAACAACATATAATATAATGAATGCAGTATCAACTCAATGCCAATTTATCACTCCCTAACATAAAATACAAAGAATGCAGTATATACTCAATGCCAATTATTCACCAACCAACATAAAATATAATGAATACAGTATCTACTCAATACCAATTACTCACCCATCAACATAAATATAATGAATGCAGTATCTACTCAATGCCAATTATTCAGCAACCAACATAAATATAATGAATGCAGTATCTACTCAATGCCAATTATTCACCCACCAACATAACATATAATGTATGCAGTATCAACTCAATGCCAATTATTCACCCACCAACATATAATATAATGAATGCAGTATCTACTCAATGCCAATTATTCACCCACCAACATAACATATAATGTATGCAGTATCAACTCAATGCCAATTATTCACCCAACAACATATAATATAATGAATGCAGTATCAACTCAATGCCAATTATTCACCCACTAACATAACATATAATTTATGCAGTATCAACTCAATGCCAATTTATCACTCTCTAACATGAAATACAATGAATGCAGTATCTATTCGATGCAAGTTATTCACCCAACAACATGAAATATAATGAACGCTGTATCAACTCAAAGCCAATTATTCACTATCCAACATATAATATAATGAATGCAGTATCTACTCAATGCCAATTATTCACCCACCAACGTATAATATAATGAATGCAGTATCAACACAATGCCAATTATTCACCCACCAACATATAATATAATGAATGCAGTATCTACTCAATGCCAATTATTCACCCACCAACATAACATATAATGTATGCAGTATCAACTCAATGCCAATTATTCACCCAACAACATATAATATAATGAATGCAGTATCAACTCAATGCCAATTATTCACCCACTAACATAACATATAATTTATGCACTATCAACTCAATGCCAATTTATCACCTCCTAACATAGAATATAATGAATGCAGTGTCTATTTGATGCAAATTATTCACCCTCCAACATGAAATATAATGAATGCAGTATCTACTCAATGCCAATTATTCACCCACCAACATAACATATAATGTGTGCATTATCAACTCAATGCCAATTTATCACCCATTAACATAAATGTAATGAATGAAGTATCTATTCGATGCCAATTATTCAGCGACCAACATAAAATATAATGAATGCAGTATCTACTCAATGTCAATTATTTACCCACCAACATATAATATAATGAATGCAGTATCGACTCAATGCCAATTATTCACCCACCAACATATTACATAATTAATGCAATATCTACTCAATGCCAATTATTCACCCACTAAAATAACATATAATTTATGCAGTATCAACTCAATGCCAATTTATCACTCCCTAACATAAAATACAATGAATGCAGTATCTATTCGATGCAAGTTATTCACCCAAAAACATGAAATATAATGAACGCAGTATCAACTCAAAGCCAATTATTCACCATCCAACATATAATACAATGAATGCAGTATCTACTCAATGGCAATTATTCACCCACCAACATATAATATAATGAATGCAGTATCTACTCAATGGCAATTATTCACCCACCAACATATAATATAATGAATGCAGTATCTACTCAATGCCAATTATTCACCCACCAACATATAATATAATGAATGCAGTATCTACTCAATGCCAATTATTCGCCCACCAATATATAATATAATGAATGCAGTATGTACTCAATACCAATTATTCACCCATCACCATAAATATAATGTATGCACTATCAACTCAATGCCAATTTATCACCCACCAACATAAAATATAATGAATGCAGTATCTACTCAATGCCAATTATTCACCGAACAACATTAAATATAATGAATGCACTATCAAATCAATGCCAATTATTCACCCCTATCATAAAATATAAAGTATGCAGTATCTACTCAATGCCAATTATTCACCCACCAACATAACATATAACGAATGCCGTATCAACTCAATGCCAATTTATCACCCCCTAAAATAAAATATAATGAATGCAGTATCTATTCGATGCCAATCATTCACCCACCAACATAAAATATAAAGTATGCAGTATCTACTCAATGCCAATTATTCACCCACCAACATATAATATAATGAACACAGTATCTACTCAATGCCAATTATTCACCCACCAACATATAATATAATGAATGCAGTATCAACTCAATATAAATTATTCACCCACCAACATATAATATAATGAATGTAGTATCTACTCAATGCCAATTATTCACACACCAACATATAATATAATGAATGCAGTATCGACTCAATGCCAATTATTCACCCACCAATATATAATATAATGAATGCAGTATCTACTCAATGCCAATTATTCACCCACAAACATATAATATAATGAATGCAGTATCTACTCAATGCCAATTATTCACCCGCCAACATATAATATAATGAATGCAGTATCTACTCAATGCCAATTATTCACCCACCAACATATAATATAATGAATGCAGTATCTACTCAATGCCAATTATTCACCCACCAACATATATTATAATGAATGCAGTATCTACTCAATGCCAATTATTCACCCACCAACATATAATATAATGAATGCAGTATCTACTCAATGCCAATTATTCACCCACCAACATATAATATAATGAATGCAGTATCTACTCAATGCCAATTATTCACCCACCAATATATAATATAATGAATGCAGTATCTACTCAATGCCAATTTATCACCTCCTAACATAGAATATAATGAATACAGTATCTACTTAAAGCAAATTATTCACCCATCAACATGAAATATAATGAACGCACTATCTACTCAATGCAATTATTCACCCACCAACATAAGATATAATGTATGCACTATCAACTCAATGCCAATTTATCACCCCTAACATAAAATATAAGGAATGCAGTATTTACTCATTGCCAATTATTCACCCACCAACATGAAACAAAATGAATGCAGTATCTACTCAATGCTAATTATTCACCCACCAACATAACATATAATGTATGCATTATCAACTCAATGCCAATTTATCACCCCTAACATAAAATGTAATGAATGCAGTATATATTCGATGCAAATTATTCACCAACCAACATAAAATATAATGAATGCAGTATCTACTCAATGCCAAATATTCACCCACCAACATAATATATAACGAATGCCGTATCAACTCAATGCCAATTTATCACACCCTAACATAAAATACAATGAATGCAGTATCTATTCGATGCCAATCATTCACCCACCAACATAACATATACAGTATGCAGTATCTACTCAATGCCAATTATTCACCCACCAACATATAATATAATGAGCACAGTATCTACTCAATGCCAATTATTCACCCACCAACATATATTATAATGAATGCAGTATCTACTCAATGCCAATTATTCGCCCACCATTATATAATATAATGAATGCAGTATGTACTCAATACCAATTATTCACCCATCACCATAAATATAATGTATGCACTATCAACTCAATGCCAATTTATCACCCACCAACATAAAATATAATGAATGCAGTATCTACTCAATGCCAATTATTCACTACCAACATAAATATAATGTATGCACTACCAACTCAATGCTAATATATCATCCCCTAACATAAAATATAATGAATGCAGTATCTACTCAATGCCAATTATTCACCGACCAACATTAAATACAATGAATGCACTATCAAATCAATGCCAATTATTCACCCCTATCACAAAATATAAAGTAAGCAGTATCTACTCAATGCCAATTATTCTCCCACCAACATAACATATAACGAATGCCGAATCAACTCAATGCCAATTTATCACCCCTAACATAAAATATAATGAATGCAGTATCTATTCGATGCCAATCATTCACCCACCAACATATAATATAAAGTATGCAGTATCTACTCAATGCCAATTATTCACCCACCAACATATAATATAATGAACACAGTATCTACTCAATGCCATTTATTCACCCACCAACATATAATATAATGAATGCAGTATCAACTCAATATAAATTATTCACCCACCAACATATAATATAATGAATGCAGTATCTACTCAATGCCAATTATTCACCCACCAACATATTATATAATGAATGCAGTATCGAATCAATGCCAATTATTCACCCACCAATATATACTATAATGAATGCAGTATCTACACAATGCCAATTATTCACCCACCAACATAACATATAATGTATGCAGTATCTACTCAATGCCAATTATTCACCCAGCAATATATAATATAATGAATGCAGTATCTATTCAATGCCAATTATTCACCCACCAACATAAATATAATGAATATAGTATATACTCAATACCAATTATTCACCTTCCAACATATAATATAATGAATGCAGTATCTACTCAATGTCAATTATTCACCCACCAACATAGCATATAATGTATGCACTATCAACTCAATGCCAATTATTCACCCTCTAACATAAATATAATGAATGCAGTATCTACTCAATGCCAATCATTCATCCACCAACATATAATATAATGAATGCAGTATCTACTCAATGCCAATTATTCACCCACCAACATAAATATAATGAATATAGTATCTACTCAATACCAATTATTCACCTACCAACATAGCATATAATGAATGCAGTATCCACTCAATACCAATTATTCACCAACCAACATATAATATAATTAATGCAGTATCTGCTCAATGCCAATTATTCACCCACCAACATATAATTATAATTATAATATAATGAATGCAGTATCAACTCAATGCCAATTTATCACCCCCTAGCATAAAATATAATGAATGCAGTATCTACTCATTGCCAATTATTCACCCACTAACATGAAACATAATGAATGCAGTATCTACTCAATGCCAATTTATCACCCCCTAACATAAAATATAATGAATGCAGTATCTACTCATTGCCAATTATTCACCCACTAACATGAAACATAATGAATGCAGTATATACTCAATGCTAATTATTCACCCACCAACATAACACATAATGTATGCACTATCAACTCAATGCCAAATTATCACCCCTATCACAAAATATAAAGTAAGCAGTATCTACTCAATGTCAATTATTCACCCACCAACATAGCATATAATGTATGCACTATCAACTCAATGCCAATTATTCACCCTCTAACATAAATATAATGAATGCAGTATCTACTCAATGCCAATTATTCAGCAACCAACATAAATATAATGAATGCAGTATCTACTCAATGCCAATTATTCACCCACCAACATATAATATAATGAATACAGTATCTACTCAATGTCAATTATTCACCCACCAACATAGCATATAATGTATGCACTATCAACTCAATGCCAATTATTCACCCACCAACATATAATATAATGAATGCAGTATCTACTCAATGCCAATTATTCACCCACCAACATAAATATAATGAATATAGTATCTACTCAATGCCAATTATTCACCCACCAACATATAATATAATGAATGCTTTATCTACGCAATGCCAATTATTCACCAACCAACATATAATATAATGAATGCTGTATCTGTTCAATGCCAATTATTCGCCCACCAACATATAATATAATGTATGCAGTATCAACCCAATGCCAATTATTCACCCACCAACATATAATATAATCAATGCAGTATCTACTCAATGTCAATTATTCACCACCAACATAAATATAATGTATGCACTACCAACTCAATGCCAATTATTCACCAACCAACATATAATATAATGAATGCAGTATCTACTCAATGCCAATTATTCACCCACCAACATAAATATAATGAATATAGTATCTACTCAATGCCAATTATTCACCCACCAACATATATATAATGTATGCACTATCAACTCAGTGCCAATTATTCACCCACCAACATATAATATAATGAATACAGTATCTACTCAATGTCAATTATTCACCCACCAACATAGCATATAATGTATGCACTATCAAATGAAAGCCAATTATTCACCCTCCAACATAAATATAATGAACGCACTATCTACTTAATGTCAATTATTCACCCACCAACATAGCATATAATGTATGCACTATCAACTCAATGCCAATTATTCACCCACCAACATATAATATAATGAATGCAGTATCTACTCAATGCCAATTATTCACCCACCAACATAAATATAATGAATATAGTATCTACTCAATGCCAATTATTCACCCACCAACATATATATAATGTATGCACTATCAACTCAGTGCCAATTATTCACCCACCAACATATAATATAATGAATACAGTATCTACTCAATGTCAATTATTCACCCACCAACATAGCATATAATGTATGCACTATCAACTGAAAGCCAATTATTCACCCTCCAACATAAATATAATGAACGCACTATCTACTTAATGCCAATTATTCACCCACCAATATAAGATATAATGTAAGCACTATCAACTCAATGCCAATTATTCACCCACCAACATATAATATAATGTATGCAGTATCAACCCAATGCCAATTATTCACCCACCAACATATAATATAATCAATGCAGTATCTACTCAATGTCAATTATTCACCACCAACATAAATATAATGTATGCACTACCAACTCAATGCCAATTTATCACCTCCTAACATAAAATATAATGAATGCAGTATCTATTTGATGCAAATTATTCACCCACCAACATGAAATATAATGAACGCAGTATCTACTCAATGTCAATTATTCACCCACAAACGTAAAATATAATGAATGCAGTATCTACTCAATGCCAATTATTCACCCACCAACATAACATATAATGTATGCACTACCAACTCAATGCCAATTATTCACCCCTAACATAAACTATAATGAATGCAGTATGTACTCAATGCCAATTATTCATTCACCAACGTAAAATATAATGTATGCACTATCAACTCAATGCCAATTTATCACCCCTAACATAAAATATAATGAATGCACTATCAACTCAATGCCAATTATTCACCCACCAACATAAATATAATGTATGCACTACCAACTCAATGCCAATTTATCACCCCCTAACATAAAATATAATGAATGCAGTATCTACCTACTCAATGCCAATTATTCACCACCAACATAAATATAATGTATGCACTACAAACTCAATTCCAATTTATCACCCCCTAACATAAAATATAATGAATGCAGTATCTACTCAATGCCAATTATTCACCGACCAACATAAAATATAATGAATGCACTATCAACTCAATGCCAATTATTCACCCACCAACATAAATATAATGTATGCACTACCAACTCAATGCCAATTTATCACCCCCTAACATAAAATATAATGAATGCAGTAACTACTCAATGCCAATTATTCACCCAGCAACATAAAATATAATGAATGCAGTATCTACTCAATGCCAATTATTCACCCACCAACATAACATATAATGTATGTAGTATCAACTTTATGCCAATTATTCACCCACCAACATGAAATATAATGTATGCAGTATCTACTCAATGCCAAATATTCACCCACCAACATAATATATAATGTATGCAGTATCAACTCAATGCCAATTATTCACCCACCAACATAGCATATAATGTATGCACTATCAACTCAATGCCTATTATTCACCCATCAACATATAATATAATGAACACAGGATCTTCTCAATGCCAATTATTCACCCACCAATATAACATATAAAGTATGCAGTATCTACCCAACGCCAATTCTTCAACCACCAACATATAATATAATCAATGCAGTATCTACTCAATGTCAATTATTCACCACCAACATACATATAATGTATGCACTACCAACTCAATGCCAATTTATCACCTCCTAACATAAAATATAATGAATGCAGTATCTATTTGATGCAAATTATTCACCCATCAACATGAAATATAATGAACGCACTATCTACTCAATGCCAATTATTCACCCACCAATATAAGATATAATGTAAGCACTATCAACTCAATGCCAATTATTCACCCACCAACATATAATATAATGTATGCAGTATCAACCCAATGCCAATTATTCACCCACCAACATATAATATAATCAATGCAGTATCTACTCAATGTCAATTATTCACCACCAACATAAATATAATGTATGCACTACCAACTCAATGCCAATTTATCACCTCCTAACATAAAATATAATGAATGCAGTATCTATTTGATGCAAATTATTCACCCATCAACATGAAATATAATGAACGCACTATCTACTCAATGCCAATTATTCACCCACCAACATAAGATATAATGTATGCACTATCAACTCAATGCCAATTATTCACCCACCAACATATAATATAATGTATGCAGTATCAACCCAATGCCAATTATTCACCAACCAACATATAATATAATGAATGCAGTATCTGCTCAATGCCAATTATTCACCAACCAACATATAATATAATGTATGCAGTATCTGCTCAATGCCAATTATTCACCCACCAACATATAATATAATGAATGCAGTATCTACTCAATACCAATTATTCACCAACCAACGTATAATATAATGAATGCAGTATCTGCTCAATGCCAATTATTCACCCACCAACATATAATATAATGAATGCAGTATCTACTCAATACCAATTATTCACCCACCAACATATAATATAATGAATACAGTATCTACTCAATGCCAATTATTCACCCACCAACATAAGATATAATGTATGCACTATCAACTCAATGCCAATTTATCACCCCCTAACATAAAAAAATAATGAATGCAGTATCTATTTGATGCAAATTATTCACCCATCAACATGAAATATAATGAACGCACTATCTACTCAATGCCAATTATTCACCCACCAACATAAAATATAATGTATGCAGTATCAACCCAATGCCAATTATTCACCCTCCAACATATAATATAATGAATGCAGTATCTACTCAATGTCAATTATTCACCCACCAACATATAATATAATGAATGCTTTATCTACGCAATGCCAATTATTCACCAACCAACATATAATATAATGAATGCTGTATCTGTTCAATGCCAATTATTCGCCCACCAACATATAATATAATGAATGCAGTATCTACTCAATGTAAATTATTCACCCACCAACATATAATATAACGTATGCAGTATCAACCCAATGCCAATTATTCACCAACCAACATATAATATAATGAATGCATTATCTGCTCAATGCCAATTATTCACCCACCAACATATAATATAATGTATGCAGTATCAACCCAATGCCAATTATTCACCCACCAACATAACATATAATGTATGCACTATCAACTCAATGCTAATTTATCACCTCCTAACATAAAATATAATGAATGCAGTATCTATTTGATGCAAATTATTCACCCATCAACATGAAATATAATGAACGCACTATCTACTCAATGCCAATTATTCACCCACCAACACAACATTACACGAAGGTGATTATACACTAAATTTGACCAAAACTGCTTTTTTTTGAAATTTTGCTTAAACATGGCTGAAACAAGATAATTAATATGCAAACTAGATACTTAATGTCCGCGTATTATCACAGGGTATTTTGGTAATACATTTTGGCTTTCACAGTTGTGCAAACACATGCTGAAATGAGTTAAAGGGACATTAGCGGCATTTTCAAGCTTTTTTTGTTATAATTTAAATCCATCTGAAATTTGCTGAAATGATATGCTGGTTGTGTTAAATGAGAATATGCTGAACATAAAGACGAAAATAGTGCACGTTCGCCGTGCGCGAACGAAAAATGGTTTTCCGACGATTGCGACATCGATTTAAATGCCAACTTGCGGCGTACATTCCTAATTGTTCTGAATGACGTCATCTCACTCAAAGTACTACCAAACAATGGACGACTCAAGTGTGTATTCCGCGGTAAGTATAAACCATCCTATTTCGCTGCGTTTTCCCAAGGAAAACCGGCACAACTTTTATTGTCGTTGAATTTTCAGACCTTTTCTCTTGCCATGTTGTTCTCACTCGACCTATATCACTGTTTTTATCACCCAGTGCATACAATTGAATTTCTCGGCGCGTTATCACATAATAATGTGTCGACATTAGTGATTTTTATTAAAAGCATTGGAATAAAAGTCGACTAAATTATTTTCGTTATTTAGCTCATTGGTCGCTGCCACTGTGTAGCTAGCGATGGGAAGGGGTGGAGACATGGAATTGTAGATAGAAGTATAGAAATTAAGTATGCTGCAACACTTTTGACAACGTTTTGAACAGCCGAGGATGAATTATAACTCACTGTTATCGTTATGATACATTACCATACTACTCCATTGTTTAGTCATGGTTACTAGAAGAACCGTGGTTTATTTATATTTGGTACATACATTTTATGGACAGAAAGTTTACTTGATTATGAAATAAACCATGTACTTGATGTGAAGGTCATGGTCACTATTCTGCATGAATTACATTATCTGCCAAATCTACTATTCAGGCCCCAAATTGTTTGTACATGCAACACAGATAAGGATGACCTGAACAAAAGAGGCTGAAAATTAAACTGTAAATTCACACACCTAACAATGCTATGCTGTAATATACTTTATTAATTTTCGCTAAATATATATATATATTCTGGCTGTTTAAGCTTTTGTATGGAGTTTATTTTCATTGATTCTTAATGAGTTGAATGTATAAAATGGGGAAAAACATATTCGCTGGTTTTTAACCTGTAAACTTATCCGAGCTTATCATATTAGTGATTGTCCATCGTAAAAAATATTTTTGACTTCTTGATAAAAACCACAAGTCCGATTGCTTTGATATCATACACATATAGGTACTACATGTGGACCTCTCTCAGATTTGTTCATTTCATGATGATATATTCAATTGTCTAATTTTGATGAATATTTTGTCATTTTGGCGGAAAGTGATATTTTCTTGTTGAAAACAGCAAGTCCGATTGCTTTGTTACTATACATATTGTTCTTTTTCTAATGATATCTTAAGTTCCAAAATTGAAATGTGCATTGCTAGCAGTGGACCTGTCTCAACCGACAGGCTGCTTGATTTCAGAGAATCATCTATTCAGTACTACCTCAAAAAATGGTCAGATGGTTTAAACAATTACTGCTGCATTTTCTACAGGCATCGAACAGTTCTCTCGACACAACAAATGGTGAAAGTGAGCCAGTGCCATATAGAAGGGGGCATAGAGATAGAGGTCGTAGCCGTGGAAGAAGTAGTTGTGGAGGAGGAAGAGGTGGACGTTGTAGAGGGCAAGGCCAAACTGTGAGAAATGTTCATGTTGCTTTGAGGCTTCTTAAAAAAAAGCTGCCACAAAATATAAAAAATAACCCAACAAAGTGCAGACTGATTTTGATTTGAAATGCACTTTGCATTCATAGCCAAGATTCAAGGGGTATTGGCATTACCAAATGGTTTCTACAGCAAATGAAATCATCTTCTTTGAATTGGAATGAAGTGCAAGGATCTTTCTGGATAAATGTTTTATAAATGTTCGCCTTCATAAAACCCAGTGTAGTAATACATAAAAACTGTAAACATTTAGGAGTGAACAAGCAATCAAAGAAAGTCATAAAAAAACCTTGAATATAAGATTATTCATTTATGAAAATTACCTAACTTGTGTACAACATTAATTAAGCATTCTTAGCACAGGCTAAGAGGTCAAACAAGCCTGGGGCAAGAAAACTGGCAGAAACACATGTACAAGCTACAACCGTACAAACAAAAATATATGCTAACAACTTTTGTTTACTCTGCCAACTGCATTGTTTTTTAAACATATACACATTTTAAAATAACCATAGTTAAAAAGGATTTGATTTCATTTTGTGTGTTCCTATAATTTGAGTGTTACATGAAAGCATTGAGCAATAGTGGATATGCAGACATAGGAGATACAATTTTAGCTCACAATGAGAAGGAAAACCTATTGACAGGTTATTGATAAGCAGATCATTCCATTCTCTAAATAGGTGACAGGGGCCATTTACAAATGAGAACAGTGGCTATAAAAATGATGGCTTTGCGTACAGTTTTGCAAGTCTTGCATATAATTAAAAAGTGTTTTTTTTACTTGTGTTTCAGACTATAATTGATGAAATGACATGGGGAAAAAATTAAAGATTTAAGTGGTGGAGGTACATCCAGGCTTGATGTTTAATCTTTTGTTACCAGTTGTGGCACATCCAGGTGGATATCATCCATCCCCAGACTCTCAAAAACCCAGCTGGTGTGTCTGTAGCAATTGTCAAGAGATGCTTACAGAGAGGGAAAATGTATGCTACATGCGACAGCCTCCACAGTGCACTACAACCTGGCCAGTGAGTATCACAGAGTTTCAAATAGGCATGATTTCTTTCTGTGTTATACATGCACAATGAGTCATGTTTTATCATTTTTCATAAACATGTATTGTACATCAAAAGAGCCACATAACTGCTACAAAGTAACAAATGAAATAGTGTTTCTGGTCACATTGAGAACAGGGTACCGTGTTACCGGTACTTCATGTAGACCCTACTGCTGTGGGAATAATTTTAGTGAATTGCTTACTAACAATAAAAATATACAAGGTTCATATGAAAGGGTTTTCCAAAAATACTTTTGCATGAAATCATGCTACAAGGGGTTTTTAAAGCTACAACACAGCAAAAACTTTGGCCACTCCAAACAGGAACAAAAAACAAGCGAAAATTGTAAAATATATTTTAAGCTAAAATACACTTCTTCTTTCAGGATTTTGAACTACTTGTCCTTGATGAAGCTGTACTTGCTTTGGCGCGGTACTATCACAGAGATATTTTAGTACTGGATGACTATGATCATATAAACAAGGCAAATTGTGGTGCAGCATATAGGTAGAACACATTATGGACACATGGTAGACTTGGTGTTGGTGGCAGACTGGTAATAGCTAGCTGTTGCGTTTAGAGCATCAGGGATAAATACCTGGATGCTAACATGCAATACACAGGGTTTCTGCCTGGTAGACTGGTATAATTATGTGCGACTTGAAATTTTTTTGTTCAACAAGAGTAGCAGTTGGAGGTGGACTAAGTGGAGTAGGATGCAGTGATATTCTTCTTGGATCTTGGGGTTCCAGCTCTTTATTTCGTTGCATTCCATGTCAACCTCTTCACCACAACTGATTTCATCAACTGTGCGATGTTGGGATATGTCTTCTGTACCCTGATTGGTTTTACAGAGTATTTAAGTGTCTTTTTTTGTAGCACCTATGATACCTAAAAATAATAAATGTGTAAACGTTATTTCTCCAAGCAGTTTATAATTCAACAGTGTTTACTTATATTATGAAATTATCACAAGAATACAGCAAATTATAAACAAAGGCAGTACAGCAATCATACCGACTGACACATAGATTGATGCAACCTTGTACTACCTGAGTGCATACTTTGTAGTATTCTCATGATAACCCTATGAAGAATGTTTGTATACAGTGATGGAACTCAATTTCCATTGTGTGACAGCACTTTTGCATCCAATGTAAATAAATGGAAAGTGTTTGAATGCAATGTGTCAATGTGATGTACTCTTAGTATTAAGAATTTCGAAGAGTATGTGTGCTTAGTCAAACGTGACCCTGAAAATAGAAATGTTCCAAAAGTGGGGGGGTGAGCATGGATCTTGTAATTGTTCAACTGTTGTGATATACTTTGCCACAGGGGGAAGTGTTTTAAAAAATCACTTTTCAGATTCAGCAGAGGATATATGAAGGTCCATTATCGGCGTTTTCAAGCTTTTTTTTCGTATTTTTCTTATATTGAGCTTTTTTTCACTATCATAGCGACGAGAGAGCTATAAACTGTGATGGGCAGCAAACACATTCTCAACATGTTACAAACGCACAAATATCAAGTTAAATTTATTTCGGGACGTCCCGATAAATGCCGTAAAATTGTGAATAATCTGAGAGCATGCGCAGTACCATCTCAGAAAAAAATGGCAGATCAGACTGGGTGTAGGAAGCGCTGTCGCCGAAGTGTGAGCGAATCTGCTGTACTGCCTTTGTTTATACTTTGCTGTATTCTTGTGATAATTTCATAATATAAGTAAACACTGTTGAATTATAAACTGCTTGGAGAAATAACGTTTACACATTTATTATTTTTAGGTATCATAGGTGCTACAAAAAAAAGACACTTAGATACTCTGTAAAACCAATCAGGGTACAGAAGACATATCCCAACATCGCACAGTTGATGAAATCAATTGTGGTGAAGAGGTTGACATGGAATGCAACGAAATAAAGAGCTGGAACCCCAAGATCCAAGAAGAATATCACTGCATCCTACTCCACTTAGTCCACCTCCAACTGCTACTCTTGTTGAACAAAAAAATTTCAAGACGCACATAATTATACCAGTCTACCAGGCAGAAACCCTGTGTATTGCATGTTAGCATCCAGGTATTTATCCCTGATGCTCTAAACGCAACAGCTAGGTATTAACAGTCTGTCACCAACACCAAGTCTACCATGTGTCCATAATGTGTACTACCTATATGCTGCATCACAATTTGCCTTGTTTATATCATCATAGTCATCCAGTACTAAAATATCTCTGTGATAGTACCGCGCCAAAGCAAGTACAGCTTCATCAAGGACAAGTAGTTCAAAATCCTGAAAGAAGAAGTGTATTTTAGCTTAAAATATATTTTACAATGTTCGCTTGTTTTTGTTCCTGTTTGGAGTGGCCAAAGTTTTTGCTGTGTTTTAGCTTTAGGAACCCCTTGTAGCATGATTTCATGCAAAAGTATTTTTGGAAAACCCTTTCATATGAACCTTGTATATTTTTATTGTTAGTAAGCAATTTACTAAAATTATTCCCACAGTAGTAGGGTCTACATGAAGTACCGGTAACACGGTAACCTGTTCTCAATGTGACCAGAAACACTATTTCATTTGTTACTTTGTAGCAGTTATGTGGCACTTTTGATGTACAATACATGTTTATGAAAAATGATAAAACATGACTCATTGTGCATGTATAACACAGAAAGAAATCATGCCTATTTGAAACTCTGTGATACTCACTGGCCAGGTTGTAGTGCACTGTGGAGGCTGTCGCATGCAGCATACATTTTCCCTCTCTGTAGGCATCTCTTGACAATTGCTACAGACACACCAGCTGGGTTTTGGAGAGTCTGGGGATGGATGATATCCACCTGGATGTGGCACAACTGGTAACAAAAGATTAAACATCAAGCCTGGATGTACCTCCACCACTTAAATCTTTATTTTTTTCCCCATGTCATTTCATCAATTATAGTCTGAAACACAAGTAAAAAAACACTTTTTAATTATATGCAACACTTGCAAAACTGTAGGCAAAACCATTATTTTTATAGCCACTGTTCTCATTTGTCAATGGCCTCTGTCACCTATTTTGAGAATGGAATGATCTGCTTATCAATAACCTGTCAATAGGTTTTCCTTCTCATTGTTAGCTAAAATTTTATCTCCTATGTCTGCATATCCACTATTGCTCAATGCTTTCATGTAACACTCAAATTATAGGAACACACAAAATGAAATCAAATCTTTTTTAACTATGGTTATTTTAAAATGTGTATATGTTTAAAAAACATTGCAGTTGGCAGAGTAAACAAAAGTTGTTAGCATATATTTTTGTTTGTACGGTTGTAGCTTGTACATGTGTTTCTGCCAGTTTTCTTGCCCCAGGCTTGTTTGACCTCTTAGCCTGTGCTAAGAATGCTTAATTAATGTAGTACACAAGTTAGGTAATTTTCATAAATGAATAATCTTATATTCAAGGTTTTTTTTATGACTTTCTTTGATTGCTTGTTCACTCCTAAATGTTTACAGTGTATTACTACACTGGGTTTTATGAAGGCGAACATTTATAAAACATTTATCCAGAAAGATCCTTGCACTTCATTCCAATTCAAAGAAGATGATTTCATTTGCTGTAGAAACCATTTGGTAATGCCAATACCCCTTGAATCTTGGCTATGAATGCAAAGTGCATTTCAAATCAAAATCAGTCTGCACTTTGTTGGGTTATTTTTTTTATATTTTGTGGCAGCTTAAGTACACATTAAAATTGCATTTGCCAAATAAAATATATGTTTCTGTCTACGAAAATATACTCACTCGTATTCTGTTCTTTTTTTGAAGAAGAAGCCTCAAAGCATCATGAGCATTTCTCACAGTTTGGCCTTGCCCTCTACAACGTCCACCTCTTCCCCTTCCACAACTACCTCTTCCACGGCTACGAACTCTATCTCTATGCCCCCTTCTATATGGCACTGGCTCACTTTCACCATTTGTTGTGTCGAGAGAACTGCTCGATGCCTGTAGAAAATGCAGCAGTAATTGTTTAAACCATCTGGCCATTTTTTGAGGTAGAACTGAATACATTATTCTCTGAAATCAAGCAGCCTGTCGGTTGAGACAGGTCCACTGCTAGCAATGCACATTTCAATTTTGAAACTTAAGGTATCATTAGAAAAAGAACAATATGTATAGTAGCAAAGCAATCGGACTTGCTGTTTTCAACAAGAAAATATCACTTTCCACCAAAAATGACAAAATATTCATCAAAATTAGATAATTGAATATATCATCATGAAATGAACAAATCTGAGAGAGGTCCACATGTAGTACCTATATGTGTATGATATCAAAGCAATCGGACTTGTGGTTTTTATCAAGAAGTCAAAAATATTTTTACGATGGACAATCACTAATATGATAAGCTCGGATAAGTTTACAGCTTAAAAACCAGCGAATATGTTTTTCCCCATATTATACATTCAACTCATTAAGAATCAATGAAAATAAACTCCATACAAAAGCTTAAACAGCCAGAATATATATATTTTTAGCGAAAATTAATAAAGTATTTTACAGCATAGCATTGTTAGGTGTAGGGATTTACAGTTTAATTTTCAGCCTCTTTTGTTCAGGTCATCCTTATCTGTGTTGCATGTACAAATAATTTGAGGCCTGAATAGTAGATTTGGCAGATAATGTAATTCATGCAGAATAGTGACCATGACCTTCACATAAAGTACATGGTTTATTTCATAATCAACTTTCTGTCCATAAAATGTATGTACTAAATATAAATAAACCACGGTACTTCTAGTAACCATGACTAAACAATGAAGTAGTATGGTAATGTATCATAACGATAGCAGTGAGTTATAATTCATCCTAGGCTGTTGCAGCATACTCAATTTCTATACTTCTATATACAATTCCATGTCTCCACCCCTTCCCATCGCTAGCTACACAGTAGCAGCGACCAATGAGCTAAATAACGAAAATAATTTAGTCGACTTTCATTCCAATGCTTTTAATAAAAATCACTAATGTCTACACATTATTATGTGATACCAGGCCGAGAAATTCAATTGTATGCAGTGGGTTGTATACGCGTCATCCTAGGCAAACAGAATCGGCGTACAGTGTGATCGGGGTCGCCAAAAAAACAGTGAAATAGGTCGAGTGAGAACAACATGGCAAGAGAAAAAGTCTGGGAATTCAACGACAATAAAAGTTGTGCCGGTTTTCCTTGGAAAACGCAGCGAAATAGGATGGTTTATACTTACCGCGGAATACACACTTGAGTCGTCCATTGTTTGGTAGTACTCAGAGTGAGATGACGTCATTCAGAACTCTTAGGAATGTACGCCGCAAGTTGGCATTTAAATCGATGTCGCAATCGTCGGAAAACCATTTTTCGTTCGCGCACGGCGAACTTGCACTATTTTCGTCTTTATGTTCAGCATATTCTCATTTAACACAACCAACATATCATTTCAGCAAATTTCAGATGGATTTAAATTATAACAAAAAAGCTTGAGAATGCCGCTAATGGCCTTTTAATGCATGGAATGGAAATTGAAATTCACACGCTATTTTCTGTTTACCTCGTATTCAACCTGCATTTAATCGTTCAATATGTGGTATTATCTCATGTAGTATATACGATGATCCACAATCATTGAACAATAGTTGCCCGAATATTGCTCTAATTAAATTAAAATACAAAAAAAATGTGTTGAGAAATGTGGAGATTTTCACATAGTATTACCATTTATTTTCGTTTAGAAACGTTCCACACTACCTATGACCGCTGTACACAGCTGGCCCACAGGTGGAATAGATGACGGTGTCTTGCCAGTTACTGTAGGCGAGATTGCTGGGATTTCAAGCAACACTGTAGGAAATATTGTTATATTTCATAGAGGTTCACATAAATGGTCATATGAGTAAGTATGTGTACTGAATATATTAAAATGTAATATGCTTAGCATAGTTCGAACTATTTCAGTTTTTTAGATAATGGCTGTTTTATACATCGTATTGCACTGAATAATGGTTGCAGTTGCCTTTGGTGTGTTCATAAACTTGATGTCTGCTATTTATAATAGAACTATTGGCTAATTGTTGTTGATATTGAAATCTACAACTTTTCAAGCCACACAAAATCCTAGGAATATCGGACATTGCTCAAATTCGATATATTTTAGCAATCAAATGAACAAAACAAATGCATGTTATTTGAAAAGAAAATAGCAGCAACATTATCCAAAATTGCTGATAAAAATTCAGCGATAAGAATAAATTGAAATTTTTATATGACTTGAATGCATTGGGCTCAAACACAGGGAAAATTTTCAAGTGACCCTGTAGTCGGGTCAAAATATGAAATATAACAGCTAACCCTAAAAAAATTGATACAAAAGGTTTTCAATTGATCTTGATTCCTCCAGGCATGCTTGGAAACATTTTAGGTGGAATGATGTAACAGTTAAATCTCATACTGTCCGTGGTGCCATCTTCAGCAAGAGTGAAAGTAAGAAAGTTGTTTCTGTAATTGGTGGTGGGTTAAGGTGCATGGTTACTCTCCGTATATTTACCAATGTATAGGCTATTTGCATTTTATGATTTCATAAAGGCACTAATGTATGTGTATTAATATTTTCATTTTTTCTTCCAGGTACAAGTAGAATTCATCCAGCAGTGACCAGATCTGTCCCATTTGTCTGGGTAAATTAGAAGATGGAGGTGATATAGTCAAGATTCAACTAAAAGGTGCTAATGGGATCAATGAAGCTAGTGTTAGGAGAGGCGACACCATTTCTGTAACAGCTGGCTGTAAAGTACATTCAAACTGTTGCAAAATTTACACAAACAGTATAGAAATTGAACTTCATTTAAAGAGGAAGCAGAGTGGTGAACCCACTACCACTAATAAAAGGAGTGCTAGGGTTTCTGAAGGTCCGTTCAACAGCAAAACTGATTGCCTTTTCTGTGGCACTAGTGTCCAAGAAGGAAGTGCAGACTATAGTTCTGTGAAAACTCATATCTTTTCACAAACAATATTGCAATGTTGTGATAACCGGTCTAATGATGAGTGGTCTTTCAAAGTCAAAGGTAGAATTGAATATTATCATGGTGATCTACATGCTGCAGACTGTGTTTATCATAAAGTTTGCAGTAGTCATTTCAGGTGTGGCCGTGATATACCCCTGCAGTTTCAGACTGATTCTGAACCCAAGCGTAGGAAACCTGGAAGACCTAAAGGTGAGGAACAACAACAAGCCTTCTCAAAGATGTGTGGATACCTGGAAAATAATGATGAAGAACAACTGACTGTTTCTGACCTAAGGTGTAAAATGAATGAGTATTTGTCTAAGGCCGATTCCCTCCCATATGGTAATCAATACCTGAAAAGTCAGCTGAAGAAACGGTATGGTAATTCTATATATATTGCAGAAGGAGATGGTTTAGATGACATAGTGACAATGAGAGAAAAAACGTCACAAATTCTCAGATCATATTTCAACAGTACAAACCGAGAAGGTGATGAACAGTCGCAGAAGAGAGCAATACTTGAGACAGCTGCAAGGCTCATAAAAAGTGACATCAAGACAAATGTGCTACCCGTTACCGATCAGTATCTGACTACAGAGAAACTCAAACTCCAGCCTGCTCTTGATTACATTCCAGAATCACTCAGCATTGTGTTAAAAGCCTTGTTTGTTGGTAAAGACACACGTCGGAAAGTTGCTAGCATTGGCCATGCAATCATACAGACCACGAGCCGTCCTTGCTCCTTTGCAAATCGGCCTTTCAGTGCAAATGCACCACTTAAATAGGTCTAGGTTTCTTGTGGATACATTGTGTCAGATGGGGTTCTGTTCGTCCTATGGAGAAATTCATAGGTTTGAAATGAATGCTGCAAATTGTGCCGCACCAAACATGCTTGGTGAGGATATTGATGTGTTGACCTCGGCCTTGTTGTTCGCAGCTGACAATGTAGATCATAACATTCTCACAATTGATGGTAAAGGAACATTTCACGGGATGGGCATGATAGATGCATTGACACCAGGACAGAAGACAGACCAGATTGTCCCTAGGTACAAAACGATGGAACTGAACATTGTAGAGAAGGCAAAGGTTGAAATAGTAGATCATCGTTTTGCCAAACACATTCGCCGAGAAATCACATTTGCAGAACTTCCAAGTCTAACTGAATGTGACAAAATAGTTGATCTTCTGTGGGAGTTATCATTCAACTTCAAACAGGCCACACCAGGTTGGCAAGGGATGATGCATATCATTTATCAGGGAAATGAGCACCCTGGTCAGTCTTCAGTCAGTGATAGACATGTACTCTGTGGACAAGACGTGCATTCTGTCAACATTGGAGTTTCTGTGTGGTCTTGCCTCCAAGCACCACATTGCCCCAGTAATTACATTCGACCAGCCCCTATATTGGAAGGCGACAGAGATAATCCTTGATTCACCACCGGGCAGCCATCTTAAATCGATTGTCCTGCTGCTTGGCTGTTTCCACACGTTTATGAACTTGCTAGGAGCAATTGGTACACTAATGGATGGCACGGGACTTAAGGACATCCTAGGGGTAGTCTATGGTGAAAATGCTGTAGCCCATATGATGATAGGCAAATCAGTTCAGAGAGCATTCCGTGGTCATCTTTTTGTAGACAAATGTCTTAACCGTGTGATGGTGTCAGAGATGGCAGATGATATACCCGAATTCACAACAATGATTGAAGAATCTGAAGAGATATATACTGCAATATTGAATGGTGAAGAGACATTACAAACTGTATTCACATCGGAGACCCTCAGTCGAATAAACAAAGAGCTTAAAAAAAAGAAAACAAGTCAATTGTGGCTGAATTACCAAAGCATGGTACAAGTTGCTAGATCACTGATAAAGGCATATCGGACAGGTTCTTGGCTGATGCACATACGCGCCGTTTCTGACTGCCTGCCGATATTCGCCGCAGCTGGGCATTACAACTACTTGAAATCAGCATACTTCTATTTTCAAGAGATGAATCAGCTTGACATCAACCTCCCAGATTTGAAAGGGGTTTTCATGTTATCCGTCGCAGTAACCAGTTCTGGGCAGGCCTTAGCTCAAATCTGGTCATCGAGTCGACATTGATGAGATCATTGAAGACCACTGGAGGTCTGACACGTGGAAGCGGAATGTCAGAAGAGCAGAGAGCACTTTGAATAATGTCAAGCCCCATAACATCAGAGTACAACATCGCAATGCAGGAGTTCACAAACCTGTCATACACAACATCTGAACAGCACAAGGATTTGACGGAGGCAAGGATGAAAAGGGATACTGCTGACCTGGAGAAGATCAGTTCGAAACTTGCTGTATGCTCACCTTTTTCGCCAGACTCTTCATTAAGGAACATTGTTACTGGTGTTGTAGCTGAGGAAGGTGTGAACGTGCATGAATATGAGGCTGTTGAACGCAAAATAATGCTCAAAATGATCGGAAAACCTGCATTCGCATTCTCGTTCAGTAGAAAGGATAAAGCCAGAACCCTGGGTAAAACATCGTCTATCAAAGTTGTTCCTGATCGAACCATTGATTCGGCACTGCTTTTCCAACGTTTCCTGATAGTCTCCAAAACTGGGTTACTATCCTTGGAAGAAGTGATGCGTTACGAACTTAGTCCTTTCCCTCCAGCCCTGTTTGAAGCCAGAAACACATTTCGCAAGGCTGATAAGCCACAACTAGTGCATGTAATCTGTGATCATGTAAGTGATGCAATACTAGATACTGTACCAGAAACAGAGTGCCAAGTTCTTGATGGAGGTTCATTCCTACACCGAATACCATGGACACACGGAGAAAGCTATGGTCAAATAGCACAGTCATATGCTGACTTCACCATCAGGCTTTATGGTTCAGCTACAACCATTGTCTTTGATGGATATGAGGAAGGGCCATCCATTAAAGACAACACGCATCAGCGAAGAGGGCAGAATATTTATCCTGTTGTAAACTTCACTGCTGAGACCGAGTTCTCCGGTAAGAAGGAGGAGTTCCTGTCAAGAGATGTTAATAAACAGAGACTGATCCAGATGATAACTGATAAACTGAGAGAAAGGGATTACACAGTGATCAATGCACCTGGAGATGCTGATGTTGACATAGTGAAGGCTGCAGTGGACGCATCTCTAGTACACACCACTACACTGATTGGAGAAGATACCGATCTCCTTGTCTTACTCCTTTACTATGCACATGGAGATAGTAAGGGCCTATATTTCAGATCAGACAAGTCCAAAGCTGATGGCAGTGTTAAAGTGTATGACATCAACCATCTAAAAGAAATACTCGGTCATGACATGTGTTCTCAGTTGATATTCATTTACGCCATGACTGGTTGCGACACGACTTCTCGGATTTTTGGGGTTGGCAAAAAGACTGCTTGCCAGAAGCTTGTAAAAGGAGACCCTGTCCTTAAGTCTTGTGCCAATGCATTCACTATCCCAAATCAGACCACAGAAGTGATTGATGACATTGGATGTCAAACAATGGCTGTCCTCTTTGGTGGCAAGCGTACAGATTCCCTTGCAACAATGCGATATAACACCTTCATCAAGAAGGTTGTCTCTTCTTCATCGTTTGTAACACCTGAACGACTGCCCCCAACTAAATCTGCTACCAAGCTTCACTGTCGTAGAGTTTACTACCAGATCATGGTTTGGTTAGGCAAAGAAGGGGGTATGGATGTCATGAACTGGGGATGGAACCTACAGGATAATCGATTCATCCCACTCATGTCAAGAATGAATGCAGCTCCAGACAGTCTCTTGAAGGTCATTCATTGTAACTGTGCCACTGCTTGCAAGACACTGCGCTGCTCTTGTAGAAAATACGGACTACCATGCACGACTGCATGTGGGCAATGCCAACTTCAAGAATGTGACAATCCACATAACAAGTTTCTTCATGAGGAGTCAGAGGATGACGAAGATTATGGCAGCTAACTGTACAACAAACGCATAATAAACGCTGATAAACCTTGCGTACTGATTACCTGATTGCTTTGTGGTTATATTTAAGTAATGTCAATGATTGTCAGGGTGCCTGAAACATAATTATATAACAATTGAAAATATATATCTATTGCTGGGTTATTACAACAATTTAACAGAGCCAAATTGTTTTTTTCGTTGGTCCATTGTTTTTGTTTTTGTTCGGTTTTGTCAATAAATTATTATGTAATGGTAATTCCACTGATTTAGTTGGCTTCATTGTCCCCTAAAACGTATGGTTAGACACCAAAATCACATTTCTAGGTTGAATAGTAATTGAGAAATAGCCATTTTTAGCTCCCGGCGGCCATCTTGGACGCCATCTTTAAAATGACCCATTTCTGGGAGTCTGATTTTACTAGATTTTTAGTATGTCATATACCATGCTCAATAGTGGCAGAATCCATTGTAAAACCTTTTGAATCAATTTTTTTGGGGTGGAGCCATATATTGACCTGACGACTGTGGTTTCCGAGAGACATTTATCAAGTGGCCGGTGGTTTCATTACAGGGGCATGTGCAAATTGGCCCTATTGTTCCATCAGAATGGTATTGTTACGTGAATCTGTGATTCTAGGGAGACATTTGTTAATCGCCCTGTTGTTTTATCAATAGAGGGACATTTGTCAAGTGGCCATGTGTTTCCAGAGGGGAATGTTGGGTGGCCCTGTGGTTTCATTACAGGGACATGTGAAAATGGTCGTTCCATCAGAAGGGCATTGTTAAGTAACCCTGTGAGGAATACTTATTTTATGGATCATTGTATTAAAACATGGATGTTCGATTTGATTTTATGTCCATCAATGAAGCTTACTACATGGCACTCAAGGGCAGTGCGAAATACTAGCCAAGTCAAATTTTGACAGAATACACTTTGGCGTCCTTGTTTCATGACACACTGGCTTCATTGCTCACCTTATTTAACAACACAAAACAAAGTATAACAAGTATTTTTTGTAAAATTATATTTATTGATTTTGATGTTAGCACACTTTCAATCATAATTGGAAAAATACAGCATACAGATAATAGAGGAAATTTGTTGAATGTTGAAAATGGAAAGTCCTTTAAGTTACACATCGGTGTTCTACTTTGAGACTTTCTCTAAATATGTTTTTGAAAGGTGGTTTGGTTTGGAAACAAAATAGATCTAAAAACTAAATTCTACTTTTCAGGATGTACCAGAACGGAAACATCAAAAAAGTCTTCAGTATTAGGTTATGGACTCCTTATCATTACTTAATCTTGTGTGTTCATCACCTTTAAAAGGAAATCACACAACCCTGCCAATGTTCCTGTCGCTTTCAGAAGCAATTGCTTGTCCCCTTTGTAAATTAAAGCAACCAGACCATGGGAAAGAAAAACATAATTACATAGTTTTGTCAAATCATTAGCTACAAATGTAGTTATGCCAGATTTCAAATTTGATAAATATATACACTAGGAGCATATGTTTTAAAATGGTGAATAGCAACAAAGAAGATGTGACCACTATTAGATATTCTACACATATGATGAATATGCATACCCAAACAATCATGCATTGCACAGTCTCTCACACGTGGAGACGACTTTCTATGTCCGTGACTCCGTGAACCAAAGCAACTGGCTACCGATTACTTGAACCACGTGTTATCTTATCAACTAACCATACTCCTTCTGTACGATATGCATAACCGTAAGCATATTGCATATTATACATACCTCATCACATGTACAGTTATCACTGTGAATTCACCTCAATCTTTTATTCTTTCTTGTAGTTCTTTCGATAATAATAACGTGTTTACTGAGATTCTTCAAGGTCCAATTCCAGAAAATGTTATACTAACATTGGACCCTCGTACCGGGGCGATAATGGAAAGCTGGGGAGCTGACAAGTGAGTTCTTATTGACAAACAAGACTTTCGTTGCACGCGTTTATTGAGAATAAACTTTGTTATCGAATAATAGGAACAATAAAATCATATTCACCCAACTGATAATAAATTCTAACGGACGACCTATCCAACCTGTGAAATTCTGTCGCCACTTACATTCTACAACTATAATTAACCCTGTAATATCCAGGAATATCGCATACCATAAACATATACAAAGGAGATTATGATTTACATGTAAGCTGCTGCCCTAATCATGCATATAATTATATACAGTTATTTTTTAAAACTAGATTCTACTTACCACATGGAATAACTATTGATCACGAAGATAATATTTGGCTAACTGACGTCGCCATGCATCAAGTATTTAAATACTCTAAAACTTTACAACTGTTGCTGACCTTAGGAGTGCGCTTTGTCCCTGGGGGCGATGATAAACACTTCTGTTCACCGACGGATGTCGCTGTATCTCGTGATGGAAACTTCTTTGTATCTGATGGGTATAGAATAATAACTTTTCATGCTTTATCCATATAAAATACATTTCAGGAATGAACTATTATGAATAACTATTGTAAAGATTGGTACACTCTACTTGATTCCTAAATTGACGCTGAAATCTCATTGGAAGCGGGAGAAACACGAGATTGGTTTCTCCCAAATAGTGCTCCATTCTTTCACGTCAATACATCTACTGTTTCCCTGGCCATTGAAACCGTGGTATTTCGAGAAGAAGAAAAAACAAGTCGCATGGCTCCCGAGCCGCCAACGATCAATATAAATATGGCTTATTATCAACACACATGTTTATATCTTTGTAGGTATTGCAATTCGCGTATCCTACAGTTTAATCAAATGGGGGATTTGATTGGAAAAATCTATGGCCAGAGTGAGTAACAAATGTCATTCATTTTCACATAAAAATACTACACTAATATAATAAATCAGTGGTAAACACACTGTGATGAATTCAATGTTTTGCAGCTCCTGGGCTTCCAGCACCACATGTTTTTAAGGTACCGCACAGTCTGTCTTTGGATGCCGATCACAATCGTCTGTTTGTAGCTGATAGAGAAAATGGACGAGTCATTGTATTCAACAGTGATTCTAAGACATTTATTGATCAGTACACAGGATTTGGTGAACGAGTGTTTGCAGCAGATTATAATAAAATAAACGGTAAATATTGCTTCAAACAACAATAGTTGTTACACATACATTCATCTAGTTATGATTTAATATTAAATATTAGTGTAAATATATGGATTGTCTTCTTTATTTAAATGTTTTTGACATTTGTGTAAATCAAAGACGAAATGATAACCACATACAATGTTGAACACAATCACCAGAACCCTTGTATATGTCCATTGCGCTCGGTATGTTTTCAATTAATTGGAATGTAATGTAATGAAAAGTAATCTAAAGTAAAAAATACTATCATTGACGCAATGATTGAAACCAGAACGCACTCGTATGCAAATTTCGCATCTTTTACCTTTCAAAATTAACTATATTAAAGTTCTCTGGATACAACAAATTACCCCCAACTCTTCTCCAATTTCTTCTCTCGTGCCATATCAATTACGTAGCATACAGTGTGTAAAGATCGTTTTTGTATCAAAATGTATTGAACTCATGGTTTTGGTTGTATTCATAAGAGACGTTTTTTGACGATGTATTTACCTACAATCTTATTCAAATAAGATCCTAGTTTGGACTTTATTTTTTTAAATACATATATAATTTATTTTATTATACAGTTTCTTTTACTTTATTACTTTACTTTATACTTAGAATTTATTTTAATCGCGAAAGACCCAATGCCTATATAAAGCTATAAGCTACAGCCAATCACAGCTAGCGTTTTATATTGGCCGTCAGCGTACTGACTGGAGAAAATAATTAACAGTTACAACGTGCAAGGAAGAGATCGTGTTGCTTGGCGTGAGTTTCATTTTGAAGAAAATCATCTCAATCAAAAGTTAGCCAGGGAAAATGCCTGGAAAAGGTCGTTCGATACTCGGGTAAACTTTTCAATTGCCTTTAAAAACTAAATTTCCTGTTCTATGTTAATTCGCACATGTTTGTGCCAAGGATGCCATGTGGGATACAGCGACCGGTCCGTTATTCATTACTGCGACGGACTATTTATGTTTTCTGACCTGTTCTTGATCATATTTTCTTGCAAGTTGCACAATACACGTTCAAACATGTACCATGCTACGATTGACGCAATGTTTGTCAATAAATTACAAAAAAGATAACTGAAAATTTAAAATTTCTTTGGTATAAAGATTTGTTTCTTGAATGCAACTATTGCGTACTTGATTTGCAGTATGACAACATTTACATTTACTGTAGTATTAGTACTTTCACTCGTACCTCAAATTGGTAAACAGTGAGAAGTTGACACATTACGCATTTTGGCAAGACATGTTTTCATTGGTATTGGTGATAATTTGTTAATTTGCTATGACGATAAATTTTCTCGCAAATTTGTGTTGACCTTTGATAATTCACACCATTGTTCATAGTGTAAGGCCTGCTTATTGCTATAGAGAGGGGCAGATTGATAAGACAATAATACTGGAAATGAAATACACATACACCAAAATATTGAGTTAAAGCACCTGGCTTAAACACCTCTCAAAATAATTACAAGAAACAAAGCACAGAAAAATACAATGAATAAATTCGCTAAAATAGGGGATTGTTCTAGGAGATCGCAGAGCAGTTCATACAAGTCTCACAGAATGATGGTTGAAGCCTGTATCACTTGTCTCACAATATCGCAGCAGCAACACACAGGGTACTCCTGTCTTCTGCCTATTTATAGGCATAAATGGCCCAGATTCAGGTACACCATCTGGGTTTCCACATGAGCCAATCAGAATGTAGTCTTGCTAGCAGCTATCTCACATCCTTTGTAATGTGAATCACAAGCACACCTAGTATATTTCAATTGTCCTTCAAGAGTTGTGAACAAGTATGACCTGTCAATCACCTTCATGGCAGTTATCACACAGCAATGCACACCGTTTCTTCCCATGTTTCTATACACACTTCTATTTGCAGAATTGGAGGTAATATATATATATAAAAACATAGAATAAAGGATTCTAATATTGCCCCCTCTTCAAGACTGAACACGGCACATTTTCAGTTCAATAATCAAGATCAACTGCCAATAAATTTACATTTCTCAAAATTGGAAAAAAAATATTGTAACAGTAATTCTAAGCATTCTCATTCTTCAGATTTAATTGCTTTAATGTGGTAGCTAAATGATTGCAAATATAGGGTGCACCGCATTAAACGACTGTTTTCTTCTCGTTCCTTGTTTAAATACATTAGTGGCTGGTGGACAGTCTTTAAAATAAATTCTTTACCATATAAATATTGGTGACATTTATGCAATGCCCAAATCACTGCCAAATACTCAATTACAGAATAAGACTTCTCTCTGGCTAGCAATTTATGACTTGCTTATGCCACTATTTTCCTTCCTCATATTGCTGCATTAAGACTGCACCAAGCTCAACTTTTGATGCATCACATCTCAAAATAAAACTCTTAGTAAAATCAGGCAACCTTAAAATTGGTTGCTTAGTCAAAACAACTTTCAAATGTTTAAAGGCACGTTCCTGGGGTTCTCCCCAGACTACTTTTCTTGGCTGACATTTTCTGGTCAAATCATTGAGAGGAACTGATATTGTAGCAAAATTTGATACAAATTTGCGATAGTATCCAGTCATGCCTAAAATGACCTTACTTGCTTTGCTGTTTCAGGTCTGGTTGCATGCTGTATGTCTTCTATTTTATCTGGTAATACTTGCAAATTACCGTCACCTACCTGGTAACCAATAAACACTTAGAAGGTCTTGCGCTTAACCCTGCCTTTCTTTAACAAGCCAAAACGTTCATGTTCCTCACAGGATGTTGAATAAATTAAATGTCATGAATTAAATTCTTAACTTTACCATCAAGATCTACCAACAAAATATGCATCATACGGAGAAAAGAGGCTGGTGCATTAACAAGCTCGAAAGGCATGCGTCGAAACTGATTTTGGTGAAGTGCCGACCCTCTTTTAATCAGGAAAATAGGTCTTCAGGTGATGGCATTGGTTTTGCATCGAACACTGTAATGTGATTGAGTTTATGAAAATCAATGCAAAACCTAATACACCTTATTTCTTATTTACCAAAACAATGTGTGAGGCATAAAGTGAATTTGATGCTTCAATTACACCCATCTCTAACATGCTCTTAACCTCTGACATCACTACATCGGTCATAGCGATTGGTAAAGGTTTGATCTAACTGGTTCACATGTTACCAATTTGATATCATGCTCGCCAATTTTAGATTTTCCGAGACAATCAGTGAGTATATCAGAAAATTTCCTCATAAATTTTCTCAATTGTTTGTCGACATTCAAATCATGGCCATCATGACAATGCATCAGCAACTTATTGTGGAAGTAACAATAACACTTTGTCACCAGATTAGAACTTCCTATTCCTGGCCTTCCTATCATAAGACTTTTTGTATCAAACCTTTGCATTAGCTAACTCAGCTTGAGCCAATTTACATGTCTCTTCAAGGCGATTTCCAAATCAAAGACATAGTGGTATGTAGTTTTAACCTCTGGTATAGGGGCCTCCTTTGTCCAAAGCATCTTTGGGCCCCTCACTGTTCTATCATAAATAAGATCGAATGGGGGAACCCTAAACTCTGCTGAGGAGCATTTATATGGGTAAACAGTACTGGGTCAAGATACCTATCCCAATCCTTGGGCCATTCTTGACACATGCGTTTCAACATACTTTTCAAAGTGGCATTAAACTGCTCAACCAAACCGTGACATGCTAGGTGATATGGAGTAAGTTACTAATTGTTTAATAGACAACACTCTACTCACTTCCTTTATAATGTCAGATACAAACTAAAACTTCTTTGGGTACACCAACCCTACTATATATACTAGCTAATGTATCAGCCCCTAGGAGTGGTGTTCTGACATATATTGCATGACCTGCAATACCTAATAACATCATTCTGCATCCCAGGCCAATAAAACTGAGTTGTTCTTCTATCTGCAGTCTTCTTAGCACCCAGATGACCTGCCATAACTGACTCATGACCACACAAGTCCTCTATCAACATGAGATACCTAAAACTCCCTATACAGCAGCCCTTATTCATCAAAATCTGTGACCAATTCCTCGCCTGTACTCACTAACTTCCTAGTATGCTCCAATGTGGAATCAGACTGCTGTGCCTCTCGCACTGCATCCACAGTAATAGGTTGCTTACCACCATTAGTATCAACCTTACTATGCAATTTCTTAAACTCAGGAACTATATGCCTATGTAATGACTTTTTCTAAGCTAACTTACCACCTGTACAACATCAACACTATCATCCTGACTGGAATCAATTGAGGTTCACAACCACTCCCACTAACTGAAGTCTCTCTTGTCTCAACAACCTTTATCCATAGAGGGCACACTAGTCCCATCACTCGAAGAAGTATGTTGTTCATCACCCGAGGGAGAACTAACCTAACCATGCCCTACCTCATGAGCTAAACCTAGCTTCCAACCAGAATCAGGATCATTGGGGTCCCTAGCTCCACTAATATTACCAACAATAAGATCATACACTGGGGTCCTCATACACAGATATATATACATATCTATATATAGTCTAGCTACTGGGGCTTTCCGACATGTACCATCCATCATCACACAGGTATGACTCTCCCCAGTCAATTGACTTTCCTTCACCACCGCTCTATGTACTACTGAACAACTACAACTGAACTCCACCCACTATCACGAAGGACCTCTACCTCAGTACTGCCAATAAAACCTTAACAACAGGTATACCACTATCTATACTATTAGCTGGTGCAACACTGGCAACACTAATAATTGGCAGCTCATGGCTATATTTTAATTCAACTATATCTCGTCCCTGTAAACATAGATGCCTACTTGCATCTGTGACTTCATGGACTACACAAGCAGTACTGATTTCTTGTGAATCATTATTTCTATTCCCATCACATGCCAACATAGTAGCTAACTTAATCTGAGGCTTGGAACTTTTATAATGCTTAGGACAACTGACAGCACAGTGATTTGGATCACCACAAATATAACAGCCTGACTTTGGCTCAGACTGGCCAAATCGACCCTGTCCTTTACCTTTCTTACCTGTGCTCCAGAATTGACCTTTCTGATTACCATCTTGAAACTGGCTAGATTTCAGATTTTCAGTATATGTGCATTTCTAAACTTATCAGCTAAGTTAGCCATTTCTTTAACTGACTTGGGTGTCCTTTCACCTATGAAACTTGTTACCAAAAGTGCTCATCAACTGATCTCTTATCACTAAGTCCTTGACTCTTTCAAAACTCTTATCAACTTCAGACAGCTCTAACCATCGGTCAAAATTTTCAGAATGCTCCCTCCACCTTCTGCCCTACTAGTTCGAAATTTCTTTCCATAACCTTCTTCATTTATATCATAACGCTTCAACAAAGCTGTCTTTACAACATTGTAATCGATGGACTCTGCTGCAGACAATGCCGAAAACACATACAAAGCTTTGCTTGTCAATGATGCACTAAGATTCATAACCCATTTATGAGTTGCAGCAAATCGCTCAAACTTTAAAAAATGCGTCCATCTCGTCCCTAGTTTCATCAAACAATTGTAGCTTTGGACCGCTGGAACTAAACATCGACTGAGCCAACTGTTCTACACCTCCATTTCGACCCCACGCTTCAAGTTCATGCTGTCTTACGTTCTCTTCCTCTATTGCTTCACGATCTCTGTCTCTTTCCTCACATTCATTTTTCAACCTTTCAGCCTCGCGTTTGGGTGCACTCTCATACCCCTCCCCACACGCTCTTTCTCCCTTCTCTCTCTCTTCTCACGCTCTGCCCTCACACATTGAGTCTGACCTTCTCCCTCATATCCCAATTCTCTACCCAACTCTTTAACAATATCCATGCTGAAAACGTGTGGATCAAGTTCTAGTAGTATTAAATAAAGAAATTTAATATCTACCCAGCAGTACAAGTGGTCTGACAGCACTGTTCTCTAGACCTTAAGCAGTTACAAAACAGTCAATTTAGTCAGGGGATTATTGACAATATAATCCAAATCAAGAGTGAATCAGAATCACAATCCGAATCACATTCCCACTTCTTCTTCGGTCGAACTGGTGGAAAAAATCGTCACTCTCAGAATAACCACACACAATAACGACCTAAACTGAAACCACTTAAGCCACAATATAATCATAAAAATCATAGATGAATTTCGTTGCATTTATCAATGATGCACTTACCGAAAACCATTGTATTTCCCCGTCGTTTGTATCACTAACATCGGTAGAATCCGCCTTTTATTTGAGTGAGTTTGTGACCTTTTTTTCGGACCGGTGACGTCACCAGGCGCTCTATCGGAGGGGTCTATGATTGGTTGACTAAACCTGTCAGAGGGGATCCCGTTAAAATCGCGTTATATCTTATACAAACTATGATATACATAATAATAAAACAATGAAAAAAAATTCACGCCGTACAATACATACATTGTATTTATCTAGTAATTAAACCACATCATAAACTTTCATTCATTTCAGTCACAGACTGACAAACGATCTGAAGGGCTTTGTTGAAAATGACAAAGGATGGACGTGTCTTAATTGTCCGTTTGAATGTTCTAAACAGTTTTATTGCAGTCACTGAGAGGGCGTAATTACATAAAAATTTAACATATAAGGCATTCTGTGGAATTGCTAGGAAGTACCACAGTTTAATATTGGTACAAATTCTTTACTGGTGTTATCACTAATTTAGTTCATGTTAAAGACGTCTATACTGACAAAACGACAAATAGCGACTTTGATAAACGATTATCACTGTTGGTTTTAATCAAATTTACAAGTTAACCTTGTAAGCACAGAGTAATAAGATCATAACATAAGATGAAGTGCTTCCTTATCAAATTGCATTATAAAAATGATCCACTGAGCTGAGCATAGAGATATAAAAATGAAATAAAATACACAATAGTATTCCCAATGTATAACAAACTTGAGCTAATTCTGGTCAATCCCTCTGAAATACTCAGTACTGTCTGAGCGTACATCCTGCAACATGGAACGACTCTGGTGTCACAGATCAGTCTTTGGCAGATTGTCAATAACTTTGGTTCGTAGGGTAGCTTTCTGAGGTGTCTTATTAACAGGTTTTCACAATGATAGTGTCTGATGAACCACGTGTACACACCCAATTGCATAACAAGAGGCATGAAAGGTATCCAAGTGTTTGTTTTGGCCAGAGATTAAACAAAGACAGACAATTTTGGGTGCTGTTGAACTTCGAATCAAAGACAGTGTATCGGCTATAGTGTTCTGAATAAACTTTTGCGGTTGGGACAGTAGGAGGAAATGTTCAGTACGCGAGGTTAACCTCTCATCCTAGTTAGAATTTAGAGCATTTGTAGGGCTAGATGAAGGTTTGACACCTTAAAATACCTTGGAGTCTAGATATTCCCCATGAGTGATAACCACCAGTTCAGACACTTACATTGGCATGTGTTGCAAAGTTACTTCACCCGAATAAATTGAACATACAAAAAGCATGCTAGGGTAATTCGGGAACTATTAGCAATAAAGCTGCCCTTTAACTTAATGTTAATATTATTATTGCACGAGTTTGTTTCTACTCCAAGACCAATGATTGAGATGTAAGGTATGAATAAGATCACATTACAGAAAATATGTTAATTAAATTGCAAATAAATACGCTAAATAATACACTTTTTGAACACTGACATGATGCCATATTTATTGAACATGGAATATGTGTAATTTTAAGTTTGATCTCAGACCACAAATGTTAATATTTTAATAGCATTTCATATAAATAATAGAACACGTCTGATTGTATTCCAGATACACTTTATGTGGTGAATGGTGATGATGGGTATCACGTGGTACAAGGTTATACTTTCAGCGTACGAACTAAGCAAATAATCGAAACATGGAAACCAGAGCAGGTTAGATTACATTTCCAATGTTCTAATTTACAGTTATATTCACAGAGCTATTATTCATCTTGATTTTAATTTATTTTTTACAGTTGTCATTGAAGGTATAATTACGAGAAAGCATGGATATCAACCAAGTTACTAAATAGCTAAAAACGTGATTATTGTGTAGCTCTATCTCAATAAATTACAACTGATTGAATATTAAATTACAGCCTCCATAATTATAATGTGTATCCTTTATGCATATATGTTGGCCTTTGTAAGTGACTGCAGTGATATACTATAGGTGACATTTTTTACAGAAAAAAATAAAATATTGACGGCAGTTGTTATATTTCTTTTGCAGGGTGTTTTCGAGCCATATGATTTGGTTTCACCTGCTGGCGGTACAGATGTGTATGTTTGTCAGATGAATCCAAATAGAGTGTGGAAATTCCAAAAACAAGAAAATTTAGAAAAATAAGCAATTGAAATCAAAATATAATATATCTAATTTAGTATATATTAGTTATTAAATGTTAATAAAGTACAATTACAACTGCTTGGATTTCTTTGTATGTATGTAACTATGCAGTATTATCATACTACGAAACAATATTTTACTTCATTGTCAGTTCAATGACTGAAAACCAGGAAAACGTAGTTCAGCAACTTGAGTATTGGATTATGTTTTCTTGAAATGAATTGGAAATATTAGGACAAGCAGTCCCATATATCTTTATAAAGTTTAAACTTGAAACACAATACTAAAGATTACTTATTTGAAATAGTTCTAATATGTATATAATAATAAAATTCCGACTGCATTTGCATTATCAAAATACAAATCTCTCAAAACATACAATTACAGTTTATACAGTATACATTTTTTATTAATGATATGTTAGTCACATGACCCTCTTCAAAGACCATTTTGCATTATTGTAAACTTGAATTTTATTTGAACCACTTAATTTATTGTTTATTCAATATGCAATATGTCACAAGGCTTTCTTTTTCATTTATGTGTTGCAAAATACATATACATTACAATTGTATTCTTATGAAACGACAGACCAAGCATGTAACCGATATGAATGATATTTTTAGTTATTTTAGAATGATTATTTTAGTTATTGACGACGTTGATTTGTTGTCAGTGCCAGAATACGTCACTCCCATTCCGTCCCGTTATAACCATGTAAAGTGGGTGTTAGTGGTATGCACTTGTTGGGGTGGATGTAATTTTACTAGTGAAGATTGAAGTTACGTATGGGTTTGCTTTTGTGATGCAAAGTAGATGAGTGTATGCTGGGTATGTTATGTTTGCAGTTGTCCTTGGGTGAGCATCTCCTTCTATTCGTGGAGATATCAACTGGCAATGCGTTCATTCTTTGAGTTGGTGGGAGTCTTTGATGTTGGTAACTTTGCTGTATAAGGTCAGCAAGTGTGTAGAGGTAGAGGTCTGCCAAATTGATCTTGCAGCTTGGAGATATTCCAGAGCGTTTTCCGTTTGGTTAGGTATATGGCATGGCACCAGTACATATACACTGTTGAGATTTCAGTATAATAGCTTATTAGTAGTTCATTCAACCATTCAACTGCTTTGAACGGTTGCCAAGATGTGTGCATTCAGATGTTGTCACTTTCATGGTGTTGAAAACAGCAAGTATCATGGAATGCAAACTTGGCACTTTTCCAGATGGGCCTTGAGTGTTGAACCGCGCAACGTACGGAGGGCAGTCTGAGCGGAAAAACTGAAGTGGAATTTTGCACTATTGGTGGTGGTGAAGCCGAAAAGTGTCGCACTTAGCAAGTGAACAATTGAACTTGGTTAACTTTCACCGGTCATTTTTGTAGTCTAAACTTGTTATATTGTTGCGTGTTCATGAGGTCCAACCAGTTGTTACAGTATTAACATCCCGTAATGCCAGATCTTTGGTTTACTGCTTGTACATGTAAGTGTATGTGTCAGCATCCATTTTTTAATGTTTTTGTCATATTACCTCAAACCCTGCAAATGGGAGTGTGCATGGAATCATGGGAAGAAACAGTGTGCATTGCCGTGCGATAAAGGTGATTGACAGGTCATACTTGTTTTCAACTCTGGAAGAAGAGTTGGAATCTACCAGGTGTGCTTGTGATTTACACAACAAAGGGTGTTTACAGCTTTGGAAGGAGATTTGGAACCTACCAGGTATGCTGTTATTTGAATAACAAAGGATGTTTATGATCTACTGAGTTGCCTACGTGACACAGCTGCTAGCAAGATTACATTCTGATCAGCTCATGTGGAAACCCAGGCAGTGACACTGAATCATGCCTATAAATTGGACAGACTCAGGACAGTTGGAGTCCATCATTTCAACTTGGTATCCAGTGTGTGCTACTACGATATTGTGTGACAAGTGATACAAACTACAACCATCATTCTGTGAGACTTGTATGAACTGCTCTGTGGTCTCCTGCTTTCAGCGGTGCCCTCCAGAATACCAGCGTTCCTCTGCAGGCACGACCTTTGTATTTCTTCATTGTTGTGTTGCAGAAGCCATTGACTATCGTCCTTTTCTATATCCTGAAACTGTGAGTTATCACCAATGCACACTTCCCTATGCAATCCCCTATTTTAGTGACTTTATTCATTGTATTTTTCTGTGCTTTATTTCTTGTAATCATTTTGAGAGGTATTAAAGCCAGGAGCTTTAACCCGATTTGGTGTATATGTATTTCATTTCCAGTACTATTGTCTTGTCTACCCCATTCTAGCAGTGAAAGAACCCCCTGTCCAGTGTGAGTTCTGTGGGCGCCCTCTCATTAACGATAAGCAGGCCTTACACTGTGACAGTATGCTTCACATATTATTGCAATTAATATGCGTGTAGAATAGCTTTTACCATATAAGAATACATTCAAGATGTATTTAAAATAAGTTTTCAATGAATTGTAAATATGTAAATATGATGTAGATGTCCTCACCGGCGAAGTGGAAAAGTTCGTACGAGCGAGTCGTTATTAGATGAAAAACTAAGTACCGTGTTAATATACTAGTATACTTCCCGTATGAACAAACTATTCTTAGATGGATATATAGATCGTTCTGGCAGTACAAATTAGTAACAGTGAAATAAATATGCCACACAAGTTATTGGTTTATGAAACTATATTTTTGCAGTAATATTGTATTTAACCATAAAACGCCATGGATGAAACGTTTGCATCACCAAAACTCCCGTGCATCATATTTGATGCGTTCAGTAAAATTATATTATTGATGTGAGGTGATCACCACATATCAGCGTTTCGTGTTGTAGAGTCATGTCGCGGGTGTTCCTTGAGCCCAATCACAGAGTTGGGAGAATAGCTCGTTCACGTTCCGTTAACGATTCATGGCGCTTGTTTGAATTATTTCCCGAGATAAATTAACAAGATCTAAACATGATTACATGATAGGCTAATCAAGTGTCCTGAGAATTATCCGAACTTGATGTACCGTATTGTACAAGTGACGACTCTCCCGCTTTAAGACGGCGACGCGTTCTGGGTCGCCAGTCCTACATTGAGGACGAATCGGAATTATCTTCAACGTTAACCAAGAATGACCCGGCGTAGATCATGGCTATACCAAATACTGTCGATGCTTGAGTTACTGTTCCTAATTATATTGAACATCTACCGCTGGCACTCTAGTGATGTTATGGCGAAAATATCGAGTTGTTGTTGTGTGGACGGAATACCAACCTGAAGTAAATTCGTAATCGCTTTGACCATGATGTAACAGCGCGGAGAACATCGTGATATGGCGGGCTTTTCACAAACGGAAATCCAATCTGTCATCGTCGTTAGATCAACTATATTGCTTCAGATGTCGAAAGGAAAATTACAGCCAAGAAGTAAGCAGAGTTTAGTACACCGTGATGCTTATCCCAACACTAAATTCAGTTAGCATTCAGTTGCCGGTATTGAAAAACGATTACATTTTAAATTGAAAGACCACGAATTGTTGAAGTGAAATCTAGTGTAGAATTTGTGTCGGGAAGTGGAAACCCGGAACATTGACACACAAAGTTAAAGCACTGGTAAAGAATATTAAGTGGATGATTTGAATAATAGAACATGGGCCAGGGTTGTTATACATATTTGTGTACCATACCTCTGTACGACCGGGTCATTTTTTTTCCTGATGGGGAAATTTTGTCAGGACCAGTTGCAGCATGTTTTTGCTGATATTAGTTTCCAGATATTTTGGTAATATTTTCACACAACTTGTTTTAAATAGTCCCCGTTCGGACCTCTGTATTCGCTCGTACGTCCGTACCTGTATCTTATGCCTGGACTGATTACATTCAAACTTGACATGTACATGTGTGTTCTCATAACATACAAATGACGTTATATTTCCCTATGTTTCGGTTATATCTCTGTTTACATACAGTGGTTGATAAAACAATGTCTTTTTTTTATTTATGATCTACCATGACTAGAACATACATTGACATTTATAATTTTTGTAAATCTTTCCTGTGATGTATTTAAATTTTCCACTTTTTTCAAAATGAATTTCTGCTGTTTCCGTGAATATATTATTATGCAACTTGGTGTGCCTTTTCTCTCTGAGTAACATGGTTTTATGTGTTCATCATCAACAGAGAGTCATTGTCATTTATAAAGTGGGGATTTGTCACAGCAACCCTTTTTTGTCTCCAGAAACATTATTACTAACCGTTGTTTGCGGCTTATCGACAACATATGCTGGCAGGACACCGTATGTCACAGTTACAAATGACTGGACATATGCTGGCAGGGTATGACTTCTCACATTTGGAGGTGACTGCATTGGAGTACTAATTTGAATTGGCAGGGCAATCTCTTCAAGCCTTTTATCCATAGCACCAATGAAGTCATCTATGTTGCTTTTAATTTGTTTCTTATTTTGGTCAGAAATTAACTTGTTCATCACTAGTTTTACTTTCCTTTGATGTCTCATTTAGAAAATCTTTAGCGAAATGTGAAAAAAGAAAAATATAGACAGCATTGCTTCACTTGATAAATATATGAATAATGCCACTAGGACTATTAATGAGACCAATTTTGAATTGAGAAATTTAAATGCTTTATTGTTTTCACATCTTGAGCTTGAGATGCGGGATAAACTGCATGATGTAGGATCTGACCCGTTATCAGACAATGCCTTCCAAATTAATCATGATGACGTTTCTTACTACTATAGAACCTGAGTGTGTTGCATTTTACAGCTTTTAAATTATATACAGCTTAAAATTCCACTCTGTGGCACCACACACTGTCTCGGTAATGACAACTCGATCCTGGTTAACTAGTACACCAAGATAAATCAATCAAACTGATTACTTGGCTATTTCCTTGAAGACCACAGCATTCATCGTGATAAAAAAATTCACAATTTATGAGACCTCATATCCATTCTGTTCATATACCGTTTTCAAAGACTGGCACGGTTACATTCCTGGGTAGTATTACGTCTTGTACCTAAACCAACAGCCATAATTTTTGGCAACTCCCAGATACTACTTCAAAGTCACAACACCAGATAAGAGCTTACCTATGCAAGAAAATCAAGTAGATATCTTGAACCCTGTGATCTATACCTGATCGACATTGGGTGTGAACTACACTCAAAATGGCCAGTGCCACTTTGCTCCACTGTGCTGAAAATAAGACTGCATCCACCTCTCATATTCTGAATATGCAAACGATGAAATCTTTCCTCACAACAACAGCAAACACAATACCGGCAGTAGAACCTTCACATCTCCATGGAAAGCTGAGCTACCCAACATTAGACTTTGACAATACTCTCGCTAAAGACCGCTCCAAGTTGCCAAACATCACAAAGAAAATTGGTACCCCTACCACCCATTGAGGAACTGGCATTTACCTCAGGTCAGCATTACATTGCATACATTGCTCAAATACCCCATCTTTGGTTATTGCTGTATGTATCTCATTTGCATGTTTGGCATTCTACATAAATTTACGCTGTATGCGTGCTAAGGTACACTACCTTAAGGTGACTCTAGTCGCATTCCTGGGACAGTAGGAGACGCATATTCTCAGACAAGTAACAACTGAATCACCAACTCTTTCAGATTAGGATGATTTTCTACCCATAGAGCGTAATTTACAATTTGAACATTCTTCGGACATTGTTGTATTAACCAGTTTGATTTCGTTTTTTACTAATTTCTTACTAATTGAAAGGAAAATTATTTCCCATTCCTAGAGAATGGACGCAAGACCCTTTTGGAACTGGCCAATTTTCCCCTACCTGTATCAAAAAAGCTCCAGGAAATCCATACTGGATGCAGCTATAATTAGCTATAATTATTAATTACATTTGGACACTTATGGGGCTTCAAGATTATTTCACCTCAAGTCCACAGACAGTTTAGGCTGATATACGTGTTTTTTTTTACTAAAAGAACCAACTCCATTACTTGGTGTGTTTACTGACAGTTGTACATGTTCATGTTATATGGGTTGGCGTCAACTTCTTCAACAATCTTCAAATCAGTGATATATTTTCCACCGTATTCATTTGGATTTTGTTTTGAGTAAAGAATTTGTAATGCTCAAAGATTTCATTCTTCTTTGGATTACAGTGTTCGTCAAATGCATTGATTGAGTATTCTAGATTGTGATCTTTTTTTGTAACATGTTTATGTTTCTTTATCAATGTGATAACAACAATTGCGTGCATCTCTAGTCTTCCAGGTTTTTCATTATAACAAACACAACATAGAGGGGCATGTCTTTTCCATACCACTTCTAAATTGTAGAATTTAAATTAACTGTATTTATTTATTTATTTATTTATTTATTTATTTATTTATTTATTTCACTTCAAGTAAAATACACCTCTGGTACTGCTCAAAATACAAGATCAATATTCATCAAAACTGCTCATTTACAAAAAAATGAAATAACTTTGAATGTAGTCAAAACTGCTAATAATTTTCCCCATTTCTAGATGTGTTTCCCAAGCTTCCTGGTTTTATTTGCAAAATAAAATTCAGTGTTCAGAATGCCCTGAGCAAAATTTTGAAATCTCCCAAAAACATTTTTTACATCGTCTTTTGTACCTCTTGGCAACCAAGATTAGAAAATGATATAGACAACTACTTAAAAAATTTAATTTAATTAGAAAATCTAAAAATTTACACTCTGTATACATAACGTATGAAGAATGCACCAACGTCGTTAAAACTTTTGGTGGTGTCATTTTGTATACAACCGTGTTAGTAGACAGGATATCGTGTGCAATTTACTACTGAAAGTTTAAATGGCGATTAATATATGCTTTCCCATTCATTTGTAAAGGTATTCAGGGGTTTAACAAAACGGTGAAATGAAGTAATGATTTACTTTACCTGAAACCACCAACTTAGCACTACACTGATCTAGATGATAGTGTGCTCCAATAAATTAAATACCCAACATATTATCTTGATTTAAAATACTAAATTGTGACATGTCAATATCATGTTTCCACTTAGCTGGCAGTCCTGACAAAACACCGTACCGTTTCAAAAAGCAATTGCGAGGTTCTCCCTCAGTTTATTCCAATTAAGCAACTGTTCCTCCTCACTGAACAGGTCATCGACATACTGGAAAATTGAAATACACACTAAAAACCCATATACTTTGATTAAGAAAATGTTGTTCCTCAGGTAGGTTTGAAAGCCATTTACCTTTGTAGGTACAACATTGAGTTTAAAATTGCTTGAAGTTCGTAAAAGTGATTCCAAACTCCCTGCTAATGACAAGAACCATTTCCAATTCGTTGAGTTTTGAAGTTTTTTACTTGATGGGAGATCACCGAGGAAACAGGTCAGATCATCAGCAAACGACACACTCTTTATAGAATCATAGCTTAGTACAGAAGTCCCTTCAATATGCTGACCAGAGCGTAGAGAACAGAGGAAGATCTCAACCGCCAGGATGAACAGCATAGGAGGTATAGGGTCCCCTTGTCGAACTCCGCGTCCCAGTGAGAAATAACCTGTGCTGGCACCTTTGTTCATTACACATCTCGAAATGTCCAAGTAAAACACTTTTACCCACTGTCTAAGGATCGGACCAAAATCCAACACTTTAAAAATAGGCCACTCAATAGTATCGAAATCGACTGTCACTAAATAGACCTGGGATATTTTCCTCCCCCATGTATACTCCATTATATTTTCCAATCTCACATCTCCAATAAATCTATTTTTATCAAAAACAAATTGAGTGTCAAAACAGGAATTACTTTCTCGAGCCATTTTACTAAGCATTTGGTGGCAATATTATAGTCAGTGATTAAGAGTGATATTGGGCGCCAATTTTTAATGTACCTACCTATTGAGAGGTAGACAGCAGGCCCTTTTGAAAAGCTGTATTCAGTGCTCCTATCACGTGATTATGAATCAAAGGCCAACATTTCTTATAAAATTCAGGAAGCAGCCCATCATTACATTTTTTGTTGGACACAAATGATTTAAGAATTTCATGAGCTTCTTCAGCAGATATGGGTCCTTCACATATATTAGCCTGGTCATCAGTGACTTTTGGAATCTCGGGGTTATCGAAAAAAGGGTCATCTCGCGTTAATGCATCATTTAAATTCAATTTGTATAGATTTTCATAGAAGCTTTTTATTTCTTTATTAATCTCCCCTGGAGATCCAAACAGTTTATTAATTTGCAATCTCTTTGTATTCATTTTTGCTAATTGTAAAAGGTATTTTGTGTTTTTCTCACCCCATTCCTGCCAATTAGCCCTTAACCATGTGACCCTCTGCAATTTCATTGTATTTCTCTTGAAGAGATTGTTTTGTTTGCTCGTAGTTATGGGTAATTTCGTTTGTTGGATTACTACACATTTGATCATTTGAACACTTTCAAATGCTTCTCCAAGTTTTTTCTCTTTGTCATTTCGATTTGTTCCCTTACTAAACTTGATAGAGGTTCTCTTAATACAAACACTTTAACAAGTCCCAAATGATACGTGGGCCCCATATCTTCACTTTCTCCTCAATAAGCTCTGGTTCACGAAATAAGCTGGTGTTCAATTTCCAATATGAGAGACCATGGACAGTTTCATCATATTTGATGCTGGTAGTGACCGCAGAGTGATCGAAGTGTACACATGGAATAATATTTGATTTTTCTGTTATATTAACAAGTGACTGGCTTATAAGAAAATAGTCAAGTCTGCTTCGTGTCAGTTCTGGATTCAACCTTCTCCACGTAAAACTACTTTTTTTCTGAGTGCATTATTCTCCATATATGCACCTAATCAGTTTCATCTAAAAAAAATCTGAAACATTAAAGGCTCCCTGTACCATGGCTGGAGATTGCTCCCTTTTCTATCTTTCGCTGGGTCTAGAACAAGGTTATGGGAATCCGGATCTGACATGTTTTCCCCAATCACTCCCAGAATATTTTAAAGAAACCTGACATATTCTTTTTCTTCATTTGGTGCATATGAATTGATAATTAGGAAATGCCTCCCCTACAAATTAGCATCATGAATTAAAAACCTTCCCTCCGGATCAGAACTAGTCTTGTTAATAACAAAGATTTTCAACATCCCCTTACTATTGGAAGCTCGGTGACTGAAAAACATTTTACCCCTACACTGTCTAGACCAATATTTAACTACCTGGGCATTGCTATGGGTTTCTTGTAATAACACAATACTTGGCCGTTGAGCTCTGATCCAGCTGAACATTTTTTTCCGTTTTTTACACCGACCTAACCCCCTAACATTCAGAGAAATAAATTTAAGTTCTGATGACACCATTATGGCTGGCTCGTGTTTTCTTTAGCAGTACTAATTAGGTAATATAAAGTGACTTTTTCCTTAAAAACAATTAAAACAGGTGAAACAAAATTGACTAAAAACTCCCCCACCTCCCCAGAAAACAAAGTTGCGAAAATTGAATGCACGAGGATACCACCCCCGCATCGTGAAATCAAAACACATAATGAATAGTTTGTAGAAACATAATAATATAAACTCATTCATTCAGTAGTTGAATTTGAATCTTTCGTAGTTACCTCAGGTGAGATCGATCCTTGTTTATGCCCATAATTTTTATGCACATCCTCATCCACCAATTGAAAGTAACGAGTAACGATGCAAGACCATCTATAAACAATTTGCCATTAGTAAAGCGTAGCCGTTTCTCTTGACTAAAAGATTCTGCATGACATGGCGTAGCTCGCATTTACGCTTGTAGTTAGCCTGGGCATAATCTTCAGTGATAAAATGTCGCCATTCATAAACACATTTTTTGCTTTTCATGGCACCATGAATCTTTCTGTCCACTACATGAATTTGACGATAATGTGAGACGGGGGTCTTGCAGTATCCCGGCGGACATTTGGCACTATAGAATGGGCGTTTTCAATCATGGCGGACGCTTCGTCGAAACCTAGTTTATCCTTGAGTCTGTTGGTAACTATTTCAATACAGTTCTCTCCCGGTTTCGCTTGTATGCCACCGAATCTTAGGTTAAATTATCTCGAGTATCACGTAAGCCGAAGAGCATCTTTCTCGCAGTTTCGGTTCCAATATACTGATTTTGTTTTCAAACTCCGCCAGCTTACCGTCAACTACCTCGTGGCTATTATGCAATACTGCCATTCCTTCGGTTGTTTCGTTCAGAGTCCGCTAAAAAGCAGTCTGTTTTTGCTCCATTGTTTCTAATCTCACAGTAATCGAGTGTTGTTTTTCTTTAGGTTTTCTTTTAATTTTTCTTTTCCAAACGACTTAGAGAACTCCTTAGGAACGCCAGTGTCGTCAACCATGTTCGCTGCTTCACATTTTTCCCTGCCCCCCCCCCCCTCTATTCCAGAATCCTGCTCACGTGGTCCACAAAATTTTGCGGGCTGGTCGGCTGGCGCGGTTATATGGCTATTTGGATTTTGAAGGCTTGAGAGGCATATTGGCTTTCCAAAAATTACTTCAGATTGATTATTATGGTTTTACGAATCGCCCAAACTACTTCAATGTGAATACCATCCCGTGTTTCATTTAAAAAATCATGGAGACCACGGAGCGAGTCAGTCGAAAATTTCACTCACATGCTGGTAACCTTTGACCTCTAAATTAAATTAATTAAACTTTACTCTAATGTGTTTCATGATGCGAGTTGGGCTTTTCTTCACTTTTTACTTATATTTTCTGGAGAATATGCACTAGACCACCATACTTTCTTGACGTTTGCTCAAGTGACACTTGTCATCAGCCCAATGAATGATCATGATACACATTCTTCACAAATTGTTCATCCGTATTTAATCAGTACTAATCAAACACAAGACACCTCAGTTTGTGGAGGTTAGATCATGGACTGTGCAAACAGCTGTATCAACATTTGGAACGTCATGCATTGCGTAGGCTAGACCTTGTTGTAATTTATTTCGCCAATTGCGGTCGTGTTTATGTGTGCTGAGTCATTCCAAAAGCATGCCTTAAAATTACGTGCACCGAACATGACTACTATAACAACTGCAACAATAAAAGCAGTTTTCGAACCTTCTAATAGATACACGACGTGACATATAATAGGTATATCTATCCTCATTCGTCGGTCACTATCACAGTCAGCTGGCGCACACGTGATAATAAAATAAATACGATATTTACTATATGGGGGCCGCCATCTTGAATGACGCATAAAACTAAATAAGAGACAAGTTGTGAAACGCGTTTTTCAGATTCCTACAAATCAGGACAAAAATACCAATCTTTCACAAAAATACAGTCCGTTGGGGTTATATTAAGCCAACCGATAACAAAATTCGGCCGAATTCGTCGTTTTTGTGCGGAAAAATCCCTTGCATACGAACACCTAATTACGCGAAGAACATAGAACACTAAGCCGGGGTATTTGAAACTAAAAATTGGCATTCCAGCACAGCAGCCAATCAGCGACGGCCTAACGCTTAGATGACAATTTCGGTTATTACAAACACGTATTTACAATATTTAGATATTGTCCACTTTACATAAAGAGATTTAGATAAACTCTTAACTGGCCACATATTGTGATTATTTATGTGCATGTCTGATACCCGGATTACAATTGTAGATACACCGTTACAACTAACTAGACAACGTGCGAATGCATAAAGTATTATCCGGTCTCGTGCTTTCATTATTTACTGAGATATCTAATATAGTGTAGTACGTGTACATACTTTTTAAAGGGACATTCTCTTTATTTGATCAAACTATTAAACCAATGGTTTTGTAGAGAGCGAATATAATGCGCTTATGGTTAAATAGAATAGCAAATGTGTGGCATAAAGGGAACGTGCCTGATGTAAATAAACCATTTCGTTTTGCTTCAAGATGATATATAACAGGTGCCACATATAGTTAGATGTACTCTCTTTCACCTTTACAAATTTTCGACAATTTTACAGTTTTATTATTTAGTAACTGTATATATTTTTTTATTTCGTGTTCCAGAGTAATCCCTAAAATGCATTCGATGAATCGGTCGAAATCTGTGACGTCATTCACGAACCATGCTATTCAAATAATGTTATCTCCATGGTGACCATACGCCGCCATGACGAGCAGGATCGGCGAGTAAAATTTCCTGACTTGGGTCAAGAACAGGAACAGAAGTGTTATAGTAGTGACCAATGCGAGCCAGAAGGAAGCGAACTATGTCCGGTCTGTCATGAGAGTAGTCGTTTCTTTCGTTCGGATCCGCGACTACGTTGTATAGCTGTACAGAGTGCGTTCGTTTTGGGGGATGAAGATATTTGAAGCCAAATTCGACAGGAGTACCCCAGCTACCATTACCTTTTATAGAAACATAAAGATTATTGTTGTTTTTTTTGTTTACGTATACGTCAGACATAAATATACTTGTATATGACACACTTCACACAAACTAGTATGACACGCGTGCGTCATACGTAATTGCGAATGCGTTTTACTGTAAATTACAATGGCACACTGGGTTTTAATTTTGCTTATTTCGCTGACTGGAAAATGAGCTAAATTAAAAACCATAGGGCATAGCACACATTATCTATAAATCATAAAATCGTGACCCACTGAATATGCCTGAAATGCTAAATCAGTGAAATTTAAACCCAGTGAAAATTAGTCATTTTACAGTACATGTGCTACAATCGCGAGGCCAAACTGTTAACGCTATGTTATTTTAGTGCAATATTGCACGGCAGAATATATAGTTTGTTCGGGTATCCAACGATTGACCTAACCTTAACAATTGCGTTTAAATTCCCTATAAACAGTGAATTCTAGTGTAAATGTGCAAATCATTCTACAAATATAATACAGACATAGTACACATAGTTTCTTAACACCTCCTCAATAAGAACTAACAAAAACTTCATTGCTCACCGGGTGGTCCTGTAATAAGTTTCCAGTCACCAACTCTGATAGCCGCTCTTATTAAAACATTGAAACTATCATTGTCAGCGTACGGATCATCTTTAAAATGATGCGCCTTCGCTATCAGTGGGTCAATAGTCAGCAAGACTTCATCTCGAACAGACGGTGTACCTTGACTGTAGGAGAGTTAAGTTAACAGTTAAGTTGGTTAGTACTCACAAAGCTAATCGCAGTCATCGGTTGTAAGCAGTCGTAACATTATTTTGAATAATTAATACAGACTATTGGCTGAAACCAAGGTTATATTAAGGCATAGTTGTTCTCGTTAATGTTAGTGTAGTTTAGTGTGAATTAGACCTCAGACACTTTGCCTGAATTAAAAACAACAAATTGTTTGGCCTCAAGTGCCTGCAAGCCTTAATATCGTCATTTTCTTGTAGACCAATAAATTTCTGTAGGCTGGAATACATGTGACGTTCCCCTTGTTATAGACCACTTCACTAACGCCTAGTATGGTTCCAGTAAATACTCAATACCTATTCGGGTGATACAAATGCCGATGTATGCCGATGGTTAAATGTATCTGTGGAAGAGTAGACTATATGAGGGAAGGAATGGAATGGAACACGTCTCGGTACTCTCACTTTCAACGATATCTCAGCGACCATTTGCATTTTGGCAGCAAAAACTATTTCTATTTTGTTAAGGTATTTATTACATTTATGTATTCTGCAAAGCAAGAGTGTAATTAGTATTACTACAAATGTATGACACAGATGTATTTTGTTTTTTGAGAATACATTATATTGTTCCCGATCAGTTTATGGTATAGTCACTCAGTACGAGTCCATCTAAATAAAGTGCGGTGACATCATAGAGCTTTCTGGAACATTCAGCTTAAAAATACACAAATATGCGCTTGGTCTCGCACAGTACAAAATAAAAAAAAAGTTATACTCCGATTATACAGTAGTCACAATCAACCAGAAGTCAGTTTAGAGCCCGTCAAGTAGTCGAGAATCAGTCAAGACTGAGAGACAGACATACTAATGTAAAATATATAAGTCTTCACGAGTCTTTGGTATTGGGCTATAATAATGACGAAGGTAGCAATACAAAGATGTTGATTTCATTGGAGTCAACAAACTGAGAAACAAGATTGTCTGTAATTGTTAACCGGAGGTATTGTCATGCCAACTGAACAATTGGAATCGCTGCACTGAGTGACTAAATCCATACAAGGATTAGTCACAATAGAAAGACTAACTCTTTGTTAAGGTGGTTGTAATCATTTTTCGGTAGGAATCTGTGAACATTTTCTGTAATTTTTATATTAACTATCGTGTTGGTTCATAATTTCATCGCGCTAGTACAGAAACATTATTCTGTTTTTTTTCGCTGATCACATGGGTACAATTTCAGAGGCATATGGAAAGAGTCCAGCATATGGAAATAGAAGGCAGCATATATTCTGATCCGCGGAGTGGCGTAAAGCAGACAACAAACTTTGTTACATATTCGTGCTTGCCACGAAGAATATAACTCCATAATTAGTAGAGTTCAATATTGAATAAATCAGTGTTAAATGGCATAACTTTATATAAGCAGTGAAAAGTGCATGAATCACGTAAGATTCGAGCGTTGAGCGAACATGAGAACAATGTTTTGAAAATGTTCGGGTTAGTTTTCAAAATGACATCACCTAAAAATTACGTAATGTTATGAATTATCCATGAAGTCGTTCGACTATGATAAAATACAAGGATATAAATAAAAAAAAAACTATAAGGGTGACTACAAGACATTGGGGCATTTGTTCTTGTAAAATATTTCAACATGAAACATCACGAACTAATTATCATGAACGACCTCATAAAGATGAAGATTAATGAGGTCAATTTAAAGCGCGGTGGTCGTCGCGCAGCGCGTGTTCGAAATTCATGTAAATAAACAATGTATTTTACACGCGTTGTATACGTCGCTATGGGTCCCATATCGAACAGGACGCGGCACGACGACTGCCGCCCTTTAAAATATCGCCGTTAGACTAATTTGTTTCATTAACAAATTACCTCCAATCTTCTCCAATAATCCAGAATATATATATATAGTGCAACAAGGTGACTGACCTGATTGTTTCCCACTGATTGTAACCATCTAATGGTTTAGTGCCCATCAAATCGCCACCAGCCAATCGAACCAAGGTAGGAAGCCAATCAGTCATGTGTAGCAGCTCTCTGTTGACCGTGCCGCGGACTCTGCTGGGCAGCAATGGACTGGTGACGAATCCCACTCCACGGACACCGCCTTCATATAACGACGCTTTACTGCCTCTCAGAGGCCAGTTGCCACCAAGAATTCCGCCATTGTCTGCATGGGATAAAACCAATATTTGTGCGATGACAGTTTTGATTTGATAAGTGTTCCAGTGAAGCACACCACATCACGGAACACCAGCGCGTGTTAATAAACAATTACCAGAACGAAAACATAGATCTAACAAGGTTGAAGTTCCAAATTCATCGCCCCGTGTCGTGTTCTATGTTGGTACCACGCGACATATTTGTTTGAACTTATTAAATACGTCAATACCTGATAGTGTAATGCAAGCCTATTATAGCAGGCCAAGACATTAATTTGAAATATCTTGCACTTAATCAAAACGAATAAGCCCAAATACTTGCAACCTTGCAGGCATGACTTATTCCATCTGCTAGCATGAACAAACAATTAACAATACGTCATTTTAAGACCAGGGTTCCAGGTCACTTCGTTTCACACAGTGAAGGTGACATTTGATTATAAACTTGATATATATTTGTGATTAGCTACAAGGTAAATCAACTTGATGTTGATTTAATATCTGAGGGCATATTCTGTGTACTTTGAAAATGCGTGTTTTTACATTTTGACAGTGAAAATACAACTAGTGCAATAGGTGTTTATCAGCGTTTAGCTAAAACTTCTGTTTACTGAGTAAACATGGTGGGACAACCTCATGTAAATTATAGTAACAGTTAAACAGAAACATACATTCCAAAATATTTTTGTATATAATTCTAAAACTTGTTTTATTGTTGAGCTGATATAAGGTTGTAACATATGCCTAAAGCAAAACATGTTCAAAAAGAGTCACGAAACTTAATTCGGAGTCCCGGCCTTAATTTAAATTTAGAAGTAGTCGAAAACTTATATTTTTATAACCAAACCTAAAGACGCCCATTTGTGAAGATGTACATAAATACTAGTCTAGTTCCATCGGGTACAGTGGGAGTGCAAACAGATTACGGACCCGCTTATAAATATTCATACTACTATCTTTTATTTCGTTATATGTTACTTGCCTGTTGAGAATACAAGGACGCTGTTCTCCCATAAACCAGTGTGTTTCAAAGCGGTGACAACGCGACCGACAGCTTCATCCATGCATGTTACCATGCCTGCGTACTTTTGTCTGTCGGCGTTATTCGGAATGAGGGTCTTGTACATGTCTGCGTATCGTGATGGTACTTGCAGTGGAAGATGAATGGCTTGGAATGAGAGGAACAGAAAAAGAGGCTGCAACAAGAAAGCACGATGTATTTATCATATGTACTGTTCGTATATTCACCCTGTCATTATAAAGTCAGTCAATCTATCAGGGGGGAAATCTTCCTCTGAGGTTCTCCACACGTGCCAGGGGGGAAATCTCGTCTCGTCTCTATCGCGTCCCCTTGAGGTACGGGATCGGGAAAGTCACTTAAGCTTTACGGTCAAATAGACGCACACAACGAAATACGTTTCAACTCTCGTCTTAGTCGGTCAGTCGAGTACTCTATAAGACACAGCGCCCTGGGGAAAAGTCCCCAAGCGTATCACAAGGCTGACCCAAGACTCTCCCAAGACTGCGTCTTAGACTGCCTTAGACTGCCCCAAGACTGCGTCTGTCCTCGTGTACTCGCCAAGACCAACTCAAACAACTTTATTTACTTTCAAAACCTTGACCAATTACAAAGAAGTATAAAGACTCTAGGGCGTAACCTTCAATCATAAAGCCAATCACACTAAGTACTGGACACGTCATATCTTTTGATTAATCGTTCACTAAATTAATAACTGCGAATACCAACTGTCAGAAATAGTAGTCCGAATAGCGACGGTTATATCGTAATTAGTTCCAAATCACTGAGTCGAGTTCCGTCCAGAACCTCAAATGGGCCGAAACGATGACAGATATAACACAGCCATTCGCTAGTAATCAACTAAATAAGTCACTCAACAGATACGCAAAAACAAATTCATCACACATCCCTTCACTCAAACTGAGCCATGCCTCCAGGCATTGCACGTTCATAAATCAAAGATACCGTCATCTACTCATCACTCGTCATACGGGTTAAATACAATACTAACAAGTAACCTGTAGAATGCTGTGTGGGTCATATTTTTATATTGATTTTTGTTGCATTTGCAGCAAATAGTTACCAAACAATGAGAAATCTATAGGATTGAATATTAGACCTCTCAGGTGGCTTCACATGCATAGTTCAAGACTGCCCAACCGGTGCTTACACCAGGTTTTAGTTACAGCACCTAGACGGTCTGTGGTTACAACTTCATGTTCCGAGTAATCGCAAGAAATTGACATGACAATAGAAATTCATGAAAGACTGGCACTCCCATGCAATTAACAGCAAGTGAAATTCCTGGGATTGAAACATATATTTTGAAGTCACTGATGTAGGAAATGAAAAACTTCAAGTTGACATAAAGACGAGGTAGTTTATTTAATCAGTGCTCAACTAGATTATAATTAATTTGTTTATTTCAATTTCTCCTGAAGTCAAATAGAATACACTGGTGAAACACGGTAGTAACCGTGGGTGAAAGAATGTTTTGGGGTGTTGTTTACATTGTGTATGGAGTGGTAGGGTCGGGTGTAGTTTGTTCATTTCCAACTCTTATGAAGTCACGTAGAATTTCACTTAATTTATTTTTGCTGACATGTTTTCAAGCATTACATGTGAATCCAATTTTCACTGTGCTGTGTCTCAATAGAGTATGAGGGAAATGGAATTTTCACTGAAATTTATTTCAGGGGAAAAATGTTTTTAGTGATAATGAAGTATTATGACAGAACCCCATACCCTCGCCGTGGCTTTCAATGCATATGGAAGTTATTTTCACGAGTGATGCGGTGTATCCTGCTGCCGTACTTTCACGAGCGAAGCCACGGGGAGGGTGTGGGGTTCTGATATTATTACATATGTCCCATATTTTATTATTTGATGGTAAAGAAAGAACGTGCAACAAACCGGGATAGAAATTTAGGTCGGGGAACCCAATTGACAATTAATATGCTCCAAGACAGTACTGCGACCTAGCAACGCGTGTCAGTGTAGAACGCGTGTCATTGTACGTGTGAAAATAAAATAATCAGACGTCTGATTTGAGTCATTGTCCGAATAAATAACTCGTGGATTTTTAAGCGCGGTGGTAGTCGCGCAGCGCGTGTTCGAATTTCTTGTAAATAAACAATGTATTTTACACGTGTTGTATATGCGTCGCTATGAGCCCCATATCGAACAGGACGCGACACAACGACTGTCGCCATTTAGTTGGGACCACGATAGAACCAGAACTTAAACTGGGCTACTACGATAAAATTATGTTAAAATTAAAAGTTCCTCCACAGATGCCGTGCAACTGCGGTACTTCACTGATGGAATGACTTTCGTTGACATCGATCGTCGCTGACTCGTGAGCTGCACATTACAACTTCGTTTGTGATGTTGCTTGCTGGTCGTGGATAGACTGAGTCTTGGTTACCGGTAAATGTTGCTCATTTGGCGTTGGTAATCTTTATTTGGAATTGAGTAACGCCGCAACGTCGCCAGCAGAAACCTCCTGGTATCTCGAAGTTGACAGTTGCAGCTCCATAGTAGTAATCGCTGATTTTACTGCGGGTCCAGGCTGCGGGTGAATCTTCCGAGAGTCCTTTAAGATTTATAAAACTCAGTTTCCAGGTGGTCAACATACATTAAGTTCTCCCAATCCTAGTTTTCTATGTGATGTACATGTAACATGCCAAAAATGCTGGTGAATGATTTGAACCTGACAAAAATAGCAGACGGAAATGTGTTTACAAAATAAAAATAGTTCGGTAGCCAATGAAAATACCATGTTCATTTGCATATCGACCGTGAAAATACCGAAAACATTATTGCATGGGTGATATGCAAATTAGTTTTAGTCAAAATAAGTGACTGCCTATAATTACCATTACCGTTGTTCAAATTTCATTTCACTCGGCAAGTATATTTATGTACCCCAAGGGGAAAATATCGTACTTCTAAATATTGTTTATTTCGGCTATATTTCGAAAAACGGTACTCCTGAAGGGACTACTTTATTTGCGCTCAGACCTCATTTGCACTTGCATTTGCATAATAATGTGAGATGTAGACACACCCTATTATAGTAAAATATCTCTATATCCACTAGAGGGACTGTGTTATATCCTATAATAGGGTGTGTCTACATCGCGCATTAAAATCTCCATATAACATTAGCGCGTAACAAAGATTGTGATGAAGGAAAGAGTGGTATAAACAAATATCAGTGATTACTTGAAATAGATACCAGGAAGGGAGGGGGGTAAAAGAAAAGTTATATAACATTTTATTATTCAATAATTTATTAAAATACATAAGTTTGCCCAACTCCCTGTGATACAACACCTCAGACATAGCTCATTGTACTCGGCTTGAGTGTGGGCACACAGTTACTATTTGAATTTTTGATATCTGTTTTCATTAATGAGAAAGTTGACCCCAAAGTTAGAGTAACTGTTCACCAGGAATGGCTTTTTAACTCTTCTGTGATTTTTTTTGGCTTGGCTGATTTTGTTCATACTTGACAAGCAGGTCGTACCATCACTAATTGGAAAAACAATCCTGACCCACCGCTACCATGCCAACAGCCAAAATCTGTTTTTTGAATACTCTCGCCTCAAATTTATTACCTCCTACCAGTCTTGTAACAGCAGTGGCCAAATGATCATGCCTTTTATTCTGGCTACGTTGCGCACTGGTAAGAGATCACCGGCGCCGACATTGTTACACTGTATCAACGTAATCCCAACGCAACTTTAAATAAACTGTAAATGCTGCCTCCAATCTAGAAAATACTATCGCAAAACGGTTGGAAATAATACATTTAACGGCTGAATACGTCCTAGCAATAAAATAAAGTGACTTTTAAAGACTGAATGTTATTTTGGGAACCTCGTATAAGGTGCCCGGTTTTAGTTATAAACCGACGTTAGCTTCACGACGTTCATGTCCTACCATGGTAACAGCCGAAAACATATTGCTTGTTTTTTACCGGCTTGTTTTCATTGGCAACCGAAATATTTTTATTTTGTGAACAAATTTTCATCTGCTATTTTTATCCAGTTCAAATCGTTCAGCAACATTTTTGACATATTAGGTGTACATCACATGGAATACTACGATTGAGAGAACTTGATGTATGTTGACTGAGTTTTATCATTGTACGAAGTACCAGGAGGCTTCTGCTGGCAACGTTGCGGCGTTACCCAGTTCCAAATAAAGATTACCAACGCCAAATGAGCAACATTTTAACTGGTAATCAAGATTCATTTAATCCATGACTAACAAGCAACATCGCAAACGAAGTTGTAGCACGCAGCACTAGTAAGTCATCCCGTCAGTGGAGTATCGCAGTAGCACGGCATGTTTGCCTTCAGCATTGTATGCAAACGAATCACGTGGTGTGCCGTTCTCGTTCAAATCCGGGATTCGATCAATAGGGGAGTTTCAGTAAAAAAACACATTACAAATCATGCAAGTTCAACATTTTCAAACCAATATACTAAAACAGAAATGCTCAGCGATGCAAAAAAGGATAGATATTACTTTTCAGTATACACATCTCTGATTATACAATCCCTCACATATTCTACTCCCAATTATTCCTGCGTAAAATGGAATAGCCTCTTTCCATGTTGACATTCTCAGTAAAATCATGTGATAGGCTGTTACAATTGGCTGTTACATACTATTTCGCCGGTCTGGAAAATGTGTTTAATTAGCTCTCATTCAAGCGACAATGCACATTTCCCAGTGGGAGTGAACCTAGCTCGAATCTGCCATTAAAAAATAGGGGTGTTTTCAGCAAAAAACGAATAATCCTTGAGTGCACACAATACACTGATTTTTAGAACAAATCTTGAATTAGTTACAGCAGCAGAATACCACAGAAATATCAGACGAAACATGAAAACACTATATATTGTATTTTGGCCTGAACCCTCTCTATTGCAATTCCAGGGATTATCCCCATATGTGCAACCATTTTCCACCTTCGTATCACCCAACCCTGAAAACAAATTCTTAATACCACGCTGAAGCGTTTGGTAATAAAAGGTATAAATCAAAAGAGTAAAACACACTGATTAAATACAATCATTATAATGTCTCAAACATCAACGGTTATGAATCTAAAAACAAGGGAAAGGCTACCAATAGGCCTGCTTTTCTCAAAACGGTTCGCTGAGGTAACCCTTCGCTGCACTGTCTCCCGTTACTAAGGTTACAAACTCTATATCAAAAGGTCAAAAAAAACTAAGGCGTGGCGGTGTAACCAAGCGATCAGCCAAGCGCTGCAGTCGACAGCATGATCACGTGATTACCAGGGATGCGTCTCTTGGTTAAAGCATTGCAAAGCGGTAACTAATAAAGAATGAATAAACAAACTATTAATCAAAGTCCTGTCATATACGCTTATAAACTTCAACTGAACTCACAAGTCGTTAATCTAAACAAAAGTCATACAGGCGTGGAAACGGAATACAAAGACAAAGCCGCTATCATAAAACATTACTCCTCTGGCAATTAAGACGGGAAAAAGCTAAAACGATAGACACTACTAAGTCACATATAATCCTGTAAATCATGAACAAAAGCTTGCGTTATCAAACAATACGTATATAAGCGCACCACACTCTCATCTCAAAAAGACATTAAAAAACGTTACAAAGGTGCTCTCAACTCAAATCAACTCAAAAAGCATCGGAAGTATTCCGAAAACAACACGTAAACTACAATAACTCTTAAAACGTCGATATCTCTGTACATCGACAAATCTCAAAACTCTTAAAACTCTTTGGGGCATTACTCTCCCCATCATATTCCGTACTCATAAACTTATTAAAACACCATAAAACTTCACAAAACTCAAAACACTGTGTTGCAAATACTTGTCCACTGAAACGCGCTTAAATCGTTATAAAGGACCTCGCACGTCACTAAATATCACTTCAAAACTAAGATCTGGGCGCTCACATACATACAATTCAATATCACAAAAAACGTTCAGAAAAACGATAGGAAAAGCAAGCAATACATTACATACTGAACAATAGTGTTGGGATTCTGAAAAAGGAGTTCAACGTCTTGAGTTACACAGTGTCAGTTACAGTGTCCAGCGAGCAGTTCTCTAAGCAATACACAGATAGCTAAAGTTCTAATTCAAAGTCTATATAGCGTCTCTTCTCTTTCATCGCGTTAGTCCAAGTCGTTCTTTTTCATCTTCTTGTCTTTAATGTCGCTCAAGTCTTGATTATACAGTCCTATTCGATACTTATCCTTCCTAAGGGGCTCCGAAGTCTTCATGTCCTCAGCGTCGTTCATCGGTGCCATACTGTTAACGGCGTTAGTCGTCAAGTGCGGTTTTGTCTCTGCCATCGAGCTGCTAGTTCGGTTCGCAAGAAAGACACACCTTCGCCATTTCACTTTTCTTCACAGGATGTCAATGTGTGTTAAAAACCTGCTCGGGTTCTCCACCACGTATCAGGGGGAAAATCTCACAAATCTATGAATGTGTTCGGCATGACCACCTTTACCTTCTTCGCCATGTACAGGATAAAATCTGTAATCTGATCTGGAAATTACGGTACGGTAATTTTATGGTACCATGTACATTTTGGTTACAAAATTCATACATCACAAAAAATAACGTGGAAATAGCCATTGAAATTTTATTTTTGTCCTTAATTAACATAATAATATATATACATGGGTAAATAATATACACTTTTTCTATTTCAGATTATTTATTGCATGTAGTAAAGAGTGTCTCTCTTAGTTGCATCGCTGTAGTTACCTACGCATATTATTACATATACTATACATATCTTAGTGTATTGTCATGATTTATATTTCTGCTTCTTGGTAGTTGCACTGACATTCACTGATAACGGCTGGCTGATAAGGCCAGATGGCAGGACTGGCTGAGATCTGTCGACACGTTCGTATGAGCTTGTTGTTTTCAAGCTTATGCGGCATCTTGGAGGATATATAGCCAGAGTTCAGAACTAATGATGTATATGAATGTCAACTGTGGAATGTTATTGCAAGACCATTGGCGCCTATAAATATAAGCTGACGTTGACATGATGATAGTAGTTTTCCTAATGTAGTAACGATTGATCAATTGTGTTATGACGTGTAAAACTTTCGTGTGATTGGCTGTTTGTTTGGAGGCAACGCCTTGCTGCTTTGGTACTTCCTTGTAATTGGCTAAGAAGTTAATTAAGTTAATAAATTTGAAGCTGTCTTGGCGAGAGAGCACGAAGCAGTCGGAGAATCGAAGGTGACACGAATTGAGCTTCTGTTTTTTTTGTGAGTCCAACGTGGAGAACATTCGAATCCCGGGTACCTAAGTGAAGGGTTTGAAGACATCAAATTTACCCATCACAGTCTTATGTAATTTGTTTACTATTTAACGCTTTGGTGCTTGATGAATTGCGTTACACGTGGTTTGTGTTTATAACGCCTCAGTTGTCTTATTGCAACTACTAACTTATAATATAGTAAACATTGCCAAAACAATATAAAAGGAATGAAAAATGTTTTATAAACGTTAAACCCAGCAGCTGTTACTTAAATAGTTGTGTTTATTATGTCAAATACTATATGATATACTACATGGGGGTACCTAGCCTCTGCAAATTTAGCACATATGTCTCCCCGTAACGCACGGGAACGGGTTACATTTTTGGTTCAAAGCTTTAGTATTTGCTTATGCATTTTCACAAACTAACTACCAGCAAAAAACTATCTCTCAGTTCTCAAGCGTCATCTCAAATACTTGTTGGTTAAGAACAAAAATGTGAACAATCAAGGTCATAGTATATATACGTGTTCTCAATTGATTTAATCGCCTTCAAACACACATGAATCTAATGTGACTCGCAAGACAAAATGTCATGGTCAGAATATGATTGCATATGTACGCAATCGAATATGTACGAATGGAAGTGGTAAATATGTACCGCCTTGAACAATACACACATTACTCATGTGTACCACAATGCTGGATTTTAAGGTCATTGCCACTAAACACATTTTCGGCAACAAATACAAACACAAGGCTTAAATTGGGGAGAAACACATGCTATTCATTCCATACCAATTCGGTGGGTCTATATTTTGTCCATGTACTTTCCAGATGACAGATGACGAAACAGCTGTCTGTAGCATCAATTTTGATTTAGCGTAGTGATATATGGTACTTTTCATCACTGTTTTCATGGTACATTAATAACCATGCAAATATTATCTCATGCAGGATTGGGTCAACACTGGCGGATGACGTAACATCTGGTTGTAGGATTAGTAAATATGATTTTCATTTAGCATGGTATTATATCACACACAACTGACGAAAACAATAATATTATTATTTCTATGTATTACAAACCTCCGGCTTATATACTGAGTGAAATGAAGCAAAAATACAATAATAACTGAATTTATGATAACAGACGATAACTATTATGTACAAACTGGCATAGATTCAATAACTGTTTTTTTTTTCTGTCTTCCGTTTCTTCTTCTCTCATGTGGTTGTTTTCGTTCGGTGCCAAGGAATAGCAGCTCGTTCATCCTACCTCTATTGTCCGGGTTGTCTTTTTCACGGGCACTATTCCTTCCACAAGCGAGCTTGTTCAGTGTCGTGTCAAATATAGAATGAACCTTACTCAATTTTGAAGTTTTTTGGGCCATGTCAAATCGTAATAATGCATCTTTTACTTGTGTTCAGTTTTTGCAAGAAACGCTTTTCTTGAAGTAAAGCTCGCACAGATACCCCAGGGGTGGCCTAAATTGAAAACTAAACTTTTACTATCGAACATTATAGCACACGTCCCTCATACAATGAATCATCTGAAATGGGTCAAGGTCCCAAAATGATAAATGGTAATTATTCTTTATATGTTTGGGGTACTGGTCCTTCTTCAGCTGGAAGTGAATTATATAGTGTGTCTCTTTCTCTCAGTTAAACAGTTTTATATTCGCGAAAAGGCAAAATTCGAGAAAATAAAACACGCGAATATTTTGTTTCGCCAAATCCAGGCATTCAAAGTATCCAACCACTTCTACATCAATACAGTATACAACAAAATAACAGAGTAGGTAGATAGTAACACATTACAATCAGTGGTAGTCAATTTGCGACAAAATATATTTATCTAAGCCTAAAAAAAGCTAAATTTATGTTTTGAGTGCATTATTCTTTGTTTTAGATATTGTTTAGTGGCATGAAACCGTTTGTAGTTTGTCAGTAAATGTACAATGTTACTTACTACTTCTGGGTTATGCTTCATTATAATAATCTGGGCCTCATCTGCAAACACGTGGGTTGAATATTGACCAGCATACTTTTGAGCGATGACGTCATTATTTCGTCGAAAATCCCAGCCATGATATATTCCAGTACTGATATTGTGATAATAGTAATCGGCCATGCCCTGATAAAAACCTGCAAATTGGTTCATCACGTATCATTCTGCATTTAAAGCGTCTAGCACCACGTGCTTATGAGTGTCAATGTTTTACAAAATAACTATTTACGATAAATAACTACACAATGTGTATAACAAATTCGACGGCTAACACAAAACTCAGCTAAACTTTTGTTTGCATATTTATTCTAATACATATACAAAATGTACTTGCCCATAAATGTATCGAATCCTCTGTAATTCGGTAAACATTCTTTTCTGTAAAATCCCAGATGCCATTTCCCTACCATGTGAGTGGCATATCCACGTTCTTTTAACTTTTGTGGTAAAATGGTTTCGTCGATGGGTAAACACAGTGGTTGCATCATATCGATGGTACGATGTTGTAATCCAGTGTGAATCTATATTAACATTAAGTATTTCATACTTTTGTTTTGTTTTAATAAAATATGTACATAATTTTAATATTTTGATTGAAAACTTTACTTTGAGTTACTGGAACGTTACTGTGCTTACGCATTTGAAGAGCGGCAGTCGTCGTGCCGCGTCCTGTTCGACATGAGACTCATAGCGACGTATACAACGCGTGTAAAATACATTGTTTATTTACATGAAATTCGAACACGCGCTGCGCGACGACCACCGTGCTTTAATACATTAATTATTAATCTAGCAAATGGGTGATAACTTCTTGGAACACATAAACTGTGCTTCATTTCATTTCAAATAGAAAAGAAGATCACTAATCAAAAATAGTTCCGTAACTTTTCCGTAAAGGTTTGTTGTTTTAAATCTCCCATTTTGCTAGAGTGAATGACATTCAGAACAAATTTAATGTGTTCATCAAAACAGTATGAAAGACGCCAGCATATGTGGTAATACATTATACAATCATCATTTTATATGTGGTACATACCTCGTATCTACCAGACAATAACTGACCTCTCGATGGCGTACATAACAACGACATATAATAGTTGTCTAGTTTCACCCCCTCTGACGCTAATGCGTCGATGTTTGGTGTTTTTATAACGGAACCATGATAGCCAACATCGCTCCAACCCAAGTCATCGGCGAGGATGAATATTATATGCGGTCTGGATGACGACACGAGTGTACAAGATGAAACAAGTAAGAGCGAGTGTATTGCACCGAGCATGACTATTTTAACATCACGCTATACAATCTGCTACTGAGTAATGAAGACACACAGCTGCAGTAATCAATTTGACTACGAACAGTCGAGTTTACGCATATGGGTTTTCAACACCCGCAAGCGTCTCGTCACATTTCACCAGCCGCATGAGCGTTTTGCCACTAGAGGGCGCCATTTACAGGAAAGTCGAATCCGGATCACAGTGTTCGGAACATCAATTTTAGGACAACGAAAGGTACAGCTAAGTGTCATATTATTTTCGTACAGCATGTTCAGATAAATTCCATATTTATTTTTTTTCATTCAAATAACGACAAGTCATGTATTCTTCGTCAAATGTCTACATCCATTAATATTTCATATTAATAATGTTGTCGCTATTTTAACTACTGTAAGCCCCTCATTACGTGTATGAGTATCTGATGAATTTGACTTGGGTTGAATTTTGTTTTACAACAAAATAACAAAGATGATTATAAAGGCTAACAATCACCCCTCTCTTTCTAGGTGACATAGTTTATCAATAAACGAAAAACGTGAAGGGATTAAAGGTTTTATTTCAAGCACATGTTAGATCCAAATATTTGTCAAAACCAAATATCTGTTGATAGGGAATAGTTAATTATTGTATTGTGATGATATTCTTATATAATTGCTTTTATTTTAATTCAAACTATTATATATTTCAAATATATGTATAAGTTTTGAAAGATTATTGTAATGGTTGCTTGTTAATATGTTTTATCCAAAACGTTGCTATATTACTAAAATCTGCTTCATGTCTTTTATTTCCAAGTAGGTCATTCACAAGTCTCAATGTTATTATAATATGAATAATATTGTACCTTATTGGCTGAAATCAAACATGTGGATTCTCAACCCTGGCAAGACGGAAATCACTCATTATTCATCGCGCTTTAAAAAGAACATTGAGATGTTGAACTCATTGATAATCGGTGGGTCTGACATAAATTTTTTTAGCTCAGACCGTAATCTTAGATTTCATTTTGAAACTGATGGTGATTTGGGGCACCATATTAATCAGATTTGTAAGTCAGCTTACTTTGCACATTACTGTATTAGTAGAAATCGAACTCTATTGGATAAAGCGGCTACGATGAATTCAATAGTCCATGCATTTGTGACATTAAGATTAGACTACTGTAATATTATATTTAATGGATGCCCTCAATTTCAGTTAGACAAACTCCAATCTGTTCAAAATGCAGCAGCCAGACTAGTCAATTGTAAAAAAAAATCTGACTACAATACATCTACACCTTATAATTTGCATCGGCTACGCATTTAAAGTACTGTTGACTGTCTGTAATTTTTTTAATAATTCTGCTCCAATTTATTTATGTGACTTGTGATCATAGTCTCGGTCATCTAACACTGGTCTTTTTTTATTGAAAAGACAAAATTAAAAATGTACCACAAAGACATATGGTTGGCGTTCTTTTGGTAATTATGCCCTCCTTTTGAAATGAACTTCCATTCTCCATTTGTCAGTCAATCAAAATCAATGTTTTTTAAGAGAAGTCTGAAAACTCAACTTTTTAGAAGACAGTTCTCCGATTTTAATGGTAATGTCATTTTTAAAGTATTTTGAAGACTTTTAATTTAATTTGTTTATAATATTGTTATTTTTGCTGTGATTTGTATTCATGTTTCGTACAGCGGTGTGTGACGTAAATATTACGTAATATTATTATTAATATTCCATTGTGACAATGTGATAAATGTCCGATGCTCTTAATTTTGTGTATCTGGGTTATGTTTTTTGTAAAAAAAAAATTGTCAAACAGTTTGGTTTTGGTAAAAGCATGGTAAAAATGTACAAGTAAACGATAATTTCAAATTATTGTTATCGACACTAAGGTTAACGCTGTCGTCTATGGGAATTCTATTGGTGTTACTTTCCCTCATGTTCACAAATTGGCCCTCCAAAATCTGCCCGACAACTTTATTTTCTGTAGCCTTGTTTATTGTTTATTGATTCATCCAAATTTGTGTCACTTGTTAAGAAGGGAGTTAAACACAAATGTAACATAATTTGTTATTTCTAATCAAAAAGCATAATTTTAGCTATATTAAATTCCAGCGTACAGATATATGTATGTTTTTTTTTTAAATAAGCAGAATGACACGATTGGCTCGACAAGCAAGATACGACAATTATCTCACTTTAATTCACATATTACAGATTAATTGACTGATGGACCCAAATGACAGGTACTTTTAAACTCATTACTCTCATACATATAATGATAGGGCGATTAACTTTTTTTAACAGTCATTTTTTACATACGGGGATTAAGCATTAAATATTCCCTCCCACTGAAATGATACAAACAAAATAAGCAATCCTACATCAATAGTGTAATTTCTATAGAATACAGAACTTTAAATAGAGACGTGGATTTATGTAACAGCTGTGAGTGATTTGTACTTTTTTCTATCGGTATAATTTTGCCCCATTAAATTTATGCAAACGGGCAAACCACAAAACACGGGAAATTAAAAGCACGCGAACATCGTGTTGCCGAATCCACATATTCAAAATATTCTATCATAATTACATCAATATACTCAATAGTTTAATCTACAAAAAAACTAACTGCGCGAAATTCGAACAGACAAAAATAAAATGGCCGCCTACGTTTTTTGTTACTTAACAATGTAGTTTGATGTGGGGGTATCGGTGTGTCTTGCTTCCAAAATATTTAGCTAGCGTAGTAGAACCGGAAAATAAGCTCTATACCACATGCTTTGTTCTACTAGATCACATACATAAGAAACGCAGTCAACTAAGCTCACATACAAACAACAAATAGTGTACTAACTCACTATTACTTAAAGCGCGCGGAGGGGTCGTCACCTGCGCGTGCGCGGGAATTGAGGCCCGAGCGACGATAACAACGCATGATAAAAACGCAAACGTTCATAGGTAGACGTTTGTTCGTAAACAACGACACGCAATGGCCGTTTGCCGTATGCGTATGTAACGACTCCCCCGCTTTAACGGGAAGAAAGAACTCCTTCTATGTGTGAGATGTTTCTAGTAAATCTACGATGTTACTCACTACTTCCGGTTTATGCTTCATGATGATAATCTGGGTCTCATCTGCAAACACGTGGGTTGAATATTGACCGGCGTAATTTTGAGCGATGACGTCATTATTTCTTCAAAGATCCCAGCCATGGTATATTCCGGTACTGATATTGTGATAATAATAATCGACCAGGCCCTGATAAAAAAATGCAAATTGATTCACCGTAGATACACTTATCAACACTTACCATTCTGCATTGAAAGCGTCTAGCACCACGTGTTAAAGCGGGGGAGTCGTCACCTACGCATGCGTCAGGTGGCCATAGCGTGTCATTGTTTACAAACAAGCTTCTAACCTATGAGCCTTTGCGTTTTTAGCGTGTATTGCTATCGTCGCTTGGGACTCAATTCCCGCGCGTGCGCAGGTGACGACACTCCCGCTTTAATTAGTATCTTCTTACTGTCAATAATTAATTTCTAACGTTACAAAAACAACACAATGTATACAACATTATATATTTGTTTCTTCAATGTTTGTGTCTATAGTCACATACATGCTTGCATAATTATTATAATCAATGCATATACAAAATGTACTTGCCCATAAATGTATCGAATCCTCTGTAATTCGGCAAACATTCTTTTCTGTAAAAACCAAGATGCCAATTCTCTACCATGTGAGTGGCATGTCCGCGTTCTTTTAACTTTTGTGGTAGAATGGTTTCGTCGATGGGTAAACATATCAATGGTACGATGTTGTAATCCAGTGTGAATCTAACATCATAATTATGATTGTGTCAATACAATAAGTTCACAGTTTCAATATTTAACGGGAAAGGTATATTTAAATTAATGGAACCCAAAATATTACCGTATTTCCCTTCAACTGGTGGGTGAAATTCCACTGTTACTAGCCTCATGAATATTTCATTTATTACTTTTGAATAATTGGTATACAGGTAATTGTGATTGGTAATTTGGCTCATCGTAATTTTGTATTTAATATCAGTTACCTTCCCAAATAAACCGGGTTTAATCCCGGCATATGCAACATCTAACGTGGGAAATTCCCCGCCTAAGATTAACTCAATCATCACTTCAATATTCGGTACGTACCGAATATCTGCCAGACAATAACTGGCCTCTCGGTGGCGTACATAACAACGACATATAGTAGTTGTCTAGCTTCATTTTTGGTGTTTTTATAACGGAACCATGATAGCCAACATCGCTCCAACCCAAGTCGTCAGCGAGAATGAATATTATATGCGGTCTAGAGGAAGACACGGTAAGTAAAAACGAGTGTAATGCCCCAACCATGTATATTTTAACATCACCAACGTGTGTTATAATCATGTGATACGATCTGTGACAGTGTAATAAATCCGGCAGATTGTCATCAATCTCCTTTTCCATGAATATCACAGTTCAGCTCATACGGTTTTATTAAGCGACAAATATTTTGTGACAGGTCAATAAATACTAATAGGATTAACAGTTGAAAAAAGATATTATGATGTTATTATGTTATTATTATACATCTGTCACCGTAACGCCATAGGTTACAGCGTGCTGTAATTTTGCGGTATTTTACGGGGTATTTTTATACTACCATATTTGGAAATGCGAATTCCAAATATGGAATGATTACGCGCGTAACCGTCCTCTAATAATAAAAACAAACATGGCTGCTACCAGGATTTGACCGGACTCCATACAAAGAAGTTCGCTGATTCCGTTCTAAACTTTTTGAATTTCGGCATTTCCATGATGTATCCTTGAAGAGAAAAGATGCATAATAATAAGGTTATTACGAAGATACATCAAAGTATGCACTCAGACAGTACGCTGTCGCATCGACCTCCGCTGCGCGTCGGTCGATAACCTTATATTATGAGCATACCGCGAAATATTCACAAAGGCAGTACGGCGATTGTTCAGAATAGCGCATATTATAATAGCGCATCTGGCGACGAAGCCTTTCTGTAACATTAATGAGAGAAGGAATTAGCATTACAGAGTCTGTATTTTGTGGAGTTGTTTCATAACAAATTTACAATATCAAAAGAAAAAAGCGATTACGTAACTATTGCAGTTGATTGTCTCTTAGTCGGTTAAGTCTGATATTTGACAATTTAAACTGTAGCAGTATGTCGTTACGTCACAGGCTTTATTCCTTCCAAAATAGTGTAACAAAAGTTTTAGTGTTTTGTATATAAATATCGAATCGTTGAGTTGTCATTTTGATGGGTTTCTAGCTTTTCTTGCTTCACTGAACTTTTGTCTTCCATTAACATGTATATCCGTAACTTCCAATATCAAAACGTAAACAAGAAACCTGACTTCAAATATATATAAATAAAGAGTTCAATGCATGTTTTTTTGTAAATATTGGCACAATACTCTCTGCAAATATAAATTCTGATCTCGATTTTACATTATATCTATCGAACAGGTTAACGAATTTATTTTATTTATTTTATTTTTTATCAGATTACACGTGTCGATGTTGAATGTGAAATTAAACTACGTGATCCAAGAAAATATTGTGGATATTTGTCAACCACTTGCTCATATAATTTATATTTCACTTCCCCCCCCCGGGAATCAAGTTGCTAAAGTTGCCCCGCAAATTGGTAATTATAGGTCTATATATATTAAGAAAGAGAGAAATTAAAAATGTTGAATAATTTCCAATTTGGCTTCAGGAAAAACGTAACACAATAATATCCTTACTTGACTTGACACTTACGATCATTAACCATCTCAATATCATCTGCATATGGTATGCTTTGATCATTAATTACCATATTTACCTAATGCAAAAATGGAGTGGTTTTACAGTTACATTTTTAATAAATAGGGTTGATTATATTACATATCTTTTTAAACAGCTTAGATTTTTTGTATATATGTAAATTGTAAACTTACCACTTGATATTCAATTTAAAACATGACAATTTAGCAAGAAAATAATTTTGATGTTGATTTTATATTCATATATACAACAGTCATTTCTTAAATCAATTTGTTCGTTCAAAGGCCAAATTCATCGTTGGAACTCATTAGCAATGTCGATAAAAGAGAAACGACTTTAAAGGCGCTACTTACTAAATTGCAAATTCAATAGGTGGCATATGAAATAATTTATTATCTATAATTGACTACATAATTGATAGGTAATGCTTTGAACGATTCCATGTTATACTTGTGGGACATAATGTTTTATTAGTTCAAATAAATCTATTAATTATGTTCCTCACCATTATTATTCTGAATGTTGTTTTAGTATTATGTTAATTGCGTTGTTCACGGTGAAGATAGGTTATTCGACAAACAAGCACAGAGGACAAGAAATATACAGGGGACACACAAACAAAACAAACAACACACTGTCAAATTGGTAAGAGAGATACATGGACCTCAAGGCACAAACCAAGAGTTAATGACATGTCATTGATTCTCAGCAGGGCATAGCTGACCATTGAAGGTATGTATCCATCCGATGTTTCCTTTGTTTTCATACCCATTTATATCCAAACAACTGCAACAGATAGCAGTTGATACAGTTGCCTTATTAACTATTTTTTTTTCCATACGGAATAATCAGAAACTATTATATTCATATCGAATTGCCATATATGTGCTGCTGCTGTTTTTAAAATCTGCGGCATTGAAAAAAAACTTAGTTTCGTATGTGTCTAACTAATTGGATTACATCACTTACAACTCGTATTGCTAAAAAAAAGGGGTTTCCAATCACCCGATACTTTCTAGGTGATAAATACAAGTGAATATATAATATATTCTGGAATCTAGCATTTGGTTTTCTGCGTGATTTTAATAGGTGATTGGCGGTAAGTGATGACAATTTAGATTTGACTGTAATTCTCAGTTATCCTTTTCCCATTTTGGAATGTTTCATTTTATTAATTCGCTAGAGAGGGGGGCGTCTCGGTTACTTGCATTTACAGTCGACGGCGAACCCAGCAATAAATGATAACAGATAAAAGACGAGCGCCAACTACATTGTTGCAAGCCAGGTCTCTTATTAGATAAAGTATTTAGCTGCTCAAAAGTTAACGGTTCTTTCAGATCTAACACCTCATCCGAAATGCGAATACGGATGGACATTGCACGATTCAGCGCCGGCCCCAAAATAGACTATCACAAACACATTCAAGCACTTCGAAAAGGAAATAACTCTTTAATTTGAATAATAATGACAGTGAACGGAGATTCAACAAATTGTGTGGCTGGAATATAGTCACGTTACGACCAAATGACGGGGTTTTATTCGTTATTTCTGATGTTCGTTATGTAAACAATCTCCACACGTTGCCTATAAAATGTACAAGAAAGTAACGTTTTTCTAGATAAACAACTAACTTTCATTAGAGACAATGGCAAATTTCTGAACATAACTGACTGGAAACATACCACTTGTCTTTTATCTTCTTTGTCCGACTCGATGTGCAAATTTCTGCAAATATCCCCTAGAACGTCAATAAAATGAGTCTCAAATTGAAAATAAGTTTTTTTTTGACGCAAATTTCAAAATCAAAATTGAAAGGAAGATGTCGCCCCACCACAGGCATAACTTCGAGAACCACAGCTAAATATTAAATTGTTACTGCTTACCAATCCATCAATTGAAATTGAAAAACAAAAATGTTAGTTTCTAGAAAATGTTAGGAATTCACTTGGCCGTCATTTGGCACGGACCTATATTAAATCAAAGGCAATGAAAGACAAATACAAGAAAATTACAGTACTTTATTTGAGAAACAGATTCTCTGGTTCACTTTTCAGATGCTATATCCAAATTGGAGGTCTTCGAAACTGAATTGTGAAAGAAGATAATTACTTGGTGATATGATTTTATTTTGATTTTCACTTTAAAATGTTAATTTTAGTGAAATCGCTCATGGTTGAATATAAAGAAAGCAATATACGACAAATAATTCACGTATTTCAGATTCGTTGACAGATGTACACATATGAATAATGAGAGCCATTATTATGATTAATTACTCCCAGGATACTCCCAGAACAAGACCAAACAACTAAATGAGCAAAACACGTATTCGCATAAAAGAGGCATACGCTAATCGTAATTTTATAGCATTACGTTAAACGAAAACAAACATAACAGCTGTGAGTGATATGTACAGTGTGTTTGTTTCTTTATTATGTTGAATCAACTATATACAAACAAGGAAAATCGGGAGAAATTGGAAACATTCACGTATTCAAAATATTTCATTAAGATTACTTCAATAGATACAACAATAAATACAGGTCAAAAAACAGTATCTAGTTCAGTATAATACTGAATTTCTAGTTACAATATATGTCACAGTGGATGTCAACATTTTGTGAGTTTTACTGAAGGCAATTCATAACTGGCAATAACAAAGTGGTTATCTCGACCAATTATATATTTTTTTAACTTTTGAGCGACGGCGTCCTTCGTCGAAGATCACAGTCATTTCAGTAATTAAATTGTGAAATTAATTATCTTTGCAGGCGTGCTAAAAACCTTCAAAATGATTCATTAAATGATTCTTAAAGGCCACCGGCCCATTTCACAAAATACATTCTCAGAATGTGTGCTTTATGCTAACATAGCTAGTTTTGTGATTATTTGGTCAGATTTATTCGACATAATGGAATAAATTTATAATGTTTTTATACATAGGGCATTTTAAAACGAAGTGGAATTCATCCTCCTCTATTTCAAGGGATTCACATATTTTACACATTCTCTGTTCTACCTCCAGTTCCACTAATCTACCCTCTTCTATTTCTAGCCTATGACTAGAGCACCTGATACAAGCAAGAGCCCTTTTTAATTTTAATTTCATCAATTTCTTCACAATACCTGGAAGCTAACGGAAAATAAGGTTAAGTTGATGCATCAGTTATGAAATCGATAGAGCACATCGTATATATAATTCCCCAAATGTGAGAGGTTCTAAACCAGTTGTAGCCAGATTTGTGAAATATAAAGATAAGGAATTGGTACGAGGAAGTGCATACACATTAAAGAACTCAAATATCTCAATTGATGTGGACTTTACCCAGAATACAAGACAAATTAGAAAGGCACTCTTCGCGTAGAAGAAAGAATTTACAGTCGATAGTTCGTCCAGTGAGCAGCCGACTTCAAGTACGTTGATCTCGCGTAACAATGCTTTTCGTATATCTGGTCAATTGCACACAACATCTCCATGTTCTCGAGCGACCTTTCGGCGAATGTTCGCGAGTAACTTCTCCCTTATCATAGGTACAAGTAATTCTCCACAAGTTTGTTCGTCTTTTCCCTGTAGGCCTGGGATGTGACTTTCAATAGAGTCGTAGAAATGCCTTGAACGGTTGGTTGGTTGTTTTAGTTGCCATAGTGCCGTCATATGGGCGGCGATAAGTAAATGATCTTGTCCATATCTAGTGACAGGTTTCAATCATCATTCTGTGAGACTTGTATGAACTGCTCTGTGATCTCCTGCTATCAGTGTTGCCCTCTAGAATAACAGCGTTCCTCTGCAAGCAAGAATCATGTATCTCTTCGTTGTTGTGTTGCAGAAGCCATTGACTATCATCCATCTCTACATCCTGAAACTGAGAATTATAACCAATTCAAACTTTCCTAGGCAATCCCCTGTTTTAGTGAATTTATTCTTTGTATTATTCTGTGCTTTGTTTCCTAGGATTATTTTGAGAAGTATTGAAGCCAGGAGCTTTAACTTGATATTTTGGTGTGTTTGTATTTCATTTCCTGTACTATTGTCTTGTCTACCCCATTCTAGCAGTGAAAGAACCCCCTGTCCAGTGTGAGTTCTATGGGTGCCCCTCTCAATAGCAATAAACAGGCATACTCAATGAAATGCACCACGGTTTCCCAATATGGTCAAAACAAAAATACTTACATTCACTATACACGATAAATGAAAAACAATACTATACAATAAATGGAAACATGATGTAAATAAAAACAGGTTTAAATACCAGTGTACCATTAATAATGATTTATTCCACAACTTAGGTTGAAAATAGTGATAATCGTTGTCGGTAGCATTGTTTCTTAGCTAAAATACAAAGGTAGAAAACGAAAAACCGAGACACGATTCTCTAGCCTACAGCGTTGTGAACCTCCTGTGCAATTCGCATGTCATTTTCGTAACAGAAAGGGTTAACACATGACATTCTCAATCGTCGGAATAAAGCAGAGTAGCGATACTGTCCTTCAGGTCATCCATTAGACAAACATTTGTACGGCATATGCACAATTGTATTAACCAGTATCTAAGCTTTCAGATGATGTACAGGCTGTAATGGTAGCATGCTTCAGAGAATGCTTGAATTACAGGTCAAGTATTTAACAAGTCTGTACACCTGTTGCTACATTAATGGTGTTAACAGACATACTAAAGCATTACATTTGGTTGAAAGATTATCGCAATAACATTTTTCAGGTCAAAAATGGCTCCCATAACCCCACTTCCATCCATCCTTGATCTTGAATACTATGGGTATTAAGTAATATTTGTTGAGACATTTATACAGTTGGCTGTGAACTGTTCAAGTATAAGATTTAATACTGGTTATATGTCTATATTTTCTGGTAACTGGCTATACCTCTTTGTAAAAAAATCAATTTTCCTTTCCTGAAATGTAAGCACATGTAACTGCTTTATATAGGTTGTGGGGTGAAGCAATATATTCTTCTGCAGCTTTCAAGATCCGCCAAATTTTATATTAATGATTGTCCGGCGTCGTTGACGGCAGCTACGTCAACATTTTATACTTTCAACTTCATGGAAAATGTCCGATTGGTTTTTAACTTGGTATATATGTACCTTGGGCGGACCTTTCCCAGATTAATTAAGTTTGAATACCACTTTGTACTCATGACACGTACCAGGGACAATTGTCATGATGATTCCATATATGTCACCAATATTTATAATATTTTGTTTTCCAATAAACTAGTTGTCGCACACTTTATATGTCACTGGAGTCTAAACCGCTGTCAGTTACCTTAGCGTTAACACTGACTATTTCATCGGTTTAAGTTCGTCAAGGTGATAAGTTTCGTTCATAAAACTGAATCCGTATCATTCACTCGTGTGACACTAATATCTAAGTTACGAGGAATACGCAAAGCCGGGAAAGTTATATGGAAGGTCCTTAAATTTGCATAAGAAATCTGTTAAAGTACGTGCAAAGTGCATAATACTGCATGCAAAAGCGGGAAAAGTGCTTGACAAATGTTGCGTGAATTAACCTCTGATAAGTCAACACTTTGATTTCAAAGTAATTACAGATTACCAAAGTTTAACTTTTTTTCAGCAACACTTGGCTGAAACGTGTTAAGAGTGCATTGATTCGAAAACTTCCGTTAAAAATTGCTTTGGTCAAATTTAGTACGTCTAAGAAGTTGGCAGTTATTTTTTTTAATAAGGTCTGGGTTAGCAGGCTCAATGAGTTAAGTTGAGTGGGACATAGGCTTGTGAAGAGCCTAAGAGACCCAATATATAAGCAATGTGGTTTGTGTTCTATATTTATTAAAAGTCAATAAATTTACCTGCAAAGTTTGTAATGCTGCTTGCAGGGATGGAAAAGTGGCGTATAAAGTCGGGAACGTTACGTGCAAAATAGGTAAACCTACGTAGAATGTATGAGATGATACGTTATTAGTAGAAGGTTGAATTGGAAGGTCTGTAAAACACCCGCCATTTTCCACGGAAAAGTAGAGTACGTTAAATGGTAAGTCCTGAAACTTACGAAGTCGATATGAAGTCGACACAATTACGTGCAAAGCAGGTAATACTATGTGCAGAGTCTGTCAATAAATTCTGAATTTATTGGTAACATTTTTTTAAAGTTGCGTGCAAAATAGGGAAAGTTACATAGAAAGCCTTAAACTTGCGTAAAAACTGTGGAAGACTGTACAAATCTGCTTGTGAAACTGGTTAGATTACTGTGAAAGCCTGTAAAATTGCATCCACAATTGGTAAAGTTACGAATAACTTTTGTATTGCTATGTGCTAAACGTTGAAGCTAGAAAGTTGCGTGGAAAGTTACACTGCTGTGTGTGAGGTATGTAAGAGCTAAATCAAAAATTGGTAAAGTTACGTGGAAAGGCTGGGAAGTAAATTCAAGGTTCGTGAAGTTAATTGAAAAGATTTACGTGGAAAATGTGTAGAATTGCTGGCAAATATGGGAAAGTTACGTGAAAAGTATTTTATTGCTACCTGGTAAGTGTGCAAAGTTACGTCAAAAACCTTGTGTGCAAAGATGGCAATGTTACGTGACAAGTCTTCAAAATTGCGTACAAAGTTGGTGAAGTTACGTAGAAAGTCTGCACAGCTACGTAGAAAGTATGTAAAGTCTGCAAATGTACGTGCAATGATGAAAAAGTCTTAATAGCTACGTACGATGTGTGCAATTTCGCGTGTGAAGATATAATGTTACGAGAAAACTTTGCATGCAAAGTAGCTAAATTTAAATGGGATACTGCAAAGTTACGTGCAAAGTTGAAAAAGTTATGAGAAAAGTCTGTACATCTGCTTGCCCGGTCTGCAAATTTTCAGGCAATAATGGAAAAGTCTGTATTGCTACATGACAAGTCTACAAAGTTGCGTGCAAGGTTGAAAACGTTAGATGGAAACACTGCAATCGTAAATTTAGATGGAAAACGTGCAAAGCTGGTAAAGGTACGTGAAAAGTTGTTACAGCTAATTGCCAAGTCTGTAAATAAGCATGCAAAGTTAGTAAAATTGCGTGACAATTAATTCTGCAAACTTACGCGCAAATTTGAGAAAGGTATGTGAAAAGACTTTTTAGCTACTTACCAAGTTATGACATGTGTATGCAAAGTTGGTAAATTACGTGAAAAGTCTTTATTGCCGCGTGGCCTCAGCTTTAACCCTTGGCAGATTTCACCACGATTTACTGTATTTCGCACGCCCTCAAACGATTATAAGATTCACCTGAGCTCATTTGCATTACCAAATCACGATAGAGACAACATATTACTTGGTAACATCAAAAATGGTTAAATATAGAAATCAACGTGATGCTAGCTCTTTCTCTGTGAACGAGCCCACTGACCATCAAATGTAGAACCTAGTGCTGTATCGAAGGGATATGATGTGTTTGTTGCAACGAAGAACGGATCGAACAAGTCGACATGTTTTGTTTTTCGACGTGCAGTTTACTTAATTACGGTTTGCACAAATATTCCATTACATCGTCTTCACTCACTTGTCCACAAACAATTGTCAACGTTAGAATAATAAATTTTGGAAACGTGTAAACGAATATAGACCCTCTGTTCTTGACTCCCGGCGACTCAGCTACGCGCCACCATTGTTTTAATCTGTGATGACATTTGTGATACAGTGATGCTGATTGGTGGCGCCAGCTCCTTGGCGCGGCCCGGGGAGGGGGAGCTACTTCCACGTTAAGTGGGTAGGGGTGTGCAGCCCACCTCTCGTAAACCATACTCACTTTTGGACTATTTTTTCTATTTAATATACCCACTTCTAAACACACGCGTTTTCAGCCAAAAAACAAAACACCAAGCTCACAACTTTCGCAACCAGTGAGCGCATCCGGGCGATGCATTTTATGCAGCCTTATCCAGTATTTGGCTTTGAATATAACGACCTGTGAAAAAGTAAATAAATGCTACACACTTCTAAACCAAAACATTAATAAATGACCACCCACTTCTAAACAAAATAACGTGAAATGACACCCAAGTCGGGCGTCACATATTGGCACCCGTATTGCACTTCTATGCACCCCCCCCCCCCCAGTAAAGTACAAGTACAGTAAAATACAGCTTTTCCTAACACGATCACGCACGGGTTTGTGGGTCAGTTAGGAATGCTATTCGGATGATAGTAGAACGTCTGTATAGCTCTTTGGCAAGTATGTAAGTTTCTACGCAAAGTTAGTAAAGTTACGTGATTACGTGAAAAGTATTGCTAAAGGCAAGTCTGTAAATTTGCGTCGGAAGTCAGTATAAATACGTGGCATGTCTGCCAAGTTGGTAAAGTTCCATGTAAAAGTCCACAAAGTTGGTAAAGTTACACGGAAAGCCTACACAATTGCGTAGAAAGTAAGTAAAAGGTGTGGAAGTGTGAAATATTGCGTGCAAAGTTGGTAACTACATTGAAAGTCTGTATAGTCCAAAGTAGGTAAAGTTATGTGAAAAGTCTGCGACGTTACACAATTGCGTACGAAGTAAGTAGAGGAGACTGGAAAGCGTAAAACATCGAGTGCAAATTACGTTGAATGTCACTACAAGTGCGTGGCAGTTTATGGAAAAAACCACACAACTGTGCACGAAGTAAAGAAACGTGGATGCATTTAACATTGCGTGCAAAGTTGTTGTGGAACCTCTGTATCCTCGGGGGCGGACATCCGGGCATTTTCACCGCCTGGCAACCTGCGGCGGTGAAAACAAAGGCCCAAAACTCGCAGAAAACGGTACTTTGGGATGATTGTTGAGACTCCTCTGAACAGTGTAACAAGATTAGCCCTACGTGTGTAACATATATAAATTTGGCTGTTCGGGATTACTTCAAAGTTGAGTTTGTGTTGTTTTCTGGAATTTTCACCGGCTCGACCGGCGTTCCACAGCAGCGCACACAGAGCCCATAGAAATGCGTGTACAGTGGTGCGCGTCGTAGCAACGTGGAACGTCTTGTGACGTAGCTCCGCTCCCGAGGATAGCTACTTGGCAGTTTTTCAAAATTTGTGGGGGATAGAGTAGTGCGCTTTCGGTAGTGCTCGATGATAGAATAAACAGTCAAATGTGGATGCAAAAAAAACACGGTGTGGTTTATTGCTCAACCAACTGGCATAGTAACAGGTTACACATGAAAAAGGCGCCCCAAACTCTGAAACTAGCCTTTTATATAGGTGCGTATCGAACGTGATAGTAAATAATACATGCAAGTAAATGATACTATTTTGTAAAAAAATACTCAGAAGAATTCTTCATATGAAAAGATAAACGAATTAAACAAATACAAATGTACATTATGAATCTCCGGCAAAATTTGCATACAAAGTTGGTAATGTTATGTGAAAATTCAGTATTGTTACGTGGCAAGTTAGTGAAGTTTCATACAAAGTAAGTGAAGTTGCGTCACAAGTCAACACAGTTACGTGCAAAGTTGGTAAAGTTACGTGAAAATCTATTAAGCTTCTTGCTAAGTAGGTTTAATAACGTATTTTTGTGTGCAAAGTTGATAAAGTTAAAAAGAAAACTCTGCAAATGTGCATGCAAAGTAGTTATTTTAGATGGAAAGCCTGCAAAGTTTTGTGCAATGAAGGTGGATTTTCGTAAAGTCTTTTATAACTACTTGTCAAGTTAGCAAATTTGCATGAAAAGAAGGGAAATTTAGATGGAAAGCATGTAAAGTTACGTGCAAGGTTGGTAATGTTACGTGGAAAGGCTGTATAACTACAAGTGTGCACATTTGCATGCACAGTTGGTAAATTTATGGGGAAATGTGCATGGTAAATTTAGATGAAAAGCAGTCTGCAAATTAGAATGTATAGTTGGTTAAGTTATGTGACATGACTGCAAGGGTGGAATATTTGTATAGAAGTTGATGAAAGTTACGAGGAAAAAGGTATGCATTGCTAAGTTGCAAAGATGCGAGCAAAGTTGATAAAATTGTTACATTACGTTACGTTACGTACTAAGTTAGTGAAAGTACATGTATGCAAAGTTGGTAAAGTTACTTGGAAAGTCTGTATTGCTACAAGGCAAGTTTGTAATTTGGTATTATAACAATAATCATTATTATATCTTATGTTTAAGTATGGTGGTAAATAAAACTTATTGACTCAGACAGTTATTGCAAACAGAAGTTTGATTTATGTTGTGTTTATTCATTCAGCATAATGAAATATTTAGTTACCTCAGAGATGGTCAATATTCAGTTTTAATGACCCGAAGAGGAAATTATTGACCAAGACGCAGCTGAGGTTAATAATTCCCTTTGAGGGTTGTTGACCTCCAAAAGAAGAGTGTATAAATGAAATAATAAAATCAACAAGGTTTTTTATTTGTCCAAGATTCTATTGTATATATCTACAGTGTTCATATACAAACCAAGTTCAGTCAACTTTACTTCAAAATCGTCACAATTGAAAATGTGTAATTATTAAATTAAATTGAAATCATTCAGCAATTTTAGCCATGAAACTGGGTGCCTGAATAATACCGAAGTTCTTGCCCTGCTTCATAATTTCCAGCATTGTAATGCATGTTCTATTGAAGATATGTTTCTTGCATCTCATTTCCATGCTTGTGCCATTCTCAATTTTCCATATCCATACTAGTTTTTGCATATGACGTATTGTCCCGAACATTGTTGTCATATATGAATATTCGTGCATATGATGTATTCTCCTCTACATAACCGCCATATATAGATGATTGTGCAAATGACACATTCTCCGCTTGTTTATTGATATATACAGATGTTCGTAATTTGTTCTCTCCTTTATTGTACTGATCAATGGGAGTCGCTTAATCAGATTCATCCTCCTCATTGCTGTTCAGATCCATTGAAGTCAGTGAATAACAATCAGCATTTTCTAAATCTTGTTGTTTTCTCTCCAGAAGCTGTGTCAAGTCATCAACTTCTTCACCAGATGGTGCAGGGTTTGTTTTCTTTACTTCTTTCTTGATGGCCAGATAATCTGCATCCTCAACATCGTTACCATTACCCGTCGACTGAATAGTTAGATACATTCCCTGCTCATTCACACATTTCATTGTCTTCAATGATTGTAATGCATTTTCTAAATCTTGTTTTCTCTCCAGAAGCTGTGTCAAGTCATCAAATTCTTCACCAGATGGTGCAGGGTTTGTTTTCTTAACATCTTCCTTGATAGCTAGATATTCTTCATCCTCATCATCGTTACCATTACCCACTGACTGAATAGTTGGATACATTCCCTGCTCATTTACACATTTCATTGTCTTCAATGATTGTAATGCAATCACCATTTCTTGTAAGATGATACATGTATGATGATTTGGTTTCTTATGGTGGTGTGCCTACAATTATAGAACAAGTAAATAATTAATAAGCGTCCATGCAAATTGATATCAGTTTAGATAATAATCTTGAATAATATGGTTACATTGCAGAGATCCATGCTATCACATACTGCCTGAGTGAATACTTTGCAGTATTCTCATGAAAACCTTATATAATCTTTTCACATCAAAATATTAAGGAAATTAGCAGCACTATTAAACAACAATATATAACATACTGGAGAGAGAATATGATAAATGAAAAAACAAAACTGCCAACATACATTAAATTTAGAATGAATTACAATCTGGAAAGATACCTTAATGTTTTGGATAATAATCAAAGAATATCAATGGCTAGATTCAGAACAAGTAGTCATAATCTAGCCATTGAAAAGGGCAGACATACCAATCCAAAAACCCCATTAGAAAATAGAATTTGTAAACAATGCACATTACAGGAAGTTGATGTCGAATTACACTTTCTTTAAGTTTGCCCACGATATCAAACAAATAGAAATGATTTGATTTCAGTATTTTATTCCCCAAAGAAATCATTCCCAACCTGCAAAATTCACATATTTAATGAAAAGTAATGACAAAAATATAATTAAACTTTTAGGGGAATTTCTGCATAAATCATTCATTTTAAGAAATGAGTTTTCTTTGGATATAATGCCTTGACTCTTTTTTACTATTTTATATGTTTTCTTACTTTGCTATTATTTTAATCATTTATATATTTATTGCTGTAAACCAATAGAAAATTTGTACTTCTAAGGATGCAATAAAATTATTATTATTATTATTTCCTGCTTGTAGTCATAATTTAGAGATATGACAACCCGAAAATGCCAATGAAAAGTATTTGTACCTACGTGATTATTTAGGTTTACTAGCAAACAGGGACTGAAGTAAATATATATTGCTGACAATAGTAAAATGTGAATCAAACTACAACATGTCATTTTCAAAATTGCAAATTTTCATGAAATGCCAACTAAGATTTGACTTAGGAGTCGAAGTTATGAGCAGACTGTCACATTCTTGTGGTAAGTACATAGAAATATCAGAATATGTTTTTTTTTCAAAACCAAAATACAAGTTTCGTGAAAGTGATATGCAGGGACACTTCCAAGATGATCAGTGTGTAATTTTGTATATCAAAAATGAAAGATTTAATTAATTTAATTATTAATTAATTAAGTTCTTAGTTTACCTTAGGAATAACCCTGTCACATTTGTCACAAGACACCGTTGACCCGTCCTTGTCTCCAAAGACTTGATCCTCATAGTCCTGTAAAAATCAAAGACAGAAGTCATCAGTTTATTGATTTTGATAAGTATGGCACAGTTACGTTTTTGTGAATAAACTATTACAAACGTATTTGTATGTGTATGTGTAACTAGATCAGAGCCTGAGGTCACATCTTTTCCTGCTTTTGCCAGGCAGCCTGGTGATACCAATATAGTCCAGAGTAAGTTAAGTGTAAAGTTAATTCCTATTCTGCCCAAGACAACTTAGCAAGACAACAACAGCAAGACTGGTACTATAAAAACATTAAATATTCAGTTTTAATTTTGATATTTTGCTGAAATCTGTTGAATTAAATCCATGTCACCATGCAAAATTTCAACAGAACTCATTTTTATTCAGTGAAAAATCCAAGAATTTGAAACCTAGCAACTATAAATACTTTTAAAGTAATTTTTAGTTTCCGAGAATTCATGTGCAACGAAAATAAAACAAAGAATATATTCCAGTTTGACTGTACTAATGTATCATTCACCATACGAATGATGTCTACAGTTGTTTGAATAAATCAAGAATAATCACACAGTACTGTTTATCAGTTACCAAACAATGATTTATAAATATACACTGCAAACTCATTCCAACTCTTAAGAGTTAATTTTAATGAAAAATCATGATAATACTTTGAAACAGGTATGACGTCAAGTTTATTTTATACAGTGATCTCAGCAACTTGTCATGAAATCTAACTTCTGGTATTCGTACTAAAAATCAACTCACTGAACAGAATACCATGTGCAAAGAAATTAAATCAGTAATGTTTAATGTAATTTTATTCAGCTGAGTTTGCAGACTAGCTTCGCAATAATGTTCATATTACCTTGATTATTTGTACAATTGTCTTCCCATCTTCATTTCTTGCAGCCTTTGTGACCTTGATAATAACCTTTACATATTTCATCAATCGGCGATGTGTGGCAAAATTTACATGCTTTTCCTGATGAGAAGAAAAAATTTTTCACCTAAATGATATGTGCATCAACTCATGAAGCCATGCTAGGATATCTCAATACTATGTTCCAATTATATATTGTTGTATTATGTCAGCTGTTCTATTAATTTAACAAATGCCATTCATTGGTTTTGTCGGTTTCTACTTAATACCAGTACGTTTATTCATTTGCAGAAATATTTTTTTTTTTATTCTGAGCGAATTTCAAAATATTTTTTATTCTACTTGGTCAGATCACATGGGGCTTTCATAATCTTCAAATCCCATCTTGTACCTATTTTAATTTGTTGAAGAAGTAATGCATGTTAATATCCAATAACAGAAGGATATTACAAGAATTCTGTATAGTATGCACAAAGGTAGTAAAATGACAGTATCGACCAACACATAGGACAGGTTTTTTTAATGTAGTGCTTTAAACTTTTCACCACCAGTTCCCTCTTTTCATCACAAATTCACAAAATAGTCCGCTTTATAGTCTGAGTTTTCTTCAGAAAATTGGGACAAAACAAATTTTGAGAAAAAACTAAAAATTTACTAAAATTCTGTCTGTTGGCTCCAAAATTAGTGTTGAATTTCCAGAAATAGAAAAAAAAATGCAGAAAAATTTGGGCAAGAAAGTCTGGTGATGAAATACAGTACTGGTAGTTGAGATGCAATTGACTCATGCAAAACCCAGTATTAATATTATTATTGTAACTTGATGTTCACATGGAATTAATTCCCGCTATTTTTGTGGAAGGAATAAATCAGTTAAAGTAAAATGGCCAAAAGATTGCAGATACCCATTGCAATATCGCAATATTACAGCAAGCTGTAACTTATGAAAATACTATGACAAATGTATAACAATATTAAATACCTGATTCTTACAATTGGATCCAAATAGCAAATGATATGCTCCCTGCAATGAATAAGACATTAAATATTTATATTTAATTGGTAATGTATACACAGACTTGCCAATATTGCTTGTATGGTGCTGAGTTAAAATTACATTTCAATTCTTAAATTCTTTGAAATATGTCTTTTGCTAGTTCGTCTAATTAGTGATGTGAAAGATACGTCACAAATGAAAATACAGATGGACTGTCAACTCATTGATAAAGTTACACCGAATTAGAAGAGAGATAAACAGAATGCCACTTCTTTGACACTGACAGGCAGACTAACTGTCCGTCCAACAGACAGACAGACAGACAGACAGACAGACAGACAGACAGACATTGGACATATTGACTGTAAAAGTCAGAAAGATGTGAGTGACACAGTTTGCACTTACTTTTTTTCTTCTACCAAAATCTGATATTATCTTGCCATGATTTATGATGAAACTCTGGTTTGCACATAATTTACATGGTACATCATCCAATACCTGTTCAAGTTTATCCTAAAAAAAAACATAAATTAAAAAAAATATTAAAATAAAGAAACTATAACCTTATCATCAGTATTTCTAACTACAGATCTGAAAATCTTAAGGAGGCCTTTTTCGCGATTATCATAAAAAATTACCTCTCCCAGCAACATTGAGAGAACGACTGCACATTCTCAGAATAAATTAATTACTGTAAAATACTTTATTTTCGCTTGCAACTTTTTTTACTATTTTCGCTGAAGGAATGATTCAGTGAAAATAAATTATACCATTTTTCCTATATTTTACATTCAACTCATCAAAAAATCAATGAAAATAAATTCCATACAAAACACTCAAAAAGTCTTTTCAGTGAAAATTTATTCCAGAGTATAATTAAATATTTTTGCTTAGCCTAATTCAAACTGAGAAAGTCAGTGGACAAATGTCATTTATTTGTAAGCAAACTGTTTTTTACTTTTTCAACAGATTTTCCTGCTTTCTAAGTTACTTGGAATGCATATAACAAAGAGACCAACTTTGATATAACTATGTGTGTGTGAGCACATTTGCCAAAGCTTTTCACAAGATACATAGAAATAGTTTTCTATTATCCCCAGACATCTTATAATATACATTTTATGGGTGGCTACCAACTTGAAGATGTATAAGGCCAGAAAAAAAAATTGTTTTGTTGCCCTCAGTGACCAATCAAAAAATATGAAATACCGGGTCGCGTTTTTTTTGTTTATCTTGGTATTTTTAATAGGCCCAAATATTAAAAAATCACCATTTTAAGCAGTAAAAAAGTGTTTCCTCTAAAAATTAAGGATCCCGGACTGTTGTTTGAACCTCGGGTTGATCTGTATTTTTCTGACATGTTCCGAATACTATGAAGTCCATATACCTTGGCTATTTATGATACTCTTAGTTTTCACGAATTTAAAAAAAAAAAAAAAAAATTCTTTTTTTTGGCCTAATAATTATATTGTTTCACTATAAATGCAAAACATGTGGTCAATATTTGATAAACATTTCATTTACTGTAAAACATACTTTATATTAGCTGGAATTAATTTTTCTAAAAAGACATTTTGTATGAAGTTTATTCTCAAGTATAATATAAAAAGTATTTTCGCTTGATTTTATTTTGATTGATTTATTCCTTCAACAAAAATAGGTAACAAAACTGAAACTGGTATAATAATATATCTGCCCAAAACTGTATAGTTTTGCTTTAAAATTAAATGGATGTGGATCGACCCCCCCCCTCCCTCTTCTTCACACACACATGACAGCAAAGCAGCTGGAGAACACAGTTGTTGTCTTACCATTGCAAAATTCTGACTACAATTAGAAAATGAGTCATTTATAAATTTATAAAAACAAGTCATTGTCAATAACATGTCCTCAACCCAGTTTTTAGTGACTGTCAACAATAGTTCCAAATAATTATTTACACTCACGTGACAGACATGATACAAAGTGTGGAGCCAGTTTACTTGTGCCTTACTTTATTCTGCTCATGACATTCATAATGCATTTCTAGCATTAAAATGATGAACATGACCAGTCTAGCCATGTTAGCAATATGGCTCCAAAAACAGTATTCTTTAATCAAAGAAAGCTTAGAAAGAACTCCCATGTGCTGAGAGTATTGGAGACACATTAAATATAATTCGAAATTACTTAGCTGAAAACTAATTATGCAAATCAGAAAATTAATATGACCAGATTTGAGTGTAAAACTAATGAGGTCTGCGCAATGTAACAGAAAATCTATGTCTCCAAGTTTAATTGAAATGTGATTAGAACCAAAAAATTATGAATTATTATGCTTATTAGGGAATTAATATGAACAGATTTTTACCCCAAACTAATTAGGTTTGTACATTGTCCTAGAGCATCTTTGTACTAAGTTTCATTGAAATGGAATAATCAGTACCGTGAAAACTCCAAAATTTCGACCCCTCTAAAAATTCGGCCACCTATTTATTTGCCGGGTTTCGGTGTTATATTTACCTCAAAATTTTCGACTCCACTAAAAATTGCCGACTCATTCTTATTCGAAAATTGCGACCAGTTTTAGTTTTCCCCCAAACGAAAAAAAAACCGATGTGAGCGTTCAAACGGGACCTTCCTCGAAGGCATGAATCCGGGTTTCTGATTGACTGAGAGATTTTTATTTTATTGGTAACGAAAATATATTCTAAATAAACGAAGTTTCAAATAAAAACGAACACAAAAATCTCGGCATGCTGCGTTTCTGAATTGTTGATTATTACTGTACTCAGTAGTGATTATAATAATGTACACAAAATAAATTTGTTGAATGGTTATGAAATACAAATAAAAGTCAACTTAGTTTCATCGTAAGCGAATGATTCCGGTCTCATATAAACGTTTGATGCTGTAGGATATCCGCCATGTTCTCTTAGGTCAAATCGCTAATTAACCAATCAAAAAGCTGGATGATGCCAACGTGTTCAAATTACCATAGCTTATTTAAATATGTTAATGTATTGAACGCAATGCAAAAGAGATTGATGTTGTAGTACGATATTTTGGCTTGGATTTTGATGCGAAAACGGCATGATTTTTTTTAAATAAAAAAATTAGTTGTTTTTAAAAAATAAACTGGTCATCTGAAGAATAATTTAACATTGTTCACAGTGATAACAGCTCATTCTCGAAAGGAAGCTTACCCGCTCACGCTAGTCACGATAAAAATCATACACGTGTACTCTTGAATAGACAGACGTCAATGACTACGGTAAAACTTAGACTCTATTTTAGCCGGCAGGATTGATTGAAATGTCCGAAAAATGACGCCAAAATACACCTTAAAAGTCCCATTTTATTTTCTTAAATCCCATTTTATTTTTTAATCCAAGGGCGAATTTACGGCAGAATTTGGTCCCTCAAATAAGGGACACGTGAGCTTTGATTCTAACCGGATACATTGCACTGGGTCGGGGAGATAGTTTGCTAAACTTCCATGTATCTTTTGTCCAATGGGTACCTGTACTTCGAACATTCGCAAGTTTTCCTAGGTAGTGCGAGACAGCTTTGTCTTTTGACCTATTAGTTTTGTGCTGACCTCTTCTCCGCGTCTTGATGTTTTGTTTTGCTTGTCATAATACTCACTGATTGATGACTTTGTTTAGATTTTGAGTTACAACTCGGCCACGACCTTTGCTTTTACCGTGAAACATGAGGAAGTTTACGTCAATTGACGGACATTGCATTTTTTAAAAACTAATGAAGCACACTGTCTATCATCCCCATTTTTTCATTTGCTGATTTCTATTCTGAAAAATTCGACCGTTCGAAAATGCACCTTAATTTTGACTCTAAAAACACGTCACATTTCTAACACCAATTATTTAAAACCGGTCGAAATTTTGGAGTTTTTACGGTACTTTAGATATCAGTGTGAAAGCTTAAAATTGGTTAATTATGCAAATTAGGTAATTAATATGTACAGATTTTAACCCACAATTATTCAGGTCTGTCTATTGTCCTACAGCATCCATGTACATTCATTGATATGTGATGTATAGTACCTGAGATATCAGTGTGAAAGTTGGTTAATTATGCAAATTAGGTGATTAATATGCACAAATATTTACCGGAAACTAATTGGGTCTGCATAATTCTAGATTCATTGAAATGTGATGATTAGTACTTTAGATATCAGTAGAAAAGCTGAAAATTAATTATGCAAATTAGGTAATTAATATGCACAATTATTTACCCTAAAACTAATCAGGTCTCTGCATAGTCCTAAAGGATCTATGTACCAAGTTTCATTGAAATGCGATGATTAGTACTTGAGATACCCGTGGAAAAGCTGAAAATTAACTAATTATGCAAATTAGGTGATTAATATGCACAAATATTTATCGAAAACAATCAATCTCTGCATAGTCCTTGAGTTTGTAAGTACCAAGTTTCATTGAAATGTAATGCTAACTACTTATATCAAATGCTGAAAATTAATTAATTATGCAAATTAGGTAATTAATATGTACTGATATTACCATAAAAACTATCAGGTCTGTGCAGTGTCGTATGACATCTATGTACCAAGTTTCATTGAAATGTGATGATTAGTACTTGAGATATCAGTGGAAAAACCGAAAATTGACTAATCATTATGCAAATTAGGTAATTAGTATCCACGGATTATTACCAAAAAATAATCAAAACCTAGCATTAGTTCAGAGCATCTATGTACCAAGTTTCATTAAAATCCAATGAGTGGTTGTTTAGATATCAGTGGAACAGTCATGGAACCACTAAAAAATAGCTAATTATCATGCAAATTAGGTAATTAATATGCACGGATTTTTACCAAAAATTAATCAAATCTGCGCATATGTTCAGAGCATCTATGTACCAAGTTTCATCAAAATCTAATGAGTGGTTCTTTAGATATCAGTGGAACAGTCATAGAACAGCTAAAAATTAGCTAATTATCATGCAAATTAGGTAATTAACGAGCATGGATTTTTACCAAAACCTAATCAAATCTGTGCATTGGCCCAGAGCATCTATGCACCAAGTTTCATCAAAAACCGATGTATGGTTCTTGAGATAGCAGTGGAACAGTCGGACACACATACACACACACACATACAGACACACTAACTGCAAAGACTCCCATTTTGTGCTTCGCACATGGGAGTCAAAAACAAAATGGCCATATAGCCACAAGTCAGCCATTTTGAAACAAATCTGGGAAACATATCCATGCATGACTGAGATCTGGTTCCATAATGACAGAAATGCTAAATTGATAAATTGTTTGCACTAAAATGGTCGCCATTCAGCCATCTTGAATTAGATTATGAAACAAATGCATATACATATGTATGATATAATGTGTTAAGTTTGAATGAAATCAGCCCGGGGCATGTCTGAGATACAGGTGCGAATGGATGCACAAACGCACAGTTGCACAAGGGTGAAATTACAAGTCCCTGTTTTCGTCCGAACGGGGACTAATAATCTGACCGTCTTCAAATCAATTCCTGATTGCTTAAACAAAAATATTATATAATAATTGTTGATATACTTACAACAAATGCAAAAGCATTAGATCTTAAATTAGGGTTAACTAGTTTCTTGAAGACACTCATCAAGCTCATCAGTTTTGTATAACACAGTCGCATAGCAACATGTTTGGGCTCAGGGTGGATTAGTAGATTCTATAGTAAACACAAATATTCATTATAATAACAATCATAATTGGATAATGCTTCAAATAATCCTTACCATATCATTTTCTGGTATACAACACAGGTTTGATATAAGCCAACTTTGATTATGACAAAGGTAAATAACTTATTTCAAAGTTTAAGTCAGGTAGCTTTTAGTGAGTATCGCATAGTCTTTTTTCAGTTTTTTTCCCAATTCCCGTTACTTAGGACCACTGAAGCAAAGTGATATATAAATAGTCTGTTTGTAAACATGTGGGCAATTCAACTATGTTGAAATTAGGGTGCATTATGCTTTCTATCAGATTAAAATAGACAGAATCTGTTGCAGCACTGAATTATTAACAGTTTCATTGAAAGTGATATTAATTTCACTATTTTGATGTTTTTAGCAATTTTCACAGGGTTTTAATTTCACAAACTTGCCGGTAAAATAATTGGATCTATTGTCATTTTACATGTTCACGCAAGTTTTTAGCAAATTTTACTTATCAGTGAAAATAGCGAATGTAAAATCCTGTGAATAATGAATGCAGTTATATTTTTGGATATCGTTGACTGATACTATACATTGTGCAAACAACCAGTGAACATGCATATTAGAGATTTCATCAAGTGAACAACTTATGGAGAGTGCGTTGTCAATCATAGTTCAATGTATTTACCAACATGCAGTACAAACATCAATGTTGAAAATGACATGTTCTTGTCATATTGCATGTTTAAAGGGTTCACAATATTTTGAGATCGCTTCTATTTCCTTTGTGCTATGAGGCAAAACATTGAGAATATTGTAATTATAGATACATACCTTTGAAGTGTCTTTTGGTATTTCTTCGTAACATACTAAACACAGATCATATTGTCCAGTCTTTCGGATTATTTTGTCTTGCTTCAACCTTTGTGAAACACTCATTCTCTAGAGTGAAATAAAAAGCAAGTTTATTATTAGGTCCACTAGTTATTTACCCCAACTTTGCCATCTTTCAAAAAATAAACCTTCATAATGTTTTCTATATTTTTTTCAAACATATTGAACAAAGCCATTTAAAAAATTATTATCCTTATGTCCATCTGTTCCAAACTTAAAGGAAATATGAAAAAAAAAAATATTTTTAATGTGCAAAATGTTATTCAGTGAAACAATTCTCCAAAATATTGGCTGAGATGGGTGGAATTAAAATCATAACAAGTTTTTACAAGATGGAATTATTTAGAAGAAGGAGGAGAATGAGGTGGTGAAAAATTGTTTCATTCACTGACAAGAATGTCTTGGTAGATGAATGTTAAGAATGTCTTGGTAGATGAATGTTAAGAATGTCTTGGTAGATGAATGTTAAGAATGTCTTGATAGATAAATGTTAAGAATGTCTTGATACATGAATGTTAAGAATGTCTTGGTAGATGAATGTTAAGAATGTCTTGATACATGAATGTTACGAATGTCTTGATACATGAATGTTACGAATGTCTTGATACATGAATGTTACGAATGTCTTGATACATGAATGTTAAGAATGTCTTGGTAGATGAATGTTAAGAATGTCTTGGTAGATGAATGTTAAGAATGTCTTGGTAGATGAATGTTAAGAATGTCTTGGTAGATGAATGTTAAGAATGTCTTGGTAGATGAATGTTAAGAATGTCTTGGTAGATGAATGTTAAGAATGTCTTGATAGATGAATGTTAAGAATGTCTTGGTAGATGAATGTTAAGAATGTCTTGGTAGATGAATGTTAAGAATGTCTTGGTAGATGAATGTTAAGAATGTCTTTGTAAATGAATGTTAAGAATGTCTTGGTAGATGAATGTTAAAAACGTGAATCGAGGAAGTATTTGTAGACACTTCCTTGTTGTTCACACAGTATGGAAGATCATCTAAATATCAATATGGTGTTATGGCGATTTAAATAATGCACCACCTCATGTAATCATTAGTATAATTCTTGCAATTGACCAGTGGCTCTGACCTTGCACTTAGTGAAAAACTCAAGCAAGGTTGGAGTGGTGTAGAGGTGAATGTTAGGTATTCAACTCACAGTACTGCTTGTTAGTAATTCCACTAAAGTTTTGTATTTCCCATCACCTTCAGTCAAACTGTTTGGATCAAGTATTGCATTCTGTAAAAAAAAAAAAAAAAAAACATTTCGAACACAAAACTGTCATTCGCACTGTCGAATGCAACATTGTTCTATTTTTGTGACAACATGACAGGCCTGTGTGAAAATTTCTTCGTGAAATGGAAAATCACTAAGCATCAACTATGGATTTTTTTCGTTTCACAGACCTCCCACTGAATCTCTGGTACAGTCAACACAGTGATAAGGCATGCACAAAATTACACCAAGTGTTCATTATCAGAATTTTACCTTATCCTTTTCACCACCAGACTTTCTCGCCCAAATTTGTTTTCACTTTTTTCTTATTTCTGGAAATGAACCCTAATTTTGGAGCCAACAGACAAAATTTTAATCAATTTTCATTTTTTACTCATTAAACAAATTTGGCTATTTTTGTCCCATTCTTCTGAAAGAAAGTGCATACTATAAACAGGACCATTTTTTTGTGAATTTGTGATGAAAAAAAGAAACTGGTGGTGAAAAGGTTAACCTAGCTTATTAGTCCCCGTTTGGACATAGTCCAAAAACGGGGACTTATGTTTTGCCCTGTGTGCGTCCGTGCGTGCATGCGTGCGTGCATGCGTGCGTGCATGCGTCCGTGAACACCTGTATCTCGAACATGCATGGACCGATTAAGTTCAAACTTCACTCATACATCACACATTATATGGGACATATGCACATGCATTTTTTTTCATGATCCGATTAACGATAGCTGAATAGCGGCCATTTTAAGGCCGAAAATGCATCAATATCGCACATTTTCACCATTCCGGACCCGGATCTCAGTTATGCATGAACGGATTTTGTTCAAATTTGGTACATACATTAAACATAATAGGACCTTGATGCACGTCATTTTTTTTTTTTTGGATCGGGTTTGAAATGGCCGACTGGCGACCATTTTGTTTTAAAGAATTCAGTTCTGGATCCGTATCTAAGACATGTCTGGATTGATCAAGTTCGAACTTCACACACACAAGGTACATCATGTCAAAAATATGTATGTGCATTTGTTTCATGATCTCATTAACGATAGCCAAATGGCGGCCACTTTAAGGCCGAAAATGCATTGAAATCGCACATTTTCACCATTCCGTACCCAGATCTCAGTTATGCATGGACGGATTTTGTTCAAATTTGGTACATACATTAAACATAATAGGACCTTGATGCACGTCTTTTTTTTTTTTCGGATCAAGTTCGACTGGCGGCCATTTTGTTTTAAAGAATTCAGTTCTGGATCCGTATCCGAGACATGTCTGGATTGATCAAGTTCAAACTTCACACACACATGGTACATCATATCACAAATATGTATGTGCATTTTCATGATCTCATTAACGATAGCCAAATGGAGCGCTTTAAGGCCGAAAATGCATTGAAATCGCACATTTTCACCATTCCGGACCCGGATCTCAGTTATGCATGGACGGATTTTGTTCAAATTTGGTACATACATTAAACATAATAGGACCTTAATGCACGTCTTTTTTTTTTCGGATCAAGTTCGAAATGGCCGACTGGTGGCCATTTTATTAAAGAATTCAGTTCTGGATCCGTATCCAAGACATGTCTGGATTGATCAAGTTCAAACTTCACACACACATGGTACATCATGTCACAAATAGATATGTGCATTTGTTTCATGATCCGCTTAACAATAGTTGAATGATGGCCATTTTAAAGCCGAAAATGCAGTCATGCATGGATGGATTTTGTTCAGATTTAGTACAATGTGTTGTACATATGCAGGTGCATTTCGGTCATGATCTGCTTTGAATGTATATGTCACTCAAATATGAACGGAACGGGGACGTGTCATTGACAATATCTTGTTCAATGAAAATTTGACTGAAATACTTATAATTATAATAATATATTATTATTACAATACTAATATCTTTTTTATGATCTATAAGATTCACAGCATGTCTTTCACTCTCTAGATGATCTGACAGAATCTGTATTGAAATAAAAAAAAATATATTAGATGTAATTAAGTGAGAGTTCTTAAAAACCACTGTTTTGAGGTACAGTATTGCCCTGCATGTCATGTATGAGATTACATAAATGATGAGAGTCTACGACCAAAATGATATATGTTTTAGTAATCACGTTACATAAATCATGAGCACCTACACATATTATTTAAGATCTACTATACAGGAAATACAATTTTTTATTTGAAACGTCCTTGTATAAGACAGGGTCCATAGCACCAATAGCCAAATGATTTCCGAGACTTTTCCAAACATTTTCCAAAACTTTCTTGCATTTTTCAAGGACATTTTGGCCCTTAATTCAGGGCAACATCATCACCAAAGCTCATCAAAGTTCTGAGAATATGGTAGTTCCCTGGAAAGAACAGGCCTTTCTAAAATGAATTAATAACTATGAAGAAATTTAAAGACTTTTCAACGATTTTTTTTTATTTTTTCTGTAATTTAAAGACAACTCAAAGATTTTCCAGACCTCACAAAATCCAAAGACTTTCAAAGGATTTTCCCAACGCTATGGACCCTGTAAGAGCAATTAACAGTATTCAAGTTGATTATAATACCAATATAGAATAGAATATATTTATTTTTAATATGCTAATTTAACCCTACACTCTCGCATAATGAGTACAGAGGACACTCATTATTATGGTGAAAAGTGTGAGACTTACAGTTGAATTTGAATTCTCACTGTGAGAAAGTTTTTTTCTATATATAGTCTCATACTTTTTAACCTTTTTACCATCAGACTTTCTCGCCCAAATTTGTCTGCAATTTTTTTCTTACATATTCTTCAATATTTCTGAAATCGAACCCTAATTTTGGAGTCAACAGACAAAATTTTAGTCAATTTTCAGTTTTTGCTCAAACAATTTGGCTATTTTTGTCCCAATCTCCAGAAGAAAAAGTGCAGACTATAAAACAAAATTATTTAGTGAATTTGTGATGAAAAGAGGGAACTGGTGGTGAAATAAACTAAAATAGCAATAAAAAGTGTTGATGTAGTACGTCATTGCAAGAAAGCACAAAACACAGTTACTGGATTGTTTTGTTTGTACATAACATAGAAAACAATCACAGGACAAAAATAACATAAATCAATGTCTGAAAACTACATGTATACATTACCTCTGCCTCGCGTATAAACACTTTGCATAATGTGCAATAATTCTTTGACTCAAAACGACTGAATGGATATCCCGTTTCCTGTATAAAAAATTATGATGTTATCACCATGTATATATTTATATAGCACAAATTATAAAATAAGGATATTTAATTTTCAACAATTGGTTAATATTTTAAACAAATTACTGTTCAATAGACAAGTTTCAAGTTACGCCATTAAAAAACTTTGGGTACTCGGGTGTAATTTCCTCTGCGTAGGGAGGGGGTGATTTCTACACTTAAATGTTCAGAATTCAGGGAACAGGAAAAAACAGCAAATAAATTCAGCGGGCTAGAAATTAAACCACCTGCCACCCCCTGCTACAACTTGAAACTCATCTATTCTTTAAATAGATACGAGAAAGATTATCGCTGATTTTAAAATGTAATATGCCTGAGACAAAAATAAAAAGTTTTTCAACACTCATTCATTTACATTTACTTTCATGAACTTATGTATGTATGTATGTATGTATGTCGAGTGATATGCATTAATCTCCCAATTTGTGTGATTTCTTCATCGTATATTAAACCAATTGCTTATCTTAAAATCCTTGATAAAAGCTAACAATACACATTTTGACTTCTGTTAACAGACTTCAAAAATAATTTCAACAGAAAACTGAATGATACTTACCCCTGCAGCCAAAATAAACGGTGGCAAAGGTTTCTCTATATCTTTTTTCTTTGCATCTTGCTTTTTTGGAGGTGGTGGAACTGGAACATTCTAAAGAAAAACAGATGGGCATGAATAAATATACCCCATTATGCCATGCCTTTGTACTAACTTAGAACAAAACCATTACGACCAACATGGCCGCCAAGAGGCTATTTTGAAACAAATCAAACAAACCGCTGAGCATCAGTACCCATGTCATGTGTGATGTTTTAACAAATTGAAACAAGAGTTGGCAGAGCCATCTCGATGCTGGGAAAATAAAGAGTATTTAAAGGTGTGTTTTGGAGCAATGGGTTGGCGAACAGGCAGAAAAGCAATTTCAAAAACTTTGACTTTGTTTTAATGAAAACTTGAAGTAGACATGAGGGTACGTGTTATTATTTATTTATTTTGGAAATCATGTTTGTTTATTTATTTTAAACCTTAGAAATGACTACTGTTCAACTCGGGACGTTTAATTGTACTTAGCGTATTGACTATGACAATCAGCCAATTCGAGAAAAACAGTCAACAATGACTAAATGCATGGCCACAGCCAAATCGCTGTTTAATTGAAATAAAAAAAAATCAAAGAAAACAGAGAAGAGAAACACCAGCGATGTAGTTGAACAACAGACATTACGGCAGCCATGTTTGTTTCACCTCGATCAATACAGTATTACCCACGATGCACTATTCCCATAAGCGTGGGTATGTGTAGTTCATAGCCAAGCATGCTGCGGTCAAGAACAAGGTAAGACATTACGCGACCCGACCATCTCGATTTGCCATCGATTTCCGGGTTCGTTTCATACAAGAAGATCGATACGCACTACACCGCCAAGTGTAGTAGACATAATCCCGATGGCAATAGGAAGTTCGAAGGAAGCTAATACAATCAACTGATTTATAACAGACGAAGTCAATGGAAATCACTTTTCAGTCCTCGTATTTAAATGGGTTGGTAAACAAGAGACGATGGCAACTCCACGTTGTGGCAAATTTACACACTACTGCAGTTTGACTAATGTTTACAAACACCACGGTCAGTCACACAAAGTCCCCCAAATTCAAAAGGGATTTTTTAAATGCGTTGGGGAACACGAGACGAACAATCGTGCATACTCAGATGACGACTCCACGTTATAACGTAGCGTGAAAATGGCAATTTAAACTTTGCTTGCAGATTTTCCCGGGACAGATTTACATAATACTACAGATCGATACCATGGCCAGTCACACAAAATCCATCAAAAGGGAACTGCAAGTTGTATAATGCCAAAACAGTAGCATGACTTTCGAAATACGTTCGCTTTTATCCACTGTACACCAGTAAATGTCTTCCCGTTTGCAAAAACACAAAGCCTAAACTATCAGAAATTTGTAACCCACAATTCGAGTGATGGTATAACAAAATAACTCATCATTTGTAAATTCAATCCATCGAAAAAGTATAAACATTTTCATAAACAATTTTTATTATATAAATACACTTTGAAAAGAAACAAGATTCATAAACACAAATCTATTTGAATACATTCTCACTACAAATTACACACTACTTATTTTCTAATGGAGTTTCTTCACAACACAAACTATTGGAATCCATGCACACGTGTGAGTACTTCGGTGACACATTTCATAGCTACGCCCAAAATAGTCCATCATTTATTGCGCAACTGTGACCAAACGAAATCATTCTGTTAACATCCACACATTTTCATAAAATCTCCATGCACTTTTTGACCATTCATAAGTAAAATACACTACAATTTACTCCAGAAAAACAATTTTCTTGGTACATTCCTACATTCTTGCATACTAATGAGGGGGTTCAGACACATTCCAAGCTGAACAATTTAATAACAAAGCTGGTCAATCCTTTCCCAGCAATAAATTAATCAGCCCAGACATACCATGAAGATTATTAATACATATTCAAACAATTTTAATATGCAGTAAGCATGGAAACTGTATGATTGTCTCAAGTGATAACAATTCTGTAATATCTTCCTGTGTGCATGGCGTTGGATTGAACAATAATAGAGTTCAATGAATGTGGGTTACCGGTAGTTCAGAGTGGATGCACAGGAGTTCTCACCTGTTGCTCAGATTGACCTAGAGATTTGTATAACATAGGGTGAATGTTGAACTGGTAGGGATATACTGTATTTGCTCTATTTGAAGTGCATCTCCAATAGAAGCTAAATATAAAAAAAAAATTGGTATACAGTATTTTTGTATTTGCTCTATTAGAAGTGCATCTCCAAAAGAAGCTAAATATAAAAAAAACAAGATTTTTGTATAAAAAAGTTGTTTACTGAGTGATTAATTAAAAATATGACTTTATTTATTCATAGAAACACCAGCCTGTAATTTATGTAAATGTACACATTACTAATAGAGAAAATATGGTAATTATATTTATGGATAAGCAAAGAAGTACATCATTTATCACTATGTAATGTAGGATATTATTTTAGCTGATTTCATGGGTGAATACTTCATAAAGATTTCCTCAGAATATTTCTAAAAGAAGTTCACTTAAGACTTCGGCATATCAGGTATCAGAGCATTCATATTAGGTAACATCAAGAAAAAGTTTGCGTATTAAAGTCAAAATCGGGCCAGATGAACAATCAGCTATATGATTATCTTTTAGCTAAAAAGTTTAGAAAATAACATGCTTTAACTGGTTGCTATAAATATAGTCATTGTAGCCAGAAACAGACCAACATTCCTTACAAGTGTTGATGATATAAATTTCGATTAAAATTATTTTACAACAAAACAAAACAGGAGCCAAGTGTGGGTGCTTCATATTGACCTGCTCATTGAACATAATCTAGTAACAACAATCATCCACCCACTCACACCCACTCACACCCACACATACTTAACATTGCTATATGTTCCAAGGACTTCATTGGATTAACTTTTAATATAGTTGCGATATGAACTTGATTAAAACACGTTCCTATATATGGTAGCATTATAATCAAGTTTAATTAAACTCAATTACAATGCAGTACAATGTAGAATTGCATTTTAATTAAGTTTAATTAAACAAAACTTGTATATCCCGTGACTGAACATAGAATAGTTTGCGAAGCTTAAGTTTAGTATCGGGGGAAGGTATGGTACAATTATATTAATATAAACTGAACCATACTGTACCTTCCCCCAATACTAAACCTAAGCTACGAAAAACGTAGTAATAATCGAATTACCTATTAATATAAATTATGTTTTCCGAGGACCATTTTCATAGTCCTCGAAAAACATAATTTATATGTATGTCCTCAGAAGTTGGTATATACATTTTTTTGGTTCTCAGAACAATGCAAGTACACCCACACCTATACACCCACACCGAATCACGAAACATTGCTCATTCCACTAGCCAGTCATGGGCAAGCCATAACAATAGGTGGGCCTAGCCCAGCAATTCAGCATGGTATGTGATCTTGAAAAGATGCTGGTCTCATGTCATCATACAAATATGCAAAATCTCAAATAAAGCATACTTTCTTATAGATACAAATGTGATTTTTTTTTTAAATATCCATCATTCCTTTATTTCATACCTTATATAAGTAAGTGTAATAAGTGAGAGAATAATAGTGACATACTTGCTGTTGTATTGGTTTTGTGGGAGGTGGTATATTCATAGACATCAATGATGGAATCTTTACATTTTTGGCAGCAGGAAATTCTTCAGGTAAAGGTTCACATCTCCCTTCATCACGGACTCTGGCAGAAAAGAACTCTGCGATAGAAAGCCCTTCATTTGCTAACTCACTAGTTGATGTTGAATGTCTTTCTTTACTAGAATCTCTAGAATGTCTCTAAATGGGGACGAATAAAAACATCAAAAATACATTTTAAAGGAGACGTACAGGGATTTATACATGATGATTTAACAAAGCTGATATAATTTTTCTGTGAAAGAGATAATTTCAGTGCCAAGTTTGAGAGAAATCAGCACAGCCATACCTGAGAAATAGTTAATAGCCCTGTTGCAATGCAATTTCAATTTGAAAAAATTTGATTCAGTTCCGGAATGGCAGAAATCATTGTCTGTTATTTTATTCAGATCTTTTGTTTAACATCATCATATTAATTAACACAAGTTGCATCTTCCTAACTAAATCTAAAATAGAATGCATTAAAAATTTGAACACAGCCACACCTCTGTCATATTTATATAAAGTACATACAGTACATGCAATTTTAGGGACATAATGGAACCTATTTAAGATGTGATTACAATAGTCTTAAGAGTAAATACATTATGAATAAGTCATACTATTATACATTTGTCTCCGTAACGCCATAAGTTACAGCATGCCATAATTTTGCAATATTTTACATGGTATTTCCATCCTGCCATATAAGGAAATGCTAATTCCAAATATGGAATGATTATGCGTGTCCTCTAATAATAAAAACAAACATGGCTGCCATCTCATTCAACACAAAGAAGTTTGCTGATTCTGTTCTAAGCATTTTGGATTTCGGCATTCCCATGGAGTATCCTTGGAAGAAAAAGATGTATAATAATAAGGTTATTACGAGAATACCTCAAAGTATGCAATCAGACAGAACGCCGCTTCGATTGAAACTCCAGCTGTACTGTCTTCGTGCATACTATGAGGTATACTATAAACAACATGCATGTCATTAATTGATGTCTGAATACTTACTGGTTTGAAAATTGACTGCTTCTTTGTATTGTTTATACTACCAACATGTTTCCCACTGTTTAGATGACGTGCAGCCTCTTGGGACTAAAATTAATAACATATGAAATGTGCCAAACAATAAACATGTATACATTAAATTTAAATCTGCAAAAATATATCCACGAAGAGTCAATAATCAGTGTATCAGAGAAATAGGTGAAGGCAAGCAGCATCAGAATAACAGACAATTGTAAATAAATTCTCTGGCAATTATTATGGAAGGAATATAGCATTAAACGTATACTAACATTTGCAGCAGGAACTGGAAAACAACAAAGAATGCAATACCACATGGATGGGTTGAGCTGTATAAGAACTTCTTCATCAGCCAAATCCTGTAAATAACACAGATTGGTAAAAACAGATCAATAAGTGGTGTTGTCAAGTTGTATTTTCAGTAAAATTCAGTTTGTAGAATTTGACATAATTAGTATGTATATTAAATATGATAAATACAACTGCTATAGTATTCGCAGGATGACTGATTTGTCAGTAACCAAACATCACTGAGCATTTCCATGGCTTCAAGTGTGATTCATCATCTTAGGGTGTCATCAAGCCACCAGTTGCATGCTGGAATCTCTAACAATCAAAGATGAACTACTACATTGTAAATCCTGGCTACTAATATTACTAAATCAATATTCAATGTAATTTTTTGCAATTTTTAAAGACTAGTCTAAGATGCACAGCAGACTCATAAGTTGTTTCCTGAACATCAATTAGGTCCCCATTTCCCTTGTGTTACCACAGCGTAAGAGAAAATGTCCAACATCAAACAATGTACTTCCTAAGTTAGTTGCATGACTCTCAAAGCACAATTCAAAGAGTAATGTTTGAAAATCAGTATAACTCACAAATGCCACAAGAGATTTGATATTGGGCCAAGTTACTCAATATTGCAAAGACTTGGACCCTCAATAGGTGGACCTAGCCCAGCAATTCAGTCATTGGCAATCCATAACAATAGGTGGGCCTAGCCCAGCAATTCAGTCATTGGCAACCCATAACAATGGGTGAGCCTAGCCCAGCAATTCAGTCATTGGCAACCCATAACAATGGGTGAGCTTAGTCCAGTGCTTCAGTCATGGCAATCCATAACAATGGGTGGGCCTAGCCCAGCTATTCAGTCATTGGCAACCCATAACAATGGGTGGGCCTAGCCCAGCAATTCAGTCATTGGCAACTCATAATAATGGGTGGGCCTTGTCCAAAAATTCAGTCATTGGCAACCCTTAACAAAGGGTGGGCCTAGTCCGAAAATTCAGTCATTGGCAACCCATAATAATGGGTGGACCAAGCCCAGCAATTCAGTCATTGGCAACCCATAATAATGGGTGGGCCTAGCCCAGCAATTCAGTCACGGGCAACCCATAACAATGGGTGAGCCTATAGTACAAGAATTCAGTCATTGACAACCTATTATAATAGGCGGGCCTAGCCAAGCAGTTCAGTCATTGGCAACCCATAATAATGGGTAGGCATACGGTCCATGAATTCAGTCATTGGCAACCCATAATAATGGGTGGGCCTAGCCCAGCAGTTCAGTCATTGGCAACCCATAATAATGGGTAGGCATACGGTCCATGAATTTAGTCATTGGCAACCCATAATAATGGGTGGGCCAAGCCCAGCAATTCAGTCATTGGCAACCCATAACAATGGGCGGGCCAAGGCCAGCAATTCAGTCATTGGCAACCCATAACGATGGGTGGGCCAAGCCCAGCAATTCAGTCATTAGCAATCCATAACAATGGGTGGGCCTATAATACAAGAATTCAGTCACGGGCAACTCATAACAATGGGTGAGCTTAATCTGAAAATTCAGTCATTGGTAACCCATAACAATGGGTGGGCCAAGCCCAGTAATTCAGTCATTGGCACCCTATAACAATGGGTGAGCCTATAGTACAAGAATTCAGTCACGGGCAACCCATAACAATGAGTGAGCTTAGTCTGAAAATTCAGTCATTGGCAACCCATAACAATGGATGGGCCAAGGCCAGCAATTCAGTCATTGGCAACCCATAACGATGGGTGGGCCAAGCCCAGCAATTCAGTCATTGGCAACCCATAACAATGGGTGAGCCTATAGTACAAGAATTCAGTCACGGACAACCCATAACAATGGGTGAGCTTAGTCTGAAAATTCAGTCAATGGCAACCCATAACAATGGGTGGGACAAGCCCAGCGATTTAGTCATTGGCAACCCATAACAATGGGTGAGCCTATAGTACAAGAACTCAGTCACGGGCAACCCATAACAATGGGTGAGCTTAGTCTGAAAATTCAGTCAATGGCAACCCATAACAATGGATGGGCCAAGCCCAGCAATTCAGTCATTGGCAACCCATAACAATGGGTGAGCTTAGTCCAGCAATTTAGTCATTGACAACCTATTATAATGGGTGGACCAAGCCCAGCAATTCAGTCATTGGTAACCCATAACAATGGGTGAGCCTAGTCCAGCAATTCAGTCATTGACAACCTATTATAATGGGTGGGCCTAGCCCAGCAATTCAGTCATTGGCAACCCATAACAATGGGTGAGCTTAGTCCAGCAATTCAGTCATTGGCAACCCATAACAATGGGTGAGCTTAGTCCAGCAATTCAGTCATTGACAACCTATTATAATGGGTGGGCCTAGCCCAGCAATTCAGTCATTGGCAACCCATAACAATGGGTGGGTATAGCCCAGCAATTAAGTCATTGGCAACCTATTACAATAGTTTGTGGCATTCTTACTTGTCTTCCCTGGGCGTACCTGTTTCTCAAGAAACATGATCCTGTAATGATCCAAGAATTGGGATGGTCAATTGGTAACATCAATATCTAGATGTTCCCATATAGATTCGAAATGATTGAGAAAGCTGCTCCATTCGGCTCTCAATGAACCTGCCCAAACTAGGCTTTGTATAGCCCCCAACTATAAAACGCACAAGAGATAATCTCCTGATGATTGGTGGGGGAGCAATAGTTTGACTCCAACAAAATGCTCACAGTAAACCTAGTAATACATACAAAATTTTATTTTAATCTGTTAAAGACAGACTGGGTCAAATACTATGTAGCGGCAATCTACAAAACACGAGCCGTTGTACAGTCGTCAGTAGATAATACCGTACAAGAATCATCCATGATTGAAGTATAGCATTGTTTGACTATAATCACTGCACACTTAATATTCACATCAATCATATGATTACAATTGACATACATGTATGCACCTCTCACTTCTGGGCTTTGGGGCCAAGAGGTCTGTTTAGTTTTAAAATCAAAGTTGCAGGCACAGTAAAGGGTAAAGAGTCACCATGCATAATATACTTACTGTATAATGTTGAGAGAAAATTTTATATGCACAAAATAATGAAGAGACAGCAGTCCTACCGAATGCCTTCGTTTTTTCTTCATACTGTGGGACTGCCCATCATTAGTTTGAGAAAGTAATTCATCTCTGCTATCTGTGATTGATGGTCTCTTAGCACCACAAGAAGAATGACCATAGTCAAAGACTTGGCGATCTTCAATTGACTGCTTAGATTCATCAAATGATAGATGATTCCCTCTACTTGAAACAGGTTGCAGGTCTTTCATCTGGGATAACTTATGATCAGTACTCGATGGAAAAAAAGAAAGGCCACACACAGATGTTGGCAATTGTATATCATCAGATGGTGGCAGTACTCTCTGCATATCACCAGATGGTGGCTTTGCTCTCTGCATATCACCAGATGGTGGCTTTGCTCTCTGCAAATCACCAGATGAAAACAGTACTCTCTGCAAATCACCAGATGGTGGCTTTGCTCTCTGCATATCACCAGATGATGGCTTTGCTCTCTGCATATCACCAGATGGTGGCTTTGCTCTCTGCATATCACCAGATGGTGGCTTTGCTCTCTGCAAATCACCAGATGAAAACAGTACTCTCTGCAAATCACCAGATGGTGGCTTTGCTCTCTGCATATCACCAGATGATGGCTTTGCTCTCTGCAACTCACTGGATGAAGGCAGTACTCTCTGCAAATCACCATATGAAGGCAGTACTCGTTGCATATCACCAGATAATACATCATTATCAAGTGATTGAGCATATTGAGCATACATAGATTTTAACCATGCTTTCTGTGCTGGATTTGTGCTATCATCTTCTTCAACTGTTTCCATTAACAGCTGTACAAAGGTTGTTTCTTTTTTCTTGGCTTTCTGTGGAATAGTGTGCTGGGAAAACTGTCCTACTCCACTGAATTTATCTAACTGTTGTGATGCCATTTGGGTTGAAGTCCTTTGCTGAGAAAAGGGAGCTGGCATAGATGTAGTTGTAAAAGCTTTCCGTTGGGAAGTAGATGTAGCTGTAGCTAAAAAATCTTGTTGTTCTGGAGTAGGTACATTCAGTGATCTTCTCTTGTGAAAATAATCTGGAATAGGTATACCCAACAATTCTCTCTGCTGAGAGTAGGGACCGGATGAGGATGCAGAGTATGGACCTGAAGTAGATGGATCAAATCTTGAACTCCAGCTAGTTTGGTGCTGAATGGAAGATGCCCCAAATGATAGACTCTGCAATAGATGGGATTCATGTGATGGGATTCGCTTGTGATGCTCCTGAAGAATATCACCTCCACTAACATGGCTTGATGGCAGAGCTGTTTTATGTGCATAGTCTAGCACAACAGGGCATGTAGAGGCCGCATCTGATGACTCCTCTGGTTTGTGTTCACCACCCAACTCCTTCTGCATTATCTTGAGTAAATTCTCAATTTGTGAGTCAGATGGGACAGATTTTTGCTCTGCATTCTGCATCAACATTTGCAGCATTTGGCCACCTAGGTCTTCAAGAAAATCTTCAGAAACCATTTCATCACCTGAAAGTACATGTACAAAATCATATTCAAACTAACACCATCTGCACATGAGAAACATACAGTTTTCTTCCAGGCATATGCGCACAGTACCTGCACTAGTTGAATTACTCAGCTAGTGTTTATGGGATTGAAGATGCATATTACCCACTCATACAATCATTTCCTCATTGACAGACTAATTTACACCAAAAATGGGGAAATGCACAACTGAAGCATACACATAAATTTAGAGGAACACATCAGTTGTCCTTGTGAACCTCTACTCTTAGCTGGATGGGACTGACAGCTTTACCTCAACATCAGAATGGATGTCATTCACCCAAATATGGGCAGAATAGGCAAATGGGCAGAACATACTCTTTTTGCATGAGTGTGCAGTGTACACACTAACTATTCTGCCACAAATGGAATGTCAATGAAATGATCAAAGCATGTCTGACAAATGACTTCATATATGCAAAACCATGAAACAAAATGGCAACCAGTCAGCCATTTTGAGTCAAAATGCCAAACAAGCAGCCTGTCGGCTGAGATAGCTCTGCTATTAGCAATACACATTTCAATTAAAGAACTGAAGATATCATTAGAAAATGAACAGTATGTATAGTATCATAGCAATCGAACTTGCTGTTTTCAACAAGAATTCGAAAATATTACTTTTTACCAAAAATGATAAAAATAATCATTAAAATTAGATAATTGAAGATATCATCATAAAATGAACAAGAGAGCTTTATCTGAGGTACCTATATGTATAGTATCAAAGCAATCAGACTTGTGGTTTTCAACAAGAAGTCAAAAATATCATTTTTTACCAAAAATGACAAAAATATTCACCAAAATTAGAGAATTGAAGATATCATCATGAAATGAATAAATCTAAGAGAGGACCACATGTACTACCTACATGTATATATGTAATATCAAAGCAATCAGACTGGCGGTTTTTAACAAGAAGTCGAAAATATCACTTTTTACTAAAAATGACAAAAATATTCACCAAAATTAGAGAATGAAAGATATCATCACAAAATGAACAAATCTGAGAGAGGTCCACATGTATTACCTATATATGTGATATCAGAGCAATCAAACAGTTTTTAACAAGAAGTCAAAAGTCAGGCTTGTAGTTTTCAAGGAGAAGTAGAAAAAGTAAAAAGTTGACACGGACGGCAGACACAGGACGTCGAAAGACAATCACTCATAGTATAAGCTCCACTCGACTAAGTCGACAGCGGAGCTAAATATGAAGTGGACTCCATAGAGTCGCATTTACTAAATTATGTCATTTCACCCCTGCATACGTTTGTTTTCCCGGGCTGTTTCGGCCATTCACAAAGAATACGTTTTGCCCTCTCGCATAGGCCTTTTTGGCCACTCGCAAATTATACAATTTACGCCTCGCATACATCATTTTTCACCACTCGCATATGCTACATTTTCTACTTGCTACTTGTAACTTGGTAGTCACATTATGGTACTTATGGTATGACAGATATACATGTACTAAAGTTGGAAATCTATTGATATTGCCTTCATGAATTCTGAAGTACAGTAACCAGTTGGTAAGGAAATAAAGTATGACACACTGCCATTATTGAGCAAGACCTGTTGTCATACAATAACGAATCCTTTATTTCAATTATCTTAACAAATTGAATATATGTGTAGTAGATATAGATAGTGTGTGAAGTGCATCGTAGAAGCTTGTATGTTATGTTATGTTATGTTATGTTCAGTTATGCATAAAGCGATCAACAGCAAACAACATGTGAAAATATGAACATACCAGGTAGGTATTTTTTAGATGAAAATACCTATAATTTCTTAACATGAAAGAACCATGTTGGATTTGTTGTTGAAACGATCAGTTCAAATTTGGGGGGGGAAATTGGACAAGGTACACACATTCTTATTTGTATGCTTGTGCATTGACGTCAATCACTGACCACTTATTGTCAGGTAACAGGGCTGCATGTAGGATCGATTGGTCAATGAAAACATAGCATTTCAATAATGAACAATGCCCATTATTATGATCTACTAGCCTCCATCAAGGTAGATATAGGACATAATATACAAACCTGACACTTACCTGTACCAATACCATATATTTAATACTCTATTAGAAGTGCATTTCCAATACAGTACACCACAAGTTGTATTTAATGTATGCTGGATCATTAGAATACAACTTATTTTGACCATAGACACACACATGTACATACCACTGCCGTATGTAAGCGATATGCTACTAATAGGGTAATTACGGTAACATGACCATAGACACACGTGTCATAGATGGTTGGTCACAATGCCCTGCTATACACACAACTGTGACGAGCTTAAATATAGCAATAGTATTTCTCTGTATAAATAATAAAGGTAAGCCAGGCAAACTGTTTGGTATTAGCATCTAGGCATTCGCCCTTGAAGCCACCAAGAAGTTCAAGCCATACTGTACCAAATTATGCAGATAATTTAACAGTGATGGATATATTGAAGATGGAGACAGATTGGCACCACGGCAATTAAGAAGAGATCTTGGATAATTCCAAGCATCGTTCTAACTAAATTACAACAAGATGTCATCTATGACTATGAGACTTTGAAAAATCAATAAATCTACGATCAGTAATTCAATCTGAAGTGTTATGGTCTGAGTGCTTATAAATGAATATGGCCCATGATATAATATTTTTTATTGACACAACACTGACGCAGAAAGGTTCAGCAGTATGGTCGTAAAAAAAAACACTAAAACTAAGACATACAAAATACAACGTACTGAATTCATGGATATGTTACTAGTATCTAAAAATCAAGACATTTGATTTATACAGTACCTAGATGATGAAATGTCATTTTTCACAGAAACATTGGATTCCAGGCCATACCTAAGTATGATCTGGCCTCCATGCAGTTATAGCAGCTCTAATTAGCCTATATGTTCCACTATGTTATAGCCAAGGAACAGCAGGTTTATGCAAAAAGTAAACATGCAGTGCGTTATTGAGGCATATTACTTAAAATGACACGTGATACATTCGCATCCAAAACAGAGCAAATGTATACACACATGTACATGTAGTAATTTCGAAATTAAGCTTGGAAGTATACTATAGCTCACAAATGGTGAATGGTTTTACAGCTGTACCTTCTTGAACATAACAGAAATATTAAAACTGCGGCAAGGTTGTAACATACAAACCTAACTTTACACTTACCTGTACCCAGACATGTAATTTAATTTTGGAGGGAAGGGGTATAATTACTATCAGGCGGGGCGTCCAAGACAATGGCTTCTTTCCCTGCTACTAAACACGATGCCTTCTCTACAAACCTACAAACCGGACATACAAACCTGATGGATACTACATATGATATACATGTACTAGTAGTATGCAAAGCAGGTGTAGACAACATGAAGCCCCACAGCGTCTGTGACAGGGGATCATCGCCTGCTTAAGCATTGTCAGTAGAAATTGATTTTAGCTTGACAGTTCAAAACAGTTCAAGCAGCGTACAACTTAATGTTTTATTTACTATCCAAACTGCATTTTTTTTGTCCTTGGCTTACTTCGTAATGACAACGTACAAAAAGAATTGGCAGTATACATGCAGACTTGACTTGCATGGCATTTGGGTGCCCTCAGAAAAGCCTGAAGATAACCACACACACACATCAGTGTTATGGCTTCTGCGTGCCCGCACAACTCTCCCTCACACTTTTGAGATACTACATTGTATACATTATATATATAAATAAATGCCCGTTTTAATGACATGACACCTCAATTAAATCAATTTCTTGGATGATTGGAACGCATCAAAGGAATCAGAGTCAACTCCGGGCAGTTTTGAGGTTTGTTTATATTCAACACAGTCCCTCTATGTGATAGGGGGGCTGTATATTCAAGCTTGCCACTGGGGGAGCGCA